>NC_133329.1:40335841-41673565 GCF_042186555.1 Aquarana catesbeiana | reverse complement strand
TCTCTCTCGTGCCCCCTCCTCATGGGGCTATCTCTCTCTCGTGCCCCCTCCTCATAGGGCTATCTCTCTCTCTCTCGTGCCCCCTCCTCATGGGGCTATCTCTCTCTCTCTCGTGCCCCCTCCTCATGGGGCTATCTCTTTCTCTCGTGCCCCCTCCTCATGGGGCTATCTCTCTCTCTCTCGTGCCCCCTCCTCATGGGGCTATCTCTCTCTCTCGTGCCCCCTCCTCATGGGGCTATCTCTCTCTCTCTCGTGCCCCCTCCTCATGGGGCTATCTCTCTCTCTCTCGTGCCCCCTCCTCGTGGGGCTATCTCTCTCTCTCTCATGCCCCCTTCTCATGGGGCTATCTCTCTCTCTCTCGTGCCCCCTCCTCATGGGGCTATCTCTCTCTCTCTCTCATGCCCCCTCCTCATGGGGCTATCTCTCTCTCTCTCATGCCCCCTCCTCATGGGGCTATCTCTCTCTCTCTCTCTCTCATGCCCCCTCCTCATGGGGCTATCTCTCTCTCTCTCGTGCCCCCTCCTCATGGGGCTATCTCTCTCTCTCTCGTGCCCCCTCCTCATGGGGCTATCTCTCTCTCTCTCGTGCCCCCTCCTCATGGGGCTATCTCTCTCTCTCTCGTGCCCCCTCCTCATGGGGCTATCTCTTTCTCTCTCGTGCCCCCTCCTCATGGGGCTATCTCTCTCTCTCTCTCTCTCGTGCCCCCTCCTCATGGGGCTATCTCTCTCTCTCTCTCGTGCCCCCTCCTCATGGGGCTATCTCTCTCTCTCTCGTGCCCCCTCCTCATGGGGCTATCTCTCTCTCTTTCGTGCCCCCTCCTCATGGGGCTATCTCTCTCTCTCTCATGCCCCCTCCTCATGGGGCTATCTCTCTCATGCCCCCTCCTCATGGGGCTATCTCTCTCTCTCGTGCCCCCTCCTCATGGGGCTATCTCTCTCTCTCTCTCTTGCCCCCTCCTCATGGGGCTATCTCTCTCTCTCTCGTGCCCCCTCCTCATGGGGCTATCTCTCTCTCTCTCGTGCCCCCTCCTCATGGGGCTATCTCTCTCTCTCTCGTGCCCCCTCCTCATGGGGCTATCTCTCTCTCTCTCGTGCCCCCTCCTCATGGGGCTATCTCTCTCTCTCTCGTGCCCCCTCCTCATGGGGCTATCTCTCTCTCTCTCGTGCCCCCTCCTCATGGGGCTATCTCTCTCTCTCTCGTGCCCCCTCCTCATGGGGCTATCTCTCTCTCTCTCGTGCCCCCTCCTCATGGGGCTATCCCTCTCTCTCTCGTGCCCCCTCCTCATGGGGCTATCTCTCTCTCTCTCGTGCCCCCTCCTCATGGGGCTATCTCTCTCTCTCTCGTGCCCCCTCCTCATGGGGCTATCTCTCTCTCTCTCGTGCCCCCTCCTCATGGGGCTATCTCTCTCTCTCTCGTGCCCCCTCCTCATGGGGCTATCTCTCTCTCTCTCTCTCATGCCCCCTCCTCATGGGGCTATCTCTCTCTCTCTCTCTCATGCCCCCTCCTCATGGGGCTATCTCTCTCTCTCTCGTGCCCCCTCCTCATGGGGCTATCTCTCTCTCTCTCGTGCCCCCTCCTCATGGGGCTATCTCTCTCTCTCTCTCATGCCCCCTCCTCATGGGGCTATCTCTCTCTCTCTCGTGCCCCCTCCTCATGGGGCTCTCTCTCTCTCTCTTTCATGCCCCCTCCTCATGGGGCTATCTCTCTCTCTCATGCCCCCTCCTCATGGGGCTATCTCTCTCTCTCTCGTGCCCCCTCCTCATGGGGCTATCTCTCTCTCTCTCGTGCCCCCTCCTCATGGGGCTATCTCTCTCTCTCTCGTGCCCCCTCCTCATGGGGCTATCTCTCTCTCTCTCGTGCCCCCTCCTCATGGGGCTATCTCTCTCTCTCTCGTGCCCCCTCCTCATGGGGCTATCTCTCTCTCGTGCCCCCTCCTCATAGGGCTATCTCTCTCTCTCTCTCGTGCCCCCTCCTCATGGGGCTATCTCTCTCTCTCTCGTGCCCCCTCCTCATGGGGCTATCTCTTTCTCTCGTGCCCCCTCCTCATGGGGCTATCTCTCTCTCTCTCGTGCCCCCTCCTCATGGGGCTATCTCTCTCTCTCGTGCCCCCTCCTCATGGGGCTATCTCTCTCTCTCTCGTGCCCCCTCCTCATGGGGCTCTCTCTCTCTCGTGCCCCCTCCTCGTGGGGCTATCTCTCTCTCTCTCATGCCCCCTTCTCATGGGGCTATCTCTCTCTCTCTCGTGCCCCCTCCTCATGGGGCTATCTCTCTCTCTCTCTCATGCCCCCTCCTCATGGGGCTATCTCTCTCTCTCTCATGCCCCCTCCTCATGGGGCTATCTCTCTCTCTCTCTCTCATGCCCCCTCCTCATGGGGCTATCTCTCTCTCTCTCGTGCCCCCTCCTCATGGGGCTATCTCTCTCTCTCTCGTGCCCCCTCCTCATGGGGCTATCTCTCTCTCTCTCGTGCCCCCTCCTCATGGGGCTATCTCTCTCTCTCTCGTGCCCCCTCCTCATGGGGCTATCTCTCTCTCTCTCGTGCCCCCTCCTCATGGGGCTATCTCTCTCTCTCTCGTGCCCCCTCCTCATGGGGCTATCTCTCTCTCTCTCGTGCCCCCTCCTCATAGGGCTATCTCTCTCTCTCTCGTGCCCCCTCCTCATAGGGCTATCTCTCTCTCTCTCTCGTGCCCCCTCCTCATGGGGCTATCTCTCTCTCTCTCGTGCCCCCTCCTCATGGGGCTATCTCTCTCTCTCTCGTACCCCCTTCTCATGGGGCTATCTCTCTCTCTCATGCCCCCTCCTTATGGGGCTATCTCTCTCTCTCTCTCTCATGCCCCCTTCTCATGGGGCTATCTCTCTCTCTCTCGTGCCCCCTCCTCATGGGGCTATCTCTCTCTCTCTCTCATGCCCCCTCCTCATGGGGCTCTCTCTCTCTCTTTCATGCCCCCTCCTCATGGGGCTATCTCTCTCTCTCATGCCCCCTCCTCATGGGTCTATCTCTCTCTCTCATGCCCCCTCCTCATGGGGCTATCTCTCTCTCTCTCTCTCTCATGCCCCCTCCTCATGGGGCTATCTCTCTCTCTCTCGTGCCCCCTCCTCATGGGGCTATCTCTCTCTCTCTCGTGCCCCCTCCTCATGGGGCTATCTCTCTCTCTCTCGTGCCCCCTCCTCATGGGGCTATCTCTCTCTCTCTCGTGCCCCCTCCTCATAGGGCTATCTCTCTCTCTCTCGTGCCCCCTCCTCATGGGGCTATCTCTCTCTCGTGCCCCCTCCTCATGGGGCTATCTCTCTCGTGCCCCCTCCTCATGGGACTATCTCTCTCTGTCTCTCATGCCCCCTCCTCTTGGGGCTCGCTCTCTCTTGTGCCCCCTCCTCATGGGGCTATCTCTCTCTCTCTCGTGCCCCCTCCTCATGGGGCTATCTCTCTCTCTCTCGTGCCCCCTCCTCATGGGGCTATCTCTCTCTCTCTCTTGCCCCCTCCTCATGGGGCTATCTTTCTCTGTCTCGTGCCCCCTCCTCATGGGGCTATCTCTCTCTCTCTCCTGCCCCCTCCTCATGGGGCTATCTCTCTCTCGTGCCCCCTCCTCATGGGGCTATCTCTCTCTCTCTCGTGCACCCTCCTCATGGGGCTATCTCTCTCTCTCTCTCTCGTCCCCCCTCCTCATGGGGCTATCTCTCTCTCTCTCGTGCCCCCTCCTCATGGTGCTATCTCTCTCTTTCTCGTGCCCCCTCCTCATGGGGCTATCTCTCTCTCTCTCGTGCCCCCTCCTCATGGGGCTATCTCTCTCTCTCTCGTGCCCCCTCCTCATGGGGCTATCTCTTTCTCTCTTGTGCCCCCTCCTCATTGGGGCTATCTCTCTCTCTCGTGCCCCCTCCTCATTGGGGCTATCTCTCTCTCTCGTGCCCCCTCCTCATGGGGCTATCTCTCTCTCTCTCGTGCCCCCTCCTCATGGGGCTATCTCTCTCTCTTTCGTGCCCCCTCCTCATGGGGCTATCTCTCTCTCTCTCATGCCCCCTCCTCATGGGGCTATCTCTCTCATGCCCCCTCCTCATGGGGCTATCTCTCTCTCTTGTGCCCCCTCCTCATGGGGCTATCTCTCTCTCTCTCGTTCCCCCTCCTCATGGGGCTATCTCTCTCATGCCCCCTCCTCATGGAGCTATCTCTCTCTCTCTCTCTCGTGCCCCCTCCTCATGGGGCTATCTCTCTCTCTCTCGTGCCCCCTCCTCATGGGGATATCTCTCTCTCTCTCGTGCCCCCTCCTCATGGGGCTATCTCTCTCTCTCTCGTGCCCCCTCCTCATGGGGCTATCTCTCTCTCTCGTGCCCCCTCCTCATGGGGCTATCTCTCTCTCTCTCGTGCCCCCTCCTCATGGGGCTATCTCTCTCTCTCTCGTGCCCCCTCCTCATGGGGCTATCTCTCTCTCTTTCGTGCCCCCTCCTCATGGGGCTATCTCTCTCTCTCTCATGCCCCCTCCTCATGGGGCTATCTCTCTCGTGCCCCCTCCTCATGGGGCTATCTCTCTCTCTCTCGTGCCCCCTCCTCATGGGGCTATCTCTCTCTCTCTCGTGCCCCCTCCTCATGGGGCTATCTCTCTCTCTCTCGTGCCCCCTCCTCATAGGGCTATCTCTCTCTCTCTCGTGCCCCCTCCTCATGGGGCTATCTCTCTCTCGTGCCCCCTCCTCATGGGGCTATCTCTCTCGTGCCCCCTCCTCATGGGACTATCTCTCTCTGTCTCTCATGCCCCCTCCTCATGGGGCTCGCTCTCTCTTGTGCCCCCTCCTCATGGGGCTATCTCTCTCTCTCTCGTGCCCCCTCCTCATGGGGCTATCTCTCTCTCTCTCGTGCCCCCTCCTCATGGGGCTATCTCTCTCTCTCTCTTGCCCCCTCCTCATGGGGCTATCTTTCTCTGTCTCGTGCCCCCTCCTCATGGGGCTATCTCTCTCTCTCTCCTGCCCCCTCCTCATGGGGCTATCTCTCTCTCGTGCCCCCTCCTCATGGGGCTATCTCTCTCTCTCTCGTGCACCCTCCTCATGGGGCTATCTCTCTCTCTCTCTCTCGTCCCCCCTCCTCATGGGGCTATCTCTCTCTCTCTCGTGCCCCCTCCTCATGGTGCTATCTCTCTCTTTCTCGTGCCCCCTCCTCATGGGGCTATCTCTCTCTCTCTCGTGCCCCCTCCTCATGGGGCTATCTCTCTCTCTCTCGTGCCCCCTCCTCATGGGGCTATCTCTTTCTCTCTTGTGCCCCCTCCTCATTGGGGCTATCTCTCTCTCTCGTGCCCCCTCCTCATTGGGGCTATCTCTCTCTCTCGTGCCCCCTCCTCATGGGGCTATCTCTCTCTCTCTCGTGCCCCCTCCTCATGGGGCTATCTCTCTCTCTTTCGTGCCCCCTCCTCATGGGGCTATCTCTCTCTCTCTCATGCCCCCTCCTCATGGGGCTATCTCTCTCATGCCCCCTCCTCATGGGGCTATCTCTCTCTCTTGTGCCCCCTCCTCATGGGGCTATCTCTCTCTCTCTCGTTCCCCCTCCTCATGGGGCTATCTCTCTCATGCCCCCTCCTCATGGAGCTATCTCTCTCTCTCTCTCTCGTGCCCCCTCCTCATGGGGCTATCTCTCTCTCTCTCGTGCCCCCTCCTCATGGGGCTATCTCTCTCTCTCTCGTGCCCCCTCCTCATGGGGCTATCTCTCTCTCTCTCATGCCCCCTCCTCATGGGGCTATCTCTCTCATGCCCCCTCCTCATGGGGCTATCTCTCTCTCTCTTGTGCCCCCTCCTCATGGGGCTATCTCTCTCTCTCGTTCCCCCTCCTCATGGGGCTATCTCTCTCATGCCCCCTCCTCATGGAGCTATCTCTCTCTCTCTCTCTCGTGCCCCCTCCTCATGGGGCTATCTCTCTCTCTCTCGTGCCACCTCCACATGGGGCTATCTCTCTCTCTCTCGTGCCCCCTCCTCATGGGGCTATCTCTCGCTCTCTTGTGCCCCCTCTTCATGGGGCTATCTCTCTCTCTCTCTCATGCCCCCTCCACATGGGGCTATCTCTCTCTCTCGTGCCCCCTCCTCATGGGGCTATCTCTCTCTCTCTTGTGCCCCCTCCTCATGGGGCTCTCTCTCTCTCTTTCAAGACCCCTCCTCATGGGGCTATCTCTCTCTCTCATGCCCCCTCCTCATGGGGCTATCTCTCTCTCTCTCTCATGCCCCCTCCTCATGGGGCTATCTCTCTCTCTCTCGTGCCCCCTCCTCATGGGGCTATCTCTCTCTCTCTCGTGCCCCCTCCTCATGGGGCTATCTCTCTCTCTCGTGCCCCCTCCTCATGGGGCTATCTCTCTCTCTCGTGCCCCCTCCTCATGGGGCTATCTCTCTCTCTCTCTCTCTCATGCCCCCTTCTCATGGGGCTATCTCTCTCTCTCTCGTGCCCCCTCCTCATGGGGCTATCTCTCTCTCTCTCTCATGCCCCCTCCTCATGGGGCTATCTCTCTCTCTCTCTCTCATGCCCCCTCCTCATGGGGCTATCTCTCTCTCTCTCGTGCCCCCTCCTCATGGGGCTATCTCTCTCTCTCTCGTGCCCCCTCCTCATGGGGCTATCTCTTTCTCTCTCGTGCCCCCTCCTCATGGGGCTATCTCTCTCTCTCTCTCTCTCGTGCCCCCTCCTCATGGGGCTATCTCTCTCTCTTTCGTGCCCCCTCCTCATGGGGCTATCTCTCTCTCTTTCGTGCCCCCTCCTCATGGGGCTATCTCTCTCTCTCATGCCCCCTCCTCATGGGGCTATCTCTCTCATGCCCCCTCCTCATGGGGCTAGCTCTCTCTGTCTCTCATGCCCCCTCCTCATGGGGCTATCTCTCTCTCTCATGCCCCCTCCTCATGGGGCTATCTCTCTCTCTCATGCCCCCTCCTCATGGGGCTCTCTCTCTCATGCCCCCTCCTCATGGGGCTATCTCTCTCTCTCTCTCGTGCCCCCTCCTCATGGGGCTATCTCTCTCTCTCTCGTGCCCCCTCCTCATGGGGCTATCTCTCTCTCTCTCGTGCCCCCTCCTCATGGGGCTATCTCTCTCTCTCTCGTGCCCCCTCCTCATGGGGCTATCTCTCTCTCTCTCGTGCCCCCTCCTCATGGGGCTATCTCTCTCTCTCTCGTGCCCCCTCCTCATGGGGCTATCTCTCTCTGTCTCTCATGCCCCCTCCTCATGGGGCTATCTCTCTCTCTCTCGTGCCCCCTCCTCATGGGGCTATCTCTCTCTCTCGTGCCCCCTCCTCATGGGGCTATCTCTCTCTCTCTCTCGTGCCCCCTCCTCATGGGGCTATCTCTCTCTCTCTCGTGCCCCCTCCTCATGGGGCTATCCCTCTCTCTCTCGTGCCCCTCCTCATGGGGCTATCTCTCTCTCTCGTGCCCCCTCCTCATGGGGCTATCTCTCTCTCTCTCGTGCCCCCTCCTCATGGGGCTATCTCTCTCTCTCTCGTGCCCCCTCCTCATGGGGCTATCTCTCTCTCTCTCGTGCCCCCTCCTCATGGGGCTCTCTCTCTCTCGTGCCCCCTCCTCATGGGGCTATCTCTCTCTCTCTCTCGTGCCCCCTCCTCATGGGGCTATCTCTCTCTCTCTCGTGCCCCCTCCTCATGGGGCTATCTCTCTCTCTCGTGCCCCCTCCTCATGGGGCTATCTCTCTCTCTCATGCCCCCTCCTCATGGGGCTATCTCTCTCTCTCTCTCTCATGCCCCCTTCTCATGGGGCTATCTCTCTCTCTCTCGTGCCCCCTCCTCATGGGGCTATCTCTCTCTCTCTCTCATGCGGCTATCTCTCTCTCTCTCTCGTGCCCCCTCCTCATGGGGCTATCTCTCTCTCTCTTGTGCCCCCTCCTCATGGGGCTATCTCTCTCTCTCTCATGCCCCCTCCTCATGGGGCTATCTCTCTCTCTCTCATGCCCCCTCCTCATGGGGCTATCTCTCTCTCTCTCGTGCCCCCTCCTCATGGGGCTATCTCTCTTGTGCCCCCTCCTCATGGGGCTATCTCTCTTGTGCCCCCTCCTCATGGGGCTATCTCTCTTGTGCCCCCTCCTCATGGGGCTATCTCTCTCTCTCTCTCGTGCCCCCTCCTCATGGGGCTATCTCTCTCTCTCTCGTGCCCCCTCCTCATGGGGCTATCTCTCTCTCTCTCGTGCCCCCTCCTCATGGGGCTATCTCTCTCTCTCTCGTGCCCCCTCCTCATGGGGCTATCTCTCTCATGCCCCCTCCTCATGGGGCTATCTCTCTCTCTCTCGTGCCCCCTCCTCATGGGGCTATCTCTCTCTTGCCCCCTCCTCATGGGGCTATCTCTCTCTCTCTCATGCCCCCTCCTCATGGGGCTCTCTCTCTCTCGTGCCCCCTCCTCATGGGGCTCTCTCTCTCTCGTGCCCCCTCCTCATGGGGCTATCTCTCTCTCTCTCGTGCCCCCTCCTCATGGGGCTATCTCTCTCTCTCGTGCCCCCTCCTCATGGGGCTATCTCTCTCTCTCGTGCCCCCTCCTCATGGGGCTATCTCTCTCTCTCGTGCCCCCTCCTCATGGGGCTATCTCTCTCTCTCTCTCGTGCCCCCTACTCATGGGGCTATCCCTCTCTCTCTCGTGCCCCCTCCTCATGGGGCTATCCCTCTCTCTCTCGTGCCCCCTCCTCATGGGGCTATCTCTCTCTCTCTCGTGCCCCCTCCTCATGGGGCTATCTCTCTCTCTCTCTCGCCCCCTCCTCATGGGGCTATCTCTCTCTCTCATGCCCCCTCCTCATGGGGCTATCTCTCTCTCTCTCGTGCCCCCTCCTCATGGGGCTATCTCTCTCTCTCTCGTGCCCCCTCCTCATGGGGCTATCTCTCTCATGCCCCCTCCTCATGGGGCTATCTCTCTCTCTCTCGTGCCCCCTCCTCATGGGGCTATCTCTCTCATGCCCCCTCCTCATGGGGCTATCTCTCTCTCTCTCTCTCATGCCCCCTCCTCATGGGGCTATCTCTCTCTCTCTCTCTCATGCCCCCTCCTCATGGGGCTATCTCTCTCTCTCTCTCTCGTGCCCCCTCCTCATGGGGCTATCTCTCTCTCTCTCGTGCCCCCTCCTCATGGGGCTATCTCTCTCTCTCTCGTGCCCCCTCCTCATGGGGCTATCTCTCTCTCTCTCGTGCCCCCTCCTCATGGGGCTATCTCTCTCTCTCTCGTGCCCCCTCCTCATGGGGCTATCTCTCTCTCTCTCGTGCCCCCTCCTCATGGGGCTATCTCTCTCTCTCTCGTGCCCCCTCCTCATGGGGCTATCTCTCTCTCTCGTGCCCCCTCCTCATGGGGCTATCTCTCTCTCTCTCGTGCCCCCTCCTCATAGGGCTATCTCTCTCTCTCTCTCGTGCCCCCTCCTCATGGGGCTATCTCTCTCTCTCTCGTGCCACCTCCTCATGGGGCTATCTCTCTCTCTCTCGTGCCCCCTCCTCATGGGGCTATCTCTCTCTCTCTCGCGCCCCCTCCTCATGGGGCTATCTCTCTCTCTCTCGCGCCCCCTCCTCATGGGGCTATCTCTCTCTCTCTCGCGCCCCCTCCTCATGGGGCTATCTCTCTCTCTCTCTCGTGCCCCCTCCTCATGGGGCTATCTCTCTCTCTCATGCCCCCTCCTCATGGGGCTATCTCTCTCTCTCTCTCTCTCTCATGCCCCCTTCTCATGAGGCTATCTCTCTCTCTCTCGTGCCCCCTCCTCATGGGGCTATCTCTCTCTCTCTCTCATGCCCCCTCCTCATGGGGCTATCTCTCTCTCTCTCGTGCCCCCTCCTCATGGGGCTCTCTCTCTCTCTCTTTCATGCCCCCTCCTCATGGGGCTATCTCTCTCTCTCTCTCGTGCCCCCTCCTCATGGGGCTATCTCTCTCTCTCTCGTGCCCCCTCCTCATGGGGCTATCTCTCTCTCTCTCGTGCCCCCTCCTCATGGGGCTATCTCTCTCTCTCTCGTGCCCCCTCCTCATGGGGCTATCTCTCTCTCTCTCGTGCCCCCTCCTCATGGGGCTATCTCTTTCTCTCTCGTGCCCCCTCCTCATGGGGCTATCTCTCTCTCTCTCGTGCCCCCTCCTCATGGGGCTATCTCTCTCTCTCTCGTGCCCCCTCCTCATGGGGCTATCTCTCTCTCTCTCGTGCCCCCTCCTCATGGGGCTATCTCTCTCTCTCTCGTGCCCCCTCCTCATGGGGCTATCTCTTTCTCTCTTGTGCCCCCTCCTCATGGGGCTATCTCTCTCTCTCTCTCTCGTGCCCCCTCCTCATGGGGCTATCTCTCTCTCTCTCTCTCGTGCCCCCTCCTCATGGGGCTATCTCTCTCTCTCTCGTGCCCCCTCCTCATGGGGCTATCTCTCTCTCTCGTGCCCCCTCCTCATGGGGCTATCTCTCTCTCTCTCGTGCCCCCTCCTCATGGGGCTATCTCTCTCTCTCTCGTGCCCCCTCCTCATGGGGCTATCTCTCTCATGCCCCCTCCTCATGGGGCTATCTCTCTCTCTCGTGCCCCCTCCTCATGGGGCTATCTCTCTCTCTCTCTCTCTCTCTCTCGTGCCCCCTCCTCATGGGGCTATCTCTCTCTCTCTCGTGCCCCCTCCTCATGGGGCTATCTCTCTCTGTCTCTCATGCACCCTCCTCATGGGGCTATCTCTCTCTCTCTCGTGCCCCCTCCTCATGGGGCTATCTCTCTCTCTCGTGCCCCTTCCTCATGGGGCTCTCTCTCTCTTTCATGCCCCCTCCTCATGGGGCTCTCTCTCTCTCTCTTTCATGCCCCCTCCTCATGGGGCTATCTCTCTCTCTCATGCCCCCTCCTCATGGGGCTATCTCTCTCTCTCTCTCACGCCCCCTCCTCATGGGGCTATCTCTCTCTCTCTCTCACGCCCCCTCCTCATGGGGCTATCTCTCTCCCTCTCGTGCTCCTCCTCATGGGGCTATCTCTCTCTCTCTCTCATGCCCCCTTCTCATGGGGCTATCTCTCTCTCTCTCGTGCCCCCTCCTCATGGGGCTATCTCTCTCTCTCTCGTGCCCCCTCCTCATGGGGCTATCTCTCTCTCGTGCCCCCTCCTCATGGGGCTATCTCTCTCTCTCTCGTGCCCCCTCCTCATGGGGCTATCTCTCTCTCTCTCGTGCCCCCTCCTCATGGGGCTATCTCTCTCTCTCTCGTGCCCCCTCCTCATGGGGCTATCTCTCTCTCTCTCGTGCCCCCTCCTCATGGGGCTATCTCTCTCTCTCTCGTGCCCCCTCCTCATGGGGCTATCTCTCTCTCTCTCGTGCCCCCTCCTCATGGGGCTATCTCTCTCTCTCGTGCCCCCTCCTCATGGGGCTATCTCTCTCATGCCCCCTCCTCATGGGGCTATCTCTCTCATGCCCCCTCCTCATGGGGCTATCTCTCTCTCTCTCTCGTGCCCCCTCCTCATGGGGCTATCTCTCTCTCTCTCGTGCCCCCTCCTCATGGGGCTATCTCTCTCTCTCTCGTGCCCCCTCCTCATGGGGCTATCTCTCTCTCTCTCGTGCCCCCTCCTCATGGGGCTATCTCTCTCTCTCTCGTGCCCCCTCCTCATGGGGCTATCTCTCTCTCTCTCCTGCCCCCTCCTCATGGGGCTATCTCTCTCTCTCTCGTGCCCCCTCCTCATGGGGCTATCTCTCTCTCTCTCGTGCCCCCTCCTCATGGGGCTATCCCTCTCTCTCTCGTGCCCCCTCCTCCTGGGGCTATCCCTCTCTCTCTCGTGCCCCCTCCTCCTGGGGCTATCTCTCTCTCTCTCGTGCCCCCTCCTCCTGGGGCTATCTCTCTCTCTCTCGTGCCCCCTCCTCATGGGGCTATCTCTCTCTCTCTCTCGTGCCCCCTCCTCATGGGGCTATCTCTCTCTCTCTCGTGCCCCCTCCTCGTGGGACTATCTCTCTCTCTCTCGTGCCCCCTCCTCGTGGGACTATCTCTCTCTCTCTCGTGCCCCCTCCTCATGGGGCTATCTCTCTCTCGTGCCCCCTCCTCATGGGGCTATCTCTCTCTCTCATGCCCCCTCCTCATGGGGCTATCTCTCTCTCGTGCCCCCTCCTCATGGGGCTATCTCTCTCTCTCTCTCGTGCCCCCTCCTCATGGGGCTATCTCTCTCTCTCATGCCCCCTCTCATGGGGCTATCTCTCTCTCTCGTGCCCCCTCCTCATGGGGCTATCTCTCCCTCTCGTGCCCCCTCCTCATGGGGCTATCTCTCTCTCTCTCGTGCCCCCTCCTCCTGGGGCTATCTCTCTCTCTCTCGTGCCCCCTCCTCATGGGGCTATCTCTCTCTCTCTCTCGTGCCCCCTCCTCATGGGGCTATCTCTCTCTCTCTCGTGCCCCCTCCTCATGGGGCTATCTCTCTCTCTCTCGTGCCCCCTCCTCATGGGGCTATCTCTCTCTCTCTCTCGTGCCCCCTCCTCATGGGGCTATCTCTCTCTCTCTCGTGCCCCCTCCTCATGGGGCTATCTCTCTCTCTCGTGCCCCCTCCTCATGGGGCTATCTCTCTCTCTCTCGTGCCCCCTCCTCATGGGGCTATCTCTCTCTCTCTCGTGCCCCCTCCTCATGGGGCTATCTCTCTCTCTCGTGCCCCCTCCTCATGGGGCTATCTCTCTCTCCTGCCCCCTCCTCATGGGGCTATCTCTCTCTCGTGCCCCCTCCTCATGGGGCTATCTCTCTCTCGTGCCCCCTCCTCATGGGGCTATCTCTCTCTCTCTCTCGTGCCCCCTCCTCATGGAGCTATCTCTCTCTCTCTCGTGCCCCCTCCTCATGGAGCTATCTCTCTCTCTCGTGCCCCCTCCTCATGGAGCTATCTCTCTCTCTCGTGCCCCCTCCTCATGGGGCTATCTCTCTCTCGTGCCCCCTCCTCATGGGGCTATCTCTCTCGTGCCCCCTCCTCATGGGGCTATCTCTCTCTCTCTCGTGCCCCCTCCTCATCGGGCTATCTCTCTCTCTCTCTCGTGCCCCCTCCTCATGGGGCTATCTCTCTCTCTCTCTCGTGCCCCCTCCTCATGGGGCTATCTCTCTCTCTCTCTCGTGCCCCCTCCTCATGGGGCTATCTCTCTCTCTCTCGTGCCCCCTCCTCATGGGGCTATCTCTCTCTCTCGTGCCCCCTCCTCATGGGGCTATCTCTCTCTCTCGTGCCCCCTCCTCATGGGGCTCTCTCTCTCTCTCGTGCCCCCTCCTCATGGGGCTCTCTCTCTCTCTCGTGCCCCCTCCTCATGGGGCTCTCTCTCTCTCTCGTGCCCCCTCCTCATGGGGCTATCTCTCTCTCTCGTGCCCCCTCCTCATGGGGCTATCTCTCTCTCGTGCCCCCTCCTCATGGGGCTATCTCTCTCTCGTGCCCCCTCCTCATTTGGCTATCTCTCTCTCTCTCTCATGCCCCCTCCTCATGGGTCTATCTCTCTCTCTCATGCCCCCTCCTCATGGGGCTATCTCTCTCTCTCTCTCATGCCCCCTCATGGGGCTATCTCTCTCTCTCATGCCCCCTCCTCATGGGGCTCTCTCTCTCTCTCGTGCCCCCTCCTCATGGGGCTATCTCTCTCTCTCTCGTGCCCCCTGCTCATGGGGCTATCTCTCTCTCTCTCGTGCCCCCTGCTCATGGGGCTATCTCTCTCTCTCGTGCCCCCTCCTCATGAGACTATCTCTCTCTCTCATGCCCCCTCCTCATGAGACTATCTCTCTCTCTCGTGCCCCCTCCTCATGGGGCTCTCTCATGCCCCCTCCTCATGGGGCTCTCTCATGCCCCCTCCTCATGGGGCTCTCTCATGCCCCCTCCTCATGGGGCTATCTCTCTCTCTCTCTCATGCCCCCTCCTCATGGGGCTATCTCTCTCTCTCTCGTGCCCCCTCCTCATGGGGCTCTCTCATGCCCCCTCCTCATGGGGCTCTCTCATGCCCCCTCCTCATGGGGCTATCTCTCTCTCTCATGCCCCCTCCTCATGGGGCTCTCTCTCTCTCTCATGCCCCCTCATGGGGCTATCTCTCTCTCTCATGCCCCCTCCTCATGGGGCTCTCTCTCTCTCTCGTGCCCCCTCCTCATGGGGCTATCTCTCTCTCTCGTGCCCCCTCCTCATGGGGCTATCTCTCTCTCTCTCTCGTGCCCCCTCCTCATGGGGCTATCTCTCTCTCTCTCTCGTGCCCCCTCCTCATGGGGCTATCTCTCTCTCTCTCTCGTGCCCCCTCCTCATGGGGCTCTCTCTCTCTCTCTCGTGCCCCCTCCTCATGGGGCTCTCTCTCTCTCTCTCGTGCCCCCTCCTCATGGGGCTATCTCTCTCTCTCTCTCTCGTGCCCCCTCCTCATGGGGCTATCTCTCTCTCTCTCTCTCGTGCCCCCTCCTCATGGGGCTATCTCTCTCTCTCTCTCTCGTGCCCCCTCCTCATGGGGCTATCTCTCTCTCTCTCTCTCGTGCCCCCTCCTCATGGGGCTATCTCTCTCTCTCTCTCTCTCGTGCCCCCTCCTCATGGGGCTATCTCTCTCTCTCTCTCTCGTGCCCCCTCCTCATGGGGCTATCTCTCTCTCTCTCTCTCGTGCCCCCTCCTCATGGGGCTATCTCTCTCTCTCTCTCTCGTGCCCCCTCCTCATGGGGCTATCTCTCTCTCTCTCTCTCGTGCCCCCTCCTCATGGGGCTATCTCTCTCTCTCTCTCTCGTGCCCCCTCCTCATGGGGCTATCTCTCTCTCTCTCTCGTGCCCCCTCCTCATGGGGCTATCTCTCTCTCTCTCTCGTGCCCCCTCCTCATGGGGCTCTCTCTCTCTCTCTCTCGTGCCCCCTCCTCATGGGGCTCTCTCTCTCGTGCCCCCTCCTCATGGGGCTATCTCTCTCTCTCTCTCGTGCCCCCTCCTCATGGGGCTATCTCTCTCTCTCTCTCGTGCCCCCTCCTCATGGGGCTATCTCTCTCTCTCACGCCCCCTCCTCATGGGGCTATCTCTCTCTCTCACGCCCCCTCCTCATGGGGCTATCTCTCTCTCTCTCTCACGCCCCCTCCTCATGGGGCTATCTCTCTCTCTCTCACGCCCCCTCCTCATGGGGCTATCTCTCTCTCTCTCACGCCCCCTGTTCATGGGGCTATCTCTCTCTCTCTCACGCCCCCTGTTCATGGGGCTATCTCTCTCTCTCTCACGCCCCCTGTTCATGGGGCTATCTTTCTCTCTCTCATGCCCCCTCCTCATGGGGCTCTTTCTCTCTCTCATGCCCCCTCCTCATGGGGCTCTTTCTCTCTCTCATGCCCCCTCCTCATGGGGCTATCTCTCTCTCTCATGCCCCCTCCTCATATGATAGTTAGTTATAAACTATTAAATTATAGGTATTGGAATTTCCTTCCAAATTTGGCAAACTGAACGTAACGAATGCCGCATCTAAATGAAATGATCTGATAAATGAAAAAAATAAAACGAGCACTTACTGTGCTGCCTGTGTGATTTATTATAATATTGATACCCTGCTGTGCTGGGAGTTCTATAATATGACACAGTGAGGGTTCAATGCTCTATTATTTACTCGCTGTGTCCAGTGCAGCTACGCTCTCCTTCTGATGTTCCCTGGCAGCCTTTTACGTCACGTAAGGGAATTTAACAAGACTCGTGGCCACTCATTAAAATTAGAAGAAAAGCAGTTTTACTGCGTAGAGGGTTCTTTACTGTAAGAGCGGCAAGGATGTGGAATCCCCTTCCACAGGTGGTGGTCTCAGCGGGGAGCATCGATAATTTCAAAAAAATTATTAGATAAGCACCTGAACGACCGCAACATACAGGGATATACAATGTAATACTGACATATAATCACACACATAGGTTGGCCTTGATGGACTTTTTAACCTCACCTATGTAACTATGTTTTTTGAGAAGCGCAGCTCCTTACGTTTATCTATTTATGCTTGTGTACATTTCACTTTGAGCTGCAGCTGTAGGTTTGGAAACAGCACAGTTTTTTTTCTTTTACATACTACAGGAGACAGTCAGAGACTGCAGACATGATACAGGAGACGGTCAGAGACTGCAGACATGATACAGGAGACGGTCAGAGACTGCAGACATGATACAGGAGACGGTCAGAGACTGCAGACATTGTACAGGAGACGGTCAGAGACTGCAGACATTGTACAGGAGACGGTCAGAGACTGCAGACATTGTACAGGAGACGGTCAGAGACTGCAGACATTGTACAGGAGACGGTCAGAGACTGCAGACATGGTACAGGAGACGGTCAGAGACTGCAGACATGGTACAGGAGACTGTCAGAGACTGCAGACATGGTACAGGAGGCTGTCAGAGACTGCAGACATGGTACAGGAGACTGTCAGAGACTGCAGACATGATACAGGAGACGGTCAGAGACTGCAGACATGATACAGGAGATGGTCAGAGACTGCAGACATAATACAGGAGATGTTCAGAGACTGCAGACATAGTACAGGAGATGGTCAGAGACTGCAGACATATTATAGGAGATGGTCAGAGACTGCAGACATATTATAGGAGATGGTCAGAGACTGCAGACATGATACAGGAGATGGTCAGAGAATTCGGCATTTAATGTCCAATTGAACTTTCAGTTAAAATCAGCTAAATGCATTTCAGGTGCATCAAAATAAAAGATCCCCCTCCATCCTTTCTTTCCCCCTCTCCTCCCCCCTTCTTCCCTTCCTTCCCTACTTGTCATCTTCCGTCCCTTATTTTCCTAGTCCTTTCTCCCCCCCCCCACCCCCTCACTCCCTTTCACTTAAATTATTTTTTATAGTAGATTTATATTTCACTTAGGATATTTTCATTTATTAATAATTGTAATGTTTTTAATTTTGTTTCGTTCTATGCAGTGTTACATCTAATTGTCTTTAAAACATCCCTTGATGAGCCCAGAGTGGCGAAACATGTCGGGACAATCACTCCAATGATATTGCCGAGTGATTCAATGTTGTCATCTGCTTTGAATTCTAGATGTTTCCTTGTACATGTGCACATAACTTATACAGTGGAACCTCGGATTAGGAGCATAATCTGTTCCAGGAGAATGCTCGTATTCCAAAGTACTCGCATATCAAAGCGAGTTTTCCCATTGAAGTCAATGAAAATGAAAATAATTCATTCCGCATTGACTTCAATGGGATGCAATTCCGCATGCGGGCAGAGCCGGGGGGGTGGGGGGGGAGGCTGGAGAGCCTCGGAAACGGCCGAAAAGGCCCGAGAACAGTTCGGCTGACCTCGGCAAACCTCGGAAAGACTTCCTACCCGAGATTTGACGAGGTCAGCCGTGCTGTACTCGGGGCCTTTCCGTGCATTTCGGACGTTCGGCTCTGCTTGGCTCCAGCGCCCCCCCCCCCACCTCAGGCCAAAAGTGGTACTGCTCACCGCTTTGGCCTGAATCGTGCTCGTTTTGCGAGACAACACTCATAAACCGAGTTACGTTTTTTAAAAAATACAGTGCTTGTATTGCGAAACGCTCGTTAACCGCGTTACTCGCAATCTGAGGTTCCACTGTACCAAAAAAACCTTTTAACTTTGTCTTGTATGTAGAAATAAAAATCTTGTCATTTTTTTTATACATATTGCGGAGTATTGAAATGACTTCTTGTTTTGCCGGCACCCTCAAAAATTTCCCTTGTCTACACTTATCTACAGGGATGTTGGTGCCATTTCCTTGTCATTGTCACCTACCCACATTGCTACTTCCCAAAAGATGCGCAAAGTTTTACAGTTGTGTTTCTTTTTCTTTTTTTTTATAAAGCAGCCACAGCCTGAGTAGAAAATCCTGTCCTCTGCCAGCATGCTGCAGAGTGGCACCCTTGCTGTGGTCTTCAGAGGCTCAACACAACCCCTATAAGCCTCTCAATTGAAAAGCTCCTGCTCCCTGCTGATTGGAGAGCTCCTGGTCTGACTCAGCGGGGGAGGGGGCATGTGCAGAGAGGCTGCTGCTTCCGCATACAGAGAGCATGGGTGCTACTCTGCAGCATGCTGGCAGGGGACTGGCTTTTCTACTCAGGCTGTGCACACCTTTTGCTTTTATGAACCTGACATGTATTTAGCAGATTTAAACTAAAAGTTCAATTGGCCTTTAACTGCTGGAAGTCAGTCTAGGCAAGAACATACAAACACAGTTGGCAGGGGCCCAGGGGCTGCACATTGAACTGCCAAAGGGCCACCAGTTGGGCACCAGGGGGTTAGAACCTCTGTCAAAATTGCTATTGGTGTTTGTGTCCCCATTGGGAACATTCACCCTGATTTTCTGTCCCAGTGAATGCACAGGAAATGACGTTTTCTGATTGGAAGAAATCTCTTTCTGGTTGTTTCTCTTCCAGTTAATGAAGGACGCTTCCCTGAATGCAGATGATGGTTGTTTTCTTCAGCAGCCTTCAGGCTTTTCCAAAGACCTCCAAACTCCTGGCCCATCTCCATGGAGCCTCTTTCCGCTTATAACCTCAGTACGAGGCTCGGCCTGCACACATCCAGCCAATGGCAGAAGAGGGAGGCCAAGGAAAGAATCCTTATCACCGCAGTGCAGCGTCACTGCTAGGAAATAAAGAAGACCCCTGTGCCTGAGACTGTACTGGTCTAAATACCACCAATCGTGCAACTTTGTCCATAGGCAGTGTCATCGGTCTGGAAACTCTGATGCAGCCGGCTATGTTGGGGCCTTGAAAAAAAATGTTGGTTTCCTCCTTCGACCTATTCAAATGTATCTGAACTGTTCACTTGTGGTGTGTGGAGCATCTACCACAGATCTCTAGCCAGCAAAGGGGACCTTATTCAATTCTGTTTGTAACATATTAACCACTTGCTGCCTGCTGGGGCAATTTTTTTTTACTTTTTCACTTAGAACCCCCAAATATTAGTGCCTTGAAAAAGTATTCATACCCCTTGACATTTTCCACATTTTGTCATGTTACAACCAGAAATGTAAATGTATTTTATTGGGATTTTATGTGATAGACCAACACAAAGTGGCACATAATTGTGAAGTGGAAGGAAAATGATAAATGGTTTTCAACATTTTTCACAAGAAAATATGTGAAAAGTGTGGGGGGCAATTGTATGGCGCCCCCCGGAGTCAATACTTTGTAGAACCTCCTTTCACTACAATTACAGCTGCAAGTATTTTTGGGGATGTCTCTACCAGCTTTGCACTTCTAGAGAGGGACATTTTTGCCCATTCTTCTTTGCAAAATATCTCAAGCTCTGTCCGATTGGATGGAGAACGTCTGTGAACAGCAAGTCTTTCCACAGATTCTCAATGTGATTTAGGTCTGGACTGTGACTGGACCATTCTAACACATGAATATGCTTTGATCTAAACCATTCCATTGTAGCTCTGGCTGTATGTTTAGGGTCGTTGTCCTGCTGAAAAGTGAACCTCCGCCCCAGTCTCAAGTCTTTTGCAGACTCTAACAGGTTTTCTTCTAAGATTGCCCTGTATTTGGCTCCATCCATCTTCCCATCAACTCTGACCAGCTTCCCTGTCCCTGCTGAAGAAAAGCATCCCCACACCATGATGCTGCCACCACCATGTTTCACAGTGGGGATGGTGTGTTCAGGGTGATGTGCAGTGTTAGTTTTCCCCCACACATAGCGTTTTGCATTCAGGCAAAAAAGTTCAATTTTGATCTCATCTGACCAGATCACCTTCTTCCACATGTTTGCTGTGTCCCCCACATGGCTTCTCACAAACTACAAATGGGACTTCTTATGGTTTTCTTTTAACAATGTCTTTCTTCTTGCCACTCTCCCATAAAGGTCAGATTTGTGGAGAACACGACTAATAGTTGTCCTGTGGACAGATTCTCTTACCTGAGCTGTGGATCTCTGCAGCTCCTCCAGAGTTCCCATGGACCTCTTGGCTCTTCTCTGATGAATGCTCTCCTTGCCCGGCCGGTCAGTTTAGGTGGACAGCCATGTCTTGGTAGGTTTGCAGTTGAGCCATATTCTTTCCATTTTCTGAAAGCTTGGGATATTTTTTTTATAACCTAACACTGCTTTAACCACTTCAGCCCCGGAAGGATTTGCCCCCTTAATGACCAGGCCATTTTTTGTGATCCGGAACTGTGTCGCTTTGACTGACAATTGCGCTGTCCTGCGGCGGCTGCACCCAAACAAAAATTGACGTCCTTTTTTTCCCACAAATAGAGATTTCTTTTGGTGGTATTTGAACACCTCTGCGGTTTTTATTCTTTTGCACTATAAACAAAAAAAGACTGACAGTTTTGAAAAAAAAAAAAAATTTAATTTCTGATATAATACATATCCCCCCCCCCCCCAAAAAATATAAAAAAAACAAACTTATTCGTCAGTTTAGGCCGAAATATATTCTTCTACATATTTTTGTTAAAAAAAAAAATCGCAATAAGTGTAAATTGATTGGTTTGTGCAAAAGTTATCTACAAACTATGGGGTAGATTTAGGGACTTTTATTTATTGTTTTTACTAGTAATGGCGGCGATCTGCGACATTGCGGCAGACAAATCTGACCCCAAATTACACTTTTTTGGGGACCAGTGACATTATTACATTGATCAGTGCGTTTTTTATAGCACTGATCAATGTATAAAAGGCACTGGCAGGGAAGGGGTTAACACTGGGGGGGGGGGGGGGGCAATCAAGGGGTTAAAGGGGAACAGAAGATCTCTGACATGTCATCTGGCAGAACAGGGAATCGCCAGTTACACGTTCTGCCTCTGTGCATAACGATCGCGGGTCGCCGGCGACCATCAAGTCCTCCGGACCCACGGGCAACGCTCCCGCAGGGCGCGCCAACTATCTCCTGTGCAAAGACTGACATACACCTACGGCGGTTAGCGCAGAAGAGCCAACCCGCTGCAGTATAATGACGGCGGCTGGTCGGAAAGCGGTTACACTTCTCCACAACCTTATCCCTGACCTGTCTGGTGTGTTCCTTGGCCTTCATGATGCTGTTTGTGCACTAAGGTTCTCTAACAAACCTATGAGGGCTTCACAGAACAGCTGTATTTATACTGAGATTAAATGACACACAGGTGGACTCTTTTTACTAATTAGGTGACTTCTGAAGGCAATTGGTTCCACTGGATTTTAGTTAGGGGTATCAGAGTAAAGGGGGCTGAATACAAATGTACCCCCCACACTTTTCACATATTTATTTGTAAAAAAAAAAAATTAAAACCATTTATCATTTTCCTTCCACTTCACAATTATGTGCCACTTTCTGTTGGTCTATCACATAAAATCCCAATAAAATACATTTACGTTTTTGGTTGTAACATGACAGAATGTGGAAAATTTCAAGGGGTATGAATACTTTTTCAAGGCACTGTATATACATTATATTGCCAAAAGTATTGGGACGCCTGCCTCTACACTCTACACATGAACTTTAATGACATCCCAATCTCAGTCTGTAGGATTCAATATTGAGTTGGCCCACCCTTTGCAGCTATAACAGCTTCAACTCTTCTGGGAAGGCCGTCCACAAGGTTTAGGAGTGTGTCTATGGGAATGTTTGACCATTCTTCCAGAAGAGCATTTGTGAAGTCAGACGCTGATGTTGGACGAGAAGGCCTGGCTCCCATTCTCCGTTCTAATTAATCCCAAAGGTGTTCTATCGGGTTGAGGTCAACCTTCTGGAGGTCAAGTCGTTAAAGAGGAACTGCAGTCCACTCACATAATTTGTAATAAAAACTTCTTTGCCATTCTGAAGCTTCCCTCCAACCACTTTGCATATTATTTTATATATATAGTGATTCTGTACTTGCCAAATATGCTGCAGAAATCTCCCTCCACTGAGTCTGAGTGCAGCCATTTTAACTGTGGGCAGCTCAAGCTGCTGTCTGCTCACTTCCTGGATTTACACAGACACACAGAGGCACACCTCCGGCTCTGCAGCTCTCATTGGCCCTCTTTTGACTCATCCCCCCCTCCCTTCCTGGTAAATTCTCATGAGAGAGAGAGAGCTGTGCATGATGTCATAAGCCTAGGCTAATGACCAGACAAGAAACAAGAAGTTGGCTGTATAAGGGATTTACTGGCAGAAAAAAAAAATGTTTTACAATCCAAAGGTAAAACAACAACAACAAGGGCAGAAGATTTAATAGATGGAAAGATGAAAAAATGACTGAAGGTTCCGCTTTACCGTAAACTGTCATGAATGGCTTTTATTCATGAACCGCTTGGTCACTGTTGTGATGCTGTGATTGGTCTGCTGTGGGTACCTGGGCCAATCACAGCGCCCTGTAACATGTGATGTAGATGTCGCCTATCATAACAGTAAGCAAGCTGTAGTGAATGGAAAGCCAGTCATGACAGTTAACTATTACTTATTGCTTATAATAGTGATGATCACTGCTATAACAGTTTAAAAAAAATACCTGTTCACCCCCCCCCTCCCCCCCAGCATAAAACAGTGTCACTAAGGTGACACAACTACTCTGATGACAGGATGTAAAATAGTAAAAAAAAGACAGAAAAAAAGGTTCATTACTAAATGTATACAAAGTGTAATAAAAAATGTTTTTTTTTCTTTACATACTGTCACCAGTCCATATTTATTATCACTAACACACAAGTCATATGATGACATTGTACTGCACTGGTGACAGTATGGAAAAAAAAAATGATGAAAAAAAAACTGATTTTATTTAATTTCTTTATTTGTCAAAAAATTGAGACAAAAAAATGACAATTTAAAAAAAAAAACTTGCCATGCCTCTTACTAAATACCTCGGACTGTCTAAATATCTGTCTGCTTCCCGAAAAGGGGGAATTTGGGGGATATTTTTACAGTCTTTGGCATTTTCGGGGTGTTGAGAAATTAGATAGTCCATCAGTTCATCAAGATTGATCATCGGATGGTATACAGGCAGGCTAGAACAGTATACAGGCAGGCTAGGACGGTATACAGGCAAGCTAGGACGGTATACAGGCAGGCCAGGACGGTATACAGGAAAGCTAGGACGGTATGCAGGCAGGCTAGAACAGTATACAGGCAGGCTAGGACGGTATACAGGCAAGCTAGGACAGTATACAGGGAAGCTAGGACAGTATACAGGCAGGCTAGGACAGTATACAGGAAGGCTAGAATAGTATACAGGCAGGCCAGGACGATATACAGGCAGGCCAGGACGGTATACAGGCAGGCTAGGACAGTATACAGACAGGCTAGAATGGTATATAGGCAGGCTAGGACGGTATACAGGCAGGCTAGGACGGTATAGAGACAGACTAAGAGGGTATATAGACAGGTTAGGACAGTATACAGGCAGGCTAGGACGGTATACAGGCAGGCTAGGACGATATACAGGCAGCCTAGAACAGTATACAGGCAGGCTAGGATGGTATACAAGCAGGCTAGGACAATTAACAGGCAGGCTAGGACGATATACAGGCAGGCTAGAACGGTATACAGGCAGGCTAGGACGATATACAGGCAGGCTAGAACAGTATACAGGCAGGCCAGGACGATATACAGGCAGGCCAGGACGATATACAGGCAGGCTAGGACAGTATATAGGCAGGCTAGGACGATATACAGGCAGGCTATAACAGTATAGAGGCAGGCTGGGATGATATACAGGCAGGCTAGGACGATATACAGGCAGGCTAGGACGGTATATAGGCAGGCTAGGACGGTATACAGGCAGGCTAGGACGGTATACAGGCAGGCTAGAACGGTATACAGGCAGGCTAGAACAGTATACAGGCAGGCTAGGACGATATACGGGCAGGCTAGGACGGTATACAGACAAGATAGGACGGTATACAGGCAGGCTAGAACAGTATACAGGCAGGCTAGGACGATATACAGGCAGGCCAGGACGGTATACAGGCAGGCTAGGATGGCATACAAGCAGGCTAGGACGATATACAGGCAGGCTAGGACGGTATACAGGCAAGCTAGGACAGTATACAGGCAGGCAAGAACAGTATACAGGCACGCTAGGCTAGGACGGTATACAGGCAGGCTAGAACAGTATACAGGCAGGCTAGGACGATATACAGGCAGGCTAGGACGATATACAGGCAGGCTAGGACGGTATACAGGCAGGCTAGGACGGTATACAGGCAGGCTAGAACAGTATACAGGCAGGCTAGGACGATATACAGGCAGGCCAGGACGGTATACAGGCAGGCTAGGACGGTATACAGGCAGGCTAGAACGGTATACAGGCAGGCTAGGAAGGTATATAGGCAGGCTAGGACGGCATACAGGCATTCTAGAACAGTATAAAGGCAGGCTAGGACGATATACAGGCAGGCTAGGACGGTATACAGGCAGGCTAGAACAGTATACAGGCAGGCTAGGACGATATACAGGCAGGCTAGGACGATATACAGGCAGGCTAGAACAGTATATAGGCAGGCTAGGACGATATACAGGCAGGCTAGGACGGTATACAGGCAGGCTAGAACAGTATACAGGCAGGCTAGGACGATATACAGGCAGGCTAGGACAATATACAGGCAGGCCAGGACGGTAAACAGGCAGGCTAGGATGGTATACAGGCAGGCTAGAACAGTATACAGGCAGGCTAGGACGATATACAGGCAGGCCAGGACGGTATACAGGCAAGCTAGGACAGTATGCAGTCAGGCTAGGACGATATAAAGGCAGGCTAGGACGGTATACAGGCAGGCAAGAACAGTATACAGGCACGCTAGGCTAGGACAGTATACAGGCAGGCTAGGACGGTATACAGGCAGGCTAGGACGGTATACAGGCAGGCTAGGACAGTATACAGGCAGGCTAGGACGATATACAGGCAGGCTAGGACGGTATACAGGCAAGCTAGGATGGTATACAGGCAGGCAAGAACAGTATACAGGCACGCTAGGCTAGGACGGTATACAGGCAGGCTAGAACAGTATACAGGCAGGCTAGGACGATATACAGGCAGGCTAGGACGATATACAGGCAGGCCAGGACGGTATACAGGCAGGCTAGGACGGTATACAGGCAGGCTAGAACGGTATACAGGCAGGCTAGGACGGTATAAAGGCAGGCTAGGACGATATACAGGCAGGCTAGGACGGTATACAGGCAGGCTAGAACAGTATACAGGCAGGCTAGGACGGTATACAGGCAGGCTAGGACGGTATACAGGCAGGCTAGGACGATATACAGGCAGGCTAGGACAGTATACAGGCAGGCTAGAACGGTATACAGGCAGGCTAGGACAATATACAGGCAGGCTAGGACGGTATACAGGCAAGCTAGGACAGTATACAGGCAGGCAAGAACAGTATACAGGCACGCTAGGCTAGGACAGTATACAGGCAGGCTAGGCAGGCTAGGACGGTATACAGGCATGTCTGATCTGTCATCCGTTGTGTCCGGCTGCAGCGCGGTATGTGAGGCACGCGAGGTGCATTCTGGGGAGGACATCATATAACGTCCACTGAGAACAGCGAAAATCCCGTCCAGCCCTCATTTTACGGCGGGGCGGGAAGGTGTTAAAGGTACAGGGACTCTCACCGCCGACCCGGTCGCTGCCTCCTGGCTGGCTGTCTTGCCTCGCAAAGCTGTGGGTCCTGAGAGAAGTGCGGAGGAGCGAAGGGGATCGAGAAGTGGTGGACAGCCCCAGGCTCGGCTTGGTTCGGCTGAGTAGCTGTGATATCCTGGGGTGCGGGAAGCTCCTCGGAAGCCATCGGAGGTCACGTGGGCGCCTTCGGTAACTCTCGGGAGTTGCTGGTCATCTGGTCACCTGATCCACCCGACACGCTCAGCTGCCAGGTCGGGGCCCCTGGGAGAACCTCGGGGAAGGCCAAGACATCGGAGCGGCAGGCGCTCGAGAGGCCCATCAATCCCTGCATCTGAAAAAAGCAGAACAGAGCAGCAGCAAGAGCCACTGAGGTATATCGAGGACTAGAATATTGAGTGAGTAAAAAAAAAAAACGATCTGTAATGAGACTGGATGAGAGGATTGTGACTGTAAAAAATTGAGCATTAATTAGCCTTTAACCTACATCCCTGGAACTGAAATTGCATAGATACCTGCATACCTATGTTGCAACCCTTGCAATAACTATATCATAATCTGCATATCTGTATATCTGCATAAACTGAGTGCAAAATCTATACTATTCAGCAGCCGTATAAAAAAGATCTACATAGCTACGCTCATAACTGCTAACAATCTGCTGATAATCTGCTGAGAATACCTGCATGTCTCCTTCTATATACCCATTATAACTAAAATCTGAACTTCTGTACACTTGCTGGTGAAAATTGCTTAACCAACATATTATTCATACATCTGGGATATACTCACCACTAGATAACAAAATATTTAAATTATCGGTGTACTTGGTTATAAAAGTTGTATACCCAAACTGCTCACTCATGGTTGGGGAGAATTGGAGTCGTGAAGATGAATGTGCTACCCAGGTTGCTGTTCATGTTCCAAATGATTCCGTATGGAATACCTGCAGGTTTCTTTACGCTGATAAGATCGCTAATCAGTAAATATGTCTGGAACAGAAGACGAGCCAGGCTTGCTAGGACCCTCCTTATTAGACCCAAAAGGGAAGTGGGCTTAGCCCTACCAGGTTTTAAAAGATATTTATCAGATATTGATCCGTTCAGATACTACACCACAAAGGGAGGTGTATGCTGCGTGCGTGGGTGTTAGCGGTACTGGTGCTAACCTGCCGCTGCTTGGGGCTGGTGCTTGCCAGTTCACCAAAATGCTACCAAAAAAACTGTTAGCGATCGCAGGGATCAGGCCTGACTATGCGAACGCTGCAGTTATGCGTTTAGTGTTTTGTAAGTGACAGTGATCGATCGATACTGCACTTGGGTGGGCTGGGCGGAGGGGCAAAACGCAGGTGCTAGCAGGTATCTGGGCTAATCCCGCTAACACTGCATTTTTGGGAACCCTAAACTCCTGGGGACGCTAGTATAGATCTGATCGGATCAGATATTGATCCGTTCATCAGATACTATACCACTAAGGGAGGCGTATGCTGCGTGCGTGGGTGTTAGCGGTACTGGCGCTAATCTGACACTGCCTGAGGCGACGCATATCACCGCCGGGCAATCAGGGGGCTAAACCTTTATTCGGTAATAAACGGCGGGTGCCCTGACACTATAAAAAATAAACGAACTAACCAGCGTCACCCCTAACAGTTATACGGTGATCAGTGGTGCAAGGGTTAACTAGGGGGCAATCAAGGGGTTAAAACATTTATTAGGTAGTATATGGGGGTCCCTGTCGCTATAAAACACTGACGGCGAACCTAAATATTTACCTCCCTAACTAGCGTCACCAGTGACACTAATACAGCGATCAGAAAAAATGATCCCTTAGTGACACTGGTGACAGGGGGTGATCAAGGGGTTAAAACTTTATTAGGGGGGGTTAGGGGGGTACCCTAGACCTAAAGGGGGCTAATACTAACTGCCCTACCACACTGTCACAAACTGACACCAATGCAGTAATCAGAAAAAAAAACTGCTTGGTGTCAGTGTGACATGGGGGGGAGGGGTGATTGGGGGGGTGATCGGGGGTGTTTTGTTTGCCTGGCATGTTCTACTGTGTGTGTATGTGTTGTGCACTCACAGTGAAGTCTTCTCTCCTCGGCGCCGGAACGGAAAATACCGAGCCGAGGAGAGATGACATCATTTCCTTTGCTGATGTTTAGCATACAGCAGCAGAGGAAGATTCACATTGGCTGGGAGCGATCGCGAAGGGGGGGGCCACGAATGGATGGTTTCCCTCTCACCTTTCATCACTCCCAGACAGAAGCCGACCGCCTCGGGCACCGGGGCACCGGGGGGGGGGGGGGGTCCGATAGGACCCCCCGCCCGCGGGAGGCAGATCACGTGATTCTGCCTGCCTGTGCCATTCTGCTGACGTATATAGTCGTGTGGCGGTCGGCAAGTGGTTAAAGGCACATTTTTTCAAATGTAATTTTTTTTAATGACTTTTTTTTTTTTGCATTTTAGTGTAAATATGAGATCTGAGGTCTTTTTGACCCCAGATCTCATATTTAAGAGGTCCTGCCATGCTTTTTTCTATTACAAGGGATGTTTACATTCCTTGTAATAGGAATAAAAGTGACACCATTTTTTTTTTAAAACAGCGTAAAAATAAATAAAATATTGTAAAATAAATAATAAAAAAAGTTTTTCGTTAAAAAAAAAACCCCGTCCCGACGAGCTTGCGCGCAGAAGCGAACGCATACGCGAGTAGCGCCCGCATATGAAAACGGTGGTCAAACCACACATGTGAGGTATCGCAGCGACCGGTAGAGCGAGAGCAATAATTCTAGCCCTAGACCTCCTCTGTACCGCAAAATATGCAACCTGTAGAATTTTTTAAACGTCGCCTATGGAGATTTTTGAGGGTAAAAGTTTGACGCCATTCCACGAGCGGGCGCAATTTTCAAGCGTGAAATGTTGGGTATCAATTTACTTGGCGTAACATTATATTTCACAATATAAAAAAAATTGGGCTAACTTTACTGTTGTCTTATTTTTTTATTCAAAAAAGTTCTCTAGGGTGTTAGAAGAAAAACCATATATAATGTCTGGGGGTTCTAAGTAATTTTCTAGCAAAAAAAAACTGTTTTAAACATGTAAACACCTAAAATCCAAAACGAGGCTGGTCCTTAAAGTGGTGTTCCACCCAAAAAAAAAAAAAACATGAAAAATCCTAAATGCCTGTTGCTAGGGGGTCCCTCGTAGTCTGCCTCTTTCAGTGCCTGGGCTGGTGACATCACTTCCGTCTCGGCACAGAAAGGGCTCAGCTCTGCTCCCTCCCTCCTGTCAATCATCTGGGACAGGTCCCATGTGACTGAGTGGCCAATCACAGCGCCGCTCGCGCATGCGCAGTGGGTGCCAGGCTGTGAAGCCACAGCCCGGCGCCCACAGTTGCAATGCCGGCGCCGCCGAACGGAGGGGGAGACGAGCGGGGCTTCCATCCCCCGCATCGCTGGACCCAGGGACAGGTAAGTGTCCAATTAAAAGTCAGCAGCTGCAGTATTTGTAGCTGCTGACTTTTCTTTTTTTTTTTGATGGGCCCTCCCCTTTAAGTGGTTAAACCATCACTTTATTAATATAAAAAGTGGTAAGTATTATACTCACAAGATGACAAATGTATCAAGCACATCACATAGTACACTGTCATCTAATCCACATTGCATCAGATCATGTGGTAGGAGAAGGTGAAGAGCCAATAGGCTAACATGTTTCGAGGACTAGCCTCTTCCTCAGAGCCCTGAAGAAGCTAGTCCTCTAAATGCATTAGCGTATTGGATCTTCACCTTCTCCTACCACATGATGCAATGTGGATTGGATGACGGTGTACTATGTGATGTGCTTGATACATTTGTCATTTTGTAAGTATAATACTTACCACTTTTTATATTAATAAAGGGATGGTTTTAGGATAAAGCACTAGGTCTGGGCGCCCTCTCTGTCTTTTTATGGTTGCACATGGAAGGAGATTGCACAATACAGGCAAAAAAAAATTCCCAGCAGACTTACCAGCCAGCAAAAGAAACAAATTGTCCTGTCTAACAATTCAGGGTAAAAACAGAGGCTTTTCTGGCACTCATTTGCAAATCTATGTGGAAGCCGCAGTGCCCCGCCAAGGCTCCTCTGTAAAGTGAGGCCCTAACTCTATATATATGTTTAGTTGCAGGTTTGTCCCTACATAAGATTGTTACTCTTTATTGCTTTCACTAAATATCCCATAAAGAGACCCAGTCACCAGCTACAACTTTTCAATTTACGAGATTTTATTGACGCATAAATGTACTTTATTTATCACAAGTGTTTCTATAATGCCGACAATTTACACATTTATATTGCACATTCATATCAGCCCTCTCGGATCTTACAATCTATAGCCGGCCACAGAAGGATTGAACCTCGGCTGGTTCAGCAGGGACAGGCCTGAGATTCAATCTGTCCATGGGCAGGCTGGTTGTACTGAAATCGATTGACTTCAGTACAACCAGTCTGTGGGATTTTTATTCAGGCAATCACAGCTGGCAATGATCATTCTGTTCTGCCAGCAGGGAAAGCACCCCGCTGGCAAAACACAATAGCGCTATGGGAGGGATTCCCCCATCTGTGTTGATAGAGGAAATCAAGCAATTTTCTTTCCATTCACCCATTGTGTAAAAGAAAGTTGCATAATCTATGGGCTGCTAAAGTCCTTAAGGTTGGCCATAGAAGTGTATTTTTTTTTTTTTAAATCAGGCAGTGGGCGGATCAGAAAAACCAAATGGAATCCCCATCCCCATCTGTTTACATAAAGCAAACACCCTAAAGAACACAGTTATATAGAAATGTAACAGTACAAAACCAGTATTGTTAAGTAATAGTAGTCAAATTTTATTACAATATCCAATAAAAAAAAATCCCATAGATGCGACTATATTGCAAATGTAGAAAACACTTTACAGTAAAAGGCATTGCCACCCTTGGTAGTAGATTAGTGGGTGTAGCTGAGCCTAAGAGACATTGCCACCCTCACTGATACAAAAAGGTGGTTACTATCCGCCCCCACCTGTAACTGGTCACTGCAGAAAGGAGCATTTCAAAGACAAACACATAAAAATAAGACATTTCCACACTCAACTTACCGACCAGCCTGTGACCAACCAAACTGTCCTGTTGAGCAGTATGTGTCAAAGACAGGGGTTTAGTTGCACACATTTACAAATGCATGCATAAGCCACAGAGCCACGGCAAGGCACCCCATTTTCTGTGGAACCTTAGAGGCGTTGCCACCATTGGTGGTAGATGAGTGTATGTAGGTGGGAGCAGGGGGTACGCTGGGCATGGGGGAGTGAGGGCAGAAACTTGGGGGGGAAGTTCCACTGGCCACACTCACCCCATACCCAGGGTGGTAACGTCCCCTCTTGGTGGTAGATGAGGGGGTGTGGGCAAGGAGTACATATGGTTAAAGGAAGATGAGGTGTATATTCACTATAGATAGGTAAGGGGTGGAGTATGGCTTATAGAAGCCTCATATATATATATTTTTTTGGGTGTTAAGAGTGATATGGACATGGCTCATTGAAGCCTCTTAATTTTTTTTTCTCTTGGTTTGGGCGAATTGGGAGCATATTTAATATAAGGTATTTGTTTTTTTTTACCCAGGGTGGTAGCGCCCCCTCTTGGTGGTAGATGAGTGGGTGTAGGTGGGGGCAGGGGGTATTACCAGTATGCTGGGCATGGGGGAGTGAGGGTAGGTGAAACTTGGGGGGAAGTTCCACTGGTCACACTAACCCCCTACCCAGGGTGGTAGCGTCCCCTCTTGGTGGTAGATGGGTGGGTGTAGGTGGGGGCAGGGGGTATTACCAGTATGCTGGGCATGGGGAAGTGAGGGCAGATGAAACTTGGGAGGAAGTTCCACTGGCCACACTAACCCCCTACCCAGGGTGGTAGCGTCCCCTCTTGGCGGTAGATGGGTGGGTGTAGATGGGGGCAGAGGGTATTATCAGTATGCTGGGCATGGGGGAGTGAGGGCAGATGAAACTTGGGGGGAAGTTCCACTGGCCACACTCACCCCATGCCCGGGTGGTAGCGTCCCCTCTTGGTGGTAGAAGAGTGGGTGTATTGGGTTGTGAGGCAGTTGATCCAGAGGAAGGCGAAAAACCCCAGCAAAGCATGATCCAATGTGCTCCAGCTGGGGAAAAAATTCCTTCCTGATCCCCCGAGAGGCAATCGAATATTTCCTGGATCGGCCCTGTGTGTGGGGGAGGGCGGGCAATTGGAGCCCCACCCTCGGTGGTAGGCGAGTGGAGATGTGGGTGTCAGTGTGTGGAGAGCGTGGGAGGAAGCACCATCCCCCACACAGAGCTCTGGAGGGAGGAGCCATTGTCCGGACTACAGCCGGGTCACGGCGTGTCTGTGTGATCTGCCTCCTCTGTTCAGGCTCTAAAGCAACTACAAGTCCCAGCAATCTGGGAGTTGTAGTTCCTCAGAGCCTGAGCAGAGGAGGCAAGTTCCCCGGACACACAGACACGCTGTGACCCGGCTGTAGTCCGGACAATGGCTCCTCCCTCTGGAGTTCTGTAGTGGAGATGTTTCCTGGATCGCCCCCGTGTGTGGGGGAGGGCGAGCAATTGGAGCCCCACCCTCGGTGGTAGGCGAGTGGAGATGTGGGTGTCAGTGTGTGGAGAGCGTGGGAGGAAGCACCATCCCCCACACAGAGCTCTGGAGGGAGGAGCCATTGTCCGGACTACAGCCGGGTCACGGCGTGTCTGTGTGATCTGCCTCCTCTGTTCAGGCTCTAAAGCAACTACAAGTCCCAGCAATCTGGGAGTTGTAGTTCCTCAGAGCCTGAGCAGAGGAGGCAGGTTCCCCGGACACACAGACACGCTGTGACCCGGCTGTAGTCCGGACAATGGCTCCTCCCTCTGGAGTTCTGTAGTGGAGATGTTTCCTGGATCGCCCCCGTGTGTGGGGGAGGGCGAGCAATTGGAGCCCCACCCTCGGTGGTAGGTGAGTGGAGATGTGGGTGTCAGTGTGTAGCGAGCGGGGGAGGAGGCACCATCCCCCACACAGAGCTCTGGAGGGAGGAGCCATTGTCCGGACTACAGCCGGGTCACGGCGTGTCTGTGTGATCTGCTTCCTCTGCTCAAGCTCTAAAGGAACTACAAGTCCCAGCAATCTCTGTCCACATGAGGAACTACAACTCCCAGCATGCACTGTGTAAGTGATGGGGGTTCCGCTCCCAGCCTGGAATAAGATGCTGTGGGACTACATATCCCAGCATGATTTTCTCTATGGAGATATTACAGGTCCAGTGATCTCTACATACCCCAGTCTGCTCCCCGGCCCCTCCCCCTCCTCAGGGGGAATTGCACCTCCCCAGTCCCGATCAGCCCTCCCCCATCCTGGGGGGAGGGGACCCACCACCTGTGGTGGGAGAGGATGGTGGGGTGCAATTACCCCTGAGGAGGGGGAGGGTAGCAGGCTGGGGTATGTAGAGATTGCTGGGACTTGTAGTACATCTATAGAAGAAATCATGCTGGGATATGTAGTCCTGTAACATCCTATTCTGGGCTGGGAGCTGAACCCCCATTACTTACACAGTACATGCTGGGAGTTGTAGTTCCTCATGTGGACAGAGATTGCTGGGAGATGTAGTTCTTCCGAGGTTGAGCAGAGGAGGCAGGTTCCCCGGACACACAGACACGCTGTGACCCGGATGTAATCCGGACAATGACTCCTCCCTCCGGAGCTCTGTAGTGAAGATGTTTCCTCCTCGCCGCTCTCCTCACACTGACGCGCTCCCTTCCCCCGCTCTGCTATTTATCTGATCAAGCCGTGACGTCACAGGTGTAACGGCTCCAGCCTCTAGCTCCTGATTGGCTATTCATCCTCTGGTCACGCCCGTCCCATGCGCTGATCACGCCTACTCCCACTTGAGCCGTTAGGTCGCTCTCCGCAGCAGTCACGTGTTGCACGTAACGGTCAGAACGAGTCCACGTGACTTGGCAGGAGGAGACGCGTGAAATCCTCCCTGCAGCTACTGCGCATGTGCGGTTCAGAGACGGCAGAAGGTAAATAAGCCGAGGTGATGATTTCCATGGAAACCATTAGCCCCGTAAAAGCCATACATTGGAGTCTCCGCCCCCTTCAGGTTCCCAGCCTATCTCCTGCAGGCTGCTGCTGGGAGGGGGGTGTAGCCTGGAAGAGGGAGGAGTTCCTGGAGGTGCATTACTTTCCAGGCCTGAAACTCCCCCTCGTCAGTGTTGTGGTTGGTCAGGGTGAGTAGGAAGCTTTCTTCAGCTCCTCCTCCCTGAGTCCTGACCTCTGACCCCCCTCCCTCCAGATCATACTGTCACTGAACTCCAGGCTTTGGATGGAGTAGTACATCTGCTGGGGGAGGGGAACAAAGTCACAAAACTTTAGGATTTTGGAGAGAGGTGAATATGAAGCCAGCCTAGAAGTGCAGAGAGTTGTCACTGCAGTGCTGAGCAAGAAGCCAGTGAAGACATCTCTATGTCTCTCCATGTGCCAGGAATCTCTGCCCAGCCATTTCTATATACATCCCTCAGGTCCCTGTATACTTCATTCTATATACCATCCCTCAGATCCCTGTATACTTCACATAACAAACATTCCTCATCACATTTTCCTTGTATTTCGCACATAGGGGAACCCGTTCACTTGAATGGGCCACCATATATGTGATAAACACATCATAGAAGCTTTAGAAACTTTTAAGGCATGCAGCTTTTCCACAAGACAGAACACACGTCTGATCATCGCATTTGGGGCGCCATTAACAATTATTGGGCACCTCAAGCGCCATGTATGTAATCTGTTACCGTCCCGTGATCATGTATGTAATCTGTGACTGTCCCTTGTGTCATGTATGTAATCTGAGACCATCTCGTGATCATGTATGTAATTTGTGACTGTCCCGTGTGTCATGTATGTAATTTGTGACTGTCCCGTGTGTCATGTATGTAATCTATGACTGTCCCGTGTGTCATGTATGTAATCTATGACTGTCCCTTGTGTCTTGTATGCAATCTCTGACCATCCCGTGTGTCATGTATGTAATCTATGACTGTCCCGTGTGTCATGTATGTAATTTGTGACTGTCCCTTGTGTCATGTATGTAATCTATAACTGTCCATTGTGTCTTGTATGCAATCTCTGACCATCCCGTGTGTCATGTATGTAATCTTTGACTGTCCCTTGTGTCATGTATGTAATCTGTGACTGTCCCTTGTGTCATGTATGTAATCTCTGACCGTCCCTTGTGTCATGTATGTAATCTATGACTCTCCCATGTGTCATGTATGTAATCTATGACACTCCCGTGTGTCATGTATGTAATCTGTGACTGTCCCGTGTGTCATGTATGTAATCTATGATCGTCCCGTGTGTCATGTATGTAATCTCTGACTCTTGTATCATGTATGTAATCTCTGACTGTCCCGTGTGTCATAATGTAATCTATGACACTCCCGTGTGTCATGTATGTAATCTCTGACTGTCCCAAAGGTTTTCCCTGGGGGGGTATTGCTCTCCTCTGATCATACAGAATGGAATCAGGAGGGCCCCAGCTAAACCCCCCCTAAAATGTCTGATAGATCCCCCATCAGGGGGCGCTCTGGGCTCCTCCGGGGACAAAGTTCCCCCTTTGGTGTCATAATGAGTGGCGGCAGAATCGCCTCTTGAAGCGCACATGTGACTTTCCCTGACAATGGCGCGGTCATGTGACGCCGTACACAAATCTCATTTCTATCATTTTATCCCACAAATAGCGCTTTTTATTGGTGGGATTTCATCACCTCGCTGCTTTTTTACATTTTTTGCGCCATAAACAGGAAAAAAACTACAGTTTTGAAAAAAAAAATGATATCTTTTTACTTCCCGTTATAAAACATTTCCAATAATTGTTTTTTTTTTTTTTTTTTTAAATCGAATTTCTTGATCAATTTAAGCAAAATGTTTTTGGTAAAAATATCCCAATAAGGCCTCTTTCCCACGGGGGCGGCGTCGGCGGTAAAGCGCCGCTATTGTTAGCGGCGCTTTACCGTGGGTATTCGGCCGCTAGTGGGGCGATTTTACCCCCCCGCTAGCGGCCGAGAAAGGCAGAGGCGCTTTGCCGGCGGAATAGCCGCGCTGTCCCATTGATTTCAATGGGAAGAAGCGGTGAAGGAGCGGTGTATACAACGCTCCTCCACCGCTCCGAAGATGCAGCTAGCAGGACTTTTTTTCCCGGCCTGCTAGCGCACCGCTCCCTCGGGGCTTTCACACTGGAGAGACAGCAGCGCCTGTTTTGGGTCGGTTTGCAGACGCTATTTTTAGCGCAATAGCGCCTGCAGACCGTCCCAGTGTGAAAGGGGCCTAAGTGTAAATTGATTGGTTTATAGAAACGTTATCACATCTACAAACTATGCGATATATACTGGATTTTATATTTGTTTATTCATACTAGTAATGGTGGCAATCAGCGACTTCTAGCGGGACTGCAATATTGCGGCGGTCAATCTGACACTGACTGAAACATTGTAGGAACCAGTGACACCAATACAGTGATCACTACTAATATTATATGCCCAACTGCTGGCCCACGCCGCCCTCTGATGTGACCCGCCACCTCCTGCTCTGGGGTGGCCGGTCAGCAAGCCCAGATCACGGCTTCTCCGACCCGCCATCCCCGAGAATCGTGTGAATGTAGCCGTCGTTAGAGTAAGCATGCGGCTGCAGTAGAGAGCAGAGCCGATGAGTCCTGTATAGTGCCGGCTCCTGTCACAGGCGGAGTGATACCAAATGTACTCTGCCTGAGACACCAGCCGCCAGCGATACCCACCAGGAGTACCCAGCAGCAATACCTGCTAGCAGTAACTGCTAACAGTACCCACCAGTAGTACCAGCAAAACCCACCAGCACCTGCCAACAGTACCCACCGGCAGTATCCACAATACCCGCCAGAAGTACCAGCAAAACCGACCATCTATATTCATCCAGGGGGACAGCCAGCAGCAGCCGCCAGCCATACCCGCCTGGGGACAGCAACCGCCAACGATACCTGCAGGAATCCTGAGGAAGAAGTGAAGATTGAGGTCAGTTTTTAATAAAAAATCAAACAGCAATGGGGATATCTGCACTCTGCACTCGCTACACTGGGCTGCTTTCACACTGATCTGCAGGTGCGGTGCAATGTACCTGTACTGACCCATAGACTTCTGTTATTACCTGTACTGATCCATAGACTTCTATTATTACCTGTACTGACCCATAGACTTCTGTTATTACCTGTACTGACCCATAGACTTCTGTTATTACCTGTACTGACCCATAGACTTCTATTATTACCTGTACTGACCCATAGACTTCTGTTATTACCTGTACTGACCCATAGACTTCTGTTATTACCTGTACTGATCCATAGACTTCTATTATTACCTGTACTGACCCATAGACTTCTATTATTACCTGTACTGACCCATAGACTTCTGTTATTACCTGTACGGACCCATAGACTTCTGTTATTACCTGTACGGACCCATAGACTTCTTTTATTACCTGTACTGAACCATAGACTTCTGTTATTACCTGTACTGACCCATAGACTTCTATTATTACCTGTGCTGACCCATAGACTTCTATTATTACCTGTACTGACCCATAGACTTCTGTTATTACCTGTACTGACCCACAGACTTCTGTTATTACCTGTACTGACCCACAGACTTCTATTATTACCTGTACTGACCCATAGACTTCTATTATTATCTGTACTGACCCATAGACTTCTATTATTACCTGTACTGACCCATAGACTTCTATTATTACCTGTACTGACCCATAGACTTCTGTTATTACCTGTACTGACCCATAGACATCTATTATTACCTGTACTGATCCATAGACTTCTGTTATTACCCGTACTGAGCCATAGACTTCTGTTATTACCTGTACTGACCCATAGACATCTATTATTACCTGTACTGATCCATAGACTTCTGTTATTACCCGTACTGAGCCATAGACTTCTGTTATTACCTGTACTGACCCATAGACTTCTGTTATTACCTGCGGGTTTGGTGTGCTTTCAGAAAGTGCATCACACCTGCAGGATATAATAGAATTGTATGGCAAAGTGCAGCTAACCCACAGGAAAGCCACAGGCGCACTGCGCTGAACCCACGGTGCAGGTAAACTGTAGCGCATCAGTGTGAAAGCAGCCTTAGCACTCATTCATACAATCGGTATCTGCTTTGCAGGGAACCAAAATCCCGCACATCCCCCACTGACAGGACAGAGCTCTGCCTTGTTTACATAGGCAGAGCTCTGTTCTGTGTCTCTCCTCGCTAATCAGCAGGTGTCAGAGGACATGCATTGGCTGGAGGACATGCTTACTTACCTCCTCTATGCAGTTGGTTTTGCACAGAGCAGCCCGGATCCTCCTCTTCTCGGGTCCCTCATCGGTGCTCCTGGCCCCTTCCTCCTGTTGAGTGCCCACACAGCAAGCAGCTTGCTATGGGGGCACCCGAGCCGAGTCACCAGGGCCGCTGTTAGAAATCATGGGGCCTCCACACAGCCTACCCGATGGGGCCTCTTTCAACCACACCCTTGACCCCACCCCTGACCTCGGCTCAAAACAAAATGAAGGTTTGTTGCCATTTACATATATGTGTGTGTTTGCAATTGCACAAAGGAGTGGGGGCAGTTTAAATTGTATTTTTTTTTTTTAAATAAAAAAATCTTACACTGTATCTTTTACATTTTTTTTTCTTTGTTCTTTCCTTTCACGAGGGATGTACAACATCCCTTGTGATAGTATAGGCCATGACAGGTCCTCTTTATGGAGATATCTGGGGTCTTTTAGACCCTCTTATCTGTCCTCTGGCCTCCAAAGCACCTGATCAAACCAAGATCAGTCTGATCAGATGCTTGTTCAGGCCGGTAATGGATTGTTTACATGATAACAAAACCGGAAGTGATACAATTCTCGCCACTCCTGGTTTGTAACGTCACACAGTGGGAGGAACGACATCCACCCCTCTCACTGTGTCTCAGGAACTGGATGCTACTGGTCCCATCTTAAAGGTGGTGGTTGAGGGACCCCCTTCCACTGCCTGGAAAAATAATCCAGCGGCTTCTTAGCCACTAGGATTACTTTTAGTTTGTGCAGAATTGCTGGGGCTAAAAAAATGATATCATTGCTGCAGTGATGACCGAGATATTACCCTTCCAATCCAGAGACGTACTGGTACATCGCTGGACGGGAAGAGGTTAAAGTGGATTTGTTTGGGGGGCAGTAAAAATGTAGCTCTGCTGCACATCTTTGCTGCTCCACCCAAATGAAGTGTAAAGTAGCAGCATCTCACCGTCTTATGACCATCATCATTACAGTAATCACACAGACAGCACAGTAAGCAGGTGCCCTATCATGGCCCTATCATATCCCTATCATGGTCCTATCATGGCCCTATTATGGCCCTATCATGGCTCTATCATTCCTCTATTATGGCTCAAACATATCCCTATCATGGTCCTATCATGGCCCTATCATATCCCTATTATGGCCCTATCATGGCCTTATCATAGCTCTATCATATCCCTATCATGGCCCTACCATAGCTCTATCATATCCCTATCATGCCTCTACCATGGCCCTATCATGGCCTTATCATAGCGCTATCATATCCCTACCATGGCTTTACCATGGTTCTACCATGGCCCTATTATATCCCTATAATGCCTCTATCGTGCCTCTACCATGGCCCCACCATGGCCCTACCATGGCTCTATCATATCTCTATCATATCTCTATCATATCCCTATCATGCCTATATCATGCCTCTATCATGGCTATATCATTCCTCTATCATGGCTATATCATTCCTCTATCATGGCTATATCATTCCTCTATCATGGCTATATCATTCCTCTATCATGGCTCTATCATATCACTATCATGGCTATATCATATCACTATCATGGCTATATCATGCCTCTATCATGGCTATATCATGCCTCTATCATGGCTATATCATGCCTCTATCATGGCTATATCATGGTTTTATCATGGCCCTATCATATCCCTATTAAGCCCTATCATGGCCTTATCATAGCCCTATCATAGCTCTATAATATCTCTATCATGGCTCTATCATAGCTCTATAATATCTCTATCATATCCCTATCATATCCCTACCATGGTTTTATCATAGCTCTATCATACCCCTACCATGGCCCTATCATAACTCTATAATATCTCTAATATACCCCTACCATGGCCCTATCATAACTCTATAATATCTCTATCATATCCATATCATGGCTCTATCATGGCTCTGCTTTTGAATGAACGAAAGACTATTTGAATTTTTAAAAAAAAAAATTCTAAAACGAAATTCGAAAGAACGAAAAACATTTGGATAATTTTGTTTTTCGTATTTTCTAACATAATTAAATTATTAACCATTATTATAGTTTTTATTATTATTATTTTAATTATAACTATTATTATAGGTTATTATTATTTATTAACTATTAAGTTATAGGTATTGGAATTTACTTTCAAATTTGGCAAACCGAACGTAACGAATTTATCTGAAATAACGAATGTCGCAATAATCACACAGACAGCACAGTAAGCAGGTGCTCTATCATGGCTCTATCATGGCTCTATCATGGCTCTATCATGGCTCTATCATGGCTCTATCATGGCTCTATCATGGCCCTATCATGGCTCTATCATGGCCCTATCATATCCCTATCATGGTCCTATTATGGCCCTATCATGCCTCTATCATGGCTCTATCATGGCCCTATCATGGCTCTATCATGGCCCTATCATGGCTCTATCATGGCCCTATCATATCCCTATCATGGTCCTATTATGGCTCTATCATGGCCCTATCATGGCTCTATCATATCCCTATCATGGTCCTATTATGGCCCTATCATGGCTCTATCATGGCCCTATCATGGCTCTATCATATCCCTATCATGGTCCTATTATGGCTCTATCATGGCCCTATCATGGCTCTATCATATCCCTATCATGGTCCTATTATGGCTCTATCATGGCTCTATCATGGCCCTATCATGGCTCTATCATATCCCTATCATGGTCCTATTATGGCCCTATCATGCCTCTATTATGGCTATATCATGCCTCTATCATGGCCCTATCATATCCCTATCATGGCCCTACCATGGTTTTATCATGGCCCTATCATATCCCTATTATGGCCCTATCATGGCCTTACCATAGCTCTATCATATCCCTATCATGCCTCTACCATGGCCCTATCATGGCCTTATCATAGCTTTATCATATCCCTATCATGGCCCTATTATATCCCTATCATGCCTCTATCATGCCTCTATCATGCCTCTATCATGCCTCTACCATGGCCCTACCATGGCTCTATCATATCTCTGTCATATCCCTATCATGGCTATATCATGCCTCTATCATGGCTATATCATGCCTCTATCATGGCTATATCATGCCTCTATCATGGCTATATCATATCCCTATCATGGCTATATCATGGCTATATTAATGCCTATATCATGCCTCTATCATGGCCCTATCATGGCTCCATCATATCCCTATCATGGCTATATCATGCCTCTATTATGGCTATATCATGGCCTTATCATGGCTCTATCATATCCCTATCATGGCCCTACCATGGTTTTATCATAGCCCTATCATATCCCTATTGTGGCCCTATCATGGCCTTATCATGGCTCTATCATAGCTCTATAATATCCCTATCATAGCCCTATTATGGCCCTACCATGGCTCTATTATGGCTATATCATGGCAGTGGCGTAGCGTGGGTTGTCAGCACCCGGGGCAAGGCAAGTAATTTGCGCCCCCCCTAACCTGCGGACTTCCTATCCCTGAGTCCCTTCAAATACAATAGTACTGACCTACCTGATTCCTATACTGACCACTACACTACATTGTCCACTACACTGAGAACTACACTGTCCACTACACTACATTGTCCACTACACTGACCACTATACTATACTGTCCACTATACTACACTGACCACTATACTGTCCACTACACTGACCACTACACTGTCCACTATACTACACTGTCCACTATACTACACTACACTGTCCACTATACTGCACTACACTGTCCACTATACTACACTATACTGACCACCATACTACACTGACCACTATACTACACTACACTGACCACTATACTACACTGTCCACTATACTACATTACACTGACCACTATACTACACTACACTGACCACTACACTACACTGTCCTCCATACTACACTCTCCACTATACTACATTAAACTGTCCACTATACACTGACCACTATACTACACTGACCACTATACTACACTATACTGACCTCCATACTACACTGTCCACTATACTACACTGTCCACTATACTACATTACACTGACCACCATACTACACTACACTGTCCACTACACTACACTACACTGTCCACTATACTACACTACACTGTCCACTATACTATACTGTCCACTACACTACACTGACCTCTATACTAAACTACACTATACTGACCACTATACTATACTACACTAACCACTATACTGACCATCATACTACACTGACCACTATACTACACTGTCCACTATACTACACAACACTATACTGACCACCATACTACACTACACTGTCCACTATACTACACTGTCCACTATACTGACCACCATACTACACTACACTGACCACTACACTGTCCACTATACTATACTGACCACTATACTACACTACACTGACCACCACACTGTACTATACTGACCACTATACTACACTGTCCACTATACTACACTACACTGACCACTACACTATACTGTCCACTACACTGCCCCCCATACTGACCACTACACTACACTGACCTCCATACTAAACTACACTATACTAACCACTATACAATACTACACTGACCACTATACTGACCACTATACTGTCCACTATACTGACCACTATACTACACTACACTGTCCACTATACTGACCACTATACTACACTACACTGTCCACTATACTACACTATACTGTCCTGCCTACAGTCTCTCTCTCTCACCCCGCCGCCCCCCCCCCCGGCCAGTAACAAGACTCTCACGAGGGAGTCTCACTCACCTTCTTATCCTGGCCTGCATCAATCCGGATGAGGAGGAGAAGACGGCGGCGGCTCACGTTGTTTCTTCTCTCCCCTGCGCTCTGCCTACTGCCATGTTCAGTGTCCAGCGCACTGTGATTGGGCGTATGGGGGGTCATGTGCGGAGGCGGGACTTCAGGAGCAATCGAGGACAGGTCAGCCCTACGCCTCACATGACCCCCATACGACCAATCACAGGGCCCCGGACACTTAACATGGCGGCCGGAGCGCAGGGTACACAGGAATTTGAAATTAGGAGGAGGCAGCCAGTGACACATACTGGTGCCCCCCTAAATGTCGCGCCCGGGGCCACGGCACCCCCTGCACCCTCCACGCTACGCCACTGTATCATGGCCTTATCATGGCTCTATCATATCCCTATCATGGCCCCACCATGGTTTTATCATGGCCCTATCATATCCCTATCATGGCCCTATCATGGCCTTATCACGGCCCTATCATATCCCTATCATGGCCCTATCATGGCCTTATCATGGCCCTATCATGGCCTTATCATGGCCCTATCATAGCTCTATAATATCTCTATCATATCCCTATCATGGCTCTATCATTTCCCTATTATGGCCCTATCATGGCCTTATCATGGCCCTATCATAGCTCTATAATATCTCTATCATATTCCTATCATGGCCCTATCATGGCTCTATAATATCTCTATCATATCCCTATCATGGCTCTATCATATCCCTATTATGGCCCTATCATGGCCTTATCATGGCCCTATCATGGCCCTATCATAGCTCTATAATATCTCCATCATATCCCTATCATGGCTCTATCATTTTTTTAATTTCTGAAATAATACATATCCCCCCCCCCAAAAAAAATATAAAAAAACAAACTTATTCATCAGTTTAGGCCGAAATATATTCTTCTACATATTTTTGGTAAAAAAAAAAGCGTAAATTGATTGGTTTGCGCAAAAGTTATCTACAAACTATGGGGTAGATTTAGGGACTTTTATTTATTGTTTTTACTAGTAATGGCGGCGATCTGCGACATTGCGGCGGACAAATCTGACCCCAAATTACACTTTTTGGGCACCAGTGACATTATTACATTGATCAGTGCTATAAAAAATGCACTGATCAATGTATAAATGGCACTGGCAGGGAAGGGGTTAACACTGGGGGGCAATCAAGGGGTTAAGTGTGTTCCCTGGGTGTGTTCTAACTGTAGGGGGGGATGGGCTGCAAGGGACATGACAGAGATCACTGGGAACAGAAGATCTCTGACATGTCATCTGGCAGAACAGGGAATCGCCAGTTACCCGTTCTGCCTCTGTGCATAACGATCGCGGGTCGCCGGCAACCATCAAGTCCTCCGGACCCACGGGCAACGCTCCCGCAGGGCGCGCCAACTATCTCCTGTGCAAAGACTGACATACACCTACGGCGGTTAGCGCAGAAGAGCCAACCCGCTGCAGTATAATGACGGCGGCTGGTCGGAAAGCGGTTACACTTCTCCACAACTTTATCCCTGACCTGTCTGGTGTGTTCCTTGGCCTTCATGATGCTGTTTGTGCACAAAGGTTCTCTAACAAACCTATGAGGGCTTCACAGAACAGCTGTATTTATACTGAGATTAAATGACACACAGGTGGACTCTTTTTACTAATTAGGTGACTTCTGAAGGCAATTGGTTCCACTGGATTTTAGTTAGGGGTATCAGAGTAAAGGGGACTGAATACAAATACACACCACACTTTTCACATATTTATTTGTAAAAAAAAAAAACTACAACCATTTATCATTTTCCTTCCACTTCACAATTATGTGCCACTTTATGTTGGTCTATCACATAAAATCCCAATAAAATACATTTATGTTTTTGGTTGTAACATAAGATAACGTGGAAAATTTCAAGGGGTATGAATACTTTTTCAAGGCACTGTATATACATTATATTACCAAAAGTATTGGGACGCCTGCCTCTACACTCTACACATGAACTTTAATGACATCCCAGTCTCAGTCTGTAGGGTTTAATGTTGAGTTGGCCCACCCTTTGCAGCTATAACAGCTTCAACTCTTCTGGGAAGGCCGTCCACAAGGTTTAGGAGTGTGTCTATGGGAATGTTTGACCAATTGTTCCAGAAGTACATTTGTGAGGTCAGGCACTGATGTTGGACGAGAAGGTCTGGCTCGCAGTCTCCGCTCTAATTCATCCCAAAGGTGTTCTATCGGGTTGAGGTCAACCTTCCGGAGGTCAATTCGTTAGAAGAACTGCAGTCCGCTCACATAATTTGTAATAAAAACATCTTTGCCATTCTGAAGCTTCCCTCCAACCACTTTGCATATTATTTTATATATATAGTGATTCTGTACTTGCCAAATATGCTGCAGAAATCTCCCGCCACTGAGTCTGGCTGCAGCCATTTTAACTGTGGGCAGCTCAAGCTGCTGTCTGCTCACTTCCTGGATTTACACAGACACACAGAGGCACACCTCCGGCTCTGCAGCTCTCATTGGCCCTCTTATGACTCACACCCCTCTCCCTTCATGAGAGTGAGAGAGAGAGCTGTGCATGATGTCATAAGCCTAGGCTAATGACCAGACAAAAAACAGGAAGTTGGCTGTATAAGGGATTTACTGGCAGAAAAAAAAAGTTTTACAATCCAAAGGTAAAACAACAACAAGGGCAGAAGATTTAATAGATGGAAAGATGAAAAAATTACTGAAGGTTCCGCTTTACCGTAAACTGTCATGAATGGCTTTTATTCATGAACCGCTTGGTCACTGTTGTGATGCTGTGATTGGTCTGCTGTGGGTACCTGGGCCAATCACAGCGCCCTGTAACATGTGATGTAGATGTCGCCTATCATAACAGTAAGCAAGCTGTAGTGAATGGAAAGCCAGTCATGACAGTTAACTATTACTTATAACAGTGATCATCACTATTATAAGCAATAACAATTTTTAAAAAATACCTGTTCACCCCCCCCCCAGCATAAAACAGTGTCACTAAGGTGACACAACTACTCTGATGACAGGATGTAAAATAGTAAAAAAAAAAACAGAAAAAAAGGTTCATTACTAAATGTATACAAAATGTAATAAAAAATGTTTTTTTTTTCTTTACATACTGTTACCAGTCCATATTTATTATCACTAACACACAAGTCATATGATGACATTGTACTGCACTGGTGACAGTATGGAAAAAAAAAATGATGAAAAAAAAAAACTGATTTTATTTAATTTCTTTATTTCTCAAAAAATTGAGACAAAAAAATGACAATTTAAAAAAAAAAACTTGCCATGCCTCTTACTAAATACCTCGGACTGTCTAAATATCTGTCTGCTTCCCGAAAAGGGGGAATTTGGGGGATATTTTTACAGTCCTTGGCATTTTCGGGGGTGTTGAGAAATTAGATAGTCCATCAGTTCATCAAGATTGATCAATCAAAAATATTCAAGATATCAATCGATATTCAGATATACTGTATTTATTGGCGATAACACGCGCCGGCGTATAACACGCACCCCAAGTTTAGGAGGGAATTTTAAGGAAAAAAACTTTTGGGGGGGAAGTTTAAGGAAAAAAAAACTTACATTAAAATGCCCATCAATGCAGCCTCATCAGTGTTCATCTGCAGCCTTGTCAGTGGTCAGTGCAGCCTTCTCAGTGCAGCCTTGCCCCCAGTGGTCAGTGCAGCCTTGCCCCAGTGGTCAGTGCAGCCTTGCCCCAGTGGTCAGTGCAGCCTTGCCCCCAGTGTCCATTACATGATCGCCGCCGACATACACAAGTTTAGCGTGTAGTTTTAAATATGGCGCCGCAGAGTTCAGAGGGATTCGGCGGAGCTGAACGAGCGCCGCGGAGAACACAGTGGCTGGGCGGAGCCGAGATACACATAGCCGAGGGTTCTCGGCGCAATTCACAGTCACGCCCAGTCCCTATGATGGACATAACACAGGTCCAATGGCGGGACTGGGCGTGACTGTGAACGGGGCGCCGAGAACCCTCGGCTATGTGTATCTCGGCTCCGCCCAGTCACTGTGTTCTCGGCGGCGCTCGTTCAGCTCCGCCGAGTCCCTCCGAACTCCGCGGCGCCATATTTAAAACTACACGCTATGTGAATGTCGGTGGCAATCGCGGCGATCGCTCCGATAGATCACAAAATAGCGGGGGATCTCCGTATAACACGCACCCACGATTTTCCCCTGATTTTAAGGGGAAAAAAGTGCGTGTTATACGCCGATAAATACGGTATATCATAGTTTGTGGACTCTATACATTTTCTACAGACTAAATAGAATACACTGATTTGGGGAATTCTCACCAAAGGAATGTAGCAGATTACATTTTGACCTGAATTTATGAAAAAAGATTATTTATTTGCTAAATGTTATGACAGAAACAAAGAAACATTTTTTTTTTTTTTTTTTTTTAATTTTGGATATTTTTTCATTTACATAGCAAAAAAAAATATAAACCCATTGGTGAATAAATACCACCAAAAGAAAGCTCTATTTGTGTGAAAAAAAAAATGATACAAATTTCATTTGGGTACGGTGATGCATGACCGCATAATTACCAGTTAAAGTAGTGCAGTGCTGAATAGCAAAAAATGGCCTGGTCATGAAGGGGGGGGGGTAAAACCTTCCGGAGGTCAAGTCGTTAAAAAGTTGTTGCAGTCGAAAGAGCGGGGATTCATTTTGTTTTAATTTTTTTTTATAAATCAGTTCCTGATCACTTCTGTATTTTAGAACAAAGAGACACCGGCAGACAGGATCTCTTCACACTTGTAAAGTTTATTCGGGTCATTTAGATACACAATTTAGATACTTTTTGGTAAAATCGTTTCTATATCATTTCATATTCTACAATGTGTACAAAATCTACAGATCAGTAATCTATCAGTCTAAGCCATATTGCACATCATACTTTACAGACTTGACCTACAAAACTATTTTTTATTGATTTTTTGCTTTTTTTTTTAATGACGGGATCAGCCGCAGTCCTCCACCCACATAGGGGGGACTACAAGTCCCAGCATTCCCAGGCACCCCACAGCATGCTGGAACCTGTAAGCGGTTGGGGTGCTGTAGGATGTAGAATCTCAGTGGTAGGCCGATCGCACGCGGTTTATTTGTACATAAAACTTGTGACGTGACACAGATTTGTTACTATTTACATTTAACGGAAGCGGCGACACTCTATACAGCAGGGGGGAGGCAACCTGGGGGGACCTCCAGCTGTTGTGGAACTACATTTCCCATGAGGCATTGCAAGGCTGGCAGTTCCAATTACTCCCAGAGGCATGAGTTCTGCAGCAGCTGGAGAGCCCCAGGTTCCCTACCCCTGCTATACAGTGACTGTGATCATGTGACCTGCGTCCCTCAGACTGATTTATTAACCACTTTAAGGACCAGCCTCGTTTTGGATTTTAGGTGTTTACATGTTTAAAACTGTTTTTTTTTCTAGAAAATTACTTAGAACCCCCAAACATTACTTTTTTTTTGCACCGTATTTGCGCAGCGGTCTTATATGCACGCTTTTTTGGGAAAAAATTCACTTTTTTGAATAAAAAAATAAGACAACAGTAAAGTTAGCCCAATTTTTTTTTTTTATATTGTGAAATATAATGTTACGCCAAGTAAATTGATACCCAACATGTCACGCTTCAAAATTGCGCCCGCTCGTGGAATGGCATCAAACTTTTACCCTCAAAAATCTCCATAGGCGACGTTTAAAAAATTCTACAGGTTGCGTGTTTTACGTTACAGAGGAGGTCTAGGGCTAGAATTATTGCTTTCGCTCTACTGGTTGCGGCGATACCTCACATGTGTGGTTTGACCACCGTTTTCATATGCGGGCGCTACTAGCGTATGCGTCGGGACAGGGGTTTTTAAAAAAAATTATTTATCTTACATTATTTTATTTATTTTTACACTGTTTTTTAAAAAAAAAATTGTGTCACTTTTATTCCTATTACAAGGAATGTAAACATCCCTTGTGATAGGAAAAAGCATGACAGGTCCTCTTAAATATGAGATCTGGGGTCAAAAAGACCTCAGATCTTATATTTACAAAAAAATGCAATAAAAAAAAAAAAAAAAAAAGCAATTTAAAAAAATTATATTGAAAAAAATATGCCTTTAAGTGTCACGGGGACGAGTGGGTGCCATCTTAGCCTCACTCGTCTCCAGGAACAGCACTGAGAAGGACGCGATCGCCTCCGCCGCTACCGACAGCTCCGGTAAGCGGCGGAGGGCACCAGATCGCGGCAGGAGGGGGGCCCCCCTCTCCCGCCACCAATAAAAATGATCTTGCGGCGAACCTGCTGCAGGGACCACTTTTATCAGAAAGCCGACCACCGCACGAAAACGGGGATACCGGGGTTATGGCAGCTAGCTGCTACCATAAAAATGATATCCGCCGGCAAAAGTTGGACGTACATCGGCATGCGGCAGTCCGGAAGTGGTTAAAGGGCCAGTCCAGCCGGAACGTCTATCATGGCTTAGGCATTTGTGGACAACGCTGGAGAGAGATGGGGATCAGGTAAGAAATTAGGGGGTTCTGGGGAAGCTGCTACAAAGAAAAGGTTTTTTTTTATCTTAATGCAATGCATTAAGATTAAAAAAACCTTCTGGATTAATCCTTTAAGCATTGCTCGCCACCAGTTGCCCCACCCAGCCCCTACTCCGCCCCTAAACACGCCCGCGTAAATTATCCCATGAAAGGACAGTTAAATGTTTTATGCAGAATTAAGTTCCAAAAATAAATATGAACAACTTTATTAGTGCCCATCAGTGCATGGGGATCACACAGAGCGGGGATCTCCCGCTGTGACACAGCTTGGATCTGAAACCCTGGCCGCTGTCAAAGTCCCGCCTTCTATTAAAGATGTCACATTGCTTAAATTTCCCAGCATTGGACCAGTGTGCTGTCTATCATAGGATCCGGTCCAGGAGGCGGGACTTTGTCAGCGGCTGGCATTTACAGATCCAAGCTGGGTCACTGTGGAAGATCCCCGCTCTGTGTGATCCGACCGGCTCTCCTCTTTCTCTCCTCTCCCCACAGTTTCTGTCTGATCGCTGGGAAGAGAATAGGCGTCCGTCCCTCTCCTTCAATTCACACTCGCCTTCACATTATTTCCACTCGCCAAATGCGACTAGGCGAGTGGAAATTCTGATGGCTGTCATTATATAGGAATATTATTGAGCTCTCTATACTAGAAGATTGTTCTAGGGACACCACAGTTTCTGGCACATCGCTGGGAAGAGAATAGGCGTCCGTCCCTCTCCTCCAATTCACACTCGCCTTCACATTATTTCCACTCGCCAAATGTGAGTAGGCGAGTGGAAATTTTGAGGGCTGCCCCTATATAGGAATATTATTGAGCGCTCTATACTGGAAGGTTGTTCTAGGGACACCAGTAATTTATTCACAGCCTATCAACAGTGTGAAGAAATGTTACAGGCAGAGACGATTGTAGCAATTTATCCAGCAAACTCTGAAGTTTTAGTAGCCAGTTCCACTGTGTATTGCAGCGTTTCTCAACCTTATTTCAGTCAAGGCACCCTCCAAAATTATGGACAGTCTTGAGGCACCTCATTCTAAAATGTAAGACCCCTTTCACACTGAGGCGCTTTCATGCTAAAAAAAAGCGCATGAAAAGCTCATGAAAACCTATTTTCATTAAAATCAATGAATGCTTTCACACTGGGGCAGTGCACTGGCAGGATGGTGAAAAAAACACCTCTCTCCATTGAAATGAATGGAAAGTGCTTCAAAAAGTGCCTGAAAAGCCCTTCAAAAGTGCTCAGTGTTTTACTTGCAGTTTACAAGCACCTCAGTGTGAAAGGGGCCTAATAGTTTTACTTAATGCAGCAACATCCCAACATTAGAGGTGTTTTATTCTTCCAAAGCAAATACACTTTTGCAAACTGTTACGGACTAGTATTCCAATGTTTCTCTTCTCCCTCAGTTTTTTTTTTTTCCATCACTCAGCTGAGACCCCAAAGCTGATGGAGAGGGGCAAGGGGGGGTCAAACAAGGATGCTATGTAGGCAACATCCTCCTTATCAGCTGATGATGTCATTGGTCATCAGGTAGAAGGTCGTAATGGTGCACAATGAGAACCTGTGGCTTTGTGACACTATAAGGAAGGCTTCATCCACCCGCCAGCTTGTATACAATTTTTTGGCAATTTTTAGGCATTTTGCCAAGGCACCACCTGGAGAAACCTCAGGGCACCCTGGTTGAAAAAGGCTGGTCTATTGATTAGAAGCCAGTGAAACAGGGTAACATTTAATAACTCATTTAGGAATCCTGCAAACCTTTTGGTACCTTCATTGCTCAATTATTAGAGGTCAATGTGAGAAATCATTTTCCCAAGGCTGTTATTTTATTGCCATGGTTTATGCAGTTTGTTTCACACAGCCCACACCTCTTAGGCCCCTTTCACACTGAGGTGCTTGTAAACTGCCAGTAAAACACTGAGCACTTTTGAAGAGCTTTTCAGGCACTTTTGAAGCGCTTTCCATTCATTTCAATGGAGAGGGGCGTTTTTTCAGCACCCTGCCAGTGCACTGCCCCAGTGTGAAAGCATTCATTGATTTTAATGAAAATAGGTTTTCGTGAGCTTTTCAGGAGTTTTTTTAGCGTGAAAGCACCTGAAAAGCGCCTCAGTGTGAAAGGGGTCTTAGTGCAAAACTTGTGCTTTGCAGGGAAAATTCAATTGTCTGTGGTTGTAGAGAGGGGACCTGTAGGTTCTCTTTTTCTCTCAGATTAGAGAGGGACAACTACAAGATTGCAGAGCAGAACTCTTCTCACCTCAGGGGCGGATCCAGGGGGGGCAACGGGGCAATTGCCCCCCCCGGGAGAAATTAGCAATGAGTCGGCGGGTGAGCGGGCAGGCCAGTCAGCGGGTGAGAGAGCAGGAGGGTGGGCCAGTCAGCGGGTGAGTGAGCAGGCGAGTCAACGGGTGAGTGAGCGGGCAGGCCAGTCGGCAGGTGAGCAGATAGGCTGGTCAGTCAGTGAGCCAGCGGGTGGAGGAGCAGAGAGATGACATCGCTCACCGCCTGCCCTGCATCACTGCAGTTCCGCCCTCATTGTGCAGCTGCAGGCAGCTGAGAGATTACATCATCTTTCTGCTGCCTGTCTTCACTCTGCAAATTGCCACCTGCCTGCTAAGGTGCAGATTGTCACTTGCCAATGTGTGGCAGGTGACATGGCAATTTACAATCAGCAACATGTGGCAGGTGACATACCAAGTGACAATCAGCAATGTGTGGCAGGTGACGTGGCAAGTGAAAATCAGCAACGTGAGGCAAGTGACAATCTGCATCTGGTGGCAGGTGACGTGACAAGTGACAATCCGCAACATGTGGCAGGTAACGTGGCAAGTGACAATTAGCAACATGCGGCAAGTGACGCGGCAAGTGACAATCTGCATCTAATGGCAGGCGACATGGCAAGTGACAATCCGCATCTGGGGCAGGCAAGTGACAATCCGCTACTTGTGGCAGGGACATGGCAAGTGACAATCCGCATCTGAAGGCAGATAACATGGCAAGTGACACACTCAGGGCTCCCACTGATTCTGCATTATGGTGAGTTGAACGATTTAATTTTATATAACAATGTAATAGAAATAATGCGCTTCAACCAGCCTGACACCATATCAACCATGGTGCCGTGCTGACGGAAGTACTAACACCAGCTATTGCCCCGATACATTGCCCGCAAAAAAACGTATTTTCTGACAGTGCCCCTCCTGAGACTAGACTCTGGATCCGCCCCTGTCTCACCTGTGATAAATACTGACCAACACTTGATCAATCTAACTCTCCCCTGAAGTAGAAAACACACAGTGGTTTATATACAATTTATTTTTAAAAACCTGTAATAAAAGGTTAAAATCAAGACTCCTCAGACCGGGCCACGTTTTTCCAATTTTCTGCCGTCCAGTTTTGGTCAGCCTGTGCGGACTGCAGACTCAGTTTCCTGTTCTTGGCTGCCAGGTGTGGTCTTTTGGTGTAGCCCATCTGCTTCAAGGCCCGACGTGTTGTGCGCTCAGAGATGGTATTCTGCCTACCTTGGTTGTACCGAGTGGTTATTTCCGTGACTGTTGCCTTCCTATCACCTTGAATCAGTTTGTCAATTCTCCTCTGACCTTTGACATCAACAAGGCATTTTCGTCCACACAACCTCCGCGCACTGGATATTTTCTCTTTTTCGGACCATTCTCTATAAACCCGAGAGACAGTGGTGCGTGAAAATCCCAGTAGTTCGGCGGTTTCTGAAACGCTCAGACCAGCCTGTCTGGCGCCAACCACCATGCCACGTTCAAGGTCACTTAAATCCCCTTTCTTCCCCATTCTGATGCTCGGGTTTAAACTTCACTAAGTCTTCTTCACCACGTCTAGATGCCTAAATACATTCAGTTGCTGCCATGTGATTGGCTGATTAGCAATTTGTGTTACCAAGCACTTGAACAGGTGTACCTAATAAAGGGTCCGGTGAGTGTATATAGCTTACCCTTGGGATTATTCTGGCTGTGAGTAATCTGAAAAAGAAAATAGAAAAGAAAATGTTACTGTTGGAAGGTCGGCATAATAAACCAAAAAAATCATCTTCTCTCCGTCCCTCCTCATCATCCGAACCCGGCAATGCCTGCTCAGGTTTCAACAGTAAGAACTTTACATCCCTTAATGTGTTCAAAAACTTGAGTGGTTCTGATGACTTTTCATCTTGGCAAACAATCCGAAGACTCATCCGTTCCTCTAAAGACACTTTCACACGATCTGTCCGATTAGATCCACCTGTCAGTTTTTGAGGCGGACCTGATCAGACCTTGAAGCCTCCTATAGAGCGATGTCCGCTGACGCCCGCCGCTAGGGTTGCACCCATACCACTTTTCTAAGACCGAACACAAGTACCGATACTTCCCCCCCCCCCCAAGTACTCTCCGATACCGATTACCCATACTTTTTTTTAATGTCAAGTGACGGTTTTCAAAGCACAATACAGACTAACAATATCTTTTTTTATAATTATGAAGACTGAAGGGCACTGATTTGCAGCACTGACAGGTGACACTGACTGATGGGCACGGATTCGCGGCACCGATATGTGGTACTTACTGATGGGCATTGATATGCGGCACTGATGGCTGGCACTGATGGGCACTGATAGGTAGGCAGTGTTGCTGAAATGCAGCACTGATAATTGCTGGCAGCCTGGCATGATAAAATTAAATCGATAAAGAGTAGAGTAAACAAGAGGCCATCTTGATACACCCTGCACTCGACCTCAGTAAACCTAGTCAGAATGCAGCAGCGGACATCTTGTTACACCCAGTCCATATAGTTAGTAGAGCTGCACGATTAAAAAAAAAAAATACTTTAATGAAAAAAAAAAAAAAAAAAAACTAACCAGTAAAGTTAGCCCAATTTTTTTTGTATAATGTGAAAGAACGTTGCGAGAATCGTGATCTTTTTATTCCAAGCAAAAAAAAATCGTGATTCTCATTTTGGCCAGAATCGTGCAGCTCTAATAGTTAGTGAACTATATGGGCTGGGTGTAACAAGATGTCCACTGCCGCCTTGTGACTGCAGGCTTACTGAGGCCCAGTGCAGGCATAGTTGCCAACAGTCCCGATTTTCCCGGGACAATCCCGATTTTGGGACCCTCGTCCCGATTGGAGGCTGTCCCGAATCGTGATTTTCCATAAGGAAAATCGGGAATGTTGTTTTTTGTTTTTGGAGCAGCGGGCTCCAGCAAAATGGCGGCCGGCGCCGCCGCTCTATCTTCCCCCTAGTGTTGAGTGGAGAGAGGAAGGGGGCTCGATCTGTGCAGCCAATTGAGCGGCTTCTTTAACTGCACGGCCCCTCCCCTCTCCACTGAAGCAAGCAGAAGACACGGCACCGTCGCTGTGTCTTGCCAAAAGTTCCCCAGCCCCGTACTGCGCAAGCGCTGCGCCTGCGCAGTACAGGGGGTCCTTCATTGCGGAGGGGAACTTTCTTGGCAGAACACCGGCCGCTCCTGCACTGAGCGGGGGGCTGCACTAATTGAGGGGGGCTGCACTAATAGAGGGGGGGCTGCACTAATAGAGGGGGGGCTGCACTAATAGAGGGGGGTTATACAGACTCTGGCGGGGGCACCTGATGCAAGGACGGACTCTGCCGGGGGCACCTGATGCAAGGACGGACTCTGCCGGGGGCACCTGATGCAAGAACAGACTCTGCTGGTGGCACCTGATGCAAGAACAGACTCTGCTGTTGGCAGGCGACGTGGCTAGTGACACGCTCAGGGATCCCACTGATTCGGCATTATGGTAAGTTGAATGATTTAATTTTATATTACAATGTAATAATAGAAATAATGCGCTTCAATCATCCTGACACCATAACAACCATGGTGCCGGGATGATTGAAGCGTTAACACCAGGTGTTTGGAGTATCTTTATCTGCTGATTGTTAAACTTTCTAGAATACACATATTTCCATTGTGTAGGATCTGGGGCTGCTGTCCCGTCATTTCCCTCTTCCCCCCTTTCCTTCTCCCCCTTTCCCTCTCCCCCTTTCCCTCTCCCCCTTTCCCTCTCCCCCTTTCCCTCTCCATCCCTCATTCATCTCAGACTCTAACCACACCCTCTTGAGCCACGCCCATTTAAGCCACGCCCACTTTTCACAGTGGACCGTGTGACGCGCTTATAATTTTTGCAAAGCCACGCCTACAAACGCATGCCCCGCCCCCTAATTATTGTACAGCTCCGCCTACAGCCAAAAAAGTGTCCCACATATTTTTTTTGCAATGTTGGCAACTATGGTGCAGGGTGTGCGACGATCGAGCGTTGCGGTGTACAGTCTCTGAATGGAGACTCGGGCCGTCACTTCTGTTAACGATTCTGACGGCCCCGGTCACCAATTCTGATGGGCGGCACATGCGGCTGCGACCCACATCCCTGCCCCATAAGCTTCCCTTCCGCTGCAAGGACTCACTCTCACTGTGCCAGGACTTGAGCTCTGCTCCGCCTTCTCCGTCCACTGACTTCTGGGAGACTCGGCATGTAAAAGGTATCGGGTGAAGCATCGGGAGCATTTGCCTGAGTACAAGTACTTGGGCAAATACTCAGTAACGGCATCGGTGCAACCCTATCCGCCGCCATCCAATCTGATCCTGCCTGCAAAAACCAGATGGATCTTGGTCCTACTTCCCATCCATTCGAGGGAATTTGATGGACAGGAGGTCCGTTTCCATCCGATTTCCCCATAGAGGAGAGCAGGACTGTCCGTGTCCGCTCTGCTACCCGTCACCCGCCTGCTCAGCGAGGATCAGAGCAGAAATCAGCCGCTGAGCAAGTGGAATCCGCTACACGGAGGAGCTTGTATGAAAGGGGCCTTATAGACGGAGAAGTCCTCTGTGCTTAGTCTATAGACAGCTGTGCCATAAATTAGAGCAGACAGATCCAGGAATGTGTAGTCAGAGCCGCGACCGAAATGGAACGTTTCAGGGAAAACCGTACTATTATAAGACTTCCTGTTCCAAGAAGGCTCCTCGCCATAACCTGTTCTACTGTCTCATGGTGTTCCAAACCCTACTCCATATGAAGTCATGGTTTCCATGCACTGATGACTAAAGCATGGAAGGACTGTGTGCTATTTGGGATAATTGGCTGTATAGTAGGGATCGACCGATACCGTTTTCTCAGTGCCAATAAAATAGCGATATTTCGGCAACCTCTCAGGTCGACAGCCGATATTGTCTGCCGATATTCTGTACATTAAAAAAAAGTTACATTTTTTTTATCACTGTTATTGCTGTCACAAGGATTGTAAACATCCCTTGTGACAGTAATAGGCAGTAGGGTTGTCCCGATACCGATACTAGTATCGGTACCGATACCGAGCATTTGCCCAAGTACTTGTACTCGGGCAAATGCTTCCGATGCTTCCGCGGATACCTGGAAGTCATCGGTGATCGGCGCGTGGGGGAGTTACAAGATTCTCCCCCCGCGGCTTTCAGCGGCTTTAGTGACATACAGCAGTGATCGCTCACCGCTGACTGTCACTGCATCCTCCTCCATGCCCCCTCCTTTCCTCTGTCCCCCTCCGCTGTCCCCTTCCCTTCCGCCGTTCCTCTCTCCTTCTCTGTCCCCCTCCGCTGTCCCCTCCCATCTGCTATCCCCCTCTCCTTCTCTGTCCCCTCCGTTCTGCTGTGCCTCTCCGCTGTCCCCCTCCGTTCCCCTTTACTTTTCTGTCCCCCTCCGCTGTCCCCTCCGTTCTGCTGTGCCTCTCCGCTGTGCCTCTCCGCTGTCCCCTTCCGCTGTCCCCTCCGTTCTGCTATCCCCCTCTCCTTCTCTGTCCCCTCCGTTCTGCTGTGCCTCTCCGCTGTCCCCCTCCGTTCCGCCGTTCCCCTTTCCTTTTCTGTCCCCCTCCGCTGTCCCCTCCGTTCTGCTGTGCCTCTCCGCTGTCCCCCTCCGTTCCGCCGTTCCCCTTTCCTTTTCTGTCCCCCTCCGCTGTCCCCTCCGTTCTGCTGTGCCTCTCCACTGTCCCCCTCCGTTCCGCCGTTCCCCTTTCCTTTTCTGTCCCCCTCCGCTGTCCCCTCCGTTCTGCTGTGCCTCTCCACTGTCCCCCTCCGTTCCGCCGTTCCCCTTTCCTTTTCTGTCCCCCTCCGCTGTCCCCTCCGTTCTGCTGTGCCTCTCCACTGTCCCCCTCCGTTCCGCCGTTCCCCTTTCCTTTTCTGTCCCCCTCCGCTGTCCCCTCCGTTCTGCTGTGCCTCTCCGCTGTCCCCCTCCGTTCCGCCGTTCCCCTTTCCTTTTCTGTCCCCCTCCGCTGTCCCCTCCGTTCTGCTGTGCCTCTCCACTGTCCCCCTCCGTTCCGCCGTTCCCCTTTCCTTTTCTGTCCCCCTCCGCTGTCCCCTCCGTTCTGCTGTGCCTCTCCACTGTCCCCCTCCGTTCCGCCGTTCCCCTTTCCTTTTCTGTCCCCCTCCGCTGTCCCCTCCGTTTTGCTGTGCCTCTCCGCTGTCCCCTCTGTTCCGCCGTTCCCCTTTCCTTTTCTGTCCCCCGCCGTTCCGCCGTTCCCCTTTCCTTTTCTGTCCCCCTCCGCTGTCCCCTCCGTTCTGCTGTGCCTCTCCGCTGTCCCCTCCGTTCTGCTGTGCCTCTCCACTGTCCCCTCCGTTCCCCTCTCCTTCTCTGTCCCCCTCCGTTCTGCCGTCCTCCTCCTCCTTCCTTTGTGAATAGACAGAGTCAGCTGACTCTGTCCATTCACATAACTGAAACATTGTAATCTCCTGTGATTACAATGTGTCAGTTTATGAATGGAGAGAAGCCGCTGTCTTCTCTCCATTCATTCTCAGTGCAGCTGAGGCTGCAGAGAAAGGGACTGGGGAATCTCTATCCTCTGTCTCTTTCTCTGTCTCAAGGGGGAGATATCAGAGGTCTGTTAAGACCCCTGATATCTCACCAAAGCCCCCCAACAGGGCGGATTAAAAAAAAAAAAAAAAAAAACATATTGCAATAAAGAATAAAAAAAAATTATTGTAAAAAATAAAAATTGTAAATAAAAAAAAACAAACACACACACATACACCGTTCACCCCCCCCCCCCCCCCCCCCCCCCAAAAAAGAAAGCACTGTCACGTGACATTAAAAAAAAAGTATCAGTAATCGGTATCGGCGAGTACTTGAAAAAAAGTATCGGTACTTGTACTCGGTCCTAAAAAAGTGGTATCGGGACAACCCTAATAGGCAGTGACAGGTACTCTTTATGGAGGGATCAGGGATCTATAAGACCCCTCCTCTGCACTTGAAAGTATTCAAAACATCAAGATCAGCGTTTTTGAATACTTTCTATTTTTAAAAACTGGCACCTTTAGAGATGCCAGTAATCCAGGAAGTAGTGACATCGCTTCCGGATTACTAGATGCTGATGCTTCATTCGGTCCTCTTTATGGAGAGATGAGGGGTCTCTCCATAAACCTACCATAGACCCCTCATCTCTCCTCCAGGCTGAAAAGCATCAGGACAAAAAAGAAAATGAACGATCTGACGATTTCCAGCTGCGTAAACGGCTTTGTTTACATCAGGTGGCGCGGACGTGACGTCATAACGTCGCGCCCTGGCCTCCCGACAGTCATAGAGATTGCCGGGGACCATCTGTCCCACGGAAATCGATATGTTTTCCTTCCGGCGGATTCCTTTTTTTGAGTCCCCGATCCCACGGGAGAGCCCAGGGAGCACCGGAGGGTGATGGGAGCGTCCACTCTCGCCAGTAAGAAGGATCAAGCGGCCACTATGATCGTTCTTGTGGTGCCCCCCCCCCCCCCTCACTTAGACCAGACTTTCTGCTGCAGCGCCAGCACTCCTCTTTCCTCACCCAGGCCAGAGACACTGCGCTCAATTCCATGTCCGTTGGGACCTGGCAGAGACCTTTGGTGTACCAGCAATGTCTTGTGCGGGAAGATCCAGGCTAGGATCACACTGAGGTGGAGGGGGGTGTGTGCCGCTTCTGCGTAGGCATTAATATTTAATGGTATCCCCCCCCTCCTGAAGAGCAACGCGTTTTGCTGCGGGTGCACTAGGGTGATTTATTTTACTCCCGCAATTGTGAGAATCTACAGAAATCAAAATCTCTCATTTCATACCGGCCATGTACACAAGCTACAAATGTATAGATTTAATCCTTCCACTATTGACCACTTGCGGACCGCGCTATAGACGAATGACGGCTACGACGCGACCGGCTAGTCCTGGGAGGCCTCTAAGAAAGTCTGGACAGCCGCACTCCAAAGATATTTGCCTTTATTCAATAAGGTGTCATCCAAAGTTCAGGTCACAGCAAAGTGGAATAAAGCTTACGCGTTTCGCACTACAAGGAGTGCTTAGTCATAGTGACTAAGCACTCCTTGTGCAAAACACGTAAGCTTTGTTCCACTCTGCTGTGACCTGTACTTTGGATGACACCTTATTGAATAAAGGCAAATATCTTTGGAGTGCGGCTGTCCAGAATTTCTTTGATGTCTAACTACCACAGCATTGCCAGCACCTGGACTTCTAGACTGAAGGAGATGCCTTTTACTTTGATCTGACCCACCTGGAGCGGTGATACCCTCTCTCTACTTAGTCCTGGGAGGCCGTCACATGATGTCCTCCTGTGATCACATGCAGGTGGTGCGCTCTGAGACTGAAGTGTCCTCTGGCCACGGCTGAGCCACAGATTGAGGTAAAGAGCCAATCAGCGGCTCTTTACGTGATCAGCTGTGTCCAATGAGAGCTGATAACGCATGTAAACACAAGGCGGTTATCGGCATTTCTTTCCTCTCGCTGACAACACGAGGAGAAGAGAGCCGATAACTTCTCTAAAAGGGAAATCTACACTGATCATCAGGGCAAGGATCATCAGTGCAGCCCCAATAGTGCCCCACCAGTGCTGCCAATCTCTGCCAGCCAGCTTCGCTGCCTATCGGTGCCCACCAGTGCTGCCAATCTCTGCCCGCCAGCTTCCCCGTCTATCGGTGCCCACCAGTGCTGCCAATCTCTGCCTGCCAGCGCAAGAGAAAAATTACCTGTTTTCAAAATTTTATAACAAAGACATTTTTGGTCTTCATTTAGCAAAAAAAAAAAAAAACCCCCAGTGGAAATTAAGAAAGCTCTATTTGAGTGCAAAAAAATCCTTCATTTGGGGTACAGTGTAGCACGACCGCGCAATTGTCATTCAAAGAGCGACAGTGGTTAAGCATTATTCCAATTTAACTACTTGCTGACCAGTCGCCGCTGCCGATATACGACGACAGGTCGGCTCTATTGTGCAAATCGCCGTGCCGGTACGGCGGTTCCTTTAAGAGCTATAGTGGGCACCCACGGCGGCGATGTGTGTGTGGCCGACCACCCGCGATCGCTGCTCAGAGGCGCCGAACGGGGGGGGGGGGTGTCGATCTATCAATGTAAACAAACAGATCCCTGTTCTGACAGGGGAGGAGAGAGAGATCTGCTGTTCCTGGTGATCAGGAACAGCAGATCTCTCTGTACTCCCAGTCATTGCCCTCCCCCCCACAGAAACACCTCCCTAGGGAACACATTTAGACCCCTTTCACACTGAAGGCATTTTGCAGGCGCTATAGCGTTAGAAATAGCGCCTGCAATCCGCCCTAAAACAGCTGCTCCATTGTGAAAGCCCAGAGGGCTTTCACACTGGGGCAGTGCGCTGGCAGGATGTCAGGAAAAGTCCTGCCAGCGGCTTCTTTGGAGCAGTGAAGGAGCGGTGTGTTTACCGCTCCTCCCTATTGAAATCAATGGGGCAGCGCTGGGATACCGCCGGCAAAATACCGCTATTGCGGCGCATTGCGTGCAGTTTTAACCCTTTCTCGGCCACGATAAAAGTGCCCCCCCCTCCCCCTAGCGGCCGAAATGCGCTGCTAATCCGGCGGTAAAAAATAGCGGTGTTTTATCGCTGACGCTATGGGCGGCTCGGTGTGAAAGGGGTCTTAACCCCTTGGTCACCCCCTCGTGTTAACCCCCTTCCCTGCCAGTGACATTTATACAGTAACCAGTGGCTATTTTTATAGCACCGATCGCTGTATGATTGTCACCGCTCCCAAAATAGCGTCAAAAGTGTCTGATCTGTCCGCCGCAATGTCGCAGTCCTGATAAAAATCGCTGATCACCGCCATTACTAGTACAAAAAAAAAAGCCATAAATCTATCTCCTATTTTGTAGACGCTATAACGTTTGCGCAAACCAACCAATATACGCTTATTGCGATTTTTTTACCAAAAATATATAGAATACATATCGGCCTAAAATGATAAAGAAATTTGGGGTTTTTTCACATTGTTTGGGGGACATTTATTATAGCAAAAAGTAAAAAATATATATATATATTTTTTTTCAATATCGTCAGTCTGTTTTCGTTTACAGCGCAAAAAATAAAAACCGCAGAGGTGATCAAATACCACCAAAAGAAAGCTCTATTTGTGGGGAAAAAATTATAGAAAAATATTTGAGTACAGTAATGCATGACCGCGCAATTTTCATTCAAAGAGTTGAGAGCGCTAAAAAGTAAAAATTGGCTTGGGCAGGAAGGGGGTGAAAGTGTCCGGTATTGAAGGGGTTAAGCATTATTCCATTTAAAAAAAAAAAAAAAAATCATAAAACTTTATTAGAGGAGTGAGCACTCATTCTGCTCCTGAGCAATTTCCACAATCAATGTGAACCAATCACCACCCTCCAATGTCATCCATAGAAAACCCCCCTAGAGAGGCCAAATCTGCCTGGTAACAGCCACAGCCAATCAATAATCCCGCCGCATCCCCTCGGTAACTAGCCCCGCCCCACACACACTGAAGAACGACTGCGACGTCCATAGCAGAAAACAAAGCGGGTATAACCCGCAATGGTCATTACCACGGAGCGAAATCACAGCGCCATATAAGGGGAGGGAGCGGGGCACAGGGCGCCCCCCTCAGGAATGGGCCGGCCCGGAGTACCTACTGTTGATGAAACACAAATCTCTCTCTTCCCGAAGATTCACCGCGCTGCTATGACTGGGGGGGCGGGGCCATACCGCTCTTTATCAGCCTTCGGATCATACCATTCCGGGGGAGGGGGGCGCACTTCTGTATAGAATACTGCACCCACCACCACACACACTGCTGAGATATAAATTATTAACTACTTGCCCTCCAGAAGCTTTAACTACTTCAGCCCCGGAAGGTTTCCCCCCACCCCTTCATGACCTAGGCCATTTTTTGCGATACGGCACTGCGTCGCTTTAACTGACAATTGCGCAGTCGTGCGACGCTGTACACAAATAAAAATTGACGTCCTTTTTTTCCCCACAAATAGAGCTTTTTTTTGGTGGTATTTGATCACCTCTTGCGGTTTTTATTTTTTGCGCCATAAACGAAAACAATTTTGAAAAAGACACAAAATTTTTTACTTTTTGCTATAACAAATATCCCCCCCCCCAAAAAAAAAAAAAATATATATATATATATATATATATATATATATATATATATATAAAAATGTGTTCATCATTCTACTACATATTTTTGATTAAAAAATCCCAATAAACGTATATTGATTGGTTTGCGCAAAAGTTATCGCGTCTACAAAATAGGGGATAGATTTATGGCATTTTTATTATTTTTTTTTTTTTTTTATTTTTACTACTTTTAATGGCGGTGATCAGCGATTTTTAGCGGGACTGCAACACTTTTTACACTTTGGGACCGGTGACATTTATACAGCGATCAGAGCTAAAAATATCCACTGATTACTGTATAAATGTCACTGGCAGGGAGGGGGTTAACACTAGGGGGCGATCAAAGGGGTTAAATGTTTCCTAGGGAGGTGTTTCTAAGTGTGGGGGGAGTGGACTGACTGGAGGAGGAGAGAGATCGCTGTTTCTGATCACTAGGAACAGACGATCTCTCTCTACTCCCCTGACAGAACGGGGATCTGGTTTGTTTACAATGACAGATCCCCCGCTCTGGCTCTCTGTGGAGCGATCGCGGGCGGCTGGAGGACATCGCGGCTGCCGGCCTTGTGCATCGGCTCCGGCGAAGCGCGCCTGCTATAGCTATTACACGAAGCTCCGTACCGGTGCGGCGACTCGCGCAATAGGACCACCCTGCCGCAGTGCATGTGGGGTGGCTGGTCAGCAAGTGGCCGCCACAGTTATACTGCGGCAGGTTGGCTCGGCTGCGCGAATCGCCGTAGCCATACGTCGGTCCCTTTAATAGCTATAGCAGGCGCACGCGCGACGCTGAAGGCGAGCGTCACCGGAGCCGATGCGCAAGGCCAGTAGCCGCAATGTCCTCCAGCCACCCGCGATTGCTCCACAGAGAGCCAGAGCGGGGGACCTGTCAATGTAAACAAACCAGATCCCCGTTCTGTCAGGGGAGTAGAGAGAGATCGTCTGTTCCTAGTGATCAGAAACAGCGATCTCTCTCCTCCTCCAGTCAGTTCCCTCCCCCCACAGTTAGAAACACTTAAGGGAACACATTTAACCCCTTGATCGCCCCCTAGTGTTAACCCCTTCCCTGCCAGTAACATTTATACAGTAATCAGTGGATATTTTTAGATCTGATTGCTGTATAAATGTCACTGGTCCCAAAAAAAGTGTCCGATCTGTACCCCACAATGTCGCAGTCGCAGTAAAAAAAAAAAAAAAAAATTATAATAAAAATGCCATAAATCTATCCCCTATTTTGTAGACGCTATAACTTTTGCGCAAACCAATCAATATACGCTTATTGCTATTTTTTTTTTACCAAAAATATGTAGAAGAATACATATCGGCCTAAACTGATGAAGACATTTTTTTTTTTTGAAAATTTATAATAGCAAAAAGTAAACAATATTGGGTTTTTTTTTCCAAATTGTTGCTCTCTTTTTTGTTTATAGGGCAAAAAATAAAAACGGCAGAGGTGATCAAATACCACCAAAAGAAAGCTCTATTTGTGGGGAAAAAAGGACATAAATTTTGTTACAGCGTCGCACGACTGCGGAATTTTCAGTTAAAGCGACGCAGTGCCGTATCGCAAAAAATGGCCTGGTCATTAAGGGGGTAAATCCTTCCGGGGGTGAAGTGGTTAAAGTATAACTAGAGTGAACTAGAGTGAAAACGTTGTTTTTCAGTTTGGATAGAGTATGGAAATTTTATAATCCCTGTCAGATTTTTTTTTTTTTCACCATCTAGGTCCCATAGTGAGAGGGATTTCCTCTCACTTCCTGTTTGGCTGTGGGACAGGAAGCGAAGGGAAATTGCAGAGATTTCCCTTCGCTTCCTGTCTCGTAGCCAAACAGGAAGTGAGAGGAAATCCCTGAAAGTTAAGGGAATTCTAGGGGGGGGGGGGGCACTCAGGTCACCAGAAGTGTCCCCATTAGAAGATTTCCCCTTTATTACTTTTTTTGGGACAGCCCCAAGTTTTGGTTTTTCTTTCACTTTCAATGATAACAGTAAACAGGACAAACAGAGAGGGCGAATCTTCCCTAATGGGGGCACAGACAGCAAAAAACAACTGACAGGGGTGCTAATTAGAGTTGCCACCTCATTCCTTTAAACCCGAACACATATGAATTACACAGGTTCTGTGGCTGATTAAGGTGCTAATTAAACGCACTTGGTGCCTTATCTGCATTAAATTAGCCTCAGAACCTGTGTAATTTATATGTGTTCGGGTTTAAAGGGATGAGGTGGCAACCCTAGTGCTAATCCTTCTCCACTCTATAGAAAAATAAAAACAAAAGTTTTGCCTTTAATTATACTTTAACCTCCTTCATGACCAGGCAAGTTTTTGCGATACGGCGTTGCATTACTTTAACTGACAATTGCGCGGTCGTGCGACACTGTACCCAAACAAAATGTATAAATAGAACTTTGCTTTGGTGGTATTTGATCACCTCTGTGGTTTTTATTTTTTGTGCTATAAACAAAAAAAGACCGACAAATCTGCTATAAAACACATCCAGTAAAAACAATAAAAAAATCTAATTTCTTTATCAATTTTGGCCAATATGTATTCTGCTACGTGTTTTTGGTAAAAAAAAATCCCAATAATTGTATATTGGTTGGTTTGCGGTTAATAATGGTTCAAAATCATGGACCCGATACATGAATGTCACAGGACACACAGGGGGGACATGATATACTCCACTGTACAGTGCCATGGTGATGATAAAACAATATAATATCGCGGGGGGTGCAGACGGGGCTACAGCCCCGGGCGCAAAATTTAGAGGGGGGCCATCCTGAGTATGCTGTCTTAGGCCCAGCCATTATTGTGCGGCCCAAAGCAGCTTGCCCTTGTTGTCATGTTAGCAGGTTCGGTGGCGGCGGGAGCGCGGCGCAGTGGCGTTCTCGGGGTGCGGACATCTATCCCCACATGGCGAGTGGGCGGCCACCGCAGACAGAGGCCGTGTGGCAGCAAGGCCTGGGAGCCCTGGAGGGAGAAGAGCTTCACAGTCATTTTGACACCCGAAGAGGCACGTAGCAGCAGGCGCAGCATCCCCAATGCCTCTCAAAGCCTGGACTCTGTCTCCTCCAACCTCTTCTCCGCTCCAACATTAGCAGTGAGGCCCAGAGGATGAGGAGGGTGGGAGGCACAGGCTGCCAGGGAGCCGCTGGAAGGAGCAGAACAGAAGGAGCAGAGCACTGAGGACCTCCAGATCAAGAAGGACACAGAGGGTACCATATACTGATACACAGTGACAGACCTACCTGAAGACACAGACTGGGATAGGGAGGCAGAGGAGGTACTGCAGGTAAGGACAGGGCTAGGGGTCTCTCTTCTCTCCCCTCACCCTCTCTCTCACTCAGCCCCCTCTCTCTCGCAGCCCCCCTTTCTCTCTCAGCCCTTCTTTCTCTCTCTTTCAGCCTCTCTCTTTCAGTCCCCCTGTTTCTCAGCCCTCCTTTCTCTCTCTCAGCCCCGTCTCTCTCTTTCAGTCCCCCCTCACTCTTCCAGTTCCCCCTCTCTCTCTGTCCCCTCTCTATCACAGTCCCTTCTCTCTCAGACTCCTCTCTCTCTCACCCCCTCTCTCTCAGCCCCCCTCCACCTCTCTCTCTCAGCCCCCCACTTTCTCTCACCCCTCTTCTCTCTGTCTCTCTCAGCCCCCCTGTCTCTCGGCCCTCCTTTCTCTCTCTCAGCCCCCCTCTCTCTCTTAGCCCCCTCTCTCTCAGCCCCTCTCTCTCTCTCATCCCCCCTCTCTCTCAGTCCTCCTCTCTCTTAGTCCCCCCTCTCTCTCAGCCCCTCTCTCTCTCTCATCCCCCCCTCTCTCTCAGTCCTCCTCTCTCTTAGTCCCCCCTCTCTCTCAGCCCCACTGTCTCTCAGCTCTCCTTTCTCTCTCTCAGCCCCTCTCTCTCTTTCAGCCTCCCCCTCTCTCAGTCCCCTCTCTCTCTCTCTCTCTCTCTCTCTCCCTCTCTCTCTCTCTCTCAGCCCCCCCTCTGTCTCAGTCCCCTCTCTCTCTCAGCCCCCTCTCTCTCACAGCCCCCTCTCTCACAGCCCCCTACCTCTCTCTCAGCCCCCCTCTCTCTCTCTTAGCCCCCTCTCTCTCAGTCCTCTCTCTCAGCCCCCTCTCCCTCTCTCACCCCCTCTCTCTCACACTCCCTCTCTCTTTCAGCCTCCCTCTCTCTCACCCCCTCTCAGCCCCCCTCCTCACCCCTCTAAGCCCCCCTCTCTCTTTCACCCCACCCTCTCTTTCAGCCCCCTGTGTAGAAAAGATGTATACACCTATTTTCAGGCTGCTACAATCCGGTCATGTTATCCTCTGTGTGAGTCAGTGGTGTATGCAGGGGAGAAGAGGAAGCGCCAACAACAGATAGGACATAGGAACCTATGGGTGATGTCACTGCTCCAGGCTTTACCGCCCATTGTCAAGCACTCTCTCCTCTCCCCTGCAGCCACTGCTGACTAACACAGGGGATCATGTGACCAGACCGGAGCGAACTGAGAATAGGTAAGTTCACGGGTTACAGGGCACAAATTACCTGCCTTACCCTGGGCGCTGACAACACACCCTACCCCATTGCCAACGTCATAATGTATAACTACAATAGAAATGACAATAATCCCTGAAACACGGAGCCCTCCACACCACACAGGCGGCAACAATGGCTTCCTGCATGCAGCACAGCCGTCATTTTATTCCTCACACTCAGGTCATGTAATAAGATGGAGACTTCTCTGTAATATAATACGATGGAGGACATCTCTGTCATATGATAAGATGCAGACATCTCTGTCATCCGATAAGATAGAGGACATCTCTGTCATATAAAAAGACGGAGGACATCTCTGTCATTATTATTATTATTATTTAGGATTTTTATAGCGCCAACAGTTTACGCATCGCTTTACACTATAAAAGGAGACAATACAGTTATAATACAATAAAATACAAGAGGATTAGGAGGACCCTGCTCAGAAGAGCTTACAATCTAATAGGGTGGGGCAGGTGGTACAAAAGGTTGTAACTGTGGGGAATGAGCTGATGGAAGTGGTAAAAGATTAGTTGGAGACGTGATAGGCTTCCCTGAAGAGATGAGTTTTCAGGGTTTGCCTGAAGGTAGCTAGAGTAGGTGATAGCCGTACAGGCTGAGGTAGCGAGTTGCAGAGGATGGGAGAAGCTCTGGAAAAATCCTGGAGATGAACATGGGAGGAGGAGATGAGAGGGCTTGAGAGTAGGAGGTCTTGAGAAGAGCAGAGAGGACTGTTTGGGTGATATTTGGAGACAAGATTGGTGATGTAGCTCGGGGCAGAGTTGTGAATGGCTTTCTATGTTGTGGTTAGTATTTTGAATTTAATTCGCTGGGTGATTGGGAGCCAGTGTAGGGATTGGAGAGGGGTGGTGGTCAGTGTAGGGATTGGAGGAGAGGGGTGGTGGTCAGTGTAGGGATTGGAGGAGAGGGTTGGTGGTCAGTGTAGGGATTGGAGGAGAGCGGTTGGTAGGGTGGATAAGTCTGGCAGCAGCATTCATGATAGACTGAAGAGGGGATAGCCTATGGAGAGGCAGGCCAATGAGAAGGGAGTTGCAATAGTCAAGGCGAGAGATAACAAGGGAGTGAATGAGGAGCTTGGTGGTTTCATTTGTTAAAAAGGGGCGAATTTTAGAGATGTTACAGAGGTAAATTCTACAAACTTTTGACAACGATTGGACTTGATGCTGAAATGACAAGTCAGAGTCTAGGATTACACCTAGTACCCTGGCGTGAGGGGGGGGGACTGATGGTTGCATTGTTGATTTCGATGGAAAAGTCATGGAGGGGGGCACGGGCTGGGAGGAATATTAATAGCTCAGTTTTAGAGAGATTTAGTTTAAGAAAGTGGTGCGACATCCATGCTGATATGTCAGTTAGTAATGCGAGAGGAGACTGAAGGAGTGAGGTGAGGAGTAGACAGATAGATTTGGGTGTCATCAGCGTATAAGTGGTATTGGAAGCCGTGCCCGGTTATCAAGTGAACAAGGGAGGAGGTGTAGATCGAGAAGAGAAGGGGTCCAAGAACAGAGCCTTGGGGGAACCCGTCAGAAAGGGGCAATGGAGAGGAGGAGACAGAGTTGTAGGTAACACTAAAGGAACGCTGTGATAAATAGGCAGAGAACCAGGATTGAGCAGAATCTTGGAGGCCAAGGGAATGAAGTTTATTGAGAAGGAGCGGGTGGTCAACCGTATCAAAGGCCACAGAGAGGTCAAGTAGTAGGAGTATGGAGTACTGGCTGTTGGTTTTAGCAGTCAGTAAATCGTTAGTGAGTTTTAGTAAGGCAGTTTCCGTGGAGTGCTGCGAGAGAAAGCCAGACTGTAAGGGGTCAAGATGGAGACATCTCTGTCATATAATATTATGGAGACATCTCTGTCATATAATAAGATGGAGGACATCTCTGTCATATAATATGATGGAGACATCTCTGTCATATAATAAGATGGAGGACATCTCTGTCATATAATAAGATGGAGACATCTCTGTCATATAATAAGATGGAGACATCTCTGTCATATAATAAGATGGAGAACATCTCTGTCATATAATAAGATGGAGACATCTCTGTCATATAATAAGATGGAGGACATCTCTGTCATATAATAAGATGGAGACATCTCTGTCATATAATAAGATGGAGGACATCTCTGTCATATAATATGATGGAGACATCTCTGTCATATAATAAGATGGAGGACATCTCTGTCATATAATAAGATGGAGATATCTCTGTCATATAATAAGATGGAGACATCTCTGTCATATAATAAGCTGGAGGACATCTCTGTCATATAATAAGATGGAGACATCTCTGTCATATATTAAGATGGAGACATCTCTGTCATATAATAAGATGGAGGACATCTCTGTCATAGAAGATGGAGACATCTCTGTCATATAATAAGATGGAGGACACCCCTGCCATGTAATAAGATGGAAACATTTCTGTCATATATAAAGATGGAGACATTTCTGTCATATAATAAGATAGAGAACATCTCAGTCATATAATAAGATGGAAGACATCTCTGTCATATAATAAGATGGATGACATCTCTGTCATGTAATAAAATGTAGGACATCTCTGTCATAGGACAAAATGGAGGACATATCTGTCATATAATAAGATGGAGGACATCTCTGTCATTAGATAAGATGGAGGACATCTCTGTCATATGATAGGATGGAGGACATCTTTGTCATATGATAAGATGGAGACATCTCTGTCATATGATAAGAAGGAGACATCTCTGTCATATAATAAGATGGCTGTGTCCAATCACAGCCGATCACATGTAAATGTGGAAATGCCATTTATCGTCTCTCCTCGCCTCACACTGACAGAGTATGAGAAGAGGAGAAGAGAGCCGATCAGTGGCATCTCCTCGCAGGGGAGACTTACAGGAAATTGGAGCACTGATCATCAGTGCCCTGAATGCAGTGCAGCACCAACAGTACCCAGCAAGTGATGCCAGTCTGTGCCCATCAGCAGGGCCATCTTTTCGCATGGGCACGCTGGGCAGTTGCCCAGGGGCTCCACTTGCCTCGGGGGCCCCACCTGCCCAGCGACCCCAGCCAGGGCCGGACTGGCCTACCGGGATACCGGGAAATTTCCCGGTAGGCCGCCTGCCCTGGGGCTGTTTTGAGTTGCGGCTGCAGTGCTCCGCTCTTTCCCTCTCTCCTCCTCCTCCTGTGTATCACAGGGCTGGCTGGGTCTGTGTTTGGCGGCCACGCTGTAACAAGGCCCCGCCCCCCTAGACCGGCTCATGTAATAGTAGATTGAATCAGTGTTCCGCCTATCACACGAGCTGATCTAGGGGGCGGGGCCAAACACAGACCCAGCCAGCTCCGTGATACACAGGAGGAGATGACCGCTGTGTGTGTGTTACCAGGCGATGAGTCTGTATTAATTAGCACAGTGATGCTGCATTCATAGGCACAGTGAGGGTGCAACTGTGGGCACAGTGAGACTGAATTCATGGGCACAGTGAGACTGCATTCATGGGCACAGTGAGGGTGCAATGGTGGGCACAGTGAAGCTGCAATGGTGGGCACAGTGAGGCTGCATTCATGGGCACAGCGAGGCTGCAATGGTGGGCACAGTGAGGCTGCATTAATGGGCACAGTGAAGCTGCAATGGTGGGCACAGTGAGGCTGCAATGGTGGGCACAGTGAGGCTGCATTCACGGGCACAGTGAGGCTGCAATGGTGGGCACAGTTAGGCTGCATTCATGGGCACAGTGGGGCTGCAATGGTGGGCACAGTGAGGCTGCATTCACGGGCACAGTAAAACAGCATTTTATGGGCAATCATTTGTGATTGTGTAGAGAGGGCCCCAGTGCACTGTATTGCCCGGGGGCCTATAATGCTCTTAAGATGGCACTGCCCATCAGCATAGCTCCCAACTGTCCCTGATTTCGAGGGACTGTCCCTGATTTGGAGCAATGTCCCTCTTTATTCCTCATTTGTCCCTCATTTTGGTCTGATCTATATATTTGTAATTTAAAATGCACTTCTTATCTTTCAAAAAGTGTTTTATAGTGCTTAACCTTTCATCCAATTACTAATTTGCTGCATTTGCTCATTTCAAAAGACAATATAAAGAAATAGTAGTGGTTAAAAAAAGCACTTGTGGGTTTAACTAATCATTTTTTTTACAATTCTTCTTTAAGGGGGCAGGGCAGGGGTGTGTGTCCTATGCCTGCATACTTTTGCTAATAGCTGTCCCTCGTTCCCATCTCAAAAAGTTGGGAGGTATCATCAGTGACACCAATCAGTGCCCATCAGTGACACCAATCAGTGCTGCCTTTCAGTGCAAATCAGTGCCTGCTCATCAGTGTCGCCCATGAGTGCCCATCAGTGCTGCCTATCAGTGCCCTTTAGTGCCACCTATTAGTGCCACCTATTAATGCCCATAAGTGCCACCTACCGGTGCTGCCTATCAGTGCCCATCAGTGCCGCCTCATCAGCGCCCATCAGTGAAGGAGAAAAATTACTTATTTCGCCTAATCAGTGCCACCTCATCAGTGCCCGTAAGTGCAGCCTATCAGTGCCCATCAGTGAAGGAGAAAAATTACTCATTTTGCCTAATCAGTGCCACCTCATCAGTGCCTATCAGTGCAGCCTATCAGTGCCGCCTCATCAGTGCCCATCAGTGAAGGAGAAAAATTACTCATTTCGCCTAATCAGTGCCACCTCATCAGTGCCCATCAGTGCAGCCTATCAGTGCCCATCAGTGCCGCCTCATCAGTGCCCATCAGTGAAGGAGAAAAATTACTTATTCACAGAAAAACTTTTTTCTTTAATTTTTTTTTTAGCAAAAAAATAAAAACCCCAGAGGTGATTGAATACCACCAAAATAAAGTTCTATTTGTGTGAAAAAAAAGATAACATTTTCATATGGGTACAGTGTAGCATTGTCATTCAAAGTGTGAGAGCGCTGAAAGCTGAAAATTGGCCTGGGCAGGAAAGGGGTGAAAGTGCCCGGTATTGAAGCGGTTAAAAACGACATCATAGGAGGCTCCATCCGTACAAATGACGTTCCCATACACTTCCCAGTTATCGGGTCAGGATTTTGGCAAAGCCAGCTTGCTAGTGAAAAGTCGTGTTAGGTGACCTTGGATGTATGGAGTCATCCCAAGCACTGATCTCCTCTGCTGCTCTGAATATACAAAGACAGCCGATGGATGGGAATTCCTTTTATCCCGGCAATGTCACCTAAGCTGGAAATCACTGACACCGTGTTTGAGCAGCTGCAAGCCCTGTGCACGGTGCATACATATGTACATCCAGAGGAGGACGAACACGCCATTGTGCACACATGACTCGCCGCAATATTCCAGTTCTGCATTCTGTGCTGCAATCCATCCCCCCTCCACTCTTCCTGAATGGTTTCCTCCATTCTAGCTCAGTCCAGTCTGGTCTCCATATGAAGACGGGGAGAGGGGGAGGGGTACGGGGTGGTTGCGCAGCAAAAAAATAAAATGTAGGTCATTGCAGGCATTACATCATAGATTTGTACAATGCACAGCAATTTGGTTCCTAAACGCTGCTATCTTTTTTGTTTGCACATTTTTTTCTGATTGCTTGACCTCCGGAAGATTTACCCCTGTAGCGGTACCCCCGTAGGGGCTGCTGAGCAGAGTTACCAACCTTCCGAGGCAAAATTTACTGGCAGGATACCAAAAATTTACAAACGGCACCAATTTTTTACTGGCACTGCAAAAAAGTACCTATAATTACAGTTTTCTGTGCTAAACAGTGCAAATATGAATATTTAAACTATAAACATATATCTAGTGCTATTAGCAATGTGTTTAAGTTTAACAAAAGTAAAAAAACATATTTCTGCATTGACACGAAGGTCAGGTTACTATAACCCGGCCAGCACAGAGTTCCCCCTTACATCAGAGTCTGCAGGATTCCCTCTTGCAGTGAAATGAAACTCTTATGTAAAGGGGAACACTGCAAATTATGATCTAAGGTGGAACTCTGATGTAGAGGGGGGCTCTGGTGACCAGAGACCACCTTATATCAGAGTCCACTTTGTTCTCTTTACATCAGAGTTCCCACTTACATCAGGGTCCGCAGATTGAGTTCCTCGTTGCACTGTAAGGGGGAATCCTGCAGACTCTGATGTAAAGGGGAACGCCAGGAACTCTGATGTGGGGGGGCACTCTGGTGACCAGAGACCACCTTCCGTACAGTGAATACACTAAGGTAAGGGGGTTTACTAATATAGGGGGGAAACCTTTATATCGGTGCCCCCTTACATCAGTGACTCCCCCTCAGATTGGCCTGGCGGCGCTGTCACTGACCTCCTCTCAGGTGCACCGTGCAGGGCTCAGTCAAATGGCTCCAGCTTGGTGGCTCTGGGTTTTATCCTACAAAAGACGGTCAGAGACTGTGGAGATTAGGCAGTCAGAGACTGCGGACATGCTACAGGAGACGGTCAGAGACTGCAGACATGCTACAGGAGACGGTCAGAGACTGCAGACATGCTACAGGAGACGGTCAGAGGCTGCGGACACGCTACAGGAGACGGTCAGAGGCTGCGGACATGCTACAGGAGACGGTCAGAGGCTGCGGACATGCTACAGGAGACGGTCATAGGCTGCGGACATGCTACAGGAGACGGTCATAGGCTGCGGACATGCTACAGGAGACGGTCAGAGACTGCAGACATGCTACAGGAGACGGTCAGAGGCTGCGGACACGCTACAGGAGACGGTCAGAGGCTGCGGACATGCTACAGGAGACGGTCAGAGGCTGCGGACATGCTACAGGAGACGGTCAGAGGCTGCGGACATGCTACAGGAGACGGTCAGAGGCTGCGGACATGCTACAGGAGATGGTCATAACTATGTACACTCTTTGAACATTTCTCCAGACTCCTCCAGCATAACTCTTAACTTCCTATCTGGTGGTTCGCTCCATTCCTCCCGGATGACGCTTCCTATTTAGTGGTTCCAGGATCAGCTAGCACATGGTGGTTAGACCTGACACTGGCTTAGCGGGGCCTAAGTAACTTGCCCTTTGCAGGCAGGGACCACGGGCCCCTATAATGTAGCAGAATATATGAAAAGTCTTATTAGTGCTAGCATGTCTTTCTGGTGGACTACTGCTCCCAGTCAGTCCTCTTCAGGTCCTGCCAGCCCTCCTGGCCGCAGCTGCCCGACTCCACTGCCCATGACATTGCAATCCTCGCTACTGGCTCCAGACCCAGGTCTGACTGTTCTCTCTCAGTCCTCTCTGGCATGCCTCTCGAGTCCTCCCGAATGCACATGTCACTCACCAGCCCTCCTGGCTGCAACCGGTGGTTCCTTCCTGAAGGCTTGCCCGGCACTACAAGCTCCTGCTGTCATCTCTGACTCCTGCTCTGCCTCCTGTTTGGATCCTTCATGAGTTCCTGAAGGACTTAGTCTTGCACCCGAGTCCCAGGCCCAAGGTCACCCCCCCCAGACTGGGGAGCTCCCTCAAAGGCCCCGACAGCCTAGTACTCCATCCTCAGTTCTTTCACCCGACAACTCCTCCCCAGCTTGGCTGACCCTGGGTATTTCAAGGCAGCCTGCCCCCTGCCAATCCTAGTTGGGGATTGGTCAGGGCTCCCTGAGACACCCCAGACAGCTCCACCTTTCTTCCCCTCCTCTCCTTCTAGAATCCTCTAGAACAGTGATGATACATATAAAGAGAGATTCCCCTAGGCAGACTTTTAAAGCACTATGTACACTCTTTGAACATTTCTCCAGACTCCTCCAGCATAACTCTTAACTTCCTATCTAGTGGTTCGCTCCATTCCTCCCGGATGACGCTTCCTATTTAGTGGTTCCAGGATCAGCTAGCACATGGTGGTTAGACCTGACACTGGCTTAGCGGGGCCTAAGTAACTTGCCCTTTGCAGGCAGGGACCACGGGCCCCTATAATGTAGCAGAATATATGAAAAGTCTTATTAGTGCTAGCATGTCTTTCTGGTGGACTACTGCTCCCAGTCAGTCCTCTTCAGGTCCTGCCAGCCCTCCTGGCCGCAGCTGCCCGACTCCACTGCCCATGACATTGCAATCCTCGCTACTGGCTCCAGACCCAGGTCTGACTGTTCTCTCTCAGTCCTCTCTGGCATGCCTCTCGAGTCCTCCCGAATGCACATGTAACTCACCAGCCCTCCTGGCTGCAACCGGTGGTTCCCTCCTGAAGGCTTGCCCGGCACTACAAGCTCCTGCTGTCATCTCTGACTCCTGCTGTGCCTCCTGTTTGGATCCTTCATGAGTTCCTGAAGGACTCCGTCTTGCACCCGAGTCCCAGGCCCAAGGTCACCCCCCCCCCAGACTGGGGCTCTCCCTCAAAGGCCCCGACAGCCTAGTACTCCATCCTCAGTTCTTTCTTTTTTTTTTAAATATATTTTTATTAAGATTTTGAGACAAACAAACAGTAACACTTATTTGCTACAGTACATCAACACCACATCTGGTGAAACAAAACTTCCGACAGCGTGAGTTGCCAGGTTACATAGCAGTAATATGGGTATACAAATGGTCCTCCTCAGCGGGAAATGGTCAGTTAAATATCGTAGGAAATACAATCCTGGAATTGCAGACAGTAGGGTCTAGAAGCACGCTATTGCTAATCAGTATTTTGACCTGAAAATTACTGTAAATCTATGTTTATTGAGTGATATTCATTTTTTCCATCCATTTGCGCCAGACTTTGTCAAATTTCAAAGGACAACCTCTGTTAGCATATGTGTCTTTGTATAGCGGGAGGTTCCCATTAACTAGATGTTTCCACTGCGTAATTGATGGGGGGTTAGGTTTTTTCCACTGCATTGCGATATTTTTCCTGGCATAGAAGAGTAGTAGACTGATCAGAGTGCGCTTGGCTATGGTAGGAACAACATTTTCTAACAAGCCCAGTATACATATCTCCATCAGCGGAGAAAGGTTGGTTGAGGCCACCTTGTTAGTAAGATCTAGTACCTCTCTCCAGTATTGTTGTAATCTTGGACAGTGCCAGAAGATGTGTGCGAAGTCCCCTGGAGATATGCCACATCTCCAACACTCCGGAGAATGCTGAGGGTTCATCAGGTGTAATCTATGTGGGGTAAAATAGGCCCTATGGACAATTTTAAACTGTACTACTCTGTCTCTTATGGAAACGAGTGACCTGAAGGGGAAATCCCAGACGTCATCCCAGTCATCGTCATCCAACGCAGGGATATCGCGTTGCCAACGGGACCAGAGTCCATCTAGAGGTGGCAAAGACACAAAGATCAGATGCGCATACAAACGCGAAGTAGGTTTTTCAGCGCAGCCGTATCGGAGCGTCTTTTCCAACTCGGATTGAGTCAGGGTGCAAGAGGAGTGAGGAAATTGGGCAGCAAATGCATGTGCCAATTGAAAATAGCGAAACTGGTAGTGTTTCGGTAAGTTATACATTACGGATAGCAGATCAAAAGGAATCAACGAAGACTGTGATATAACATGTGATATTAATTTAATGCCGTATTTAGTCCATATTTGGGGGTCCGAGAGTTTAAGTAAATGTGGTAGATTGGGGTTTGACCATAATGGGGCGTTGGGGGAGGGTTCAGAATGTTTGTGTTTTCCAATAGTAAGACCCGTCCGCCATGCACGCAGGGTGGTGTGCATGGATGGGGTTAGTGGGTGTGGGGCGCGTGGACCTCTATGTATTAAAAGCTGGAGGGTCTCCCAGGAACCCACCACTGTAGCTTCCAAGGCTGAGGCCGCGTTGGTTTTGTCAGGGACTAACCACCAGACCACCGTGACTAATTGTGAGGCTAAGAAATATTTATAACAATCCGGGAAAGCCATGCCGCCCTGAGATGTTGGCCTCATCAAGGTAGACAGTTTGTATCTAGGTGGGGTGGGGCCCCACAAGAAATCCGAGAATTTTTGGTTAAGTTTGGTGAAGAATGATTTGGGGATCCACTGCGGGGAGTGACGAAAAAGGTAGGTGAATTTGGGAATAATTTTCATCTTGAGGAGATTTACTCTACCCCAGACTGATAGAGGTAAATTGCTCCATGATTTGAGTTTGGGTCTCATATCATCTAGCACTGGGTCGAGATTTAGTTTAATGAAATCTTGGGCATGAGATGAGACCTGAACCCCAAGATATTTGAAGGTGTCTACCCATCTCAACGGGCAGTCAGGGGGAGAGGTGTTCTTAGCCTCCTGATCTATTGGGAATAGGGTGGATTTTGACCAATTGACTCTCAGACCCGTAACCTCGGCGAATGTGTCTAGGACTGAAAGTGCTCCTTGGAGCGACGGACCAGCATCTGCAAGGAAAAGGACCATATCGTCTGCGTACAGGGCTACCCTCTCCTCCAGCAAGCCAATACGCAGCCCCTTGATATGGGGCGATGTACGTAGGGCTTCAGCAACTGGCTCAATGGCTATGGCGAACAAGGCCGGGGAGAGAGGGCAGCCCTGTCTAGTTCCCCTAAACAGTCTGAAGGGAGATGACAGACTAGAGCCAAGACGTATCGAAGAGGTGGGGCACTTATATATCGTTTGTAACCACGAAATGAACCTTAGTGGAAAGCCCATCCTCCGGAGAGTTTCCCAGAGAAAGGGCCACTCCACTGTATCGAAAGCTTTTTCTATGTCCAATAGAGCAATGGCCCTTGTCCCCGAATTACAATGCTGGGCATGGATATTTGTGAAGAGTCTTCTGAGATTTACATCAGTAGACCTCTTGGGCATGAAACCTGTTTGGTCGGGATCAATTACTGAGGGCAACAATGGATAAAGACGAGAGGCTAGGAGTTTGGTTAGAATTTTAAGATCGTTATTCAATAATGCGATCGGTCTGTATGATGCACATAGCTCCGGGTCTTTGGGGGGCTTATGAATTAGGGTCAAATATGCCTGGTGCATTGATTGGGGTAAATCACCCTTGGACAAGCAGGTAGTATACAGTTGGGCTAGAATGGGTGCCAGCAGCTCGCAGTGAGTTCGATAGAAATCAATTGGGAGTCCGTCTGGCCCTGGTGCTTTACCGGTGGGGAAGGAGCGGATAACATTTAACACCTCCAATGCCGTAAAAGGCTGGACTAGTGACTGTCTCTCCGCATCCGAGAGCCAACCGAGAGCCAGCGGATCCAAAAGGTCCTGTAGTGACTCGGGTCGGAAATCGGAGGGGAGAGAAGAGTCATAGAGCCTCCTATAAAAAGCACCGAAAGCTTCCAATATTGCAGACTGGGACGTCACTACGTCTCCCTCTGAGGAACGTAGACTGGAGACAACTGTGAGTGGATGGTCATGTTGGGCCATCATGGCCAAGAACCGACCGTTCTTGTCCCCTTGCTCAAAGAACCGTTGTCTACCTTTGTGTATGTCTAGCCTGGTGACCTCTGACATATGTAGGTTTAATGCACTCTGAGCTGCATTAAGCGAATCAAAGTGGGAGGGCGATGGGTCTGCACTAAACACTGCACTCTGATCATCAACTGACTGTTGGAGTAGCTGAGTTTGGTGACCCTGCTGTTTCTTGACACTGGCTATGGCGGAAATGTATAGGCCTCTGGCATAGGCCTTGAATGTGTCCCATACTATTTGCGGAGATGAAGATTCCCTATTGTGGTCCCAAAAATCTACCAACCCGGGCGGAATAGTATCAGCCACCTCGGGGTGAGAGATCCACTGTGTTCCCAGCCTCCACAAAGCCGCATCACGACATGCAGACGAGCGGAACTCCACAACCAGAGGGCTATGATCGGATAAGCCACTGGGAAGGTAGGAGGCCTCCACTACGTCTGCTAGCAGCGATTGGTTGGAGAAAGCCAAGTCTATTCTCGAGGCAGTTTTGTGGGAAGCCGAGAAGCACGAGTAAGCCCTAAGGGCAGGGTGTCTCCATCTCCATATCTCCTCCAAGCCCATTGCCTGTGCCCAGGAGAGTAAATCAGAGTTGTGGCTTTTAGGAGGGGCAGGTCTATCCATATCTGGGGAGAGAATAGCATTGAAATCCCCCATTATCAATAGTTTCCCCGGGCAAAAGGGGGCTGCTTTTTCCAGGACTGAATAGAGAAGGCTTGGAGAGAAGGGTGGAGGTATGTAAATATTTATCACAATATATCTCTGAGACCAATGTCTGAACACCAAAATAACAAATTTACCCTGGGGGTCCGTGCATACTTCCTCAATTGTACATGGAAATTTCTTGGCAATTAGTATTGAGACTCCCCTTGCATAGGAGGAGTATGTAGCATGCATGGACCTTTGTATCCAGGGTTTTTTAAGGGTCAGGACCTTGCTGCCTGTGAGGTGAGTCTCTTGGAGAAGAATAATATGAGGGGAGTGGAGTTTCAGGTATTTAGTTAATAGTGCGCGCTTGAATTTGGAATTCAGGCCTCTGATGTTCCATGAGAGGACAGTAAATTTTTCAGTTAGGGAGGTAGCCATGTGTAGAAAGGGAACCGATGTAGAACAAAATGATAGGGGGGGCATATGGGAGAGCAACTCACAGACAGCAAAATCCCTGAGTAACCACACCGTGTGGCGGTAGTAATTGAGCACTGCAGCAACCATTTAGCAACTAACAGTAAAAACAACAAACTAAAACATAAACGACCCAAGCACTGAGTGCTTATCCTACTAATTCCCATCTCCTCTCCGGAAGAAACAAAAAAATAAAACCGGGGAGGAGAGCGGGAATAGTTTTACCCAAAAAAAAAAAAACAACTTCTAACTGTAGGTCTAAGGGTTATCACTCAGCAATATTTCACTGCAGACCAGTCCGTGATCTTGTAAGGGGGGGTAGGAACCCACAACCGGGGCAGATGGAGGGGGGGTACAGGAGGGCAGGTAGGTGTTTTTTCCTTGGAGATCCTGTTGGGGAAGTTTGTATAGTTCGCTCAACTGGAGGGCGAGCAGTCCGGCTCTCAATATAGTGCTCAATTCACACACATGGCGAATGATTTATCAAAACTGGAGCTGTGAAATGAAATAGGGGACATAAGAAAAAGGGGGGGAGGGGAGAAAATAAAAGTCCAATGAAGAAAAACAAAAAAACCCCCGTATGGGATCAGCTTGCCATGCAATGGATATGCGATCAGGATTTCAACTTGACCTTTGAGAATTTTAAAAGAACGGAGATCCGCAGCGGATAACACGACCCCGAGGGTATGTAAAAATTATTGATGAAAAAACCAAGTGGAAGGGGAGAAAATAGGAGGATTGGAACTTGCAGGTTAATTAAGCCAAGTCACAGTACCTGGGGATACAGAGCTGCCATTCAGCCACGACCATCCAGCCAGGAAAGAGCTGCCTCAGGATCCATGAAGAAGTGAGCTCTTTCGCCATCAATCACACGAAGCTTGCTAGGGTAAAGTAAGCTGAATTTTAACCCTTTGTCTCTCAGGCGTCGTCTTGCTTCCGTAAACGAACGGCGTCTCTGCTGTATCTCTGGGGAATAGTCGGGAAAGAGCATTATTTTTGCATTGTTGAAGCGCAATTCTTGCTTCTCCCTGGCTGCAGCGAGCAGTTTATCCCGGTCCCTGTAATTCAGGAGCCTGAGGAGGAATGGTCTCGGCGGGGCTCCAGGTACAGGGGGAGCAGGGGGAACCCTGTGGGCCCTCTCCACTACATATGTAGGAGGCATGGCAGGGATATCTAGGAGAGATAGGAGGAAGGATTCTGCAAATTCAGCCGGTTTAGACCCCTCTGCTCTCTCAGGGAGACCTATGACACGGATATTGTTCCTCCTCAGTCTGTTCTCAGTGTCAATGGACTTTTCTTGCAGGGCCTTCACTTGCAATTGCAGGGCACGGAGGTCCCGGGAGTCAGCTCTGGTATCATCTTCTAGTTGGGAGATGCGGCCTTCAGCCTCAGCGAACCGGGACCTAAATTTGTCCATGTCATGTCTTATAAGGCTAACATCTGTGACTAGATGGTCTATCTTGACCATGACAGAGTCATTGCCCGTTTTTATAGCAGCCAAAAGCTCTGCATGTGATGCTGCTTGAGCTGCAGACAGCTCAGAGAGGGTCTGTGTCTGTGTACCGGCCGACATTGTGAAGACAGGAGGCCTCGTGGACAAGATGGCGGCGGCCGAGGAGCGGGTATAGGCCGCGGATGACGAACGGGTCTTACCCGGTGTTGGCGGGGGGGTCCGTTTAGTGCTGCAGGACCTCTTGGACCTCTTGGACCCCAGGATGCCGGAATAGGTGGAGGTACGTGTGATTTTCGAGCCAGGATAAGTATCAGGATCTGTGTGAGAGCGGAGCTCAGCCGCAGCACGTCCTCTCTCCTTCACATCCGGCCACGCCCCCCCATCCTCAGTTCTTTCACCCGACAACTCCTCCCCAGCTGGGCTGACCCTGGGTATTTCAAGGAGGCCTGCCCCCTGCCAATCCTAGTTGGGGATTGGTCAGGGCTCCCTGAGACACCCCAGACAGCTCCACCTTTCTTCCCCTCCTCTCCTTCTAGAATCCTCTAGAACAGTGATGATACATATAAAGAGAGATTCCCCTAGGCAGACTTTTAAACCACTTGAAATTAAGTATAGTAAAAAAAAGTATGACAGAGTATATAACAATTAATAATAAACAAATTTTATTTGTAGACAAAATTGTTAAAAACTTGTATGAATTATCAAAACATTAACATATCTACATAGTTCATTGCTAACACAAAAAAATAGGTATATGGAGAAACTCTTCTCACACCCAACGCGTTTCAGGATATATAGTGTTTAGTCCATCTTCAGGGGTGTACAAACAAGGAGAAGAGAGATTAATCTAGGATAATTAGAGTATACAATGAAAAATGGGTTACCATGACATATAAAGACATAGAATTGTCTACTCAAAGTGATGGTGAACCTTGGCACCCCAGATGTTTTGGAACTACATTTCCCATGATGATCGTGCACTCTACAATGTAGTTGAGCATCATGGGAAATATAGTTCCGAAACATCTGGGTGCCAAGGTTCACCATCACTGCATCAATTCTGGAGTCATAACCCAGGATTTTGTGGCACGTTCAGTTTTTGGGTTGTTTTTGTGCTGGCAACCCAAAGATTTCAATGGGCTGCCTTAACGCAACACATGTTAAAATTAGTTAACGAAGCGTACAGATGTAAATAGGCCCTTGAAGCATACACTTTATTACCAAAAGGATTGGGACGTCTGCCTTTACACACACATGAACTTTAATGACATCCCAGTCTTAGTTCGTAAGGTTCAATATTGAGTCGGCCCACCCTTTGCAGTTATAACAGCTTCAACTCTTCTGAGAAGGCTGTCCACAAAGTTTAGGAGTGTGTCTATGGGAATGTTTGACCATTCTTCCAGAAGCGCATTTGTGAGCTCAGACGCTGATGTTGGACGAGAAGGTCTGGCTCGCAGTCTCCTTTTTAATTTATCCCAAAGGTGTTCTATCGGGTTGAGGTCAGGACTCTGTGCTGGCCAGTCAAGCTCCTCCACCCCAAACTCGCTCATCCATGTCTTTATGGACCTTGCTTTCTGCACTGGTCCAAATCATTTGGTGGAGGGGGGATTATGGTGTGTTTTTTTTATTTTTTAAGGGTTGGGCTTGGCCCCTTAGTTCCAGTGAAGGGAACTCTTAAGGCGTCAGCATACCAAGACATTTTGGACAATTTCATGCTCCCAACTGTGTGGAAACAGCTTGGAGATGGTCCCTTTCTGTTCCAACATGACTGCACACCAGTGCAAAAGCAAGGTCCATAAAGACATAGATGAGCGAGTTTTGGGTTGAGGAACATGACTGGCCTGCACAAAGTCCTGAACTCAACATGATAGAACACCTTTGGGATAGATTAAAAAGGAGAGCCAGGCATTCTCGTCCAACATCAGTGCCTGACCTCACAAATGTTCTTCTGGAAGAATGGTCAAACATTCCCATAGACACACTCCTAAACCTTGTGGACAGACTTCCTAGAAGATTTGAAGCTGTTATAACTGCAAAGGGTGGGCCAACTCAATACTGAACCCTACAGACTAAGACTGGGATGCCATTAAAGTTAATGTGCGTGTAAAGACAGGCGTCCCAATACTTTTGGTAATATAGTGTATGCTTCAAGGGCCTATTTACATCTGTGCGCTTCATTAACTATTTTTAACATGTGTTGCGTTAAGGCAGCCCATTCAAATCTTTGGGTTGCCAGCACAAAAACAACCTAAAAACTGAACGTGCCACAAAATCTTGGGTTAAGAATTGATGCCCTCTATAAATTCTTTAGGCAAATGGTTCTCTCTGCAGTGTGTATGGGATGTCTTCTAGACAAAGAAGTGAAATTAGAATTTCAAGGTAAACAAAAAAAAAACGGGCGTCTGTTGTAAGGTCAGTACCTGGGTAAACAATGGCTGGCTCTCACACCCACAGGATCCATTGTCAGATCACAGTTCCTCATTCATGTGTAGATGATGGAAAACAAGACACTTCCCCAATAGAGATAATCAGCTTACTAAGAAACAAAAAGCAAGACCGTATTTACTAAAGCTGGCCTAGAATTTCATTCAAAAGTTTGGATGCAAAAGTATGAAAATTGCTCATCCGACCATTGGATGGTGTCTTTGGGTTCGAAAGACATTTCCTTTGAGTAAAATGTCAATGTCTTCATTTTTGTAGATATATTTGACAAGTGTTTGTGCATAAGACTAAGTACAATTTTGACCAGCTGGGATCCAACTCAATGATTAGAAAGTTGTTTGTTCCCATTAGATTCTCCAAAATGTTTCCATCCTTGTCCTTCAATTTCTCATGCTTTCTTTTTTTAAGCGCTTGCTGACCGGCCTATAGCGAAAATACGTCAATTGTTTGATGTTAAATGCCAGGGTTATGGCAGTAGCTAGCTGCTATATAATAAGATGGAGGACATCTCTGTCATAGGTTATGATGGAGGACATATCTGTCATATAATAAGATGGAGACATTTCTGTTATAAAAAAAGACATAGAAGATCTCTGTCTTATAATAAGATGGAAGACATCTCTGTCATATGATAAGATGGAGGACATCTCTGCCAATAATTAGATGGAGGAAATCTCTGCCAATAATTAGATGGAGGACGTCTCTGTCATATAATAAGTTAGAGACATCTCTGCCATGTAACAAGATGGAGAAATCTCTGTCATACAATAAGATGGAGGACATCTCTTTCATGTAATAAGATGGAGGACATCTCTTTCATGTAATAAGATGGAGGACATCTCTTTCATGTAATAAGATGGAGGACATCTCTTTCATGTAATAAGATGGAGGACATCTCTTTCATGTAATAAGACGGAGGACATCTCTTTCATGTAATAAGACGGAGGACATCTCTTTCATGTAATAAGACGGAGGACGTCTCTTTCATGTAATAAGATGGAGGACATCTCTTTCATGTAATAAGATGGAGGACATCTCTTTCATGTAATAAGACGGAGGACATCTCTTTCATGTAATAAGATGGAGGACATCTCTTTCATGTAATAAGATGGAGACATCTTTGTCATATAATAAGATGAAGGATGTCTCTGTCATATAATAATATGGAAGAACTTTTGTCATATAATAAAATGGAGGGCATCCCTGTCATATAATAAGATAGAGGGAACATATGTGGCTTAATGCACACGGGCACATTTGCCTGTGTAGCGTAAACATGAAGACAGCTGTATACATCTGTACGCCACTATTTGGGTTCATTCAGACAGGCGCTGGCACTGGTTATTGATCTGAATGCAGCACATGTTTATACACCTGTGTGCATGTCCCAATTAAAAACAATACATCTCTATTCAGATAAGATGAATATTACGTGGCAGAGATGTCCTCTATCTTATTAAATGACAGAGATGTCCTCCATCTTATTATATGACAGAGATGTCCTCCATCGTATTATATGACAGAGATGTCCTCCATCTTATTATATGACAGAGATGTCCTCCATCGTATTATATGACAGAGATGTCCTCCATCTTATTATATGACAGAGATGTCCTCCATCGTATTATATGACAGAGATGTCCTCCATCTTATTATATGACAGAGATGTCCTCCATCGTATTATATGACAGGGATGTCCTCCATCTTATTATATGACAAAGATGTCCTCCATTTTAATGTTATGACAGAGATGTCCTCCATCGTATTATATGACAGAGATGTCCTCCATCTTATTATATGACAGAGATGTCCTCCATCGTATTATATGACAGAGATGTCCTCCATCTTATTATATGACAGAGATGTCCTCCATCGTATTATATGACAGGGATGTCCTCCATCTTATTATATGACAGAGATGTCCTCCATTTTAATGTTATGACAGAGATGTCCTCCATCTTATTATATGGTAGAGATGTCCTTCATCTTATTATATGGCAGAGCTGTCCTCCATCTTATTATATGACAGAGATGTCATCCATTTTAATTTTATGACAGAGATGTCCTCCATCTTATTACATGACAGAGATGTCCTCCATCTTATTATATGAAGGAGATGTCCTCCATCTTATTATATGAAGGAGATGTCCTCCATCTTATTACATGACAGAGATGTCCTCCATCTTATTACATGACAGAGATGTCCTCCATCTTATTACAGACATCTGAAGTCTCCCGCGAGGTGCCAGAGACTCCCGCATTTCTGCAGCAGATCGCGCACACCCGCAAGCGCCTCCCGATCTCCCGGGAATGATCAGTGCAACGGGGAACAGCTATGAAGACCGACTCTGTCCCCGCAGACTTCTCTGCAAACAGCCTTTGCTCCTAGCATCCCCATCAACACTAAGCAATCTGTCCTTGTAATTAGGGTACGGCTGGTGGCCATTTTGTAGTGGACCAAATTGCATTGATTATAATGGGAGAATTCTCAAACGCTAGAGAACAAATGTTCTTCTTGTGTTGAGTCTCTGGCCATTTTCCTAAGAAAAACACCTCCTTACAGCATAGGACAAATTATATATATATATATATATATATATATATATATATATATATATATATATATATAGAATCTGCTTTGAAGTAAAAAAAAATAACAAGTGTATATGCTGACATCTCACCAAAGCCCCCCAAAAAATATAAAAAAAATTATAAAAAAATTAAAAAGTGTAAAAAAATAAAATAAAAATTACTGACACCACTCTCCCCTGCCCTGCCAATACTGTCCACTGCCCCAACCCCCTCCCCCCAAAAAGCATTGTGAAAAAATAAATTTAGTTAATTTTAATTAAAATTAAAATCAACTCTTAAAAATAAAAAACTACTGACACCATCCACTGCCACATACCATTCACCCCATTCCCCAGAAGCACTGTGGACAGAGATTAAAAAGGTGATTTCAAAAATATTTTGCCGTGAGGGGGGGTCGGTTGCGGGCTGAAATGAGTTTACCACCTCCCTGAAATGAGTTTTTGCAGGTTGGGATGTCTGAAATAATAATATGGGGGACATCTCTGTCATATAATAAGATGGATACATATGTGTCATATAATAAGATGGAGACATCTCTGTCATATAATAAGATGGAGACATATGTGTCATATAATAAGATGGAGACATCTCTGTCATATAATAAGATGGAGACATATGTGTCATATAATAAGATGGAGACATCTCTGTCATATAATAAGATGGAGACATATGTGTCATATAATAAGATGGAGACATCTCTGTCATATAATAAGATGGAGACATATGTGTCATATAATAAGATGGAGACATATGTGTCATATAATAAGATGGAGACATCTCTGTCATATAATAAGATGGAGACATATGTGTCATATAATAAGATGGAGACAGCTCTTTCATGTAATAGGATGGAGGACGTCTCTGTCATATAATAATATGGAGGACATCTCTGTAATATAATAATATGGAAGAACTTTTGTCATATATTAAGATGGGGGACATCCCTGTCGTATAATATGGAGGAACTTTTGTTATATAATAAGATGGTGGACATCTCTGTCATATAATAAGATGTGAGGAACATATATGGCTTAATGCACACTGGCACATTTGCCTGTGTAGCGTAAACATGAAGACAGCTGTATACATCTATACGCCACTATTTGGGTTCGTTCAGACAGAAGCTGGTACTGGTTATTGATCTGAATGCAGCACACGTTTATACACCTGTGTGCATGTCCCAATTAAAAACAATACGTCTGTACTCAGATAAGATGAATATTACATGGCAGAGATGTCCTCTATCTCATTATATGAATGAGATGTCCTCCATCTTATTAAATGACAGAAATGTTCTCCATCCTATTATATGAAGGAGATGTCCTCCATCTTATTATATGATGGAGATGTCCTCCATCTTATTATATGAAGGAGGTGTCCTCCATCTTATTATATGACAGAGATGTCCTCCATCTTATTATATGAAAGAACTGTCCTCCATCTTATTATATGAAGGAGATGTCCTCCATGTTATTATATGACGGAGATATCCTCCATCTTATTATATGAAAGAACTGTCCTCCATCTTATTATATGAAGGAGATGTTCTCCATGTTATTATATGACGGAGATATCCTCCATCTTATTATATGACAGAGATGTCCTCTATCTTATTATATGACAGAGATGCCCTCCATCTTATTATATGAAGGAGATGCCCTCCATCTTATTATATGAAGGAGATGTCCTCCATCTTATTATATGAAGGAGATGTCTTTCATCTTATTATATGAAGGAGATGCCCTCCATCTTATTATATGAAGGAGATGTCCTCCATCTTATTATATGAAAGAACTGTCCTCCATCTTATTATATGAAGGAGATGTCCTCCATGTTATTATATGACGGAGATATCCTCCATCTTATTATATGACGGAGATGTCCTCTATCTTATTATATGACAGAGATGCCCTCCATCTTATTATATGAAGGAGATGCCCTCCATCTTATTATATGAAGGAGATGTCCTCCATCTTATTATATGAAGGAGATGTCTTTCATCTTATTATATGAAGGAGATGCCCTCCATCTTATTATATGAAGGAGATGTCCTCCATCTTATTATATGAAGGAGATGTCTTTCATCTTATTATATGACGGAGATGTCCTCCATCTTATTATATGAAGGAAATGTCCTCCATCTTATTATATGAAGGAGATGTCCTCCATGTTATTATATGACGGAGATATCCTCCATCTTATTATATGACGGAGATGTCCTCTATCTTATTATATGACAGAGATGCCCTCCATCTTATTATATGAAGGAGATATCCCCCATCTTATTATATGAAGGAGATGTCCTCCATCTTATTATATGAAGGTCCTCCATCTTGTTATAGGACACATCTTCTCCCTTTCTCCACAGACATCATGATCCCACACTGAGCCCTCTTCCTCACAGATCTGGCCCTCAGCCATGATGACCTGAGTGTGAGAAACAAAATGGCGACCATGTTGTGAGCAGGAAGGAAGGAAGCCATTGTTGCCGCCTGTGTGGTGTGGAGGGCTCCTTGTTTGAGGGATTGTTGTCATTTCTATTGTAGTAATACATGATGACGTTGGTAATTCTCTATGTGATATGATCTGTACTGATTTTATCTGATATTATACTTTCATATTACATTGTTTTATTATCACCATGGCATTGTACGGCGGAATATACCATTCCTTCCCCCCCGTGTGTTATGTGACATTCATGGTCTATAAGCCTTGTTTTGTCTGTGTGTGTGGGGAGGGGGTGGGGTGGAGTATCACACACGGTGGGCGTCTCCCCTCCCTCTCCCCCCCCCGGGTGGTGGAATGGAATAGTCCGAGGGCTGATAAGGCGCATGTACGGCCCCGCCTCGGTCAGTGCGGCGCGGAGAATCATCAGAAGTTTTTCTTGTTCCATCAGAAGAGAATAATGGCGACCAACGGTATGTACCCCGGCTCAGCCCCGGGAGGGCGCCCTGTGCCCCGTCCATTGTGGTGAGGAGGGGGGGAGATACATTTCTGTATAATCCGCTGTGAGTTATGTGATGGCGCCGTGATTTCGGCCCCTTATCACTGACAATTCCGGGTTATATATTTATGTACGTTTTATTTCTGTGTTGGTATGGAGTCAGTGTGGGATATGGAAGTCCCCCCTCCCCGGGGGAGGTCTCGGTCTCCCGGGACGGCCGCCATTCTTTGTCCTCGCGGGGGGAATTCGGCGCCATTTTGCGGCGCGGCCGTTCCGCAATGTGGTGGGCGGGGCTAGTTACCGAGGAGGGGATGCGGAGGGATTGATTGGCTGCGGCTGTTGCTAGGTAGAATTGGCCTGCGCAGGATCAAGCCTGGCTTTGTAGGCCTAAATGGGGGGGGGGGGATGTTCTATTGCTGTGGAGGAACAGCGAGGCGTGAGATCAGTTGTAACCACGTGATCATCCAATGATCCATTTTTGCGGCGCGGGCCATTCCGCAGTGTGGTGGGCGGGGCTAGTTACTGAGGAGGGGATGCCGGCTGTTGCTAGGTAGAATTGGCCTCCGCAGCAGCAAGCGTGGCTTTGAGTGTGTGTAGTAGGCCTGAATGGGGGGAATGTTCTATTAATGTGGATGGATAGCGATGATTGTGATCATCCAATGATCCATTTTGGCAATTGATCAGAAAAAAAATGGCGTTCTCGCTGCTGGAATACATTTCTCTCTCTTTCTTAAATATTAATCTTATCTATAATTTTTTTGTGTTTAATAGTGGGTGGATTAGATCTCTCTAGTTGTAGGTAATTTAAGGGGGGGGGCGGGGGCTGGAGCAAAGTGCATCTTTGTTTTTTGGTTAATGGCCGGCTCATAGCATGAATCGTACAGGAATTCTTTATGCGGTGTGATTTCAGCCCGTTCATTAGCATGGAATGCACAGCAACCGGATTGTCTGGTACTTGCTGTACCATGTGATCGCCGCAGCCAAATACGGTAGTAAACTGCAGTTGATGGGGGGGGGGTGATTTAATCTGTAGCGACTCGGTGTGAAGGTAGCCTTAAAGGTTCAACTGCTTCTCCGTTCTTATCGTGCGGCGCCTTGCCAAAGTGCTTTGCAGACGCTTCATCAGCGCTGCCCATTCGTTTCTATGGGCAGGGCATTTTGGGAGCGCTGTATACACCCCCCTCCCCAAACCACCCCAAAGTAGGGTCGCCACATCATCCCTTTAATCGAGGACACATATAAATTACACAGGTTCTGAGGCTGATAAGGCAAAACTTGTTTAATTACCACCTTAATCAGCTACAGAAACTGTGTAATGTGTCCTGGATTAAAGGGATGATGTGGCAACCCTACCCCAAAGATGCTTGCAGGACTTGTCCCGCAAGCTTGAGTGCTTTCACACTGGGGCGGTGCGCTTGCGGGACGTTAAAAAAAAAAAAACACTCCAGCTTTCACACTGAGGCTTTTTTTTTTTTTTTTTTTATGCTTTCAGTGTGAAAGGGGTCTTAAGGTTTGATCTCGTATGGTTTTGGTAAACCTAAAGTAATAAAATGAAGAAAATTGTATAGTGTATCCAGCTTTAAGGTACTGAGTGGTGTAGGGACGGCTAGCTGGACACTGAAACCTTGTATGGTATGTAGATATTTGCCAACTATGATTTCGCCCAAACTATTGTTTTGAGAGATCAGTTACATAAGGCCCCTTTCACGCGGGGGCGTTGTCGGTAAAGCACCACTTATTAGCAGCGCTTTACCATCGGTATTCGGCCGCTAGCGGGGCGGTTTTACCCCCCTGCTAGTGGCCGAGAGGGTTAAAACCACTGCAGAGGCGCTTTGCCGGCGGTATAGCCGCGCCGTCCCTTTGATTTCAATGGGCAGGAGTGGTATACACACCGCTCCTTCACCGCTCTGAAGATGCTGCTAGCAGGACTTTTTTTCCCATCCTGCTAGTGCACCGCTCCAGTGTGAAAGCCCTCGGGGCTTTCACACTGGAATTAAAGCAGTGGCACTTTCGGGTCCGTTTGCAGGCGCTATTAGCGCAATAGTGCCTGCAAATCACCCCAGTGTGAAAGGACCCTAATAGGTGAGGTTGACTAAAAACACTCCATCCAGTTCAACCTATGTGTGATTATATGTCAGTATTACATTGTATATCCCTGTATGTTGTGTTCTTTAAGATGCACATCCAATAGTCTTTTTAAAAATATCCCATACTCCCTGCTGACATCACCGATTGGGGAAGGGAGTTCCACATCCTTATCACCCCGACATTGAAACAGAAACCTATGCAGCTTAGGCTACTTTCACGTTGCGGAGCTTTACTGTCAACGCCCCAATGTGAAAGTAGCCTAAGCTGCATAGGTTTGTTTCATTATTTTTTTTTTTTTGCAGAGGTTTTCGTCCGCTAGCGAGGTGCTTTTACCCTCCGCTAGCGGCCGAAAAAGGGTTTAAAGCAGTGGTTCGGTGTTGATTTTGATGGGCAGGGGCACTTTAGTAGAGGTGTATACAGCGCTGCAAAGATGCGGCTTGCAGGACTTTTTTGTACTGCCCTGCCAGCGCTCCGCTCCAGTGTGGAAGCCCTCGGGTGAGAGGAGAGGCTCTGTGCGTTATTTTTAGTGTTCTATTGCCTGTAATACGCCTCAGTGTGAAAGTAGCCTAAAGGTTAAACTGCTTCTCCAATCATTGTGTGGCCCCCGTGTTGTCCTCTTACACTCCCTGAGGCTGAATAGGTTTTTTTTTCCTATGTTGGGATCACCTTTGAGGTGTTTGTAAATCACTATCATATCTCCTCTCAAGCGGCACTTCTCCGGTGAGATCACAAAACGGTGTAGTGCGCCATTTTGGAGCCACACAGGACCCCTATGTCAGGCATGTGATGATGAAGGGGTCCTACGTGGCTCTGAACCGTTACACTGCACAATTTTGCGATGTGATCTCTAGAATAAAAGTTTGGACAAAATTGATCATTTGTGGGCTGGTGAATATCTTCATATAACTGGCTACATGAGTGGCCAAGGGCGCGATGACGTCACTTCTGCACATGCGTGTAGCAGACCCTGTTTAGGGGAGGGCTCTGAAGGTCCGGCATGATATGCAATGGTGACATCACCGGCTGCCATACACTCTGAATATCTCCTGAACTGCACGTTTAGAAGATATTTGCAGTACTTACAGGTAATTCTTACTATAGACTTTCCTGTAGGTACAAGTGGTAGAGCCATTTACACTGATCCCCACTGCATATCACAAGTGAGGTGTGTTTTAATCATGAATGGAACGCTGGATTCCTGCATTCTGTTCTGGTGTAAACCGGCCCTACAGAACAAACACTTTCATACAGGAAGTCACACGCTGATGTTGGGTCCATACATCTTTACAGCAAAGTACATGTCTGCCCTGCCTAGGACCACCCAATACAGGCTTCATCACATTTCTGTGCTCAAACCTTTGTTGGGTGAAATGGAGGGGGCAGTGCTGTGCTTTGTCCGGTTTTTATCGGGTTGGATGAGATCTGACGGTGTGACTTCCTGCTGAGTTTTCTTTTGTGAAAACCTGAAGTTTGAATTTGAGGGATTGTTATATAGGTTTGGATCGTGGTGTCTCCTTACATATTTACTGTGATTTTATTTATATTGCCCTGTCCTGAAGCAATTGCACCCTCCCCCCCTCCCCCTCCATTGATGTATACATACTGAGACCCAGCAGATGGGGCCTCTATTGTTTTATGTTCAGTGATGAAAGGCTCCCTCTCCTGGCTGTACCTGCACATTACAACCCTGCAGACTTGTGAGGCCTGCTCCAATCTGAGAGCTCTGTAGAAGTCTATTGGGATGTATAGCAGGTTTTAATACCGCACTGCTGGATGTAATCTGGTTCCAGGTTTTATTGTCAAAAATTAATTGAAGAAGCTGATTGGCTACCATAGACAGCTACACCAGATTGTGCTCTTCAGTTTTAGTAAATCGACCTCTGAAAGGGATTTTTGACATTCTCTGGAGAATCTTCCTTTGCAATGTTTATATTCTATAGTCTGTGCCTGCTAGAAGTACAGATCATCCCTAGGAATGAATGAGGCAGCTCTGTGTAGGTATTGGGTGATTGGAGCGCCCCTCCCCCATCTATGTTCTGTAGCAGAGATGTGTGATGTGTGCACTGCCTCAGCAGAGGACATTTTCAATGCTGGAACCCTCATACACTTCTGTCCCAGAAACTGCATCCGCCTGGGACCCCCAGATAGGTCAGCGAGGGGTCAGTCTGTAGGTGAACTTCTCATTGCACATGGTAATGAGATTAAGAAGGGTTTTAGTACAGCTTAGTTTATAGATTAGAAGGACTTCTGGGGCATGGTGCTTTCATGCTTTAGTTAGTGCAGAGGATGGAAACTAACTTCTATGGGGTAGGGACAGTATAACAGGTGGTGAGAAACCTTAGAATAGAAAAGTACACTCATCCCTGAAACATTCTATTCAGGTTATGGCCCTAAATTACACAATTCCTGGATCTGTCCGCTCCAATTTGCAGCACAACTTCCGCTGAGCACATTAGAGAAACGCCGGAGTCTTCTGGTTGCCCAGATGAAAAGCAGATGATCACAATGAGGGCTGAGCAGACATTGTGGGGTTCAGATGTGAGGAGGGACTGAAGATTAGTTCATTATCTGACCTTCAGTAGTAACCTTTTCTTTCCTGTTTTCTTTTTCAGATTACTCACAGCCAGCTGCCCAAGGGTAAGATATATTTTTACTTTTACCATTTCACTTTTTGCTATTTGTTACTATTATGTGGTGGTTTGTTTGGTTTTTGCTTATGTATGTTTTTTTTTTTCATTTTAAGATATGGGTCCTACCCATCTCAACCCGCACAAGGCGGCTATTCCCAGCAGGGCAGCCAGTCCTATGGCCAGCAGGGCTACAGCGGCTATGGCCAGTCTACTACTGGGTCTTCTTCCTATGGACAGAGCGGAGGGTACGGCTCATCCTATGGACAGGAGCAGAGCTGTAAGTATAATGCTTTGTGAAGAGAATATGTAGCATTGATTGTGGAAAATGGTTTTCTCATCTTATAAAGTAAATGTGAACCCTCACAATGTGTGTGTGTGTGTATATCTATCTATATAAATATAAATTATTTTTTTTTTTCAAAGTTATGGAAACAAATTAAGTTGTTATCCAATAGTGTTGGACCGCCTTTGCAATCTATAGCAGTTAGAATTGATAAATATAAGTCTTGGATGGTGTAAACCATGATTGCACCGCCACCATGCTTTACCATTGGTACAAGACAGTCTTGTTCATAAGCTTGTTTGCCGCATGTAAACATGTGCAGTGGTTGGGAACAGTGTGAAGCTCCATTCATCAGATCATACTGGTCTTCCATTGATCAATAGTCCACGATTTATGGGTGTTGCACCACTCTCTCCTTTTCTGGGAACTACAATCGGTAACTAGTGGTTTGGCAATTTGTAGCTTGCCCGTGAATGTTTTACTTATGAAGTTCCCTCTGCAGTTTTTTTGGACACAGGCTTTGGAAGACTGAGATTGAGCTCTGCAGTCACTTTTGCAGCAGTTTTCTTATTCCGGGTCACAATCCCGCGCAATGTCTTTTGGTCAGTGGACAGTGGTTATGCTTATCAGACGACTTTTTCCCAGAATATGTCCTAACATGATACATGCCTTGTGACACAGCAAATAAATTGGCAACTGAAGTCTGAGGCACCAGCTAAGCGGCACCAATTTACCCTCTTTGAAGCTCCGCAAGCTCTGACCTGACTGTATTACTAGCAGCACACTCTGCGAATTATGAAAGTGAGGCGTCTCACCGCACAGCGGAAGCAATGTGTTACATCACTTCCAAAGCAAACTGTCACGTTCACACCTACAAATCATGTCAGATTTCCTCATTTTTATCCATCCTCCGGTATGTTTGTCAATCCCTAGGAGAATTCAGGCCATCTTAGATGCCAAATGTGGTCCAACACCAAATTGGGTTAACTTATTTTTTTATATTGTGCTTGTTTCCATCATTTTGTCCAACCCTGATTTATATAAAACATCCTAAATAACTTTTTTTAGAAGTGATCACATGAACTGTCCCCAGTTGCATAAGGGGCAGCAGTACACTTCCCAGTGAAGAGCTTGTGTGGGGGAGGAGGGGGTTGTCAGCACAAGTCTAAGCAATGGAGTACAGACTTCTTTCAATAGAATGCAAAGAAATCCCAACCACATCAGGATGAGTGTTCTTTCATGCCTAGTGTGGCCAGTTTGGAATAGCAAAGTAGAGGGACTGGGAGGATCACGGGGTATTTCTCAAAGGAAACAATACAAAGAACATGATGATTTCATTCAAATACGGGAATCTATCCATAATATTTGTGTGGAATAAAGTATATTCTGTGTAAACCATTTACCTTGTAAATAACCCATTCAGTTCAAAATGGAGCTGAAAGTCAACACATTTGTGTATAAGTGAATATAGATAGCCTGGTGTGCAAACCAATCAAACTCCTATGCAAATGTGTCCCCGCAAATTGGTAATATTGATGATCTATATGTGGTGTTAACTCAAATGTAGAATAGTGTATATATTAATCAAACATCTCAACTGCAAATCACTATTCAGTGTGAAAAGTGCAATATATATCTTCAAGTCCATAAAGTCAGTATTTCAAAAATGCAAACAAAAATCTTCAGTGTCCACAGGACATGCAATCAAAAAAACAGCACAAATAAACTACAGTTCTTGATGTGTAATTAGTCTCCACCATCTGTAATCCCCCACAAGTGTGCCCCAGCCTCACCTCAATGAAAGACCCCCAATGGGTCTAATGGTGCTTCAGATAGATCTAATCCGATGCCAAATCTTTTTAGAATGCCAGATATACGTGCGATATATGGTAATAGTGATGGATGGGAATAAACAATGTTCTCTAAGTAAATATCTCCTCTAACAAATCGTAAAAGATAGATATCCCATAGTGTAGTATTTCAGTAAAATCAAATTTTTTTTGTCAGCAGCAACTTGCATATAAAATCCGAGTAGTCAGCATCGATCTAATCATAGACATTCGGCCACGACCGGAAGCAAAATGTCACCAGCTTCTTCCGACGTGCTGCATCAGATCACATGACTTTCTCGAAGTCATGTGATCTGTGATGCAATGTGTTGGGCAGGAGCTGGTGATTTTTTACTTCTGGTCACGGCCAGGACCAGAAGTCTGTGATTAGATCGATGCCGACTACTCTGATTTTATATGCAAGTTGCTGCTGTCAAACGTGATTTTACTGAAATACTACACTATGGAGATCTCTTATGAGTTGTAAATGGCGGAGTCTAAGGAGGATATATTTAGAGTAAGAACATTGTTTATTCCTATCCACTGCTATTGCCATATAATGCAAGTGTATCTGACGGGGGGTGTCAGCAGAAGTCTGATCATTGGAGAACGTCAGGCTGATTTCTCAGCACATCTTTTCTGCTTAGTATGGTCAGTTTTTAATGGGAAAGCAGAGGGACTATCAGGAACACCAGGGATTTCACATAAAGGAAGCAATACAGAGACAATGGGATACTTTCTCATACAAGTACATGGTACAGCAGGTACATCAGGAATATGAAATGTTGGGTTTACGTATTAAACATTTAGCTCATTGATGTGTGTTGATTCTCACAGCTGGTTATGGTGCTCAGTCGGCTCCAGGATACAGCGCTGGTAACTATGGCAGCTCCCAAACTTCCCAGACCCCCTACAGTGGAGGACAGCAGCAACCGCAATCCTCCCAGTCATCTTATTCCAGCTATTCCCAGCAGCCTCCAGCCAGTAGTAACACTGGAAGGTGAGTTTCTATTCCAGTATCTTTATTGGGCACAGTACCTCATCGTTGCATATTATCAATTGTTTACCTGTTGTCCCTTTTGTTTTCTAGCTATGGCAGTGGCTCTCAGTCCTACCAGCAGCAGCAGGGCAGCGGGTATGGACAACAATCCGGTGGTGGTGGAGGAAGCGGAGGAGGTGGTGGATATGGTGGAGGTCAGCAGAGCAGCTATGGAGGAGGAGGTGGCAGTCAGTCCAGTTACGGAGGTCAGAGTCAGGGCGGATATGGTGGTGGTGGTGGTCAGCAGTCCAGCTCCTATGGGCAGCAGTCCAGCTATAATGCCTCCCAGGGTTATGGCCAGCAGCAGCAGTCACAGTACGGTGGTGGATGTAAGTCTGCGTTCTCCTTTACAAGAAGGAAGGTAATGTTGGTATGAAAGCTCGGCTTAACCTTGCCTAATGTGATCTTTTCAGCTGGAAGTTACGGCCAGGACTCTCCTCCCATGGGTGGTGGTGGAGGCGGCGGCTACGGTGGTTCCGACCAAGGCAGTTATGGCGGACAGGATCGAGGCCGAGGCCGCGGTGGATTCGGTGGTGGCCGCGGAGGCTTTGACCGAGGCGGCAGAGGAGGACGTGGTGCAAGAGGCGGCATGGGGTAGGTGTTTGACTATGGGCAGTGTGTGTGTGGGCGGAGCTTGGCTGCATGGTGATGACTGCGTGGGAGAAGAGCATTCGGGATGTTACTGCAAACAAAACCTGTTTCCGGTGTTTGACTTCTGATTCCTAAGCACTGACAACTCTGACATGTGGCTGTAAACAGAGGAACGCGTTTCACACGGCCTGTGACAGGATGGAGCTTCTATTATCTCTGTAGAGGTTGAAAAAAAACGCATAAACAATAAGTTTCAGTCTTAGCAGAACATCTAGGCAGGTTATCACCCAATGTGTTATCAGAGGTGTACGGGTCTGACCAAAGGTGTTTACCACCTCTTACCAAACGGTTCAGCAGGGTTCTGCATTGCCAGGGTATAAAAATGGTGCTATCTGACCTATAAACATTAGTTTTCATGTGCCTGGTAGATGACTTCCTTCTACACCAAAATGATGTACTCAGGTCTGGTATACTGGTGTAGCAGTTAATATAACCAAATGTAGCCATAAAACCGGACATGGTGTGTCAAGATACTTCTGGAGTCTGACACGGTGTGTGTAAAGATACAATCAGGTATGAAAAATGAGGGTGATCAGGACCCAAGCTAATAACGTGTACACGGACTTTGTGTGATAACACGTACTATGAGCTATGAGATGAGATTTGTAATCTGTATAGCTATGAGATTTGTAATCTACAGCTATGGGACAGGTGTGTGATCTCATGTATACAACTGAGATGAGGGGTGCGTGATCTCATGTATACAGCTATGTCACGAGGGGTGCGTGATCTCATGTATACAACTGAGATGAGGGGTGCGTGATCTCATGTATACAGCTATGTCATGGGGGGTGTGATAAAATTGTATACAGCTATGAGACGAGGTGCGTGTGTGTGTGTGTGTGTGTGTGTGTGTGTATATACAGCTATGAGACAAGGTGTGTGTATATACAGCTATGAGACTAGGGGTGTGTGATAACATGTATACAGCGATGGGTGGGGTGTGATGTACAGCCTGAGACTGGTTCTGTGTGGAATGCTGGGAGGGAGGGGTGTGTTATGTGATCACTTCCAGTCAGGGGAGGGGGTTAAACTGAGGGCGCCAAGCAAGAGCAATGCACAGCATGAGGGGTAAGTATGGGGGAAAAGCAGAGATAGGAATACAACTGCCAAAATCATGTTTGCTGTGTTGCTCTGCTTTGTGTTAACAAATTCTGCATTTTATGTGCTACAGGTTTTCAAGGTCTCGTCAGCTTTCACACTTAGCATTTATCAACACAAATTTTATTTATCTAGATATAAGATTAGCAGTTACAGACAATCTATAAGAACATTCTGTGCACCATTTATACACCATATATATACATATATATACTATGCTCTGTTGCTTACAGTCCTATGCAAGCTAAATGGTACACAATCCAGAATGGAAATCTCAGCTAGAGGTGTTTGCACTGATGTGTGTTGGTTAACTTTTTAGTAAATTAGAGGTCAAACTTTAAAAAAAAAAGCCCTAAGTGGCTGAAGGTGAACAAAGGCTTTTCACATGCAGAAAAACCAAAGACGCAAGTGTGTTAGTTGAACAGAATACTAGACAATGTGTGTGACGGAATAAAGAACTTCTGTAGCCTCGGGAATCACAAAACAAAAACCTTCAATTTTCTTCTAATTGTCTTCTCAGCGGTGGTGAACGGGGAGGATTCAGTAAATTTGGTGGTAAGTGAAGAGTTGAAAAATCAACCAAAAATTCTTGTTACTGTTCATATTTTATTTTTTACGGTTCATTCATAAATGGAGTTATCTGGGGGTTAGGCAGGCTTCATTCCACTGTCGGTGCATCTGCACTCAGTCCTCTATACTGGATACATTGAGTACATTTTATCCCACTATATATAGTATAATATGGTTGAAGCCTATGGTAAAAATTGCTGGGGGTTCTGGTTAATGTTGGATGTGGGAATTTGGTAAATGCATGTATTATGAAGGGTAAAAGTTCAACTTGGTAAGAAAAACATGCAAGTGTTGCACAAGGAGGAAGACTGCTATCCAGAAACCCTATGATGTGTCTTCTATCCACGGTTACCAGGTATATACAGCACAACCTTTTCTATGGTGGTAATACAATATCACTGGGTAGAAGTATACAAACTATAAGGTATTAAAAAAAAAAGTCCGATGAAACTTCAAAATGGAAAAGGATCTTTAAAAAAAAAATGCACGGGTGAAAATTGGGGACAGGCAGCGTGTAATGTGCTTAAAAAAATTGGAGAGAACCGATGTGTAATGGATGTGTACAACAAATTGGGGGCAAGCAATGTTTAATAGATGTGTACAACACATTGGGGCAAGCAATGTTTAATAGATGTGTACAAAAAATTGGGGCAAACAATGTTTTAAAAAAAAAAATGGGGGTGATCAATGTGTAAAAAAAAAATGGGGGTGAGCAGTGTGTAATAGATTTGTATAAAAAAAGCAAGCAGCGTGTAAAGTGTACAAAATAGGGACGAGCAGTATGTAATAGAGATGTGTACATCTATGGTTTATCATTACTAATGGCTCATGTGCGTTCATAGTGTGTATTAGGGGTACAACCTAATCCTATGCGCTTCGAACCTAAATGCACGGTCAGATGTCTGCTCCTGAAAGCGCCTGCTTTGGGGGCCTGAGAAAATAGCTCCGTAGAGTTTATTCCTTATGACTGACAAGGCGCGGTGTGTTGCCAGGCACTAAGAATGGATAGTCTGAGCGTTCATGTGGGTGGTTTTCATGTATGATGGGCTGGTGGTGGTGGCGGGGGGGGGATGTGCATCTTGTCTGTCCCCTCAACTTTTCTAACGCTAGCTTTTTTTTTTTTCCTCTGCTTTCTCAAAAGGACCACGTGAAGGCGGGCCTCCCAGACATGAAATGGGTAGGTTTTTATGAGAAATTTTAAAGTAAATTACGCAGCCCATTCAGTTTAAAATGAATAAAAATGAAAGGTGCCAAGCATTTGTGTTCAGATGTAAAAGGTATTTATTGTTATAAGTGATCTCACAACTTCTGTTCTCAGCTGCATATAAGGTGCTTGGAGAGCACAAAAAACAATACAAACAGGATACTTTTTAGGGCACATATCAGGAATATGAAATGTTGGGGTAGCATACTTTTTAAGAGTATGTGTAGCCCTTGATTATGTAATGGTGTGCAGCCATTCATGAGTATGTAATGCAGATAACAGGCAGGGAGCAGCCCTTGTCAGCGGCCGTCCCTGCATATTACATGACAAGTGTGTAATAGATATGGGGGGCCTTTGAGGAACATGTAATAGGCAGGGAGCATCCATCTGAGTGTAATAGACAAGGCTGCCATTGAGTGTAATATGATGGAGTGTCACTAATAAATCATTTCTTTAACAGGCGAACAAGATAACTCAGTCATCTCTTTGACAGGTGAACAGGATAACTCTGAACAAGATAACTCAGATATCTCTTTGACAGGTGAACAGGATAACTCTGACAACAACACAATTTTTGTGCAAGGCCTGGGAGAGAGTGTAACAGTGGAGGCAGTTGCTGAGTACTTTAAGCAGATTGGAATTATCAAGGTGTGTAATATGATGTTCGCAGTTCTAATTTGGGTTCTAGAATGGGTGATGAGTTCTTCTAACTGTGACATTGGTGACTAATAACACAATTTTCTTTCTGTAGACAAACAAGAAAACTGGGCAGCCCATGATAAACCTGTACACAGACCGGGAGACTGGCAAACTAAAGGGAGAAGCAACAGTTTCCTTTGATGATCCTCCATCTGCCAAAGCTGCTATTGACTGGTTTGATGGTGAGTCTCGGGGAATTTCATGGTCTAGATCAGGGCTCTCAAACTGACGGCCCTCCAGCTGTTGCAGAACTACAAGTCCCATGAGGCATTGCAAGGCTGACAGTTACAAGCATGACTCCCATAGTCAGAGGCATGATGGGACTTGTAGTTCCGCAACAGCTGGAGGGCCGCTAGTTTGAGACCCCTAGTCTAGATGGTTTTTTCTCTTGTTCTTTGTATTGGCTACTAAACCTTTTCTGTTTTTCAGGCAAAGAATTTTCTGGAAATCCGATCAAAGTTTCATTTGCTACACGGAGAGCCGACTTTACAAGCCGTGGAGGTGGAAACACCAGAGGTAGAGGACGTGGAGGTCCGTTTTTAAGACCAAACCTTCTTCCACTTTTTTATTTACCAGTCTAAAGCAGTATTTTTTGCTTAATTACTTGTAACCCCCAAACATACATTTTTTTTAAAGACTTTGGGGAATAAAATTGTGATTGTTGCAATTTTTTGTCATGGTATTTGCACAGTGGTTTTGCAAGTGCAATTTTTGGGGGGGGGCACTTTAAAGTATAACAGAAAAACCTTAGTTTTGGATATTGAAGAGGGATTATAACACCTGTCAGCTTTTAGTGTCATGTCCCTAATAAGGAGATTCACCCTCTTTCTCCTGTTACCATTATTGAAAGTAAAAAGATCCCAAATTTTGGGTTGCCCCAGAAAAGTATTAGAGGGAAAATCTTCCAATGGGGACACTAGTTCTGGTAACCGGGGGGGGGTCCCCAAGGAATTCACCTAATTTGCAGGGATTTCCTCACTCTGACTATGGGACAAAGTGAGGGGAAATCTATACAATGGGACACAGATGGTGAAAAATGTGACCAGGGGTCTATCACCCTCTTACTACAAAATGGAAAATAAGTTTTGCCCATAGTTCTACTTTAATGAATTTAAAAGCAAAAACCTATATACCCCAATTTTTTTTGTAAGATGTTGCGTAGAGTAAATAGATACCGAGCATGTTGAACTGCACACCCCTGTGTAATGGCGACAAACTACAATGCTTAAAAATCTCCACAGGCAACGTTTTAAAGGTTACCTGTTTAGTGTTGGAGGTCTAGTGCTAGAATTGCTAACATTTGCAGTGATTTCTCACGTGTGGTGCGAATAGTTTACATATGCATGGCCCGCTTTGTGCACAGAAGCATACACGAGGGATGGGGGCACTTTTTTCTATTTTTACACTGCCTTTACATTTTTTTATTCCTATTACATGGAACATTAACCCCAAATCCTTTACCCAAAAGATACACTACCGGGACCAGCTGGCCACACTGTCAATCGTTTTTTGGGCTTGCCATTTTAAACAGCCCAAGAAACGGGGGTCTGCTGCTGCCGCTTCTTAGAGGATTTAAGCGGCTTTTATGAGAGCCGGCTGAACAAAAATACCAGATTATAGCTTCAGCCATAACCCCGGTAATCTACTTGCAATCCACAACATATATGTGTGTATTGCGGTTTCGAAGTGGTAAAAAAAATCCCCAGCCTTTTGCTTTTAGTTACAATGTATCCATATTGGGGCACATCTAATGAGTAGCTCCTCAGTCATATATAGTAGCCCAGCCAAGCTCCTAGCTGCCCCCTGACACTGCCGGAGCCATTGTTCAGGCAAGGGCTTCCTAATATAGGGAGGAATGTGATCTGGTCAGCAGGCACAAACACTCTCACATGCGACATGCCCTCTGTTCAAGCTTCCAATACCATTTTGGGATTAGAACGGTCTTGCACCTGGTATCAGGATGGGGTATATCCCCCCCCCCAATTGTAAATGGTTTTTTAATGTTGTAGTCCCAAGTATTTTAGCATTGAGACCTGCAGCTCCCCTCATTTCTAGCTATCTTGGAGACAGTTTCTGCCTTCTTGACTTGAAGGTTGTATTTGTGTGGTTCCAAGATTACAAACCATTTGTTTTCAACAGAGTGCTAATAAATTTCATTGATACAATGACGGCACCTTACTGCCAGCGATTTATGGGTTTTTAGGCCAGTAAACAGACTACCATTAAAGCCCATAGTCGTGCTGCTCTGTATATGCATACAACCCAGCAATAACAAGCTAATCCATTTCCAATGAATGTGGGAGCCCTTGCCTTGTTTTAGTATTATTGCTCAATAGTTTTTTCTTTGCGCTAGGTCCCATGGGACGTGGAGGGTTTGGTGGTCCCAATGGTGGAAACGGCAACCGTGGAGGTGGTGGTGGAGGAGGAGGAGGAGGATTCCCCAGTGGTGGTGGAGGACAGCAGAGAGCTGGAGACTGGAAATGTCCCAACCCGTAAGTTGGGTTTACCTTGCAGATGTGCATCATGACATCACTGTGCAGAATATAAACCTCACAGATGTTTCTGATTCATTCCTGCAGATCCTGTGAGAACATGAATTTCTCCTGGAGAAATGAGTGCAACCAGTGCAAGGCTCCCAAACCCGATGGTCCCGGAGGACCTGGAGGTTCACACATGGGTGAGTGTTTCCTAGTTGCCTGCTTACCAAATCACACATCTTCATTTAGACCATTATTTCCTAATAGCACCATCGGGTCACCTTTTTGCAGAACAAGCTAATAGGGGCTCATTTTATAACAGCGCAGATGTCAACCCATTTATAAATTGCAAACTACTTGTGTTGGCATGGCTGGGACCCAACAGAGTTCTTTGCTTAAGTGCAGAGCCAGTCATGTACCTGACAAGTCACTAGCTCAGGTACGTCATCTGGCCCTTTCCTTAATTCTGAGAACACTACTAAACTCATGTCTGGGTTATGAGCGCTAAGAAAATCATTGTTTGCATGGTGACTATAAAATGTGTAATGTAGCAAATCACTTAACGTGCGGTTTTCACTCAGGTGGAGGTGGCGGTGGATTTGGCGATGAAAGAAGAGGTGGAGGAGGACGTGGTGGTTTTGATCGTGGTGGCTTCAGAGGAAGGGGGGGTGACAGAGGTGGATTCCGTGGTGGCAGAGGTGGCGGTGACCGTGGAGGATTTGGACAAGGCAAAATGGATTCCAGGTAATATGTCAACACTAAATCTTCTTTTGTTCAATGTAGAACATTTAAGGCTAGGTTCACACATGTCCGGTTCAAATTTCCTAAGCAGCTCTGATTCAGATGCAAATTTTTGGAGTCTGCAGCCTTTAACACTAGCTGGTGGTTGAGCAGGTCAGGAAGCCGATTGCTGCAGTGGATGACTCGGCTGACAGCTGAATGTAAAAAAACACATTGCGTGCAATAAAATGTGAAATGCATGGGGGTCCACCAATCCGTACCAGGCTTTCAGGTGCACTGGTCGGCGATGTCACTTGCCTTGCTTAATAAGGCTTACCTGTAGGTACTGTAAATATCTCCTAAACTTGCACTGTTTAGGTGATATTTACTATATACGCTGCCATCATTAACACATGCGTGGGAGTGACATTGCGGCTCCAGCTAATCACAGCTTCGGAGCCTGCGAACCCAAGTGTAACTCCGGGAAAGATGGCCATGCAGTTTTTTGAGGTTTACATCCTTTAACGTTGCAGAGCAGGCTGCAGAAGCCTTTGTCGTGCTCAACCTACATCGGGATGGGGAATCTTTGCCATTTAAAAAAAGTGTCAAAGATTACAGTTTGACGTTTCCTTTGGGTGAGTAGGGGTACAATGATGTACCCCCTACTCATCCACATGGGGGGTTGTGATCTGGGACAAGGTGCTTTGCGTGGGGGGAGTTCATCCCCCCACCCCTTTTGCATGCCAGGTTGCGTGCTCAAATATATGGGTCTGATTCAGATTTTAGGGGGACCCCATGCAAGTTTTTTACTCTTGGCATGGAGGTTCTCCACGATCCATATCAGATATGAATTTGGGGGAGTGATTTTTTTCAGATTGACTTTGTTTAAAACAGATAATGCAATTCAGATGCGTTTCCATAGAAGGCAATAGCCTAGAATTCACATTGGAACCACACCGCAGTGCTAAAAAAAAGCTGCATCCAATTCATGTATATGAAAGGAGCCTTAAAGCAGCACTAAAACCCATTAATTTAGAGGGTTCCCACAAATGTTACATTCAAGGCATGCTGTAAATAACTCGGTTGCTTGTGCTCTCAATGGAACTGTCAATCGATCTAATAGCTGGTGTTATAACTGATCACATGTGCAGCACTCTGGGAACTGCGGATCAATCCTAGGCTAAGATGGCAGCTTCCTTGGCTGTAAAGGATAGGATTTAGGTCATGTGTTTCATTAACTAAAACCTGATCCATAAAAGTTTTGCTGAATAGCTGCAAACAATTTCCTCTTTTGTATTGGGTTGGAAGGAGGAAAGCCTTGTGATTATCTGGCAGTGCTGGAATGGAGCTGTTTAGTGAGATCCGCATAGCTGATTGCCTGGTGCTTTGTTCAAATTGGCTCATCTGATTTTCTTCCTTTTTTATTTTCAGGGGAGACCACAGACAAGACAGACGCGAACGGCCATACTAGCTGTGACGAATGTTTCTACGTTTTGTTTTTTTTTTTTTAAGTTTGTTTAATTTTATACATATTAAGCTGTATCCTATGGATTCTTCTGAATTGTTCTCAATTTATGTACTTTGTATTACCTCCGCAGTGCGCTGTCAATTTTACCTGTCTTTGTAAAGTACTTGCCATTAAAGATGACCTTGTGTGTACATTTCCATAATCCCTTGTGATCTGCCTCTGATTTCATCGGAATATTCATCCTCTGGTCACGCTGTAGATCTCATGAGTGGTAACTGCGTTTTGGAGTATGGAAGTTTAGGATTTCGGGAGTTTAGAATTTCAAGTAACTTTTTAAAAAGGTCATAATGGGGACATTTGTGATATTGTTCGTGGCATGGCTGATTTGTACCTGTAGAGGGGTAAACATTTAAATCTTTGCATATGAATGTTGGGTGCAGAGAAGTCGGCTGCTTTTTCTGAGGCCGTATCTATCCTTTCCAGTCATTCCAGCTGTGGGCATTTGTTGATTTAGTGCAGACATGTCTACCTGCAGTTCCATTGTTGGTCCCTGTATGTGCTTGTAGCTGCTGCCAGTCTGATGGAGATTCCAGTCACTTCATTCAGCTAGGAATATCCTTCCCTCCAGACAGCCCTTATACATGTGGCAAAGAATAGTGGGGCATGCAATGCATTGAAGGTGCTGGAGGACTGACGAGCACAACAGACAACTTTCTGCATCTAAAAGCAAAAGTCGCCCTTATACTGGTCTACTCCACATCACCTCCCCCCACTCCATTCCTTTGTCAAAGTTTGGATAATTTACTTCCCCTTAACACAGTATTTTGGGCTTGGCAATTGGCTCCTCTGGGCTAAAGCCCTGTATCATGACTGCAAGGAAGGTCATCTGTACTTAGAAGTCCTCAGGCTTCTCTTGTATAAGAAGGGGCTGGTTCTCAACATCGGCCATCAAGTACTGTGGAACCTTGGATCATGAGCATAATCCAATCAAGGAGAATGCTTGTAATCCAAAGCACTTGCATATCAAAGCAAGTTTCCCCATAGAAGTCAATGGAAATGAACATAATTAGTCCCGCATTGACTTCTATTGCATGCAATAACGCATGTGGCCGGGGGGGGGGGGTGCCAGAGAGACCGCTTGGCTGCTGTCCACGCCTCTTAAAGGCATATTTTTTCAAATGTCATTTTTCTAAATTACTTTTTTTTTTATAGCATTTTAGTGTAAATATGAGATCTGAGGTCTTTTTGACCCCAGATCTCATATTTAAGAGGTCCTGCCATGCTTTTTTCTATTACAAGGGATGTTTACATTCCTTGTAATAGGAATAAAAGTGACACAATTTTTTTTTTTTTTTTAAACAGTGTAAAAATAAATAAAATATTTTAAAATAAATAATAAAAATAAAATTTTTTAAAACCCCCCCTGTCCCGACAAGCTCGCGCGCAGAAGCGAACGCATACACGAGTAGCGCCCGCATATGAAAACGGTGGTAAAACCACACATGTGAGGTATCACAGCGACCGGTAGAGCGAGAGCAATAATTCTAGCCGTAGACCTCCTCTGTAGCGCAAAATATGCAACCTGTAGAATTTTTTAAACGTCGCCTATGGAGATTTTTGAGGGTAAAAGTTTGACGCCATTCCACAAGCGGGCGCAATTTTCAAGCATGACATGTTGGGTATCAATTTACTTGGCGTAACATTATATTTCACAATATAAAAAAAAATTGGGATAACTTTACTGTTTTATTTTTTTTCAAAAAAGTTAATTTTTTCCAAATAAAGTGCTTATAAGACCGCTGCGCAAATACGGTGCAAAAAAAAGTATTGCAATGACCGCCATTGTATTCTCTAGGGTGTTAGAAGAAAAACCATATATAATGTTTGGGGGTGCTAAGTAATTTTCTAGCAGAAAAACCTGTAAACACCTAAAATCCAAAACGAGGCTGGTCCTTAACCTCCCTGGCGGTATGATTCTTTCGGATTTTAGGTGCTGAAAGCGGTACAATTATTTTGCATGGAAATTTGGCGTTTTATATTGTAGGTCTGTAAATCTCAACAATAACACACTTAAATCTGTCCAAACCAGAGTCTAGTAGATATCCCGGGTATGATAAAGTTTGAAACACAAAAACATAAATTATAATATAATAAATAAAAATAAATAATTAAAAAAAATTAAAGTAATAAAATAAATTTCCCCACAATTCACTATCGCTCAATTCTGCAAGTGTTCTAATTTACTATCGCTGTTTTCTAGCTGGTCTAAAGCCACTTTTGACGTAAAGGGACACTTTTTGGTTGCTATGGACAATCTCCAGTTTCCAGGCAGAAAGAACAGTATATATAATATAAAACTGCATGCAGGGCATGGGCCAGAGCACTGGGGACAAAAGGGATGTGAAATCATGTCATACAGATTACAGTACTGTATGTGTTGATTTTGACATTTTTTTGAATTTGCCGCCAGGCTCCGCCCCCGTGCGTCGCGCCGCTCGCAGGGAACGGAGCCTGGCACGGAGAGGCTTCGGAGGAGGACGGAGCCCTCGGACACTGCGGGGGACATCGCAGGATCCCGGGGACAAGGTAAGTAAAGCCGCCCCAGGATCCTGCAATGCGATCCCGAGTGTGGCTCGGGGTTACCGCTAATGGTACTGAATTTTAACCCCGAGCCACACTCGGGAATACCGCCAGGGAGGTTAAGTGGTTAATGAACTAAAAAAACTTTTGTTAGCAGAAGGGGAAGTGGGACTTAAGATGGGCGGCACAGTGGTGTAGTGGGTAGCACTCTCGCCTAGCAGTAAGGGTCACTGGTTCGAATCCCAACCATGACACTACCTGCTTGGAGTTTGCATGTTCTCCCTGTGCCTGCGTGGGTTTCCTCCGGGTACTCCGGTTTCCTCCCACACTCCAAAGACATGCTGGTAGGTTAATTGGATCCTGTCTAAATTGTCCCTAGTATGTATGAATGTGAGTTAGGGACCTTAGATTGTAAGCTCCTTGAGGGTAGGGACTGATGTGAATGTACAATGTATATGTAAAGCGCTGCGTAAATTGACGGCGCTATATAAGTACCTGAAATAAATAAAATAAAAAAAATAAATGAGGTGCAGACCATGCTGTAGATAGTAAATATAGTGGATATACTTACACGGGTAGAATTGTAATGGTACAGTAAGGAGAATGGTATTGAGAACCAATTTTATTTATATCCTCAACAAAATGTAAAACGAATACATGATTATAATGTAAAATATACTTCATGATTACAGTATTCCATCAAAATAACTGTTCATATGGGTTCAACTAAATCCCACCGCACTAGAACGTATGGGTTTATGGTTGGGAACTGATTTGTAGTAGATCTCAAGCAACATAGTGTCAATTCATAATTGGAGAAATTCATGCATCATACACAATTCAGACATAGAAATGCGTAGCTTGAATATGAAATTGCAAACATCCCTTGTAATAGAAAGGGTGATGGGTCCTCTTTATTAAGATTTGGGATCAAGAACCCAAATCTCTTTTTTTAAAAGCAAACAATGTACTAGAGCACAGGACCTGAAAGCGATGTCAGACTTCACTCCGGTCCACCAAGGGCATTGAGACGAGTGGTGGCCATTTTGGCCTCACTTATCGCCATTCCCAGCTAACAGCCGCTTCAGATCCCTCTTAGGGGGGCAACTGCACACTTCCTGCTGCTTCTAAAAGTGATACCGTGGCAAATCTGCCCATGGGACCACTTTTATATCCAAAAGAATCGGTCATAGTGAAAAAAAAAAGGTCATGTCAGCTAGCTGCTGCCACCTTAACACCGGGTTTTCATGTCAAAGTAAAGTATTTACACTATAGACCGGGTTGTCAAGGGAACTAAATACCTCTTGCTTTGGGGCAGAGATCTGTTTCATTCATCTACCACTGTTCACTGGAACACCAGTGCCGCCAGCTTCAGTGTTGCTGACTGCTACCTACACCAGTCTGAGTGCCAGCCAGTGTCTACCTCATCGCTAGCAACACCAGTCACTGTCACCAGACCAGTGCAGCCAGCAAATGAGCCTAATTACTGTTACTAGCACCAATGTACTGATTGCAGCCAATGAAGCCAGCAAAATTGTCACGCCAAGTGTCAGCACTGCTGTATCAGGCTCAAAGCCAGCAAAATCTGATCGTCGGCCAAAAGCAATGTCCAAAAAAAGGACAGAAAAGTGGTTGGGACTAATTGGGTGAGAAGATGGAGGTCCAGGTCCACATCCCTTATACAACATGTTTAAAAAGGTTCCTCAAAAACGGGACTTTGGAGGACCATGAACACTCGAAGTTATTATGTAAAATGTCCAAAAAAAGCTCATAAGTGAAGAGGCCATTGTGTTCTGAGCATGACAGATGGGAGGTGCTTTCATTGGCCAATTTGGATTCAGCATATGAACCGTGGAGTGCAGGGGTTCAGTAACTGCCTCTGCTTCACAGGATCCCTACAAAAAGTCTTGTGTACTGAAAATCCAAGGGAACAGCAGTGCAGTACATCGTGGTGAGCACATCTGGGATGATGCATCAGCCACAAAGAATTGGGGCCCATACTAGTGTCCAAGAGCCACTTTTAAGTTACCTATGACTTCCTTCTACTTTAGCAGCACCCCTGTATACAGTACAATTGGGTTTTTAGTTTGAAACTGAAAACTTTTACACATCTTCAGTTTTATGACTTTCACTGAAGATTTATTGAATACTACTGTAATCTATATACCCAGCAGTACGTCACCAGTGATCCCAAATCTGTTTATGGCCCATCCATTTATGTGGAAGCCAATCACAGTTGTATCTAAAATCTTTCTTGGCCTTACCCTTAATATGGGACAAAAAAAGAAAGAAAATGCAGTCCTATTGGTCCACTCATTCTGTTCATCATAGGCCAGGCATGTCCAAAGTCCGGCCCGCGGGCCAATCGCGGCCCGCGGTCCGGTTTCGGACGGCCCGCCTGGTAATTTTGACATATATATCTTTTGTGGCCCCCAACGAATCCCCGAGCGCCGGGGGCCATAAAAGATAGATATGCTGGCTGCCTTGGAGGGGGCGGGACAAGCGCCGTACAGGATACAGGAGAATTTCCTGTTTACACGGCGTCCTGTGTAAAAGGAAGTCCCGTCTCCTGCGCTGCCATTGGACAATTGTTTTGTCCATCATAGGAGGCGGGACTTTCAATTAAAGAGGCCGCCGTGTAAACAGGAATTTCTCCTGTATATCTGTTGGCGCTCGTCCCGCCCCCTCCCTGTCTCCTCCAAGGCTGCAGATGGACATGAATCAGGCTGCACTGACAGCAATGGTGAGTCTGCATTCATGTCAATGTGGTGGGGGCTGCCGTATTTATGTCAATGTGGTGGGGGCTGCATTCATGTCAATGTGGGGGCTGCATTCATGTGAATGTGGTGGGGGCTGCATTCATGTCAATACGGTGGGGGCTGCATTCATGTCAATACGGTGGGGGCTGCATTCATGTCAATACGGTGGGGGCTGCATTCATGTCAATACGGTGGGGGCTGCATTCATGTCAATACGGTGGGGGCTGCATTCATGTGAATGTGGTGGGGGCTGCATTCATGTCAATACGGTGGGGGCTGCATTCATTTGAATGTGGTGGGGGCTGCATTCATGTCAATACGGTGGGGGCTGCATTCATGTCAATACGGTGGGGGCTGCATTCATGTCAATACGGTGGGGGCTGCATTCATGTCAATACGGTGGGGGCTGCATTCATGTGAATGTGGTGGGGGCTGCATTCATGTCAATACGGTGGGGGCTGCATTCATGTCAATACGGTGGGGGCTGCATTCATGTCAATACGGTGGGGGCTGCATTCATGTCAATACGGTGGGGGCTGCATTCATGTCAATACGGTGGGGGCTGCATTCATGTCAATACGGTGGGGGCTGCATTCATGTCAATACGGTGGGGGCTGCATTCATGTCAATACGGTGGGGGCTGCATTCATGTCAATACGGTGGGGGCTGCATTCATGTGAATGTGGTGGGGGCTGCATTCATGTCAATACGGTGGGGGCTGCATTCATGTCAATACGGTGGGGGCTGCATTCATGTGAATGTGGTGGGGGCTGCATTCATGTCAATACGGTGGGGGCTGCATTCATGTCAATACGGTGGGGGCTGCATTCATGTCAATACGGTGGGGGCTGCATTCATGTCAATGTGGTGGGGGCTGCATTCATGTCAATACGGTGGGGGCTGCATTCATGTCAATACGGTGGGGGCTGCATTCATGTCAATACGGTGGGGGCTGCATTCATGTCAATACGGTGGGGGCTGCATTCATGTCAATACGGTGGGGGCTGCATTCATGTCAATACGGTGGGGGCTGCATTCATGTCAATACGGTGGGGGCTGCATTCATGTGAATGTGGTGGGGGCTGCATTCATGTCAATACGGTGGGGGCTGCATTCATGTCAATACGGTGGGGGCTGCATTCATGTCAATACGGTGGGGGCTGCATTCATGTCAATACGGTGGGGGCTGCATTCATGTCAATACGGTGGGGGCTGCATTCATGTCAATACGGTGGGGGCTGCATTCATGTCAATACGGTGGGGGCTGCATTCATGTCAATACGGTGGGGGCTGCATTCATGTGAATGTGGTGGGGGCTGCATTCATGTCAATACGGTGGGGGCTGCATTCATGTCAATACGGTGGGGGCTGCATTCATGTGAATGTGGTGGGGGCTGCATTCATGTCAATACGGTGGGGGCTGCATTCATGTCAATACGGTGGGGGCTGCATTCATGTCAATACGGTGGGGGCTGCATTCATGTCAATGTGGTGGGGGCTGCATTCATGTCAATACGGTGGGGGCTGCATTCATGTCAATACGGTGGGGGCTGCATTCATGTCAATACGGTGGGGGCTGCATTCATGTCAATACGGTGGGGGCTGCATTCATGTCAATACGGTGGGGGCTGCATTCATGTCAATACGGTGGGGGCTGCATTCATGTCAATACGGTGGGGGCTGCATTCATGTGAATGTGGTGGGGGCTGCATTCATGTCAATACGGTGGGGGCTGCATTCATGTGAATGTGGTGGGGGCTGCATTCATGTGAATGTGGTGGGGGCTGCATTCATGTCAATACGGTGGGGGCTGCATTCATGTCAATACGGTGGGGGCTGCATTCATGTCAATACGGTGGGGGCTGCATTCATGTCAATACGGTGGGGGCTGCATTCATGTCAATACGGTGGGGGCTGCATTCATGTCAATACGGTGGGGGCTGCATTCATGTCAATACGGTGGGGGCTGCATTCATGTCAATACGGTGGGGGCTGCATTCATGTCAATACGGTGGGGGCTGCATTCATGTGAATGTGGTGGGGGCTGCATTCATGTCAATACGGTGGGGGCTGCATTCATGTCAATACGGTGGGGGCTGCATTCATGTGAATGTGGTGGGGGCTGCATTCATGTCAATACGGTGGGGGCTGCATTCATGTCAATACGGTGGGGGCTGCATTCATGTCAATACGGTGGGGGCTGCATTCATGTCAATACGGTGGGGGCTGCATTCATGTCAATGTGGTGGGGGCTGCATTCATGTCAATACGGTGGGGGCTGCATTCATGTCAATACGGTGGGGGCTGCATTCATGTCAATACGGTGGGGGCTGCATTCATGTCAATACGGTGGGGGCTGCATTCATGTGAATGTGGTGGGGGCTGCATTCATGTGAATGTGGTGGGGGCTGCATTCATGTCAATACGGTGGGGGCTGCATTCATGTCAATACGGTGGGGGCTGCATTCATGTCAATACGGTGGGGGCTGCATTCATGTCAATACGGTGGGGGCTGCATTCATGTTAATGTGGTGGGGGCTGCATTCATGTTAATGTGGTGGGGGCTGCATTCATGTCAATACGGTGGGGGCTGCATTCATGTCAATACGGTGGGGGCTGCATTCATGTCAATACGGTGGGGGCTGCATTCATGTCAATACGGTGGGGGCTGCATTCATGTCAATACGGTGGGGGCTGCATTCATGTCAATACAGTGGGGGCCACATTCATGGCAATGGAGTGGGGGCCGCAGATGGGCACTGATTAGGCTGCATTGATGGGCACTGACCCTTATTTTGCTTCACAGTTCTTTATTTAAAATTTAAGATTTTTTTTCCTGAAACTTCATTTTTAAAGTGAAGGTGCATGTTATAAGCAGATTAAATCCGGTATATCCAAATAACACGCCCAAGCTCATCTATTCACCACACACAGCACAAAGGCAAGAGAATTCTTGTTGGGCCGTGTATTAGTGCTCGGATGGACACACTTAGACCAAATTTTAATGGTTTAAGAATGTCAGGCAAAATGGTCGGCCCTCAAGCATGTTCTATTCATCAAATCTGGCCCTCTTGGAAAAAAGATTGGACACCCCTGTCATAGGCCATTGTCTTCCTCCATTATGACCAGGATATGCTATGAAATAGATTGGTGTATTTTAACGTCTGTTCCCTGTGCCTTCCTCGAAGTCCCACCAAATATGACAAGCTTTACAAAATTGGGCTACTTATCGAATATTTCTCCAAGCATCTTCCAGGACAGCCCATGAGACCTTGGGCTCCTCCTACCAGGACAGGAAACACGTCACCCCCACCAGATAAAAGGGCGGTCCTCCAGGCCCATGTCAGTTATTTGTGTTTCCTCCGGACGGGGGGGGGTAACATGTTCCTGGAACCTGGTCCCTAGGTCTCATGAGCAGGGGCTATTTGGGGCATTTCACTAACCTCTCCTCTGCCAGTAGCAGCACTCCGCTGGAGAGGTTGGCTGTGCTGCGGTCTCCTGTGTCTCAGTGCCTGGAGAGGGCCAGGACTGCCATGGTGTCAGCTCCCATAGTGCTGTTCTTATGAAAGCAGCGGTTTCCTCTCCTCACAGGCAGCATGGCTAGTTGTGTGAGGAGAAGCAGGAAGCTGCGGCGCTCGAGTAGGGGGCGGGGCTTCTGCGCTCCAAGCTGGCCCACAGGAAGTACTGAGAGCAGGTCACTTCCGGGGCATATGACGTCATCGCCGGGCGCCGGAGACGCCAGTTCCAGTCTCCTTAAACGGCGCGAACAGGAGACACTGGCCGCTGGTGTCTTCTGGTAAAAGCAGCCAGGCTGTGGAAAGTCAGAAAGGGGCAAGATGGGTCAATCTGCAGTTCCTACACAGGCAGTCGATGCGCCCAACACCAGCACCTCACAGGTAAGCCTAAAGTGTTATGTCACTACCTTGCTCTCCCTGTGGGTGTTCCCTCCCCCTCCCCTCTCTGTAGTAGTGGGTTAGGGGACACATTTCCTCCCTCCTGCACATGGTGGTTTGGAGTGGTGGGGTGGCTGTGAGTCTCATTAGGGGTCACTTATCTTTTTGTCTTACAGACCAAGACAAGATTCAAGCGCAGCCACCTAAAAAGAAATGTGCGTTGTGCGCAAACAAATTGAGCTCCTTGTGGAGCAAAGCCGTTTGTTGCAGCTGTATAGATGGCCTTGTAAAGGATGACCCGCTTGCCTCTTGTCAGAAAATGCTAATCTCTGTTAGGGACGAGCTTGCGTCCACCTTCAGTTCTTTTAGAACACTTATTGACAAGCTCCAGACCCCAGTAGAGGGTCCGTCCACACAGAGAGCTTCAGTCAGCACACCGCAGCAGGCAGATGTGGATGACTTGTTAAAGGCTATCTATACCACCCTTGAATTGAAAGAGGAGGAGGTTCAGTTATCCAAACACGATCTTATGTATAAGGGATTGCATAAGAAAAAACCTAGAGTTTTTCCAGTCCATAGTTCATTGGTTGATACTGTTAAACTGGAATGGGATAACTCGGAGAGAAAACCATTCTTCTCTAGTAACCTAAAAAGAAGGTTCCCTTTTGATGAGGACACTCCACAGCCATGGAATAAAAAAACGAAGCTGGACGCACCTCTTTCCAAGTTTTCAAAAAATTCGGACCTAGCGTTCGATGATATGGGCACGCTTAAGGATCCGATGGACAAGAGGGGGGATATCCTTCTCCACAGAGCCTGGGACTCAGCGGTTAGGAACCTGAAACCAGCTCTAGCCTCCACTTGTGTGGCCAGGAATCTGGAGGACTCAGATTCAGTCACACCTGTCAGCGGGTACCTCGAGAGAGCAGATTTTGAAGTCCTTTCCTCTCCTCTTTCAGGCTGTAGGTATTTTGGCAGATTCTTCCGCAGAGTCGGTAAGAATGTCGGCCAGAACTTCGGCTTTAGTGTACTCGGCCAGGAGAAGCATCTGGCTTATAACCTGGTCAGGGGACCCAGCCTCCAAATTACGCCTTTGTGGGCTTCCCTTAACAGGCGATCATTTATTTGGCCCAGGAGGCTCTGGAACACACGGCTGATAAGAAAAAGGCATTTCCAGAGAAAAAAAGAATCCCGACAGCCAGAAAAATTTTTTGTGGCCAAGGCAGGCAACAGAGTCCTAGAGAAAAGGACAACAGGCCGAAAAAACACTGGACTGGGCACAAAGGCAGAGGCAAAGGGGGAGTGCTGTTTAACCCTCCTCAACAGCCTGCCAAGCCACAGTGACTTGTGTTCCCCGGTGGGAGGAAGATTGAGGGCCTTCATCCCACAGTGGACAGCAGCAGTCACTTCGAGCCCCTTCATCCTGGACCTAGTGACCAACGGGTACAGGCTGGAGTTTGTTCACCAACCATCAGAACAATTGTTGGTCACCTTTCCTCCACAAGATCGAGAGAAAGTGAGGGCTCTGGGTCTCCAGATCGGAGACTTATTGGATCAAAAAATCCTGATTCCTGTTCCACAGTCAGAGCAGGGCAAGGGATTCTATTCCCATGTATTTGTGGTCAAAAAGCCGTTGGGAAAGTTTCAACTTATCCTGAATCTCCGGACCTTAAACAAGTCCATCAGATACAAGCATTTCCGTATGGAGACGGTTTTTACAATCAAAAACCTACTATACCCAAACTGCTTTATGGCCACGTTGGACTTAAGGGATGCCTATCTTCATATCCCTATCCATCCAGCCTTCCAAAAGTTTTTGAGATTGGCAGTGAAGACGAGTATGGGAACCCGACATTTTCAATTTCAAGCCCTCCCTTTCGGTCTTTCCTCAGCCCCATGCATCTTTACGAAGGTGTTGGGGGAAGCTCTGGCTCCACTAAGGTTAAAGACGATAACTGTTATCCCTTACTTGGACGACCTCCTGATAGTGGCAAAATCATACCAGAGGCTGTTGGAGGATCTCCAGGCTGTACAGGACTTCTTACAGTCCCTAGGCTGGCTGATAAAGAAAAATCGTCCTTGATCCCGGCCCAGAAAGTAACTTATCTGGGTTACGATTTTTGCTCAGTGAACCAAAGAGTTTTTCTTCCTCAGGAGAAGATTACCAAAGTGTTCCAGACTATGTCAGCATTGCAGACCAACCAGTCGGTCTCTCTGAGACAGGTGTCGAGGGCAGTGGGTCTTATGACCTCATGTTTTCCCACGGCACCATGGGCGAGACTCCGTCGGCGTCCATTACAAATGTTTCTATTAAGAAACTGGGACGGGGACGTAAGGTCCCTGGAGTCAAGGATCCGGCTTCCCGCCAGGATAAAAAGTAGCCTGTGGGGGTGGAGAGCTGGCCAGCACCTAGCAGGAGGTCTCCCATGGTCCTTTCCCATATCCCGAAGAATTACCACGGATGCGAGTTCCTGGGGATGGGGGGGCCCACCTCAGCAATTCAGTAGCACAGAGAGAGTGGTCCTTGAGGGAGGCAAGGGCTTCATCCAATCGAAGAGAGCTGCTAGCAGTCCAGAGAGCCCTGCAGTCTTTTCAGATGGAGATCAAAGGTCAAGACCTCCAAATTCTGTCAGACAATATCGCGACAGTCGCGTATATCAACAAGCAGGGAGGCACGAGAAGCCGGATGCTTCAGTTCATTGCCCAGGAGATCCTTTCATGGGCAGAGGGGAATTTAGCTTCAATTTCGGCTGTACACCTGAAGGGGACAAACAATTGCCTGGCAGATTATCTCGGCCTTCACAGGATAGACCGAGACAACTGGTCCCTTCATCTCGAAGTCTTTGCAGACCTCACCAGGAGATGGGGTTATCCCGTAGCGGATTTGTTCGCAAACAGAAACAACCGCAAGACTGAGATATTCTTTTCCATGAACCCGGCAGACCAAGCCTTGGGGATCGATGCGCTGGCAAACCCGTGGCTTCCAGGCCTATGCTATGCCTTCCCGCCAATCCAGACTGATTCCAGAAGTCCTCCGGAAGTTTTTGCTAGAGGAGACGGATCTCATTCTAATTGCCCCATTTTGGCCCAAGAGGCCATGGTTTTCCCTGCTACAATCTCTGGTTTCGGAGACTCCATGGAGTCTTCCGAAAAGAGAAGACTTATTATTGCAGGGTCCAGTATCACACCCGCAGGTAGTTTCCTTAAACTTGACAGCCTGGTATCTGAATAAAATATACTGGGCGCCCAGGGGTTCTCTGACAGGGTAGTCAAGACTCTCATTAATTGTAGGAAGCCTATTACTAGAGCCATATATTCCAAAGTTTGGAAAAAGTTTAACTCATGGTTATCTGAAAATGAAAAATTAACCCATGATATTCCGTCTATTTTGGAATTTTTCCAAGAGGGTGTCGACAAAGGTCTTTCAGTTAGTACCTTAAAGGTATAGGCAGCAGCTATTAGTGTGTTCCTCCTGTTTTCTCTCCTGGAAAATCCCACTATAGCCAGATTTTTCAAATCTATCTCTAGGGCCAGACCAGTAGTGGTGAGAAATTGGGACCTGTCCCTAGTACTTCAAACTCTGGTAGAATTTCCGTTTGAGCCTCTGGGAAGTATGTCAGTTAAGTTACTTACATTAAAGACTGTGTTCCTTATAGCTGTTACCTCAGCTCGTAGGGTAAGTGAGTTGCAGGCCCTATCAGTAAGGGAGCCCTTCCTCACAATTTTTGAGGATCGAGTTGTTTTACGAACCGATCCAAGTTTTTTGCACAAGGTGGCAAGTGCATTCCACCGATCTCAGGACATTGTACTGCCAACCTTTTGTAGTTCGCCACAGGGGGACCTAGAAAGAAAATTTAGTTTTCTAGATGTAAGAAGGATTCTCTTAGTCTATCTCAGGGGTGTCCAATCTTTTTTCCAAGAGGGCCAGATTTGATGAATAGAACATGCTTGAGGGCCGACCATTTTGCCTGACATTCTTAAACCATTAAAATTTGGTCTAAGTGTGTCCATCCGAGCACTAATACACGGCCCAACAAGAATTCTCTTGCCTTTGTGCTGTGTGTGGTGAATAGATGAGCTTGGGCGTGTTATTTGGATATACCGGATTTAATCTGCTTATAACATGCACCTTCACTTTAAAAATGAAGTTTCAGGAAAAAAAATCTTAAATTTTAAATAAAGAACTGTGAAGCAAAATAAGGGTCAGTGCCCATCAATGCAGCCTAATCAGTGCCCATCTGCGGCCCCCACTCCATTGCCATGAATGTGGCCCCCACTGTATTGACATGAATGCAGCCCCCACCGTATTGACATGAATGCAGCCCCCACCGTATTGACATGAATGCAGCCCCCACCGTATTGACATGAATGCAGCCCCCACCGTATTGACATGAATGCAGCCCCCACCGTATTGACATGAATGCAGCCCCCACCGTATTGACATGAATGCAGCCCCCACCACATTAACATGAATGCAGCCCCCACCACATTAACATGAATGCAGCCCCCACCGTATTGACATGAATGCAGCCCCCACCGTATTGACATGAATGCAGCCCCCACCGTATTGACATGAATGCAGCCCCCACCGTATTGACATGAATGCAGCCCCCACCACATTCACATGAATGCAGCCCCCACCACATTCACATGAATGCAGCCCCCACCGTATTGACATGAATGCAGCCCCCACCGTATTGACATGAATGCAGCCCCCACCGTATTGACATGAATGCAGCCCCCACCGTATTGACATGAATGCAGCCCCCACCGTATTGACATGAATGCAGCCCCCACCACATTGACATGAATGCAGCCCCCACCGTATTGACATGAATGCAGCCCCCACCGTATTGACATGAATGCAGCCCCCACCGTATTGACATGAATGCAGCCCCCACCGTATTGACATGAATGCAGCCCCCACCACATTCACATGAATGCAGCCCCCACCGTATTGACATGAATGCAGCCCCCACCGTATTGACATGAATGCAGCCCCCACCACATTCACATGAATGCAGCCCCCACCGTATTGACATGAATGCAGCCCCCACCGTATTGACATGAATGCAGCCCCCACCGTATTGACATGAATGCAGCCCCCACCGTATTGACATGAATGCAGCCCCCACCGTATTGACATGAATGCAGCCCCCACCGTATTGACATGAATGCAGCCCCCACCGTATTGACATGAATGCAGCCCCCACCGTATTGACATGAATGCAGCCCCCACCACATTCACATGAATGCAGCCCCCACCGTATTGACATGAATGCAGCCCCCACCACATTCACATGAATGCAGCCCCCACCGTATTGACATGAATGCAGCCCCCACCGTATTGACATGAATGCAGCCCCCACCGTATTGACATGAATGCAGCCCCCACCGTATTGACATGAATGCAGCCCCCACCGTATTGACATGAATGCAGCCCCCACCGTATTGACATGAATGCAGCCCCCACCGTATTGACATGAATGCAGCCCCCACCACATTGACATGAATGCAGCCCCCACCGTATTGACATGAATGCAGCCCCCACCACATTGACATGAATGCAGCCCCCACCGTATTGACATGAATGCAGCCCCCACCGTATTGACATGAATGCAGCCCCCACCGTATTGACATGAATGCAGCCCCCACCACATTCACATGAATGCAGCCCCCACCGTATTGACATGAATGCAGCCCCCACCGTATTGACATGAATGCAGCCCCCACCACATTCACATGAATGCAGCCCCCACCGTATTGACATGAATGCAGCCCCCACCGTATTGACATGAATGCAGCCCCCACCGTATTGACATGAATGCAGCCCCCACCGTATTGACATGAATGCAGCCCCCACCGTATTGACATGAATGCAGCCCCCACCGTATTGACATGAATGCAGCCCCCACCGTATTGACATGAATGCAGCCCCCACCACATTCACATGAATGCAGCCCCCACCGTATTGACATGAATGCAGCCCCCACCGTATTGACATGAATGCAGCCCCCACCGTATTGACATGAATGCAGCCCCCACCGTATTGACATGAATGCAGCCCCCACCACATTCACATGAATGCAGCCCCCACCGTATTGACATGAATGCAGCCCCCACCACATTCACATGAATGCAGCCCCCACCGTATTGACATGAATGCAGCCCCCACCGTATTGACATGAATGCAGCCCCCACCGTATTGACATGAATGCAGCCCCCACCGTATTGACATGAATGCAGCCCCCACCGTATTGACATGAATGCAGCCCCCACCACATTCACATGAATGCAGCCCCCACATTGACATGAATGCAGCCCCCACCACATTGACATAAATACGGCAGCCCCCACCACATTGACATGAATGCAGACTCACCATTGCTGTCAGTGCAGCCTGATTCATGTCCATCTGCAGCCTTGGAGGAGACAGGGAGGGGGCGGGACGAGCGCCAACAGATATACAGGAGAAATTCCTGTTTACACGGCGGCCTCTTTAATTGAAAGTCCCGCCTCCTATGATGGACAAAACAATTGTCCAATGGCAGCGCAGGAGACGGGACTTCCTTTTACACAGGACGCCGTGTAAACAGGAAATTCTCCTGTATCCTGTACGGCGCTTGTCCCGCCCCCTCCAAGGCAGCCAGCATATCTATCTTTTATGGCCCCCGGCGCTCGGGGATTCGTTGGGGGCCACAAAAGATATATATGTCAAAATTACCAGGCGGGCCGTCCGAAACTGGACCGCGGGCCGCGATTGGCCCGCGGGCCGGACTTTGGACATGCCTGGTCTATCTTGAAGTCACCAAGACCTTTCGGAAAACTGATGCCTTATTTGTCCTCTTTGCTGGAGTTCACAGGGGGAATAGTGCATCTAAAGCCACTTTGGCTAGATGGATAAAGCAAGCCATCTCTGAAGCTTACAAAATTAGGGAGGTTCGTACACCTTTTGTTACTGCGCACTCAACTAGAGCCTTGTCTACGTCTTGGGCTGAGAGGGCTGATGCCTCACCGGAACAAATTTGAAGGGCTGCCACATGGTCCAGTTACTCGACCTTCGTTAAACATTATTGCCTGGATCTCCTATCAGCTCAGGAGCAGGCGTTTGGTCATAAGGTCCTTCCGGCAGTTGTCCCTATCGTCTCATGGGCTGTCCTGGAAGACGCTTGGAAAAAAGCTGAGTTAGACTTACCGGTAACTCCTTTTCTGAGAATCTTTGTCACGTACCTTACAGCGGAGTCTGAATGCTGAAGGAGGCCTCTCGCATGGTTCCGGTCCCAACACCCCTGGTAGTGAGGACAGGGAGTGCTGGGGCACGGAAGGGTGCAGGTGCCTGCGGCTGGAAGCTGGAACGTGGAGATTCAGGATCCTCTAGGAGAAGCTGAGAAGACTGACCACCAGAACTGTTTAGTAGGAGCCAGCCAGGTAGGTAGGGTTTTAAGGATAATTGCAACGTCAGGACAGGCAAGGGTTGGCAGCAAGGTATCCACACAGCAGGCAAAGTTCGTAGTCAAAGTCAGGAAGAGGTTGGCAACGGGCGGGCAGCAAGGTACAAAGTCAGGAAGCAGAGCCGTAGTAGAGAGTCCAAGCCGGGGTCGGTATGATCAGCAAGGTAGGTAGCAGACAAGGGAGATCCAAGAGAGTAGTCAGGAAGCCGGGTAGTCAGGAGCAAGGTAACAGGTCACACAGGTATCAAGAACTCAGGAACTAGCTGAAGACGATCCAGCACTAGTGTCAGGCAAAGACCTTGTTTATATATGGCGCTGAGCGCCAGGATTGGTGAACGTGCGAGCGTGAGAACGTACACCCGCTCGTATGGGTGTGCGGGTGCGTGAATACGTTCGTACGGATGCGTGAGTGTGCACGTTCGATCCAGAACTCGCTTGCCTCTGTCGGGGACACCGTGCATGGCCGTTAGTCGCTGCTGCACGGAGACGGGAGCTAGTGCTGTGAGTTCTCTGACATTGCCCCCTCCTTAAGGGCAGCCTCCAGAAACCCTCTGAGCGGGAGCGGTGAAAAGCCCTATGAGTCTTTGAGCATGGAGATTTGTTTAGTGTTCCCAGGAATTCTCTTCTGGGCCAAAGCCTCTCCATTTGATTAGATACTGATTTTGCCCTTGTCGTTTCCTATGGTCCAAAATGGCTTCAACCTCAAATTCTTCTTCCCCATCCACGATTATAGCTTCAGGGGGTCCTACCTCCCGATCTGGAAAGGAATTCGGTACATCGACCTTGAGTAATGAAGCATGGAAAACAGGGTGGATCCTGAATGAATTGGGGAGTTCAAGTTCATAGGTGACTGAATTTATTTTCTTCTTGACTGGGAAGGGCCCTAAGTATCTGTGTCCCAGTTTCTTAGAAGGGCATGCCAATTTCAGATTTGTAGTAGCCAGCCATACACGGTCACCAACCTTTAAATCCAATTCTCCCCTTCTTTCTCTGTCGAAGAATTTTTTATCTTACTGAGCCTTGGAGATGGTTTCTTTAAGCAACCGGTTGTTTGTGACAGAGAAGTTTAGTCTGTCCTGGACAGCGGGTACAGTAGAGTCTGGTACGAGTACTGGCAAAAAGGAGGGGTGAAACCCGTAGTTGGAGAAGAATGGTGACTGGTTTGTAGTAGAATGCGTAGTATTGTTGAATGCGAATTCCGCCAAGGGCAGTATTGAGGTCCAATCTTCCTGAGAGAAAGAAGAGAAGCAACGCAGGTACTGTTCCAATGTTTGATTAGTGTGTTCAGTCTGCCCGTTGGTCTGGGGGTGATAAGCTGAAGAAAAGCTAAGTTTGATACCTAATGCCTCACACAATGATTTCCAAAATTTTGATGTGAATTGTACTCCACGATCAGAAACGATGTCACTGGGAATTCCGTGAACGATTTCCTTAATAAAAATTCTGGCAGTCTCGGTTGCTGACGGAGTCCCTTTCATGGGAATAAAATGTGCCATTTTGGAAAAACGGTCAACTACCACGAAGACAGATGAAAATCCCTCAGACGGAGGGAGCTCGACAATGAAGTCCATTGCAATTTTATCCCAAGGTCTTTCAGGGATGGGCAGTGGTCTCAATAGTCCCCATGCTTTATTTTTACTATTCTTGTTCCTAAGACAGGTCAAGCAAGATTTTACATAGTTTATACAGTCTCTTGCAAGGTTGGGCCACCAAAAATGCCTTTGAATTAGGTCCATGGTCTTGTGACCCCCAAAGTGGCCTGCTAAAGGATAGTCATGGCAGACCTGCAGGGTGGTGGTACGTAAATCTTGAGGGACAAAAATGTCCTCGCCAGAAGAGCCCGTCTTTTTCTTGGAGGTTTGTTCCTGGGGGTATTGATGTCCTTAGAGATGCTTGATGGATTTGTGATATAAAACTAGATTGGGTCAGTAAGAAATTTCCAGTTTGCAGAATTGTATCTGGCTGCTGGGCCTGGAGGCCGAGATGCGGTAGCCGCCTGGTGGGTTGAGGGATTTGGAGACAAGGACTCCACTCTTTGTTCGAGTTACCGGTAGCCGTCTTGTAGACCTTGGACTGCCTGGGTAAGGGCCGAAATTTGTTGGCACAGAGCGTCCAAAGGTGAGGTCCCCCTTTCAGACTCCATCTTGGCTGGATCATACTGTCACGTACCTTACAACGGAGCCTGAATGCTGAGGGAGGCCATTCGCACGGTTCTGGTCCCAACACCCCTGGTAGTGAGGACAGGGAGAGCTGGGGCACGGAAGGGTGCAGGTGCCTGCGGCTGGAGCGTGGAGATTCAGGATCCTCTAGGAGAAGCTGAGAAGACTGACCACCAGAACTGTTTAGTAGGAGCCAGGCAGGTAGGTATGGCTTCAAGGATAATTGCAATGTCAGGACAGGCAAGGGTTGGCAACTGGTTGGCAGCAAGGTATCCACACAGCAGGCAAAGTTCGTAGTCAAAGTCAGGCAGAGGTTGGCAACGGGCAGCAGCGAGGTACAAAGTCAGGAAGCAGAGCCGTAGTAGAGAGTCCAAGCCGGGGTCGGCATGATCAGCAAGGTGAAAATTGGTAACAAATACCTACTCGCGCATATGGAAAATTAAATAAGTAAATTAGTTGGGGAGCAGCACGTTATAATAATGAAAACGAGGAAAAAATAATTAGCTGTCTAATTACAAATCGCGCTTCTATTGAAATACAAGTGCAAAATAACTCTATATAAAACAACATGTTATAAATAAAAAATCGTGAAAATTGTGAAATAATATCTGCCAACTGAATACTAAATCATCATAGTGAAAAATATCAAGCAAAATTTATCAAAATAATCGGATGTGAAGAATTAAAAGAAAAAGTCCACCATTAATATCCAATGTGTACAACAAATTGTGTCAAACTAATGTTGTGTCAAACTAACTAAAAATAAAAAGCAGAGCTTCTGGGTGGATAGAGCTTCTAGGCAAATCTTTCTTGAGTACAGCGGAGCATCAAATAGCAGTAATCAATCGCCATCACCAGCCACACAGCCTACTCACCAGATGGAAGTGACTCCCATGACAGAAGTCAAACACGCTTTGGGGACAACCAACGAGGCTTCTCCCGATCACGGCTAGGTGTAGATGCTGGAACTCAGGTGTCTTGATCAACGCTAAGGCTACTTGGATGCATGCGACCGGACCTCCCAGGGTAGGTCACAGAGACCGTAGATGTTTGAGAATGTGGAGAAATGAATAAAAAGCTCCCATGGTGAAGTAAGCCAAATATTTAATAGGCTAAAAACGGCTTAAAACCACATTCCCCACATACGGGTACATGTGGGCAAAAAACAAACAAAAAAGAAGGAAAATCAAGTATGAGCGGAAATGGCCATATAGTGTAAATCCGTTTAAGAAAAAATGTATTAAACAAAAGGATATACACTCACTTGTAAAATGATGTAAAAACAGCGCTGAAGATAAAATGTGGCACTATACACTATATGGCCTTTTTCTTTCTTGCCATCCTCTACCTGCCTTCTTCAACATCAATTTGAGCGAAACTATTATGTGCGTTCCGGTCCACGCATCCTTCTGGATTCCTGCATCACCTAGAGCAGTGTTTCTCAACTCCAGTCCTCAAGGCGCCCCAACAGGTCATGTTTTCAGGATTTCCTTCAGATGAAATGGCTGTTGTAATTACTAAGGCAGGGAAACTGATCAAATCACCTGTGCAAAATAACGGAAAGCCTGAAAACATGACCTGTTGGGGCGCCTTGAGGACTGGAGTTGAGAAACACTGACCTAGAGTGACAGAGTAACGCGTGGGTCCACCCACCAACATCGCCTTCCCGGGCCATCTCCTGCCACCAATCACCTAAGCGCATCCGACCCAGTCCGGCGTATGCCCCACTGGGTCCACTCCATCCGGTAAGCCTTCTCACAATTGGTGGTGGTGTGTCTGTTTTTCATCTCAAGATTTTATACAGCTTTGGTTGGAATGTTTTCCTAAAGACTTTTCCCTCCATACACATATCGATGTTCCCTCTGCATTATTCATATTTGGAACTGTGATTTTGACGTTTTCCATATTGGACGTTTTTTCATTTCTACTGGCATTGATAGGTGGCACTTGTGGGCATTGATAGGTGGTACTGGTGGGCACAGATGAGGCAGAATTGCCTCGTCCTCTTAGGGATCGATGTCCCTTGTACATAAGCCGGTGATCAGCTTTTTTTTTTTTCTCCTCACGCTGTCACTGTGAGGAGGAAAAGAAAACAATTACCAAGCTTTTGTTTACATCATGTGATCAGCTGTCATTGACTGACAGCTTATCACGTGGTAAGGGGCCGAGATTGGCCCTCCACTTGTTCAGGAACTACAATTCCCATCATGCCTAGTCATGTCTGTGAATGTCAGAGTTTTACAATGCCTCATGGGACGTGTAGTCCCGCAATAGCTGGAGAGCCGTAGTTTGAAGATTCCTGATCACTCTAGCATGTCTTGAAAAAAGGTGGTTTTTCATGTGCCTTGTATAATGCCCAAGAAATATCGTTAGGAAAATACAAGTGGGTCATGGCACATCTACATTCCAAATTTGGCACTTAAGATGGTCATGCACTATGCAATCTGATTGGTCAGTCTGTACCACTCGATATTGACAAGACTTCATGAGGGTGGCCTGAGGGGACCGATGTCCTCTAGTGGGCCCTGTGCTCACTGCCCGGCATTGCGGAGCTTGATTAGCATTTGCCATTGAACACCAGAATTGGCAGGTCTGCCACTGGCACCCTGGGCTTTTCACAGATGAGATCAGGAGCATATGTGACAGATGTGAAAGGGTCTGGGGAAGCCGCGGAGAATGTTATGCTGCCTGTAACATCATTCAGCATGACAGGTTTGGTGGTGGGTCAGTGATTGTCTGGGGACGCATATCCATGGAGGGATGCACAGACCTCTACAGGCTAGACAATGGCACACTGACTGCCATTAGGTATCGAGATGAAATCCTTGGACCCATTGTCAGACCCTACGGTGGTGCAATGGGTCCTTGGTTCCTCCTGGTGCACGACAATGCTCGGCCTCATGTGGCGAGAGTATGCAGCCAGTTCCTGGAGGATGAAGGAATCAATACCATTGAATGGCCCCTCATGCTCTCCTGACCTAAATCCAATAGAACACCTCTGGGACATTATGTTTCGGGGCATCCGACTCCGCCAGGTTGCACCTCAGTCTGTTCAGGATCTCAGTGATGCCCTCCAGATCTGGGAAGAAATACTCCAGGACACCATCCGTCATCTCATTAGGAGCATTCTCCGACGTTGTCAGACATGCATACAAGCATGTGGTGGCCAGAGAAACTACTGAGGACCATTTTGTGTTGCTGCCATGAAATTTCAGCAAAATGGACTAGCCTGCTTCATAATTTTTTACTTTGATTTTCGGGGTGTCTTTAAATTCAGCCCTCTGTAGGGCAATCATTTTCATTTCCATCAAACAATGTGGCATCCTTTCTTTCCTAACACATTACCCAGTCCTTTTCCATATACAGTAGATCCTAAGACATTACCCAGTCCATATCACTATAGTTATCCAGTATTACATTTTTCCCTATTGAGATTTGATGTGTTTTCAAAGTGTTCCTTTCATTTTTTTGAGCAGTGTATAACACCAACAGTTTTCACAGTGCTTTACAATATATAGGGAGGAAGTACAGTAGCAAAACAATTCAATACAAGAGGGTTAGAAAAACCTTGCTCCTTAGAGCTTACAATCTAATAGGGAAGGGAAAGTGGAGCAAAAGGTAATAATTGTGAGGGATGAGCTGATGGTAGAAATTAAAAGATTCAGTTGTCTGCTAAAGGCAGGATAGGATTTCCCAAAGAGATGAGTTTTCAGGGATTGCCTATAAGTGGATAGAGTAGGAGACATTCACTAATTAGTTTATATTTTTTTCCATAACTCCATGTAAACTTGTAATTAGCGCTGCCTTTTTAATTATATATGTATCAGCAATGGCAGAAAAGGGGGATCCAGGGGGAGAGGGTTCCCATATTCTTTTATTAGGTAGGGAGGAACCTGGACTCAACTCCCCTTGCACTTCATCCCTTGGAGGTCAGTTAGTTCTGTGTGGCTCTGATCCCATTCATTTTCTGGTCTTTCCACTAATTCTGAGCACCTTCTTCCAGTTCCTTTGTGTCAAGGGAGGAATTTTTCATCTGCTCTTACTGGTTTGCAACACCAGCTCTTTGGAATCCTTTCTGGAGTAGACTGAATTGGATGGATAGAATGGATACGCTCAAACTGGCTGGCGAACACCACAAGCAGATGTTATTTGCGGATGACAAATTGCTATACATTTCCTCACCCCACACCTTGCTACCCAACCTATTCGCTCTCTTTGCCAACTTCCGTGCCATTTCTCACGTGGAAGTTAAAGTGATTGTAAAGTCTTGTTTAAAAAAAAACAAACAAACATGTTATACTTACCTCCTCTATGCAGTTGGATTTGCACAGAGCAGCCCGGATCCTCCTCTTCTTGGGTTCCTCTTTGCTGCTCCTGGCCCCTCCCTCCTATCGAGTTCCCCCTCAGCCGGCAGCTTTCTATGGGGACCACCCGAGCCAAATCAGAGCTCTGTATACACTTAGACACGAGCCCTGCCTCCTGTCTCCCCTGATTGGCTGACCGACTTTGATTGACAGCCACGGGAGCCAATGGCACCGCTGCTGTGTCTCAGCCAATCAGGAGGAGTGTCCCGGATGGCTTTGACACTCATGGAACCAAGAAAAAGACCACCCAGGTAAGCCATAGGTTGTTGCCAACATCCCTAATAGATAGAGGTGTAAATATTAAGTACCCCCCCCCCGGTACTGTTGGAACTAATGAAAACAAAGGTATATATACAAAATATAAAATGTTATTATTACAGGTATATAAAACGGTGTATACATCATCAATAAACATATAATATCACATAGCATGTAGTGACTGTTGTAGCATTCGTAGTCTTGTCTTCTATGTACCCTTTACCGCGTTTCGGGACAAGGTAAGTCCCTTCATCAGGGATTTATGTGTATAGAAGATTGCATTCTAGCATTAATATCGATCAGGACACAAGACAGGGAAAATAGCATCATACAGCAGGGACACTAATACAAATAATAACATACCAACAGAACGATCAGCTGTATTCTAAAAACAAATTGTTGCTGTGCCATGTGTGAGAGGACCCATAGACCCCCGAAAGGGAAAGGGAAGTGTTGTGGCCCCCCAAGATTCCACACAAGGATCCCTGTGTAACCGCAGCCGCAGTATGGATACTGTAATGTATTGCAAGGGTCAATGGTCAGGCAATCTGCAAAGAGGAGAGGTGATTACGATCAGTCAGCCTAAGCATAAGGATGACCAATACGGGGGACACCTTCTGGAGCTACCAAGCATACCACAGTGTCCTCAAAGACAGGGCCGTCAGCCAATAAGAGCTGAAACGGCCCAGACCCTATGAAAGAGTTACTATCATTCTCCATACCTTTAACCAAAGAGATAGCAGAGCAATCCGTATAGGAATCCCGGCAGCAGCACCCCAACAGGGCGGGTCAGCTGTCTTAGATGGGATCACAATCATCAGCGTGATTGCGTCATTCTGTCAGAAACCATGAAATCAGGCCGAGACAGAAGTACAGTTAAATCAAACTTGTTTAATAATAAAAGTAAAAAAAAAAAAACGTAGTCAAAAGATAGCCCAAGTTCAGTAACGGATAGTCAGCCAAGTCAGAAGTCAGGGATCAATGTAGTGGAACAGCAAGCAGGATCTGCAGCCAGAAGGGATGTCAGCAAAGCAAGTCTTGAACAGGATCGCAGGAGTTTCTGTGATGTTGACCAAGGCGAAGGCAGAGATCCTCTGGACTGGACGGCTTAAGTAGGCAGGACTGACGAGCAGGATATCATCAACAGGTGAGTAACTGTGGAGAGATAGGAGCTGGCAATTAGCTGATAGCTGAGCGGCCAGCTCAGAGAAGGAAGGGCCGAGCCCAGCCCTGACACATTCTGACGCTCGCGCCTGCGCGTCCTGCATCTGAGTGGCAGATCGCGCATGTGCCGAACATGTAAAGGGGTCACTTGGTGACATCCTGCCACATAGCAACCAGATGCCGGTGCTAGGGATCAGCGCATGCACGCTGCAGTGGGGAGCCTTCGGGCCGCAAATGCACGGTGCCCCCCCCCATGAGGACATGGGGAGGGCGTCATGCAAAAGTGGCCCACTGACGCATGCTGAGCGTGCCCAGAGAAGAGAGAGAACTGGACAGCCACAGGTCATAGTCCGGGCAGCCCTGGAGCACCCCTCCCCCACCAGGGCCGCAATAAGGCCGCCCACTGTAGCAGGATGCCTACGTGCGCCGGGCGGGATTCAAGTGGGGCCGCATGTCCCAATAGGGAGCACTCTCAAAGCATGTTGGTGACATACAACCTTCGCACAACTTGTATTAGAGCAGCACATAGCAGTGTGAACATGGGCATACAGCCCCATATACAACCGGCAACCATAAGCCTCATATGATATGGATATAAGCACACATTTAGACACAAGGTAAGAATATATCCTGGCCAGGGCTCATCTCATCAACCCAGGGCAGATAGGGATAGTAAACAGGAAAAACAGATCCGTAAAGAATAAACACCTTATATAACAGACCCATACATTAAATGGATTGCCCCTTTTATTTTTTTTCACACCCTCCTGAGGAAAAGCCTTCCAAGAAAGGACAATAACTCAATTGTGTTCATGCAATCCAGGGGGGGCGATTCGCCCCAAGCTCCGCAATCCAACGTGCTTCACGCTGCAGTAGGAGCTTTTTCCCAATCTCCCCCCTGGCATTCAGATGAACCCTATCCAGGATAATGCCCCGTACACACGATCAGAAATTCCGCCAGCAAAAGTCGGATGTGAGCTTTTGGTCAGAAATTCCGACCGTGTGTACGCTCCATCGGACTTTTGCTGGCAGAATTCCAGCCAGCAAAAGATTGAGAGCAGGTACTTTATTTTTCGGTCGGAAAAAGTTCCTATCCGAAAATGCGTTCGTCTGTATGCAATTCAGACGCGCAAAAAATCACGCATGCTCAGAAACAATTCGACGCATGCTCCGAAACAATGAACTTCATTTTCTCGGCTCATCGTAGTGTTGTACTTCACCGCGTTCTTGACGGTCGAAAGTTCAGAGAACTTTTGTGTGACCGTGTGTATGCAAGGCAAGCTTGAGCGGAATTCCGTCGGAAAAACTATCCAAGTTTTTTCTGGCGGAATTTCTGATGGTGTGTACGCGGTATTAGAAATTGTATCCTGGGAAATTTGCCTTGGTGACAACTTTCTCATATGTCTGCCCAGGGGAAGTTCTGGGTTGGCAGTTTGCATGCTGGCCACATGTCTATAGGCCCTTTTGGAAAACTCCAGCTTGGTTTTTCCCACATAAAAACTACCACATTGGCAGGTTAGTAAGTATACTACTCCCGCTGTTTTGCAATTTGCAAAATAATATGGTTTGTATAGACGGCCATTGGGTAGTATCGTGTTGGGTTGGATGTTCATGTATTGGCAATACGAGCAACCACCACAAGTAAAGGTACCTACTCTTTTGCAGGGATCTCATCTAAAAGTACCCCTAAATTTACTCTGGACCAATTGGGTACATAGAAGACAAGATTACGAATGCTACAACAGCCACCACATGTTGTGTGATATTACATGCCTTATTGGTGATTTATACACCGTTTTATATACCTGTAATAATAAAATTTGATATTTTTTATATATAACTTTGTTTTCATTAGTTGCCTTTAAAGTCCCAACAGTACCGGGGGGTACTTATTATTTACACCTCTAGACACTCATGGACATCGCTGGAGAGAGATGGGGCTCAGTTAATTGGGGGGGGGGGGTGCTGGGGAGGCTGCTACACATAAAAGGTTTTTTATCTTCATGCATAGAATGCATGAAGGTAAAAAGAACCTTCTGCCTTTACAACTCCTTTAATGAAGCTAAATCCAAAGCTTTAAACCTCTCCTTATCCACAAGCCAACTAACCGACCTATAAGGAAACTATGAATTTTCCTGGCCTCCTTTTTTGCCCTACCAAGATTTTTGCCTGACTTCCTCCTTTGATTCCCTGTATCAGGCCAACTTACCCCCCCCCCCTCCTTTAAGGATTTGACTAAGCTGCTCACCTCTTGGGCGACTTTGCAAATTTCCTGGTTTGGTAGAATACATGCCCTCCGCATGACCTACCTCTATTATTTTAGGGTTTTGCCAATTCCCATCCCCTCACACATCCTGTGCATCGAGCAGCATGAGGCCCGTCACTTTATATGGCAGGGCCATAGATCCAGGCTTCTTAGCCTCCGTATTATGCTCCTTTTGTACTGCATTTTTTTCCTGTAAAACCTTTAACTAGTTCTCATCCGGCCTATAGCAGATTGCCAGCCAGGCGGGACGTTCCTCCTTCCAAGTGGACGTCATACGACGTCCTCCCGGGCACAACACTCATGTGCGTCCCTGGGGGCTCGCAGCACAGCAATCGGTGGTGAGCCATGTCCCTCGCACACAGAGCATCACCGATCAGGGTAAAGAGCCAATGACCTTGGCTCTTTACCATATGATCAGCGGTGTTAAATGACAGCTTATCCCATGTAAACAAATGGCGGTGATCGGCATTTCCTTTCCTCAGCGCTCTCAGTGTGTGAGAAAAGGAAAGCAGATAACCTGCTTTCCTATGATGGGACATTTACACTAATAATCAGGGCCCTGATCATCAGGGCCCTGATTAACAGTGTAGACTCATCAGTGCAGCCTCATCAGTGTAGCCTCATTAGTGCCACTCATCAGTGTAGCCTCATCAGTGCAGCCTCATCTGTGCAGCCTCATTAGTGCCACTCATCAGTGTAGCTTCATCAGTGCAGCCTCATCTGTGCAGCCTCATCAGTGTAGCCTCATTAGTGCCACTCATCAGTGTAGCCTCATCAGTGCAGCCTCATCTGTGCAGCCTCATCCGTGTAGCCTCATCAGTGCAGCCTCATTAGTGCAGCCTTATCAGTGATTCATCAGTGCCACTCATCAGCGGCCATCAGTGCAGCCTCATTAGCGCATATCAGTGAAGAAAATTTACTTATTTGCAAAATGTTATAACAAAAATGAAGAAAACGTGTTTGTCTTTTTTTTCACAATTTTTGGTTAGCAAAAAATAAAAAACCCAGTGGTGATTAAACAGCACCAAAAGAAAGCTCTATTGGTGTGAAAGAAATTATAAAAATGTCATATGGCATAGTGTTGCATGATCGTGCAATTGTCATTCAAAGTGCTACAGTAAAAATTTGCCTGGGCAGGAAGGGGGTAAAATTGCCCAGTTGGCAAGTGGTTAATAAGTCCTTTGTAAAACAATGCATGCTCTCTCCTTCCTCTCCTCCCTTTTTATTGATGGCAGAGGAACCGCTAGAGGAAGAGGTACAAGGGATACAGAAATTCTGGAAGAAGATGATGCGGAGTGCTTATCTTCTGAGGAATCTACCTTAAACCCAATAGGCTTTCGTGGGTTTTTTATGCGGACGTGGTCTGTACCAATTTAAAGTTACTGCTTCCTGAGTCCTTGTCCCCGAAGGTCACAGGTTGGAGATCATGGCGTCTGCCACGGCATGCTTTTCTTGGACTTCACAGGACACAGAAAACCACCACTTGTCTGTTTCTCATCGCTTGCTACAAAGATTAGGGCTCAGCTTAGTTGGTGGGGGGTTATATGCGGTGCATGGATTCTTGCTTTTTTTTCCTTTTTTTTTTGTTGGACAGTGACTATTCACCTGAAGGTGGCAGCATAAAATCCCATAAGTGCTAAGTGACTAAATACGTGCAGCAAAAAATATGTCTCAATTGATCTTCAATCACTCCCTTATTCTTCCTCCTATGATTCCACTCTATGGCAACCTTCACCCAAACATTCCAATCCCTTTGGTTTATCAACCTTCGTCTACGTTCAATCCAGAAATCTGTAAGGTCTCCCATTTTACGCTTTGAGACATTGAGGCCCTGTTCTAGGTCCCATGGCCATAATGTTTGTCAGGCCTTAGGATAATAGATGAAACTGCTCTTAACAGATCCAGCGTCTATTCATACTGATGCTTTTTTTTCTAAATGGCTTAGAGCTCATGCTGACGTCCCTATGCTATTGTGTAGACGGGCTAGGTGATCTCTTGAGTGAGTCTCCTATTGATGAATTTATGGAAAACTCTTTGAAATGACATGCATGACAAACAATGTAAAAATCGGACCCCGAGGGCAATGCTGCAGACCCTGATGCAAGCGGGAACTCTGATGTAAATGGGAATGCAGTAGACTCTGATATAAGGTATCAGAATAAATATTAACAACAACTTTAACAATATTAACATAAAGCCATTCAGTACCCATCAGTGCAGCCTCATCAGTGCTCATCAGTGTGGCCTCATCAGTGCCCATCAGTGCAGCACATCAGTGGCCACCAGTGCGGCCTCATCAGTGGCCATCAATACAGCCTATCAGTGCTGTCTTATTAGTGCAACCCCATCATTGCAGCTTAAGAGTGCCGCCTCATTAGTGCCCATCAGTGCAGCCCCATCAGCGCAGCTTACCAGTGCCGCTTTATCAGTGCAGTTTATCAGTACCCATCTCTGCTGTCCCATCAGTGCAGCCATATTAGTGGCCATCAGTGCCGCCTCATCAATGGCCATTAGTGCCGTGTCAGGAGGCACAAGCCGCCTCCGTCCGCCGGGCTCCACGGCGCATGCGCGGAGGACTCACGCTGCGCCGTACACTCGTTCGCGGCCCAATGGTGCGGCGCGCGCGGGTGCACGGCGGTCCCCGTGTGCGCGCCGTGGCCGTGCGGGTGCCCGGCGGCGCGTCACGCTGACGCGCTCGCCGGTGGGCTACTTCTGACGGCTCCAGCGCCCAGTCGGGTTGCTGGTTAGTCGTCAGCTGTGCCCTGTCCTCTGTCCCTGAGTTTCCCTAGTGTGTTCCCTGTGCTACTCTGCTAAGTAAACGGACTACTCTCTCTGCCTGCCAGATACCCCTGACCTCTGCTAAGTTTAACGGACTACTCTCTCTGCCTGCCGGATACCCCTGACCTCTGCTAAGTAAACGGACTACTCTCTCTGCCTGCCAGATACCCCTGACCTCTGCTAAGTTTAACGGACTACTCTCCCTGCCTGCCGGATACCCCTGACCTCTGCTAGTTTTACGGACTACTCTCTCTGCCTGCCGGATACCTCTGACCTCTGCTTGTTTAACGGATTACCCCTTGTCTGCCTGATACCCCTGATCTCAGCCTGTTACACGGACTTGCTCTTGCCAGATACCCCACTCCTGATCTCTGCCTGAATACGGACTTGCCCGCCTTGGTACCCCAGTTTCAGCTAATCATTTGTTTGCAGCTTCTTCTGTGTCCACGGCCACACGGACTTCCTTCAGGAATCCAGTCCCCTCCGGAAGCCCGTGCCTCCGCGTGCCCCCGACTCCCTGTATCACCTCCAGGGGTCGGGTGCGCGTGGTCGTAAGGGCGAGCCGCTCTCGGCATCTCGGCCTCGGTGAGTATAGTCCTGACAGTACTAACCAGCCAGATGTCCGAGGCCGACAGAGCGCGCTCTCCTTTGGAGATCCTGTGCCAACAGGTCTCCACCCTGGCCGACTCAGTCCAGAAGTTACAGGAGGGGTATACTCAAATTGACAGCCGTCTCCAACAGATTGCTGGAGTACTTCCCTCCGCCACTGCAGTTCCGGCACCCAGCAATGAAGGGTCGCTCCCCCAGGCCACCGCCAGCCCTACCGTTGTCATGGCACTTCCTGAACCCAGGGTCCCTACGCCCGAACGGTTCTCCGGGGACCGTAAAAGATTCAGAGCTTTTAAAAACGCATGTTCGCTTTACTTTGCCCTTCAGCCCCGGACATTTGCATCAGAGATCGTTAAAGTGGGTTTCGCTATCTCGCTGCTGTCAGAGGAACCTCAGGCCTGGGCCCATGGCTTAATGGAACAGGGAAGTCCTGTGTTAAATTCCATAGATACCTTCTTCGAGGGTATGTCCCAACTCTACGATGATCCACAACGGAAGGCTACCGCTGAAGCCACTCTCCACCACTTGTCCCAAGGAAGGAGACCCATCGAAGATTATACGGTGGAGTTCCGTAAGTGGGCGGCCGACACGAATTGGAACGAGCCGGCTCTCCGCTACCAGTACCGTCAAGGCTTGTCTGAACTCCTCAAGGATGAGCTAGCCAGGATGGAGACTCCGGAGACCTTAGAAGAGCTCATTCAGGCAGCCACGAAACTGGACAGGCGCTTGCGAGAACGTCGCTCGGAGCGGTTTCAGGGTCCACGCCCTACGTGGACGTCGTTTAGAGCCCCATCCACGCCATCACCGTCTTCCACAACACCTCCTGAAGCTGAGCCCATGCAGCTAGGCCTGGTCCGGGCCCCGCTAACTTCGGAAGAGAGGCAACGCAGACGGCAGTCCAATTTGTGTCTGTACTGCGGGGGAGCGGGACACTTCCTGCGCAGTTGTCCAATAAGGCCCAGTAAGTTCCTTCAGCCTAGATTAATGAATCATCTGGATAATGATGCTCCAAAATCTTATGTGATGTTGTCTGTTTCCTTGCAGCTGCCGGAAGGTGAGTCTCGCCTACCCGCCATCATTGATTCGGGGGCCTGTAGCTGCTTCATGGATGCAGCCTTGGCCCGCAGCCTCCGTATCCCCTTGCAAACAAAGGCCCAAGGTTTACAAGTGCATCTAGCCGATGGCTCTCTTCCTAGTTCAGGTCCCATCACCCAGGAGACCCAGCCTATCCTAGTAACCACCGACTCTGGGCATCGGGAACTCCTACGGCTCGACCTCATCCACTCTCCCATCTTCCCAGTCATCCTTGGCCTGCCCTGGTTACAAGCTCATGACCCGCAGATCCAATGGAGCTCCAAGATGGTGTCCTTCTCCTCTCCATACTGCTTGGAGCATTGCCTCCCTTTAACTCCGAAGGTTTGTGCTACGGTTACTACCTCGTCAGACAACCTTCAACAGATTCCCTCTGAATATCTGGAGTTCCAGGAGGTCTTTAATAAACAAATGGCTGACCGCCTACCACCTCATCGGCCTTATGACTGTCCGATCGACCTGTTGCCGGGATCCGTGATTCCGTTCGGTCGTATATTCCCTCTCTCCGAGACTGAACTGGAGGCGCTCAGACAGTACATCGATGAGAATCTGGAAAAGGGGTTTATCCGTCCTTCATCCTCACCTGCTGGAGCAGGAATATTCTTCGTCGGGAAGAAAGATGGGTCCCTTAGACCTTGTGTGGACTACCGGCAGCTTAACAATATCACCATTAAGAATAGATACCCATTACCACTCATCCCGGAGCTATTCCAACGATTCCGATCTGCCAGGGTCTTTTCCAAATTAGACCTGAGGGGTGCCTATAACCTTGTTAGAATCAGAGCCGGGGATGAATGGAAGACAGCGTTCAGATCCAGGTTTGGACACTTCGAGTATCTGGTGATGCCATTCGGGCTATGCAATGCTCCAGCCACGTTCCAGCACCTAGTAAACGACATATTCCGAGAATACCTGGATGACTTCCTTGTCGTTTACCTGGATGACATACTCATTTTCTCTCCCACGATTGAGTTACACAGGGGGCATGTCAAAAAGGTCCTTACTATATTAAGACAGCACAAGCTTTATCTGAAGATGGAAAAGTGTGAATTCGAGAGATCAGTGGTACAATTCCTGGGGTTCATCATATCGGCCGGCGGGATCGCAATGGATCCCCAGAAGATACAGGCCATCCAAGATTGGCCAGCTCCATCTGATAAAAAGGGGGTTCAACGTTTCATAGGTTTTGCTAACTTTTATCGGAAATTCATTGTCGGATTCTCGACCATTGTAGCACCCATCACCCAGCTAACCCGTCAGCACAACTCTTTCCAGTGGAGTGAGGCCGCACAAGAGGCTTTTTTGAAATTAAAGGATCTGTTTAGTTCGGCTCCAATTCTTTGCCACCCCGATCCTTCCCAACCATATGTTTTGGAGGTGGACGCTTTGGAAATTGCCACAGGAGCAATTCTCTCTCAAAGGCAAGGGCCCAAGGCTATCCTTCACCCCGTTGCATTCGCTTCTCGGAAACTCAGCCCGCCCGAGTTAAACTATGACGTAGGTGACAGGGAGTTGCTGGCCATAAAATTTGCTCTTGAAGAATGGAGGTATCTGCTCGAAGGTGCATTACATCCGGTAATGATATTTACAGATCATAAGAACCTTGAGTACTTACGGACAGCAAAGCGATTAAGACCTAGACAAGCCCGCTGGGCTCTCTTTTTCTCCCGCTTCAACTTCCACATATCCTATAGACCTGGCTCAAAGAATGGAAAGGCAGACGCACTCTCACGGATGTTCTCGGCAGAGTCCCAGACGTCAGAACCTGGTACTATCCTTTCTTCCCAAAACTTCCTTGGGGTGGCACAAGTGGATTTGATGTCATCCATCAAATCATCATCCAACTCTTGCACGGAACCAGAGGTGCAGTCCTTGAAGAGAAATGGTAATTTCTTCTGGATTCGTGGAAAAATTTTTGTACCTCGGGAGACACGGTCACTAACCCTTCAGATGTGCCACGACCATAGACTCGCAGGGCATTTTGGAGTAAGAAAAACGTCTGAGCTGGTTTCCCGTTCCTTTTGGTGGCCTGGGTGGAGACGGGATTGCAAGGAGTATGTGGCATCCTGCCCTCCGTGTCAGCGGAACAAGGGGCGAAACACCAAGTCCTGGGGTTTACTAAGACCCCTACCGATCCCTGAACGACCATGGTCTGACGTCTCCATGGATTTCATAGTAGACCTGCCAGCCTCGGGGGGCTTTACCACTATTTTTGTCGTGGTTGACCGTCTCTCCAAGATGGCCCATTTTTTGCCCATGAAGGGCACCCCCTCGGCCTTAGAGACTGCCAATATTTTTCTCAAGGAAATCATCAGGCTCCATGGCGTACCAAAGAACATCGTATCGGACAGGGGTGTACAATTTACGTCCAAGTTTTGGAGGGAGCTCTGCAAAGCCCTAAATATCAAAGTCTGCCTCTCATCAGCCTACCATCCTCAGAGTAACGGCCAAACGGAGAGGACGAACCAGACCCTAGAGCAATACCTGCGGTGCTTCTGCTCGGGATCTCAAGATGACTGGGCAAGCCTTCTCCCATACGCAGAATTTGCGTATAACAATTCTGTTCACACCGCTACTAACCAAACGCCTTTCTGGGCAAATTGTGGATTCCATCCCACCTTCCTGTCCAACGATGTTCCCGAAATAGCAGTCCCTGCCGTGCATGACAGAGTGGCCTCCTTACAGGCAAATTTCCGAAGGATTCAGGACATGTTGCAGAGGGCTCAAACGGATTACAAAGAGCAATATGACCGGGGCAGGGGGAAAAATCCAACCTTTAAACTTGGAGAAGAAGTCTGGTTATCCACTACCAACCTTAAACTATCCGTGCCTTCACGGAAATTGGGACCCAAGTTTATTGGTCCCTTCCCCATCAAAAGGATTATCAACCCTGTGGCTATGGAGCTAGCATTACCAAAGACTTATAGGATCCACCCTGTCTTCCACGTGTCCTTACTGAAGCCTGTGGTGGACAACACTTTTCCGGAAAGAGGGGAGCTTCCTCCGCCACCAGTTAGGGTGGATGGAGAGAATGAATTTGAGGTGGAGTCCATCCTTAACTGTAGGAAGAAGGGCAGACAACTGCAGTATCTGATCCAGTGGAAGGGTTATCCACCTGAGGACAACTCTTGGGAACCTGCAAGGAACCTACATGCACCACGCTTAATTCAAGCTTTCCACCGAGACCACCCAGAAGTGATGTCCAGTCTGGGCGTTCAGTGTCCGCCCTTAGGAGGGGGGCACTGTCAGGAGGCACAAGCCGCCTCCGTCCGCCGGGCTCCACGGCGCATGCGCGGAGGACTCACGCTGCGCCGTACACTCGTTCGCGGCCCAATGGTGCGGCGCGCGCGGGTGCACGGCGGTCCCCGTGTGCGCGCCGTGGCCGTGCGGGTGCCCGGCGGCGCGTCACGCTGACGCGCTCGCCGGTGGGCTACTTCTGACGGCTCCAGCGCCCAGTCGGGTTGCTGGTTAGTCGTCAGCTGTGCCCTGTCCTCTGTCCCTGAGTTTCCCTAGTGTGTTCCCTGTGCTACTCTGCTAAGTAAACGGACTACTCTCTCTGCCTGCCAGATACCCCTGACCTCTGCTAAGTTTAACGGACTACTCTCTCTGCCTGCCGGATACCCCTGACCTCTGCTAAGTAAACGGACTACTCTCTCTGCCTGCCAGATACCCCTGACCTCTGCTAAGTTTAACGGACTACTCTCCCTGCCTGCCGGATACCCCTGACCTCTGCTAGTTTTACGGACTACTCTCTCTGCCTGCCGGATACCTCTGACCTCTGCTTGTTTAACGGATTACCCCTTGTCTGCCTGATACCCCTGATCTCAGCCTGTTACACGGACTTGCTCTTGCCAGATACCCCACTCCTGATCTCTGCCTGAATACGGACTTGCCCGCCTTGGTACCCCAGTTTCAGCTAATCATTTGTTTGCAGCTTCTTCTGTGTCCACGGCCACACGGACTTCCTTCAGGAATCCAGTCCCCTCCGGAAGCCCGTGCCTCCGCGTGCCCCCGACTCCCTGTATCACCTCCAGGGGTCGGGTGCGCGTGGTCGTAAGGGCGAGCCGCTCTCGGCATCTCGGCCTCGGTGAGTATAGTCCTGACATGCCGCCTCATCAGTGCCGCCTCATCAGTGCCCATCAATGCAGCCTATTGCCCATCAGTGCAGCCTATCAGTGTCCATAACTGCCAGCTATTTGTGCCCATCAATGCAACCTAAGTGCAGCCTCATCAGTACCTTTCAATGCAGCAGGGAGGAACCGGGAGGATCTGGCGGCCGAATCACACAAAGCAGGGATCTCCCGCCGAAACACCGCTTATATGGATGGTTTGCCACTGTCAAAGTCCTGCGGAACTTTGACAGCGGCTGGCTATTCGTATACAAGGGTGTCTCAGTGGGAGATCCCCGCTCTGTGTGATCTGGCCACCAGATCCTCCTGACAGTTTCCTGGCTGATCGCTTCTGGCAGAAGTGGTGCAGACTTTTTTTTACAGGGCATCAGAGCTGCCCGGGGGTCAGGGAGCCCCCCTCCGGACAACTCTGATGGCCATGCTTCTGCCAGGAGCTATCAGCCAGGAAACTGTCAGCCCATTCCACCTCTGCTCCACACTCGCCCTCCTCTAATTTCCACTCGCCAAATGCAAGCAGGAGAGTGAAAATTTTGAGGGCTGCTATAGAGACAGTCTTAGATAGTGCTCCTCTTCAGAGTACATCAGAAACAAGAAGAAGCCAACCAAGAGGAGCACTACAATGCATAGGCCTTGCTTCCAACATCAGATAGGGGAGAACCTTGACCAAAAGAAAGGGCGCACCAGCCTAGTGCCTTATCATAATAATTATCATCATTTTATTGTAAAAGAATAGAAACTCCAATGCACTCACAAAAGTGAACACCTACGAGCATAAAATCAGTCCAGTCCAGATTTTCAAATAGTGCCCATCCGCAAGGGCGTAGCTAACGCATTTCAAGGGCAGCGCTGTCTTCATCAGTCCTTTCAGTATACTGGTGTTTCCTCTGTCATAGTCCTGTGGGGTTTTTTTTTCTGTGGTGACACCGCCATCTGTGTTTCATCCACCACGGGATTTCGTTTTTAAGGTCAGACCAACCTGGGGAATCCTTACGGAGTTATCAGGGCCAGAGCTGTGACAGTGTTATCCCGTCCCTGTCTCTAAAGGCTCATTGGCCTGCAGCAGGATAGGAGCCGTGTGTGGGAATCCCTCCTTTTTATTGTACCTGAGGCTCCGTGTGTGTTTGGCTGTGCAGAAGATGCTGCAACAGAGGACCATTCTCTTTATTTTTGCCCAGCGATGTGTTTGTGTGTTCTTGGTAGCCGGACATAAAAAAAAAAAAAAAAAGACATCATTGTTTCTTCCCGCCGGCTTCCCTCTTTTTCGGACGGTCATTACATTAGATGCGTCATATCCTGAATCCCTGACACTGATGTCATAGTCTGACCAGTCTCAGTATATAGGTGTATTGTGTATCCGGTTAGCCACATTCCAGCAGGTTAAGCATTTTAATGGCATGTAATAGTCGGGATGTTTGCATTTCAGCAATACATTGTTCATCTGTGCAAGAAAAGAAAACGATTTGCACTGTTGCATAACAGAGAGGTCAGAGCGTTCAGAGTGACAGCTTGTGTACTATATACAATGACTATACAATGTAGGCCGGCATGTAGAGGATTAACACAGGTGAGCTAGCACTAAATAATTACCCTCCAGGCACGATCCCTATTGTATGATAATAAATAAACAACAAATTGTTGATCTTTTAAAAGTCATGATACTTGAGCAGGTCGGTATAATTGTTGGCTTGCTAATAATATGCACCTTAGAAGCAGACATTCTAAAGGTAGATGGAAAACAACAAGCTTATTGTGCAATTCAGCAACTGTGCAATAGGCTGCAGTACATTCATATAATGTTATGTGACAGAGACACGCTCCTATGGTATATTGAGCAATAGGTGGCACACAATGGTATAAGGCCATTTGAAAAAGACTGTATGACCTCACTCCATTCTGTACACACAATACTGCATACAGGTTTGTACATTCAACTACGTATTGTAGAGAAGGGGCAGGTGTGAGGCAGACCGTTGTTCAGTAACAGCTCCTGAAAGGGATCAAAGTAAAGAGTGCGCTGCATACAGGTTAGGCAGTTGGTGCTGATTTAGTCAAGCAATGCAATACAAAAAAAAAATATATATATATATATATATATATATATATATATATATATATATATATATATATTTTTTTTTTTTTTTAATATATATGTATTTTATATATATATATATATATATATATATATATATATATATATATATATATATATGTGTGTGTGTATATATATATATATATATATATATATATATATATATATACACACAGTGGAACCTTGGTTTACGAGTAACATGGTTAATGTTACTTTTTTTTTTTAACATGGTTAATGTTTTTTTTTTTTTTTTTATTCTGACTCGGTTTGCAAGTGTTGTCTCGCAAAATGAGCAGAATTCAAGCTAATGGGGTGTGCAGTAAAGTCAGGTTCCTCCACCCCCCAAACTCGCTCATCCATGTCTTTAGGGACTTGGCTTTGCGCAGGCATGCTGTAACAGGAAGGGGCCATCCCCAAACTGTTCCCACAAAGTTGGGAGACATAAATTGTCCAAAATGTCTTGGTATGCTGACGCCTTAAAGGTTTCTTTCACTGGAACTAAGGGGCCAAGCCCAACCCCCTGAAAAACAACCCCGCACCATAATCCCCCCTCCACCAAATGATTTGGACCAGTTCACAAAGCTAGGTCCATAAAGACATGCATGAGCGCGTTTGGGGTGGAGGAACTTGACTGGCCTGCACAGTGTCCTGATCTCAACCCCATAGAACACCTTTGGGATGAATTAGAGCAGAGACTGGGAGCCAGGCCTTCTCATCCAACATCAGTGCCTGACCTCAGAAACGCGCTTCTAGAAGAATGGTCAAACATTCCCATAGACACACTCCTAAACCTTGTGGACGGCCTTCCTGGAAGAGTTGAAGCTGTTATAGCTGCAAAGGGTGGGCCAACTCAATATTGAACCCTATGGACTAAGACTGGGATGTCATTAAAGTTTATGTGCGTGTAAAGGCAGGTGTCCCAATACTTTTGACAATATTTTTTCTCTGTTTGTGTGTGTGTGTGTGTGTGTGTGTGTGTGTGTGTGTGTGTGTGTATACAGTATCTCACAAAAGTGAGTACACCCCTCACATTTTTGTAAATATTTTATTCTATCTTTTCATGTGACAACACTGAAGAAATTACACTTTGCTACAATGAAAAGTAGTGAGTGTACAGCTTGTCCAAATTGGGTCCAAAGTCTGCGCTACTATATATGTTAGTAAACATATGAATAGTTGCCGCTTAACACAAAGATATATAACAAAATAAAGTACTGAAGCACAACCACATTAAGTGGAAATAATAAAAAGTCCTAACAATAAGCAAAGGAAATTTTCACACAAATAGAGCTTTCTTTTGGTGGCATTTAATCACCACTGTTTTTTTTTATTTTTTGCTAAACAATTTTACAAATAAATAATCTTTCTTCATAAATTGAGGCCAACGTGTATTATGCTACATTTCTTTGGTGAAAATAACCCAAATTGGTATATATAATTTAGTCTGTAGGAAAGTTATAGAGTCCACAAACAATGGTATATTCAGTGGGGACGGAAAGTATTCAGACCCCCTTAAATTTTTCACTCTTTGTGATATTGCAGCCATTTGCTAAAATCATTTACCGTAAGTTCATTTTTTTTCCTCATTAATGTACACACAGCACCCCATATTGACAGAAAAACACAGAATTGTTGATATTTTTGCAGATTTATTAAAAAAGAAAAACTGAAATATCACATGGTTCAGACCCTTTTCTCAGTATTTAGTAGAAGCCCCTTTTGATCTATGCAGCCATGAATCTTTTTGGGAAAGATGCAACAAGTTTTTCACACCTGGATTTGGGGATACTCTGCCATTCCTCCTTGCAGATCCTCTCCAGTTCTGTCAGGTTGGATGGTAAACGTTGGTGGACGGACATTTTTAGGTCTCTCCAGAGATGCTCAATTGAGTTTAAGTCAGGGCTCTGGCTGGGCCATTCAAGAACAGTCACGGAGTTGTTGTGAAGCCACTCCATTATTTTAGCTGTGTGCTTAGGGTCACTGTCTTGTTGGAAGGTAAACCTTCGGCCCAGTCTGAGGTCCTGAGCACTCTGGAGAAGGTTTTCGTCCAGGATATCCCTGTACTTGGCCGCATTCATCTTTCCCTCGATTGCAACCAGTCGTCCTGTCCCTGCAGCTAAAAAACACCCCCACAGCATGATGCTGCCACCACCATGCTTCACTGTTGGGACTGCATTGGACAGGTGATGAGCAGTGCCTGGTTTTCTCCACACATACCTCTTAGAATTAAGGCCAAAAAGTTCTATCTTGGTCTCATCAGACCAGAGAATCTTATTTCTCACCATCTTGGAGTCCTTCAGGTGTTTTTTAGCAAACTCCATGAGGGCTTTCATGTGTCTTGCACTGAGGAGAGGCTTCCGTCAGGCCACCCTGCCATAAAGCCCCGACTGGTGGAGGGCTGCAGTGATGGTTGACTTTCTACAACTTTCTCCCATCTCCCAACTGCATCTCTGGAGCTCAGCCACAGTGATCTTTGGGTTCTTCTTTACCTCTCTCACCATGGCTCTTCTCCCCCGATAGCTCAGTTTGGCCGGACAGCCAGCTCTAGGAAGGGTTCTGGTCGTCCCAAACGTCTTCCATTTAAGGATTATGGAGGCCACTGTGCTCTTAGGAACCTTAAGTGCAGCAGAAATTTTTTTTGTAACCTTGGCCAGATCTGTGCCTTGCCAAAATTCTGTCTCTGAGCTCTTCAGGCAGTTCCTTTGACCTCATGATTCTCATTTGCTCTGACATGCACTGTGAGCTGTAAGGTCTTATATAGACAGGTGTGTGGCCTTCCTAATCAAGTCCAATCAGTATAATCAAACACAGCTGGACTCAAATAAAGGTGTAGAACCATCTCAAGAATGATCAGAAGAAATGGACAGCACCTGAGTTAAATGTATGAGTGTTACAGCAAAGGGTCTGAATACTTAGGACCATGTGATATTTCAGTTTTTCTTTTTTAATAAATCTACAAAAATGTCAACAATTCTGTGTTTTTCTGCCAATATGGGGTGCTGTGTGTACATTAATGAGGAAAAAAATGAACTTAAATGATTTTAATAAATATAACAAAGAGTGAAAAATTTAAGAGGGTCTGAATACTTTCCGTCCCCACTGTATATGAAAATTGATCAATCCTGATATCGGCCTATCTCATTTCTTGAGGCCCTAAAATGCCTGGACAGTAGAAATACCCCCCAAATGACCCCTTTTAGGAAAATACAGTCCAAGGCTTTTAGTAATAGGCATGGCGAGTTTTTTGAAGTTGTAATTTTTTTTGTCAGAATTTTCTGGAAAATTAAGGAATAGAAAAAACATTTTTTTCTCCCCAATTTTCTTTACATTCTTTTACATATTGTCACCAGAGCAGTACCGCGTCTTCATATAACTGGTGTGCCGGTGATCAGGGGCGCTGACTGGTGACAGTATGTAAGTAGGTATCCATCAGTATGTTCACTATTACAAGCACTCATTGGTCAGTGCAGCCATGTGACTGTGACATCTGAGACTCCTTTTTCCAGTAAGGTGTCCTAGAAGAAAGAAGGGCTTCTCATTGGTCAGCACGGTCACATGGGCAAGTGTTTTCCACTACCAGCTTTATGATAGATACTCACTCCGGGCTTTGTATTATGGCATACAGTTTAGGGACTGCCACACCGGCATCATGGCCATGGCAGTGGGATCTGGGGGGCTGGCCAGGATATTTGGAGTTTGTTCAACTGTTCATTTTTCATGGAAAGGTGAACTTGCCCTTTAAAATAGAGTTTTTGGTGCATACATTTACCAATGCCTATTTTAAGGAACCACCAAAGCTGCCTTTTAGGATAATTGTATATCTGCTCACAGTGGACAATGAACAGGATTAAATCACAGGTCTAGTACATGCGTCAATGTCAAAATTGTTACACAAACATGTGGAAATTTGACTGATGGCTTTATGAATCATTATTCAGGAAGCTCCTTATCAGTACATAATGTTCTGGGCCATGTGCTGTCATAAAGTACGGTACAAGCATTTTTTTTCTTTGGCGCTTTTTGCTTTATCCATTTTGCTCTTATGGTCTCATGTGATTTAAAGCCTTACTGAAGTCACAGAAATAGATATGGAGTTAGAGGTATCACCAACCTAAATTTTCCTTATCTTACCTCCACTTTCCCGTTACAGCAGTTATACACAGAAGCTAAATATGACAATCTTCAGTGCAATAGATACCAGAGTTAGACCTTGTTCTCTCAGTAATCAGTCTTGTTTTGACATATAAGTCTACCGTACATGAGGACACATGCTGAGGGGTGTGATTGTTACTCAGCTCTGCCAGCATAGAGCACTAAAGGGAAAGCAGCATTTTCACTGCAATGAAGTATTTTAAGGCTTGTCTAATGCTGCATACACACGGTCGGAATTTCCGTAAAAAAAAAGTGTGATGGGAGCTTTTGGTCGGATATTCCGACTGTGTGTGCTCCATCCAACTTTTTCTGTCTGAATTTCCACCAGCAAAAAAAATTGAGAGCTGGTTCTCTATTTTTCTGACGGAAAAAGTTCTTGATGGAAATTCCTTTCGTCTGTATGCAATTCCGACACACAAAAAACCAGGCATGCTCAGAAACAATTTGACGCATGCTCGGAAGCATTGAACTTAATTTTCTCGGCTCGACGTAGTGTTGTACGTCACCGCGTTCTTGACGGTCGAAAGTTCAGAGAACTTTTGTGTGACCGTGTGTATGCAAGCCAAGCTTGAGCGGAAAAACCATCCAACATTTTTCCGACAAAAATTCCGCTTGTGTGTACGGGACATTAGGCATATCTAAGGCACGTCTAAATAAACATGTAAAAGGATGTAGGACTTTAATTGGCCTTAAAGGCTGACTCTAGCCAAAGCTAATAGTCTTCCATGATTTTCAACAGGTCAGGTCAAATGCTAGCTTCTTATATACTGGCCTGGTCAGACTAAACCAGATAACTGTTTGAAAGGTAACATTTTGCAGCTAATCCTCCCTTTTAGCAGCCTCCACTCATTCCACTAGTGTCAGGACAATATTGGTGGGATTTGCTACCTTTAAGTGAGCGTGGACACTGATATTCGCCAGCCAGGTCTAGTTGGCAGTCAGTGTCCAATCCTGTTAGCAGTCCCTCTAGCTCCTGGCTTGTTAAGCCAGTTCCTGGATGTAGGGGCTCCAAACCTTGTCCCAACATTTTCTGTTATTTAACACTCTTCACTGGTTCAGTTTCTCAGGCCTTTGGCCTAGATAGGAGTACTTATGCCTCGTTTCCACTGAGCGGTTCGGTTCGGTACGGTACGCTATTTTGGGTGTTTCCATTATGAAAGCGGCCCATACAACCGAACCGTACCGCTCCATTCAGGGTCCTGCTTCAGATGTGGGGCCATAGAAAATGGAACGGTTAAGTTAGGGCGGAGCTACGATACATTACACTGATTGGCTGACAGAAAACCCTCTGCTGTGCTATGCTGAGGCATTTTTTATAAACCCTGTATGGCCCCTTGTGGTCCCTTTTGCAGTGGAAACGCTCACCAGAATAGACCGGACCATTCTAGGCCATTCAAACTGTACCGAACCGAACCGATCCACTCAGTGGAAACGAGGCATTAGTTCTCTTCACTACAGAGGCCTCTGATGATCCTGTGGTTACAGGTTCCGTTCCTAACCAGTGATATCTCACCTCTGGGGCCTATGATACATGGATGCCCAGGTGACACAGTCAATGCAGCAGAGGAGCCTTCCTGGTCATCACTGCAATACGTGACCAACAGCACTCCTATTCTGAACCAGCTGCTATCAGGAAATTCCTCAGGTGTTGGCTGAGCATAAGTTTCACATAAAACTCAATTCAATCTAGCCATAGGTGTGCGCAGCCTCTTGAATTAGGGTGTGCACCCCAAAGCTCAAATACATATGCATGTGTATATGTACTGATGGTGTCAGTAGGGCAGTGGACAGTGTCAGTAGTTTTATTAGATTTTTTTTTTTAAATTATTTTATTTGGTAACTTTTTTTTTGGGATGAAATATCAGTGATCTAAACAGGGGGGAATATGCACCACACAAGGCGATTAGGGTGTGCCCAGGCACACCTGGCACACCCTGTGCGCACGCCTATGAATCTAGCATATTGTAAGGCTTACAGCTGTTGCCCAACTGCCTACAGTAATATAGCAATTACACCCACTTTACATGCTATTGTCTTTCCATACACATTAGTCGAAGACAATTTCTCTTTTCTTTTTATCTCTTTACTTCACTGTAACTCAGTCACAAATTTTAATCCAATTGTCAGGACCCGGGTCTGATCCTATGAGCTCTGTCGTGTATGGCAAAGTCTCTTGCTAAGTCACCTGAGATGCTGGACAGCTCCCTGTCTGATTATTTGGATTTTCTTTCCTTGTCTGTTGTTTTTTGGTGAACCTTGAACTCTTTTCTCCTCCCATGAACTTCCTGATTTAGGCCATGTCTCTGCAACTCCTGTTTGCCAGATTATCATGCCCTAATATCTTGCTTTTGTCACTCCTGCTGCCGTCTGCATCTCCCCTACCACTCGTTACCAACCTTTGGCTTGTTCCTTGACTACACTTCTGCCTAATCCCAACCTGCGACCATGTGTTACCGACTTTTTGGGTTGTTTACTGACTACGCTTCTGCTTGATCCCTACCTGCTATATCTGCTACTGGACCCCAACTTGCTTACCTGGGGCGATCCTGAGGACCGTGACCTGGTACTAACATGCAGCAAAACTCATCTACACCATCAGGAGCTCTGGTGAACACCGGTTAGTGCTTAGGCCAGTCTGCACCTTGGGTGAGCCCTCATCATCCTCCAGGGTAACCTGCTTGTATACCTATCCTTGTTTTCCTTGTAAAGTGCTTTGAGAAGCTACCTTTTGTCAGGTCACCTGAGTCCAGGTGACAGAGTTGGAGTCAGGAGTGCACCACTAAGGTAGTGGACCCTACGACTGACTGCTGCGGATGGAACTCTGGGTGGTTCAGGAAGGCAGGTCCACTGGAGCACCAACACGGATCCCACTGGGAGCTAGAGCATAAGATTCCCCAGGGCGCGGAGTCTAAGAGCCAGCAGGTGTTAACCAGAGCCTCTAGTGGTGAGGATGGACTGCGCTGCAACTGACTCCAGGTCGCGGCCCCCAGGGTCTCCCAGCTCACGCTCATGGTAAGCTACAGGAGGGCAGAGAGGAAGGAGCAGCCCAGGACAACAAGGAATAGTAAGAAGATAAGCCAAAGGTCTAGGTGACTAGCAGACAAGGATAGACAGAGAACATGCCAAAAGGTCAGGGTCACAAGCAAGCAGGGATAGTCAAGAACAAGCCAAGATCGGTAAACAGGATCAGACGTAGGACACAGAGCAATGAGCAGGCGGAAGCCAAATCACACAATATTGATCAGCGAGGTTGGCTTGCAATGCACAGGTTAATATAGTGTTCCTAATTAGAGGCTGGGATGGAGCTATGCTGAGGGAAAATTACTTAAACAGTCAGGTGAGAGTGGCTGGCCTCTTAATCTGAACACATAGAGAGGTAAGCTGACAGACAAACATTACTGCATAACCATGACACCTTTGAAGGTGTGTATAAAATAAAGATTATTATTATTATTATCCTGCTGGTCGGAGGAAGTCTTGCTATTGCCATAGCTACTGGTCTCCAAGCCTGACCCCTGACCGTGACACCAATAAAACTTGGAGTTTATAGTGTGATTACAAGGCAGCAAATTTCTGCCATGTCTCAATTCCGGTGTATGTGGCAAAACTCCCAAACATACAATGCTGTGAAAAAGTATTTGCCCCCCTTTCTGATTTTTTATTTTTTGCATATTTGCCACACTTAAATGACTCAGATCATCAAATAAATATTATTACATAAAGATAACCCGAGTAAATACAAAATGGAGTTTTTAAATTATGGTTTCATTTATTAAGGCAAAAAATCTGTCCAAACCTGCCTGGCTTTATGTGAAAAAGTAATTGCTCCCTAAACCTAAAAACTGGTTGTGCCACCCTTGGCGGCAAGAGCTGCAAGCAAGCGTTTGCAATAACTGGCAATGAGTCTTTCACATTGCTGTGGAACAATTCTGTCCCACTCTTCTTTGCAGAATTGTTTTAATTCAGCCACATTGGAGGGGTTTCCAGCATGAACGACCTGTGTAAGGTCATGATACAGCATCTCAATTGGATTTAAGTCGGGGCTTTGACTAGGCCACTCCAAAATCTAAATTTTGCTTTGTTTGAACCATTTGGAGGTGGACTTGCTGCATAGCCCAAGTGCATTTTAGCTTGAGGTCACGAACTGATGGCCCAATATTTTCCTTTAGGATTTTCTGTTAGAGCTCAGAATTCATGGTTCCATCAATTATGGTAGGTCGTCCAGGTCGTGAAGCTGCACCATCACGCTACCACCACCATGTCTGACTGTTGGTATGATGTTCTTATGAAATGCTGTATTCATTTTATACCAGATCGGTGGTGCCTGTTCATAGGCGTGCGCACAGGGTTGTGCCTGGGCACACCCTAATCACTCCTTGTGGCGCAGATTACCCCTATTTAGACCCCTGATATTTCACTAAAGCCCCCTAGCAGGACTCTTAAAGAAATTGTAAAAAAATTATAAAATTGTAAAAAAATTATAAAAAATTAAATAATAAAAATGTAAACTACTGACACCGCCCACTGCCCTACTGACACCATCTATTGCTCTGCTGACACCGTCGGTATATATATATATATATATATATATATATATATACATGCACACACATGCAAATTTGTTTGAGCTTTGGGGTGCACAGCCTAATGCAATAGGCTGTGCACACCTATGCCACTCACACTCCTATAGCATATGATGCAAGTCTGAAAAGGGGGGTATCATCCACAAGAAACTTTATTGGTTCTGCCATGGTGTTCTGTCTAAACAGTTTCCGCAGCTATTTACTTATGAATGTCGCCGCTATTTACATATAAATGTCGGTTATTTACATGTAAACATGGGGTCTGCAGGTGAGTCATCTGTACACAACAATAGCGCAGAGCTGGGCAGCATTAGTACCAGCACTTCACACAGATATCGGGACACAGCACAGGACTAAAACTTCAAGGCACAAGGCAATTTAAACTGGGATAGTTGGCGAGTATGAGGCAGCTGCTTTAGGCCCCACAACAATGACAGGGCCCAGTGCAGCTGCCCCTTTTGCCCTGCCTTAAAGATGGCCCTGCCCCCGCCTATCCCTGCAATTGTAATGTGTGTGTACGGCATCCTGAAAGGGGCCGGGTACATCGATAGGGAGGGCGGCGGTGGTGCTGGGGGGGGGCGGCGCCCATGCCCCCACAATGCATGGGCCACCACTGGTGATGTCCTCCCAGAATGAGAGAGCCGCCGCCTGCCTGTCATTTGACAATAATGCAGGTAGGAGGCAGAAAAAAAACGACTGTTGCTGAAGGGAGAAGAAATCAACAGAAATGACAAAGACTGTGTAGAGGGAACACAGATTAGGGTGAGAGAAAAGAAAAACAGGAGAGGTGACAGGACTTAAGCCAGTTAAATCAAAGCCAGCCATACATGGATCGAAATTCGATCAGTTCAGCAGGGCACCCGCTGCAATTCGATCCATGTATGGGCAAGCTGATTGTACCCAAGTAGATCCATCGATTGACTTAGGTACGACCAGCCTGCCGGATTTTTTACATACAATTACTGCCAGTGGCTATAGCCGCTACCAGTAATCATTGTGTTCGGTCATTGGGGAAGGCTCCTCGCTACCCATGGTGGAAGGAAAGTAAATTGGATCATCTGTGGGCTACTTTACAAGGATATTGTCTTACCTTATCTCTCTGATATTCTCTTCGTTCTTCCTCATGGGCAGCCTGTGAACTTCAGCAATGTAAAGCTTCTGTCAGACTGCTTCTGTAACTGAGCCAAGAGTGCAATCACAACTGGAAATGCACACATTCTAATTACAGAAAGTAATATAGTTTTTGAGACTGAGGAGAGGGGGCAAGTTCTCATTCAGGAATTGACTGCTCTAGGCTTCAACAAAATGGTCTCCAGTAAGAAGAAACAGAAACAATGATGGAGGCAATTTACAGCACACACTCATTTTGGTGGCATCATTATTAATGTGGAATGTATGTTCTTTTGTTAACTGCTTGCCGTTCGCCCAATGTTATATGACGTCGTCAGGTTTGAACGGTGATATCTGAATGATGGGTGCATCAACAGGCATCATTCAAATATCTGCTTTTAGAGCAGCCGCTTGATCGTTCTTATAGACGGCGTTAGGGGACTCCCCGTCCCGTCGCCCTCTACGGACTCCCCCGTGCGATCGGTGAGCCGGAGAAGGGTTTATGCTGGCGTCGGATGCTGACAATAGAGATTTCCGGTGGGCCAGATGGTCCCCGGAGACTCTATGGTCGTTTGCAGGCCGGCGCGATCTTATGACATCACGCCCGGCCTCTGCATTTGAAAAAATGCCGTCGCCTCGGCTGGGATGCTATCTTTTTTTTTGGGGGGGGGGGGGGGGGGGATTTCAAGCTTCCCAGCTTATTAACCCCAGATCTCGCTGTAAAGAGGACCGATCATGCCATATTTCTATTACAAGGGATGTTTACATTCCTTGTAATAGGAATAACAGTGATAAAAAAAATGTAAAAAGAAAGCATCAAACTAGAAAAATGAAAGTAAAATTACCAATAAAAAAATAAAAAATAAAAAACGTAAGTCGCGCCCGCATATGAAAACGGTGTTCAAACCACACATGTGAGGTATCTCCGTAAACGTTAGAGCGAGAGCAATAATTCTAGCACTAGACCTCCTCTGTAACTGAAAACATGTAACCTGTAAAAAAATTTAAAGTGTCACCTATGGGGATTTTCAAGTACCAAAGTTTGGCGCCATTCCACGAGCGTGTGCAATTTTGGAGTGGCATGTTAGGTATCAATTTACCCAGCGTAATGTCATCGTTCACAAAACAATTGGGCTAACTTTACTGTTTTTTTTTTGTTAATGCATTTCCCAAAAAAATTGCTGCACAAATACTGTGCGAGATAAAAAGTTGCAACAACCGCCATTTTATTCTCTAGGGTGTCTGCTAAAAAACATATATAATGTTTGGGGGTTCTGTGTAATTTTCTAGCAAAAAAATTTGGATTTTTACATGTAGGAGAGAAATGTCAAAATTGGCCTTGGTAGCAAGGGGGTAAAGAACATTTATTCGTATCAAACTGTTATGGGTAAAGTTCTGTTTTACCACCAAAAGAAAGCTCTGGCTGTCTATAAAAAAAATGCTATGAAGTTCATTTGGGTACAATGTTGCATGACCAAGTAATTGTCAGTCAAGGTATCCCAGCACTGCAAAATAATCGGGGTAATAAAGGGCGGTGCTCAAGCTTTGCACAGTCCTATAGCATATTATGGTCAGTGGCATAGGCGTGTGCATAGGGTGTGCCGGGTGTGCCCAGGCACACCCTAATCACCTCATGTGCATTAGTGTTATCGCTCTGTGTAGCAGCAGGAACATGGTAAAGATCTCCCTCTTACCTGCTCTGCCATAAGTAAAGTGTTTATGCTCTTCTCTTTCACTGTGCCGGCAGGAAGATCAATGTGTCGGGTTCATATATATGTAGACACATACACATGCATGTGTGTTTGAGCTTCAGGGTGCACACCCTAATGCAATAGGCTGCGTACACTTATGGTCAGTGGCAAAAATGGAAGGATTCCCCTAGAGGTTTTTTAGCAGCAGGATAATTATCAAGAAATGTTTTCTTAAAAAAAATATTTTATTTTATTGGTCAAAAAAAAAAGAGTTCAGATTTACAAAGAGTTTAAAATATGACCTCTGGTTAGGACATGGAGACAACAAGAATAACCATCATTGATGATAAAGAGCCATAAAAGCAAATGTTTGCAATTACATTACAATATGCTCTGCACATGAGGACCCCAACGCATTCCGACCCCTACATTCGTGGTCTTCTTCAGGGAGATTTGTTAAACTAAAAAAACATGTCAGAAAAAGATTTTTTAGCTTGTGTAAACATTATTAATGACATTCAATAGTATACAAAACTTCATTGGACATTTCCTTTTAAGCAAAACATATCTCCATATATACGTGGTGATATATTTACTATTCAATTGATGGAAACGTGAAAGCGAATCGCCTAACCAGAATTTAAAAGCGATAGTATTCAGTGATCTTGAGGCTTCCGTGTGACCCCTCGGCGTCCTCCAGGCGAGCCCCCAATCCACAGGGCTTGCAAGGAGCCACGTACTTGGACCCCAAATGGGAGGGGGAGGAGAGGCCAAGCATCTGCAATATGTAATTCAGAAGTCTTAATGCAGGGATCCTCAAACTACAGCCCTCCAGCTGTTGCAGAACTACACATCCCATGAGGCATTGTAAAACTCTGACATTCACAGACATGACTAGGCATGATGGGAATTGTAGTTCCTGAACACCTGGAGGGCCGCAGTTTGATGACCCCTGTCTTAATGAATAAAGATTATATGAATATTTGGTACTGCTTATTTAACCGCTTGCGGACCAGCCGCCGTCATTATAGGGTCGGCACAATCCCGTGACCCGTCGTAGCTGTACGTCGGCTCGCGGGATCAGGATAGCAGGCGTAAGCGCCCGCTGCACTGCGGGGGTGTCGATGCTCGTGGCCGACGGTCTCGATGACCACCGGCCACGAGCGATCGCGGGTACGAGAGGCAGAGCAGGGACGTGTGCATGTAAACACACAAATCCCTGTTCTGTTCTGTGAGGAGAGTAATAGCTAGGAACCATGATCTGTGATTTCCTCTAGTCAGTCCCCTCCCCCATCAGTTAGAAACACACTAGGGAACACAGTTAAGCCCTTGATCGCCCCCTAGTGTTAACCCCTTCCCTGCCAGTGACATTTACACAGTAATCAATGCATTTTTATAGCTATATAAATGCCAATGGTCTCAAAAATGTGTCAAAAGTGTCCGATGTGTCCACCATAATGTCGCAGTCCCGATAAAAATTGCAGATCGCCGCCAATACTAGTAAAAAAAAAATAATAAAAATGCTATAAATCTTTCCCCTATTTTGTAGATAACTTTTGCGCAAACCAATCAATATACGCTTATTGCAATTTTTTTACCAAAAATATGTAGAAGAATACATATTATTATTATTATTATTATTATACACGATTTATATAGCACCAACAGTTTACATATCGGCCTAAACTGAGAAAAAATTTGCTTTATTTTTTTAAAAAATGGGGATATTTATTATAGCAAAAAGTACAAAATATTGTGGGTTTTTTTTTCAAAATTGTCGCTCTTTCTTTGTTTATAGCGCAAAAAATAAAAACCGCCGAGGTGATCAAGTACCAACAAAAGAAAGCTTTATTTGTGGGAGAAAAAAAAAGGACGTCAATTTTGTTTGAGTGCAACGTCGCACGACCGCGCAATTGTCAGTTAAAGTGTCGCAGTGCCGAATCGCAAAAAATGGCCTGGTCATTCAGCAGCCAAATCTTCCAGGGCTGAAGTGGTTAACATCAGACTAGCTGAAACCCAAATAAGTATTATGATAATCTAATTTAGTATTTTTATTTGATGTATCCATTTCATTTTTCATTTTTGATTATTGGTTCACTTGTAAATTAGAATATTGCACAGACCGTCATCGCGACCGTCGGCCTCGAGCATCGACACCCCCCACAGTGCAGCGGGCGCGGGTGTGCACACCTGCTATCCTGATCCCATGAGCCGACGTATAGTACTCTACCATAGTAAAAGTAAATGGAACTGCAGGGAACTAATGTAATACAAATGCATTGAATGATAAATTTACCAAATGTGTTTGGATAAAATTGGAATAAACAGTAGCACAAAAAAACTGGTGTACAAGTGTGAAAGCAAAAAAATAAATAAAAATAGGTCCAAAATAAAATACCAAAAAAATGCATAAAAAACTGGTGCTGCATAGTGTAGCAACAGAAAAATGTGACACATGATATTATGGTCAGTGGCATTCCTTGCCAATTAGGCAGATAACACATTGCAGGTAGTTGCATGCCTTCAGTTTATTGACGAGTCATTTGCCAACTGTCAGTGCCAGCGGGGTCACCGAGGACACAGCTATGTACAGCATTGCAACAGAGCCTATTGTATGTACATCACACCCTCTGATCAGATAACATTAGACGGAACCAATGTGGAGAAACGGGTTTCGTCTCACCCGCTCTTGGCTCTGGGGTGACGGTTATTGTTTTATCCTCATCAGGAACATAAATAATTCGGTCTGTCTTACACACGTCACAGACTTTACACAATAGGTCTGGGTTCCTCATTCATCAAAGCACCTGCATTGGCCATAGCAACATCCTCTCCTCGCGGGGGGGGGGGGGGGGGGGAGGGGGTAGACATATTACAGGATAAATGTACTTCTAATGCCCTGTACACACGACCGGTTTTTCCAGCGGAATAAACTCCGAAGGTTTCTCAGACGGAATTCCGCTCAAGTGGTCTTGCCTACACACGGTCGCACCAGAGTCCGACCGTCCAGAACGCGGTGACGTACAACACGTACGACGGGACTAGAAAAACGTGCAATAGCCAGTAGCCAATAGCTTCCGTCTCGTACTTGCTTCAGAGCATGCGTCGTTTTTGGTCCGTCGGAACAACATACAGACGAGCGGTTTTCCCGATTTATTTAGAACATGTTCAATTTCTAGGTCCGTCAGAATTTTCGAAAAAAAAAGTCAGATGAGGCCCACACACGATCGGAATAGACGATGAAAAGCTTCCGTCGGACTTTTTCTGTCGGACATTCCGCTCGTGTGTACGTGGCATAAGACACTTTAGCAGCATCTTAACATTTGTTCAGGCACATCAAGCCAGTAGGCAAATATCTTTTCATTGTCTTTTCCTGCCCTCCGAGAGTTGTATGGCGAGGGGTCAAAAGGGGACTTTTAATGGGCACTCGGCTCGGGTGTGTTCCAAACCCCACATGCCCGATCCCGCCAAGAAGCCGACACTGCACACGGCTAATCACAGGCAGTGAGATATTTCCCGGTATGTGCAACTGCGGACCGGGAAATGTCTCGCTGACTGTGATTGGTCATGTGTAGTGTCGGCTTCTTGGTGGGATCGGGCTAGGGTGGCCACCTTTTGTTCAAGCCAAACCCGAACACTTTAGCGGCACATGGCAATTTATTTTATTCTTTTGAAGGGGGAACGCTGTGAAACTCTGATGTAAGGGGGGGCCCCACTTACATCAGAATTGTTGGCATTCCCCCTTAAATCATGGTTCCCAAAGCCCCCCTTACGTCAGAGTCCACAGAGCACCCCTTACATCTGAGTCCCCCTTACCATAGTGCACTCACTCGCTCAGAGGCAGGAGATAGAAGGGAGGAAGGCAGCCTATGCACTTGGGGGTTGTCGTACTTGGTTAGTTAGGGAGCATACTGTAGGTGTGTGCAACCCAGACAGCAGAGGGAACCACACTGGGTGATTAGGGTGTGCCCAGGCATGCCTAAGTTGGGGGGCCACTGTCTAGTCTGAATAATGTGTCCCGGTTTTAGGGAGTCTGAATCCTGGACACATGAATCAAAACCCAGACTGTCCGGGTGAATCCCAGACAGGTGGCAACCCTAGATCAGGCATGTGGGGTTTCGAACACGCCCGTGCCCATCTCTAGACTCCAATATAAGGGAGCTTTTATGTGGACCCTGATGTAAGGGGGGACTTTGATGGGGACACTGATAAAAGGTGTTTATACTGTAAGGGGGGATAAGAGGGACCCTTATGTAGGGGGTTGTAGCGGAGAGCTGAATTTTTTTGTGTGTTTTGTTGGAATCCACAGTGTGCAACGCATCAGCTTGTCTGCCTAATTAGCCTATGAGTTTTTGTGGGGTGGGAGGTGAAGTTGATCTTGTTAGGAGATGTACACAGCATGGTGTCCTGTGGCTGGACAGGGCCAGACATGCTGGCACCGGGGCGTGGTGTACTAGTCTTAGCTGAATTCAATGCACAATGTACAGTGAGGGAAAAAAGTATTTGATCCCCTGCTGATTTTGTACGTTTGGCCACTGACAAAGAAATGATCAGTCTATAATTTTAATGGTCGGTTTATTTTAACAGTGAGAGACAGAATAACAACAAAAATATCCAGAAAAACTAATTTCAAACAAGTTATAAATTGATTTGCATTTTAATGAAGATGAGTGAAATAAGTATTTGATCCTTTATCAATCAGCAAGATTTCTGGATCCCTGGTGTCTTCTATACAGGTAACGAGCTGAGATTAAGAGCACTCTCCTAAGAGCCCATTCACACAGGGGCAACTTTGGATCCGACTTCAAGTCGCCCCAAGTCGCCCCTAGTCGCCTCAAGTCACGCTACACGAAAAAAATCAATGTAAGTGAATGGATCTGTCTTAATGCACACTACTGCAGTCGCTCCGACTTCAGAAAAGGTTCCTGTACTACTTCAATCCGACTTGAAGGCAACTTGTACCCATTGATTTCAATGGAAGTTGCCTCCAAGTCTGATCACTGTTCTTACTGAGGCAACTTTACAGGAAGCAGAAAAGAAACAAAGTAATTTCCTCCACTAAACAGCCAGCCCCCTCCTTCTCACACACAGCTGATAAGCTCTGATTGGCCACTTGTAAAGTTCCCTGTCCTGGAGGCGACTTCAAGTTGTGTTGTAAGTTGCCCCAAGTCGTGCTGTGATTCATACTCAAGTCGTGTCCAAGTTGCCTCCCAAAGTCGTGCTGGAAGTCGTGTTGCCCCTGTGTGAATGGGCTCTAAAGGGAGTGCTCCTAATCTCAGCTTGTTACCCGTATAAAAGACACCTGTCCACAGAAGCAACCAATCAATCAGATTCCAATCTCTCCACCATTGCCAAGACCAAAGAGCTGTCCAAGGATGTCGGGGACAAGATTGTAGACCTACACAAGGCTGGAATGGGCTACAAGACCATCGCCAAGCAGCTTGGTGAGAGGGTGACAACAGTTGGTGCGATTATTTGCAAATGGAAGAAACACAAAATAACTGTCAATCTCCCTTGGTCTGGGACTCCATGCAAGATTTCACCTTGTGGAGTTTCAATGATCATGAGAATGGTGAGGAATCAGCCCAGAACTACACAGGAGAATCTTGTCAATTATCTCAAGGCAGCTGGGACCATAGTCACCAAGAAAACAATTGTTAACACACTACACCGTCAGGGACTGAAATCCTGCAGCACCTGCAAGGTCCCCCTGCTCAAGAAATCACATGTACAGGCCTGTCTGATGTTTGCTAATGAACATCTGAATGGTTCAGAGGAGAACTGGGTTGAAGTGTTGTGGTCAAATAAGACCAAAATCAAGCTCTTTGGCATCAACTCAACTCGCCGTGTTTGGAGGAGGAGGAATGCTGCCTATGACCCCAAGAACACCATCCCCACCATCAAACATGGAGGTGGAAACATTATGCTTTGAGGGTGTTTTTCTGCTAAGGGGACAGGACAACTTCACTGCATCAAAGGGACAATGGACGGGGCCATGTACCGTTAAATCTTGGGTGAGAACCTCCTTCTCTTAGCCAGGGCTTTGGAGATGGGTTGTTGATGGGTATACCAGCATCACAATGACCCAAAACACACGGCCATGGCAAAAAAGGAGTGGCTCAAGAAGAAACACATTAAGGTCCTGGAGTGGCCTAGCCAGTCTCCAGACCTTTATCCCATAGAAAATATGTGGAGGGAGCTGAAGGTTCGAGTTACCAAACATCCTCGAAAACCTTAACCACTTGAGCCCCGGACCATTATGCTGCCTAAGGACCAGAGGTCTTTTTCCAATTTGGCACTGCGTCGCTTTAACTTTTAATTGCGCGATCATGCAATGCTGTACCCAAACGAAATTTGCGTCCTTTTCTTCCCACAAATAGAGCTTTCTTTTGATGGTATTTGATCACCTCTGCAGTTTTTATTTTTTGCGCTACAAACGGAAAAAGACCGAAAATTTTGAAAAAAAATGATATTTTCTACTTTTTGTTATAAAAAAAATCCAATAAACTCAATTTTAGTCATACATTTAGGCCAAAATGTATTCGACCACATGTCTTTGGTAAAAAAAATGTCAATAAGCGTATATTTATTGGTTTGCGCAAAAGTTATAGCGTCTACAAACTAGGGTACATTTTCTGGAATTTACACAGCTTTTAGTTTATGACTGCCTATGTCATTTCTTGAGGTGCTAAAATGGCAGGGCAGTACAAACCCCCCCAAATGACCCCATTTTGGAAAGTAGACACCCCAAGGAAATTGCTGATAGGCATGTTGAACCCATTGAATATTTATTTTTTTTGTCCCAAGTGATTGAATAATGACAAAAAAAAAATAAAATATTTACAAAAAGTTGTCACTAAATGATATATTGCTCACACAGGCCATGGGCCTATGTGGAATTGCACCCCAAAATACATTCAGCTGCTTCTCCTGAGTACGGGGATACCACATGTGTGGGACTTTTTGGGAGCCTAGGTGCGTACGGGACCCCGAAAACCAATCACCGCCTTCAGGATTTCTAAGGGTGTAAATTTTTGATTTCACTCTTCACTGCCTATCACAGTTTCGGAGGCCATAAAATGCCCAGGTGGCACAAACCCCCCCCAAATGACCCCATTTTGGAAAGTAGACACCCCAAGCTATTTGCTGAGAGGCATATTGAGTCCATGGAATATTTTATATTTTGACACAAGTTGCGGGAATGTGACACTTTTTTTTTTTTTTGCACAAAGTTGTCACTAAATGATATATTGCTCACACAGGCCATGGGCATATGTGGAATTGCACCCCAAAATACATTTAGCTGCTTCTCCTGAGTATGGGGATACCACATGTGTGGGACTTTTTGGGAGCCTAGCCGCGTACGGGGCCCCGAAAACCAATCACCGCCTTCAGGATTTCTAAGGGCGTGAATTTTTGATTTTACTCTTCACTGCCTATCACCGTTTCGGAGGCCATGGAATGCCCAGGTGGCACAAAACCCCCCCAAATGACCCCATTTTGGAAAGTAGACACCCCAAGCTATTTGCTGAGAGGCATGGTGAGTATTTTGCAGCTCTCATTTGTTTTTGAAAATGAAGAAAGACAAGAAAAAACATTTTTTTTTTTTCTTTTTTCAAATTTCAAAACTTTGTGACAAAAAGTGAGGTCTGCAAAATACTCACTATACCTCTCAGCAAATAGCTTGGGGTGTCTACTTTCCAAAATGGGGTCATTTGGGGGGGGGGTTGTGCCACCTGGGCTTTCCATGGCCTCCGAAACTGTGATAGGCAGTGAAGAGTGAAATCAAAAATTCACGCCCTTAGAAAGCCTGAATGCGGTGCTTGGTTTTTGGGGTCCCGTACGCGGCTAGGCTCCCAAAAAGTCTCACACATGTGGTATCCCCATACTCAGGAGAAGCAGCAGAATGTATTTTGGGGTGTAATTTCACATATTCCCATGGCATGTTTGAGCAATATAGCATTTAGTGACAACTTTGTGAAAAAAAAAAAAAAAAATTTGTCTCTTTCCCGCAACTTGTGTCGCAATATAAAATATTCCATGGACTCGACATGCCTCTCAGCAAATAGCTTGGGGTGTCTACTTTCCAAAATGGGGTCATTTGGGGGGGGTTTGAACTGTCCTGGCATTTTATGCACAACATTTAGAAGCGTATGTCACACATCACCCACTCTTCTAACCACTTGAAGACAAAGCCCTTTCTGACACTTATTGTTTACATGAAAAAGTTATTTTTTTTTGCAAGAAAATAACTTTGAACCCCCAAACATTATATATTTTTTTAAAGCAAATGCCCTACAGATTAAAATGGTGGGTGTTTCATTTTTTTTTTTCGCACAGTATTTGCGCAGCGATTTTTCAAACGCATTTTTTGGGGAAAAAACACACTTTTTAAAATTTTAATGCACTAAAACACACTATATTGCCCAAATGTTTCATGAAATAAAAAAGATGATCTTAGGCCGAGTACATGCATACCAAACATGACATGCTTTACAATTGCGCACAAACGTGCAGTGGCAACAAAATAAATACATTTTTAAAAGCCTTTAAAAGCCTTTACAGGTTACCACTTTAGATTTACAGAGGAGGTCTACTGCTAAAATTACTGCCCTCGATCTGACCTTCGCGGTGATACCTCACATGCATGGTGCAATTGCTGTTTACGTTTGACGACAGACCGCCGCTTGCGTTCGCCTTAGCGCAAGAGCAGGGGGCGACAGGGGTGCTTTTTTTTTTTTTTTTTTTTTTTCTTTATTATTTTTTTGCTTTTTTATCTTATTTTTAAACTGTTCCTTTCATTTTTTTTTTTTTTTTATCATTTTTATTGTTATCTCGGGGAATGTAAATATCCCCTATGATAGCAATAGGTAGTGACAGGTACTCTTTTTTGAAAAAATTGGGGTCTATTAGACCCTAGATCTCTCCTCTGCCCTCAAAGCATCTGACCACACCAAGATCGGTGTGATAAAATGCTTCCCCAATTTCCCAATGGCGCTATTTACATCCGGCGAAATCTAAGTCATAAAATGCTCGTAGCTTCCGGTTTCTTAGGCCATAGAGATGTTTGGAGCCACTCTGGTCTCTGATCAGCTCTATGGTCAGCTGGCTGAATCACCGGCTGCATTCTCAGGTTTCCTGTTGAGACAGGAGAGCCAGAGAAAAACACGGAAGACGGTGGGGGGGGGGCATTCCCTCCCACGGCTTGTAAAGGCAGTCTAGAGGCTAATTAGCTGCTAGGATTGCTTTTACATGAAAGCCGACCGCTGGCTGAAAAGAATGATACCAAGATGATACCTAAACCTGCAGGCATCATTCTGGTATAACCACTCAAAGTCGTGAATGGCGTACCTGAAGACAAAAAAATGGTTAACAATAAAGCACAGTAAACGGTAAAGTATAAATAATTACATACCTGAAAAACAAACATGATAAAACATAATAACAATAAAACATTGCAGAATAGAATACAGTAAAAAAGAGCAGAACAATAGAGAGAGAGAATAGAGAGAGAGAACAATAAAACGACAACAATTTTGTTTTTATTTTATATATTTTTTTTTTTTTTACACTTTTTTTGTAACTAACTTTTATAACGGTAACCGGTTCCAGGTTCGGGTCTCTCAAAATGCGATGGCATCTTGGGAGACCCTGTGAAAGTGTGCCTAGTCTGTGGAATGCTGTACCCTACGCTAATACTCAACTAGTGAATGGTAGCGTTCAAAACATTCACCAATGCAAAGACCAGGATTGTCAGGACAGAAGGGACAATGATAGCGGGTGTCACACCTATATCCGTGCTTGCTGCAGACACGACATCTTTTTTGGGGGGGTTCGTTGGGTAGGGGTACTCGGGAGGACATAAAAATGTCTCTCATGCAGCCGACTGCATTTGGTTGGGGATGTGAATGGGGGAAGTACGGGCGCTGCAGAAGTGGTGGGTTCCCAATTAGGATTGGCGAATGCAGCAGGAAGGGCACTATGGGCACGACGGGCCTGTGTTTGTCTTCTTGGTGGCAGCGGGACACTACTTGTGCTTGCCACCTCACCAGCTTGAACTGCACTTATGGGACTCGCCACGTCACCAAGTGTTACTGCAGTGCTGGTTTGACTACGACCGGGGTGTACTAGGCCGCTGGTGCTTGCCAGTTCACCAAAACGCTACAAAAAAAACTGTTAGCGATCGCAGGGATCAGGCCTGACTCTGCGAATGCTGCAGTTATGCGTTTAGTGTTTTGTAAGTGACAGTGATCGATCGATACTGCACTTGGGTGGGCTGGGCTGGGCGGAGGGGCAAAACGCAGGTGCTAGCAGGTATCTGGGCTGATCCCGCTAACACTGCGTTTTTGGGAACCCTAAACTGCTGGAGACGCTAGTATAGATCTGATCGGATCAGATATTGATCAGTTCAGATACTATACCACTAAGGGAGGTGTACGGTGCGTGCGTGGGTGTTAGCGCTACTGGCGCTAATCTGACGCTGCCTGGGGCTGGTGCTTGCTAGTTCACCAAAACGCTACCAAAAAAACTGTTAGCGATCGCAGGGATCAGGCCTGACTCTGCGAACGCTGCAGTTATGCATTTAGTGTTTTGTAAGTGACAGTGATCGATCGATACTGCACTTGGGTGGGCTGGGCCGGGCCGGGCGGAGGGGCAAAACGCAGGTGCTAGCAGGTATCTGGGCTGATCCCGCTAACACTGCGTTTTTGGGAACCCTAAACTGCTGGGGACGCTAGTATAGATCTGATCGGATCAGATATTGATCCGTTCAGATACTATACCACTAAGGGAGGTGTACGGTGCATGCGTGGGTGTTAGCGCTACTGGCACTAACCTGACGCTGCCTGGGGCTGGTGCTTGCCAGTTCACCAAAATGCTACCAAAAAAACTGTTAGCGATCGCAGGGATCAGGCCTGACTCTGTGAACGCTGCAGTTATGCGTTTAGTGCCTTGTAAGTGACAGTGATCGATCGATACTGCACTTGGGTGGGCTGGGCGGAGGGGCAAAACGCAGGTGCTAGCAGGTATCTGGGCTGATCCCGCTAACACTGCGTTTTTGGGAACCCTAAACTGCTGGGGACGCTAGTATAGATCTGATTGGATCAGATATTGAACCGATCAGATACTATACCACTAAGGGAGGCGTATGCTGCGTGCGTGGGTGTTAGTGGTACTGGCGCTAATCTGACGCTGCCTGGGGCGACGCATATCACCGCCGGGCGATCGGGGGGCTAAACTTTTATTCGGTAATAAACGGCGGGTGCCCTGACACTATAAAAAATAAACGAACTAACCAGCGTCAACCGTAACGTTTATACGGTGATCAGTGGTGAAAGGGTTAACTAGGGGGCAATCAAGGGGTTAAAACATTTATTAGGTAGTATATGGGGGTCTCTGTCGCTATAAAACGCTGACGGCGAACCTAAATATTTACCTCACTAACTAGCGTCACCAGCGAAACTAATACAGCGATCAGAAAAATGATCGCTTAGCAACACTGGTGACAGGGGGTGATCAAGGGGTTAAAACTTTATTAGGGGGGGTTAGGGGGGTATCCTAGACCTAAAGGGGGGTAATACTCACTGTTCCAACACTGTAACTGTCACAAACTGACACCAATGCAGTAATCAGAAAAAAAAAAAAAAAAAAAACAAAAAACTGCTGGTGTCAGTTTGTGACAGGGAGGGGGGGGGGGGGGGTGATTGGGGGGGGGGATCGGGGTGTTTTGTATGCCTGGCATGTTCTACTGTGTTGTGTAGTGTTGGTGCACTCACATTGATGTCTTCTCTCCTCGGCGCTGCAACGGAATACCGAGCCGAGGAGAGATGACATCATTTCCTTTGCTGCTGTTTAGCATACAGCAGCAAAGGAAGTGATCTGATTGGCCGGCGGCGATCGCGAGGGGGGGGCCACGAACGGATGGCCTCCCCCTCATCTCCGATCGCCGGGGGACCAAACGGGACCGCCTCGGGCGGCGGGGGGGGGGTCCGATCGGACCCCCCACCCGCGGGAGGCAAATCACGTACATGTACGTGATTTTGCCTGCCCGTGCCGCCTTGCCGACGTACATCGGCGTGAGGCGGTCCTTAAGTTGTTAATGACTTGGAGAGGATCTGCGAAAAGGAGTGGGACAAAATCCCTCCTGAGATGTGTGCAAACCTGGTGGCCAACTACAAGAAACATCTGACCTCTGTGATTACCTACTAGGGTTTTGCCACCAAGTACTAAGTCATGTTTTGCATAGCGGTCAAATACTAAATTAACTCATTAAAATGTAAATCAATTTATAAAGTTTTTGAAATTTGTTTTTCTGGATATTTTTGTTGTTCTGTCTCTCACTGTTAAAATAAACCGACCATTAAAAATTATAGACTGATCATTTCTTTGTCACTGGGTAAATGTATAAAATCAGCAGGGGATTATATACTTTTTTCCCCTCTCTGTAGTTTATCTATGCTGGCCGAAAAAGTGAGTCTTTTCTCTGAGCTTTCCCCAGTGATGGATGCAGGGGAATTTTTGTCTGCCTGTTCCACTGGAAGGAGACTAGAAGGTGCTTAGAACTTCTGAGTCTGATAGTTCAGTATGGATAGTGTGCTACTTCCTGGATCCTGGGACTGCTGGGACTTATTGTTCCATATTGTCTGTGCTGCTTTCCAGACACTGGAACCCCCCCCCCCTTTTTCCTACTTTTTTTTAGATCCTTTTCTGCGGGAGCCACATGCTGCCAGAACCTGTGAGGACCCAGGACTGTTTTCTACCCAGATCCTTGTATTGCCCTGCCATTTTCCTTTGCTGTGTGCCCAGATAGGGCTGCCACCTGTCCAGGATTCACCCGCACAGTCCGGATTTTGAATCATGTGTCCGGGTTTCAGTCCACCTGAAACCCGGACACATTTTTCAGACCAGGCTGTGGCTCCCCAAGTAACCGGGATAGTCATTCACAAAATCTGTTGCCGCTGCCGGCGGCTGTATGGGGGAAGGTTTTGGCATCACTGAAGGGTGGGGAGATGATGTCAGCAAGAGCAAATTGGTCACACCCACTGGCGCGATCTGTGCGCTACATTACTACTCTCCTTGGGGCACCCAAATGTGTCCCAGGTATTTTATAATCCTATAGTGTTTACTGCAAAAAAAAATAAAAAATTGCCCCGTGCCACAAAAGTGTTCGGGCTTGAAGAAAAGGTGGCAACCCTATGCCCAGAGCCCTCCTTGAATTGCCCTGCCTGCTTTGTCTGCTGTGTGCCCAGAGCCCTCCCCAGATTGCCCTGCTTGCCTATACTTTGTGCCCAGAGCCCTCTTATTTAAGGGGGATTCTAAAGTAAGTGGGACTTTGATTAACCACTTCAGCCCCGGACCATTTGGCTGGCCAAAAGACCAGAGCACTTTTTGCGACACGGCACTGCGTCGCTTTAACTGACAATTGCGCGGTCGTGCGACATGGCTCCCAAACAAAATCGACGTACTTTTTTCCCCACAAATAGAGCTTTCTTTTGGTGGTATTTGATCACCTCTGCAGTTTTTATTTTTTGCGCTATAAACAAAAAAAGAGCGACATTTTTGAAAAAAACACATTATTTTTTACTTTTTGCTATAATAAATATCCCCAAAAAATATATAAAAAAACATTTATTTCCTCAGTTTAGGCCGATATGTATTCTTCTACATATTTTTGTTAAAAAAAAAAATCGCAATAAGCGTATATTGATAGGTTTGGGCAAAAGTTATAGCGTCTACAAAATAGGGGATAGTTTTATGGCATTTTTATTAATCTTTTTTTTTTTACTAGTAATGGCGGCAATCTGTGATTTTTATCGCGACTGCGACATTATGGCGGACACGTCGGACAATTTTGACACATTTTTGGAACCATTGTCATTTATACAGCAATCAGTGCGATTAAAAATGCATTGATTACTGTAAAAATGTCACTGGCAGTGAAGGGGTTAACACTAGGGGGCAGTGAAGGGGTTAATGTGTGTGGAGTAAAAGTAGATGGTGATTGCGCTGTGACACAAAGGGAAAAAAACAAAACAAAAGGGGAAGAGGAAGGGGAAGGGACTAGCTCAAATGTATGAAGAGGTGAAAAACCGATAAAAATATGTGCAGTCACATAAACACTAAATGCAAATAAACTGAAGAAACATCATTGCTTAACATATAAAACTATAGCATGAGTGACATAATCAATGTGAGAGGAAAGATGAACCATAAAAATATTATATAATAAGAAAAAAGTAATAAAAAAAGTCCACGTGCATGAGGGCTAGTATCATGCTAGCACATAAATATAAATAACATAATATCAAAAAAAGAAGAAGAAATCCAGGTATATAAGGGCTAGTATCATACTAGCTCATAAGTGACAACTCGGCAAACCAGTAAAGGTGACTCCAAATGAATATAAATGATAGACAGTCCCTCCACCACCTTGTGGTACAAAGTGCTCAAACACTAAATCAGCAGTTCCAAAAATACAAATCCATAAGCCACGGGGGAGGGAAAAAAGTCTTCAGTGGGGACACCTCTGTGCTTGCAAACAGCTCACCTTACTGCTGTAAGGTAACAGCTTTTAGTTCATTACAAATCACCAGCAGGCATAGGTCCCATCCAGTTATTCAGGGGATTCGGGTGGTGGGTGTGCAGGATGGTATATAAAAAACATAAACAGACAATATATAGTATAACTCCGTGGCGGCCAAAGTGGAAAGGGGACAGGACACAGAAGGAGTGTGGGCGTCAATCCACGAACGCTGAGTTCGTATCCCTCAAAAGGGGGGGGGGTCTTCAGTCCGTCCCTGTTCCTCAATGCTCGTCCCACCGGGATGAGTGTATGTGGAGTGTTAAAAGAGAGTGCACATAGCGTGATCCCGTATACAAATCAATTTATTAGGTTAAAAGCAACATAGCACACTTACATTCAACAGAAGGCCGTAGTAAAAAAACATCCACGAGCGCCGAGCTCGTATCCTAACGTCAGTCTGTGACAGTTCCCGTGCTCCAATCCTGACGCATATCGTCACGTCACGTGACTTCATCAGAGGATAACACGGGGTAAAGAATCAATGCTTTTATATGGTCTCTGTGTAATGGACGTTTGGCGGCCATTTTCCCGAAGCCCGCCACTACAATGATGGTGTCCTAGTGTGTGTTCTAACTGAAGGGGGGAGGGGACTGTGCAGGGAAGCTAACAGATCGCTGTTCATACTCTGTATGAACAAACGATCTGTCGGTTCTCCCCTCAGAGAACCAGAAACTGTGTGTTTACACACACAATTAAAAATCATTTTTAATTTTTAATTTTGCTCTGTGGTTTGGTGTACACCATTAGATTTTGCTACATAATTCTGTTATCACTTTTAAATATAGACACTAGGTTCATTCACTACCCCTAGTGGCGCAAAGGACACATTACTATTCATGTTTACACACACAGTTCTGGGTTCTCCGCGTGCCCCGAGCGATCGAGACCGCCAGGCATTGGCTCGGGGGGAGAGCGGGGGGGGGGCACGCCCTAGTGGCCACAGGGCGAAGCGATGTTACATAACGTCGTTTCGCCCAGCCGTACCATCCTGCTGCAGTACAACTGCGGCGGCTGGTCGGTATGTGGTTAAGGTTGCCACCCTTTCTTTAAGCCAAACCCAAACACTTTAGCGGCCTGGGACACCTTTGGGTGCCCCAAGGAGAGCACATAGCATGCAGCAGTGAACAGTGGGTGTAGCCAAATTGCTCTTGCTGACATCATCGCCCTGCACCCCCAGTGATGCCGAATCTGCCCCAGACAGCCGCCCGCAGCTGTGATGCCGAATCTGCCCCAGACAGCCGCCCGCAGCTGTGATGCCGAATCTGCCCCAGACAGCCGCCTGCAGCTCCTGGGTGGCAACAGATTTGTGTGTGACTATCTTGGTTACTCGAGGAGCCACAGCCCTGTCTGAGTAATGTGTCCGGGTTTCAGTCTGCCTGAAACCCGGACACAAGGTTCAAAACCCAGACTGTCCGGGTGAATCCCGGACAGGTGTGCAACCCTAACTTTGATGAGGGCTCTGATATAATTGGGGACTCCGATGGGCTCACAAATCTATTTTGGCATGTCTTTTCTTTGCTTACCAAAGTTCTCTCTCTTTAAAAACATAAAACCTGTTAATTCATTCAAATGTGTTTAATTCAAATTCAAAAGTCCTTTCACCTGCTTTAATTGTTCTTTATCATGTAAGAAATGTACACCGGCGATCACATCTCCAGGCAGGTTATCAGGCAGATGATCCGGTTTGGGCATGCCCTGTCTATTATAATCTCACCGGAGGGCACTGCAGGCAGAACTTCACATATCAGCTGCTGGTAATACTGACTCAGTTCTGATGAAGTCCCCAGTTCTGCCAGGACTCGGATTTTCACATTATTTGGCATGATAACCCACCTTTTAGGTCGGCCAGTTTCAGCTTCATTTGTTGTGAGACATCTCATGTAAGATATGGAAAGCCACTAATTCATTGTGCACTCCCTTCAATGAAATAAGCATGTCTATTAAAGTGATTGTAAACGATCACCTTGTAAAACAACCCATTCCGTTTAAAATAGAAATGAAAGGCAAAATTATTTTTCTATAGATATAAAAAAGACATTATAAATACACTCCCTCTATTCTCAGCTACATAAAAGCTGGGGGGAGGAGAAGCAGCAGAACACTGAGCTTCCCAGTGAATGGCTGAGCAGGGGTGGGGGCGTGTCAGGACAAGTCTGATTATTGGAGGAGAGCATGCTGAGTTCTCAGCATAGCTAGAGAACTGACCACAGTGTGCTCTCCTGCTTAGTGTGGTCAGTTATTCATAGGAAAGCAGAGGGAATGTCAGGAACAACGGGAATTTCACATAAAGGAAGCAATACAAAGAGAACAGGAGACTTTCTCATACAAGTACATGGTACAGCAGGCACATATTATTCTACCCACCTCCATACACTCCACACTCCTCACCTGCACATACTACCCACCTCCATACACTCCGCACTCCTCTCCTGCACATACTACCCACCTCCATACAGTCCGCACTCCTCTCCTACACATACTACCCACCTCCATACACTCCACACTCCTCACCTGCACATACTACCCACCTCCATACACTCCGCACTCCTCTCCTGCACATACTACCCACCTCCATACACTCCACACTCCTCACCTGCACATACTACCCACCTCCATACAGTCCACACTCCTCACCTGCACATACTACCCACCTCCATACAGTCCACACTCCTCACCTGCACATACTACCAACCTCCATACACTCCACACTCCTCTCCTACACATACTACCCACCTCCATACACTCCGCACTCCTCTCCTGCACATACTACCCACCTCCATACAGTCCACACTCCTCACCTGCACATACTACCCACCTCCATACACTCCGCACTCCTCACCTGCACATACTACCAACCTCCATACACTCCACACTCCTCTCCTGCACATACTACCCACCTCCATACACTCCACACTCCTCACCTGCACATACTACCCACCTCCATACACTCCGCACTCCTCTCCTGCACATACTACCCACCTCCATACACTCCGCACTCCTCTCCTGCACATACTACCCACCTCCATACACTCCACACTCCTCACCTGCACATACTACCAACCTCCATACAGTCTGCACTCCTCACCTGCACATACTACCAACCTCCATACACTCCACACTCCTCACCTGCACATACTACCAACCTCCATACACTCCACACTCCTCTCCTGCACATACTACCCACCTCCATACAGTCCACACTCCTCACCTGCACATACTACCAACCTCCATACACTCCACACTCCTCTCCTACACATACTACCCACCACCATACACTCCACACTCCTCTCCTACACATACTACCCACCTCCATACAGTCCGCACTCCTCTCCTACACATACTACCCACCTCCATACAGTCCGCACTCCTCACCTACACATACTACCCACCTCCATACACTCCACACTCCTCACCTGCACATACTACCAACCTCCATACACTCCACACTCCTCTCCTACACATACTACCCACCTCCATACAGTCCACACTCCTCTCCTACACATACTACCCACATCCATACAGTCCGCACTCCTCTCCTGTACATACTACCCACCTCCATACACTCCGCACTCCTCTCCTGTACATACTACCCACCTCCATACACTCCACACTCCTCTCCTGTACATACTACCAACCTCCATACACTCCACACTCCTCTCCTACACATAATACCCACCTCCATACACTCCACACTCCTCTCCTACACATAATACCCACCTCCATACACTCCACACTCCTCTCCTACACATACTACCCACCTCCATACACTCCACACTCCTCTCCTACACATACTACCCACCTCCATACACTCCACACTCCTCACCTGCACATACTACCAACCTCCATACACTCCACACTCCTCTCCTACACATACTACCCACCTCCATACAGTCCACACTCCTCTCCTACACATACTACCCACCTCCATACACTCCGCACTCCTCTCCTGTACATACTACCCACCTCCATACACTCCACACTCCTCTCCTGTACATACTACCCACCTCCATACACTCCACACTCCTCTCCTGCACATACTACCCACCTCCATACACTCCACACTCCTCACCTGCACATACTACCAACCTCCATACACTCCACACTCCTCACCTGCACATACTACCAACCTCCATACACTCCACACTCCTCTCCTACACATACTACCCACCACCATACACTCCACACTCCTCTCCTACACATACTACCCACCTCCATACAGTCCGCACTCCTCTCCTACACATACTACCCACCTCCATACAGTCCGCACTCCTCTCCTACACATACTACCCACCTCCATACACTCCACACTCCTCACCTGCACATACTACCAACCTCCATACACTCCACACTCCTCTCCTACACATACTACCCACCTCCATACACTCCACACTCCTCTCCTACACATACTACCCACCTCCATACACTCCGCACTCCTCTCCTGTACATACTACCCACCTCCATACACTCCACACTCCTCTCCTGTACATACTACCCACCTCCATACACTCCACACTCCTCACCTGCACATACTACCCACCTCCATACACTCCACACTCCTCTCCTACACATACTACCCACCTCCATACACTCCACACTCCTCTCCTGTACATACTACCCACCTCCATACACTCCACACTCCTCACCTGCACATACTACCCACCTCCATACACTCCATACTCCTCTCCTACACATACTACCCACCTCCATACACTCCACACTCCTCTCCTACACATACTACCCACCTCCATACACTCTGCACTCCTCTCCTGTACATACTACCAACCTCCATACACTCCACACTCCTCTCCTACACATAATACCCACCTCCATACACTCCACACTCCTCTCCTACACATACTACCCACCTCCATACACTCCACACTCCTCTCCTACACATACTACCCACCTCCATACACTCCACACTCCTCTCCTGTACATACTACCCACCTCCATACACTCCACACTCCTCTCCTACACATAATACCCACCTCCATACACTCCACACTCCTCTCCTACACATAATACCCACCTCCATACACTCCACACTCCTCTCCTACACATAATACCCACCTCCATACACTCCGCACTCCTCTCCTACACATACTACCCACCTCCATACACTCCACACTCCTCTCCTACACATACTACCCACCTCCATACACTCCACACTCCTCTCCTACACATACTACCCACCTCCATACACTCCACACTCCTCTCCTACACATAATACCCACCTCCATACACTCCGCACTCCTCTCCTACACATACTACCCACCTCCATACACTCCACACTCCTCTCCTACACATAATACCCACCTCCATACACTCCGCACTCCTCTCCTACACATAATACCCACCTCCATACACTCCGCACTCCTCTCCTACACATACTACCCACCTCCATACACTCCACACTCCTCTCCTACACATAATACCCACCTCCATACACTCCGCACTCCTCTCCTACACATACTACCCACCTCCATACACTCCGCACTCCTCTCCTGTACATACTACCAACCTCCATACACTCCGCACTCCTCTCCTGCACATACTACCCACCTCCATACACTCCACACTCCTCTCCTACACATACTACCCACCTCCATACACTCCGCACTCCTCTCCTGTACATACTACCAACCTCCATACACTCCGCACTCCTCTCCTGCACATACTACCCACCTCCATACACTCCACACTCCTCTCCTGCACATACTACCCACCTCCATACACTCCACACTCCTCACCTGCACATACTACCCACCTCCATACACTTCGCACTCCTCTCCTGCACATACTACCCACCTCCATACACTCCACACTCCTCTCCTACACATACTACCCACCTCCATACACTCCACACTCCTCTCCTGTACATACTACCCACCTCCATACACTCCACACTCCTCTCCTACACATACTACCCACCTCCATACACTCCGCACTCCTCTCCTGTACATACTACCAACCTCCATACACTCCGCACTCCTCTCCTGCACATACTACCCACCTCCATACACTCCACACTCCTCTCCTGCACATGCTACCCACCTCCATACACTCCACACTCCTCTCCTGCACATACTACCCACCTCCATACACTCCACACTCCTCTCCTGTACATACTACCAACCTCCATACACTCCACACTCCTCTCCTACACATACTACCCACCTCCATACACTCCACACTCCTCTCCTACACATACTACCCACCACCATACACTCCACACTCCTCTCCTACACATACTACCAACCTCCATACACTCCACACTCCTCACCTGCACATACTACCCACCTCCATACACTTCGCACTCCTCTCCTGTACATACTACCAACCTCCATACACTCCACACTCCTCACCTGCACATACTACCCACCTCCATACACTTCGCACTCCTCTCCTGTACATACTACCAACCTCCATACACTCCACACTCCTCTCCTACACATACTACCCACCTCCATACACTCCACACTCCTCTCCTACACATAATACCCACCTCCATACACTCCTTACTGTACATCCCCTATTTAACATTACCACATTCTGCACTATGTAGGTCATCTCAGACTCTACTAAACCACACCCCTTTAAGTCACGCCCATATATGGACACTGGTAAGCAAAACAATTGTAGGCTAGCCCAAGATAATTCCCCCATCTCTCATCATGATCCAAAGACATAGTTAATTGCTTCAACTTGGGTTTGAGTCCTAGCAACTTAATGAATGAGAGATCTAAAGAGAAGTTGGATTTTTGCTAGTCTGGCAATCTTACCGATGTGAATGTACAGTATGTAAAGTGCTATAAATACCTGTAATAAATAGAAAAAAACCCGAGATGTGACCCACGTCAGCCCAGACATAGCAGAGCAGAGACTCGCCTCCATCCCTTGGACATCATATAAAGAACAATTTAAAAGAAGCGATTATGGGACTTTAAATGAGGTGTATGTCTCTGCAAATATAGAATATTAACCTATTGATAGTAGCCAATCCCCAAAGGGTAGTCCCTATAATGAACAAAACAAAATATTTCTTGTATACAATATAGGCACGATATAAACATATTGGATGCACAATAGTCACATATTTAATGTTTATACATAGAAGGACATGATTGGTACAAACAACAATAATAAAGAAATAATGTACATAATTGGTAATAATAAATATAAACAACATGGTAAGATGAATTCACAATAAAACACGCTGTAAACCTGGCACCCTTGAGTATGGACTCAACGCGTTTCATGGCGTTTAAAGCCAATCATCAGGAGTAGGATGCTAAAAAGTAAGTAAGAATAGAAAATAAATAAATAAATGAGTAAATTGGTCTACGTCAGATATCTATATAGTACACTAGGCTCTCTAGTTAGGAAAAACATTGAATATAGTGATGGTATTAACCTATAGAGTATCCAATGGGTGTATACCCATTGCTACTGTGTTTGGATGAACATAGCCTGGATATGTTATGCCGCGTACACACGGTCGGACTTTACGGCGGACTTTGCCCGGCGGATTTTTCGACGTACTTTCCGACGGACTTTGTGAATGAACGGACTTGCCTACACACAATCCACCAAAGTTCGTCGAATTCGTACGTGATGACGTACGACCGGACTAAAACAAGGAAGTTCATAGCCAGTAGCCAATAGCTGCCCTAGCGTGCCTTTTTGTCCGTCGAACTAGCATACAGACGAGCGGACTTTTCGACCGGACTCGATTTCAACGGATAAATTTTAAACAAGTTTAAAATCTAAGTCCGTCCAACTTTTGAGAAAACAAAGTCCGCTGGAGCCCACACACATCGAATTGTCCGACGAAATCCAGTCCGCCGGGCAAAGTCCGCCGTAAAGTCCGCTCGTGTGTACGCGGCATTAGTCTCCTCCGGGGTTGATAGATCTATGAGTGCTTCTCAGGCTCTTCACCATTAAGCTACTCTTCTCAGATTTGTAAGTTCTCTGCCTGGTCTTCTGTTCATAGGCTTTCCCAGGTGGATGTTCAAGCCTCACCTAAAGCCAGCTTTGGGTGTAAGGTCCTTCAGGCGGCTCTTTGAACTTTAGGTTCTGTTATGCAGCGTACACACGGTCGGACTTTTCGACCAGACTTGTCCAACAGACGCCGATGGGCCAAATCTGGCGGACAATCCGATCGTGTATGGGCTTCACCGGACCTTCAGCGGACTTTTCCAGTCGCAAATCTGACGGACTGTAGATTTGGAACATGCTTCAAATCTTTACGTCGTAACTCCGCCGGACCCAGAAATCCGCTCGTCTGTATGCTAGTCCGACGGACAAAAACCCACGCTAGGGCAGCTATTGGCTACTGGCTATCAATTTCCTTATTTTAGTCCGGTGTACGTCATCACGTACGAACCCGTCGGACTTTTGTGTGATCGTGTGTAGGCAAGTCCGTTCGTTAAAAAGTCAGTCGTAAGTCCGCTGGAAAGTCTGTCAGACAAGTCCGGTCGAAAAGTCCGCGGCCTTAGTCTTTTGTTTGCTGTTGCCCACCCCTCAGTTGCACTGGTTTCAGATGTCTTGACAGTTCATTATTTCCTGTTTCCCTCAATGGAGGAGAATGAAATTAGGATTTTTGTTCTCATCGAAAAAATCCTTTTCTTGGAGTCTTATGAGGGACACAGGTCCTACCCCTCAGTGATTTTGATCATGTTGTTGGTACTGCTTTCCTACAAAACGGAGGCATGCTGGTAGCAGGAGAGGTTATCCTGGGCTGGCCCCCATTTTTTTCTCCTCCTGTAGGCAGCAGTATAACTGGAAGGTTTAGGACTTGGTCTAGGACTTCCCTTAGTGAATTCCTAGAAAGGCATTGCAGGCCAAAAATTGAGATTGCAGTTGGTTGGTGGTTAAAACATGCAGTTGAGCCACGTTTTTACCAACCTCCAGCCACTCCCGCTAAGCTGTAAATGCAGCCATTCAGGGATATACACATGCAGCAGCCGAGACAGTTATCCTCGCTGTCACATTCGGCAGACAATGCCACCTGCTGAATGTGACCCATTCAAATGAATAGGGCCCTGCCTCAACCACGTGCAAATAGGCAACTTGACGTCTCCTCACCACCTTCCAAATGCTTTCTGAAAGAGGAGGTCCACTTTTCACAGGGTGACTTTGACTTTAACACACATTAAAGCACCTTTTGAGGCTTTAATGAAGCTTGGCAGATGCCCTGTGTGTGTTGATTTTCTATTTGTTTTACAGGGGCCCAGTTGATCCCCAGCTCATTAGTACCCCTGTTCAGCAGATCCCCAGCTTATTAGTACCCTTGTTCAGCAGATCCCCAGCTTATTAGTAGCCTCGTTCAGTAAATTCGAAGCTTATTCGTACCCTCGTTCAGTAGATTCCAAGCTTATTAGTACCCTTGTTTAGCAGATCCCCAGCTTATTAGTACCCTTGTTCAGCAGATCCCCTGCTCAGTAGTACCCCCAGCTTTGCTGATGCCCCGTTTATTAGTACCACCAGCTCTGCTGATCCCCACTCAGTAGTACCCCCAACTTTGCTGGTGCCTCATTCAGTAGTACCCCCAACTTTGCTGATCCCCCACTCAGTACTAACCCCCAGTTCTGCTGATCCTGCGCTTAGTAGTAACCCCCAATAGTAAGAAGAGCCGGCAAGACTGTAATCCTTGAAGTGTAATTTATTGGTACATCAGAGTGACAATAAAACATTAACTGACGCGTTTCGGCAATAGCCTTAGTCGTAGCTCAGTAGTAACCCCCAGCTCTGCTGATCCCCCACTCAGTAGTAATCCCCAGCTTTGTTGATCCCCCACTAAGTAGTAACCCCCAGATGTCTCCCTCATCCTCCCTCCCCTCTCTCTCTAGCCCCTGCTCACCCCCCTCCCCTTGCTAAATTGCTCCCCCACGTGTGGCATCTGCTAGTTTCACGTGCTCTGGTCCCCCCAGCTCTGCTGATCCTCTGCCACTCAGTCCTCTCTTTCTAGTCCCCATTCACCTTCCACTATAGCATTCCCATGTTGCACACCACGTGTGCCGTCTGCTAGTTGCTCCGCTCCAGTCTGGACCCCGCTCATCTTCCTGCTGCTCCACATTACAAACCAGATGTGATGTGACGTCTACACCAGACACTCCCAGAATATATACACATGAACCGGAGGTGACTCCTGATGACGTCTTTCCGGTTCACATCTTAGTTTCCCAGTGCATCCTGGGATATCTCATACCTGCAATATTTGCAAAACAAAGTGAAGCTAACTCTGAATATAAGCCCCTCAAAACCTGCAGGCGCTGTTAGCGAGCGTTGTTATAGACTTCTATGGAGATGCTTTGGAGCGCCAAGAAAGTGACATGGGGGATAATTTTTGAAGCAAAGCAAACACAACGTGTGAACAGGACTGTAAGGTAATCATTATATTTAGTGACAGGCGCTTTGATTGGCATTCAGAGTGCTTTAAAAAGCGTGTCTGTTCTGATGCCACATTTTGAAGCAAGTGTAAGTTCCGAGCCCTAATAGTAAGTGCAGAAATCCTATTATCCTGCAAACGGCGGTGATTTGTGTTTTAGTGACGTACAAATTGCTGACAGAGTATTGTTGGTGCTAAAAGTTATTTTTATAATTGTTGTTGTTCGATTTACTGAAACCAGAAGAGAAGCCGCTCCGATCCGGAGCCAACACATCAGTTTAACGGCTGGTGATGAAGTGTCAGCTCATCGCTCAGGAATGTCCATCAACAGAGAGGACAAACAGGTCTCCGAAACAGAATGCCAAAGATTACTTAGAGACAGCCAATGCTATTACTATCTATTATATATCCTTAGACATGGCTGTGAGAACTATGAGGTCACCAATGTCCACAGTGCTCACCATGCTGGTTCTCAGTCGGTGGTGTCTGCAACCCGGGGGGATCTTCTTCTTTAAGTGGACCTAAAACTACAATAAAAATAACTGCAAGCAGGCAGCTCTTTAACCACTTAAGGACCAGCCTCGTTTTGGATTTTAGGTGTTTACATGTTTAAAACAGGTTTTTCTGCTAGAAAATTACTTAGAACCCCCAAACATTATATATGGTTTGTCTTCTAACACCCTAGAGAATACAATGGCGGTCATTGCAATACTTTTTTTTGCACCGTATTTGCGCAGCGGTCTTATAAGCGCACTTTTTTTGGAAAAAATTCACTTTTTTGAATAAAAAAATAAAACAACAGTAAAGTTATCCCAATTTTTTTTATATTGTGAAATATAATGTTACGCCAAGTAAATTGATACCCAACATGTCATGCTTGAAAATTGCGCCCGCTCGTGGAATGGCGTCAAACTTTTACCCTCAAAAATCTCCATAGGCGACGTTTAAAAAATTCTACAGGTTGCATATTTTGCGCTACAGAGGAGGTCTAGGGCTAAATGATTGCTCTCGCTCTACCGATCGCTGTGATACCTCACATGTGTGGTTTGACCACCGTTTTCATATGCGGGCGCTACTCGTGTATGCGTTCGTTTCTGCGCGCGAGCTCGTCGGGACGGGGGGGTTTTAAAAATTTATTTTTTTTTTTTTTATTATTTATTTTAAAATATTTCATTTATTTTTACACTGTTTAAAAAAAAAAAAATTGTGTCACTTTTATTCCTATTACAAGGAATGTAAACATCCCTTGTAATAGAAAAAAGCATGGCAGGACCTCTTAAATATGAGATCTGGGGTCAAAAAGACCTGAGATCTCATATTTACACTAAAATGCAATAAAAAAAAAAAAAAGTCATTTAGAAAAATGACATTTGAAAAAATATGCCTTTAAGAGGCGTGGACGGAAGTGACGTTTTGACGTCGCTTCCGCCCAGCAGTATCATGGAGACGAGTGAGCGCCATCTTGGCCTCACTCGTCTCCAGACACACAACGGCAGAGGACGCGATCGCCTCCGCCGCTACCGACGGCTCCGGTAAGCGGCGGAGGGCACCGGATCGCGGCGGGAAGGGGGGGGCCCCTCTCCCGCCACCGATAAAAGTGATCTCGCGGCGAATCCGCCGCAGGGACCACTTTTATCTGAAAGCCGGCTGCCGCACGAAAACGGGGATACCGGGGTTATGGCAGCTAGCTGCTGCCATAACAACGATATCCCCGTTCAAACTTAGGACGTACATAGTCGTGCGGCGGTCGGGAAGTGGTTAATGCACAACAGACATGCTCAGAGGAACAATCCTTCACAATTTCTGTACAAATGTAAATTCTACTAGTGGTTGGTCAGCTTGACGTAGAGCTGATGTCACCAAAAACAAGGGACAAAATGTGTCCCAAATCATCCCTGACCTCTTTCTAGTCCATTCAGGGCAAAGTGACAGGGGCCTCTTCTACCCCTTCAATACTTTCACCCCCTTCCCGCCCAGGCCAACTTTCACCGCTCTCACATTTTGAATGACAATTACGCGGTCGTGCTACACTGTACCCATATGAAATTTTTATCATTTTTTTGAGACAGAGCTTTCTTTTGTTGGCATTTTCTCACCACTGTTTTTTTTTTTTTTGCTAAACAAAGGAAAGAGACAGAAAATTTTGAAAAAAGCAAACCATTTTTCTTCGTTTCTGTTATGCAATTTTGCAAATAAGATATTTGTCATCTTCACTGATGTGCACTGATGAGGCTGCATTGATTAGCACTGATGAAGCTGTACTGATGGGCATTGATGAGGTAGCACTGATGGACAATAATACGCTGCACTAATGGGCACTGATGAGGCTGGATTGATTGGCACTGATGAGGCTGTACTGATGGGCACTGATGAGGATGCACTGATGGGCACTGATGAGGATGCACTGATGGGCACCGATGGGCTGCATTGATGGGCACTGATGAGGCAGCACTGATAAGCACTGATGAGGCTGTACTGATGGTCACTGATGAGGCTTTACTGATGGGCACTGATATGCTGCACTGATGGGGCTGCACTGATGGGTACACTGATGAGGCTTCACTGATAAGCATTGATAGGCCACATTGATGGGCACTGATGAGGCTGCACTGATGCGCACTGATGAGGCTGCACTGATGGGCACTGATGAGGATGCACTGATGGGCTGCATTGATGGGCACTGATGAGGCAGCACTGATAAGCACTGATGAGGCTTTATTGATGGGCACTGATGAGGCTTTACTGATGGGCACTGATGAGGCTTTACTGATGGGCACTGATATGCTGCACTGATGGGGCTGCACTGATGGGTACACTGATGAGGCTTCACTGATGAGCATTGATAGGCCGCATTAATGGGCACTGATGAGGCTGCACTGATGCGCACTGATGAGGCTGCACTGATGGGCACTGATGAGGATGCACTGATGGGCTGCATTGATGGGCACTGATGAGGCTTTACTGATGGGCACTGATGAGGCTTTACTGATGGGCACTGATATGCTGCACTGATAGGGCTGCACTGATGGGTACACTGATGAGGCTTCACTGATGAGCATTGATAGGCCGCATTAATGGGCACTGATGAGGCTGCACTGATGCGCACTGATGAGGCTGCACTGATGGGCACTGATGAGGATGCACTGATGGGCTGCATTGATGGGCTGCATTGATGGGCACTGATGAGGCTGCATTGATTAGCACTGATGAAGCTGTACTGATGGGCATTGATGAGGTAGCACTGATGGACAATAATACGCTGCACTAATGGGCACTGATGAGGCTGGATTGATTGGCACTGATGAGGCTGTACTGATGGGCACTGATGAGGATGCACTGATGGGCACTGATGAGGATGCACTGATGGGCACCGATGGGCTGCATTGATGGGCACTGATGAGGCAGCACTGATAAGCACTGATGAGGCTGTACTGATGGTCACTGATGAGGCTTTACTGATGGGCACTGATATGCTGCACTGATGGGGCTGCACTGATGGGTACACTGATGAGGCTTCACTGATAAGCATTGATAGGCCACATTGATGGGCACTGATGAGGCTGCACTGATGCACACTGATGAGGCTGCACTGATGGGCACTGATGAGGATGCACTGATGGGCTGCATTGATGGGCACTGATGAGGCAGCACTGATAAGCACTGATGAGGCTTTATTGATGGGCACTGATGAGGCTTTACTGATGGGCACTGATGAGGCTTTACTGATGGGCACTGATATGCTGCACTGATGGGGCTGCACTGATGGGTACACTGATGAGGCTTCACTGATGAGCATTGATAGGCCGCATTAATGGGCACTGATGAGGCTGCACTGATGCGCACTGATGAGGCTGCACTGATGGGCACTGATGAGGATGCACTGATGGGCTGCATTGATGGGCACTGATGAGGCTTTACTGATGGGCACTGATGAGGCTTTACTGATGGGCACTGATGAGGCTTTACTGATGGGCACTGATATGCTGCACTGATAGGGCTGCACTGATGGGTACACTGATGAGGCTTCACTGATGAGCATTGATAGGCCGCATTAATGGGCACTGATGAGGCTGCACTGATGCGCACTGATGAGGCTGCACTGATGGGCACTGATGAGGATGCACTGATGGGCTGCATTGATGGGCTGCATTGATGGGCACTGATGAGGCAGCACTGATAAGCACTGATGAGGCTGTACTGATGGTCACTGATGAGGCTTTACTGATGGTCACTGATATGCTGCACTGATAATCAGTGCCCTGATTATCAGTGTAAATGTCCCCTGTCACAGGAAAGCCAGTTATCAACTTTCCTTTCCTCAGACACGGACAGCGCCGAGGAAAGGAAATGCTGATAACCGGCATTTGTATTCATGTGATCACCAAAAAATAACCAAATATTGTTGCGTTACTATAAAAAACATGTGAATAGAATAGCAGCCAGCATCAACAGTGTAGTGACAATGTGAACAAAATGAAAAAATAAATGCAGCGCTCAAAAATTCAAGAGTTAACTAGCACAGTGTATACTAGTAACATATATGTGACAACTAATCCTTCAACGTGATAAAAATAACAACCACATTGAAAAAAAGTGAGAGGGGTAAACCTCATTGGCTAAAAGTAATGTCCATAACAAAAGGAAAGTTCATCAACCTAAGCAACATAATACTTCTGGTGCCAAAGAGGAAGAGCGTGTGTGGTAAGTACACTTAAATCGCATGAGTGGTCTTCATGTGTTGAAAAATCCACAGGAAAAATGGAAGGAGCAAATACACTTACCGAAAAAGGTGGACACATTCACCGTATGGCTAAGTGTCATTCAGGCTTGTGGATCCACCGATCCAGATAGGTGCTTGTGGAGAAACGTTAGTAGTAGATTCCAATGGTTCCTTTTGAAGCGACCGTGGACAGCTCGTAGGGAACGTCTGATGTTCAGATCCGCAGAGGATGGAGAATGTGGCTTTCACTAAGCCAGTGTGAGGGCATGGAGGGAAGGGAAAAGACTCCACATTGTGCATGGATCAGTAAAATCGGGTTTATTACAAACCACCAAAAAAATGAACAGGTTCTAATGTAGACAGCAAATGCGTTGAGTAAAAAAGTGATCACAAGTGGAATAAAAAAGCGTGGTACTGGGGGACAGATGGCTTTCAGGTGAGTATGTGGGGGTCAGGGAGCGGGCTTTAGGCTCGGTTCACACTGCTGCAACCACAAGGTGGTGCAACTTTGCATTGCGACTTTCATGCACCTTCAATGCGACTTTCACGCGACTTTGATGGTTTGCGACTTTGGCTTGGCAAATCATAAGAAGACAGAACATGACACATATTACTGAACCATAGGCGTGCGCACAGGGTGTGCCAGGTGTGCCTGGGCACACCCTAATCACCCTGCGCTGCGCAGATTCCCCTTACTGCTTGGCTGCAGAGAAAGGGACTGGGAAATCTCTGTCTCAAAAGTGAGGCTGTTCAGACCCCTGATATTTCACCAAAGTCCCCCAATGGGGCTCCTAATAAATTGTAAAAAAAAAAATAAAAAATAATAATAATAAATTATTGTAAAAAATAATAAATCATTGTAAAAAATAATACAATTGTAAACAAGTTATAATAATAAAAAAATAAAAATAAACTACTGACACCAATCCCTGCCCTACTGACACAGTCCACTGCTCTACTGCCATATATATATATATAAAGTGTGTGTGTTTAAGCTTTGGGGTGCACACCTATGTACTGAACTAACAGAACCCTCTGAAGTCACAGCCAAAGTTGCAAAGATAAAACAAAGAATCCTTTCCTTGCAACTTTTGTGATTTTTAACATTGCAGTCTATATGGCACTCACAAGGGAGGGACAGAAAAGTCGTTCAGGGACTGTTTTTTTTTTTGGTGCTGCAACTTGAATTACAGCAATTAGGACGCCATCCATTGCCAAATTGCAAACGCCCACTGGAGTTGTGGTCCCACTTTCCACACTTTTTGCATTTGTTTTTTTTTTTTTAACGCAATTTCATTGTATTTCCATATTTATGTATCCTGTGGTTGTTGTGCTGTTTTTATGCCCTTTGTATATCGAGGTAAAGTTTTTATTTTTATCTTTGTAACTCAAATTAGTTTATTATTTGTTAATCTAGCTTGCAGCTAGATAGGTTTAGGTCTAAGGCTGGCCATACACCTATAGATTATTTGCAGATTTTCTATGGTTAGATGGAAAAAGTGGGAGATTCCTCCATCCACACAGTTTAGCGAACATGGAGAGATCTGTTGCACATTTTCTGTCTAACCATAGAAAATCTGCAGATAATCTATAGGCGTATGGCCAGCTTTAGAGGGACTATGGAAAATGTTTATAGTTATGTAAAAAATCATGGTGCCTGTACAATTCTTGGCTGTGTTCACAAATGTGTGACACAGATCAGCCCCAGTTGCAAGCAATGACAGTCCCTGTATCTCTATTATGACAGATTTGCTTTAAAAAGAAGGTGGCATAGCAGACAGGGGAGATATTTCCTACATCTCTTTGCCTTCCCCGTTCGATGGTGGAATTCTGCCAACAGGTAGCGTCCGGGTGTTTCACTGACCCAGAAGTTGGAGTGTCAACTATACAGTGATGTCATGTATTGTGTGCTGACACCCCTCCCTCCTCCAGTCCCCGTCGTGTTTGACTCTCAGGAATCCTTCGCACTCGGCAGGGTGTTGTGTAATCAGAAGGTGTGTCGGTTTCTGCATTATCTGACTGTTCCAATTACAAGGAGCAGTCATAGATGATGCACAGGAGAGTATTATCACAGTGACATGGGAAGGGCCCCGGGAACACGAACAGGACCTGCTAGAACCTTTGTCACACCTGCACAGGTGACTGTCATTCTCCTGAAAGAAAACAATCTGCAGAGACACTTTACTGCTGAACTTATGTAACAAAACCTCAACCACCATCCAGATTATTACCCACCGAGGCATGACGACATATCTGCACTTTTATAAAGACCCCCTTAGGAGCTGCTGGAATTTTGGGTTTTCCTGCCCTTCCCAGTGGTGACCCCCCCTTTACTGGACCTGACAACTCACCCCCACACACCAGTACTGATAGTGAGGGTTTTATTAAAGCCGGGGTCAGCCAAGTATGGTGAGCGCTCAGTACAGAAGATTCACTAATGGCGGGGTGAAAGGAAACATTACATGGGGGTCCAAGACACGCCTTCCTATTTATCACCTTACTAACATGCACTGGGCTCATGAGAGGGGAACAACATGGCTAACAATGTAACAATACATGTCCCCAGAGGAGAATACAAGGGAAAGCGACCAACAGCAAGGTCTATCTACACTATGATGTCATATCACTCTCTTCTCCCCATCTCTCCCTTTATTTCTCTCTCTCCCCTCTCCTGTCTTGCTTTTCTCTCCTACCTTCTCATCCCTCTCCCTCTATTCCTGTATCTCTCCTTTCCCCTTTCCAATCCCTCCCTCTCTCTCTTGCTATTTCCCTCTCTCTCCTCTCCTATTTCTCCCTTTCTCTCTGCTTCCCTCTCTTTACTTTGGCCCCTTTTACCTTCCTTCTTCTCCCTCTCCTCTCTCTCTCCTTTCCTCTCCCCCCCCCTCTCCTTCCTTTCCTCTTCCCTCTCTACTCCCTCTCTCCTTTTCTCCCCCTCTTCTCCCCACCCCCTCCTTTCTCTCTCCTTTTCTCTTCTACCCTCTCTCTCCCCTTTCCTCTTCCCCCCTCTTCTCTCTTTCTTCCTTCCTCCCCCTTCATTTCTCTCTCATTTCCTCTTCCCTCTCTCTCTCTTTTCAATCCTCTTTCCTCTCTCCTCCCTCTCTCCTTTCCTTTTCCCTCCTCTCCTCTCTCTCTCTCCATTTTTTTCCCCTCTCTCCTTTCCTCCCCCCTTATCTCTCTCCTTTCCTCTTCCCCCATCTCCTCCCTCTCTCCTTTCCTCTCCCTCTCCTCTCTCTCTCCCTTCCTCTCCCCCCTTCTCTCTCTCTCCTTTCCTATCCCCCCCTCTCTCTCCTTTGCTCTTTGCCCTCTCCTTTCTTCTCCCCCTCTCCTCCCCTTCTCTCTCTCTCTTTCCTTTCCCCTTCTTCCCCTCGCTTTCTCTATCTCCTTTTCTCTTCCCCCTCTCTCCTTTCTTCCCCCCCTCCTTCCCCCCTCTCCTCTCTCCCTTCCTCTTCCCCCTCCTCTCTCTCTCCTTTCTTCTCCCCCCTTCTCCTTTCCTCCCCTCTCTCTCTCCTTTCCTACCCCCTCTCTCCTTTCCTCTTACTCCGCCTTTCTCGCTCTCCTTTCCTCTTCCCCCTCCTCCTCTCTCTCCTTTCCTTTCCCCCCTCTCATCCCCCTTCACTTCTGCCCCCCCCCTTTCTCTCTCTTACCTGTCCTCTTCCCCCCTCTCTCTCACCCCCCCTTTTTACTTCTTCCCCCCTTTTTTCTCTCTCTCCTTTCCTCTTCCCCCTCTCTCTCCCCTTTCCTCCCCCCCCTCTCTCCTTTCCTCTTCCCCCCTCCTTTCTCTCTCTCCTTTCCTCTTTCTCCACCTCTCTTCTCTCACACTTCCTCTTTTTTCTCTCCCCTCCCTTCTCTCTCCCTCTCTTTCTCTTTCTTTCTCTCACTCTCCCTTTTCTCTCTCTATCTCCTCTCTCGCTCTCTTTTTGTCTTTCCCTCCCTCTGGAGAAGACTATAATAATGTCTGCTCTTTGGACATCATACGGGTTCACTGTAAAGTGAAGATGGGATATGACTGGGAGATATTTTCCAGCACACGGGTGATTTCCTGTACAGTGGTCCCATGTCACGTCACAGGCTCGTTCAGCCTAATATGTGGTGTTGGAACCTCCATATACACAATTCAGAACATTAGTACCCCTTATTTCCAGGTACACCCTTCCAGTGTTGGCCATTCCATTAGGGGCGCAGTGGCGCCCCCCCCCAATCTATGCACCCAGCATCTAATCTACATGCAGGGCGCCGGACACATGGATTTCAATAGGGTTTTTTTTTTTTTAAACACATGATTAGACCCAATGTATTCCTGCTTCTCCTCCCGGCCAATCAGGAAGCGGGTCCTGAGGGAGTCTTAGGACACTTCCTGTTTGCACTTCCCACGACAAGCTGGAGCAAGATGGAGCGAGGAGCAGCCTAAGGTTAGGTCACTGATCACCCCCTTCCGGTTCATCTCTCGCGGTGGGGGGGAGGGGGGTGCGTTTGGTCGTGGTAATGAGCACCGACCGCCACTGCGTTTTCCCTTTGTGGTGTGCTGGTCCCCTTTAAGTCAGCAGGTAAGTCAATGGAAAATAAGAGCGTCAGATGGGGAGAGGAGGCCGCACAGCGGACAGAGCGACTGATGAATGTTATTATGGCAGTGCAGGTTCTGCCTGTTCCCAGCATATGCTGCTTGATGTTACAAGGATTAAGTGTCACTTTACTTTGTCTTTGTACCAGAAAACACAGGAGCCATTGTCCGGAGCCAGAGACGCAGAGCTCCGCCCCCTCATCGCGCACACTGGAATCTGTGTTTCAACTGGACTCCTGGAGACTCAGGGGATCACGGTCCCACAATTACCAGAATAGGTGTGTGTGTGGGGGGGGGGATGCCGTCACCAAGGGGCCACCATGAAGGACAGTTTTTGGGCATCTACTGACTCTCATCAGTTAGCACTTTTCCCAGGACTCTGTAGTCTACAGGACATATCCTCCCCATGTTATGGTGGTGAAAAGAGGGGGAGGTGTTCTGTAGGCCTGTCTTGGCGTGACAGACACAGTGCAGTGAGCGCGGGAGTCGCCGGTCAAGGCACAGGCTTCTGAAGAAACGGCACAGGTGGGCCTTCCTTCACAGCGCATGCGTCAATGACGTAACCGGCTGCATATACAGAAAATATCCTCTAAACGGCACACGTTTAGGAGATATTTACAGTACCTATGGGTGAGCCTTATTATATTCTTACCTATAGGTACAAACAATACAGGGGAGTTTACTTCATCTTTAATGCATAGAATGTATTAAGATAAAAAACCTTCTACCTTTACAACTCCTTTAATAACATAACGAATGAATACGTATTGATTGGGATTCATTTGTTTTATTCGAATGAGAGTGACGCCGTAGTCTTTAACTTTTGCATTATTCTTTTTTAACATTCTTCACTCTAAAAAACCGCACTACATATAAAATGGAAACATATTGCAATAAATAGGCAAAAAAGGAAAAGGTCTGGTGTCACCCGCAAACCATCTCCATCCCAATATATGCAACACAAAACAGGAAATCGCCCCGGGACTTTAGATGAGGTGAATGTGTTTAGCCAACAATTGACAGAGTAAATGCAGTCTCAGAATTTATTAAAATAGTCATGCGAACATAAACATGAATCATAGCCAAGCCACTGAAATAATACATACAGTAGAAAATGCCATTACACGTATCAAGGTATAAAATGTTAATTGCAGAGTACACATGCATAAAAAAGTATCCCAACGCGTTTCGCAAGACCATGCTCGCTTCATCAGGGGTAGATGCATGTGTAGTACATCTGTAGGGGGTATAATGAACCAAATAAGTTTCAGCGCAGACATGGTATCATGACAATTAGTCAAGAGGGTCCAAAAACGCATGGCCCTATACTCACCAGAGGCTGGATTAGACTACCAATTGCTTGATACCCAGAGGTGGCAGTAATGAGGATCCGGAATAAATAGAGCAATAAATACAGCAAGGTATAAAAGTGAAATAGAATGATTGATTCCTACTTATTGTGTTTGGGTTGGATGGAGGCGGATCCATTAGAATTTCCAAATCATAAACATAACTAATGAATCCAAAATTCATTTTGTTCCATTCATTACTTTCGGATGCATGCTGCAGCAGTTGATATCGTCCAATCAACTCATTCCATTTCTCTTTGTGGTTTGGACTAGCAGGGATGACTCTGAGTGCATAATTAAGCTCCCGAAATAACGAATTAACCAGTGGCAGCCCGTCCATTAGGGGTGCAGGGCACCCCCCCAATCCATGCGCCCGACCCCTAATCTACATGCAGGGTGCCAGACGCATGGATTTCAATGGGGTTTTTTTTTTGGAAGCACATGATTAGAGCCCGAGGCTCTAATTGGCTTAAAAAAAAGGATGGGCTCAGGGTGCAGAGCACTGCGCCCTGAGCTCACCAAGTTGTGTGACAATAGTGAATTAATATTCACTAATGTCTTCCCGATTCTCCTCCCGGCCAATCAGGAAGCGGGTCCTGAGACCTGATTTGCCAGGGAGTCTTAGGACTACCGGCTAATCAGGTCTCAGGACCCACTTCCTGTTTGGCCGGGAGGAGAAGCATGGTCTGTTCGGCCGGGAGCAGAAGCCCCGGCTCTTCCTCCGGCTGGAGCGGGAAGCGGCAGTGGCGCCCCCCAACCACAAAAGACTCCCCCGGGGCAAGTGCCCCTCCCCCCTTGTGCCGGCCCTGAGCAGCCCTACCCCTCGTCCTCGATCCTAGTTATCTCCTAAGGTAAGGCCGCCTTCCCATCCCTCCCATGGGGGGGGTGGCGGCGCTGCAAGTGAGGAGGGGCGGTGGTTTGTTTGCCGCTCTCCCTCAAAATAATGAGCTCCAGCCGCCACTGGAATTGACACATTAAAACGAATAAAGCCAATATTCCGAAATGATTTCTGAAAGTACGAACCGATTCGGAACAACGAATATAGGAAACAAATCCAAATATACCAAACAAATTCCGAAAACGAATAATTATAACGATTATGACGAAACAAAATTATTTGCTTAATGAACTAATCCAAAACGAAACCAATTTTTCTGTAGTGCACATCTCTATTATTATACAGGATTTATAGAGCGCCAACAGTTTGTGCAGCGATTTACAAAATGAGGGCAAACAGTACAATTACAATACATCTCAAATAGAAACCAGCTGTCCAGCGCACCTATTACCACAACCCACTCTAGCACATGTTACATGTGTCAGCATACTGCAGTGCCTTTCGTTATGAATGTCATCCCAATGCACCAAGGCATTGAAGCTCCAACAGATGTGCATTGTAGCACATTACAGCACATGATAATGTACTATCGTGCCTTGTGGTGCGCAGGGCCGGTGCTACCACTAGGTAAACTAGGCAGCCGCTTAGGGCGCACTGCTGCCTAGGGTACCCGGCCACTGGTGTTCCTACTCTCTTCTCTCTGCAGCAAGCAACTAAGTCTCTGAATCAGCAGGCACTCTGTTCATTCATAGTGTCAGAGGTACAGCGGCGACGGAGGACTGTGTGTGTGTCCCGACTCCCGAATGAATGGAAGCAAGCAAACATTCATTGATGGGCGCTGGTGAGGCTGCGTTTGATGGGCACTGGTGAGGCTGCATTTGATGGGTGCTGGTGAGGCTGTATTTGATGGGCGCTGGTGAGGCTGCGTTTCATGGGCGCTGGTGAGGCTCCATTTGATGGGCGCTGGTGAGGCTGTATTTGATGGGCGCTGGTGGGCTGCATTTAATGGGTGCTGGTGAGGCTGTATTTATTGGGCGCTGGTGAGGCTGCATTTGATGTGCGCTGGTGAGGCTGCATTTGATGGGCACTGGTGAGGCTCTATTTGATGGGCGCTGGTGGGCTGCATTTAATGGGTGCTGGTGAAGCTGTATTTAATGGGCGCTGGTGAGGCTGCATTTGATGGGCGCTAGTGGGCTGCATTTAATGTGCACTGGTGAGGCTGCATTTGATGGGCACTGGTGGGCTGCATTTAATGGGTGCTGGTGAGGCTGTATTTGATGGGCGCTGGTGAGGCTGCATTTAATGGGTGCTGGTGGGCCTGTATTTGATGGGCGCTGGTGAGGCTGCATTTGATGGGCGCTGGTGAGGCTGCATTTGATGGGCGCTGGTGAGGCTGTATTTGATGTGCGCTGGTGAGGCTGCATTTGATGGGTGCTGGTGAGGCTGTATTTAATGGACGCTGGTGGGCTGCATTTAATGGGCGCTTCATTAACCACCTCAATACAGGGCACTTACACCCCCTTCCTGCCCAAGCCATTTGTCAGTTTTCAGCGCTGTCGCACTTTGAATGACAATTGCGTGGTCATGTTACACTGCACCTTAATTAAATTTTTATCATTTTTTTCCCCACAAATAGAGCTTTCTTTTGGTGGTATTTGATCACCTCTGCGGTTTTTATTTATTGCGCTATAAACAAAAGAAGAGGGACAATTTTGAAAAAACACAATATTTTTTACTTTTTGCTATAATAAATATCCATTTTTTTTTTAACAAATTTTTTCCTCAGTTTAGGCCGATACGTATTCTTCTACATATTTTTGGTAAAAAAAAATTGCGATAAGCGTATATTGATTGGTTTGCGCAAAAGTTATAGCGTCTACAAAATAGGGGATAGATTTATAGCATTTTTATTGTTTATTTATTTTTTACTAGTAATGGCGGCGATCTGCAATTTTTATTGTGACTACGATATTGCGGCAGACACATCGGACACTTTTGACACATTTTTGGGACCATTCACATTTATACAGCGATCAATGCTATAAAATTGCATTGATTACTGTGTAAATGTGACTGGCAGGGAAGGGGTTAACACTAGGGGGCGCTCGAGGGGTTAATGTATGACCTAAGAAGGTGATTCTAACTGTGGGGGGAGGGGACTGACTGGGGGAGGTGACCGATCGCTGTCCCTATGTACAAGGGACACGCCATCGGTCTCCTCTCCTCTCTGACAGGACGTGGATCTGTGTTTACATGCACAGATCCACGCTCCTGCTCTGTTACCCGGCAATCGCGGGTGCCCGGCGGACATCGCGGCCGCCGGGCATGCGCACCGGGTCCCGAGTGATGCAGCGGGCATGCGCGCGTGCCGCCGGCAGCGCGCGCGCGCCCCCTAGTGGCTCAGGAGGGCGAGGACGTCATATGACGTCCTCCCAGAACAACAGAAGCCTCGTCCAGCCGTCATATGACGGTGGGCGGTGGCTTAGCGGTTAAAAAGGTGGGGTAAACATGGGCAGGGCAAAGGGGGTGGAGTCAGGGGTGGGGCCAGGGGGCGGAAAAATTAGGTTTCGCCTAGGCTGTCAAAAATCCTTCCACCAGCCCTGGTGGTGCGGTGCTGAAAAGAAAGAGCTGCTGCACACCAGATAAATCACTGGCATCTGCATTTATTGTAAATGTGTCCACAAGCATGGCAATGACAGATGCTTCCTTTCTTGTGTGAATAAGACTGATAGTGAGTGAGCTCTGAATACAGCCATCATGGATTTTGGATGGAGTGGGAGACGATTCAAATTCCTGTCCGGTGATGTGTTGTCCCTGGGTCAACACATAGTGGCATTCAACAGGCCCCAGGACGACGTCAGGTGTGACGAAACGCAGTAGAGAGGAGCGACGTGCTGACGTCACTGCGTTCACACAGGTCCCGGAGTGACGTGCTGCTATCAAGAGCCAGCCGGCTCATTTATACTGCAATCTCTTATTGTTTTAACTGTAAGTGCAATACTTTCTTATTTAAATAAAGTAACCTAGGATTTTACACTATGGAAGCTTTTATGTCTTTTTTATGATCAATGGGAACACGTGCCCCTGAAAGATTACATTCTGTGAAGACGCTGGGATTACCGTTCCATCTTCCAAAAGGCCCGGGCTGGGTGTTAAGCCACAAGCGAGTGTAATAGGAGATCATTTGGAGCCGGTAAGCGGCAGTGTGTGCAGAGGTGGAGGCCTTTATCTCTTTTAACCACGACTCTTGGGTGTATAGTGTGTTAATTTCACATTTGAAAATCACCTTAAAACAGTGGACTATTTAAAACATGATCTAATCAATTAATCAATCAATTTTTATCTATGTAAGGAGTCACTTTATATATATAATTTAGCATTAAGGTTTATTGCTAGTATTCACTCACATGAGAGCATAGCGCAACTTAAAGTGGAGTTCCACCCACTTTTACAACTCTTCAGCATCCCTCTCTAAACTGTGCACTGTAAACGAATTGGATATTTTTTTTTTTCTCAGCACCTACTGTATATCTGCTGTATTCATTTTTCACTTCCTCCTCCCTGGCCGCGGCCCATCGCATCATTTCCTGTTTGCAATGCCTTCTGGGAAGGGGGCGGCAACTTCCTCTGACACTACCGTTGCTATGGAAACCTGACCTGAAACCTATTACACTGCTTGTGCTGCACTGAGCATGTGCGAGATCTGCAAGGATGAGATCCCGGAAGAAATACAGCCTGGCTTCAGATGCCCACACTTAAGATGGCCACGGCCTGCTGTAAGTTTATAAAATAACAAACTACTGCTATAAACTAACAAAACAGACCTTAGTTTACAGACTAACTTTACTAGAATACATTAAGCTTGTGTATTATAGGGGTATTTTTATTTAAAAAGTACAATTTCGGGCAGAACACCACTTTAATATAGAAAGATGGCAATGACAGACCCTGCCCTAGGGCCACATGCCCTAACACGTTTCACCCAATCTGGCTTAGTTGTAGAGATAGATATAGGATGAAACGTATTGGTGGGGCGGCCTTAGGGCGGGTTCTGTCATTGCTATGCTTGTGGATGCTTTTATTAAATGCATCTTTAGCTTGTGAACGTGGATGGTTGGGTTGTGACTCTAGCACCCGGGGTACGAGTGGCAGCGGGGAGGAGCCATTTGGAGGAACTGCTTAGAACAGAGAGCTACCTCTACGTTGTGGTCCAATGTGTTGCATAAAAATGATGCATGACCATTATTTTGGACGTTTTGTTGAGTTGTAAGCCTTAAATCATGAAAAAAAAGTGCAAAGTAGCAGGGCGCCAAGGTGTAGATGGGCCCTTTAAACCTTCACACGTATTGATAACCTTATATAAACAAAGATTTATCTCAAAGAAATGATTGGTGTGGTGGTCACATTCCCTGTTCAGGAGATCTAGAAGTACCAAGGAAAGGAATGTCATGTTTATCCGCAGAGGTCAGCCATGCACATAGAGAAGGTGGAATGATCACCTAATGATTAAAGCTTCCTGGTTAATGATAAACCCAGATATGGAGGTGAGAGGAGCAGGGTGCCAGCAAAGTGAGCTCGTGTCAGCAAGTCTAAGGGACAAAATATGCCTTTCCTGTGCAGTAATATGCATATTACTATGCCATGCATTTTAAACGGCACCCCAACACAAGTGGCGGCCGCTCCATTAGACCCCTTTCACACTGGGGCATTTTTCAGGCATTTTTCAGGCGCTTTAGCGTTAAAAAAAGCACCTGTAAAGCGCCTGAAAGAAGCCTCATCTGCAATCCCAATGTGAAAGCCTGTGTGCTTTCACACTGGGGCGCTGCACTGGCAAGGCGTCAAAAAAAGTCCTGCAAGCAGCTTCTTTGCAGCGCTTTCATGTTTTTGCCACCGAGCTGGGTGCGCCGATGGCCTGAGCCCTTTCAAACTGCCAGCGCCCGAAAAACGCCCCAGTGTGAAAAGGGTCTTAAGCGGCGCTTTACCAGCGTTTATCGGGCGCTGGCAGTGTGAAAGGGCTCGGGCTTTCACATTAGGATTGCAGATGAGGCTTCTTTCAGACACATTTTTTAACGCTAAAGCGCCTGAAAAATGCCCCAGTGTGAAAGAAGTCTTAGGGGCGCAGGGGCGCCATCCCCCCTAATTAATGCGCCCGCCCCCTAATCTACATGTAGGGCACCGGACGCATGGATTTCAATGTTTTTCTTTTTTTTAAGCACATGATTAGAGCCTGAGGCTTTAATTGGCTTCAGAAAAGGGTGGGCTCGGGGCGCAGAGCATTACGCCCTGAGCCCACCCAGTTGTGTGACAATAGCAAATTAATATTCGCTATTGTCTACCTGCTTCTCCTCCCGGCCAATCAGAAAGCAGGTCTTAAGACCAGATTGGCTGAGAGGAGAAGTGACCGTATTGGCCGGAAGCAGAAGCAGGGGGGAAGCAGCCAAGAAGGAGACGCAGGGGGAAGCCACCGAAGCCGCCCACGACCTAGATGGAGTAAGTGCGGGGCAGGTGGGCGTATGGGGTGAGCGACAAGGGGGGGGGGGATTGTTCGCCGATCGACCTAGTGATGGGGGGGTGGGGGGTTTGACCAAACGACCGACCGAACAGGGGAGTTGGGTGGTTTGTTTGCCGCCCCCCCACACACACACACACACCACAACACAAGGTGATCCACTACCATGATGCGTTGGATTACCAAAAATGCATGTCTATAGCATTGGACATTTTGATGCATTGCTAGTCCATTCACTTGCATAAGCTGCCATAGGGCCTGTTCACACTGTGTGTGTGGTGACTGGCATTTTTCTGCATATGATTAACACCAGTCACCACAAGGGCACATGGAAAACAATTGTTTTCTATCTGCCCCGTTCACACCATAAGGCTGGTATTATGTGCAGTGCGGTACATTGGATGGCACTGCAGGTCATCACAGTGCTGCGCAGCGAGCTGCAGTGCCGAGACTTAAATGGAGTGTAACACTAACTTTGTACATTCTCAATAAAGTTTTTTTTTATTTTATTTTTTCTGATGCTGAAACAATACATGGTATCATGGTAAAATTTAGAAAATTAGTACTTTGTGCGCTGATGAGGCTGCACTGATAGGCTTTTAAAATTTCACAAATAAGTAATTTTTCTTCTTTACTGATGGGCACTGATGAGGCTGCACTGATGGGCACTGATGAGGCTGCACTGATGGGCACTGATGAGGCTGCACTGATGGGCAATGATGAGGCTTATAAAAGTTTGAAAATAAGTAATTTTTCTTCTTTACTGGTGGGCACTGAAAAAGGCTGCACTGATGGGTACTGATGAGGCTGCACTGATGGGCACTGATAGGCTGTGCTGATGGGCACCGATGAGGCGGCACTGATGGGCACTGATAGGCAGACATGCAGACACAGCGTGTGAGGAAAGGACCGCCGATAACCGGCAAGTCTGTTTACATGTGATCAGTTATACTGAGTATATATAAAGATACATTGAGGGCCCATCCACTGCTTTGCAGTCTGTCAATATGCATTATGATGCGCAAGTAATTAGTGCAATTGCGCCATTCATTTTGAAAGGCACCCCAACGCATCGGTGTTCTAGTGTTCCGCAATGTCCTATAGAAGTTTGTTGCGTTAAAACAAGGGACAGCACATTGGGGTTCAAAATAAAGGAGCTGCCTTAATGCAACATGCAATAACGAACTTGCATTAATGCACCACAAAGCAGTGAATGGGCCCCGGTTCTTATTCATCTGCCCCGAGCTCAGTAAATCGTACAAACAATTAGTGAAAGGTTAAAGTGAACTGTAATGTCGTCAGTGGTGCCTGCGGTCATGTTCAATGCTCAGCTGAGCGGAAACTTGACCACAGATTGGCTCCGCCAGAATCCAGTTATGTGACCCCCACCCAGCAATGTTCTGACCTTGTGACCACCACTTACACCTCCTATGAAATGATCAGTCAGCTCTGAATGTCGTAACTGTAACTTTCTTATTGTAAGATAAAATATCCAGATAGAAACAAAGAAATATTTGTATAAATACAAACCAGTCATTTGTTCTGGATATATTGTAAGAATAAACATGAAGAGTCAGTTATCTCCAGATAGACCTCTCATCAGATGTATCCATTCATAAGTACAGCATGCTGAGTGATTTGTCACTTCCAGATATTTATTACCTCTTACAGAGATCACATGACTCCCCCTAGCATTGCCTTTATCTGATTTTTCTCTCCAGAAAGCCAGCATTATCTTTGTTCAGACATCATCCAGGGTCACCATCTACTTCCTGGATTGAGATGGACAGGGATGGTGGGAACCCCTCATAAGGGGCATAGGAGGTGTACAGACCTAGGAACTCAGCACATGGATGGTGGGAACCCCTCGTAATGGGCACAGCAGGTGTACAGACCCAGGAACTCAGCACAGGGATGGTGGGAACACTTCATAATGGGCACAGCAGGTGTGCAGACTCAGGAACTCAGCACAGGGATGGTGGAAACCCCTCATAATGGGCACATCAGGTGTACAGACCCAGGAACTCAGCACAGGGATGGTGGGAACCCCTCATAATGGACACTGCAGGCGTACAGACCTGGGAACTCAGCACAGGGATGGTGGGAACACCTCATAACGGGCAAGCAGGTGTACAGACCTGGGAATTCAGCACAGGGATGGTGGGAACCCCTCATAAAGGACAAGCAGGTGTACAGACTTGGGAACTGAGCTCAGGAATAGTGGGAATCCCTCATAAAGGGCAAGCAGGTGTACAGACCCGGGAACTCAGCACAGGGATGGTGGGAACCCCTCATAATGGGCACAGCAGGTGTACAGACCCGTGAACTCAGTACAGGGATGGTGGGAACCCTTCATAATGGGCACAGCAGGTGTACAGACCCGGGAACTCAGCACAGGGATGGTGGGAACCCCTCATACTGAGCACAGCAGGTTTACAGACCTGGGAACTCAGCACAGGGATGGTGGGAACCCCTCATAATGAGCACAGCAGGTTTACAGACCTGGGAACTCAGATCAGGAATGGTGGGAACCCCTCATAATGAGCACAGCAGGTTTACAGACCTGGGAACTCAGCACAGGGATGGTGGGAAACTGCCATTCTGCTCCTTGACGGTGAGGTGTGAGGTTGCTGGTTCTTTAGCTCCTGTGCTTCTACCTGGCGGGGGCCCCCTGGGTAGGCCATAGCCTGTGGAAGGCACTGGGCCTGGCATAGGGAGAGATGAGTCCCTGTCTGCCTTTAGACGGAGGATTGTTGAAACGCTGAAGCGCATTGAGAAAGAAGAGGAGAAATTGGTAGCTTTGAAAGCTGAATTTAAGAAGAAAAAGCTGGTTTGTGCCAAAGTGTTCAGCAAGAAGAGACCGGCTCTGAGGCCTGAGTTAAAAAAGACTTGGAACAAGCTGTGCGGAAGCAAAAAGAACTGGTGTTGGGAATAACTGTCAGCTTCAGTCTGCAGAGAGGAGCGCCTTAGACAATCCAGTGACTTTGCCTGGACCAGACACAGCAGTTATTCCTGAGAATGGTGGAGGAGATGCTGGGAGCAGTAGTGCTACAACTCTCCAGGAGTCTGCAGTAGACATGACTGTGCTTGAACACAGGAAAGAAGCTGAGTGTTCATGGCAGGGGGAGAGGGCAGGTCCTGCCTCTGTTAATCCAAAGACTGCTATCCCAGCTGAATCAGACTCTCTGCCAGCAGGTTTGATTGGGTCTAAGGACAAGACTGCAATTACTGGTGCTGTAAGAAAAATGTATGCTGATGTTGCTGCTAGAGGATCTGGGAAGGAGGACCAAGCAGGGAAAGAATGTGGAAATGTTTTATCTTCCTCGGTATTTAAAAGGAGGAATGTTGTGCAGCCTAAATGGGAGGGTGGAGGACTTCCTCCACATAAGAGGGCAATGGTGGATAATATTCTGCAGATGGGGTTTAGGCCCACAGATATCTTTGCCCTGATCAGTCCAGCCACTTCCTATGAGTACGATTTGTCCTTTATCTGTCCGGAGTCTTTGGACATATTTTGGGAGAAATATGAGCACGTGTGTAGGGGCCTGCCAGACTGGAGAGGGCTCATCCCCAAGCTTGTATCACGCCAGCCACTCATTAAAATGGTGACAATTCTTGTCTGCAATGAATCCATACCACAAGGGAATTTATCTGTATGGTTGAGGAGGTATGGACATTTGGCAAAGGATTCTAACATCATAAGGTGCAATCTGTGCAATGCAGTGGGTCATCCTTACAATCAGTGTCCTGAGGCAATGCACTACAAGCCTGAGCTCATGAGAGAGTTCTTGCGCCTGGACATGGAGGATGCTCGGAGCTCAGCAGCTGCAGTGCCTGTGAGTCCATCTGAGTCTGTGCCAATACCCAATATGTCTGTGTCTTCCCAGTCTGTGGTGCCCCAGTCTGTGCCAATACCCAGTATGTCTGTGTCTTCCCAGTCTGTGGTGGCCCAGTCTGTGCGTGTGCCTATTTTGCCCGTGTCTTCCCAGTCTGTGTGTTTGCCTAGTGTGTCAGTGTCTTCCCGGTCTGTATGTAAGGTATCGGTTGCTGAGAATGTGTCCAATCCTTCTGTGTCTATGTCTTCCAAAATTGCAGAGGCAGCAAGAGTTGCTGGGGCAGGTGTGTCAAGTGCGGTGCCAGTCCCCCCCCCCCCCCCCCCCCGGTGCTGCAGGGTTTCTATTGAGGATCGTGTGGTGCATAGCAGTGGGGAAAATGGTGAAGAGGCTGGCCTGGTGGCAGATAAGGGAAGGGAGAGTGGGGGGGAGGGTAGGAGTGGGAAAGCTGTTGATTCCGGTTTGTCCAAGAATGGTATGGAGTGGTTGAAGGATAGAAGGAGAAAGGGCAAAAGAAGGAAAAAAAGCGGTTCAGTGCCTTTGGCAAATAAGTTTGGGGTCCTGTCAGATGATGACGATGAGTGGGACTCATTGAGTTCAGCATCCTCTATGGATGATGAGTGCCAGGGTGCAATGAAGCGCGCTGGTTCTCCAGGGAGAGGGAGTGGTCAGGCTAATAAACGGCTGCCTCAACTACCCTAATGGCAGTTCCCACTCTGTTAAAAGTGGCAACCATTAATGTTGCCAGCTTAAGATCAGTAAGTGCTCGTCATATGGCCTTATTTTTTCTCAGCGAGTTTGATACTGACATTTTGTTTTTGCAAGAGACCCATCTCAGTAGTCTGGCTGATATAGATCTGGTAAAGAAGGAGTGGAGACGTGGTCCCTCATTTTGGTCTCTGGCGGCCGAGCCTTACAGCGGGGTTGCGGTCCTTTATTCTGGTATGGTAATGTGCGGGTGGGTGATTGAGGTAGAGATTGGGAGATGCATGGTCTTGGACGTCTCTCTGAGGGGGCAGTACCTGCGCCTGATTAACATCTATGGTCCCCAGATGAAATGGGACAGGAAATGCCTTTTTACAAAGATTAAGCCTTTTATTTTTATGGCCCAGCAGGTTATCTTTGGAGGTGATTTCAACACCAGTATTAGGTCTAAAGACAGGAGAGGTTTCAGAGATAAGCTGGGATATGACAGCCTTTTTCTCAATGCGATAGTTAGGGAAGTAGGTCTGGTAGATGTGCACATTAAGCGCTGCCCAGACAGCACGGGGTTCACTTTTCAGCGAGGTAGTAGTTAGAGTAGGATATATATGTTTTTTTAAAGGGAGACTCTGTTTTTTCGGCACCTGTGTGTCGGGCAGTGGAGCTTTCTGATCACTGTATTCTATCTGTGACTCTGAATGCCTCAGACATGCCACCTAGGGGGAGGGGTATCTGGAGGTTGAATTCGGCCCTGCTGGAAGACGAAAGAGTAAGACAACCCTTTGAGGATTTTTTTCAAGCACAGGTAACTATCCTAGGCTTTTGCAACAGTAAGTCAGAATGGTGGGAGCTTGTAAAACAGCAGACTGTTGGGCTTTTCAAGGCCATAGGAAGAAAGAAGCAGCAAGATAAGTATATCACCTACCAGCATTTGCGGAGGAAACTTGACCGCCTTGTTTCGAATGGAGGAGATTCTGGGGCGATCTCTAATGCCGTGTACACACGAGCGGACTTTCCGGCAGACTTGGTCCGGCGGACCGGACTCTGTCGGACAATTTGATTGTGTGTGGGCTCCAGCGGACTTTTTTTTCCCAAAAGTCCGATGGACCTAGAAATAAAACATGTTTCAAATCTTTCTGACGGACTCGAGTCCTGCCGAAAAATCCGCTCGTCTGTATGCTAGTCCGATGGACGAAAACCGACGCTAGGGCAGCTATTGGCTACTGGCTATCAACTTCCTTATTTTAGTCCGGTCGTACGTCTTCGGACTTTGGTGTGATCGTGTGTAGGCAAGTCCGTTCATTTGGAAAGTCCATCGAAAGTCCGTCGGATAGTCCGTCAGACCAATCCGGTCGAAAAGTCAGCTCGTGTGTACGCGGCATGAAGTGAAGCTCCTCCTTAGGAGACATCAATATGACCGGCACGCCTCTTTGGTTAAGGAGAGGGATTATGGGAAATACCATTCGCCTGCGGCCTGACCCTTACCAGAACTGTAAACAGAGCGTAGCAGTTAAGACGATCAATGGCCTGAAGGATAGTGCGGGTTCTCTGACAAAGTCTAGGTCAGGGATCCTGGAGGTTGTCAGGTCATACTATGCCGATTTCCTGGGAGGAGGGAACCTTGATCGGACAAGGATGTTGGGTTTTCTAGACTCTACACCAGGTCTGAAGAGTAATGTTCCTTTGATGAATTTGACAGATGAAATCACTGCAGATGAGGTAATCCAGGCTATTGATAAGCTGGTCATCAAGAAAACGCCAGAGCCAGATGGTTTGACAGCCGAATTTTATACATGTATTAAGACGATCCTGGCTCCCTACCTTGCGGAGGTTTTTATTGGCTGTTTTCAGGAGGGTTCTCTCCCTCCCTCCATGAGGCAATCTGCAGTGATCCTTCTGTCAAAGGGTAAAGATCCTTCGATGATTGGGAATTAGCGCCCCATTAGTCTTCTTAATGTCGATAGAAAGATACTGGCAAATATTTATTTCAAGCGATTATCACCAGTGGCAGACAGTTTGTTATCCCATCACCAGCACTGCTCGGTCCAGGGTAGAAGCACTTTTTCAGCAGTGTTAGCTGTCCGGGAGGCCTTGGAGCATTGTAGGGCTGCTGGTTGGGGTAAATTTTTGCTGACATTGGATCAGGCTAAGGCCTTTGATTGGGTTAATCATGAGTACTTATGGCTCCTTCTTGGCAAATATGGCCTGGAGGGGGGTTTATTGATTGGCTCAAGATTTTGTACAAAGGGGCTGAAAGCTTTCCTCTGGTTAATAGTTGGGTCGGGCAGCCCTTTGTGGTCGGCTCGGGTGTGCGTCAGGGTGTCCATTGAGTCCTCTGCTGTATGTGTTTGCAATCGACCCCTTCATTAGATGGCTAGAGAGTGGACCATTGTGTGGGGTACCTTTGGGCATCACTGGTGAGCCTCCTTTGAAGGTTGTGGCCTATGCTGATGATGTTTCTGTTTTTGTCTCTGGGACTGGGGAGGCACTGGAGGTGGTGTCAGTGATAAGGCAGTATACAGAGGCATCAGATTCAAAGGTCAAGCAGGACAAGTGTGAAGCTTTCTGGATGGGCGTGGAAGGTGAGAGCTTTGTTCTCCCTGGTGATTTCCTGGAGCCCCAGCAAAAAATTATAGTTGTAGGCATTGAATTTGGCCCAGGTGACCATGGTCATGCAAATTGGGTAAACAGGCTGGAGAATGCCGATGCCAATGTGGCAAGCTGGAAAGGTTGGTGGCTTTCCTTGAGGGAAAAGTTTGATCTGATCAAGACTTACCTGATTCCGATTTTTCTGTATGTCAGTTTTGTTTGCGTTTTGCCAGTTTCTCTCAATACCAGGGTCTATAGTTGTTTCTTCCAGCTGTAATGGGGGAACAAAATAAACCTTGTCAAAAGGAATGCGACTTACCTTCCTAAGCGGGAGGGTGGTCTAGGGATGATCAACCCTGTAGTTTTTTTCTCTCTGATGTTTGTGAAGTACAATCTTGGTAACATGTTGGCAGAGAGACCGCCTGGGTGGGTTGGTATTTTCCAGTCCTGGTTTAGGCCCTTTCTGCGAGACTGGGAAAATGGTGGGCAAGTGAAAAAAGCCTGAGGGTCAAGCATGATAAGCTCCCGGCCCCGTGTTTGAAAATGTTTCGGCAGTGACAAGTAAAAGCAGGAGAAGTCAGATCTCTTCCTAGGAAACTTCTTGAGAAGCGGATGATGAGCTCTGCTTTTTGCGAGCCACTGGTCTTAAGGGATTGCCCAAGCCAGGTTTTGAGGGTGGGTTTGCGATTAATTAATTTGGAGAGAATCCCAATGAAGTTTAGGGATCAGGCTTGGCTTGCCTTTCATGGAAAACTATATGTGAAGGGCAACTTGAAGTTTCTTTTTATGAGTGATCAGGGCTGCCCGAGAGTGGAGTGTGGAGGAGTGGTGCAGTCAATGGATCACTTTCTACTTCAGTGCCTTTTTAATAAAGAGGTGTACAAGGGGGTGGGGAGGGCTCTGAGTATACCCTTCCTCCTCTATATGAGTTATGCAGAGTGGGTGTATGGGGCATTCCAGACTCACCGGGATTATGATTTGGAAACACTTTTTTTAGTTAGTCTAGTAGTCCGTTATTTCAAGTGGAGTGCACGGTGTCAGGTATCCTTACGGAGTAAAATCCTCCCTGTCGAAGTGGTGGTGCAGGACATTCTGGGTGAGGTTGGGAAGATTCGGGGTCTTGAGAAAGGCAGGTGGCAGCAGGAGGCCTGGATAAGGGCGTGGAGGAATATCAGGACTCTGTAGCTGCTGCCTCTTGATCTCGGGGTGTGCGGCTTTTCTTTGTATTCTTGTTTCACTCCCCTAGATTTTCAGATCAAATATATTTTTGATAAAAGGCTACATGCATGGTGACAGTGATGTTCCTTAGTCTGGCTTTCCCGTAGGGATTATGTTGTGCGCAATTTGGTTTGCACCATTTATTATGTTCTTGTTTTTTTGTTTTGTATAGTCGTATTCAATTATTTTGTAAATATGTTTGATTTATTTATTATGGTTTTATTGTAAGTTGTTGTTTGTAAGATTTTTCAGTAAACAAAATGAACCCCTCATAATGGACACAGCAGGTGTACAGACCCGGGAACTCAGCACAGGGATGGTGGGAACCCCTCCTAATGGGAACAGCAGGTGTACAGACCCAGGAACTCAGCACAGGGATGGTGGGAACCCCTTATAATAGGCACGGGAGGTGTACAGACCCAGGAACTTAGCACAGGGATGGTGGGAACCCCTCATAATGAGCACAGCAGGTGTACAGACCTGGGAACTCAGCACAGGGATGGTGGGAACCCCTCATAATGGGCACAGCAGGTGTACAGACCTGGGAACTCAGCACAGGGATGGTGGGAATCCTTCATAATGGGCACAGCAGGTGTACAGACCAGGGAACTCAGCACAGGTATGGTGGGAACACTTCATAATGGGCACAGACCTGGGAGCTCAGCACAGGGATGGTGGGAACCCCTCATAATGGGCACAGCAGGTGTATTGACCTGGGAACTCAGCACAGGGATGGTGGGAACCCCTCATAATGGGCACAGCAGGTGTACAGACCTGGGAACTCAGCACAGGGATGGTGGGAACCCCTCATAATGGGCACAGCAGGTGTACAGACCCGGGAACTCAGCACAGTGATGGTGGGAACCCCTCATAATGGGCACAGCAGGTGTACAGACCTGGGAACTCAGCACAGGGATGGTGGGAACCCCTCATAATGGGCACAGCAGGTGTACAGACCCGGGAACTCAGCACAGGGATGGTGGGAACCCCTCATAATGGGCACAGCAGGTGTACAGACCCGGGAACTCAGCACAGTGATGGTGGGAACCCCTCATAATGGGCACAGCAGGTGTACAGACCTGGGAACTCAGCACAGGGATGGTGGGAACCCCTCATAATGGGCACAGCAGGTGTACAGACCCGGGAACTCAGCACAGGGATGGTGGGAACCCCTCATAATGGGCACAGCAGGTGTACAGACCTGGGAACTCAGCACAGTGATGGTGGGAACCCCTCATAATGGGCACAGCAGGTGTACAGACCTGGGAACTCAGCACAGGGATGGTGGGAACACTTCATAATGGGCACAGCGGGTGTACAGACCTGGGAACTCAGCACAGGGATGGTGGGAACCACTCATAATGGGAACAGAAGGTGTACAGACCTGGGAACTCAGCACAGGGATGGTGGGAACCCCTCATAATGGGCACAGCAGGTGTACAGACCTGGGAACTAAGCACAGGGATGGTGGGAACCCCTCATAATGGGCACAGCAGACATACAGACCTGGGAACTCAGCACAGGGATGGTGGGAACACTTCATAATGGGCACAGCGGGTGTACAGACCTGGGAACTCAGCACAGGGATGGTGGGAACCCCTCATAATGGGAACAGAAGGTGTACAGACCTGGGAACTCAGCACAGGGATGGTGGGAATCCTTCATAATACACACAACATCTAGCAAAAACTAAAAGCTCAGTTTTCAGGTTGTGTGTCTCTCCAATATCTTCCTCTGATACCAGATAAAAGTCCATTTCCCTTCTGATATGTCCTGTATTGTATTGGTTGATTTTAACAAACACAACAAGCATTTAACAATCCCAAAAGAGCCATCAGATAGAAAGGTTTCATATTTGCTTCCACATTTTGCACCTACTATCTAACACGTAACAAGCCCACTCCCCCACAGAGCTGACAATCTGTAACTTGGGCACTGTGGGAACAATGGTAATGCTGAGGTGCAGGTTGGTAAATAGTCGAGCTCCCAGTACAGAAGGAGGAGGAGGAGGACAGGGAGGCGGGGGATGTTCAGGAACAGGTTAGCTTCTCAGGTGAAACCACTTTCATCCACCTGTTCACATTCCTGAAACTACTGAGTTGGGTGACACTGACTCCATCCATCTCTGCCTGTATCCTGAGAAAGAACTCTTCACCTGGAGTAGAGACCTACCTGACCTCTGGGAAAGACATCTACCTGACCTCTGGGCAGGACCTCTTTCTACCTAGCTGACCAAGACCTCTGGACTAGACATCCACCTGACCCCAAGACATCTACTTACCTACTTGGGGCCCAGAATTTACTTCACTGTGCCTTTCCCACACCTGGATTTTTTCTGATACTCTTCCCTGAACCCCCCCCCACCGGCTGCCTGGACCCTCATAAGGAGAGGGGGATCTAAATTTCAGCGATGGGAACATTTCTACACCATTTTCTCGTCCTCCTAGCAGGTAAGTGCTTTTGCATTACTTTGGTGTAATTGAAGTGACCAGATGGAGCTTTATGCAAAATTCTATTTAGTTTAGTTGGCTTTTTGATTATTCATCGTTTGCACTTGACTTTTTTTATACCGATCGTTCTGTTGGAAGAGCTGAGTCGAGTTGTTTTTAGAGGTTTTGGGCGTGTGTTGATGTGACGATGGCCTCTTAGAGACGTCAGCTGCTGCGTATGAAGTATGCAATGACTGACATATACAGGGGTGTGTGTAGAAAATATATATAATCAGAATCGATGAAAGAAGAACACACGACAGATGAGGCCTCACTGAAAAAACAAGTCCACCATACACTTCACAATCTGACCGTACAAACTATGGTGGTCGTACACACATTAATAAATCGATTGATTTTCTGATTGATTTTTTTTCCTGTCGGAAGAGATCAGTCTATTGCTGACAACCCATACGATCAATTTGCCACACATGGGGGAAGTGTATTTCGATTGATTGCTGAGATACGATGGAACTGACTGCGTCTCTCTTTCCACCATGTAATCTCCTCTGAATACAGTTATATTCATGAGCCCGGTGCTAGTGATTGGTGCAAAACGATTAATAATACTCCACCCTGGCCAATCGAATCCGATCAAAAGTGGATTCTAAATTGAGTGGAAGGAAAATTTATGGCTATTCGATTGTTTGCAGATTTGATCAAATTGTGCATCGATTGAAAAAAAAAAAATCTAAGCATGTAGCCTCTGTCAGATCTACTAGAACTTTGTAACATAGGAATCCACCTTAACTATTCAATCCCAGGTAGGGTCACCATATACAAGAAAATCTGTGTGTAATCTTTGCACCATCAACTTTCGATCTATCAAAAACCATAAAACGAGGACCTACCTAATCCATCCAATCGGGCAGGACCTTACTCTACATCATTATTGGTAGATCTAAAGGCGATTGGAGAATCAGACTGTAAGGTGTGGTGTGAGTTATAGATCTAAAGATCACTATGCATGTTATAGTCTGATTATACGATCGATCTACCAACAACTATGTAGTACAAGGGTCTGCCTGATTGGATACAAATTGATTGGATAGATTGGGTTGGTCTTCATATGACATAGATTTGGTAAGCCTAAAATTGATTGCACGGCCAGATTGTATGGTGACCCTACCAAGATTGCACGGCCTGGTTGCATGGTGACCCTACCAAGATTGCACGGCCTGGTTGCATGGTGACCCTACCAAGATTGCACGGCCTGGTTGCATGGTGACCCTACCAAGATTGCACGGCCTGGTTGCATGGTGACCCTACCAAGATTGCACGGCCTGGTTGCATGGTGACCCTACCAAGATTGCACGGCCTGTTTGCATGGTGACCCTACCAAGATTGCACGGCCTGGTTGCATGGTGACCCTACCAAGATTGCACGGCCTGGTTGCATGGTGACCCTACCAAGATTGCACGGCCTGGTTGCATGGTGACCCTACCAAGATTGCACGGCCTGGTTGCATGGTGACCCTACCAAGATTGCACGGCCTGGTTGCATGGTGACCCTACCAAGATTGCACGGCCTGGTTGCATGGTGACCCTACCAAGATTGCACGGCCTGGTTGCATGGTGACCCTACCAAGATTGCACGGCCTGGTTGCATGGTGACCCTACCAAGATTGCACGGCCTGGTTGCATGGTGACCCTACCAAGATTGCACGGCCTGGTTGCATGGTGACCCTACCAAGATTGCACGGCCTGGTTGCATGGTGACCCTACCAAGATTGCACGGCCTGGTTGCATGGTGACCCTACCAAGATTGCACGGCCTGGTTGCATGGTGACCCTACCAAGATTGCACGGCCTGGTTGCATGGTGACCCTACCAAGATTGCACGGCCTGGTTGCATGGTGACCCTACCAAGATTGCACGGCCAGGTTGCATGGTGACCCTACCAAGATTGCACGGCCAGGTTGCATGGTGACCCTACCAAGATTGCACGGCCAGGTTGCATGGTGACCCTACCAAGATTGCACGGCCAGGTTGTATGGTGACCCTACCAAGATTGCACGGCCAGGTTGTATGGTGACCCCATCCGTGATCTCCACCTTCTAGCTATCGTATTCAGATAGCAGCGGTGAGTCCCTCGTACCATCTGAAAGGGCCAACGATTTTCCTCCCCGGCTCAGTTGATCTTTAGATCCGACTTTTGCCAACAGGGCCTCCCACAACTCGAATCTCGCCAGATTCCTGCTGATCTAAGCCGTGTGTAGGCAGTTCGGACCTCCACAGAGATTTGGGGTGATCCACCCCAATAACGGTTGTACATTCGAAGGTAGTGTGTGACCTCTATGGACTTCCCTGGACACCGGATCTCATATTGATTGTCTGAAATATTTTTATAGACATTGTTTCATCAAAGCAAAAGGATCAATATCTGGAGCAGATCCAGTCCTGTCTATTAAATATCCCAGGCTGTCTGATCCTGTTCTGATGATGGGGTAAAGTCAGATTCATCAATTATAATCATTTCCTTTGACGTGTTGTGTAATAACAGCGATTACAGATTAGCCGAGGTGGAATGTGAGGACTGACTCAAGTGTAATGTAACCTGATCTGAGCCGTTGTACGTTCAGTAGGAAATTTTGAACTGGTTGTTGTGTTCTGATTGGTCAAAGTCTACGTGGCACCAGCAATGGCTTTGAAAGTGGTACACAGCAGCCTTTCTCAACCAGCATTCCTCCACAGGTTGCTAGGGGTTCCTTGTGCAAGGAGCAATTTCTGCTTCTCTCCTGCTGGCCACCAACACAAGGGGCCCTTGTCCTCCCTCTGGCCACCAACGCAAGGGGCCCTTGTCCTCCCTCTGGCCACCAACGCAAGGGGCCCTTGTCCTCCCTCTGGCCGCTGCTGGGGGTCTGGAGGATATTAGTTATGAGGAAAGGTTGCGAGTACTGATCTTATTCTCTCTGGAGAAGCCCCTGTGAGGGGCGGATATGATTTCAATTTATAAATACCGTACTGGTGACCCCCACAAAAGGAATAAAACTTTTTTGCGGAAAGGAGTTTAACAAGACACGTGGCCACTCATTAAAATGAGAAGAAAAGAGGTTTAACCTTAAACTACTTAGAGGGTTCTTTACCGTAAGAGCGGCAAGGATGTGGAATTCCTTTCCACAGGAGGTGGTCTCAGCGGGGGGGCATTGATAGTTTCAAAAAACTATTAGATAAGCACCTGAATGACCACAACATACAGGGATATACAATGTAATACTGACATATAATCACACACATAGGTTGGACCATTCCTCCCGCTGGCCACCAATGTAAGGGGGCCCATTTCTCGTCGCTGGCCACCAAGGTAAGGGGGCCCATTTCTCGTCGCTGGCCACCAAGGTAAGGGGGCCAAGGGGGCCCATTTCTCGTCGCTGGCCACCAAGGTAAGGGGGCCCATTTCTCGTCGCTGGCCACCAAGGTAAGGGGGCCCATTTCTCGTCGCTGGCCACCAAGGTAAGGGGGCCCATTTCTCATCGCTGGCCACCAAGGTAAGGGGGCCCATTTCTCGTCGCTGGCCACCAAGGTAAGGGGGCCCATTCTCCATATTGAGCATCACACTAATGTAGTTGGTGCTGTAGATATAGTAAATATTAGCCGGGGTTCCCTGACACCAGAAAATTATTTCCGGGGTTCCTCTGTGTTTAAAGGTAACGAGAGGCTGGTGTAAAATGTGTGGCTCATAGATCGTGTCCTATGGTATTACATTGGATGGGTGTGAGCTGTTACTGCAACGTAGGTGAAATGAAAGAACGAGATGGAGGTAAGTCCTTGTCCCTGATATGTGGACTGTAGTAAGCAATTAACTAACATTCAGCCAGCCTAGGATTCATAACTGGCTGCAGACTGTGCCATGGCACTGGTCCAGTAAGGAAGGGGGCCAGTAAGGATAGAGAAGGGACATCCTCTCCCACTGATCGTAAAGCAGATCACACAGGATGCTGAAACTAAGTGTATCCAAAGCCAAAATGTTGTCTTAGAGCAGGGAATGGTTAAATGTCCGGGTGCTTTGTATGGATCAGTAGGGACATTTACCTTTTTTGTTTTAAGAGATCAACAGGAAATCTCCCCAATGATGGGGTACTAAAGTAAAATTTAGTACAACGAACGATCTGCAGATTTTCTGATCCTTAGTATAGTGTTTTCGGACGACAAAAGCTGAAGTTGCAGGCTATAAAATTTTTATCGCACGTGAACATAACATCCAATAATTTAGTACAGTTTTCGTCCAAAAAAATTTAGCAGGAGTAATGCCCCATACACGATCCGATTATCGGACGAATGATCGTCCCCTTTTTTTTTTTTTTTTTTTTTTTTTTTTTTTTTTTTTTTTTTTTTTGGAATGCTAATCTCGCGTCGAATCTGATGAGTTTACTAAAGTCACAAATTCTCGTACGACAGAATAAAAATTCGGAAGTGATGTCATGTGTGTGTGACAAAGGTTGTCTTATGTAATAAAAAAAAAAAAAAAAAAAACTTTGGCATCGGAAACACTTTCAGTTAAAAATTTTCTTTTTTCTGGTTGGTCAATGGTGATGTTGGAAGTGGAGAGGTGGTATTGAGGCGTGGCATCCGTGGTCCCATCATGTGAACTCTCCGGCCTGCACAGGAGCTGGCGGTCCTTCTGGGGTGTGTCAGTGCCCGGGAGCTGCGTCTTTGGCACGCTGCCTCCATCTACATGACACAGTTCCTGGGAAATGTCAGGCAGCAGCACTCTGCGAGGAAACCATCAGCATTGCTAATGTAACCTAACTAGTTATCACTAGTGTACAAATTATACAGATAATGGCATAATATGCCAATGGGAGTGTTGCAATACCGGGGGGGAGCTAACACTGGGTTACACATTGAGATTGTCACTTTCCTTTTAGGATCCAATTTGCTGCATCACTATATGAAGAGGTACACATCCAGTATATATATTCTGTGCTGTAGGTGACATATACCTGACCACTCTCTACAATATACACTGTGCAGTACATTACACACTCCAGACTTTGCCCCATTATGCTATGTAGTAGATTACACATATTTAATACTGTGGAGTATATTACATGCAGTACAGTGCCTTGAAAATGTTTTCATACCCCTTGAAATTTTCCACATTTTGTCATGTTACAACCAAAACCGTAAATCTATTTTATTGGGATTTTTTTGTGATAGACCAACACAAAGTGGCTCATAATTGTGAAGTGAAAGGAAAATGATAAATGGTTTTCAACATTTTTTACAAATACAAATCTGAAAAGTGTGGCGTGCGTTTGTATTCACCCCCCTTTACTCTGATATCCCTTAACTAAAATCTAGTGGAACCAATCGCCTTCATAAGTCACCTAATTTAGTAAATAGAGTCCACCTGTGTGTAATTTAATCTCAGTGTAAATACAGCTGTTCTGTGAAGCCCTCAGAGGTTTCTTAGAGAACCTTGGTGAACAAACAGCATCATGAAGGCCATGGAACACACCAGACAGGTCAGGGATAAAGTTGTGGAGAAGTTTAAAGCAGGGTTAGGTTATAAAAAAAAAATATCCCAAGCTTTGAACATCTCACGGAGCTCTGTTCAATCCATCATCTGAAAGTGGAAAGAGTATGGCACAACTGCAAACCTACCAAGACATGGCCGTCCACCTAAACTGACCGGCCGGGCAAGGAAAGCATTCATCAGAGAAGCAGCCAAGAGGTCCATGGTAACTCTGGAGGAGCTGCAGAGATCCACAGCTCAGGTGGGAGAATCTGTCCACAGGACAACTATTAGTCGTGTTCTCCACAAATCTGACCTTTATGGAAGAGTGACAAGAAGAAAGACATTGTTGAAAGAAAGTCATAAGAAGTGCAGTTTGCGAGAAGCCATGTGGGGGACACAGCAAACGTGGAAGAAGGTGCTCTGATCGAATGAGACCAAAATGTAACTTTTTGGCCTAAAAGAATAACACTATGTGTGTCGGAAAACTAACACTGCACATCACCCTGAACACACCATCCCCACTGTGAAACATGGTGGTGGCAGCATCATGTTGTGGGGATGCTTTTCTTCAGCAGGGACAGGGAAGCTGGTCAGAGTTGATGGGAAGATGGATGGAGCCAAATACAGGACAATCTTAGAAGAAAACCTGTTATGCCCCGTACACACGGTCGGATTTTCTGATGGAAATGTGTGATAGGACCTTGTTGTGGGAAATTCTGACCATGTGTGGGCTCCATCACACATTTTCCATCGGAATTTCCGACACACACAATTTGAGAGCTTGCTATAAAATTTTCCGACAACAAAATCCGTTGTCGGAAATTCCGATCATGTGTACACAAATCCGACGCACAAAGTGCCACACATGCTCAGAATAAATTTAAGAGAGGAAAGCTATTGGCTACTGCCCCGTTTATAGTCCTGACTTATGTGTTTTGTATTTTCCGATAACTTTGTGTGACCGTGCCAACATCCGTTGGAAAAAATCCATGGATTTTGTTGTCGGAATGTCTGATCAATGTCCGACCGTGTGTACGGGGCATTAGTCTGTAAAAGACTTGAGACTGGGGTGGAGGTTCACCTTCCAGCAGGACAACGACCCTAAACATACAGCCAGAGCTACAATGGAATGGTTTAGATCAAAGCATATTCATGTGTTAGAATGACCCAGTCACAGTCCAGACCTAAATCCAATTGAGAATCTGTGGCTAGACTTGAAAATTGCTGTTCACAGATGCTCTCCATCCAATCTGACAGAGCTTGAGATATTTTGCAAAGAAAAATGGGCAAAAATGTCCCTCTCTAGATGTGCAAAGCTGGTAGAGACATCCCCAAAAAGACTCGCAGCTGTAATTGTAGTGAAAGGAGGTTCTACGAAGTATTGACTCCGGGGGGCGCTATACAAATGTACCTCACACTTTTCACATATTTATTTGTAAAAAAAAAAAAAAAAAAAAAAAAAAATTGAAAACCATTTATCATTTTCCTTCCACTTCACAATTATGTGCCACTTTGTGTTGGTCTATCACATAAAATCCCAATAAAATACATTTACGTTTTTGGTTGTAACATGACAACATGTGAAAAATTTCAAGGGGTGTGAATACTTTTTCAAGGCACTGTATATTACATACTACATACACTGTGCTGTAAGTGACAGACACATTACCATTCTACTCTAGACACTGTGCAGTACATTACATGCAGTGCATAACCTACTCTATACACTGTGCGGTAAGTGACAAACTCATTAGTGTGCAGTACGTTACAACACAGTGTTTAGGTGATGTACTGCGTGTAATATAATGGAGTGTGTAAGTGAAATACTACTGACCACTCTACTCTAGACACACTGCACTGCATTTCATGTACTAAACTTTGTGTTAAACTCTCACCACTCTACTCTGTACACTGTGAAGTACTTTACACGCTCCAGACTGTGCATGCATTACATACCTTCACATACATCAGTGGAATCCTTCTGACCACTGTACTCCTACACACTCCAGACTGTGCATGCAGTACATACATAACCTACTGATACACGTACATAAGTGGAATAATTCTGACCACTGTACTGTAGACATTGTGCAGAACATTACACACTCCAGGCTCTGCCCCATTCTATATGCTGTGCAGTAAATCTTTTTCCTGAAGATCCTTCCTCCAACACTTTCCCAATAGGTCACACTCCCCTATAACCATCCTACAGAGCTGTACCCCCAACAAGCTCATTGGGCTCCTCATGCAGTTCAATGAAATGGCCATCTATAGAAAGTGTTCCTGGCTCTGCCCAGAACTGTAGGGCAAATGGCTGCAATCCCCTGTAAAGCTATTTCTGTAAAGTTCAGAAGTATATTAAGAGAACTCTTGTGTTAGAAATTCTCAGACGTTCCTCGATGCCTGCAGTTGTGCTTTTTAAAATGTCGGTTCATGTCAGAGACTGGCTGGGGTTTAATGATCGACCCTCCCCCGGGCTGTTTACACACCTCTGTATACCTGGAACAAATAGATCGGAGATAAGACTGTGTACAGAACAAGACTGCTGCAATCACTAATTATTGCTGCTATTCTTCTCTCTTGTTTGACCTCCTCCTGCAGTACACATCACACTTTTTTTCTCACGCTGCCTTTAGGATCCTTTTTGTCCAATGGGAGGGCCGGCGTGAAGGGGCCCAATGGGAGGGCCGGCGTGAAGGGGTCCAATGGGAGGGCCGGCGTGAAGGGGTCCAATGGGAGGGCCGGCGTGAAGGGGTCCAATGGGAGGGCCGGCGTGAAGGGGTCCAATGGGAGGGCCGGCGTGAAGGGGCCCAATGGGAGGGCCGGCGTGAAGGGGTCCAATGGGAGGGCCGGCGTGAAGGGGTCCAATGGGAGGGCCGGCGTGAAGGGGTCCAATGGGAGGGCCGGCGTGAAGGGGTCCAATGGGAGGGCCGGCGTGAAGGGGTCCAATGGGAGGGCCGGCGTGAAGGGGTCCAATGGGAGGGCCGGCGTGAAGGGGTCCAATGGGAGGGCCGGCGTGAAGGGGCCCAATGGGAGGGCCGGCGTGAAGGGGCCCAATGGGAGGGCCGGCGTGAAGGGGCCCAATGGGAGGGCCGGCGTGAAGGGGCCCAATGGGAGGGCCGGCGTGAAGGGGCCCCAATGGGAGGGCCGGCGTGAAGGAGGGCACAAGTGCTAAGGTGAGAAGACAAAGACTGGAACTTAGGAGTATTGGTATCAGATGGGCTGGAGTCAACGCTGTATCTTGGCCTAGGCCGGCACTTTGCAGGGGATGTGAAAAAAAAAAAAGCCGCCCCCCACATGAAAAAAAAAGAGCCTACTTCCTGCATGAAAAGAGTCCCAGCAGGCTTCCGCTATACTTTTAGTGTAGCCCCAATATAATGGGGCAGACTGAGCTGGGGGGGGCAGGGTCCAGGAGGCAAAATAGGTCTGGTGCCCCCATAAAGTGGCTACACTGCTGCCAGTATTTATAATACCAGCCGCCGGCCTGTGACTGGCCTGACATTCAGACAGACCAGCAGCCACACTTAATACAACTGGTGGCCGCCGATACTAGTAAGTGTGGCACTGGCAGCAGGTCTTAGCAGCCTATAGCTCTTCCTACCCTCCTCCGTGGCATCCTTGGGAGGCAGTTACGATATGTAATGTAACTACCTGACCCCCCCCCCAGGGCTCTCCTGTGTCAGTAGCATGAAGAAGAGAGAAGCCCCAGGTATGGCAGCAAAGGGTATTTTTTGTTTTGTTTTTTGTTTTGTTTTTTTGTTTTTCTTTGCGTTCTCAAGGACAACTCTGAGTAGAGTATTTAGGTGGTTTCCTTCCTCATTAATAACTTTAAAGAGATATATTAAGTGATTACGGGATTACTTCCTTGTGAGTCATACTTTGAGCACTAATGAACCTGTTGTTCTGGAATTGAGAGGGTTAAGTCTTGAGAGCTCCGGTGTTGGTGTAATGAAAATTCTGGGCTTTTGTAGTCTTCTGGATGAGAAGTAAAGCTGGAACGCATACTTTTTTGCTTGTGATATTATTTTTTTTTTTTTTTTTTTTTTTTTTTTTTGCAACCTGCTGATTTGTCTTAAGTTTTTCTCTATAGGAACATCTTTATGCCAGTTAATCCTGTTTTATTTAGCAAAGTGAATTTGTAATTACCGTATTTATCGGCGTATAACACGCACCCCAAGTTTAGGAGGGTAGTTTAAGGAAAAAAACTTACATTTAAATGCCCATCAATGCAGCCTCATCAGTGTCCATCATTGCAGCCCTGCCCAGTGCCTCTGCAGCCTTGCCAGTCTCTTTGCAGCATTGCCCAGCAGTGTTGCCAACTGTCAGTATTTTTACTGGCAGCCAGTAAAAAATGGGCATTTTTCTCCTGCCAGTAACAGGAAAAGGTTGCCAGTAAAAAAAATGTCTGTGACTCTTGGCCCAGGCCAAGACCATTTGAGTGCCTTCTACAGTGTGTTAGGGCAGTCCTGGTGGGGGGGAGGTCTGGTGGAATCAGTGCCTGAGCATTTTGTGTGATGTCATGGTGCAAGGGAGACGAGCCGAGCGACCGGAACCTTGTGTGTGCAAGGCAAGCTGGGAGCGGCACTGTCAGTGCTGTTTGGACTGGAGGGGACTGAAGGGACCCCCTGGTGTGGAGAGTGACTGTCACTGTGACTCGAGGGGACATGTTGTGTTGGTGAGATGTCGTCATCATCATCTGTGCTGCTGCACACTGCTGTCAGTGTCACAGTGAGAGTCAATTTCACATGTGTGTGTGTGCCGCCTATTCAGATTTCTTGTCCTCCCGAGTCCTGTCCCTGAGCTATTTACTTACTAGTAAATTTATTGTAAATAAAATAAGAAATTTTTTTTTGTCTTAATATCTACATTAAATCACATTGCTAATTGCATATTGCACTTGTTTGTAGCCTAAATACTAAAATATGCGCTTAAAACTGTAAATTTTGTAACTTTTGAAAATGCCAGTAAAAACTTGGTTATGCCGGTAAATTTTGGGTGTTGTGTCAGTAAATTTCAATCTGGTAGGTTGGCAACACTGTTGCCCAGCCGCTGATCTTTTAAAATTGGCGCCGATCTCCGCTGACTGTGAGCGGGGCGAGCGCCGGCGAGATACACAAAGCCGAGTGTACTCAGCTAGTTTCGGCTCCTCTCGCAGTCCCGCCCCCTGACTGTGAGTAGAGCCGAGAATAGCCGAGTACACTCGGTTATGTGTATATCGCTGGCGCTCGCTCCGCTCACAATCAGTGGAGATCGGCGTATAACGCGCACCAACGATTTTCCCCTGATTTTAAGGGGAAAAAAAGTGCGTGTTCTACGCCGATAAATATGGTAAACATGCACAGGTTAAAGATCTTTCAGTGTGTGTGTGTGTGTGTGTGTGTGTGTTGACATATTTTGGGGTCGTTTTTGACCTGATTCAGTCCTTATTTTTTTGCTATGAAGCTGGTTTGTGAATGTCACATGACCACCATCAAATGGAACATTAGTTGGGCAGGTCCCCATCCCCGGTGTTCCTCCTGGAATAAATGGCACCGACAGCCAAGAGCGATACCTGTGTGGTCAGATCAGCATTGTATGTCCTTTAATCCGCAAATATGGATTTAGCCCAACCCTATTTCCTGGCCCAATGTGATGTCATTTACAGGGCCGTATTAATAGTATCATGGGCCCCTGGGCAAAGTAATGCTCTGGGGCCCCTACAATGGAGATAGTGCAGGTAAACAGACATCAGGTAGGTAGGAGGCAGACAAGCAGAGCTTCCCCTTTTGGGCGGAGCTCCACATTAACTAACTACATACCCCCTTACATACACCCTTGATATCCCCCAGTACCATTATTTCATCCATGCAGTACCCCCTTTTCCAGTGCATATAAACTTTAGGCTATGTGCCCACCTCCAGCACTGGTCTCACCTATACCAATCAAGCAGGCAGAAGGAAGGGGCGGAGGAGGGAGCATCCCTCCGGGCATTCCAAGCCCTTCGGTGCAAATGGTGCTGGGCTCACCATGACACATAGTTACATAGTAAGGTTGAATAAAGACACCAGTTCAACCTGAGTGAGTGTGTGTCTACAACCCTGACCCTTGTCCCTAACCCTGTACATCGCACACTCACATCAGTCCCTACCCTCAATCCAAGGTCCCCATTCATATACTAGGGCCAATTTTGGACAGAAGCCAATTAACCTACCAGCATGTCTTTGGAGTGTGGGAGGAAACCGGAGTACCCGGAGGAAACCCACGCAGGCACAGGGAGAACATGCAAACTCCAGGCAGGTAGTGTCGTGGTTGGGATTCGAACCAGCGACCCTTTTTACTGCTAGGCGAGAGTGCTAACCACTGCACCACTGTGCACCACACCATCCACAATGCTACTTCCGCTCTCAGTGCTGCCGACTCAGCAGCTCCTACTCCTCAGCCTTCGAGTCCCGAGCATTAACGCTGCATGGGGCGGGGTCAGAGTATCACTGGTGCTCCAGCCCCGCCCCTCCCTGCTGGCTGTGAAATAATGGGTATCGTTCTGCACGGCGCAGTACTGCCAGCCTGCCTCCCCTGTGTATCCATCACTCTCAGTGCCATCATGGGGCCCCCAAATTCGGGGCAGCATGGGCTCAAGGACCAACTGCTTTGGCGAAAGTGCAGGGGCCCCCCATGCAGCTGGGGCCCCTGGGCAGTGCCCAGGTGTGCCCACTCATTAAGACAGCCCTGGTCATTTAGGGGTATTTTAGCAGGTGAATATGAGCAACTCCACCACTGGAAGTTCCACTTGGCACTGGCATTTATTCTGACATCTGTTTTGAGATGTATCAGCGATCATTCAGAATTCATTGACAGGTGCACTTGACCTCCTTCTGACCTGCATTTACCTGTACTTCATGCAGATTTTACATTCCAATAGACTTGCATAGGTATGGAAAATCTACTCGAAGCAAGCAAAAGCCTCTCAACACAGGAGCTTGGGGTCCATTCACACCAGCAGCTGCATTGGTGGAGCCTAAAGAGGAAGGGGTGTTTTTTACAGATGACAGGGTGGGTCTTTAACATGAAGGGGTGTGGCCTTGACAGGAATTGGTGGTTCATATTTAAATTGGGGGGTGTTCGAGTTTAGTCAGGCCTAGGGCAGCACAAAACCTAAATACACCACTGGCAGGAGTACAGCGTGTGGTGCACCAAGCCTTCGTATGAGTCGGGTCACAAGCTTTTTAGGTACCGTAGCTTGTCGGCCATTCAATGCATGTTGGGTATCTATTTACTCAGCGTAACGTCGTCTTTTATATTTTACCAACAATTGGGTATTACAATTTTTTTTTTTTTGTGCATTAAAATTTATTAGTGTTTTCTGACAATTTGCGGTTAATAAAATGGCTGTGCAAATAAATCTAAATAATTTTCTAGCAAATAGGCCTGGTCCTGAAGTGGTTAATCAGTACCGTTTTAGACCAAAAAATACATTACATCACTTCCGAATTTTTTTATTTTGTGTACAAGAATTTTTGTACTTTAGTAAACTCTTTCTTTTCCGTATGAAGACTAGCATGCAAAGGGGGAAAAAAAAAAAAAAACCCAATTGTGTGTACTAGACTTTTTTTATCCAATATTCTTTATCATGTGTATGAGACTTAGGCATATTTAACCGCCTCACCCCCAGGCCAATTCTGACATTTCTTAAAAATTTATATATATATATATATATATATATATATATATATATATATATATATATATATATATATATATATATATATATATATATATATATATATATATATATATTATATAATTTTTTTTAGCAGAGACCCTAGAGCAGTGTTTCTCAACTCCCAGTCCTCAAGGCACCCCGACAGGTCATATTTTCAGGATTTCCCTCAGATGAAACGGCTGTGGTAATTTACTAAGGCAGTGAAACTGATCAAATCACCTGTGCAAAATAATGGTGAGCCTGAAAACATGACCTGTTGGGGTGCCCTGAGGACTGGAGTTGAGAAACACCGCCCTAGAGAATAAAATGGCGGTCGTTGCAATATTTCATGTCACACTGTATTTATGCAAAAAAGACAAACTCTGCGCCAATGATTGCATATGTAAATAGTACAAAAAAAGTTGCTCCCCTTAAAAAAAAAAGTGATCTACACTCTTGAATATATAAATAGGTAATATAAGGAGGCGCTAGTTGAATCCTCAACATTTTAAATATCAAAAAATGTAAATGTGACATGCAAAACAAAAACAATAAAATACACTCAGTGATAAATCCTTTTGGTGAAAAGAGATGTGCATATAAATACGTGCTGAGAAAACAAATAAGGTCCCAAAACAAAAATAATTATTAATTATCCAGATCCAGAGTTGATTGAAATGATCTTAATTCCAATACTTTTCTAAGTATAATATTGACCAATCCTTCACCATACCGATAACATACACCCAACGTGAGCAGATGGATGGGCTGCTTACCAGATGTATTTGACTTCTTTAATTAAAAAGAAAGCCAAATATCGCTTTGGCAGGATAATGCCTGCTCACATATAGAGAAGCTGGGAGATGCACTGGAAACCTCTTCCTCAGAGTTTGGGGCAGGGTATGCAAAAACAATCAAAGAACATCCATAGCATAATACCGTTTATTAAAATATTAGGATAAAAAGAATAGCCAAATGGCTCCTTACATTAAAAAGTGCCAAACCCGGCACTGGGGCTGCTGGCTTTTCACATGTGAAGGAGCTGGATCCGTTCCGCATCCACCTCCGTGATGGGCGTGCGTTCCACCGGCCGCTACAGACAACCAGAGACTCGGATATGTCGTAAGGTACAACATGACCAGGTACCGCCTCGACGTACGTTTCGTGATTACGTCTTTTTTTTTTTTTTTTTTGTCTGAGTTCCTCATCGTGTGTACTGGGCATTAAGCTGATCACATATGGAGAACAATTTGATTACAAACAAGCTGAACTGTGAGTTGTAGGTGACCCTGTTGCCTCCCTCCCTTCCGACATTCTTTCATCTGAATATTTTAAGGAGATATCTTGTAGTTTATGGCCAGCTTTGCTTTTTTTTATACTTTCGTAGATGTTTGAGTAACTTTTCCTTTAACATTCATAGATCAGAATATTTAACGGATCCCATCTGTATATTCCCGCTACACAGTAATTCAAAGTCCACAAACACTGCGGGGTTTATAAAAAAAACTGCTGCCATAAAACTTTAGCAGCTGGGCGTGATTTCTCATAACTAATTTTAAAGTGTTTATTCTTCTTGTAAATGTAACTTCGGTCTGGTGAGGAGCGTTATAATGTCAAATCCATTAAGGGAGATAGATAACGATCTTATTTATTAGATTAGATACATTTTTATATATCTATTAACTAACACACACACACACACACACACACTTTTGTAAATATTTTCTTCTATCTTTTCATGTGACAACACTGAAGAAATGACACTTTTCTACAATGTAAAGTAGTGAGTGTACAGCTTGTATAACAGTGTAAATTTACTGTCCCCTCAAAATAACTCAACACACTGTATGGTCTTGGTCACCGTGCTGCAGCTCAGTTTCAGGGTCTTGGCAATCTTCTTATAGCCTAGGTCAGTGATGGTGAACTATATTTCCTATGATGCTCCACTACACTGCAGAGTGCATGAGCATCATGGGAAATGTAGTTCCAAAACAGCTGGGGTGCCAAGGTTCTCCATCACTGGCCTAGGCCATCTTTATGTAAAGCAACAATTTTTTTTTTTATTTTTGCTGAAGAAAAGCATCCCCACAAGATGATGCTGCCACCACCATGTTTCACGGTGGGGATGGTGTGTTCAGGGTGATGTGCAGTGTTAGTTTTCCACCACATATAGCATTTTGCTCAGCAATAACTGTTACTGCTTAAGATGACCAAGTACAAAAAAAAAAAAAAAATCAAATTTTTTTACATGCAAGGCTTTTTATTATTATTTATTTATATTTGACTGCTTATCAACTAAAAGTGCATTCTTGCAAATTTAGTTTTTTGTCTATGGAGTGCATATATATATATATATATATATATATATATATATATATATATATATATATATATATATATATATATATATATATATATATATATATCTATCTATCACAATATTTTTTATGCAAAAATGCACTTTTAGTTGATCAGCAGTATTTAGAAAAAAAAAATTTGTTACTGAAAATTAAAACTATACGTTTGCAGAGTGGCAGAAGCATAGGACATACAACACACTTCCTGTTTTGATTATTTTTTTATTTTTGTGTGTGTGTATAATTTATCCAGTGTGTCCAACTGGTGAGGGGGAATCGTCACATGAGATGACCTAAAGATATAATAAACCTGATTGCATGGACATGTGCTTGTGACTAATCTGTGTATTTTTTGTTCTTATTTTTTCAGCTCTGCATTCTGCTTCTTCTCAAAGTAAGAACTCCACTACTTATTTTTATTAAATAACAAAAAAAAAAAAAAAGTCTCATCTAAAGATGTTAATCTGACGGTCCTTCACCTTCTTCTTTTTTTTTTTTTCTTTTCCCTTTCCCCATATAACTCAAGTTAGGGATGGAACTTAATTTCTGTGCACAATTTGTACAATAAACAAGCATATCTGTGAGTGTTTATAGAGTGCTCCATAGAACTTCTATTCTGTTAGGGAGATTCCCCCTCCCTATCTGGTATGTTCACCGTTCTCACCAAAGGTGAAGGAAAATCACAAACTTTGTGTTGTCGCCAGAACAGGAATAGAAGGGAAATCTTCCCATGGGCAGCCTAGTTCTGGTGTCAACTGGGGATTTCCTCACTTCCTGTTTTTGGATATGGGACAGTAAATGAAGGGAAATCTTCCCATTGGGACACTCTGACGGGGAATTTAACCCTCCCTTACCCTATTCAAAATTGGGGGTGGGGGTGGGGGGGAGTTTAGTCTTTAGGCCCCTTTCACACGGGATTTACGATCAGGTCCGCCTGTCAATTTTTCAGGTGGACCTGATCAGACCCGCCATTCACTCCTCTGGAGCGGCGACATGTCTGCTGACATGCGCCGCCATGCGCTCCAATCCTGCCCGCCAAAACCGGACGGATGAAGGTCCTATTTTCCATCGATCTGGTGGATCGGAACGGATACGATTGGACGAAAATGCAGGTGGTTAGTTTTCACCCGATCTCCCCATAGAGGAGAGCGGGACTCTGTCTTCGTTCTGCGCAAAGACGGACCTTTCACTCGCCTGCTCAGAGCGATCCCCGCCGAGCAAGTGGATTCTGTCCAATGGAGGCACCCGTGTGAAAGTAGCCTTAGTTCTACTTTTAATTAGACATGTGCAGAAAGAAAACATTTGTTTCATTTCTGATCGATTTTGTTAATTTACTAATTTTTTGTTGCATTCGTAACCAAATTAGTTTAGTTTATTCGCTTTCGACCAGATTCTAATTTTTCCAATGGAATCGAATCCAAACCGAAAATATTGAATCGATCCAAATTCATTGCGAAGAATAACTGGTTCTAATCTATTCGAATTTCGGAAGACTTTCTATTTTCCATATTCTTTCTATGCTATTATTTTATTTCCTAGTCTATTTTTTTTCTATTCTTTTTTTCTATTCTATTTTTCCTATTCTATTCTTTTTTTATTCTATTCTGTTTTACTCCTTCTTCTTTTTTTTTTTTTTTTTTCTATTCTTTTTTTTCGAAATTCCAATTTCAGAAGATGGCTATATTTTTTCTATTCTATTCCTTTCTATTCTATTCCTTTCTATTCTATTCCTTTCTATTCTATTCTATTATTTTCTATTATTTTCTATACCATTTCTTTCTATTCTATTCTATGCTATGTTATTTTATTATTTTCAAAATTCCAATTTCGGAAGATGGCTATATTATAACATATTAAGGCTGGCTTCCCACTAAAGTGATTTTCAGGCGTTTTAGCGCTAGAAATAGCCTCTAAATAACACCTGAAAACCGCCTCCTATTCATTTCAGTGTGACTCTTTACACTGGGGCGGTGCAGCATCTTTGGGGCAGTTTGGAAGCGCTGTATATAAAATGCCCTGCCCATTGAAACACCGGCACTTTTAATCCCTTCGGCCACTAGCGGGGGGTTAAAAGTGCCCCGCTAGCGGCCGAAAAGCGTCACTAAAATGAGTGGAGCATTAGTGCTAACACTCGGCGGCCCCAGTGTGAAAGTAGCCTAAGGCTACTTTCACACTGGGACCCCTGGACGTTAGCACTAAAGCGCCGCTAGCGAGGCGCTTTTTACCCCCCCAAAATTGTAAAAATACCGAAATTGCAATGGGCATTATGGGAGTGCTATTTACAGCGCTCCCAAACTGCCCCAAAGGTGCTGCTTGCAGAATATTTTCCTAACGTCCCGCAAGCGCACCGCCCCACATGAAAGCCCAAATCGTCCTGAAAAAAATTCAGTATAATCCACCTAGAAGATACACAAAGTAGTTGTGGTGATATGTACGGTTTTATCTAACACATGTCAAAGCTGCAAAATTGTGCATGAGCATTAACCACTTGCCGTATTGTAAAAATGACGGCGAGCTGAACCTCCTCCTGGTTCTGGGACCACGTTATATGACAGCGCCCCAGAACCGTTGTGGCGGTCGCTGCATGTTCCTAGGACAACGGCCCAAATCGATCTCGGTTAACGGCCAATGACGCGGCTTTTTACCCATGCGATCGGCTGTGTCCGCCGGTCACATGTAAACAAGGAAGTGCTGTTTTTCAGCCCTCCTCGGTAAGGGTGAGCTCCGGCGTGTTCGCAAGCCGCACGTGCCAAGCCCGCACATGCACAGGGCTAATCACAGGCAGTGAGACATTGTCCTGATGTGCGGCTGCAGAGATCGAGAAATGTCTCACTGCCTGTGATTAGCGCTGTGCACATGCGGGCTTGGCACGTGCGGCTTGCGAACACGCCGGAGCTCATCCTTACTCCTCGGCTCACACTGACAGAGTGTGAGGAGAGCCGATCAGCGGCATCTCCTCACAGGGGGAGACATCTACAGGTAAGCGGTGTCCATCAGTGAGACCAATCGGTGCCCTTTAGTGCCGCCCCACCAGTGCTGCCCATCAGTGCTCATCAGTGCCACCCATCAGTGTGATATATTAATGCCACGCCTCATCAGTGCCTATCAGAGCTTGCAATTTGACAAACCTAAGAAAAACTTTTTTTTTTTATTACTAAAAAAACCCCCAGTGGTAAATAAATACCACCAAAAGAAAGCTCTATTTGTGCAAATGATAAAAATGTTATATGGGTACAGTATTGCATGACTGCGCAATTGTCATTCAGAGTGTGACAGCGCTGAAAGCTGAAAATTTGACCTGGGCAGAAAGGGGATGAAAGTGCCCGGTAGGCAAGTGGGTAAATTTTTTTTTTTTTTTTTTTTTTTTTTTCTTACCCTTAGGCACGAAGGGGGTTAACCTTGATGTCCGGTCTGAGCCTATGAATTGCTATGCATGGTGCTGTCTTCACCTAAGCAGCCTTCTGTTCTTTGGGGTGGATGACATTTTGGTACTAATGGGTTCTCTCTCCCTACAGTTCAGGACCGCATTGTTGGAGGTTTGAATGGAGATATTAATGATTATCCCTGGCAAGTGAATGTGAGGTACCAGAACGCCCCGGCATGTGGAGGCTCCATAATCTCTGCTCAGTGGATTATGACCGCGTGCCATTGTTTCCCTGTGTAAGTATGCCTTGTGTCCACCCATTCCTTCGACTTCTTTTCTGTTGTAATAAAAAAAAAAAAAAATTTTTATATATATATATATATATATATATATATATATATATATATATATATATATATATATATATATATATATATATATATATATATATATATATATATATATATATATATAGAGAGAGAGATAGATAAAATTCTCTTTCTCTCTCTTTCTCTCTATCTATCTATATATTAAAAAAAAAAAAAAAAAAAAAAAAAAAAAAGGAAGCCCAGGCAGGTGTGATCTAGTGCCCCCCAGTGGCGGCTCCGAGATAGCTTGAGCTAACAGGAAGTGAGTTGAATGGATCTGGGTGTCATCCAACCCAGGAGACTGGCGGCATCTTGTGGAGGTGAAGGTGTACTGCAGGGAGGGGTATAACGCCGCAGGGAGTAATAAAAGCAGATTCTCACCACAGGAGCAAGTTTTAAAGTAATTCTGAGACATGACCTAGAGGGGATGAGGGAGGATTTAGGGGTACGTTTTGGAAATGCATGGACTGAGCCATTAAGTCTTGGGTAGACAGGCCTCTTCCATCAGCTAACAGTCCATCAAGCCTCTCCAATGGTCACAAAAGCAGGGGTGAACTTGTTGGATATTAAAGGTGTTAATTCGTGCCTTTTTTTTTTTTTTTTTTTTTTTCGGCAGCGAGCACTCCATTTCAGATTATGATGTCATCGCTGGAACCACCAACCTGGATCCAACAGATCCCAACACACAGACTGTGCTGATCGAAGCCGTTAACAAGAACCCGACCTACAGCGAAGACACCTATTCTGGAGACATCGCCCTGGTCAAACTTAAACGCCAGCTGACCTTGACAACCGGTGTGGGGACCATCAGCTTATTGGCCGCCGGCGTCCAGATCCCGGCCGGACTGACTTGTTATGTCACCGGATGGGGCAACACCCAACAAGGAGGTAAGGAGGGGCATAGGTCACATGTTTGTGGGTGAAGCTGCAGGATAACCACTTAAAGATCACACCTTTTCTGCCACTTTTTGTTTACAAGTTTAAATCAGTATTTTTTGCTAGAAAATGTATTTATAGCCCCCAAACATCATACATTTATTAGAATAAACCCTAGGAGATAATATGGCGATCATTGCATTTTTTTTATGTTGCATGGTATTTGCGCAGCAGTTTTGTGAACGCAATTTTTTGGGGGGAAAAAATACACTTTGACATGACTTACATGACACACAATGTATACCCCAATTATTTTGTAAAATGTGAAAGATGTTGCGTAAATAAATAATAGTAAATAAATTGCACAGGCCCCTGGAATGGCGACAAACTACGGTACTTAAATCTCCATAGGCTGTGTGCTAAAATTCTTTACATGTTACCAGTTTAGAGTTATAGAGGAGATCTAGCACTAGAATTATTGCTCTCACTCTAACCTTCACAGCAATACCTCATGTGTGATGCGAACACCATTTAGATATGCGTGTGCAATTTGCCTATGCATTTGCTTATGCGCATGAGCACTGAGGGATGGGGGCGCTTTTACTTTTTTTTTTTTTTTTTCTTCTTCACTGTCCCTTTTTTATTTTATTTTTTTGTCACGTTTATTCCTATTACAAGGAATGAAAACATCCCTTGTAATAGAAATAAGGATGACAGGTCCTCTTTATGGAGAGATCTTGCGTCAAAAAGACCTCCAATCTCTTCTTTACCTTTTTAAAAGCAAAAGGTATGAAAAAAAAAAAATTGATCTTTTTGCTTTTATAAAAAAAAAAAAAAAATTTACTTCCACCCTGGACTGGAAGTGACGTCATGACGTTGCTTTGGTCTTCCAAGGCCATAGAGGCAATCAGAGAAGATCTGATCTTTTATCACCTCTGTGACCAGCCGGCCGCACCATCAGATCGTTTCTCAGGCGCGCTGGTGGAAACGGTAAGCCTGAGAAACACCGGCGAGTGGTGGGAGGGGGAAGATCGTCCCCTCCCGTCGCTTCTGAAAGCGTTCCAGTGGCTAATGAGCCACAGGAACGCTTTCATGAGAGAGCCAGCTGCTGGCTGAAGAGAAAATTCCGGGGTTAGGGCTGATGGCCATAACCTCTGTATTTTTATTTTATTTTTTTCCACAAAAGTGGAGTTGCCCTTTTAACCACTTGCCGACAGCTGGCCGTCATATGACGTCCTGGGCTTTGTTGGGTCATATCTAAATGATGCCTGTAGATACCTCTCCCCACCCCCTCCCGCCACCCTCCGGCGCTTCTACCGACTCACCTCTGCAATCTGTGAGTCGGAGAATGGATCCACTGGCCGCGGATGTTCACCATAGAGATTTCCGGCAGACCAGATGGTCGGAGGCCGGGCATGATGTTATGACGTCACGCCCAGCTTCTGCATTCAAAAAAATGGCGCCCTTAGCTGGGAAGCCAAGATCATTTTTATTTTTTTTTTATTATTTCAGGCTTCCCAGCCTAGAGCTGAGATCTAAGGTCTTATTGACCCCATATCTCTCTGTAAAGAGGACCTGACATGCCATATTCCTATTACAAGGGATGTTTACATTCCTTGTAATAGGCATAAAAGTGATCACATTTTTTATTTTATTTTTTTTTAAAGTGTCAAACTAAAAAATGTAAAGTAAAATTAACAATAAAAAAAAAAATCTATATATTTTTAAAGCACCCCTGTCCCCGTGTGCTCGCACGCAGAAGCGATACGCATACGTAAGTCCCGCCCACATATGAAAACGGTGTTCAAACCACACATGTGAGGTGTCGCCCTGAACGTTGGAGTGAGAGCAATAATTCTAGCCCTAGACCTCCTAAGTCAATATGTAACCAGTAAAAATTTTGAAAGCGTCGCTTATGGGGATTTTTAAGTACCAACGTTTGGCGCCATTCCACGAGAGTGTGCAATTTTGAAGCGTGACATGTTGGGTATCTATTTACTCGGCGCAACTTCATATTTCACATACAAAAAAAATGGGCTAACTTAACTGTTTGTTTTTTTTTGTTTTTTTTTTTTTTCGTTTGTTTTTTTTTTGTTTTTTTAAGCACAAAACAGTTTTTTTTCCAAAAAAAATGTGTTTGAGAAATTACCGTGCGAGATAAAAAGTTGCAACGACCGCCATTGTATTCTCTAGGGTCTTTGTTAAAAAACATATATAATGTTTGGGGGTTCTGTGTGATTTTTCTGGCAAAAAAAATGATGATTTTTACATGTAGGAGAGAAATGTCAGAATTGGCCTGGGTGGTAAGTGGTTAAAGCTCAACTCTGGAAAACTTGAAAATGATCCCTTGCAGTGGGGCTGCGCTCAGGACCGGGACAAGTGGTGGGCAGGAGGGGGCAGCTGCCCTGGGCACAATGAAGCGAGGTGGCAAAAAAATAAATAAATGAATGCAGGGTGTTGCACCCATTCTACAGCACATATTAACAGTGGGGGAGGGGGGGGGGGGCACAGTTTTGGATCCTTGCCTTGGGATCTGGACGGGGAGAAGCATATTGACTTACCTGTTATGATGTTCTGTGTCTTTGCAGTTACTCTTCCCAACCCCAAGCACCTGCAGGTGGGCCAAGTGAAAGTCATCAGTTCCAGGACCTGCCAATGTCTGCACAGCATTAACCCAAGCAGTAACGAACCCCTGACAACCATCCAATCAGACATGCTGTGTGCGGGGCACAAGGATGGTACTACAGATGCCTGCCAGGTATGTGTGAGAACCCCCGAGGATGACCATCTCAGTTTATGTGTTTTCTTCAGATGACTTTGTAAATATTTAAGAGTGGTAGTAGGCCTCATTCACATGGGCACTGTGGCCCGTACAGCGCAAATCTGGCTATTCCTGTCTGAGGGGCCTTTAAAGTGGTTGTAAAACCTCCCATAATACCCAGTGAAGTGACCGGCCTCAGGTGATGCACAGAGATGAAACCAATCCTCCTACATAAGTTGTACCCGTTTTATCTGCGGTCTTCTCTTCTCTACATCCGATAAACGTGCCAAGTTTTATAAAGCTTGTCTGAGCTTTCAGAAAACAGGGCAGGGAGCTGAGGTTACACTCAGCAAAGCTTAGTGAGAGCTGATTGGAGGGAAGGGACACCCCCCCCCCCCTTCGCACAGAACTGGGGGCTGTCAATCACAGGCTGTGTGCTGGAGCTCCCTTCCCTGTCACCTTTTTTCCTCTTGGTGTCAGGAAATTTTGGCAGAAATTACTCATGCTGATAGCAGCAGAGTAAGGAGGCAGCAGACGGAAAATCTTCCACTTTAAAGTGTAGCTAAGTCTGCAATGGAAAAAAAAAAAAAAACTGTGAGCAGGCGGGGCTCTTTTATGCAGACATGCAAGGCCTGTCCTGTAATAAAATAAACCTACCTGCCTGCTCGGATGGCTTTTTAAAAATGTTTCTTTTTCCTTAATTTTCACCTGGTCATCTGGCCGCTCACACACTTCCTGTTCTAGGGTGGCCACGCTCACTCACTCTACAGTGTCTATGGCGCAATGTTGTCACCCTAGAGCAGGAAGTGTTAGGACTACGGAACACCTCCCCCCTCTATGTAACCTGGAGGGAGGCATTTTATGGTGTGCTAAGATAACTGAGGAACAATGTAACCGATAAGAGAGAGGGTGGAGAACGTTTATCAGCTCTCTAGATTTCTGGCAAGATCAATTTTATGTATTATCAAACAGATACAATGAAACGCTTTTAAGGCTGCATTCACACTACAGCGTTCTGAACCGCAAGCAGATCTGACAGCGCCGGGGTGTGAATGACAAAACGTGGAACACGCAACTGAGATGCCATTCATTTGACTGACCCCTCAAAATTGCGGTGCGGGTCTGCCGTTAATGTCGCGCTGCAATCCGCATGGCGGGTCGCATGTCGCCCCAAAGTAGCTCCTGAACTATTTTTGGGCGACATGCGTCCCGCAATTGCAGCATGTTTTATCGGGCGACAATCGGGGCAGACCTGCACCGTGAATTGGAGGTGTCATTTCAATTGGGAGTTCCGCGTTTTGTCATTTTCTTCCCGGAGCTGTCAAATCGCGGGCAGAATCCGCCTGCGGTTCAAAACGCTGTAGTGTGAATGCAGCCTTAAAGAGGAAGTAAACCCTGATGGGTGTTACTCCCTCTTTGTTTCCCTGCAATGGTAAAGTATAATGGGCTACTATGCATCGCATCGCATCGCATCACATAGTAACCCATTATGTGTTACTTTATAGTAGCCCATTATGGTAAAGCATAATGGGCTACTATGCATCGCATCGCATCACATAGTAACCCATTATGTGTTACTTTATAGTAGCCCATTATGGTAAAGCATAATGGGCTACTATGCATCGCATCGCATCACATAGTAACCCATTATGTGTCACTTACCTGACACAGGAGCCTGCGATGTCCCCACTGCTACGGAGCGTCCATCTTCCTTCCGGGTATCGCTGCTCCAGCGCTGTAACTGGCCGGAGCAGCGATGACGTGCGAGAGCTGTCAGAGACGGCATGTTAGCCTTCACTAACGGCACGCTCAGTGCGCCTGCGCCGTAGACATCAGTGCCCGTTTTTAGGAAAACGTCTCCTTAACCGTGTAGGTTAAGGAGATATTTCTTGCGCCTACAGGTAAGCCTTAATCTAGGCTTACCTGTAGGTTAAAGTGGTCTGTAAGGGTTTACAATCACTTTAATGATGCATTTTAACCACTTGCTGTCCGGCCCATAGCAGTTTTACCGCTACAGAGCTGCAGCTGTGCGCCGGATAACATGTATATATGTGATTCTCTCTGGAGAAGATAAGTGAAGGGTTAGTGTGTGGGTGTGGCGCAGTCCTAATTCATAGAAATACTTGGTAAATCGTGTGTAGCCAAATAGAAACAGCCTGTGGATTGCCGCACAATGTATGTTTGTATTTTTTATTTGCAATTTTGGTTTATACTTTATATGCGACTTTATATATGGGATTTGGCTACACACGATTTACCAAGTATTTTCTATAAATTAGGACAGCGCCACACCCACACACTAACCCTTCACTTACCTTCTGTTTTTTCCACCTTGGTGGAAATCAAATCTGTGGAGGCAGCAGTCCTTTATGCGATTTCTTCCATTGTTTCCATTTTTTTCCATTTTCTCCACTTTTTTCTCCACTAGGACAATGTTACACCTACACAATCCAAAGGGGGTCACTTTGCTGTTTTATGTTTTGGTTTTATTTTCGTTGATTTTTTTTTTATTTGCAATTTTGGTTTATGCGACTTTACATATGGGATTTGGCTACACACAATTTACCAAGTATTTCTATAAATTAGGACAACGCCACACCCACACACTAACCCTTCACTTCTCTCTGGAGAAGAGACACTTGAGAGGGGATATGATTTCAAATACTGTACTGGTGACCCCACAATAGGGAGAAAACTTTTTCGCGGAAGGGAGTTCATTAAGAAAAAAATTGAAATAACACTCCTAAGGCCACATCCGTGTAGACTTGACTTCAGGGGAGAAAAGGTAGAGAGCCGAAAAGGCTCTGGATCGGACTTTACAGGCAAGATGGATGAGAGTATAGTAAAGTTTGTGCTTTATTAACCATGAATCATATCAGACAAGTCAAGTAGAAAAAAGATTTAAAAACGTACAGTAAGCACATGATGGTCATCAATGTCTGGTGTGAACAGAGGGTTGACACCAAGTAGACAGCAGTAAGCCCCCTGTGCGTCAACGCGTTTTGCTATTTTGCTTCGTCAGGACACACTTGGGGGTAGTTGAAAGAAACAGGTCTCACTATGTAAGCTAAAACCAATCAATATGACATTGTATAACAGTAGCCTATAATAAAAACTTTCAGCCGTTGTCGTATCCAGAGGACATACATACAACAAAACGTTTTTGGCCGACAAGGTAGTTACGTGTATTTGATATATGTATGTCCTCTGGATATAGCCCCGCTCCAGTGAGTGCCGGGCAGAGGAGGTAGCAGTAAATGACAGTAACCAGCTCTCTGCTCACGGAGCTGTAAAAACCAAGCTGTCGGCTGTGTTCGATCGCTCGGTTCTCAGTCTTGGAGTCGGCGGACAGATGCAGCATCCACCTAGGCAAATATGATTTTTTTTTTTTTTTTTTTTTAAGTGTTCCCATATTTAATTGTTGGGGTTACATACATTTCAAAGTGACTCGGCCATGAGAGAATTACAGGGTCCCCCTCCTCCTTCTTGTTCCAGGGCTTTTTAGCTTGGATCGTTCAGAGTCGCAGACCTGGAATAAACACGATCCAAAACAAGTCAATTGAATTCCCATCCCTATACACCTTGCAGATCAGTGACTCGAATGATTGAAGCCAAGGTTTCAGCATGTCTGTGGACATGGTCAAGAAAGATCAGCAACGTCATCCTAAAGCCCCCATACACACCATTTGATTTTCTGCAGATTTTTTACTTCAGATTTACCAAAACCATATAATATGAGGTCAAACCTTTAAAGTGATTTGTAAAGCTTTGTTTATTAAAAAAAAAACAAAAATAACAAACATGTCATACTTGCCTCCACTGTGCAGCTCGTTTTGCACAGAGTGTCCCCGAACCTCCTCTTCTGGGGTCCCTCTGTGGCTCTCGGGGCTCCTCCTCCACATCAGATAACCCCCTAGAACAGTGATGGTGAACTTTGGCACCCCAGATGTTTTGGAACTACATTTCCCATAATGCTCATGCACTCTGCAGTGTAGTTGAGCATCATGGGAAATGTAGTTCCAAAACATCTGGGGTGCCAAGGTTCGCCATCACTGCCCTAGGAGAAGCGCGCTCTCAGGGGGTTACCTTGCGGGCACGCTCTCGAGTCCATCATTCGGCATCCATACTCGCCGAATGTATGACTCAACCCCACCCCCTGTGTCATTGGATTTGATTGACAGCAGTGGAAGCTAATGGCTGCGCTGCTATCAATCTATCCAATAATGAGTCGAGAATCCCGGGCAGAGGAAGAGCGCGTCCCCGCCGCATGAAGGTTCAGGTAAGTAAAACAGGGGGGCCGGTCACTGCCAGGTTTTTTTTTTTTTTTTTTTTTTTTTTTTACACCTTAATGCATAGGATGCATTGAGGTGAAAAAACACGAAGGTTTACAAATCCTTTTTAAGAGTTTTTCAATTTGTATGCAATCAGGCCGGGCCCTCGCACTTCATGTTTTTGGTAAATCTGAAGACCAAAATCTGCAGAAAATCTAATGGTGTGTATGGGGCATAAGTATTGCTTTCAAGACCGATTCTTATATATATATATATATATATATATATATATATATATATATATATATATATATATATATATATATATATATATATATATATATATATATATATATTTGTGATTTATAACTACGATTGTCTTTGTATTCCAGGGTGACTCGGGTGGACCCCTCGCTTGCCCTATCAACAGTAAATGGTACCAGGTTGGCGTGGTCAGCTGGGGAGACCAGTGTGCCGCGAAGAACAGACCCGGAGTCTATATACTGCCCAGCGCCTACATCGACTGGATTAAAAGTCATGTTCCCGATTGCCAAGTAGATTCCATCACCATAGACCAGGCTCCCATTCCAGACAACGAGGGCGGCTGCCAGTCAGCAGATGGGACGGTTTACCCCTACCCCAACAGGGGCACCGCTGTCCTGATCACATTCATCACCCTCCCGCTGTACTGGCTGAGTGCCTATCTCCTGACCAACTTGTAGGCCCAGGACTGACCCCCACCTCCCCTCCCGACCATTGCAAGATTAATTCTACATCTCTCCGAGATCAAACTCCTCTCTGTGTCCTGTACAGATCTCCTCCCTGTATATGTACAATGATTATAGGACAATATCATGCAGCGTCATACCGTGCCCTTCCCACTCGGGGGCGCCAGCGATCTCCTATCCGCGTTTCTCAGATGCTTCAACTCAACTTTAGTAAATTTTCTTCAGAACTGACTTCCATTTTGGGATAAACAGAAAAAGAAATCTGGTGTTGGGAGATGCCTGAGGACCGCTGAATAAGAGAAAGAGACTAATTATTTGGCAAGTATACTGGTTGGGACACAGATACCAGCGCTGCAGGGGAACCTGGACTGGCTGAAGGGGGCGCTAGTTGCACATTTTAGCGATTTTGAGATTCTTTTTCTGTGATCCTTTGGCTGTCGCACAACAGCTGGCCTGAGGGCTTTCTTTCATTAAAGTAGATGTAAACCCCTAATCGGGTGATGTTTAGTTTGATAAGCACTGTGTATCCTATAAAATTTCTCTCCCCCCCCCCCCGCCTATCTTTAGTGCCCTTGATTTTCACCCAACACTTCCTGTCTACATGCACGCGCAGTTGCAGCTTCCTGATGACAGTGGACCTCCCCCTGTGGTGGAATGGCTGCTGGTTGTCCCCAACAGGGGGAGCATGTAACGGGGTGACAACACAGGAGCACAATTACCAGGCGGTTGTCACCCCCTAACAGGAAGTGAATGTACAAGGGTCTGTGTGTCAGGATCACCAGGAATTGTAATAAAAGCTGCAGATTTAGAGTGAAAATTATTTTTGAAATGACTGTAATGTGCTTTATATGATGTTTTATCGATTTTTGGATTTATGTCTACTTTAATATCATGAATCAAATGTACAGTATATATGATGTGAAGTTCTGTTTTGATCTTAAAGTTGAACGCCACAATCGGAAACTATTGTCTAAATATAAGAGTGTATTCTTCCTGAATCCTGGTGTGCCATGTGTATTTCTTCCAGATCTGTGCAGTAATTCAGTGTGAAAATTTTTTCTTTCCTGTAATAAAGACCGCTCCCTGCTGCTCCCTCTCCTTGTGCAGGGTGACTGGTCTAGTCTCCGCCCCCTCCTGTAGTTTTCTGCAGGAAGCCTTTAGTGGGTGGAGCCTGTGGGGCCCCTCCTGCAGGTGTGCTCTTCCCTTGTGCAGGGTGACTGGTCTTGTCTCCGCTCCCCTCCTGTAGTTTTCTGCAGGAAGCCTGTAGTGGATGGAGCTTGTGGGGCCCCTCCTGTAGGTGTGCTCCCTTTCCTTGTGCAGGGTGACTGGTCTACTCTCCGCCCCCTCCCGCAGGTGTGCTATTTCCTTTTACAGGGTGACTGGTCTAGTCTCCGCCCCCTCCTGTGGTTTTTTGCAGGAAGCCTGTAGTGGGTGGAGCCCCTCCTGCAGGTGTGCTCTTTCCTTGTGCAGGGTGACTGGTCTAGTCTCCGCCCCTCCTGCAGGTGTGCTATTTCCTCTTACAGGGTGACTGGTCTAGTCTCCGCCCCCTCCTGTGGTTTTTTGCAGGAAGCCTGTAGTGGGTGGAGCCCCTCCTGCAGGTGTGCTCTTTCCTTGTGCAGGGTGACTGGTCTAGTCTCCGCCCCTCCTGCAGGTGTGCTATTTCCTCTTACAGGGTGACTGGTTTTGTCTCCGCCTCCTCCTGTAATTTATTTTTTTTTTTGCAGGAAGCCTGTACGTTTTTTGTTTTTTTTTTGCAGGGGATGGGTGGAGTGGAGCCTGCTGAGTCCCTCCCATAGAGCTCTGCTCTGGCTATGTAAAGCACAGAGATTGTCCAGGTCTATTACCAGGTAATATCTGGGTTTGTACATTTTTGGTGCACATAAAATGAATTTACAGCAACCAGCCATAACGTTGACCACTGACAGGTTAAGTGAAATAATATTATCTTGTTACAATGACATCTGAAAGTGGGTGGGATATATTAGGCAACAAGTTGTCCCTGAAGTTTGCATTGAAAGCAGAAAAAAAAAAAATGAGGTATTGCAGTTTGTGGTGTATGGGGCTGTGTAGGCGCAGACCTGTCATGGTGCTTATCCTGACCCATGTCCACGGCCAGAAGTGCCTACAATGGGTATGTGATCATCAGAACTGGACCACACAGCAATGGAAGAAGGTGGTCTGCTCTGCTAAATCACGTTTTCCATCATGTAGATGGCTGGGTGTGTGCATCACCTGGGGCAGAGGTGGCTCGATGATGCAGTATGGGAAGAAGCCGACAGGGCAATGTGATGGTTTGGGCAATTTTCTGCTGGAAAACCTTTTGTCCTGCCATTCATGGAATGTTTCCACCTACATAAACATTATTTGGTGGCCAAGTACACCCCTTAATGGAAATGGTATTCCCTGATTATCCTTTTCAGCAGAATAATGCACCCTCCACACTGCAAAAATGGTTCAAGAGTGGTTTGAAGAACACAAGAACGAGGTTAAGATGTTGACTTGATCTTCAGGTTTCAATTGAATTGAGCATCTATGGAGGTCCCACCTCACTACAGGAGGATCTGCTACCGGCGGCTTGGTGTCAGATATCACAGCATACCTTCAGCGGTCTAGTAGAGTCCACTCCTCGACGAGTCAATGTTAAGTCAGTGATCATGAAGTTATGGCTGAAGTTCTAGCAAGGGTAGGCAACCTGGGACCCTCCAGCTGTTGTGGAACTACATTTCCCATGAGGAATTGCAAGACTGGCAGTTACAATCACTCCCAGAGGCATGATGGGACCTGTAGTTCTGCAACAGCTGGCGGGCACCAGGTTGCCTACCCCTGTTCTGTGGTCATCGAGGAATATATTTGAATACATTTTTTTTGGGGCCTGGCACTCAGCATTATAGCTCCACCCATGAAGATGTGCCAATACATTACTGGAGAAAATGACATTCGAAATGCCAGGTCACTTCGTTTTGCACATTCGTGCAGCTTAAACCAATATCTGTATGTATTTGGCCGATCCCTGTGGAAGCTGAAAAATCACTATAGCAGCCACCCCAGTGCTCATCGAGTCCCTTACCAAGCAGCTGTCCTGCTGCATAGCACCCACGGGTGCCTGATTAGTAAAAGCCAAAGTGTTCTCTGATTGGACAAGGTGAAGATCATGATTGTATGCACTTTATATTCAAAGAAATCCAAGGAGTTCTGTGAATGGTACCTGTGCCAAGCAAGTGGCTCCGTGTTCTCTATGCAGTAGCTCAGCACAGGATGGCAATTTAAGAAGATCTTCAGGCTCTTTTGAAAAAAGTGAAAGCCATCAGCTACAAATACTATAACTGCTGACTTAATAAAAGAAAACTCACCTGGCCAGTTCTTTGCATCCCTGGTGCCAGCATGTTTACTGTGGGAAGCTGGCTGTGACTCCTTATTGCTTCGCAGCCAGCTCCCCCCGCTGTGTGTGTGGTCCCTGCAGTCTTCTGGGACCTATGACGTGTCCCAGAAGGTTGCAGGTGGGCCTTCTGCTGGAATCACTGCAGCGATCCCAGCAAAAGTGGGGGTGGGTACCTATCAAAACTATGTAACCGCAACACCCCCCCAATAAAGTGCAAACCCTAGAAGGAGAGCTGGGCATTAAAGTAATTGGTACAATAAATTATTATTCAAGGGTGGTTACGGATTCCCTCTATCTATTGCACTTATGTATTACCTTGTCTATTCCTAGAGTTAGCTAGTCTATTAAAACTCTGTTCACATGTTACTGTTGATATCACTATAATATAAGGTTAGCTATGACACCAAGCACACTGCTTAATAAAACAAAGTCTTATTTATTTCCCAAGAAAATAGGAAAACGCTAAACATGAAAATACTAAAGAAAGTTATTACAAAGCATATGATATTAAATCATGTTGCCTTCCAACAGCAATAAAATGAAATTTATGCTTTAAAGCCAACATGAGGTTCTCTTAATACCTTTATTGCACCCCCCCCCTCCTTTCATGTGCTAAATCTTACACAGGGTTCATGACTAATTCCCTCCCCCATATTATAGTGATTGGTTAGCTGCTTGGCTTGAGCACAACATCCTGGGGAGAAGATAACGTGCTCAACCCGTCCCTGAAATCACCAGGTTTGCCTGAGGGCTCCAACAGAAATATGGAGCAGTGGGGGAGGCAAGTATCAGTTGGCAGGGGAGATGTAACTTGTTAAGAGTAACAGACTTCCTCTAAAGCACACCTTCTTCGTCAAAACTCGCCCCCTCGTCTGATGCCTCTGGGAGGCACAGGTGACACTGCAAGAAGTTCAGAACCTTACAAAAGCTTATTACAGCCCCACTGCAAGAGTGCAATCTTGCAGGATTTTGAGGTCCCAGCTCTACCAAGGAGGTATAATAAAAAGTCACCTGGACTCTTGGAAACATCAGAGACCAGGGCCAAGGAAAGTTTGTTTTTTGGGGAGATAACTGGCTTTTTAAAGCCATTTGTGTTGAAGTGAGGGTATGCTGTATTTATTACTAGTTTATCTTTAATTAAAAACAATTAACATGGAAAAAAAAAAAAAAACTAAACTAAATAAAAATATGTAAAAAAAACTAATTAAAAAAAAGAAAAATCAAAAATATTCATTAAAAGCCTCCCAAAAATACCACAACAGGCTGGAAAGCCCCCTCCTTTTTCTTTTGTGGAAATTGCAGCAGGTTCAGCCTCAACATAGCAGTATCCCATAAAATGAAACAGTACAAAGAATGGTCGCATAGTTGGGGTGTAGTATAGCCTCAGTATGGCGGTATCCTAGAGTGGGGCACAGTACAAAGAGGTCATGGGGGTATCGTATGGTGGGGCGCAGAACAGAAGAGTTTTGGTCAAGAAAAGATTCACAAACTGCGTCAGTGTGACATCACATTTTATTTTTTGTAAATTTTTTTGAAAGTTTCTCCACATCTTTTTGTATCTGAAAATATATTGTTAGCTTATCTTTACTACAGCCACAAGACTAGGAAATCCTCCATAACTTCTGAGCAATGTTGCCCCGCAATCAAGTAAGAGCTGCTCACAGATTAGATACAGAGAAGTTCTCAGCACATAAAGAGGACCTGTAACAATAATTAAAGTAAAAAAAGTATGCACAGGACTCGTTTTGCTGCAGCATGTTCAGTTCCTCCTTTGGCTGGGGGGGGGGGGGTGTTGGCACCATGTACAAAGGTTATATCTACAATTGAACTCCAGGCAAACCACTAAAGATAAAATACCGAGGGGTATTACAGGAACCAGAAAGAACCCCCGGCACAGAGGAGTGTGTGTCAGGTATCCGACGTGAAGATTCTTCAGCTGGGTATCTAACAGTAAGATGAAGGATAGACTGGTGTGGAAGGTCTCCTTCTGCAAGTGCTGTGTTTTGAAATCATGACATTGGGGGTTATTTACTAAAGCTGGAGAGTGCAAAATTAGTCTCACTTCTGCAGAGAAACCAATCAGCTTCTAACCTCAGCTTGTTCAATGAAGCTTTGGCAATAAAACCTGGAATCTGATTGGTTTCTTTGCAGAAGTGAGACTGAATTGGCACTCTCCAGCTTTAGTAAATAAACCCCAGAGTCCCTTTAAACCTTAAAGGGTAGGTTCACCTTTTCACAAAATCCTGACCACCCCCCCTGTATATAGTGTCCGGTCCGTGGTGTAAATGTGGCATTCTATACACAGCCCCGGAGTGAATATCCATTGTAATGCTCACAATGGAAAGCCGACCAATGAGAAACATTTCTTTCTGGGACACCTTACCGGAAGAAGGCGTCTCATTGGTGCACAAAGAGAGCTGGCCTTTGTGAGGAGTATGACGGATATCCACTCTTGGCCTGTGTACTGAGGTGTACAGACTGCTACACCAGCATCATGCTCTGTCCAATGCGGTCCAGTATTAAGTCACCTTTTCATTTTTTGTGAAAAGGTGAACTTACCCTTTAAGGAATCCTCTCCCCAGGACTTTTTTTTTTTTTCTTGCTTCCACCGAATTCTTATAATAGAATTAATAAAAAGTTGAAGTCTTTTTTGTCTTGTAAACAGAAATAAGACTGTCCGGGGTACGGCAGGATGTTTCTAAACTACAAAACAAAATCAGTAAGGACAAACCAATGAACAGTTCCCTACAACCGGCAGACTCTGGTCTCCACCACTTCTGAGGTGTGGTGACACAAAGCCGGCACTGGACGCTTTTCCTGGTTGCGGATAGGGAGGCGGTGGTGCCATCACGTAACTCTTCCGACTCTCAGTGTGGGCTCTGGGGTCACTTCTTGGTGGTCTTTATGGTTTTATGCTTTGGGGGGGTCCATTTTAGGTTCTGGGAATCCACTGTGGACAGAAACAAGCAAAAATAGCAGTTCAGTGGGTCAGCTAACACTTTATATAAACACAGCCAAGATGTGGAATATTGGGAACGGGTACGAGGAGGTCTGTCTGGGGAAGAAATGATTAGCCTCGGAAAACGCAACTCCAGTTAAGGCAGGCCACAGATGTATATAAATGTGCTGCGCTACTCCTAACCAACAATCAATACAACCTAAGCCAGGGGTCCTCAAAGTTTTTAAACAGGGGGCCAGTCCACTGTCCCTCAGATTGTTGGGGGGGCCGAATCAATGCAGCCCCACCAGTGCCCAGCAAGCCAGCCCGATCAGTTCCCAGCAAGGCAGCCCGATCAGTTCCCAGCAAGGCAGCCCGATCAGTTCCCAGCAAGGCAGCCCGATCAGTTCCCAGCAAGGCAGCCCGATCAGTTCCCAGCAAGGCAGCCCGATCAGTTCCCAGCAAGGCAGCCCGATCAGTTCCCAGCAAGGCAGCCCGATCAGTTCCCAGCAAGGCAGCCCGATCAGTTCCCAGCAAGGCAGCCCGATCAGTTCCCAGCAAGGCAGCCCGATCAGTTCCCAGCAAGGCAGCCCGATCAGTTCCCAGCAAGGCAGCCTGACCTGTGCCCAGTTTTGCAGCGTGATCTGTGCCCAGTTTTGCAGCGTGATCTGTGCCCAGTAATGCAGCCAGCCTGTCCAGTGCACAGGGATTAATGAGAGGAGCACAGCGGGACTTACCGCTATGAACAGGCAGCCACGAGGAGAATCCTTGTGAAGCTTTCCCGCGCTGGAGCAGGCTCTCTGTGTCTCCGCCCCCACTCTGGACAGTGCCCGAAATTGGTACTGTTTCCCCCAATGAAGCGGGGTCTGCAGGGAAAGCATCTCTCCGGGCGGACCGTTGTGGGGGCTCCAGTGCCCGAAAGGCCTGGAGGGCCGGGTAAAAGACCTTGGCGGGCCGTATTCGGCCCGCAGGCCGTAGTTTGAGGACCCCTGACCTAAGCTGTAAAGTAATCTGGATGATGTGTAACATAAAACAGTGAATTACAAAATAATCCAATCATAATGTAAAGTGCTCGTAAAATAATAATCCAATCATAATGTAAAGTGCTCGTAAAATAATAATCCAATCATAATGTAAAGTGCTCATGCTCCGTGAATCACACACCGTCCATAATGATATAAATATAATCAACACAGTCCATATAAAGTGATAAGGTGTCTTCATGCAATGTGCCCTCCTCCCCCTTCAGTTGTACCCTCACCTTAAGGGCTTAGAAAATAAGCCAAAAGATGTTTTCAGCAGATATCCTTGGACCATCCTTCTATCTCCTATAAATATACTGGCTGCTGTGTGCTGGTACTCCTCCCTGGTCACCTCCTGCTCCTGATAATATCCCAGCTTTAAGAGGATACCAGTTTTCTCCTGGTCACTTCCAATAAGCCTCCTCGCATATGCCACATAGGAAGAATAATAGAGGCATACAATAGTGTGATACCGTCTAAAAAATGTTTAATCTTAAAAAACGATATGATTGGATTATTATTTTACAAGCACTTTACATTATGATTGGATTATTATTTTACAAGCACTTTACATTATGATTGGATTATTTTGTAATTCACTGTTTTATGTTACACATATCATTCAGATTACTTTACAGCTTAGGTTGTATTGATTGTTGGTTAGGAGTAGCGCGGCACATTTATATACATTTGTTTTTTTCACATTGTGGGGAAGTGTGGGAAGTGTAGGCAGCTTTTTCAGTTCACGGTAGTTTATAGTTTGGCAGCTCACGAGGTCTCGCCCATTTCTTAGGCCACAGATGTTGCAATTTCCTTTCCTGTAACAATGGGTTGCAGGAAAGAAAATAGCTCGATTCCTCCATTGCAGTCAGTGTTGGTGGGGGAATCCCTCCTGCGGAGATACTGTGTTCTCGTGGGGGGGCACGGTGTACCATCCCCACTGGAAGAACACAACGATTATTGCTAGTAGCTACAGCTGTTAGCAATAATGACATGTAAAAATCCAGCATGCTGGTTGTACCAAAGTTGATCAGTTGACTTGGATACTATCAGCCTGCCCATAGAGGATTCAAATCTCAGCCAGTGCCTGCTAAACCTGCCGAGCTTCGAACCATCTATGGCCAGCTTTAGTTATAAATAGATAAGACCCTGACAGAGGGTCTAACCCTTCCCTGCTCTGTCCCCGCTAAGGAACTTTCGCTTTACCATGTAGAAAAAAAAAAATGTGCATTTTTTTTTTTTTTTTTTGTAGTAGGAGCCTGGAAAGCTTTGCACCAGCAATCAGCACATCACTGATGCCATGCAGGACTCCTTCACACTCAGTGTATGAGCTTAACAGTACATCTCGTACAGGCAAGCCGATACTCCCTGACAGGAACACTCAATGAACTACCATGGCGCCGTGGTAGTTTAATGAGAACTACAAGCCAACAGCTGCTAAGGATGTTGGGGCTTGTAGTTCATTCACACACAGCGCTGTGCGTCTAAATGACGCGGCCGTGTGGGCGGAGCCACGCTTTTTTTTTTTTTTTTTTTTTTTTTAAACTCTGGCAGCTAGTACGGGGAATTTCTCCCTGTCCTGCTGCCACAGAGAGGGAGGGCAGCATTGGGAACATGTTACACGTTCCACCCTAAAATTCGGTACAACATGCAACATGTTTCCAAAGGTGAACTTATACTTTAAGAATAGCTGGGTTAGACCCATCTGTGCCTTCCTGTCCTCACCCACCCCATCAGTTGTGAATTGCTAGTGTCCAATCACCTACTTATAACCCAGTGGTCTCTGAATCTGCCTTTGTCCCGAAATGTATAATCAAGAAAGGGTCCAATAATATTACGGCAGTTATGAGACGAGGGATGGTGATAAGAACAGCTGGCTGCAATGAAAGCCGCTTCTGCTGACCACTTTCCATTACTGAAGGTGTGCTACGGATAGTTGGGTGACAGCAGATTCAGGTAAGTATATGAGGGTTTTATTGTTCCAGAGATATATATTATATATATATATATATATATATATAACATTTTTTTTTTTTTTAATAACAAAGCCCTAAGTATGTGGGAAGAGGCATCACATGGCTGACCTGTAATCGGGGGCTTCTTATACTGTGCGCTCTTCAGATGCTCCTCCACCAGTTTGGGGGTGACACATATGACATGTTGTCCCTTCCAGTATTTCACCATATTCAGTGACTGCAGAGTGCCGATGATGTCGTTCTGAGTAATGCTGGTCATACGGCTGAAATGGAGGAACAAAAAAGGTGTCAGTTCTGCCATATAAAAAAAAAAAAAAAAAAAAAAAAAAAAAAAAGGGAAAAGCTGACGCTGCTCCACCATTCCTGCAAACCTCACCTGAGGTCTTTGATGGACAGCGTCCCCCGGAAGTCCCGCAGGATCTCCAGCAGCACCCAGGACCAGTAGCTGCGGTAGCTTAATTTGCCCAAATCAGACAACGGTTTTTCTGGTGAACCCACCGTGCTTTCCAGCTTGGACAGCTCATAACCTGGAGAAAAACCAGAGGAAGCCTGATAAAAGAGAACCAACTCCTTACTGTTAGACTGGTTCAAAGGACACCATTCCTTCTATTGCAGAATATCTCTTTCTGAAAATCGAACGGCTTGTTTTTCTAGTAAGAGAACACTGCCTGCATGCTTGTTGGCAGCCTGCAACTAACTGACTAAGCCAAACCCATCTATACTAGAAGAGTAGTAGAGAGGGAGGGGTGTGTCCTTTAAGTCACTTAACAGTCTTTGTACAATGGGATCTCTGCTATAGAATAAGGCCTGATTCACACCTGTGCATTTTTAGTGCTTTTATGCATATTATCACTACAGTCCATTTAACATGGTTCCCTATGGAACACGTTCTGTGAAGCAAAATGCAAAAAGCACTAAAAATGCATAGGTGTGAATCAGGCCTTAGAGGAGGGCGGCGATGCTATTGGAGTCACAAGCGTCAAATGCGAAATGCTCATATTTCATCACATTAAAAAGACGTTTATGTTTTAGCATGGATTATAATACACAAAAAAAAAAAAAAAAAAAAAAAAACTGATAAAATACGTACCCTATTTTTCGCTCCATAAGACACACTTTTTTCCTCCCAAAAAACAGGGGGAAATGGTCTGTGCGTCTTATAGAGCGAATACTGACCAGCAGAGCCGCTGATCAGGGGGATCGTTTCGGCGGCAGAACAATGCCCTGTGCATCTCTCAGCCCCAGATATATCCTCCCCCGCCTTCAGCTGCTAGAGGGAGAGAAACAAAAAGGTATTGTTCTTTAATGAACCCCCTCAGGATTGACTTTCACATGTAAATTGCGGACATTGTTATGTAAATGAGATCGACAGCCTCAATTCATATGCAAATTACACCCCCCTCCTCTGCATGCCGCCCACCAAGAAGATGTAAACAGCATACAGTACAGGTGAGCATAGGGGGCATGTAGATTTTTTCAAAGAGGGGGGGGGGGGGTTTGAGGTGCAGAGGTGAATAGGAAGGTGGGGTTGGAGTGCAGAGGTTAGTAGAGTAGGGGTTTGGGGGACAGAAGTTAGCAGTGCAGAATTGTACTGAGAGGGAGATAAGAATGCAGAGATTAGTAGAGAGATGGGGGGGGGGTTCTGTAACCTGTTACATCACTGGTCAGTGTAAATGTCTCAATACATTGGTGGTTGATGTAAATACTCCTGTTGTGTTGAGGTCAGTGTAAATGTCCCAGTTACATTGGGGATCAGTGTAGGGTGCCCCCCCCCTTACATTAGGGATCTGTGTAGAAATATTATTCTGTTATATTTTATTAAATATTTTAGTACACTATTTGGTTCAGAATATTTTTTGTTTCATATTTTCCTCCTCTAAAACGTAGGTGCGTCTTATGGAGCGAAAAATACGGTCTATGTTCAGTAGGGTTGCACCAATACCTTTAAAAAAAAAAAAAAAAAAAAAAAAAAAAAAAAAAATCGGTGATTACAGATACCTTTGGTCAAGTACTTACCAATATCGAGTACCAACATTTCAGGTGCGATTTGCGCCCATACAAAATAAATGGGCCCAACTCAAGATGAAAAAACAAAAAAAAACAAACAAAAAAAAAAATCGCATGCAATTTAAATAGGAATGCAGCGCGGTTCCTGACCAAATCACATAGGGTTTTCCCCACCGCACACCTCTGTGATCCCAGACTCGTCAGTGATTTCAGCCTGGGATCATACAGGAGCGGTCCAGGAAACTGCATGTAATTCAGACAATTCCTGTTCAAAGTGCATGCGATTCTTTTCAGTGCGATTTCAGCCGATTCATTTTGTATAGTGCAGATCGCACCGCAAAGCATCATCTTTGGGTATCGAAGCAATTTCACAAGTACTTGTGAATATACTTGGTATCAGCGCATTGCCAGTGTTCAGCTGTAAATATTTTACACTTTTTCATCAGAGTAGAGCATCGAGTCAATGAAACTCCTGGGATATTGATCTGGTCAGTAAAGTAGCAGGGGGGGGGGGGGGGGTTGTTAAATCAGTTTCAGCTTCTTTGGTGTTAATGAAATTAATAACAGGTTCACTAGATGGGCAACAATCAGACGACCTCCAAAACAGGAATGGTTTTACAGGTGGAGGCCACTGACATTTTTTTCCCCTACTCATCTTTTCTGAGTGTTAGCATTTGGCTGGGGTCAGTGTCACTACTGGTAGCATGAGGAGATACCTGGACCCTATAGAGGTTGGTGTCACTACTGGTAGCATGAGGAGATACCTGGACCCTATAGAGATTGCACAGACAGTCCTACTCCTCCAGGATGGCACATCAATACGTACCATTGTCAGAAGGTTTGCTGTGTCTCCCAGCACAGTCTCAAGAGCATGGAGGAGATTCCAGGAGACAGGCAGTCACTCTAGGAGAGCTGGACAGGTCCATAGAAGGTCCTTATATAGGCAGGACCCGTATCTGCAACTTTGTGCACAGAGGGACAGGATGATCACTGCCAGAGACCTACAAAATGATCTCCAGCAGGTCACTGGTGTGAATGTCTCTGACCAAACAATCAAACAGACTTCATGAGAATGGTCTGAGGGCCCGTCGTCTTCTAGTGGGCCCTGTGCTCACTGCCTGGCACCGTGGAGTTTGATTGGCATTTGTCATTGAACACCAGAATTGGCAGGTCCGACATTCTCCACAGAAATACTCCAGGACATCATCCATCGGCTCATTAGGAGCATTCCCCGACGTTGTCAGACATGTATACAAGCATGTGGGGGCCAGAGAAACTACTGAGGACCATTTTGAGTTGCTGCCATGAAATTTCAGCAAAATTGACCAGCCTGCTGCATTGTTTTTTTTTTTTTTTTACTTTGATTTTAGCCCTCTGTAGGTTGATCATTTTCATCAAACTATGTGGCAGCCTTTCATTCCAAACACATTACTCCGTCCATATGGAGTATAGATATCCAGCATGATATTTTTCCCCATTGAGATCTGATGTGTTTTCAAAGTGATCCTTTCATTTTTTTAGATAGATAGATAGATAGATAGATAGATAGATAGATAGATAGATAGATAGATAGATAGATAGATAGATAGATAGATAGATAGATAGATAGATAGATAGATAGATAGATAGAGTCAAAAGTATTGGGACGCCTGCCTTTACACGCACATAAACTTTAATGACATCCCAGTCTTAGTCCGTAGGGTTCAATATTGAGTTGGCCCACCCTTTACAGCTATAACAGCTTCAACTCTTCTGGGAAGGCTTCCACAAGGTTTAGGAGTGTGTCTATGGGAATGTTTGACCATTCTTCCAGAAGAGCATTTGTGAGGTCATGGACTGATGTAGGACAAGAAGGCCTGGCTCACAGTCTCCGCTCTAATTCATCTCAAAGGTGTTCTATCGGGTTGAGGTCAGGACTCTGTACAGGCCAGTCAAGTTCCTCCACCCCAAACTCGCTCATCCATGTCTTTATGGACCTTGCTTTGTGCACTGGTCCAAATCATTTGGTGGAGGGGGATTATGGTGTGGGGTTGTTTTTCAGGGATTAGGTTTGGCCCCTTAGTTCCAGTGAAGGGAACTCTTAAGGTGTCAGCATATTAAGACATTTTGAACAATTTCATGCTCCCAACTTTGTGGGAACAGTTTGGGCCCCTTCCTGTTCCAACATGACTGCACACCAGTGTACAAAGCAAGGACCATAAAGACATGGATGAGCGAGTTTGGGGTGGAAGAACTTGACTGGCCTGCACAGAGTCCTGACCTAGACCCAACAGAACACCTTTGAGATGAATTAGAGAGCAGACTGCGAGCCAGGCCTTCTCATCCAACATCAGTGCCTGACCTCACAAATGCCCTTCTGGAAGAATGGTCAAACATTCCCATAGACACACTCCTAAACCTTGTGGACGGCCTTCCCAGAATAGTTGAAGCTGTTATAGTTGTAAAGGGTGGGCCAACTCAATATTGAACCCTACGGACTAAGACGCCATTAAAGTTCATGTGTATGTAAAGGCAGGTGTCCCAATACTTTTGGTAATATAGCGTATGTAGGTCTTCTAATTGGCTTGTATTTTGTCACCATCTGCAGTGTCTCCAATTTCCCATAGGTGAGTGGTGCAGGCAAATCTTTAATTTCTGATAGTTGTGTATGTAGCACAAAGAAGTCACTTACTGAAAGCGATGAGGAACTTTCCGTAGCCTCGTCTCTGATACGGCGGGAGTGTTAGGATACAGGCCACGTTATTTCCATCCGGAGACTCCTTCTCCTGAAATTATACAGCATCTTGGTCACCCCCATTCAAAACCACATTGGCCCCATCCCAGCCCAATATGTTCCAGGGTTATATATATAAGTACACATGGGGGGGGGAGGTATAATGATAGCAGTGTATACACTTCATATTGGTCTGACTTTTGCAGCAGGTGTGTTTTGAATGAAAGTCTCATTAAAGTGCAACTAAACTGTATCTGAACAATACAAAACTGAAAATACCATTTTAATTCATTTTTAATATTCAAAGCAAAACTTCCCCCATCCACCCATGTCTCCATGCTTTATTTTGTTAAGCAATCACATTAAAAACACCCCCTAGCATTTCTAGCCGCAGCCATCTTGAGTAAGGGCAGATGATTCATGTAGCATTTACTTCCTGGAATCCCAAAAAAAAAAAAAAAAACCACACAACAAAAAACAAAAAACAAAAACAAAAAAAAAAAAAAAAAACCTAAAACTAAAATTTAGGCCAAAATATATTCTGCTACGTATTTATGGTAAACAAGCCCAATAAGTGTATTTTGGATTGGTTTGCATAAAAGGTATAGTGTCTACAAACTATGGGATATATACTAGAACTTTTATTTTATAAAACTAGTAACAATCGCGATCAGGACTTATAGCAGGACGGCAATAATATGGCCGGCAATCTGACACTTTGTGGGAACCAGTGTCACTAATACAGTGATCAGTGCTAAAAATATGCACTGTCACTGACACTAACTGGGAAGGGAAAGGGATATCACCGCTCCAGGCAGGTCAAATTGGAATGAACCTCTCCTCTAGTTTGGAAGCCGCAGGTGCTGGCAATGCATATAGCAATGAGATTTGAGAAAAATTTCTGGACAGCCGCACTCCAAAAAAATAGCCTTTATTCCTCAAATGGAATAAAAAAAAAATACATGCCACAGCAGAACGGACAGAAGAGCTGACGCGTTTCACACTATCAGTGCTTAATCATAGCTCTGATTAAGCACGGTTTGATAGTGTGAAACGCGTCAGCTCCGCTGTGGCATGTATTTTTTTATTCCGTTTGACAAATAAAGGCTATTTTTTTTTGGAGTGCGGCTATCCAGAAATTTTTCACTAACTGGGGAGGGGTTAACATCAACGGCGATTAAAGGGTTAATTGTGTGCCTAGTCAGTGTCGCTTGGTGCATTCACTATGTGCCGTTTTTACAAAGGGATGCCCCGACTTTTATTTCCTTTGCAGGGAAACCAAAACCACCACATCCCCGCTGACAGGACAGAGCTCTGTATGGTTTACATTCTCTCTGTCATCCTCTTCGTCGATCAGCGGGTACCGGCTTGTGCTATGTCCAATCACAGCACTGCCGTGCGCGCCCCCTACCCAGAAGTGCTGGATCCTGTACTAGATACGTGATCCAGGGCAGGAGAGCTGCTCTGCCACCGTACTCCTACGGAATTCAAGAGCACCGCTGTGCCAACCAGGAACCGGAAATAAAAGGCACCAGGTGACCCTGCCCTCTGCGGCCCGGAAATTACGCTGCGTGCCCGACCTTGAAAGTGCCACCTCTTCCAGTGCTATGCACCAGACGTGGCCGAGGACTCAGCCACCAGAACATGGCAGACGCTCAGCCCTATATACTGCTGCTGCCCCGCGATGCAAGCGGGGGCACCCACGTGACGACCACCACAGACCCGGCTTGTTCTGAAGACAAAAACTGGGGCATCACCCCCAGGTAGTACAGACTCTCCCCGAGCACAGAAGGGGAAGAGAGCCCACGGAGGAGGAGGCAAGGGGGTAAATCACATTCTCCTGAACAAAGAAAAAAAAAAAAAAAAAAAAAAAAAAAAAGACACCAGTCTCCCAAGATAGCCCCGAAAGATCATGGCTCCCATCAGGTGTTCCTGCCAGCTAGAGAGCGCACCTGTACATCCCCTTTAAGAGTCAGGGATAGCAGGCTCCCTCGCGCCCACCGCGTACAGCGTGACCGTGTCCGCGGGACGGGCGGACTTGATGTCCGCCGGTCTCCCAGCGATCGTGTCACGGAGGCTCAGAACGGGGAAGTGCCCATGTAAACAAGGCACTTCCCCGTTCTGCCTAGTGTCATGACAGAGATCACTGCTCTCTGTCATCGGGAGCAGTGATCGCTGTCATGTAAGTTGAAGCCCATCCCCCCCACAGTTAGAATCACTCCCTAGGACACACTAAAACCCTTGATCGCCCCCTAGTGTTTAACCCCTTCACTGCCAGTGTTATTTACACAGTAATCAGTGCATTTTTATAGCACTGATCGCTGTATAAATGTGAATGGTCCCAAAATAGTGTCAAAAGTGTCTGATGTGTCCGCCATAATGTTGCAGTCCTGATAAAAATCGCAGATCGCCGCCATTACTAGTAAAAAAAAATTAAAAATACCATAAAACTATCCCCTATTTTGTAGACGCTATAACTTTTGCGCAAACCAATCAATATATGCTTATTGCGATTTTTATTTTACCAAAAATATGTAGAAGAACAGGTATCGGCACAAACTGAGGAAAAAAAAATCTTTTTTTTTTACATATTTTTTGGGGATATTTATTATAGCAAAAAGTAAAAAATATTGTCATTTCAAAAATTGTTGCTGTTTTTTTGTTTATAGGGCAAAAAATAAAAACCGCAGAGGTGATCAAATACCACCAAAAGAAAGCTCTATTTGTGGGAAAATAAGGACGTCAATTTTGTTTGGGAGCCACGTCGTACGACCGCGCAATTGTCAGTTAAAGTGACGCAGTGCCGAATCGCAAAAAAGTGCTCTGGTCAGGAAGGGGGGTAAAATCTTTCGGGGCTGAAGTGGTTAAAGAGGAACTGCAGGCTGCTCACATAAATTTGTGAAAAAAAATAAAAAAAATCTTTGCCATTCTGAAGCTTCCCTCCAACCACTTTGCATATTATTTTCTATATACTGCGATTCTGTACTTGCCAAATATGTTGCAGCAATCTCCCACAACTGAGTCTGGCTGTATCCATTTTAACTGTGGGAAGCTGAAGCTGCTGCCTGTTCACTTCCTGGATTTACCCAGAGGCACACCTCCAGCCCTGCAGCTCTCATTGGCCCTCTTATGACTCATCCCCCCTTCCTTCCTGGCAAACTCTCACGAGAGTGAGAGAGAGAGCTGTGCATGTTGTCATAAGCCTAGGATAATGACCAGACAAGAAACCGGAAGTGGGCTGTATAAGGAAATTTACTGGCAGAAAAAAAAAATGTTTTACTACCCAAAAGATAAAACAAGGGCAGAAGATTTAATAGATGGAAAGTTGGGAAAAAAAAAAAAAAAAAAAAAAAAAAATGACTTTATGCCATTATCGGCACTTTTTTTTTTTTTGCCATCGGCAAAATGCTGATAACCCCATTTTCGGCAGCTGATAAATCGGTGCATCCCTATGGGTTACAATTACCTTGGAGAAATAGCCAACGATGTGGGCCCCTTGCCGGTCCACTTCAGTCAGGATGTAGAACACGAAGGGCTCCACATCGAAGTACAAGGTTTTGTGATCCAGGAAGAGCTTGGCCAGGAGGCAGAGGTTCTGGCAGTAGACCTTGTGGTCTTTCCCGTCCACTTCATACACCGAGATGTTGTTCTTTCTATAGATCTCCTTTCCTGGCGGCTGCCTCCACTGACACAGACCCTGGACCAAAAGAAAACATTCCATGTGTCAAATGGAATCTAGAAAACCTAATTCACACCTTTCCATCCACTGAGTGTAATACCACGCCAATGTGCTTTTATTGTGCACTGATGTGTGTCTTGTGCGTTGCATAAAAAAAAAAAAAAAAAAAAAAAAAAACAACAAAAAAAAAAAAAACGCACTGTTTGGAAGCGTTTCCATGGATTTCAGCTAAAAAAAATACAGGGAATAAATGCACCAAAGTGCAAAAGGGGCTCACTACTCTGACTCACTTGAGTGTGTGAAGACTCTAGCTTGAGCTGTTGAACCCTGTAAACATCAGGCTTTCTACAACTACAGGGGCTGAAGAGACAGTGTAAAATGTGAAAACGAGCCAAAAGCTCCACCTGCTGGCTAAATAAAAGATTGCACGCTATTCACATGCAACACGTGGAGTTTGCAATCCACCACTTTCTGTATGTTTTTTTTGTCTAGGTAAAGACATTACCTTACCTTGTATAAAAAAAAAAATTTAAGAGCTAAATAGGTTGAGGCTCTAAATAAGGGCCACAGAGAGTATTACAGGTCATCTATAGCCTGTAGAGGGATATGTACAGTATTCTATCCCGCCTACAGCTTGTAACGTGCAACAGAATGTACTTCTAATGACCTATAGCTGGCTAAAGGGCTACAGAAAATATTCCAGTCCCCCTACAGGCCATAAAGAGCCACAGACAGTATTTAATTTGAACCATAGCCTGGCTAAAGGGCCATGGACAGTATTGCAGGCCCCGTACAGCCCATAAAGGGCCATGGACAAGATTTGTAGGCCCCCTACAGTCAATAAAAGGGCCACAGATGGTATTTCAGGCCCATCTAAAGCCCATAAAGGGTCACAGTTTTCTATGCCCCCTAGAGCCCCATAAATGGCTAGGAACAATATTCCAGGCCACCTACAGCTGCTAAAGGGCCACAGATCGTATTCTGGGCCCCCTAAAGCCCATAAAAAGGCCCACATATCATATTCTGGGCCCCCTAAAGCCCATAAAAAGGGCCACATATCATATTCTGGGCCCCCTAAAGCCCATAAAGGCCCACAGATCATATTCTGGGCCCCCTAAAGCCCATAAAAAAGGGCCACAGATCGTATTCTGGGCCCCCTAAAGCCCATAAAGGGCCACAGACAGAATTCCACATCCCCTACAACTCGCAAAGGGAAAAAAGACAGCATTACAGGTTAGCTACAGGCCATAAAAGGCCAGGGACAGTATTCCAGGCTGCCAACAGCAAACAAAAGGGCCACAGACAACATTCCAGACCCCCCTACAGTCCATTAAAAGCCAAGGACAAGAAGAGGTCTAGCCCCCACGAAAAACTAAAACTCAGTAGCTACAAATACTGCAGCTGCTGACTTTTAATGTTGGCACCCACGCTGATCTTCGGGTCGGCTATGGGGTGCAGCCGCCACCATTCCTAGTAAGGGAACCCGGCATTAGGCTTCACAGCCGGTTCCCTACTGCGCATGCACAAAGCGTGCTACCCTTTCTAATCCGCGGTCCTGTCTCCCAGAAGTGGGGAACGGTACCTGTCAAAAACAGGTACCTGTTCCCCCCTCTCCCCTGAAAGGGGGTGGGGTGGGGTGGATAAGCTTTCACTTTTGAGTGGAACTTGACTTTAAGGTAATGTTTAGCCTGTGGGGTTATCTACAGAATATCTACAGTATTCCAGGTGACCTGCAGCCTGTAAAAGGGCCATGGATAGCATTCCAGGCCACCTAAAAACTCTTACCAGGTGATAGCGGTAAGTCTTCTCGAACTTCATGTATTTCAGGCAGTATTCGCACACCCAGAGCTTCGGCTGCTTTCCATAATCCTCTGGGAAGGGAGAGAAGTACCACGCATCAATCTCGTAATTGCCAATGTGAATCTTGTCCACGTATTTCACTTTTGTGATCTGAGAAAATAAGAAAAAAAAAAAAAAAGGACTTAAGACTTAAAATCTGCTGCAGACTGAGTGGAGGTGAGGAAGTTTTCCCACACGTTCAGAAATCATTGGCCTATAAAACTCACCGCTTCATGTTCTTTCTCCAGTGCAGCCGTGGTGGGATCCATTTCTGCATAAGTCTGCAAAGAGATCGGACACATTCATTAGCGCTGCCCCAATCATGGTCAGTGGAGAGGCACCAACAAAGATTTCACACCATCTATACCATTTTTTTTTTCTTTAAAACTTTGGCTACAGTGTGGAAGGATTGGAATGGTGTCCTCATTGAGGAGATACACTTTCTTGATTTGTCCTGCCACCCAGTGTTACAGGGACAGAAAGCGATGGTGATATATTACATGGTGATGGCGATATATTGTCAAATGAACAAGAATAGAGGGGAAATCTTAGAGTGGGTACACCTGTTCTGGTGACAACTGCCCCATATTTATAAGGACCCGTCCTCCAAGGAGCGCCAGCCCTCTGGCCTCAGGATTTCACCAATGCGGCTCTATGGCACAGGTTCCTCACCTTCTGAACATGGTTAATCTCATCGTGCTTCCTCTTCTGATTTCTGGTGATTTTCCTCTCCGGTTGCTCGGACAGTTCGTTCAGGTATTGGTCCGTGTTTTTCTGAACGGCGTCCTTTGCAGTCTTGGTCAGCGCCAACCGGTTCTTGTCCACCCATTCATCCAACCGCCTGTTAACTACAGAGGATACAAAGACTGGCTGAGACATGTGAAAGGGGATCTTAGGCCTTTAGCATACCCGATATGGACAGGTACCAGCTCCCACTTCTGGTCAGGTCACCCGGGGAAGGGGATTCGCGCCCCCCCCCCCCCCCTCCTTCTCCTGCAGCCCCTTGGGACATGTCACAGGAGACTGCGGGACCATGGTTGGGGCACTTGTGCATGAGCAGTGGGCAGCTGGCTGTCAGCGGTTAAACCACTTGCCGCCCGCCATATAGCAGATTGACGTCGGCAAAGTGGTTTCAAAATCCTGACTGGACATCATATGACGTCCTCAGGATATTGAGCCGCTGCAGACCCCCGGGGGCGCGCATCGCGGCGATCGTTGCTGCGGGGTGTCAGTCTGACACCCCGCAACACCGATCTAGGTAAAGAGTCTCTGACAGAGACTATTTACCATGTGATCAGCTGTGTCCAATCACGGCTGATCACGATGTAAATAGGAAGAGCCGGTGATCGGCTTTTCCTCACTCGCGTCTGACAGACGCGAGTAGAGGAGAGCCGATCGGCTGCTCTCCTGACAGGGGGGGTCTGTGCTGATTGTTTATCAGCACATCCCCCCCTCGGATCCTATCCAGGACCACCAGGGAAGCCGCCCAGGACCACCAGGGAAACCAGCCGCCCAGGACCACCAGGGAAACCAGCCACACTGGACCACCAGGTATGCCCCCTAGACCCCCAGGGAAATACTAATCTGTGCCCAGGTAGCTGCCAATCAATGCCCACTCACAATGTCTACCACTGCCAGTGCCACCAGGGATGCCCAGCAGTGCCGCCTATCAGTGCTCAGCAGTGCCGCCTATCAGTGCCGCCTATCAGTGCCCATAGGTGTTGCCTAACAGTGCCCACCAGTGCCACCCATAAGTGCCCATCAGTGCTGCATATCAGTACCACCCATCAGTGCCGCCTACCAGTGCCCATCAGTGCCGCATATCAGTGCCCATCGTCAGTGCCCGCTCATTGGTGCCCCCTCATCGCTGCCACCTTATCAGTGCCCATCAGTGAAGGAGAAAACTTACTTATTTACAACATTTTTAAACAAAAACAAAAGCAAAACTTTTATTTTTTTCAGAATTTTCGGTCTTTTTTTATCTGTTTCGCAAAAAATAAAAACCGCAGAGGTGATCAAATACTACCAAAAGAAAGCTCTATTTGTGGGAACAAAATGATAAAAATTTTGTTTGGGTACAGTGATGGATGACCGCGCAATTGTCATTCAAACTGCGACAGCACTGAAAGCTGAAAATTGGTCTGGGCAGGAAGGTGTCTAAGTGCCCTGTATTGAAGTGGTTAAAGTGGTTGTAGACCCACTTTGAAAAAAAAAAAAAAAAAAAAAAAAACACTAACACCTGCAAGACAAAGGCAAAATGAGCTAGTATGCAAAGCATACTAGCTCATTATGTAATACTCACCTGAGATCAAAGCCCTCGCTGCGGTGCCCGTACACAGCACCGGCCGGCGACATCACTCCCGGGGGTTACTTCCAGGTATCGTGGCTCCGGGTCTGTGATTGGCCGGAGCCGCGATGACGTCACTCCCGCGCATGCGCCACCGGTGACGGCACACTCACTGAAGCAAAGGCACATACGTGCCATTGCTTCAGTGCCAAAGAAGTCGGCACATGCAAATACAGGGGATATCTCCTAAACCATGCATGTTTAGGAGATATCCTGGGTAGCTACAGGTAAGCCTTATTATAGGCTTACCTGTAGCAAAAAGTTGTCTGTAAGGGTTTACAACCGCATTAAGATGCCGGCGCCTTCACCCGAACACCAGTAAAGAGCCAGGCCGGGGGAGGAAATCGTAGGATCCTAGGACAGGCAAGAGTGTGTTTTTTAAAAGTCAGCAGCTACAGTATTTATAGCTAACTTTAACATTTTTGTTAAAGTTAACCGCAAAAGAAGCACACCACAATGCCACAATTGAGTGCATTGCACGTGATTGCAGGTCGGTTGCACTGCAGCCCCATTTAGGAGAACAGATTGCGTTCAGCAAGCACCACCACCTGACAGGTGCGACAGAGGGATCATTTATGCTGCACTGCTATTGTGGCATGTGTACACGCCTGTCTGCGGCTTTTACAGCTTAAAGTGATTGTAAAGGTTCGCTTTAAAAAACAAAAAAACCCCCAAAAAACAAAACATGTCGTACTTGCCTCCTCTGTGCAAGGGTTTGCCCCGATCTTCCTCTTCTAGGGTGCCTGGGCAGCGCTCCTGGCCCCCTCCTTCTCAACTAGTGCCCCCCCACGGAGAGCCGCTTTCCATGAGGGCACTTGTGCAGGTGCGCTCCCGAGTCCTGCTGCTGAGTCCATTTACACAGACAGCAGGACTCGGCCCCGCCCCTGCTGCTATCAATCTATCCAATGAGGACCCGAGACAGCAGCTGGAGCTGCTGGGTTCGTCCTCGGCGCTGGAACAAATTGGGTTCAGGTAAGTAAAAGGTGGGCTTTAGGGGGCTACTGCAGCACAAAAGGTTTTTCCACCTTAAAGCATAGAATGCAATAAGGTGAAAAACCTTGAGACTTTACAACCCCTTTAAGGGGGGTGGGGGGTTTACCACCCCTTCCAACCACAAGTAGAAATAAGACCTAAAAGGCGTTTGTCAAATCATAAAGCAACAAGACAATGGCTATTCAATGTATTATATCAAAACAGGTATAAAAATCATCATGAAAGTTGTATAAAGTCTTACAATAATGAGCGCTGTTGATTGATCTTGTGCACAGTTGATAATAGATCTTCAAGTCTGGGCAGGAAGTTGGGCGTGGCCTATCGTCTAGCTGGGATACCTGAATGTTACATTTTTGTAGAAGAGAACGCTAGTTCTGTGTGCGTTACTGCCAGTTTAACGCCATATAGTTTTGTGCATTACTGCCAGTTTAACGCCATATCGTTTTGTTGTGCATTACTGCCAGTTTAACGCCATATAGTTTTGCATGTGTTACTGCCAGTTACACCCATTTCCTCGAAATTCAGACTTGGATCACAATCCTGTTTTCAAGAGACTCTGAGAAATACAGAAAGACTTCTGTAGCTATACATGCAGGCACCTAGGAGGTATATACTTCTATATACTGCATGTGTGGGTCAAATCTCATGCCAAGCAAATAAGAGAGCAGCAGGAGGCGAAGACAGATCAGATACAAGTCAGCAATACTTACAGCCCACATAATGTACATAGAACTCCTCTCGCCCTTCCTGTTCATTCAGTCGGGACTGGATGACCTCTGCCGAATCTGATGAGAAGACACACCAGTCACACATGAGGTGCACACAACGCATCGTGCAGCAGATCGGTAGTGTGGTGACATACTTACGCCAAGTGTTGTCCGCTCTCCGGCACAGGTAAGTCTCTCCGATCTCCACGGTCACCTCAGGATCTCTGCCACCTCCGATTGAGGCACCGGTGTCACCTCTGGACAGAATGTCATCATCTTCCTCCTCTTTGACGCTTCCTTGCTCCAACCCATCCTCTTGGGAGGGGAGGGCGTCATGTTGATTCTCGCCGACCGCCATGGTCTCCAATTTGTGTTCTTCAGGAATGGAATTGTCCATGGCTCCACCAAGACCTGAGGGATAAAGACTTATTAGCTACTTGGATGCATGTTCACATTCTTTGCCCTAGCTGAGGCGTCAGCCCGTCCTTAAAGGAGCAGTACAGAAAAAAGCTTGTTTGGCTGTACTTCTCCTGTGGATCACAGGAGTACAGATTGTTTTGCACTCCTGTGACCCGTTTTCAGCAGAGCGCAGGCTGAAGTCCGCTCTTTGCCCACGTCACAGAAGTCGGTCCAGGCTCCGCGTCATCGCGTCCATGGAGTCGGGAATCCGCCAGATCCCTGGACCGACACCCGGCTCAGCTCAGCGCTCCAGTGAGCGAGGAGGGGCAGAGCAGAGAGCGGTGACTGACTGCTCACGGAGCTGAGAGAACCGAGTGATCGGAGGTGTTCGATCGCTCGGTTCTCAAGGCAGAGGCAGCAGGGGAAAGATGCAGCATTGGACAGATGCTGCAAACACACAGGGAAGTATAAATCTGCAAAAAAGCCAAACCCCATACTTCTCTTTAAAAGCGATATTAAACAGAGAAGTGATAATTGCCACAATTCATTCACATAAATGAGAAGAGAAGATAGATAGATAGATAAGATATCATGCCACTACTTTTTTTTTCCTTTCCCTGCAGTGCTCACATGATCTTTCCCTATTCTTTGGCATCTGCAGGGAAAGATCCTTGGGGGAGGGGCTTCTATTACTCTGCTGATGTATGCTCTCTACAGTGTGAGTCTGGCTAACCCCGATTGGTGCTGTGTCGGTCAATGACAAAAAAATAAAAAAAAAAAAAACCCACAGAAGAGCAACTCAAATTAAATTTTAAAGATCAAAAGCGTTGTAAAGCTCCCTATAAATCTTTATTGATCAAATGTTTATTTTTTGTGCATTAAAGTGGTTGTAAAGAAATTTTTTTTTTTTTTTTTTAACTGGTTCCCGACCAGCCGCCGCAGTTTTACTGCGGCAGAATGCCATGGGTGGGTGAAACTACGTTGCCTTACGTCGGTTCGCCTTTTGACCACTAGGGGGCTAGTGGTCCATTCACACAGAATTCAGGACTCGGCCCCGTCCCCCGGCTCTGCATCATTGGATTTGATTGACAGCAGCGGGAGCCAATGGCTGCTCTGCTATCAATCTATCCAATCAGGACACAAGACACCAGGTAGAGCTGGTGCGCTCATTCCCAGCCGTAGAAAGATCGGGGTCAGGCAAGTAAAATGGGGGCTCGGGGACTGCAGCACTACAGAAGGTTTTTCACCTTAATGCATAGAATGCATTAAGGTGAAAAACGATGAGGGTTTACAACCCCTTTAATGTTGCTGTAGGTCTCTTGGCAGCCTCCCTGTCCAGTTTTCTTTTCATCAATTTTGGAGGGACGTCCAGTTCTTGGTGATGTCATTGTGCCATATTTTCTCCACTTGATGATGACTGTCTTCACCGTGTTCCATCGTATATATAATGCCTTGGAAATTCTTTTGTACCCTTCTCCTAAAAGATATTGTTAAAATAGTGAGATCCCTTTGATGCTTTGGAAGCTCTCTGCGGACCATGGCTTTTGCTGTAGGTTGCGACTAAGAAAAAGTCAGGCAAGACCTACTAGGACAGCTGAACGTTATTTGGGGTCAATCAAAGGAACTTTAAAAATGATGGCAGGAGTGTACTGACTCCTATTTAACATGAGTTTGAATGTATTTGCTTAATTCTGAACAGAGCTACATCCCCAGTTATAAGAGAGTGTGCACACTTATGCAACCACATTATTTTCATTTTATTTATTTATTTTTTTTATCCAAAAAAAAAAAAAAAAACCACCATCTCCAAAGCATTAAGTCCTGTGTCTTTCTGCTGTTTCGTTCGTATGTTATCAGCAACCACATTATTTTAGGTTTTGTAATTTTTACTCCCCCCCGCCTTCCCTAAAAGATTTCAGTTTGTTTTTCAACTGAGTTGACTGTAGTTGACTTTCAACTATAGTTTATAGGTCGCAGTAAAAGGTGGAAATGATTTATCTTTGTGTCATTTTATTATATCACAGAAACCTGACATTTTTATCCCAGGATAGGATTAAAAAAAAACAAACAATAAAATAAAGCATTTTGATGGATTGTACGGCATGTTTCTACTCGAGTATCAATAAAAACGGGCGAGGCCAAAATCCACATAATTAGCTCCCCACAGACTATTTCAAAGAACTCTGATTAGACAAACACAAATACAAGCAGAAAAGCCTGGAAGACTTCCAATTCCCAGAGAAAGAACAGACTAATGTTTACTGAAAATGTCCATGTACAAGGATGTTGGATGTGGGGATATCAGACTATGACGAGTGAATCCAGATACAACACTGGAGAGTGTGGGAAGAGAAACACACCCCATCTACACACACAATGGGGGAGATTTACCAAAGCTCAGAATCTGGTGCAGCCGTGCATGGTAGCCAATCAGCTTCTAACCTTGGCTGGTTCCGTTAAGGTTTGGCGATGAAACCTGGAAGTGGATTGGTTTCTCTGCAGAAGTGAGCCTGATTTTGCACTCTCAGGCTTTACCGGGAGATTCCTGCTAATTACCGACAAACCTCACCTAACACTACACAGCTTGTAATCACTGAGAAACCACCAGAGCCTAGGAACCGACTGAAAACATGGCATGTCGGTGTAAACCTAGACTCTGGACACACCCACTCCATCATCCTTCCCTCGCTGCCCCACCTCTCTTCCATTGGTATCACAGTCTCTGTTCTCCTGTCATTCTTTGTTAGGCCATTGTTATCACTCTTTTCAGACAATTGACCCAAGGAGAAGAGCACGGCTCCCACTCTGCCCCCCCAATCCTCCTCGGGACACCGCTCCCACTCTGCCCCCCCCACTCCTCCTCGGGACACCGCTCCCACTCAGCCCCCCCACTCCTCCTCGGGACACCGCTCCCACACCTCCTCGGGACACCGCTCCCACACCTCCTCGGGACACCGCTCCCACACCTCCTCGGGACACCGCTCCCACACCTCCTCGGGACACCGCTCCCACACCTCCTCGGGACATCGCTCCCACACCTCCTCGGGACATCGCTCCCACACCTCCTCGGGACATCGCTCCCACACCTCCTCGGGACATCGCTCCCACACCTCCTCGGGACATCGCTCCCACACCTCCTCGGGACATCGCTCCCACACCTCCTCGGGACATCGCTCCCACACCTCCTCGGGACATCGCTCCCACACCTCCTCGGGACATCGCTCCCACACCTCCTCGGGACATCGCTCCCACACCTCCTCGGGACATCGCTCCCACACCTCCTCGGGACATCGCTCCCACACCTCCTCGGGACATCGCTCCCACACCTCCTCGGGACATCGCTCCCACTCCTCCTCGGGACATCGCTCCCACTCCTCCTCGGGACATCGCTCCCACTCTGCCCCCGCTCCCACTCCTCCTCGGGACATCGCTCCCACTCTGCCCCCGCTCCCACTCCTCCTCGGGACATCGCTCCCACTCTGCCCCCGCTCCCACTCCTCCTCGGGACATCGCTCCCACTCTGCCCCCGCTCCCACTCCTCCTCGGGACATCGCTCCCACTCTGCCCCCGCTCCCACTCCTCCTCGGGACATCGCTCCCACTCTGCCCCCGCTCCCACTCCTCCTCGGGACATCGCTCCCACTCTGCCCCCGCTCCCACTCCTCCTCGGGACATCGCTCCCACTCTGCCCCCGCTCCCACTCCTCCTCGGGACATCGCTCCCACTCTGCCCCCGCTCCCACTCCTCCTCGGGACATCGCTCCCACTCTGCCCCCGCTCCCACTCCTCCTCGGGACATCGCTCCCACTCTGCCCCCGCTCCCACTCCTCCTCGGGACATCGCTCCCACTCTGCCCCCGCTCCCACTCCTCCTCGGGACATCGCTCCCACTCTGCCCCCGCTCCCACTCCTCCTCGGGACATCGCTCCCACTCTGCCCCCGCTCCCACTCCTCCTCGGGACATCGCTCCCACTCTGCCCCCGCTCCCACTCCTCCTCGGGACATCGCTCCCACTCTGCCCCCGCTCCCACTCCTCCTCGGGACATCGCTCCCACTCTGCCCCCGCTCCCACTCCTCCTCGGGACATCGCTCCCACTCTGCCCCCGCTCCCACTCCTCCTCGGGACATCGCTCCCACTCTGCCCCCGCTCCCACTCCTCCTCGGGACATCGCTCCCACTCTGCCCCCGCTCCCACTCCTCCTCGGGACATCGCTCCCACTCTGCCCCCGCTCCCACTCCTCCTCGGGACATCGCTCCCACTCTGCCCCCGCTCCCACTCCTCCTCGGGACATCGCTCCCACTCTGCCCCCGCTCCCACTCCTCCTCGGGACATCGCTCCCACTCTGCCCCCGCTCCCACTCCTCCTCGGGACATCGCTCCCACTCTGCCCCCGCTCCCACTCCTCCTCGGGACATCGCTCCCACTCTGCCCCCGCTCCCACTCCTCCTCGGGACATCGCTCCCACTCTGCCCCCGCTCCCACTCCTCCTCGGGACATCGCTCCCACTCTGCCCCCGCTCCCACTCCTCCTCGGGACATCGCTCCCACTCTGCCCCCGCTCCCACTCCTCCTCGGGACATCGCTCCCACTCTGCCCCCGCTCCCACTCCTCCTCGGGACATCGCTCCCACTCTGCCCCCGCTCCCACTCCTCCTCGGGACATCGCTCCCACTCTGCCCCCGCTCCCACTCCTCCTCGGGACATCGCTCCCACTCTGCCCCCGCTCCCACTCCTCCTCGGGACATCGCTCCCACTCTGCCCCCGCTCCCACTCCTCCTCGGGACATCGCTCCCACTCTGCCCCCGCTCCCACTCCTCCTCGGGACATCGCTCCCACTCTGCCCCCGCTCCCACTCCTCCTCGGGACATCGCTCCCACTCTGCCCCCGCTCCCACTCCTCCTCGGGACATCGCTCCCACTCTGCCCCCGCTCCCACTCCTCCTCGGGACATCGCTCCCACTCTGCCCCCGCTCCCACTCCTCCTCGGGACATCGCTCCCACTCTGCCCCCGCTCCCACTCCTCCTCGGGACATCGCTCCCACTCTGCCCCCGCTCCCACTCCTCCTCGGGACATCGCTCCCACTCTGCCCCCGCTCCCACTCCTCCTCGGGACATCGCTCCCACTCTGCCCCCGCTCCCACTCCTCCTCGGGACATCGCTCCCACTCTGCCCCCGCTCCCACTCCTCCTCGGGACATCGCTCCCACTCTGCCCCCGCTCCCACTCCTCCTCGGGACATCGCTCCCACTCTGCCCCCGCTCCCACTCCTCCTCGGGACATCGCTCCCACTCTGCCCCCGCTCCCACTCCTCCTCGGGACATCGCTCCCACTCTGCCCCCGCTCCCACTCCTCCTCGGGACATCGCTCCCACTCTGCCCCCGCTCCCACTCCTCCTCGGGACATCGCTCCCACTCTGCCCCCGCTCCCACTCCTCCTCGGGACATCGCTCCCACTCTGCCCCCGCTCCCACTCCTCCTCGGGACATCGCTCCCACTCTGCCCCCGCTCCCACTCCTCCTCGGGACATCGCTCCCACTCTGCCCCCGCTCCCACTCCTCCTCGGGACATCGCTCCCACTCTGCCCCCGCTCCCACTCCTCCTCGGGACATCGCTCCCACTCTGCCCCCGCTCCCACTCCTCCTCGGGACATCGCTCCCACTCTGCCCCCGCTCCCACTCCTCCTCGGGACATCGCTCCCACTCTGCCCCCGCTCCCACTCCTCCTCGGGACATCGCTCCCACTCTGCCCCCGCTCCCACTCCTCCTCGGGACATCGCTCCCACTCTGCCCCCGCTCCCACTCCTCCTCGGGACATCGCTCCCACTCTGCCCCCGCTCCCACTCCTCCTCGGGACATCGCTCCCACTCTGCCCCCGCTCCCACTCCTCCTCGGGACATCGCTCCCACTCTGCCCCCGCTCCCACTCCTCCTCGGGACATCGCTCCCACTCTGCCCCCGCTCCCACTCCTCCTCGGGACATCGCTCCCACTCTGCCCCCGCTCCCACTCCTCCTCGGGACATCGCTCCCACTCTGCCCCCACTCCTCCTCGGGACATCGCTCCCACTCTGCCCCCGCTCCCACTCCTCCTCGGGACATCGCTCCCACTCTGCCCCCGCTCCCACTCCTCCTCGGGACATCGCTCCCACTCTGCCCCCGCTCCCACTCCTCCTCGGGACATCGCTCCCACTCGGCCCCCGCTCCCACTCCTCCTCGGGACATCGCTCCCACTCGGCCCCCGCTCCCACTCCTCCTCGGGACATCGCTCCCACTCTGCCCCCGCCCCCACTCCTCCTCGGGACATCGCTCCCACTCTGCCCCCGCCCCCACTCCTCCTCGGGACATCGCTCCCACTCTGCCCCCGCCCCCACTCCTCCTCGGGACATCGCTCCCACTCTGCCCCCGCTCCCACTCGGGACATCGCTCCCACTCTGCCCCCACCCCCACTCCTCCTCGGGACATCGCTCCCACTCTGCCCCCACTCCCACTCTGCTCCCACTCCTCCTCGGGACACCACTCCCATTCTGCCACCCCCCCCCCCCGGGTCATCCCTCTCAGACACTACTGTCACTCTGTATAAGTGATCAGATGGCTGGGTAGATGCTGGGATCACTTCTAGAAGTTGAGAGGGTCAACACTTGCACTTGCCACCTGGTTCAAGCCTTATGATCATGATAGCATTTACTATACATCCTTGGCTGTCTAGGAGAGGAACAACTCCTAGTGTAAACCTGATGATGGCCATGGCATTAACTATAGGTCCTTGGCTGTCTATGAGAGGAACAGCTACTAGCACAAGCCTTATGTCCATCACTACTATAAAATCTTAGCTGTGTAGGAGAGGAAAATCTATTATGAGCCCTACAACCACCATGACGTTTACTATATGTCTTTGGCTGTCTAGAAGAAAAACAGTTACTAGTTTAAGCCTGATGACTGCCATGACATTTACTATATACCTTTGGTTGTCCAAGGGGAACAGCTCCTAGTGCACACCTTACAACCACCATGACTTTTACTATATGTCTTTGGCTGTCTAGGAGAAAAACAGTTACAAGTGTAAGCCTGATGAAGGCCATGACGTTTACCATCAGTCCTTGGCTGTCTAGGAGAGGAACAACTCCAAGCCTTACCACCACCATGACATTTACAGTACGCCCTTGGCTGACAAGGAGATGAACAGCTACTAGTACAAGCCTTATGACCACCAAGATGTTTACTATAAGATCTTAGCTGTCTAGGAGTGGAACATCTCTTAATGCAAGCCCGATGACTACCATGATGTTTACTATATGTTCTTGGCTGTCTAGGAGAGCAACTGCTCTTAGTTCAAGCCTTATCACCAGAATATTTACTATATGTCCATGGCTGTCCAGGCGAGGAACAGCTACTAGTACAAGGCTTATGACCAAGATGTTTGTTATAAACTCTTAGCCGTCTAGCAGAAGATCAGCTCCTAGTGCAAGTCTGATGACATTTACTATATGTCCTTGACTGTCTAGGAGAGAACAGCTTCTAGTGCAAGCCTTACCACCATAACATTTACTATATGTCCTTAGATGTCCAAGAAAGGCACATCTCCTGGTGCAAGCCTGACGACTGCCATGACATTTACAATATGTCCTTGGCTATCTAGGAGAGAACAGCTTCTAGTGCAAGCCTTATGATCACCATGACATTTACTATACGTCCTCAGCTGTCTAGAAGAGCAACAGATATATATCTCATATCCCTAGCAAAGGATTAATAAAAGGAGTTTTGTTATTGCCTCCGTCACTTCCTGTACCCGTTCCTGGCTGTGTAGGAGAGGAATAGCTCTTAGGTCATGCCTGATACTATCCAGAAAAACAAATTTCAAAAACGTTATAAATTGTTTTACATTTTAATGAGTGAATTTAGTATTTGACCGCTTCGCAAAACATGACTTGGTACTTGGTAGCAAAACCGTTCTTAGAAAACCACAGAGGTCAGACGTTTCTTGTAGTTGGCCACCAGGTTTGCTCATCTCAGGAGGCATTTTGTCCCACTCCTCTTTGCAGATCCTCTCCAAGTCATTAAGGTTCGGTTCACACTGGAACCAGCTGCGGATCACACAGGAGTGCTGTGCCTCCCTGTCCCCCGTCTCAGGGACGAATCTATGCCTGAATTCAGCCCTGGAACGGAGCCGTTTCTGTGCAGTGCCGCAAGGGGGGTGTGAACCGGCTCCATAGGGAGCCAGTCACATTCTCCCGCTGGTCTCATCTGACCACAACACTTCCACCCAGTTCTCCTCTGCAAATTGGATGCGGGGAAACCAACATCTAATAGGTGTGAACCCGGCCTAAGGTTTTGAGGCCGTTTGGCAACTCGAACCTTCAGCTCCCTCCACATATTTTCTATGGGTTGAAGGTCTGGAGACTGGCTAGGCCACTCGAGGACCTTAATGTGCTTCTTCTTGAGCCACTCCTTTGTTGACTTGCCCGTGTGTTTTGGGACATTGTCATGCTGGAATGCCCATCCACAACCCATTTTCAATGCCCTGGCTGAGGGAAGGAGGTTCTCACACAAGATTTGACGGTACATGGCCCCATCCATCGTCCCTTTGATGCGGTGAACCCCCAAAGCATAATGTTTCCACCTCCATGTTGGACGGTGGGGATGGTGTTCTTGGGGTCATAGGCAGAGTTTCTCCTCCTCCAACACAGCGAGTTGAGTTGATGCCAAAGAGCTCGATTTTGGTCTCATCTGACCACAACACTTCCACCAAGTTCTCCTCCGAATCATTCAGATGTTCATTAGCAAACTTCATATGGGCCTGTACATGTGCTTTCTTCAGCAGGGGGACCTTGCAGGCGCTGCAGAATTTCAGTCCTTCTCGGTGTAGTGTGTTACCAATTGTTTTTTTGGTGACTATGGTCCCAGCTGCCTGGAGGTCATTGACAAGATTCTCCCGTGTAGTTCTGGGATGATTCCTCATCGTTCTCATGATCATTGAAACTCCTCAAGGTGAGATCTCACAGGGAGCCCCAGACCGAGTGAGATTGACAGTTATTTTGTATTTCTTCCATTTGCAAATAATCGCACCAACTGTTGTCACCCTCTCACCAAGCTGCTTGGCAATGGTCTTGTAGCCCATTCCAGCCTTGTGTAGGTCTACAATCTTGTCCCTGACATCCTTAGACAGCTCTTTGGTCTTGGCCATGGTGGAGAGATTGGAATCCGATTGGATGGATTGCTTCTGTGAACAGGGGTCTTTTATGCAGGCAACAAGCTGAGATTAGGAGCACTCCCTTTTAAGGGAGTGCTCCTAATCTCAGCTTGTTACCTGTATAGGAAAGGCACCTGTGAGCCAGAAATCTTGCTGATTGACAGGGGATCAAATACTTATTTCCCTCATTAAAATCAATAACTTTTTTTGAAATGCGTTTTTCTTGATATTGTTGCTATTATTCTGTCTCTCACTGTTATAACAAACCGACCATTAAAAATATAGACTGATCATTTTTCTGTCAGTGGGCAAACGTACAAAATCAGCAGGGGATCAAATACTTTTTTCCCCTCACTGTATATATACCCTTGGTTGTTCATGACAGATACTGAAAGTCCAGGGTATAAGGGGGGGGGCACATAACAGAATGTAAGGTAATGGGAGCCCCAAGACCGACACTGTGGCAGGGGCAACGGCACTGCCTGAAGGGTGACACAGGACAGGGAATGGGGAGGGGTCAAGGGCCACAGCACAGGTTACAGGGGTCCTGTAAGAAGCAATGGGCTTTGGGGCTTCAGCACAGGTTGTAGGGTGCAAAGGGCCCAAGTAGTTTTGGGGGGAGGGGCTGTAGGGGACAAGGGTACCCAGGGCAGGTAATATGGGGGGGGTAGGGGGCAAGGGGCCCCTGGAAAGGTAATGGGGGGGCTGTAGGGGGCCCCGGGAAAGGTAATGGGAGTGGGGTTGTAAGAGGAAAGATAATGGGGGAGCTCAGTGCAGGGTGGAAGTTAGAGACCCTATGACAGGTAATGAGGGGCTGTAGGGTTATGAGGGCCCTAGGAGGAGTACTGGGTGTCTAGGGGACACAGGACACCGTATAGAGCGATGAGGGGGGGGGACACACCGTATAGAGGGATATGGGGGGGGACACACACACACCGTATAGAGGGATGAGGGGGGGGGGGGGGACACACACACCGTATAGAGGGATGAGGGGGGGGGGGGGACACACACACCGTATAGAGGGATGAGGGGGGGGGGACACACACACCGTATAGAGGGATGAGGGGGGGGGGGGACACACACACCGTATAGAGGGATGAGGGGGGGGGGGACACACACACCGTATAGAGGGATGAGGGGGGGGGGGGACACACACACCGTATAGAGGGATATGGGGGGGGGGGACACACACCGTATAGAGGGGTGGGGGACACACACCGTATAGAGGGATGAGGGGGGGGGACACACACCGTATAGAGGGATGAGGGGGGGACGGGACACACCGTATAGAGGGATGAGGGGGGGACGGGACACACACCGTATAGAGGGATGAGGGGGGGGGACACACACCGTATAGAGGGATGAGGGGGGGGGACGACACACACCGTATAGAGGGATGAGGTGGGGGGGGGGACACAAACACCGTATAGAGGGATGAGGTGGGGGGGGGGGGGACACAAACACCGTATAGAGGGATGAGGTGGGGGGGGGGGGACACACACCGTATAGAGGGATGAGGTGGGGGGGGGGGGGACACAAACACCGTATAGAGGGATGAGGTGGGGGGGACACAAACACCGTATAGAGGGATGAGGTGGGGGGGGACACAAACCGTATAGAGGGATGAGGTGGGGGGGGGACACACACCGTATAGAGGGATGAGGTGGGGGGGGGACACACACCGTATAGAGGGATGAGGTGGGGGGGGGGATACACACACCGTATAGAGGGATGAGGTGGGGGGGGGATACACACACCGTATAGAGGGATGAGGTTGGGGGGGGATACACACACCGTATAGAGGGATGAGGTGGGGGGGGGGATACACACACCGTATAGAGGGGTGAGGAGGACACACTGTATAGAGGGGTGAGGAGGACACACTGTATAGAGGGGTGAGGAGGACACACTGTATAGAGGGGTGAGGAGGACACACTGTATAGAGGGGTGAGGAGGACACACTGTATAGAGGGGTGAGGAGGACACACTGTATAGAGGGGTGAGGAGGACACACTGTATAGAGGGGTGAGGAGGACACACTGTATAGAGGGGTGAGGAGGACACACTCTGTATAGAGGGATGAGGAGGACACACTCTGTATAGAGGGATGAGGAGGACACACTCTGTATAGAGGGATGAGGAGGACACACTCTGTATAGAGGGATGAGGAGGACACACTCTGTATAGAGGGATGAGGAGGACACACTCTGTATAGAGGGATGAGGAGGACACACTCTGTATAGAGGGATGAGGAGGACACACTCTGTATAGAGGGATGAGGAGGACACACTCTGTATAGAGGGATGAGGAGGACACACTCTGTATAGAGGGATGAGGAGGACACACTCTGTATAGAGGGATGAGGAGGACACACTCTGTATAGAGGGATGAGGAGGACACACTCTGTATAGAGGGATGAGGAGGACACACTCTGTATAGAGGGATGAGGAGGACACACTCTGTATAGAGGGATGAGGAGGACACACTCTGTATAGAGGGATGAGGAGGACACACTCTGTATAGAGGGATGAGGAGGACACACTCTGTATAGAGGGATGAGGAGGACACACTCTGTATAGAGGGATGAGGAGGACACACTCTGTATAGAGGGATGAGGAGGACACACTCTGTATAGAGGGATGAGGAGGACACACTCTGTATAGAGGGATGAGGAGGACACACTCTGTATAGAGGGATGAGGAGGACACACTCTGTATAGAGGGATGAGGAGGACACACTCTGTATAGAGGGATGAGGAGGACACACTCTGTATAGAGGGATGAGGAGGACACACTCTGTATAGAGGGATGAGGAGGACACACTCTGTATAGAGGGATGAGGAGGACACACTCTGTATAGAGGGATGAGGAGGACACACTCTGTATAGAGGGATGAGGAGGACACACTCTGTATAGAGGGATGAGGAGGACACACTCTGTATAGAGGGATGAGGAGGACACACTCTGTATAGAGGGATGAGGAGGACACACTCTGTATAGAGGGATGAGGAGGACACACTCTGTATAGAGGGATGAGGAGGACACACTCTGTATAGAGGGATGAGGAGGACACACTCTGTATAGAGGGATGAGGAGGACACACTCTGTATAGAGGGATGAGGAGGACACACTCTGTATAGAGGGATGAGGAGGACACACTCTGTATAGAGGGATGAGGAGGACACACTCTGTATAGAGGGATGAGGAGGACACACTCTGTATAGAGGGATGAGGAGGACACACTCTGTATAGAGGGATGAGGAGGACACACTCTGTATAGAGGGATGAGGAGGACACACTCTGTATAGAGGGATGAGGAGGACACACTCTGTATAGAGGGATGAGGAGGACACACTCTGTATAGAGGGATGAGGAGGACACACTCTGTATAGAGGGATGAGGAGGACACACTCTGTATAGAGGGATGAGGAGGACACACTCTGTATAGAGGGATGAGGAGGACACACTCTGTATAGAGGGATGAGGAGGACACACTCTGTATAGAGGGATGAGGAGGACACACTCTGTATAGAGGGATGAGGAGGACACACTCTGTATAGAGGGATGAGGAGGAGACACTGTATAGAGGGATGAGGAGGAGACACTGTATAGAGGGATGAGGAGGAGACACTGTATAGAGGGATGAGGAGGACACTGTATAGAGGGATGAGGAGGACACTGTATAGAGGGATGAGGAGGACACTGTATAGAGGGATGAGGAGGACACTGTATAGAGGGATGAGGAGGACACTGTATAGAGGGGTGAGGAGGACACTGTATAGAGGGGTGAGGAGGACACTGTATAGAGGGATGAGGAGGACACACTGTATAGAGGGATGAGGAGGACACACTGTATAGAGGGATGAGGAGGACACACTGTATAGAGGGATGAGGAGGACACACTGTATAGAGGGGTGAGGAGGACACTGTATAGAGGGGTGAGGAGGACACACTGTATAGAGGGGTGAGGAGGACACACTGTATAGAGGGGTGAGGAGGACACACTCTGTATAGAGGGATGAGGAGGACACACTCTGTATAGAGGGATGAGGAGGACACACTCTGTATAGAGGGATGAGGAGGACACACTCTGTATAGAGGGATGAGGAGGACACACTCTGTATAGAGGGATGAGGAGGACACACTGTATAGAGGGATGAGGAGGACACACTGTATAGAGGGATGAGGAGGACACACTGTATAATGTATAGAGGGATGAGGAGGACACACTGTATAGAGGGATGAGGAGGACACTGTATAGAGGGATGAGGAGGACACACTGTATAGAGGGTTGAGGAGGACACACTGTATAGAGGGATGAGGAGGACACTGTATAGAGGGATGAGGAGGACACTGTATAGAGGGATGAGGAGGACACTGTATAGAGGGATGAGGAGGACACTGTATAGAGGGATGAGGAGGACACTGTATAGAGGGATGAGGAGGACACTGTATAGAGGGGTGAGGAGGACACTGTATAGAGGGGTGAGGAGGACACTGTATAGAGGGGTGAGGAGGACACTGTATAGAGGGGTGAGGAGGACACTGTATAGAGGGATGAGGAGGACACTGTATAGAGGGATGAGGAGGACACTGTATAGAGGGATGAGGAGGACACTGTATAGAGGGATGAGGAGGACACACTGTATAGAGGGATGAGGAGGACACTGTATAGAGGGGTGAGGAGGACACACTGTATAGAGGGGTGAGGAGGACACACTGTATAGAGGGATGAGGAGGACACTGTATAGAGGGATGAGGAGGACACTGTATAGAGGGATGAGGAGGACACTGTATAGAGGGGTGAGGAGGACACTGTATAGAGGGGTGAGGAGGACACTGTATAGAGGGATGAGGAGGACACACTGTATAGAGGGATGAGGAGGACACACTGTATAGAGGGATGAGGAGGACACACTGTATAGAGGGATGAGGAGGACACTGTATAGAGGGATGAGGAGGACACTGTATAGAGGGATGAGGAGGACACTGTATAGAGGGGTGAGGAGGACACTGTATAGAGGGGTGAGGAGGACACACTGTATAGAGGGATGAGGAGGACACACTGTATAGAGGGATGAGGAGGACACTGTATAGAGGGATGAGGAGGACACTGTATAGAGGGATGAGGAGGACACTGTATAGAGGGGTGAGGAGGACACACTGTATAGAGGGATGAGGAGGACACACTGTATAATGTATAGAGGGATGAGGAGGACACACTGTATAGAGGGATGAGGAGGACACTGTATAGAGGGATGAGGAGGACACACTGTATAGAGGGTTGAGGAGGACACACTGTATAGAGGGATGAGGAGGACACTGTATAGAGGGATGAGGAGGACACTGTATAGAGGGATGAGGAGGACACTGTATAGAGGGATGAGGAGGACACTGTATAGAGGGATGAGGAGGACACTGTATAGAGGGATGAGGAGGACACTGTATAGAGGGGTGAGGAGGACACTGTATAGAGGGGTGAGGAGGACACTGTATAGAGGGGTGAGGAGGACACTGTATAGAGGGGTGAGGAGGACACTGTATAGAGGGGTGAGGAGGACACTGTATAGAGGGATGAGGAGGACACTGTATAGAGGGATGAGGAGGACACTGTATAGAGGGATGAGGAGGACACTGTATAGAGGGATGAGGAGGACACACTGTATAGAGGGATGAGGAGGACACTGTATAGAGGGGTGAGGAGGACACACTGTATAGAGGGGTGAGGAGGACACACTGTATAGAGGGATGAGGAGGACACTGTATAGAGGGATGAGGAGGACACTGTATAGAGGGATGAGGAGGACACTGTATAGAGGGGTGAGGAGGACACTGTATAGAGGGATGAGGAGGACACTGTATAGAGGGATGAGGAGGACACACTGTATAGAGGGATGAGGAGGACACACTGTATAGAGGGATGAGGAGGACACACTGTATAGAGGGATGAGGAGGACACTGTATAGAGGGATGAGGAGGACACTGTATAGAGGGATGAGGAGGACACTGTATAGAGGGGTGAGGAGGACACTGTATAGAGGGGTGAGGAGGACACTGTATAGAGGGGTGAGGAGGACACACTGTATAGAGGGATGAGGAGGACACACTGTATAGAGGGATGAGGAGGACACTGTATAGAGGGATGAGGAGGACACTGTATAGAGGGATGAGGAGGACACTGTATAGAGGGGTGAGGAGGACACACTGTATAGAGGGATGAGGAGGACACACTGTATAGAGGGATGAGGAGGACACTGTATAGAGGGATGAGGAGGACACACTGTATAGAGGGATGAGGAGGACACACTGTATAGAGGGATGAGGAGGACACACTGTATAGAGGGATGAGGAGGACACTGTATAGAGGGGTGAGGAGGACACTGTATAGAGGGGTGAGGAGGACACACTGTATAGAGGGATGAGGAGGACACACTGTATAGAGGGATGAGGAGGACACACTGTATAGAGGGATGAGGAGGACACTGTATAGAGGGATGAGGAGGACACACTGTATAGAGGGATGAGGAGGACACTGTATAGAGGGATGAGGAGGACACACTGTATAGAGGGATGAGGAGGACACTGTATAGAGGGATGAGGAGGACACACTGTATAGAGGGATGAGGAGGACACTGTATAGAGGGATGAGGAGGACACTGTATAGAGGGGTGAGGAGGACACACTGTATAGAGGGATGAGGAGGACACACTGTATAGAGGGATGAGGAGGACACACTGTATAGAGGGATGAGGAGGACACACTGTATAGAGGGATGAGGAGGACACACTGTATAGAGGGATGAGGAGGACACACTGTATAGAGGGATGAGGAGGACACACTGTATAGAGGGATGAGGAGGACACACTGTATAGAGGGATGAGGAGGACACACTGTATAGAGGGATGAGGAGGACACACTGTATAGAGGGATGAGGAGGACACACTGTATAGAGGGATGAGGAGGACACACTGTATAGAGGGATGAGGAGGACACACTCTGTATAGAGGGATGAGGAGGACACACTCTGTATAGAGGGATGAGGAGGACACACTGTATAGAGGGATGAGGAGGACACACTCTGTATAGAGGGATGAGGAGGACACACTCTGTATAGAGGGATGAGGAGGACACACTGTATAGAGGGATGAGGAGGACACACTGTATAGAGGGATGAGGAGGACACACTGTATAGAGGGATGAGGAGGACACACTGTATAGAGGGGTGAGGAGGACACACTGTATAGAGGGGTGAGGAGGACACTGTATAGAGGGGTGAGGAGGACACACTGTATAGAGGGATGAGGAGGACACTGTATAGAGGGATGAGGAGGACACACACTGTATAGAGGGATGAGGAGGACACACTGTATAGAGGGATGAGGAGGACACTGTATAGAGGGATGAGGAGGACACTGTATAGAGGGATGAGGAGGACACACTCTGTATAGAGGGATGAGGAGGACACACTCTGTATAGAGGGATGAGGAGGACACACTCTGTATAGAGGGATGAGGAGGACACACTGTATAGAGGGATGAGGAGGACACACTCTGTATAGAGGGATGAGGAGGACACACTGTATAGAGGGATGAGGAGGACACACTGTATAGAGGGATGAGGAGGACACACTGTATAGAGGGGTGAGGAGGACACACTGTATAGAGGGGTGAGGAGGACACTGTATAGAGGGGTGAGGAGGACACACTGTATAGAGGGATGAGGAGGACACTGTATAGAGGGATGAGGAGGACACACACTGTATAGAGGGGTGAGGAGGACACACTGTATAGAGGGATGAGGAGGACACACTGTATAGAGGGATGAGGAGGACACACTGTATAGAGGGATGAGGAGGACACTGTATAGAGGGATGAGGAGGACACTGTATAGAGGGATGAGGAGGACACACTGTATAGAGGGATGAGGAGGACACACTGTATAGAGGGATGAGGAGGACACACTGTATAGAGGGGTGAGGAGGACACACTGTATAGAGGGATGAGGAGGACACACTGTATAGAGGGATGAGGAGGACACTGTATAGAGGGATGAGGAGGACACACTGTATAGAGGGATGAGGAGGACACACTGTATAGAGGGATGAGGAGGACACTGTATAGAGGGGTGAGGAGGACACACTGTATAGAGGGATGAGGAGGACACACTGTATAGAGGGATGAGGAGGACACACTGTATAGAGGGATGAGGAGGACACACTGTATAGAGGGATGAGGAGGACACACTGTATAGAGGGATGAGGAGGACACTGTATAGAGGGATGAGGAGGACACACTGTATAGAGGGATGAGGAGGACACTGTATAGAGGGATGAGGAGGACACACTGTATAGAGGGATGAGGAGGACACTGTATAGAGGGATGAGGAGGACACACTCTGTATAGAGGGATGAGGAGGACACACTCTGTATAGAGGGATGAGGAGGACACACTGTATAGAGGGATGAGGAGGACACACTCTGTATAGAGGGATGAGGAGGACACACTCTGTATAGAGGGATGAGGAGGACACACACTGTATAGAGGGGTGAGGAGGACACTGTATAGAGGGGTGAGGAGGACACACTGTATAGAGGGGTGAGGAGGACACACTGTATAGAGGGATGAGGAGGACACACTCTGTATAGAGGGATGAGGAGGACACACTGTATAGAGGGATGAGGAGGACACACTGTATAGAGGGATGAGGAGGACACACTGTATAGAGGGGTGAGGAGGACACTGTATAGAGGGGTGAGGAGGACACACTGTATAGAGGGATGAGGAGGACACTGTATAGAGGGATGAGGAGGACACACTGTATAGAGGGATGAGGAGGACACTGTATAGAGGGATGAGGAGGACACTGTATAGAGGGATGAGGAGGACACACTGTATAGAGGGATGAGGAGGACACACTGTATAGAGGGGTGAGGAGGACACACTGTATAGAGGGGTGAGGAGGACACTGTATAGAGGGATGAGGAGGACACTGTATAGAGGGATGAGGAGGACACTGTATAGAGGGATGAGGAGGACACTGTATAGAGGGATGAGGAGGACACTGTATAGAGGGATGAGGAGGACACTGTATAGAGGGATGAGGAGGACACTGTATAGAGGGATGAGGAGGACACTGTATAGAGGGGTGAGGAGGACACACTGTATAGAGGGATGAGGAGGACACTGTATAGAGGGGTGAGGAGGACACTGTATAGAGGGATGAGGAGGACACTGTATAGAGGGGTGAGGAGGACACTGTATAGAGGGATGAGGAGGACACACTGTATAGAGGGGTGAGGAGGACACACCGTATAGAGGGATGAGGAGGACACACTGTATAGAGGGATGAGGAGGACACACTGTATAGAGGGGTGAGGAGGACACTGTATAGAGGGATGAGGAGGACACTGTATAGAGGAATGAGGAGGACACACTGTATAGAGGGATGAGGAGGACACTGTATAGAGGGATGAGGAGGACACTGTATAGAGGGATGAGGAGGACACTGTATAGAGGGGTGAGGAGGACACTGTATAGAGGGATGAGGAGGACACTGTATAGAGGGGTGAGGAGGACACTGTATAGAGGGATGAGGAGGACACACTGTATAGAGGGGTGAGGAGGACACACTGTATAGAGGGGTGAGGAGGACACACTGTATAGAGGGATGAGGAGGACACTGTATAGAGGGATGAGGAGGACACACTGTATAGAGGGATGAGGAGGACACACTGTATAGAGGGATGAGGAGGACACTGTATAGAGGGGTGAGGAGGACACTGTATAGAGGGGTGAGGAGGACACACTGTATAGAGGGGTGAGGAGGACACTGTATAGAGGGATGAGGAGGACACTGTATAGAGGGATGAGGAGGACACACTCTGTATAGAGGGATGAGGAGGACACACTCTGTATAGAGGGATGAGGAGGACACACTCTGTATAGAGGGATGAGGAGGACACACTCTGTATAGAGGGGTGAGGAGGACACTGTATAGAGGGGTGAGGAGGACACACTGTATAGAGGGGTGAGGAGGACACACTGTATAGAGGGATGAGGAGGACACACTCTGTATAGAGGGATGAGGAGGACACACTGTATAGAGGGATGAGGAGGACACACTGTATAGAGGGATGAGGAGGACACACTGTATAGAGGGGTGAGGAGGACACTGTATAGAGGGGTGAGGAGGACACACTGTATAGAGGGATGAGGAGGACACTGTATAGAGGGATGAGGAGGACACACTGTATAGAGGGATGAGGAGGACACTGTATAGAGGGATGAGGAGGACACTGTATAGAGGGATGAGGAGGACACACTGTATAGAGGGATGAGGAGGACACACTGTATAGAGGGGTGAGGAGGACACACTGTATAGAGGGGTGAGGAGGACACTGTATAGAGGGATGAGGAGGACACTGTATAGAGGGATGAGGAGGACACTGTATAGAGGGATGAGGAGGACACTGTATAGAGGGATGAGGAGGACACTGTATAGAGGGATGAGGAGGACACTGTATAGAGGGGTGAGGAGGACACACTGTATAGAGGGATGAGGAGGACACTGTATAGAGGGGTGAGGAGGACACTGTATAGAGGGGTGAGGAGGACACTGTATAGAGGGGTGAGGAGGACACACTGTATAGAGGGGTGAGGAGGACACACTGTATAGAGGGATGAGGAGGACACACTGTATAGAGGGATGAGGAGGACACACTGTATAGAGGGATGAGGAGGACACACTGTATAGAGGGGTGAGGAGGACACTGTATAGAGGGATGAGGAGGACACTGTATAGAGGAATGAGGAGGACACACTGTATAGAGGGATGAGGAGGACACTGTATAGAGGGATGAGGAGGACACTGTATAGAGGGATGAGGAGGACACTGTATAGAGGGGTGAGGAGGACACTGTATAGAGGGATGAGGAGGACACTGTATAGAGGGGTGAGGAGGACACTGTATAGAGGGATGAGGAGGACACACTGTATAGAGGGGTGAGGAGGACACTGTATAGAGGGATGAGGAGGACACTGTATAGAGGGATGAGGAGGACACTGTATAGAGGGGTGAGGAGGACACTGTATAGAGGGGTGAGGAGGACACTGTATAGAGGGATGAGGAGGACACTGTATAGAGGGGTGAGGAGGACACTGTATAGAGGGATGAGGAGGACACTGTATAGAGGGATGAGGAGGACACACTGTATAGAGGGATGAGGAGGACACTGTATAGAGGGATGAGGAGGACACTGTATAGAGGGGTGAGGAGGACACTGTATAGAGGGATGAGGAGGACACTGTATAGAGGGATGAGGAGGACACACTGTATAGAGGGATGAGGAGGACACTGTATAGAGGGATGAGGAGGACACACTGTATAGAGGGGTGAGGAGGACACACTGTATAGAGGGGTGAGGAGGACACTGTATAGAGGGGTGAGGAGGACACACTGTATAGAGGGGTGAGGAGGACACTGTATAGAGGGATGAGGAGGACACTGTATAGAGGGATGAGGAGGACACTGTATAGAGGGATGAGGAGGACACTGTATAGAGGGGTGAGGAGGACACTGTATAGGGGAGATGAGGATTATCTGGGCTCTGTAGTTCCTCCTCATCACACTCCTCACTCTCCTCTGTCACCATAACAATCCATCTCTGACCTCACCGTGTCAGTCACATGACCGGCTCCTCTGACGTCACCCCGTCTAGAAGACTTCACGTAAGGGACAGCAGGATCCCGCCAACTCCTCCGGACAATCTGGCCGCCCTCCGACTCGAATTCGGCGCCTTCTAAATCCGAACCCGTCACCTCAGGTTAGGCCGCTACCAAGTATCGGAAGTACGTCGCGGATCACGTGATGAGAGCGGCGGCCATGTTTAGTAGGGGCAAGCGTGCGAAGCCGTGGTTTGTGCAGCTCCGCCCACTCATTGTGAACAGTGGAAGAGGCGATAACCAAAGCTCCGCCCAGTGACTGGACGCGGCGGGGAAGGGTAAGGAGGAGTCGAAAGGCGCGGTTCCGTCACAGCGGGAGGAAGAGGCGGGGCCGTATCCGCCAAGGCGCAGTTTTGCCCAATCATTGATCACAGCGGGAAAGAAGAGGCGGAGCCGTAATGTGCAGTGTCGCCAAGTAATTGGTCACAGCGCAAGGAAGAGGAGGAGCCGGAAATAGGAGCTCCGCCCAGTCTTTGTGCGCAGAGGGAGCCTGCTGGGTACACGCAGCCTTGTTCAGTCTCCATCTTGTCTCGGCAGGTTGCGGTCCGACCTTCACTCTCTCCTCTCACCCCCTCGGCTCTGTGCGAGGAGCGATCTCTCCCGGGTACCCGGCCTTCTCTCCATCACACACCGCAATCACATCCCGGGTGTATCCCGCGTCTCTGCGAGGAGACCCCCTACCAGAGTTCCCGCTCTTCACCGCGTCACGTGATCTCCTCACCCGCCCCTGATCTCCGCCATGGCCGCCGTGTCCCAGCCGGAGAATGAGAAGCCGGAGGTGAAGGAGGGAGGAGAGGAGATGGAGAGCAACCCGGAGGAGGAGGAAGAGGAGAACATGGAGGAGGACGGAGAGGAGGGGGGAGGGGAAGACGAGGAGGAAGAGGACTTCACCGTCCATATCGGGGCCACCTACTCCTGTAAGAGGCAGGACGGCACCTACCGTGAGTACTTACCTCATCTATTATATATAATGTATAATACTCCCCTCCCCCACCACCTACCTCACCCCTCCCCCCACCACCTACCTCTCCCCTCCCCCACCTACTCCTGTAAGAGGCAGGACGGCACCTACCGTGAGTACTTACCTCTATATCTATATATAATGTATAATACTCCCCTCCCCCCACCACCTACCTCTCCCCTCCCCCACCTACTCCTGTAAGAGGCAGGACGGCACCTACCGTGAGTACTTACCTCATCTATCTATATATAATGTATAATACCCCTCCCCCACCACCTACCTCACCCCTCCCCCCACCACCTACCTCTCCCCTCCCCCACCTACTCCTGTAAGAGGCAGGACGGCACCTACCGTGAGTACTTACCTCATCTATTATATATAATGTGTGTGTATAATACTCCCCTCCCCCACCTACCCATCCCCCCACCACCACCTACCTCACCCCTCCCCCACCTACTCCTGTAAGAGGCAGGACGGCACCTACCGTGAGTACTTACCTCCTATATATTATATAATGTGTGTATAATACTCCCCTCCCCCACCACCTACCTCACCCCTCCCCCCCCACCTACCTCCCCCTCCCCCCACCTACTCCTGTAAGAGGCAGGACGGCACCTACCGTGAGTACTTACCTTCTATATATCTATATTATATAATGTATAATACCCCTCCCCCACCACCTACCTACCTCCCCCCCCCCGTAAGAGGCAGGACGGCACCTACCGTGAGTACTTACCTCCTATATATTATATAATGTGTGTATAATACTCCCCTCCCCCCACCACCTACCTACCTCTCCCCTCCCCCACCTACCTACCTCTCCCCTCCCCCCACCTACTCCTGTAAGAGGCAGGACGGCACCTACCGTGAGTACTTACCTCTATCTATATATAATGTATAATACTCCCCACCCCCTCCTGTAAGGCCTTGTTGCCCGGGGTGATGACGTATGTGCCGTGTTATCTGTCCTCTTATCTTTAATGTTGTCCCCTCCCCCATATCTGATCAGCACATTTTCCGGCTCATAGAAGCACATGGTACAAAAGGTGTGTCTGCCATCTTGAATAGGTGCCGGGAAACTTTCTATTCTTGTCTCTTCTCCCCCCCCAACAAAGGTGACCCACGTTATATTACCGGAAGTATTGGGACGCCTACCTCTACACATGAACTTTAATGACGTCTTATGCTGGCCATACACTATACAGAAAATCAGCCGAACCCATTTTCGAAAAACGAACGTTCGACCGTGACCGCAAACGATCGTGCCATCAAATAATGACCGATAAATTGTTCAGTGGACTTGAATACATTTTTTGTTCGTTTTTTTACATATACCTAGTGCAGACAGTTCGGACGGGAAACACATTAACCTTGCAATTTATCGTACGTTCGGCAGAAATTTTCCAAACTTCCCGTTCTTTTTTTTTTCCCACAAAAACGTCAAACGATTATCAATTTGTGCCCATTAACTTGCCGAAAAACGAACGCAGTGTCTATACGAATGATTTTTCGGCCGATTTTTCGTATAGTGTATGGCTCAGTCTTAGTCCGTAGGGTTCAATATTGAGTTGGCCCACCCTTTCCAGCTATAACAGCTTCAACTCTTCTGGGAAGGCTGTCCACAAGGTTTAGGAGTGTGTCTATGGGAATGTTTGATCATTCTTCCAGAAGCACATTTGTGAGGTCAGGTACTGATGTTGGATGAGAAGGCCTGGCTCACAGTCTCCGCTCTAATTCATCCCAAAGGTGTTCTATCAGGTTAAGGTCAGGACTCTGTGCAGGCCAGTCAAGTTCCTCCACCCCAAACTCGCTCATCCGTGTCTTTATGGACCTTGCTTTGTGCACTGGTCCAAATCATTTGGTGGAGGGGGGATTATGGTGTGGGGTTGTTTTTCAGGGGTTGGGCTTGGCCCCTTAGTCCCAGTGAAGGGAACTTAGGGCATCAGCATACCAAGACATTTTGGACAATTTCATGCGCCCAACTTTGTGTGAACAGTTTGGGGATGGCCCCTTCCTGTTCCAACATGACTGCACACCAGTGCACAAAGCAAGGTCCATAAAGACATGGATGAGCGAGTTTGGGGTGGAGGAACCTGACTGGCCTGCACAGAGTCCTGACCTCAACCTGATAGAACACCTTTGGGATGAATTAGAGCGCAGACAGCGAGCCAGGCCGCCTTGTCCACATCAGTGCCTGACCTCACAAATGCTCTTCTGGAAGAATGGTCAAACATTCCCATAGACACACTCCTAAACCTTGTGGACATCCTTCCTAGAAGAGTTGAAGCTGTTATAGCTGTAAAGGGAGGGCCAACTCAATATTGAATCCTACGGACTAAGACTGGGATGCTATTAAAGTTCATGTGTAGAGTGTAGAGGCAGGCGTCCCAATACTTATGGTAATGGTGTCTGTCTTCAAGTAGACATGCTTAAATCAAAACTACACGGCATCTGAGCGCCACAAACTGAAAACACTATTTAATTCATTTTTAATATTCCAAGAAATCTCTCCCCCCCCCCCATACTTTGTTGCTGACTAAGGATGAGCTCCGGCCTGTTCACACACCTCATGTACAGAGCCCGTCAGGAAGTCGGCACGGCGCTGATCACAGGCAGCGAGACATTGTATGGATACAGAGATCAGGAAATGTCTGCCTGTGATCAGCGCCGTGCCGACTTCCTGGTGGGCTCTACATGTGGGGTATGTGAACACACCAGAGCTCATCCTTACTGCTCAGAAATCACTTTGAAATACGCCCCCCTAGCATTTCTGATAGTGGCCATTTTGAATAAGGGCAGATGGATCATGTAGCATTTACTTCCTGGAATCAATCTGCCCTTACCTCAGGCATGCAGGTAGGAGGGTGTGCTGAGCTGAGAAATCCTTCCCTCCTGAAGACTCCTGTGATTGGTTATCAGAGATATGATTGGCTCCGCCTTCAACAGGAAGCACAAACCAGGAAGATTAGAAAGCCCCTCCCCCTCAGTAGTTTTGTGACTCTCTAGGATTACACGTCCCTCATGGATTGGATGTGATGGTGGTGGTGGGGGGGGGGGTGGTACCCTCCGGTGATGGTCGTGCTGCGCCTGTTTTGATGGTCAGGTTATTATTACCTGTGGGGGGGGTTCTTTCCATCCTGAAGACATGTGCTGGACCGTACCACTTGACTGATGCAATCTTCTCCAGCAGAGTGATTATTCGGCCTCTTCCTTCTCATGTGATATGGGGGGGGGGGGGGGGTCTTCTTTTCTAGCAATATAGGAGGAGGACAGACAATGGCGGCTTCTGTTCTGGGACCAGATGAGACTTCCTGGTACTCAGGATGAGATCTTCTTCCCCGATCACTTCAAGGCACAAACGTTCGCTCTCTGCTTCCTTTGTTCCCGGCACTGAGGGGGGGGGAGGGGGGCTGACGGGGTAGTATTGGACCTGTGAGGAGTAGAAAAACAATTAGAAGAGGTGAGGGGGAGGGGAGAACAGAGAGTGAAGAGGGCTGGAAGGAGCAAAAATTAGGATGGGATTATTCAATGTTTTAAAATCTGCAGCTTTAATTAAAACACAACATTCAGTGTCAATCCTGACCAGAGATTCCTTGTACTTCCTGTCCTAATTCACCCGCATTGTCACATGGGCTTCTGATAGGGGGGGGGGCTACGTCTGACCATTTCATCATTATACAGGAACCCCCCCCATAGAAAACACAACTCAGCCATCACTGGAGGGCATGTAGATGGGAAGTGACTGCAAAGGGGCATCAGCAAGATTGGGGGAAAAAATAACACGTGCAACTTTTAATAGATAATATAAAATATAATCTAAAACCTGTAATATAAAATATATATATATATATATATACAGGTTTTATATCATTTTAGTGCTAGCTGTTACTGATGCAGCAGGTGGGTAGAAATCTTAATGGGGTGCAGGCAGCAGAAAGATATTTATTACTCTGCTCCCATTGGCTCTGGGAATATTCAGCGTCTTTGTTCGGGCGAAAAAACTAATTATTACTGATTATGAAATTAATCAATTACTATTTTCATAATTGATTAATCGGCTAGTAACATAATGGGGTTTAACCACCTCAATACTGTGCATTTTCGCCCCCTTCCTGCCCAGGCCATTTTTCAGCTTTCAGCGCTGTCGCACTTTGAATGACAATTGCGCGGTCATGTAACACTGTACACAAATGAAATTATCATTTTTTTCCCCACAAATAGTTTTCTTTTGGTGGTATTTGATCACCTCTGCGGTTTTTATTTTTTACGCTATAAACAAAAGAGTGACACGTTTTTAAAAAAAACACAATCATTTTTACCTTTTGCGATAATAAATATCCAATTTTTTTTCTTTCTTTAAAACAAATTTTTTCTCAGTTTAGGCCGATATGTATTCTTCTACATATTTTTGGTTAAAAAAAAATCGCAATAAGCATATATAGATTAGTTTGCGCAAAAGTTATAGCGTCTACAAAATAGGGGATAGTTTTATAACATTTTTCATTTTTTTTTTTTTTTTTTTTTTTACTAGTAATGGCGGCAATCTGCAATTTTTATCGTGACTGTGATATTGCGGCGGACACTTTTGACACATATTTGGGACCATTCACATTTATACAGCGATCCGTGCTATAAAAATGCATTGATTACTGTATAAATGTGACAGGCAGTGAAGGGGTTAACACTAGGTGGTGATCGAGGGGTTAACTGTGTTGCTAGGGAGTGTTTCTAACTGTAGGGGGCGGGGACTCACTAGGGGAGGAGACTAATCGTTGTTCCGCTGTACTGGGAACACACCATCGGTCTACTCTCCTCTGACAGGACCGTGGATCTGTGTGTTTACACACACAGATCCACGGTCCTGCTGTGTTACCGGTAATCGCGGGTGCCCGGCGGACATCGCGGCCGCGCGGCACGCGCACTGGTGCCTAGTGACGCGGCGCGTGCGCCCCCTGGTGGCCTAGGAAAGCGAGGACGTCATATGACGCCCACCCGCAACTAGAGCTGCACCGCCTGGCCGTCAATTGACGGCCGGCGGTCGGCAGGCGGTTAAAAAAACAAAAATTAGCCCTTTATAGTACAAAGGGCAAATAATCACTACTATAAATATTACTTTCACTGTTCTACAGTAAAAAAGAATTAACCCCTTACAGTAGCTATTTGCTCTTTTTTGTACTATAAAGGGTTCTTCTCTTTTTTTTTTTTTTTTTTAATCCCATTATGTTACTAAACGTCTTAGACCTGAGTCACCTCTGTGTTTTTTGTTGCTTTTTGCAGAAACGCATTAGTTCATTTAACATGCTTTCCTATGGGACACGTTCACATCTATGATTTTTTTATTTTTTTTTCTGCTGTGTATTTGGAAAGGGTCAGGGACTTTTTTTCAACGCAAAACTATACTTTTTTTTTTTTTTCAATATACTTTAATGGAGAAGCTGCAGAAAAGCATGTAATGTGTTTTTTGCAGCAATTTTTTTTTTCTGCCCGACAAAAAATTGGCCAAAAAGCATTTAAAGAAAAGAAAAAAATGCAAAAACTGCATATCGCAGCAAAATCAGGTTTGCAAAAAGCACTGCAGAAACGGATCAAAAGCAAACTGCATAGGTGTGTACTGAGCCTTATGCTGGCCTCACCGATCAATTTTCAGATGAGAATATTCATACAAAAAATCTTTTTACGTTCGCTGAATGTTGTGTGTTTAACATTCTGTTTTTAAAATGAATGCTGTTTCTGAACAAAAACCATATACATTGTCTGAAAATTCCTTTCACCTAGAAGTTTTCTATTTCAAAATTTTCCCATCACTGTGGTTGAAAATGAATGTCGATTTGACCCCAATAATTAGAAAATCTAACAAACGTTCTTTAGATTAATTTTTTTATTTTCTTTTTTTTTTTTGAAGGAAGACTTGTTTTTGTAAGGTCAGCATATAATATATTACACTTGTTTGAATATCCGCAAAACAGTCTTTTTTTTTTTTTTTTTTTTTTTTTTTTTTCTTTTAATAAAAAATTACATCACACTTTTTTTTTTTTTTTTTAAGGTTATTAACCGAATAATCTGCTAACTAATCGTTGTCGCCCTAGTTTTTATTCCTCTGCTCCCATTGTCTCCTATCTGGGTATATTTTCTGTTTTATTCCTCTGCTCCCATTGGCTCCTGTCTGGGTATATTTGGTGTGTTCCCTCCTATCTGGGTATATTTGTTGTTTATTCCTCTGCTCCCATTGGCTCCTATCTGGGTATATTTTCTGTTTTATTCCTCTGCTCCCATTGGCTCCTGTCTGGGTATATTCAGCGTGTGTATATTCTATTGCAGATGACGCGGAGATTGTGAAGACCCGGATGAATAAACAGGCCGGCAGGGAGGAGTTCTACGTCCATTACGTTGGTTGTAAGTAACACGATGGAAACCTCCATTTCCTTTCTGTCCTCCGGCTGTACGAATAATCGGCTTCTCCTTCTTGCAGCAGTTTCTTTGTTTTCAGACCCTCTATAACAACGAGTGATCGGTATTATCAGCTGGGATGTGTATTGGGGTATCTGCAATGTTTAAATCAGGAAGTGATTGAGAAGCAGAACTCCTCAAGGACACTTTCTGCATTTTTATACTGAACTTCTATAGAATGTGTACATTTCTTGTCTGTTGCATAGTCCTGTGTACTTCAGCTGGCCTCATACATTAGTCTTTTAGTGCTACACACAACCTCTAGGCCGGCTCCATACTTATGCAAGTCGGTAATGTATGTGGTACATGCATTTTGGAGGCACCCTGATCATTTTCAATAGACCCCAGTAAAGAGCGCACTGCTATACATTGAGGTGTGCTGGCCAAAAATGGGTCTGTTATTTATTTTATTTTTTTTTGGGGTGCGTTAAAGCTTACTAGTCCCTACCAGTTGTACGCATATATATATGTAAGTGTGGTGATAGTCTCTAACACTGTGCTGCCACATGCATACAGCTGGGGTGGGGGGGGTGTAGTTGTGTGCTAGGAGTGAGATCGATTGCACGCCCCCAGCACTGTCAGGCAGGTGTCGGCCGGTGTTTATGGTGCGAGAGGCTCCTGATACATGGACCCTGTGAGAGGTGAGTACACTGATCACATGATCCGGAAACTCCTCTACTGCCAAGGCTGCCCTTAAAGGGCCGGCTCCTGCTTGCAGGGGGTTTAAGAACCCATAGGAAAGGAATGGGCAGATGCAGTGCACACACAGATAGAAGTGTGGTTTGGGCCTGATGGAAAAACATATGAAGGTGTTTGCACAACAGCACTTGCCCACAAGGACTAGGATTGTACAATTCTGATCATCAGAAAAAGTTTTTGGATGTTTGGACCTGTGCAGCTCAATTTTTATTGGTTTGGGTCTTGTGTGACTCCAGACAAGCTGTGCAGCCCAGGGGGGGGTAATGTATTTGGTCAGCTGTAGGTTGGGGGCACCCGGGAGCTTTTCATGGTGGTCACATGAAGAATATGTGCAGAATTGGTTGGTCTGACTTGTAGGGTTTCCCTCTGACTTCCACCAATGTTTATTGGCTTTCTAATCAATAAAAAAAAAAAAAAAAAAAAAAGCCACATGTTAAGCTCTCGTGTGAGCCTCTCCCTGTTTTTTTTTTTTTTGTGTTTTAACGTTCAATAAACACATGCTGTTGCTCTCAAGTAACAACCAATCTGGGAAATGTTTCCGTCAATATGTAAGATCCTTTAAATGAAATGACTTTGCAGGCTGCCATTGCTGAACTCCCAGGAAATGAAAGTCGCATGGCTTTTGCACACGGCCACTTGCCATCAGAGCTTAAAGCGAAACTAAACCCAAGGAAGCGGCCATCTTGGCCTCTGTTTGATCTTCAACTGCTATGGTGCTGCACATGTGATCCGTTATGACACCAGATATTTGACAGTTTGAAAGCACACACACGTGTGTAATAGCATTCCTTGCATGTTAGGAATTGAACTGTTTTTAAATTGATGGGTTTAGTTCCACTTTAAATAAAACTTTATTGTTCCTCCCATTCTCCTGCCAGGCTCAGCTCCTGCTTGTTTCAAGTCATTGGCTTTGGAAAATATTGGGCCCACGGAGCCAGGCAACTAGCATTTTTATTCAGCAATGGCAGCCTTTCTTTAATCTCCTGTAATCCTATTTCATTTTGATGGGATAGTCTGTTAAATGTTTAACCCGTGGCTCCTATCAGAGCTAATAAAAGAAAGTCGCTTTGTCTTTTCAATGAAGAGTGTACAAGTCCTACTCCTGGCTCTAAGGGATCTTTGCGGTTTTATTTTGTCTGCCTGACTCTAAGACCCCCTTTCACACTGGAGCGGGCAGCGGTACAGCTAGTTTTAGCGGCCCTTTACCGCTGCTATGACGGTGGCACTTTTTGGTCGCTAGTGGGGCTCTTTTAACCCCTGCTAGCCGCCAAATTAAGGTTTAAGAGCACGCTTTGCAGGCCCTTTGGCAACGCTGCCCATTCATTTCAATGGGCAGCGGAGGAGCGCTGTATACACCGCCCAGAAAATGCTTCTTGCAGGACTTTTTATTTTTTCATTTTTATTTTTTTTCCCCTCTTCCTGCATGCGCACCGCCCCAGTGTGAAAGCACTCGAGCTTTCACACTGGGGAGGTGAATTTCAGGTGCTATTTATAGCACCCCAGTGTGAAAGGGGTCTTATGGTTGGGGGGGGTCGGGGGCTTTGGTGCAGTGTGTGTGTGTAATAAATAAATACAGGTTTGGTGTTTTTCTGCAAATTCATAGCATTGAATGGTAATGCGTGTATAATGTTACTGCACCTAAAACGTAGAGGAGTGGAAATAAAGGCTATAAGGGTTTAATATCCTGCATAAGTTTTGTTTTTTTTTTTTTTTTTTTTTTGTTTTTTTTTTTTAATTGTGCTCTCCTCCTAGAGCCATTCCAATAAGGCCCTTCTGGGACCCAACCAAAGGAGGCTAATGGCTGGAGAGCAGACTGAACCTTGAGCCAGCACTCATTTCAGCTCTGCACAACCAGCACACCAAATAACAGGGGGAGGACTTCTGCCCTCCCCTAAGGCATTGGTGTGTATGAAGTCTAAAATTGGCAAATGGCAATTATGTACTATGAGCACAGTTGTTTTGCTCGGCTTGTAGTTAGCCTTGAATAAGAGGGTGATTTGATGTGCAGATCTGATCTCCCTGTACTCCTTTTGTGTAGGTGAGGTTTAGGTCTTTAGCCTTTGCTAAAAGGCATAAAGGTTTGCTGTTACCTACAGGGGTGGGGGGATAGCGGTAACTGTCAGATTCTCACCTTTGACAGTTGCTCTACCCAATAACCTGCCTGATGTGGGTAAGTGCCTCACAAACCTAAGACTGGTCACACATGATGGCTTTTGGCGCCTAAAGCCAAATCTATCTTTGTGACAATGTTTCATGTTCTGATGTTTAGGGAGTACCATGAAGTATGGTTACATACAACATCCCTCACAGTGGCATCATCCAGAGCTGGGATTGTTGACAAATGAAGATGGTCTTATCTAGTCTGATGGGACATGCTCACCCTCTTACCTTGTAGTTCAGCAGCACTTATTGAGTTTGTACCTTTACAGACTTTAGGCTGGCTACACACTATACAATTTGTCTTTAGATTTTTTTTTTTTTCCTTTTTTACTTTACCAAAACCTAAACGCATTCGAATTGTATGCACAATCAGGCAGGCACTTGCACTAAATAAATGAAGGGAAATCTAACAGAAGTTGTATGGTGTGTATCCAGCTTAAAGCGGTTGTATACCCACAGATAAACAACCTGTAAGGCATAATGAGGTAGTATGCACCAATACTAGCTCATTATAAAATTCTTACCTTAGAACGAGACGCCCAGGGAGCTGACATTTTTGTCCTCGGCGTTTTTTCCAGGTTTGCGGCTCCGGCGCTGTGAGTGGCTGGAGCAGCGATGACGTCACTCCCGCACATGCTAGAGAGTCTTCTTCCCGGTAAGGTCCAGGGAGCGTCTGCCAGGCATTCACAGCTCATGCGCTGCTGACTTCAGCGGCTGCATGCAAAGCGAATATCTCCTAAACCGTACAACTGTAGGTACAAACTAAAAAATGGGTATACAGCCACTTTAAGACTTGGAAGGGAAGAGCCTCTGTATTGCGCCATTCAGTTGCTATGCTCTGCAGACAAGATTGCAATAAAAAGGTAAATGCATATTAATGGGTGAGATTAGTGTTGCTGCATTTAGTCATCTCCTGTAAATGGAGGGCGCATGAAGGAAATTCCATTCTACAGGTTTAATTTGTTCAAATGTTTAACTTCACCTTTTTCCTCCAGTGTCCTGGGATCCTGCGGTAAGTAGAAGCTGGGGTTTGAGCCACACTCCCTCCCCCGCCTTCTCATCTTGTCTGTGTGTTATGAAAAAAAATACCTATTGTGAGCTCGCTTTTTCCACAGTGGCTCGCCGGCAAAACGAGTGGGTGGACAAAACCCGATTGGTGCTGAAACCAGCGAAAGAGGAGGAAGTGCCTAATGGAGACGCCGCCGAGGACGGAAAAGCGGAGCAGAAAAACACGGACGAACCTGAAGCGAAGGTAACGCACGCGGGCTGTCAAACCCACTCCGCCAAGCTCTCGCCGCTTAAGTCGAAGCCTTTGAAACATTGGCGCCATTTTTTTTTTTTTCGTTTGTTCTTTACCATCACTGTAGCCGGCTTTTAGACCGGAAACACATTTTAGTTTGATTTTTGAGGATCGCCTGTTTAGGGTGCCATGTCTGGAGGCTGAGACTTCTGGAGGTTTGTCTCTGGAGGCTGCTGAGAAGTTCAGTTGGCTTCATTCTCCAGAGTGCCTCACGTTGGTAGGTAAAGGCACCTCCAGGAAATGTACAGTTCTGAAGAAAAGAGCCATACATTGATCCCACTATTCTGACTGATTATTTTTGTTGTACTTGCCTTTCATTCAAACAGCACCCCACACTAAAATGTGTGTGTGAACTTCTGTCCAGGAACATTGAGGCTTCAGCACTGTTTATTTCTGTTTTGTAAAACTTTATTTTCACATAGTGACACTTCATCCACATTGGTGGTAACGGGTGATGCTTTCCCGTGCGCTGCAGTAAAATGCTGCATGTACATTCCTTCCGTCTGTGTTGCAGTGTGAATAGGGTACATAGAAGAGAAAATTTCTGTGTTCCCCAGCAGTCATCTGTGTTGATGCGGTGCAGAAAGACAGGTAACTGCTCTGTAAACAAGCCCTAAAAGTGAAACTTTATCTTTTAATTGCACTTTGAAAGTGCAATTGGGTGGCAGAAAAACATCCAAGTGGCCCATTATGTCTGCCCTTTATCATATAAAAACATTTTATTTTTTTTTCTTTCCCTTTTTTATTTTAGTATTTTTAAGTATATACATTTTATTCCCCTTTTTGTCCTGCAATTGAGGTTTTTTTTTTTTTCCTCTTATGGGACATTTGTGAAAGTTGGACAATTTTTTTCCTTATTTTTCCCTCTACTCAATGCTTTTTTGCATATTGCGCTCTTTAGTCTACAACTTCATTTTATTTCTTTTTCTCCCACCTTCTGCATCTTCTATAAGAGCCCTTTCATACTGGGGCAGTGGCGCTGCTTATCGGGCAGTAGTGGGGCGCTTTTAACCCCTAGAAGGGGGTTAAACGCACCTATGTAGCGCCAAAACGTTTTGCAGGCGCTTCGGCAGCGCTGCCAAAGTGGAGGGGCGGTGGATCACTACTCGTACACCACCCAGAAAGATGCTGCTTGCAGGACTATTTCTTTTTTTTTTTGTTCTCCCCCATGCTGCAAGTGCACCGCCCCAGTGTGAAAGCACTCGGGATTTCACACTGGGACTGCAGATGAGGCGCTTTACAGGTGCTATTTTTAGTGCTAAAGCGCCTTAAAAACACCCCAGTGTGAAAGGCGTTTAAATGTCCTTTTTCTTTAATGCGTGTAAATCAAGTGGAGTTTCTGGAAGCTTTTGCTTTTAAATTGCAAGTCTGCAGAAATGTAATTCATGTCATGAAACATCTGTGCAGTGACAGGCACCATATGCACAAACTACACGCTCTTGAAAGTTTGCTTTAAAGGCATGGTCTACCTCTCATCTTTAGGGTGTAACACCCCAAAAACCATCACTGCCCTGCTTGCATCCTCTAGAGGAACTTGCTGTGGTTGTGTGTGGGTCTGCTGGCACAGCCACTTCATCCAGCTTTTTATCATTTTTGCATTCTTTTTACAAGTCTCGTCTGCCACCTTGGCCACTGTGGCATGTAGGGAGCACAACGGCAATCCCTCCTCTCACTTCTGTACTTCAGTGGCCCCCCCCTTAGGCCACCTCTTCATACAGACCCACGATTGTGGAACAATTTTGTACAAACCTGTCTTGCACCCATGACCCACTCATTGCAGTTGCAATGCTCTGCAGGCTTCATTTCAAAATTTACTTTTTCCTAAAGGTGGACTATGCCTTTAAAATAAAGGACAATGGCAACCAGAGTTCTGCTCCGATTAGGGGAATTTTTTGCTATTCTGAAATGATTATGAAAAGACCATGGTGTGTTATGTTGACTGCCAATGACAAATAACTACTGCAATACAAAGACTCTTTTATCTGGCAAGTTTCCAGAGTGTTTTTGCACACTGAAGCAAAATGTATATTTTGAACTAAATGCTTTTGGATATTACATTTTCCACTAAGGGCTCTTTAACACTGGCAGACTTGGCCAACAGATCCGCCTGCTCAGCAGGGGATCTCTCTGCTGATCTCCGCTCAGCTGATACAGGTTCATGTCCGCTCTGCTGATACAGACACAGCCCGCTTTCTTCTATGAGCTGCTGGATATAAACAGACCACCTGCCCGTTTTTTACATCTGTCATCTATTCTCCCCTGTCTGTTTTTATCAGATTGGATGTCGGCAGTTGTCAACAGACACATGTTCGTTTACATCCGCTGCTCCATAAACGGCAATGGATGGTTCGATCGGGTCTGCCTAAAACGACAGGTGGACCCGATCGGTCTGCCTGTGTAAAAGGGCCCTAAAGGGAGGTTTTGTAGTAATGTGTGGGGTTTTTTTATGTCTACAAGCTATTTGTGTTGGTTTTTTTTTTTTTTTTTTTTTTTTTTTTTCTCCCATCCTTTTATAAAGCATTTATTACAGGTCATCTCAATGGTGCAGTTGCATACTTACACTCTGGCAGCAGCACCAGGTCTGCTTTTTATTTTAGGAATATGTGAAGACTTGCCCTTTGTAAAAATCATTTAAACAACTCTCTATCTACCTGTAATCAGTTGTTCATTTTCAGCTGTGATTGTGTTTTGTTGTGATCATGCATTGCAGCGCTGGAACAAGTTGACATTGCTGAGTGTTGCACTGCAAACAGAGAACCAGCCACATAAATTATAGATTATATTTTCAAAGCCTTGCTGAGTTGGGGTGATAAGGACACCTCTTAATGCTCACACATGCAAAGCAAGTTGCTCTGTGTGGACCTTTTTGTGCTCCAAAGCATTTACAGACCAATATCAGTCTGTATATTTCTATAATTTGTGAAATTTCTGGTGGGTTGACCACCTCAGATATTAAACTTGTAGCACTCAAAGAAAGTTTTGGAGTGTAATAAAGCAAATACTGGGAAGATGCATACACGCCCTTTTGGAATCATTGACATTTGCTTTAATCTTTAAATGGGGATCGCTCTTCAGAGAGCATGTGGCAGTGAGGTGGTACTGTCCTCTCCTGACCATCTGCTTGAACCCCACATTGGCACAACGCAACTACATACATTGCACGCAATTGAGGGTCCTTGCAGAGCAGCCCTATTCAGTTGAATGAGTAGCACTTAGCAAGGCGTAGTTATTATGAGTGCCAAGCAGATAACTGCAGCTGCGGCATATGTATGTCCTCTGCAGCTAAAGGGGGAGCAGTTAGGAGAGGTAAGTACACAACTTGGCCGTGGAATTTTACCACCCTTTAGCCATTATTGTGAACGAGCACTTTACCAGGTGTTCAGAATTTTACCAAGACAAAGCTTGAGCAGTGGGTACACATTATTTATTTTTCCCTGCTCCTGTGAATAAGGAACTCTGAGGTGCGTCACTCTGCAAATGTTACAGCGGCTGCAGTGTTCTGTGTGTAATCGCTGAACGGTGGCACTTTTCTTTCTCTAATTTGCTCAAAACCGCTGGTAGAATGGAGAAGTTCAGTGTAAGATAAATTTAAGTAAACCTTTTGCAAAAATGCACTTGGCTCTGAACAGAAGATTACAAGTTACATCTGCCGCAGTGGCAGAGGGACTTGTAAATCTCAATGCATCATATGTGCAGTGAAGTCCCTGCGCTCAGACCATTGTTCTGTTTCTCTGGATACATAAATAGTAGGTCCATTCCTCTCTATGCACCTGGGGCTGGGAGGAAGAATTTGTCTGGGCCTGTGCATTGCATCTGCAATGCAGTGTCCTGCAGGCTCCGATGCAGACAAATTAATGCATTTTTTTTTTTTTTTCCATTCAATGTGATCTGTGGCTTTTTTTTTATTGCTGGAATGACCTGGTGATTGAATTTGAGACCGAGCAGATTTTGCCATATTTTCTGTGACACTACTGTGTTTTGCCATAGAGATTTTACTTTCATCGATTTGGCTCCTTTGGTTGACCAGTACAGAATAAAGATTGAGCTAGCCATAGATGTTGCATGTCTTGATCTTATGTCTATGGCAGCCTAAAGCTATATAAGCAAAACTAAATTAAGCCAAACTACTTTTTATCTTGCTCTATATTTTATAATTGAATGAAGCAACAAGATTCCAAATACGTATTGGTCACCTCAGATGAAACAGTAATGTGAGGATTTGGGGTTTTTTTTGGTCAAAACTCTCTGTATCACAGCATTTCATAAGCCAGCTACTTTTTTTTTTTTTTTCTTTTTTGGCTCCATTGTTTTCTGAGAGAAACTACTAAACACAAAAACTGTTCATCCCGACATTGTTTTTCTAAGATTGCATTTCACCAGTTTTTGTGGTGTTTTTTTTTTTTATCACATATTGGAACAGACACTTATTTAGATCCTCCCCATAAAATTGGTTGCTCTTTGCAATGGTTCTTTATATTTTTTTTGGTTTGGGAAATCAGTTGCGCTTTGAAATCTGTTTTAATCTACCTTGTTGAGTTTATGGGTCTGATAAGAAGTTCCCCAGTCTTTTTGTTGATGATTTAAAGTCTATAAAAGTACTTTGTGTGTTTTTAGGAAGTGTACCTTAACCAGTGTTTCTCCTAAATTCCTTTTAGCAGGAAGATCGTTTCTTGGGACATCAAGCTGTTTTTTTAATAGACCTTTTTATTTTGACTGACCTATACTATTGCACATGGACGTTTATCATTAATACCCCATTTCTTTCCTAACTGCAGTAAATTGCCTTCCCTTAGACTTTTTTTTTTTTTTTTCTTCGTTCTAGAAAGCCAAGGTGGAGGTCAATGATGCCCCCGAGGGTGGTTCTGGCGTGGCCTCTGGAGATTTTGCTGAGGAGTTGACCTGTCTGCTGTGCAATGAGCTCTTCAAGGATCCCGTCATGGTGGAATGTGGCCACAACTTCTGCCGCAACTGCATCGACAAGTCCTGGGAGGGTCGGGATTCCTTCACCTGCCCCGACTGTAAGGAAGTCATAACTGACAAGAGATACACTACCAACCGAGCCCTGGCCAACCTGGTGAAGAAGACTGTCGGTTCTGCTGCCACCGTGACTCCTTCCAAACCTGTGGGGAAGGAAAAGGCCCGTCCCCTTGAGAACTGCCCAGAGCATGACGAGAGGCTGAAGCTGTATTGTAAGGATGATGGAACCCTAAGCTGTGTCATCTGCCGTGACTCCCTGAAACATGCAAGTCATAACTTCCTTCCCATCCTGGACGCAGTGGGCGTCTACAGAGTAAGTGATCTGTAATATTACTGCTGATCCTGAGATTGAAGTTGAGTATTTTATTTACCATGATAGCCTTGTTTCCCCTCCAGGCTGAGCTGTCCTCTATAGTGTCTCCCCTAGAAGAAGCCCTGAAGGTGACTGAACAGCTGACCAACCAGCAGAATGAGAAGATTGAACAGCATAAAGTAAGCCAACTCCTGGTCCATGCATTAGATGGTGTGATTGATGCAGGTCCCTGCAAACATATTTTTTTTAAAAATAGTATCTCACCCTACTTCCTTCCTCTGCAGACCAACCTGAATGGGTTCCAGGACCACATTGAGTCTGAGTTCGAGAAGCTGCACAAGTTCCTCAAGGAACGAGAGGAAAAATTGCTGGAGCAGCTCCAGGAACAGGGTGAGAGTCTCCTGAAAGATATGGAGACCAACCTGGTGAAGATGCAGGAGAATAGAGACAACATCCAGCAGACCATCGGTGTGGCCAAGGAGAGAATGGACGACACAGACTCCATTTCTTTCCTGACTGTAAGTGGATCTTCCCTGCTTTAGCCCCTTTACAACTGCCCAACTCTTGTGCAGTAGCAAAAGGGTGGGGTTTTAATGACCCCACACCACACATGTGCATCACGGGGCGGCCGAGCCTTGTGCTGAGTGCGCTTATTGTGAGCTGCCAGCATAAAGACTGAGCTGTCAGACTGCTCTCTGTTTGCTAAAGATCTGTAGCTAGCAGGACTGACAGTGGTCACATGATCGCCTATCCTTCCCACCCCCTGGTGTTCCAAATTGTTTAAGTGGGAATGCTGGGGCAGGCGAGAAGGTGTTACTATTGTGTTTTATTCCATTGTGGTTGCAATGAGTGGTAAATAACTTTTTTTTTTTTTTTTTTAATTTTGCAGGACATCAAGTCATTCATTGAGAAGTAAGTTTCATTTTATATTTGCATAAATCTTCATCGGATAAAACAAATTTTTGTGGGTGCTTTTTTATACTTAAGTTTCTTTCCTATTTAACCAGATGCCAGGAGCAGCAGAGAGAAGTTACATCTGGTGGGAATACCCTTCTATCCAAGGACCTTTGCCAGGGCACCTTCAAGGGCCCTATTCAGTACGCAATGTGGAAGCAGATGAAATCCTTCATTGCTCCATGTAAGTACAAGCTTGTACGTCCAATATGATGTACAGTCAATGTGTTCTGTTTTGTTTTTTGGGTTCACTTCTTGAATGCATACTATTTGTCCTTGGAGCCCAGGCTGCAGTCCCAGGCCCACATGCAGCTCTTCGGTACCTTTTTTTTGGTATGGGAACCCCTGAGACTGTAGTGGGAGTATTGACTTGTAAAAGGGTCATGGTGAGCTTTACTAGGCTCATGTAACCATCCCTTCTCACTGTCTTCTGCAGCATGTTTCCAATCCATCCTGTGACATTTCTTTAGTTTTTGGGCATAATTTCCTCTAGTGTCTGCAGTGTTCTTTGGCAAGATTATATCATAAACCTAGCCCTCTGGTTACGCCGAGGTGGATACAGTTGGGAGGGCCCCCTATAATGAACACTATTTGCAGCCCTCTGTGTAATGTTCGGGCCCCTATACATAATACTGATTGCTACCCTCTATTTTTGGGCCCCCATACATTATTTGTGGCCCTCTGCTTAATGACAGTCAATAGTTGGGGCAACTCTGCATATAGTGGCATTATTTGTGACCCTCTGGTCAATGTTGGGGGGGATAAAGATGGGGGGCCTTATACTGTAACGACCACAGAAATCTACAGTCTTGTAGATGAACGAGTCCATTCCTGATACTTGCTCTGCTCATATAGGCTCTTTGAATATCACTTATGTTCTCTATAAACTTTATTAAAGTGGATGTAAACCCGAATTTTTTTTTTTTTTAATTTCATAACGTAGAGTATAAGATTTCCTATCATTTGAGCCCAGTCTTGCCACACAGTTAAGCTCTGAGCAATCCTCTTTTTTATTGTTCAGTGAGATAAAACGTGACAAACAGAGAAAAACTTTGTCAAATACCCCCCCTTGCTGTGAGTGACAGCCTAAGACATGCATTATTTAATTCCCAGCCCCCACTCCTTTCTTCAGCAGCTCTGCAAGGATTGGCTGTTCCACACCTCACCATGATTTGGCATGCTGAAGTCATGTGGTTACTTTCCTGTCTTTTCACTGGATGTTAGAGATCATAGCAGAAGTTCAGTGTAAGAAATACACAGGAGAAAATGCATATTGACAAGGAGTGTAGAGGTGGGTGGGTAGTCTGACATGACCCCACCTACCGAGCTCCAGACAACAGACCCGCCCACAGAATCTGCAGTTTTTCGGGTCTCATAACAGACAGAGGGGAGACATTTGACAGGTAAAGATACATGCAGGAGGCATGTATATCCTTATAGATAACCCCTATGGCAGTAGTTTAGAAAGGATGACATTGGGTTTGCATCCATTTTTTAAGTCCCCTTTCACACAGGTGGACTCAGCCAGCTGATCTGCCTTCTCAGCTGGGGATCTGTTTGAGCAGGCGGATGACAGGTCCATGCTGCTTCCACCTATGCAGAGCGGACAGACAGCTCACACTCCTGTGTGTGTGGGGTCAGATGTAAAGGGACCGCCTGTCAGTTTACATCGAACTGTCATTCCATCCAATCCGCCAGATGAGAAACAGGTCCCCCATCAGTCAGTTTTTAGCGGATCAGATGTTGGCAGAAGTTGACACACATGTCTGATATCCACTGCTTCATAGAGGGCAATGGATGGTTCAATCGGATCTGCCTAAAAAAACTGACAGACGGACCCCATTGTAACCTGACCCTGTTTTTAAACTTCAACTTTATCCCTGACTTGTCTGGTGTGTTCCATGGCCTTCATGATGTTTATTCACTAAGGTTCTCTAACAAACCTGAGGGCTTCACAGAACAGCTGTATGATACTCTATTTACTAAATAGGTGACTTCTGGAGGCAATTGGTTCCACTAGATTTTAGTTTGGGATATCCGAGTAAAGGGGGCTGAATACAAACACACACGCCACACAACACTTTTCACATATTTGGGGAAACATTTTATCATTTTCCTTCCACTTCATAATTATGTGCCACTTTGTGTTGGTCTTTCACATAAAATATACCCAAGTCTTTGGTTTTAACATGACAATGTGGAAAATTTCAATGCACTATACCAGGGATATGCAATTAGCGGACCTCCAGCTGTTGCAAAACTACAAGTCCCATCACACCTCTACCTCTGGGTGTCATGCTTGTGGCTGTCAGACACTTGCTATGCCTCATGGGACTTGTAGTTCTGCAACAGCTGGAGGTCCGCTAATTGCATATCCCTGCACTATACTATCTGCTTATTTTTTTTGAACACCACTTTTTTTCCTTGTGCAGATCTGACTCCAATGCTGCTGGATCCAGGCACGGCCCACCCCAATCTGGTCTTGGCTGACGGGCTGACCAGTGTTAAATATGGGGACACCAAGCTCCCCCTTCCTGACAATCCGAAGCGTTTCAGCCAGTGTATTCTTGTTCTTGGGTCTTCGGGCTTTGCGTCAGGCCGCCATTACTGGGAGGTGGATGTGGGAGACAAGACCGCTTGGGATGTTGGTATGGCCAGTGAATCCAGCAACCGCAAGGGTAAGATCAAGCTGAATCCCAAGAACGGCTACTGGGCCATCTGGCTGAGAAACGGCAACTCGTACAAGGCCCTGGAGTCCCCATCCAAGAATCTGCTCCTTGATGTCAAACCGAAGAGAATCGGAGTGTACGTGGATTATGAAGCAGGCCAGATCTCTTTCTACAATGCCGATAACATGACCGCCATCTACACCTTCAATGCCACCTTCACAGAGAAGCTGTACCCGTATCTGTCTCCATTCCTGCACGAATCTGGGCGCAATGCTGAACCCCTACGTATCGTTCATGAGTAATGTTATGAGTTGCAACACTCTGCAACTGTTCTGTAATTTTCAGCTTTTTTTTTTTTTTTTTAAATAAAAAATCCCAGTGGTGATGTTTAGTCAGTTAATTTTGCTGTTCATGTTCTTGTGCATCTTTTTTTTAATTTTAGTTTCTTAAATAAATTGTTTAAATCCAAAAGTAGCTGATCTCTTTTTATTTCTACTGTCAAATTGGGATAGCACCTTCTTTGTATGTTATTCACATAGCATAACCATGCTGGAGCGGTGGCAGAAGCCAGGTAAGGGTTTAGGTAGTGGTGTTTTATTCCCCCATACCCCCCCCCCCCAAAAAAAAAAGTTTATATGTCAATAGCATTTCACCTATAAATGAGAACAGGTAACCACCTCCCTTTCCCTCATTCAAAAACTTCCTACCAATAAGCATTTTCAGTTACTGAAAATGCTGATCCAGAAGCATCAATTCTATGAAGAGCTTGATGAATGTTAATTAGTGTAATTTTCTCTATAAATTAAGGTATGATGCATTTTTGGGAGGTTGTGGTTTGTAACACTTCCTTACTTGAAATCTCATCATTTCATTCCATAAAGTATTGTCTGTAGGTCACCTCTGACATAAACATGCCAGGATGTCTGTCATCCTTGTACCATTTGGAAAAGAATATTTCTTACAATATTTGCGAATTGCACTGTAGAAATATTTCTGAACTATAGATGTCGGTCTCGCCGTTTCACTGAGGAGGAAAATAATCACTTGACTAAACATTATGCTGTTATGGTGGAAAACATTAATAGGAATCCTTTTGAAGGTTATGAAGAAACTAAATTTGTCAGCCAGATTTACCCTCTCGCCTGTCAGTTTTCTGTCCTCTCAGGCCTTCATTATCTACTGTAACCTAGCAGTCACCAAACTGTAGGGAGGTACAAGATGGAGCCCACAAGCAAACTAAACTAGAGCCATTCCTCTGCAGTGCCCCCTAGTAACAGATAATGCATATCTCTTTGAGAACTGCATTGAGAAGTAGTGTTGGTTAAATTGTATTTGAGGATTTGCTTGTCTATAGCTGGGAGAACTTTTAATTATTTTAAGACTTTACATATGTATAGTTTGAATAGCATGTGATGGATATTTTCTTTATCATTGTAAAAACATATTCCACACTGTTTAAGAGAAGAAACGGCTTTGGAAGTATTTCATTTGCTTTTTTCAGTTTGGATTATTTGATTTCAGGGCACTACTGTGCCCTTCAGCGACTTGGGGGGCTGTGGAGGAAACCAGATAATAAAAGGGAATGGAGTGGACACTCCCTCAAGTGCTGGATGCTAAATACTCTTAAGCCCCGTACACTTGGGCCGAATGCTAGCTGACATTGGCCGACATTTGGCCCATGTGTGTCAGCTGGTATTGCACAAGATGGCCTTTTGTTGGGCGAGTGCTGGAAAATTAGCCAACTGGCTCACTATCAGATAAAAATTCAACATTAAAGGTTCAGTTTTTAAAAATGACAAACCTTGATGGTACTTACCTGAAATAAAGATGCATCTCTGCGCTGTGGTGGGGTGGCTGCTGACACAGATAAGTAATATACCAAACTTATAAATTAGTTACATAGTAGGTGAGGTTGAATGGAAACAAGCCCAACCTAATTGTGTGATTATATGTCAGTATTACATTGTATATCCCTCTATGTTGCGGTCGTTCAGGTGCTTATCTAATCGCTTTTTGAAACTACCGATGCTCCCCGCTAAGACCACCGCCTGTGGAAGGGAATTTCACATCCTTGCCGCTCTACATCTTAAGGAAAAGTGTGTGGTGCCAAAAGTAACGCAGGTGTCCTAAGGTAAACTCGGGGAGGACAGAAACCTCCCGTGGAGCAGAAGGGCTGCGATGAAATGAGAATACTGTTTTATAAATGGACAGCACATAAAGTACAAAAAGTGGAAAAACTAAGTCCAATTTTGTGGATGGAAATCAACAATAAAATGTAGTGAAAATCTAGATTTAAATGCACAGTCCCATGATGGGATCAACAATATAAACTTATAGGTGAAAACAAAATAGTTCAGTGTAAAAATGTGCACAAAAAGTTGGTGTTGACTTGAAAAATTAAGAGGTGCTCCACAGTAGTCTACCACACCCCTGTGAAATGGACACTCACAGGAAAAGCTGGCTGCCGTTAGAGCAACAAACACGCACTCAGTGTAGATCCTCCATCTGTTGTGGGGAAGGCTGTCCAGCAACTCGCACCATCCAGATTTAGCTGTAGTAAATAAAGCTCACCTGGGAGCCAGGTGAAGTCTCCATAGTGTAGTATTTATTGGAATTGTAGGTTAAAAGTCAAAATGAATCACAAAAACATGACAATGGTTGCCACTGCTGACCCGTTATCGGACAGTGGCCTGACGTCAGCACTAGTGTCTGCTCACCGAAGCATTTTCTCCAATAGGACGTTATCAGGGGTCCTCTAGTGTCAGACATCAAACTAGTTTATATAGCCTCTCAAAACTGCTCAAATCACGGCATCTCCTTGGATGCAGTTGCAAACAGGAAGTGATCCATCAGCCATTCTGCTGGATGTCCGACACAAGATGGCTGTTTGCTTTTTGTCAGGCGAGAATGCTGGAAAACCAGCAGCCAACTGGCTCACGGTCAGGTAAAAAGTCACCATTGACGTGACATTAAAAGTTCAGTTTTTAAAAATGACAAACCTATACTTGCGTGCTCTGTGCAGTCGTTTTGCACAGAGGAGCCCTGATTTTCCCCAAGTACCCCGCTGGGGCTCTTGGCCCCTCCATGTCTGCCTAGTGCCCCCATACAAAGCGGCTTGATATGGGGGCTCTCAAGCTGCTGCTCAGTGCATTAATTCACACACGCGCCTCTGGCCCCTGCTTTCTCCCCATTGGTTAGGAGAGAGAGAGTGAGGCTTTAGTGCACATTACTGGATCAAAATGGGGCTCAAGTAAGTTTTAGGAAAAGCTGGAGCTGCTGCTCACAGCTTTTTTACCTTCATGCATGAAGATAAAAGAAAACCTTGAGCCTTTACAACCACTTTTAAGGACTGTTCATGGAGAACCGTTGACCAAATTGAAAATGAGGCCCTAAAATTCAAGAGGACTTCCTCCTATAACCACAGGGAGCTTTTCTTTCCTGCTTGTCCTCAAGGTCTGTTTTTCACGATAGTTCTGCCCACCTGCAGGAGACAAGTTTCTCCAAACTTTGGCCTGCAGGCCACATCCAGCCTGCTATGGGATTTTATGCAGCCTGTAGCTGATTTGCACAGACTGAGGATCCAGATCAGTTGGTTTCTGCTGATGGGGTCTTTGATGTATGAGAAGAATCCTAAAGTGGACTTTGATGGGAACCTTGATGTAAGGAAGATACTGATGTAGACCCTGATGTAAGAGGAGGTTCCTGAAGGGCACTCTGATGTAACTGGAGGATCCTAAGGTGAACTCTGATGTAGGAGGGGAGACACTGATCTACTGTAAGAGAATCCTAAGGTGGACTTTGATGAGAGACCCTGATGTAAGTGGGGGGATGCCTAAGGTTTACTAATGTAACGGGCTTTGGTTGGGTCTACTTTTTTTAATCAAAGGTTTTTATTGAACTTGTCAAAAATGTACATGTTTATAAAGAATTTTTCAGTCAATAACTTATACACAGGCATTTTATCCTTACCACTGCTACACATCAAAGTATCCCTAGCACTCTCCGTCCACCATTCCATTCCTCCACCAACACAGCCTGCATCATACATGGTTCATATGAGGAGTATCTTCCCCTTTAGGGACATTGCAAAAGTGGAGACATTACCAGTTCTCTGGGGCTTAGACCAGGTGTATCTAGCCAGCATAACCATATGCGTTCGAACCTGCCCGGACATCCCCTGTGTTGGTAGATGTATTCTTCCATAAAAAGGGTATTTCCCATGTGAGTTATCTAGGAGCTGCTAGTGGGTGGCGAGGCGGACTTCCAGCCCATTAAGATAAGTTTCCTGGCCTGGAACAGTGCCCTAGAGAATGCAACCCGGATCAATTCCTCAGGGATCACATCCTCCAGAACCCCCAGTATACAGCATATAAGATCTATAGGCACCTTCGTTTGGAACACCCTATTGAGCGTACCAACCACCTCGTTCCAGTACCAGTGGAGCTTTGGGCAGCGCCACAGGAGATGGATGAGATCCCCGTCGTGCTGCCGACAGCAACAGCACAGAAGGTCCGCCAAACTGCCCATCTTATGTAGTTTTGCCTGAGTGTAGTGTACCCTCAGTATTATGTACAGTTGGGAGACTTTTTGTGCCACATTCAGAGAGCATGTGGTTATGGATTGTAGGGCTTCTTCCCATTGATCTCCCGTAAGTTGGCCTAGGTCTTTCTCCCACGCTGACACTGCCCTACATGGGTATGCCTGCAGGTGTCTTGCGAGTAGCATTGGGATATAATCCCCTTTTGTTGTACTGCTAGATTGTAGCACATGGAATACCGGGGTGGGTGACAGTGTCCACTCTCCTGCATCCCCCTGTGCAGCGACAGCATGCTGGAGCTGAAGATCTGAGTACCACATAGTAGCGGGTTGATTGAATTTAACCTGCAGTTGCGGGAAGGATAGCAGTTTACCGTTTTCAAATATGTGGGATAGCATAGCTACACCATGAGCATGCCACCTGGGCCCCTGCTGCAACTTGGCCAGCTCCACATATTGCGATATCTGATTGCTGCCTGCCCTTCAATATTTTTTGTATTAGCGAGAGCGTTGGGGTCTGTTTATTTGATTTCATAAATTCTTGTGCCTCCAATCCCATCGGGATGGTCTCAGCTTCAGAGGCAAACAGCATCAATTGTGCCGTTGAGCCCACCGGATCTTGGGACATAGAGCCGACCAGATGCTGCAGCTGGCCGCTATATAGTACAGCCAAGGGTTGGGAACTGCCAACCCTCCGCCGTCCTTAGATTGTAGTTGCTCCAGCCTGATCCTAGGGGGCTTGGTATTCCACAGCAGGCGCTGAAAGAGGGTGTTTACTACTCTGAAAATTTGTATTACTACTGGCGAATTGTGTAGAAAGTATAGTAGCATTAGAATCATTTTGATTAGGTTGGCCTTGCCTGCCAGTGACATTTTAAGGTTGTTCCATGTATTAATTTTATCTCAAAACCGAAATAGTGGGGGGGGGTTTATATTTAGGGAGCTATATTCTGAGTCTGGGTGAGATTTGTACCCCCAAATATTCAAAGCTAGTAACCACGGGGATGGGACAAGAGTCTGGGAGTTCCACCTCCCGGTCCTCGTCTAGCAGCATCAGGGCTGACTTAGACCAGTTTATGGTCAAACCAAAATAGTGTCCAAACTGCGTGATTATGGACATTACCCCTGGCAGTGAGTGGCTGGGGTCCCCCAGAAAGAGTAACATGTCATCCGCATATAACATAATATTTTCATGCAGGACTCCATACTGGAACCCACGGATCCAGGAGTTGGCCCTTACCATGGCCGCCAGTGGTTCAATAACAATTGCAAAGAGCAGGGAAGACAGCGGGCACCCCTGCCCAGAGCAAAAGCAGGTGACGTTCTGTCCACCATTCTTATTGTCGCCTGTGGGGAAGCATAGAGCAACTTAACCCATGCAATAAACTGGTCCCCGAATCCAAATTTACCTAATACTGCCCACAGGTACCTCCAGCTAATACTGTCAAACGCCTTATTGGCGTCTAGGGATAAGACAGATAATAACAGTTCTGCCAGTATTTGTTCACCAAATTGAGTGTACACCTCCTCCATAGGGAGACCATCCTCTCCAGGCGCCTTATACAGGTTGGAAAAGAGCCGGCCGCTAGCTGAAGCTCCTCTAATGTAATCGGGGCATCTAGTTGTTTTTTTAGCCTCAGCAGACAGCGATCAGATCTATATTGGACACATAAGTATCCAGGTTCTCGTCCGAGTAAGCTTCCCTTGACCTGTAAAGGTCTTCATAGAAGAACGCCAGCTTGTAAATAATGACCTCTGGGGAATTAACCACCTTGCCATTTGAGGTCCGAATGGCGCCAATGGCTGGTGACTGTTGTTGAGATCGTGCTATTTTGGCAAGCAGGCGGCTCGTCTTTTCCCCCTCCTCTTAAAATGCCAGTTTTGTAAAGAAACTTTTACGTTCTGCAGTGGAGGATCTCAGGCGGTCCAAAGAGTCTTGAGCCGACATCCATACCTCCCTTGCAGAATCAGTAGGGTTAGTCGCATGTCAGTTCCAGCTGTCTCACCAGGTCCCCTGCCTGCTCCAGCATAACTGAGGAGTTCCATTTAACAATTTGTATCTCCTGTATAAATATACCCCTTAAATGTGCTTTAAAGGTTTCCCATTTGAGTAGGCTGTCAGTGTACTGTTGGTGTGACCTGAAAAAGACCTGAATCTGAGCAGCTATTCGTTCCTGTGAAGTAAACCACTTAAGCCAAAAGGCGTTTAACTTCCATGGGGCCCTGAGTAATGAACTTGGCGGTTGGGTGGTCAGCCATAGAGCCAGTGCAGAATGGTCCGATACTCCCCGTGGGAAGTATTCTACCTTAGAGGTGTAGCCGACCATGTTGGGCGTACCCACACATAAGTCAATACGGGACAGTGAACCATGGGTCTTGGAAAAGCATGAGAATTGTTTACTGTCTGGATTGCGAATGTGCCACAGGTCAGTCCATCCCACCTCTGCCAACAGGCGACTAAGAGCAGTTCCCTGGCCACCTCTGGCGGGAGACACTGGTGGGGTGTCTATCTAGTCTGGGATTTAGCAGTTAGTCACCCATAATCAGGATTGGGATATCAGGTTTGTTAATCAGGTAAGACAGCAGCAATTGTAGCACCTCCCGAGAAAACAGGAGGGTATATATACACAAAGACCACAATCATGGTAATTGTATACAGTTTACAGTACAGAAACACAAATCTACCAGATATATCAATGAGGGAATCTAGCTCCTGTTATGCCAGTGCTTTATGTATCAGTACACTTACTCCGCGAGAGAAGGCGGAGTAAGTGGAGTGATAGGCCTTCCCGGCCCATGTATACTGCAAGAACCCAACCCTATCTCCCTGCAGATGAGTCTCCTGCAAGCCGATTATGGCCGGATAAAACTTCCGCAAACTCACAGAAATCATAGTCCTTTTCAATGGATCATTTACTCCCCCGGACATTCCATGACACTATAGGTGTAGAAGACATGGTAAACATACATATATCCACTTAGAAATATGGGGGAGTCTCTTAATCATAAATAGTGATCCCACATACCCTCAAGGGCAGGCCAGTGAGCAGTCATCAAATAGTGTAGCACATATGAGGTGGCAATGAAGTAACACGTACATTGGAGAGGCATCAGGAAACAGGTAAAACATCATGCGCAACTGCGCAGCAAGACAAGCAAAGTAACAAGTATAGGAGTGTCATTCAGCCTGTGGCCCACTTACTGCCAACGGGGCACAGCAGGGACCTTCCAAAAATTGTGGGGCTTGGGCTTTATATGCCCTCCTCGTGCCAACAGGGCACAGAAACTTGAGCCATGGCAACAGGTAAATAGCAGCTAATGTGTACAATCGCCTTCCGCCTGTACACATACGCTGAAATACGGAAAAGAAAGTAAGTGGGATGTCACTTGCTGATAGTAGGTATCAAGTATAGGCCTCATGAATGCTGAAATGGTAGTTGGGCGCCCTTCACGCCTAAGAAAAGTGATGTGAGCAGCTTCAACCTTCTCTGTTATCTTGACCCCGGCGATCTTGTTCATTCTGATCCAGCCATCCTGCGGCATCCTGTGCATTTTCAAAAAAGTGGTTCTGATCTCTGGCTGTTATTCGTAACTTGGCTGGAAGCAGCATGGCATAATGTAACTGTAGCCTTTGTAGCCGCTTTTTGGCGTCTGCAAACTTGGACCTTCAGCGTTGCACTTCCACAGAAAAGTCTGGATAAAAGGATATTTTGGTGCCATTATACTGCACAGCACCCTTTTCTCTGGCCAGTCGCAGCACAACCTCATGATCCTTGTAGTTCAGGAGTCTGGCTAGCATCGATCTCGGGGGGTTGCCAGGCGGGAAAGGACGTGGCGGCACTCTTGTGTGCCCTCTCCACCGTGTATAGAGGAGAGAAAGCCTTCTTTCCAAACTCTTCCTGCAACCAACCTTCAATGAATGCAGTGGGGTCCCTACCCTCCACCTTCTCTGGGAGCACAACAATGCGGGCATTGTTACGTCTCAGGCGGTTCTCAGTGTCATTGGTTTTATCAAAGGACTGACGTGCTTGCTGGGCAGCCACCCTCACATCTCGGTTCATATGGGGCATCTGATCCTCAATGTCACTTACTCTTCCCTCCACAGCAGTGGTTCTCTCTCTGATTTTCTGAATGTCCTGGCGGAGGAGAGACACCGTCTCCTTCAGCCACCCAAACTTCTCTTTCAAATCATCCACCGAGGCAGTGCATTTATGTACAGCATGCAGTATTTCACTCAGTGTGGGTTGGGGGCTATCCTCAGTTTGCATATCAAACAGGTTGGGCATAGGATCAGGGACAGACTCCAGGGGTTCAGTGTCATCCAGCCTGTATGCGTTATCCCTGTCAGGGTGCTATGCTTTGGCCTGTGATGATTCTGCAGGGCCTGCTAACTTCTGCATATAATATAGCATGTCCCTTGACTGTTCTTTAGTCTTAGGGGGTTTAGTGGACTTACCCCCCAGCTCTGTTTTCTTGTCCTGGCCTCGTGGTGTTTTCCGAGGCTGAGACTGCCAGGCGCCATCTTGGAAATCCTGTGAGGTTGCAGCTGCGGCGTCTCCTCGGTTCCCACGGGTCATCATGCCCGTTCTGTCGGCAGCCACAGAGTCCTGCGGTGTCAGGGGATCAGCAGGCACCGGTACTGGTCGATTTTGGGCGTCTATGGTGGCGAGGGAAGGATTTTCAGCAGGATCACCAGCGGGAGCTCCGTGGAACAGGTCTGTTCACATGCCTCGTTAGGCCACGTCCCCGGTTGGGTCTACTTAAATTCTTTCTTTTATAAAATATATATTTATAAAAGAGTGTGGCTCTTTACTAAAAAAGTATAGTTTACCTTTCCGCTACAACTATCCATGCATTCCATCACCCCCTAAAATAAAAATCGTATAAAAAGCTTGTTGTCATTGCATATCTGCTTTCCTAAACCTGTCCAAAATACAAGTCTGTTGTATTTCCCCTCTGATCTTGGTCTCGGTATGATCGGCACCATGGAAGACCTACAAGTTGTAGCATCTGTAGAGCAGGGGGAGTGCTGATCCAGAGATGCTCTTAATATAACTATGGTTTGGGACCCCACTGTGAGAAGTAGCATTATGACACAATACCACAGCTTTTTTATGCACTACGCCTCATGGGTTAGGCCAGGACCAGGGACATTTTTACCGGGCTGCAAGGCCTAGTCATTGGGGTTTATTTACTAAAGGCAAATCCACTTTGCCCTACAAGTGCACTGCTAATGCACTTGGAAGTGCAGTCACTGTAGATCTGGGGGGGGGACATGCAAGGAAAATTTAAAAAACAGCTTTTTTGCTTGTACGTGATTGAATGATAGAAATCAGCAGAGCTTCCCCTCATTTCAGATCTTCCCCTCAGATCCACCTCGACTGTACTTGTAGCGCAAAGTGGATTTGCCTTTAGTAAATCAACCCCATTGTCTTGCATGTTATTTTTCATCACTGTATGTCATGTCACTTTTTTGTGTGGGTCTTTAGGCCTACCATGAAACCTAGGGGGTGAATGTGTGGCCCTTAGTGTCCTACCTCCCCTGCCTTAGGGTTTGTTCTTTGGGAAAGCCCCTTAACAGTACTTGGTGGTTGGCATCAGCTGATCATGAAGAGATGGGTTTGTCAGGCCTAGATGAACCAGAGTGTGCCTTACCTTCCTCCAGAGTATTGGAGTCAGGGAAGGGTCCTTCCTCAGGATGGGGACTATATGGGACACTCTGGTGCACTTCTTCCTTTTTTTGTGTTCACATAATACACTGAAGGCTTGAAACAAACAGTTAAGGTATTTACACTGCTTGTATTAACAAAAACACATTTCAGGCTGATATTGGCAGCTGGTATTAGTGCTAAAACTCCTCAGAAACACCACCCCCAGAAACACACTGTCATAGGTCTAAGGTCAGTCCAAATCATGACGTCCTCCCAGAATGAGAGCCGCTCCGCTCCGCTGTCATTTGATTGTGGGCGGGCGGCACGTTGGTAAAAAAGTGTGTCCAGTGCCGCATTTTAAAGTAAGTTAAACAAGCGCTTACTGTTTTTTTCTCTCCTTGTAACATCCTTTGTGAGCTCCTGAACATCTTGCCCCCAACTCCAACTATTTGGAATGATCAGTGCAGGTTAGTTGTCATATGCCCTGCTCTATGAATACTTCACATCTTATAGTACATCTTGGGAAAGAGCAAGGGAAGGTGGCTGTTTCTACATACAGTGGTTATAGAAAAGAATCACCCCCCCCTTTAAAATAATCACATTTTGTTGCTTTGCAGACTGAAGTGAAGATTGACACCGTTTTTGTTTTATCCAGCTGTGTTTTACTAGTGCAACTTATAACATCCAAGTGAAAGATATAACACCATGTCAGAAAAGATTTTTAAAAATGCAAAACAATCTAAAAAAAAATCTAAAAAATTGTGTCAGTATTTTGTTGGACCAGATTTTGCTTTAATTCCATCCTTTAGTCTGTTGGTATTTGTCTCTACTAACTTTGCACATCTAGACTTTGCAATATTTGCCCATTCTTCTTTGCAGAACTGCTCAAGTTTAGTTCGATAGTGGTGATTTGTAGACGTCTTCAAGTCATTCCACAGATTTTCAATGGGGTTTAAGTCTGGGCTCTGACTAGGCCATGCAAGGACATTCACCTTTTCTTTAATCGTACATCAAGGGACACAGAGCCATAGTAGTTACTATGGGGGTTATAGGCCACCTTCAGGTGCTGGACACTGGCACACCCTAAACAGGAAGTTGCCTTCCTATATAACTCCTCCCATACTGGGAGTATCTCAGTTCAAGGTGTTGGTCACGAGTGAAGATGTGCTGTGCTGAGCTCCACTGGATCAATCCTTGCTGGGGCTAGCTATGCAGCTGGATCCAAAGTTTTTTTTAGGCCGAATTGAATGGTACCCGGGCCTCGTAGAGGAAGAAATGAGGTTTTGCCTGTAATGCTTATCTTTTTAGAGAGCTGGACCCCGGGATCCAGTACTTTGGTATTTTAAGCCATAAAGTTTTACTGGATGGGTGCTATTACAGGTCCAGGAGTGTGGGTTCCCCCAGGGTCCCCAGTTCCTGAAGGTTTAGCGGAACCCACCGTGAAGGGTGAAGATTGGGTCTGTTGGTTTTACCACAGAAAACCCTGCGGCGGGAAAGGTAAGTGGAGTTTTTCTAAGAATTTTTTTTTTCCTTATGAAATGGCTCCTTAAAAAAAAAAAAAAGAGTAAATGTTGTCATGCCTAAGTGTCACCACTGTATGGAACACTTACCTTCTCATGCTTTCCTCAGAGATCACGCTGTATCAGGAAGCAGCAGGCTCTTTTCCTCCTGCGAGCAGCTCAGACCTCCGGTGAGTTTGGGGGTTTTTTGCTTCCACCAGACACCCCCCATCTGGGCTAAGCTCTCCCCCTCTTCACAGGGAAGGGGAGAGCTAAAACGATCGGCGATACTGTTTTCTTCCACCGCCCCTGCACAGCAGCGGCTCTCAGGTTTCCTCCTCCATTCTCTCCCTCGTACACAAGCTGATCCCGTCAAATCGAAGGCCCGCGCTCGCGCAGGAAAGCTCTCTTTTGAAAAAGAGAGGAGGAGGGAGGGCTTAGCACACAGTTGGCATCCTCCAACGTACAGCGCGGGAGTATGTTTTAAAAAAAAACTCCATTTATGCTGGCTGCAAGTTGTCGCAGGGACACAAGAGCAAAGAGGGGCATGAAAGGTTTGGTGACACAGGCATTCCTATTTTGACACATTTACTATTCGCATCAGGCTGAGCATTAATAGCAGCGGCAGTGGCTGGACTATTGCTCAAGTAGTTTGTGCGATCCTTCTGGTAGTACCTCTGCTTTTGTGCATCGGGCTATGGTCGGAAGGGGGGCTAGAAACACCCCAAAAGAGGGCTAAAGGGATCTCCCTCAAGCTCTGAAAGCCTAAAACTTATCTCTGCAATGGAATCCTCCCAAGAGAGGGGGTGGCTGAGCCTTCAGGGGCCATGGAATGTTTGCAACTGTTTACAACACTGCAGTCCCTGCCTATATTTCTAAAAAAGTTTTTTTTCTCAGCCATGATAGGATGGGAAAAAGGTTAGCGACTTTAATCGCATCCCAGATTGAGCTAAAATGCGACAGATTCCATTCCATTACCCTAGGACCCTCAAACTGAGGATCTGAGGGCGGGAGAAGATTTCTTCTCTCAGAGGACCGTGAACAGGCTGATGACTCCTCTTCTGAGGGGTCATATGCGGAAGATCAGCTTCGCATTGTGAGTGCAATTTCTTACTGAATTGGTCCGCTCCACATTTTATGCTACCCTTAACTGAGTGTCCTCTTCTTGTTTTGGGTTCGCTAAAGCCTCCTCAAAGCTGTGCATACCTTTCCTGTCCATTCATTGTTGGGAAAGTTCAGGTATTCTGAGTGGGATCACCCAGATAAGCATTTTTTCCCCTCCTAAAAAGTTTTTCACACTTTATCCTATGGAGGAAAAAAATGTTCTAAAAGTGGAAGATACAAGCAATTGACGCTGCTATATGTTCCGATTAAAAGTTTGACTTGTTTGGCAGACAATACTCAAATACTGAAGGATCCAATGGATATATATTGTTTTCCTGACAGGTTGAGTGTCTCAGCCTGTGCTGACAGTAATTGGTATATGTCAATCCTAGAGGGACCAGTTTTAAACAGGTGCTCAAAGTTATCCCTGTTCAGCAGGCCCAGGTTCTGGCAAGCTCCTAGTAGCTTTATGTTGGCAATAGTCGCTATGAGAGATTCTATCTTCAGGCCTCACGCTTTTCGCTGGGCTGGTACATATGTATATAAGACAATGGTTGAAAAACTGGTCAGCCGAAGCGTCAAATATAACAAAAAAAAAAAACTCCTGGCTGGTTTTCCTTTTTGCGGTGAACAGCTGTTTGAGATATCTTGGATAATTCATCCAAAGAATTTCTAGTGGAAAGGTACTCTTTTGCCATTTAAGAAAATGAGTAGATGTATTTTATTTAAACAAGCTCCTCCAGTGCCAGGGGCATCAGCCTCCAGGCAGTCACGACGGCTTCCGCCGTCAAGTTCAAGAGGTAATCCTCACGGACAAAAGAAACCTACAAACAAGATACTAAAGCCTCCTTATGAGGGGGTGCCCCTGCTTGTTCGGGGGGGGGGGGAAGACTTAGGGGTCTGGCAGAAAGAATGTTGAGACAGATGGGTGGCTTCTTCAATAGCTCCAGAGTACAATCTGGGGTTTCAAGAGTTCCCGTCTCCTCTTTTTCTCAGATCAAACGTTCCTAAGATCCAGAGAAAAAGAAGTCTCTTCTAGCATTGGACCATACTTTAGCAAAGAGTGGTCATGCTGGTCCCCATAAAAGAGCTGGAGTTGAGGTTTTATTCAAACCTTTTTTCATGGCAAAATCGAATGGAGATGTCAAACCCATTTTTGATCTCAGGAATCTAAACCGGTTCCTGAATATCCGCTCTTTCTCGCATGGAGTCAATCCAATCAGTTGTCTCCATCTTACAAGGAGGAGAACGTTTTACATTGATCGACGTCAAGGGTGCATACCTCCTTGGGCATATTTCCCTGCGCACTAGAAATATTTACTTTTTAAGGTAGAAAATGTTCATTTTCAGTTTGTAGCTCTGCTTTCGGTCTAGTAGCTACTGCACCTTGAGTGTTTACAAAGGTTTTGGCTCCTCCTTTAGCCAGACTAAGGGCCCACATTATAACAATAATAGTTTACCTAGATGATCGGCTCTTGATAGACCAGTCGGTAGCCCACTTAGACCAAAGTATAGTCACCACATTCAACTACCTGGAATACCTAGGTTGGATTCTCAACCTAGCGAAATCTTCCTTAAAACCATTAAGGAGATTAAAATACTTGGGTCTGTTTATAGATACACCCAGAAAAGGGTATTCTTGCCCCAGGTTAGGTCGCCCCTGAACCCTTGGGACTTGAATTTAGTTCTGTCGGCATTACAAAACAGCTTTTTTTGAGCCGATACAACGTATTCCATAGTCCTTTTTTTGACAAGGAAACTATTTTTTTCTGGTAACCATATCTTCTGCAAGAAGGGTATCAGAGTTGGCTGCTCTTTCTTGTAAAGAGCCGTATTATTATTCACAAGGATAAGGTAGTATTGCGTCCTCATCTTAACTTTTTACCGAAGGTAGTATCAGGTTTTTATTTAAACCAGGATATTGTTCTACCTTCATTTTTTTCCAGAACCCTGTTCTATGGAAGAAAAATCACTACATTCTCTTGATGTGGTGAGAGCAGTCAAAGTCTACTTAAAGGCGTCTGATCAGATTGGGAAAACGGATGTTTTGTTTGTATTGCCTGAAGGTCCTAAAATAGGACAGGCAGTATCGAAATCTACTATTTCTAAATGGATTCAACAAGTAATTGTTCAAGCTTATGGTTTAAAGAGGTAGATTCCACCCTCTCAAATCAAAATGCACTCCTCTAGGGCTGTTAGTGCTCCGTGGGCAGTGCATCACTAAGCCTCCATGGCTCAAATCTGCAAGGCCGCAACTTGGTCTTCAACCCATACATTTACCAGATTCTATCAGGTGAATGTAAAAAGGCATGAGGATGACGCCTTTGGGGCGTAGTGTGCTGCAGGCAGCAGTATAACTCCTCTAGTCTCATGTTGCCCTAATTCTGTTGTGCCTCCCTCCCCTCAGTTGGGATTGCTATGGGACATCCCACATAGTAACTACTATGGCTCTGTGTCCCGTGAGGTACGATTAAAGAAAATAGGATTTTTATAACAGCTTACCTGTAAAATCCTATTTTTCTTCAACCACTGAGTGTTCATTGTTGCTGTGTGCTTTGGGTCATGGTCATGTTGGAAGGTAAACCTTCTTCCCATTGACAACTTTTTGGCAGCAGCTTTTCCTCAGGAATTTGATGGTATTTTGTCCCATCCATTTTTCTTCTATCCTGACAAGCGCTCCAATCCCTGCTGCAGAGAAACACCCCCCATACCAGGGTATTACCACCTCCATGTATTACTGTAGGAATGGTGTTATTTGGATGGTGAGCTGTATTGGATTTCCGCCAGACATATCGTTTGGTATTGAAGTCAAATAATTCAATTTCAGTCCCATCTGACGGTCTTAAACGCACCTTGAATATTCTGAGGTCCCATGGAAAAAGATGTTCTGGTCAAATGAGACTAAAATTAATTTTTTTGGCCTTAACACCAAACGATATGTCTGGTGGACATCCAATACAGCTCACCATCCAAGTGACACCATTCCTACAGTGAAACATGGAGGTGGTAATATCCTGTTATGGGGGTGTATAGTCCACCAGATCCCTGGTCACCTCCACACCCAAGTATTTAATCTTGGATATCCTAGCGAGTGGTAGTGGGGGGTTGTGAAGGGAGGAGGAAACACATTCATTGGAGGAATCTGGGACTTGTCCCAATTTATACGCAGGCCTGAGTATCCCCCCATTTGTTCAATAAGTCTTAACGCAGCTTGGAGCGATGGCCCCTGGTCTGCTAGGTATAAGATGGTGTCATCGGCATACATTATCATGAATATCAGGGTGTTCTCTGATGGCAATGGCCAGAGGTTCAGCAGCCAGCGCATATAGTAAGGGAGAGAGGGGACACCCTTGTCGGGTACCCCTCTCTAATGGGAACTGCTCCGAAAGCCATCCATTCACAAAGATTTTTGCCCTGGGTGTCTGATATAGGAGCTGTACCCATTTTATGAAGCGTGACCCAAAACCATAGTTATGCAAACATTCCCACAAATATGGCCATTCTATGGAATCAAAGGCCTTAGCGGTATCTAACGCCACCATCACCCTCATTCCTGAGTTATTGTGCCGGGCTTAGATATTCATATATTGTCGCCTAATGTTCATGGCTGTGTTTTTCCCCGGCATAAATCCCGTTTGGTCCGTATGAATTAAAGTTAGGATAGCAGTGTTTAACCTAGATGCCAGAATTTTAGCTAAGATTTTGATGTCTACCTGCAGGAGTGAGATATGCCTGTAGCATTCAGGAAAGTGCAGGTCTTTTCCTGGTTTGGGGAAAACTATGATTTGGGCTTCCTGCATAGACTCGGGGAGTGAGTTTTGATCAAAGATAGACTGGTATAAGGCTTTCAGTTTGGGGACCAAGATATCTGAGTATGTTACATAAAATTCCAGAGGTAGGCTGCCCATCCCCGGAGTTTTAGATTTGGCTAGCTGTGCGATTTCTTCCCCAATATCATGTTCTGTAATAGGTGCACCGAGAAGATCAACTTGCTCTCGATTCAGCCGGGGACCTGTATGAAAGATAAATACAAGCAAATCTCCCTTTGTGTGTACGTGCTCTGGGACTTGTATAGGTTGCCATAGAATTGAACTGCCACCTGTCCTGGGTCTGTTATATTATGCCCGTCTGGGTCAGTAAGCGACACCTCGACTGGGGGCTTATCGTCCATGTGGGCCAGAAAGGCCAAAACTCTCCCAGCCCTTTCTCCCTGTTCATACACCCTCTGCCTACAGAAAAAGACATGCTGTTTAGCCTTCTCTGTGTGCAGTTGTGTGACTTGGCGGGTCTGCAGTTTCACGCTGTCCAGGTTTTCAAGGGTTGGGTTGGAGCTATAGGCCTCTTCTAAATCCCGCAGTTTGTCAGATGTGAGTTTAAGTATAGTGGTAGACTCTCGTTTTAGCCTATTTATTTTGGAGGACAATATGCTACGGGTATGATTTTTAAAGTCGTCCCAGTGTGTGGTAAGGGCAGGGGGTCCCTGTATCCCCTCCAAAAAGAAGAGCAGCTCCCTGGCAATGGAGTCATGATCCGAAAGGAGGGATAGCCAGTGAGGGTTTAGTCGCCAACGCCTAGTGGGAGAGGCTGTCTGCAAGGACCCGTCAGCCAGAACGGAGAGTGGTCCGACACGATCCTGGGAGCAAATCCTGAGCCCGTGACCTTTGGTAGAAGGGCCCTGGATACAAGTATGTAGTCTATCCTGGACATGGTATTATGACTTACTGAGTGGCAAGTGTATGATCTAGTCGTGGAGTTTGCATGTCTCCAGATGTCAATAAGGGCAAATTCAGTCAGTGTACGGTACAGTCTAGTGTGCAGTGGCTCACCTAGTCTGGGTTCAGCCTGTGCTGGTTGGTCCAGGAATGGAGTCATCGTGTGATTAAATCCCCCATCCACACAACTGGTATGGACGGGTACAGCGCTATAAATGCAAGGCCTTCTGCAACCAGGGGGGATATAACTAGCCAATATCAGCAAGGGGTCTCCCCCCACAATTGCATGCAGAAAGAGGTACCTGCCCTGCCGATCCGACACCACGGAGACCAACTCAAAGGGTGTAGATTTCACAATCAGCACCGTTACCCCTCTAGACATGTTTGTGTGGGTGCTGTGGTAGGCCCACCCAAGGACGCTTCAGGGCCGCCTGTAAATGGCCTGTGGCATGCGTTTCCACCAATGTGACAATATCTACCTTCTCACCTTTCAGATATTGTAGCACTGCTGTCGTTTTGATCTTATCTCGCATGCCCCGCACATTCCACATAAATTTAATGTCCACCATGGTGTTCATTGACACAGAAAGTGCAAATGGATCGGCAGGGCAGCACCCCCTCCCCAAACCCGTGACAATACAGCCATCACGTACCTCAATAAACATTTTGCATACGTGATAAGTGCTTGTTTAAAAACATTCCAAGTAAATAACAAGTGCACAACAGTGCTAAGATTCCCAATGCTCAGATCAAGGGATCAAGGGATCCGGCATTTCCTTCCCGCCCATCTTCTTAATCCCGCCAACTTGGTGGAAGCATACATTCCCTTGCAACCTTTATATGAATCAGCGTCCAGCTATCAACGATAGCTGGAGGTACAGTACTTAGAATATGATGAGCTGGAAAGTTCAACATAAAAAAGAGGAAAAAATAGGGGTTACAAACATAACGGGGGCGATTATTCACTGTGTGAAGCATGGAAAGGGCACGAGGCATGTCCTATGTGTCTCTTTCTCTGTCTGAGTGAGACCCACGCTGCAAGGATACACAGCCATCCTGGTGTACTAGAGTTGTGGGGCCTCAGCCCTATGATATCTCCATGAATGTGCTGTGGGGGCAGTAAAATACAGAGAAAGATAATCTCTGTGGTCCAAGTAGCTTCAGGCCCAAAGCCGGGTAACCAGGAGTATCAACAAACTGAGACCCCCCCCAGGGATGCGGTATAAGGAATGGGCCCCCTAACCTCAAGAGGGGGAGCCTCCAGTCTCATATTCAGTGATGCGTGGGTTGTAAGGATGAGGGGGGAAAGCAAAACCAAAAAGGGGGGGTGGAGCTTTTGTGTGATCATCCATCCGGGCGTCTGCGTTGATCCAACTAATATGCTGCCGCCTTCGGGTCTTCAAAAAATAGGGCTCTGCCATCCTCCTCCACTCTCAGTCTGGCCGGAAACAACATGGCATATTTAAGGTGTTACACCATGAGCCGCCTCTGAACATCTTGGAACTGTGCACGCTTTCTTTGGAAAACTGCGACATGGCCGTTGCCCAGGGTGATGTTACCTTTCTCTCTGGTCAGCAGAAGGATTTTATCTCAGTCTTTAAAGTTAAGAAACTTGGCAATAAAGGTGGAGGTTTAGCTGGGACGCGGTGCGCCCATTCCACTGCGAACATAACAGAGAAGGCTTCTCTTCCAAAATGTTGAATCAGGAGGGATTCCAAGTATTCAGCAGGGTTGGTACCTTCAGCCTTTTCAGGTAGACCGATAAACCAGAGGTTGCATCGTCTCAAACAATTCTCCATATCATCCTGGTGAGCGTGTAGCTGGTGGATCTGGCGCTGCAGGTCCTCTGTGGTGTAGCTCAGGGGGTGCAGGATATCCTCTGCTGCTCCAATGCGAGTTTTGGCCTCGGTTACCCTGTCTTTTACCTTGGATAAGTCCTGGAGCAGCAGGGAGATGTCAATCTTGACATCATCTATTTTGGCGGTGAGTGTTCCCTGCAGTGTCGCAATGGCATCCAAGACCTTAGCTGTGTCTGCGCTCTGATGGTCCGCCATTGAGCATTTTCCGTCGTCATCTTTGGCCTGTGGGTCTTGATCTTGATGGCGGTATTTCGCCAGCTTTTACACCGCCTCGGAGGTCCTTTTCGGCAGAGACATGTTCGCTCGCTGCTCCGGATTGAAGTTCACCAGGCTGTCTTCAGGTGGAGCAAGATGGCCGCTGCTCCGGAAGTTAGGCCGGAGCCACATTCCGCTCTTAAGATAGGTGCAGGCTGTGGATATGTCTTGGCAGAGAATGTAGGCAGCCCGGAGGCCCCTCCAGGAGGGGGTGGATCGTAGGACAGTCAGGAAGGCCAGGAGATCTCAACAGGGCCACCCCTGGGTGGAGCAAGATGGGCGCCGCTCCGGGAGGTAGGCCAACGCCGCGGCCTGTCCTAAGGGAGACACAGGGTGTGGGTGCACAGCGATGGCGGCCTCAGGCAGTCCGGAGCTGGCTCCAGGAGAGGAGCGAGCACTGGGCAGTCAAGGAGGCCTGAAAATCTTGTCCTGGCCACCGACGGGTGGAGCAAGATGGCCACCGCTCCGGGGACTAGGCCAAAGCCGCGGCCTTTCCTAGGGCTGGTGCAGGACCGGAAGGCTTCATAGCAGCGGCCTTGGGCGTCGTTCTAGCGGGCTGACAGGCTCCAAAGGCAGCAGAGAAGGCAGAATCTATCCCAGGGTGTAGTGTAGGTTATCAGATGGGTAGGATGCTAGCAGTGAGGTAGAAAGAAATCCTGGATAGCCGCACTCTGGGATAAGGACATCTTTATTTCAATAAAATCCAACAATACAGTCAATAGCAGAGACGTACAGGGTGGTAGACTGCTAACGCGTTTCACATCATTTGGATGCTTATTCGTAGCTACGAACCAGTTCTTACTAGGGCGGTGTCATTCCAGAGCAAGAGTGTTTGTGAGCTGCATCTCCTTTTTTCCTGTCTACTTACTAGGATGCTAGCAGGATGGTAAGAACAGAGTATGTGTCAGCGGAGCTCACACTACATGCGACCTACTCCATTGCTCTCCAGGCCACGCCCCGGGAAGGATGCCCCTTATATTGGTGATCAGTGGGAAGGATGCCGCTTACATTGGTAGTCATGGCAGTTCACCGCTCGAAGTCATTTACCTTTCCTGGGATCAGCTGTCTCCACAGTCAGGTTGGATGCCGGCTCTGTTTGCAACAGAGACATAGAAACAAAACATGATGCTGGATAGCCGCACTCTAATATTCACCTTTATTTTGTAAAAAATAGAAATCAAAGCATCATACGTAGATGCAGACCAACTGCACAGCTAACACGTTTCACACCGGGTATGGTGCTTAATCATAGCTCATTGACTAAGCACCATACCCGGTGTGAAACGCGTTAGCTGTGCAGTTGGTCTGTATCTACGTATAATGCTTTGATTTCTATTTTTTACTAAATAAAGGTGAATATTGCAGTGTAGCTATCTAGCATCATTTTTTTGTTTGTACATTGGTGGTCAGTGGGAAGAATGCTCCTTGCATTGGTGGTCAGTGGGAAGAATGTCCCTTACATTGGTGATCAGTGGGAAGAATGCTCCTTGCTTTGGTGGTCAGTGGGAAGAATGTCCCTTACATTGGTGGTCAGTGGGAAGAATGTCCCTTACATTGGTGGTCAGTGCGAAGAATGTCCCATACATTGGTGGTCAGTGGGAAGAATGTTCCTTACATTGGTGGTCAGTGAGAAAAATGCTCCTTACATTGGTGATCAGTGGGAATAATTTTCCTTACATTGGTGATCAGTGGGAAGAATGTTCCTTACATTGGTGGTCAGTGGGAAGATTGCTCCTTACATTGGTGATCAGTGGGAAGAATTTTCCTTACATTGGTGATCAGTGGGAAGAATGCTCCTTACATATGTGGTCAGTGGGAAGAATGTTCCTTACATTGGTGATCAGTGGGAAGAATGTCCCTTACATTGGTGATCAGTGGGAAGAATGTTCCTTACATTGGTGATCAGTGGGAAGATTGCTCCTTACATTGGTGATCAGTGGGAAGAATGCTCCTTACATATGTGGTCAGTGGGAAGAATGCTCCTTACATTGGTGGTCAGTGGTAAGAATATCCCTTACATATGTGGTCAGTGAGAAGAATGCTCCTTACATTGGGGTTTAAATGGCTGGCCCCCCCGATTCTCCAGGCATCGTTCCTCTGCATATGTGTGCCATAACACTACCCCGCTGATAGCTAGGGAATTGGTGACCACTCGAGCCATCCTGGAAGACTTCTGGATACCACAGGACGCTCTTAACATTTGCACTGCTGTCCCGCATGAGACCCTGCCACCGGTCCAAAAGGTAGGAAAGCTTCATACAAATGGTCCTATGAATGAGGAGGACAAAAAAGGAATGCGGGCTGAAAATTTATGGGAGTAGGGTCCTATGGGGTAGGAGCCAGGGCAGGGCTACCATGGAAGTCTGTCAGGAAATCTTCCTTTCCTCTGAAGCCGATAAATGTTTGAACCGTACAGAAGCTACTGACAGGCAGTGAAGAAGCGATGTGTGGTCTCCTCACCACCTGTTTTAACACCATTTTTGCCAACTAAAGCGCCATGACCATGTCCACTGCACATGGTTGTGAGGCATTTGTGGTACTTTCCTACTTGCTCAAGTGTTTATCATTCGTCGGGCTTGCGATTGCTACGTGCCAGGTAAACTTCACAAAGCATCGCGACTGTGGCATGTAAGCACCCCCGTCTGCTGCCTATTGCAGCTTAAAGTGTTTGTTAACTCTAACATATTATTCACTGCCAGCCCCTCTATTAGAGGCTGGCATACCACACTATCCAAGTCCTTTGTAGAAAACGAGCACTCTAAATACCTCTTTAGAGCTGTCTTCAGGCTGGTCACGTGACTAGCGGCTGCTTTACAGTCCCAAGACATCACTTCTGCGGGAGGTCACGTCACTCGCGGCTGCTTTACAGATCAGAGACATTGCTTCTGTGGGAGGTCACGTCACTCGTGGCTGCTTTACAGATCAGAGACATTGGGGCGTTTGGCGGGAAGCAGTGGCGGCTGGTGAAGTTTTTTAGGGGGATGGGGGGGCGCCAGACTCCGCCCTTCCTTTTTGACCCATCCCACTTGGTGTGGTTTCAGCGAAATAGTGGGTGTGGCTCTAAGGTGGTGTGGTTAGCGTCTGAGATGAACGAGGGATGGAGGGAGAGGGATGGAGGACAGCAGGCCCATATCCTACACAACAATAGAAATATGTGTATTCTAGAAAGTTTAACAATCAGCAAATAAAGATACTCCAAACACCTGGTGTTAGTACTTCAATCATCCCGGCACCATGGTTGTTATGTTGTCAGGATGTTTGAATAGCATTATTTCTATTATTACATTGTAATATAAAAATAAATCATTCAACTCACCATAATGCAGGATCAGTGGAAGCACTGAGCGTGTCACTAGCCACGTCGCCTTCCACCAGATGCCATCAGGTGACCCAGCAGAGTCTGTCCTTACATCAGGTTCCTGCAGCGGAGTCCCTCCTTACATGCAGCCTGTGTCCCATCAAATGCAGCCTGTGTCCCATCAAATGCAGCCTGCGTCACATCAAATGCAGCCTGCGTCCCACCAAATGCAGCTTCTGTCCCCCAAAATGCAGCCTCTGTCCCACCAAATGCAGCCTCTGTCCAATGCAGCCTCTGTCCCCCCAAATTCAGCCTCTGTCCCACCAAATGCAGCCTCTGTCCCACCAAATGCAGCCTCTGTCCAATGCAGCCTCTGTCGACCCAAATGCAGCCGCTGTCCCCCCAAATGCATCTGTCCCCCCTAATGCAGCCTCTCTACCCCCTATTACAGACTCTCTCCCCCCTATTGCAGACTCTCTCCCCCCCTAATGCAGACTCTGCCCCCCCTAATGCAGACTCTGTCCCCCCAATGCAGCCTCTGTCCCCCCAATGCAGCCTGCGTCCCACCAAATGCTGCCTGTGTCCCCCCAAATGCAGCCTCTGTCCCACCAAATGCAGCCTCTGTCCAATGCAGCCTCTGTCCCCCCAAATGCAGCCTCTGTCCCCCCAAATGCAGCCTCTGTCCCCCCAAATGCAGCCTCTGTCCTATGCAGCCACTGTCCCCCCAAATGCAGCTGCTGTCCCCCCAAATGCAGCATCTGTCCCCCTAATGCAGCCTCTGCCCCCCCAATGCAGCCTCTGCCCCCCCCCCATGCAGACTCTCTCCCCCCTAATGCAGACTCTGCCCCCCCAATGCAGACTCTGCCCCCCCAATGCAGACTCTCTCCCCCCTAATGCAGCATCTGTCCCCCCCAATGCAGACTCTGTCCCCCCCATGCAGACTCTGTCCCCCCTAATGCAGACTCTTTCCCCCCCAAATGCAGACTCTGTCCCCCCAATGCTGCATCTGTCCCCCCAAATGCAGACTCTGTCCCCCCATGCAGCATCTGTCCCCTAATGCAGCCTCTGCCCCCCAATGCAGCATCTGTCCCCCAAATTGCAGCCTGCCTGTGTCCCATTAAATGCAGCATCTGTCCCCCTAATGCAGCATCTGTCCCCGCAAATGCAGCCTGCCTGTGTCCCATTAAATGCAGCCTCTATTACTTCAAACCCCCCGTCCTGTTCTCTGCACAGCGGTACTTACCTTGCTGTTGTCCTCTCCTGCGGTGTCTCCTTCCACCGGCAGCGGCGATGGAGCGGCATACTTCCTGTTTCCCCTCTCTCGGGTGCAATGGGAGAGAGAATCAGGAAGTGACATCAAACTCAGATGTCAATCAAATCTGAAGCACCAAGTAGCTTCCGCCCGGCATAAGCGCCCGCAAATGAAGCGCCACGTCTGCAATCTCGTGATTGCATAGACGTGGCGCTTCCCAAAAGTGCACTGTGTCCAGCGTCCGAATACAGTGCACTTAAAGAACTTTTTTGGATTTTTTTTTTTTTAAAGGGCCAGTTTAAAAAAAAAAATTTTTCTCACTTTTTTTTTTTTTTGTGACTGCCTGGAGGCGGGGCAGCAGCAATGCACTCCCAAACGATGGGCCGCCACTGACGGGAAGCTAAAATGCATATTTACTGCCCCCCCAACCACACATCTAAATGAAGCTAGTAATACTGATCTGGAGGAAATTGTGGGATAATTGATAAGTGTTTAAAGAAGAAGTAAACACTGATGGGTTTTACTTCCTCTTTATTCCTCTGCAAGGTAAAAGCATAATGAGCTAGTATGCATTGCATACTAGCCCATTATGGGGCACTTACCTGCAAACGAAGTCCGCGATGTCCACGCTGGTGGAAGCATCCATCTTCGCCTGGCTTCCTTCCGGGGCCACGGACTCCAGCTCTGTGACTGGCCAGAGCAACGTGACGTCACTCCCGCGGATGCGCGCGGGAGCCGCCAGTCACGGCACACGCTGGGGAAGAAATGGCGCGGAGGGCCGTTTCTTTACTGCACATGACCAGCTGACCTCATCTGCGCACTACAAGGTAAATATCTCCTAAATGGTGCACGCTTAGGAGATATTTTCAGTACATATAGGTAAGCCCTATTATAGGTTTACCTATATGTAATGCATGCCGCGTTTTACCGCGTTTGCGTCTAGAAGCGTCTGCAGAGCAGAGAATGACATTTTGCGACCCAAATTTGGGGCCACTTGGTGCTAGGAACCCCAAATTTGGTGTGCTAACAGAGTGGAACTAGCACTACAACATATCCAAATTCAGGGTTCCTAGCACCAAGTGGCCCCAAGATATGGGGCCCCAAAGTCGGGTCGCAAAATGTCAAGCACTTCTGCAGCAGAGATTGACATTTTCCAACCTGACTTTGGGGCCCCATATCTTGAGGCCACTTCGTGCTAGGAACCCCAAATTTCTATATGTTGTATAGTTAGGCCAACTGTGTTAGCACACCAAATTTGGGGTTCCTAGCACTAAGTGACCCCAAGATATCAGGCCCCAAATTCGGGTCGCAAAATGTCAAGCACTTTCCTGCAGCAGAGATTGACATTTTTCGACCTGAATTTGGGGCCACATATCTCGGGGCCACTTCTTGCTAGGAACCCCAAATTTGGATATGTTGTAGTGCTAGGTGTTTGAACACCAAATTTGGGGTTCCTAGCATCAAGTGGCCCCGAGATATGGGGCCCCAAAGTCGGGTTGTAAAAACACTTATAAACGCAAATGCGGCTAAACGATGTACTGGTGTTTAGCGTCTGAAACGTGGAAAACTTTTGCGTCTGAACCCATTTTTTTGCTTCTGGAAAAACTAGGTTAAACGCAACTGCCTAAAAACGCCAAAAAACGAGACTGTGTACATGGACACATAGGATAACATTGAATGGGTTCAGGGGCAGTTGAAAAAAGTGTCCAACTGCCTCTGAACACGAGTTTAACAGCATCTTGTGTGCATGGGGCCTAATACTACTCTAACCTTCAACGCACATGTTTGTACTTCCTCTTTTGTCTGCACGACTATATCCTGCCAGTTCCTTATGAAACCAACAGCCTTTTTTTTTTTTCTTTGTTGTTTGAACATTAGTAAAAGCCACAAAAATGCGTTACCTATGCTACCCTTCTTGAAAAATAAATGATGGGTAACGTAGTAATAAACGCTCAGCTATTTTAGGGTTAACATATTGAGCACCAGGGGCGTTGCTAGGTCTACAAAAGATCTGGGGCTAGAGCCCATAGCAGCGTAGTAAAGAAAGTCATACGCTTGGGCGGGCATACACATGTATATACAGTAATATACGTGTGTGTGTATATATATCCCCAGAGAGCCCCCCACTTACATCAGGGTCCACAGAGAGCCCCCTTACATCAGGGTCCCCAGAGAGTCCCCCCTTACATCAGGGTCCCCAGAGAGTCCCCCCTTACATCAGGGTCCCCAGAGAGCCTCCTCCTGACATCAGAGTCATCAGAGAGCCTCCCCCTTTCATCAGGGTACCCAGAGGGCCCCCCATTTACATCAGGTTTCCCAGAGAGCCCCTCTTACATTAGGGTCCCCAGAGAGCCTCCCCCTTAAATCTGGGTCCTTAGAGAGCCTCTGCCTTAAAATCAGGGACCCCAGAGAGCCTCTCCCTTGCATCAGGGTCCCCAGAGAGCCCCCCACTTACATAAGGGTCCCCAGAGAGCCTCCCCTCCCCTTTGGGGACCCCTGCAGAGACTCGGGGCTATTGGCCCCAGATTCGGGGCTATAGCCCCAAAAGCCACCCCCTAGCAACGCCCCTGTTGAGCACAATAAAAGAAACATTTCCCAGTAAACTATTTGTTAACCACTTCAGCCCCAGAAGGATTTCCCCCTTTTCTGACCAGAGCACTTTTTGCGATACGGCACTGCGTCGCTTTAACTGAGAATTGCGCGGTTGTGCGACGTTGCACCCAAACATAATTGACGTCCTTTTTTCCCCACAAATAGAGCTTTCTTTTGGTGGTATTTGATCACCTCTGTGGTTTTTATTTTTTGCGCTATAAACAAAGAAAATAGCAACAGTTTTGGAAAAAAAACGCAATATTTTTTACCTTTTGCTATAATAAATATTCCCCAAAAATATACAAAAAAACAATTATGCTGCTTATAGACCACACAACTCTCCATAAGGAGGTCCTGTTTACATTCCCTGTACTAGGAAAAAAAGTGATCAAAAACAAATACATTTAAAGAGAAAGTGAAAAAATAAAAGTAAAATAAAGAATAATAAAAAATGTAAAGCGCCCCCGTCCCCGTGTGCTCGCGCACAGAAGCGAACGTTTATGGTAGTCGCGCCCACATATGTAAACAGCGTTCAAACCACACATGTGAGGTATCACTGCGTGCATTAGAGCAAGAGCAATAATTCTAGCCCAAGACCCCCTCTGTACCTCTAAACAGGTAACCTGTAAAACATTTTTAAAGCAACGCCTATGGAGATTTTTAAGTACCAAAGTTTGGTGCCATTTACAAACGACATGTCAGGTATCTATTTACTCGGCCTAACATCATCTTTAACACTAATCCAAAAAAATCGGCTAATTTTTCTTTTTTGTTCTTTTAATTTCTGAAACTATTTTTTTTTTTCCCAAAAAAAAAGCGTTTAAAAAAATTGCTGCTCAAATACCGTGTGACATAAAAAGTTGCAATGACTGCCATTTTATTCCCTAGGGTCCCTGCTGGGGTTCTGAATAATTTTCTAGAAAAAAACGATGATTTTTTACATGTAGGAGCAAGGTGCCAGGATGGGAAGTGCAAAAAAACCTTCAAGCAGCTCCCCTCCCAACTGGAACCAAACCCCCCCGACCCCGGCCTCTTGCACACAAAACTCCTGTTTGAGCATCTACTTTTTCAGATTTTTTTTTTTTTAATATGTATTTGCGCACATTTTTACGCATATGCGTTCGCGCACGTGAATTTATTCTCGCGTTTTTGTTCTGCACAATATGTAAATATTTATTTCTCGTACATCACGGGACACAGAGCCTCAGTAATTACTGATGGGTTATATAGGGTATCACTAGGTTATTGGACACTGGCACACCCTAAACAGGAAGTTCAACCCCCTATACAATCCCTCCCCTTACAGGGATACCTCAGTTTTTTTTCACCAGTGTCTTTGGTGTTGGTCACGTGTAAAGATGTGCTGTGCTGAGCTCCAAAAGGGAATATCCTATATCCTATACTGGGGCAAGCCATGCGAACCGGATCCATTTCAAGGTGTCCTTTCTAGGCCGAATTGAATGGTACCCGGGCCTCGTGTCTGAAGAAACAAGGTTTTACCTGTAACGCTTCTCTTTTTAGAGAGCTGGACCCCGGGATCCAGTATTTGGTTTTTCTAGCCATATCCCTGGCGGGGTGCTTTACGGGCCCAGAACTGCGGATCCTCCTTTTTTAGGGGGCCCCTGTCTCTGAAGGTTTTCCAAACAGAGCCCACCGTGAAAGGTGAAGATTGGGTCTGTATAACAGAGCCCTGCAGCTGGATAAGGTAAGGGAGATTCCTCAGAATTTTTTAATTCTAGTAGGTTTCTCCTTTAAGTAAATGTATGCTATGCCTATTGTCGCCACCGGGGGCTGCCAAGAGCACATACCTTCTCATGCTTGATCTGTCTGTCTCAGTGTTCACGCTGCACAGCTCCTCCAGCCGAGCTCCAGGTAGGATGGGATGGGGGGCTCTTTCCTCAGGGATATTCGCCCCAAGATTAAGGGGGCCACGGTGGCCTGAAAGGCGGTAGTATACTGCGCTACCACTGCCACTACTATTGGCAGATTCCTCATCTGCCGGCCTCTCTCCTTCCTCCTCCACCCCAGCCTCTCCTCCATGCTTGTCCCGGAGGATCGGCTCGTGCGAGAAAGCGCTAGTTTTGTAAAATACGAGGAGGGGGCGGGAGGGGTGGTCGGAGGTGGGGGGGCGGAGTGTTAGCGCGACGTCCGGCGTGCCTAGACGCCCACATCGCCGGCTGCACAGGCTATAAAAAGCACACTTTTTCAGGTGCACACAGCCTATGGAGGGACACAGAGCTGACGGTCGCATGTAAGGTGGGACACAGGCATTCTCCCAGGCAGCATTTACTTAGAAACATTTGACTGGGCATTGGTAGCAGCGACAGTTGCTGTACTACATCGCTCAGCAGTCAGTGTTTTATTTGTGTGATACCTCCACCTTGTTGCTTTGCACTATGGGTAGAAGAGGTACAAATACCCCAAAAACCAGAGGCTCTAGGAGATCTCCCTCAGGCTCTGAGGACCCCCCTTCTGCAGCGCCTTCCCCCCCTGAAGGACCTGGGATGACTGGCCAGGGTAAGCCGTCGGGGTCAGGGGCTGCAGCTGCTTCTGGCACTTCAGCCCCTGTATACATTACGCAGGTGGTTTTTTCCTCAACCATTAATGCGTTAGAGGAAAGATTAATGGCCTTAATCGCATCTTCATTCAGTGGAAGAAAACGCACTAGGTCTTTCTCTGTTACCCAGGACCCTCAGGCAGAGGAACTCTGGGAAAAAGGAGAAGAATCCCTTTCAGAGGATCAGGATGGGACTGATGATTCCTCCTCTGAGGAATCAAGTGGAGATGGACCCTCTTCAGCTTCTCAGATGAGAAGGTGTTAGTACAGATCCTTGCTGGATTGGTCCGCTCCACATTTAAATTACCCGTATCTGAGTCAGTCAAAGAACCCTCCTCTTCTTTGGGTTCACTGAAGCCTCCTCAAACAGCACAGGCTTTTCCTGTTCATAATTTACTAGAAAAGCTCATTTATTCTGAATGGGATCACCCAGATAAACGTTTTTCTCCGCCTAAAAAGTTTTCAACACTTTATCCTATGGAAGAAAAGTTTAGAAAGATGTGGGGGATACCGGCTGTTGACGCCGCCATTTCCTCCGTAAATAAAAGTCTGACTTGTCCTGTAGACAATGCTCAGATGCTCAGGGATCCAATTGATAAAAAGATGGAGTCCCTGTTAAAAAATGTTTTTTCCTTAGCGGGTTCAGTAGCTCAACCTGCAGTGGCAGCGATCGGAGTCTGTCAATACTTGAGAGACCCTTGTAAAGCAGGTCCTCAAAGTTCTACCTGAGCAGCAGGCCCAGGGGTTGGCTAACCTTCCAGCAGCCTTATGTTTTGCTTTTGACGCTATCAGAGATTCTATCATCCAAACCTCTCACCTTTCACTTGGGTTGGTGCATATGCGTAGAATCTTATGGTTGAAAAATTGGTCAGCCGAAGCACCATGTAAGAAGCTTCTGGCTGGATTTCCATTTCGTGGTGCTAGGCTGTTTGGAGAGGATTTGGACAACTATATCCAAAGGATCTCTAGTGGGAAAAGCACTCTATTACCTGTTAAGAAAAGGAGTAAGCGTCCCTCTTTCAAACGGGCTCTTTCCCCAGTGCCAGGAGCATCAGCCTCCAGGCAGTCGCGACGGCCTCCTCCGTCAGGTTCAAGAAATACATTTCAGAGTCGACCCCAGGGACAAAAGAAGTCCTGGGGGAAGAAGCCTACTAGACAAGACGCTAAATCCTCTTTATGAAGGAGCGCCCCCGCTCGCTCGGGTGGGGGGAAGACTGCTACAGTTCTCAAAGCTCTGGCAGGAGGATTTCCAGGACAGATGGGTAATCTCCACGGTAACTCTAGGTTACAAACTGGAGTTCCAAGAATTCCCCTCTCCTCGTTTCCTCAGTTCAAATGTCCCCAGAGATCCAGAGAAAAAGCAGTCGCTCCTTCTAGCATTGGAGCGACTATTGTCGCAAAAAGTAATTGTGGTGGTTCCCACGGAAGAACAAGGATTGGGATTTTATTCCAACCTTTTTACGGTTCAAAAACCAAATGGAGATGTCAGACCCATCCTGGATCTAAAGGATCTAAATCGATTCCTAAGGATTCGATCCTTTCGCATAGAATCAATTCGGTCAGTAGTCTCCATCCTACAGGGAGGAGAATTTCTGGCATCAATAGATATCAGGGATGCGTATCTGCATGTACCCATTTTTCCTGCTCGTCAAAAGTACTTGCGCTTCGAAATAGAAAGACGCCATTTTCAGTTTGTAGCCCTGCCTTTCGGGCTAGCCACTGCACCTTGAGTGTTTACAAAGTTCTTGGCTCCTCCTCTGGCCAGATTAAGGGCCCAGGGTATAACTGTCATAGCATACCTAGACGACCTGCTCTTGATAGACCGGTCGGTAGCCTGTTTGAGCGGGAACTTGATGACCACAGTCAACTACCTGGAACACCTAGGTTGGATTCTCAACCTAGAAAAGTCTTTCTTAAAGCCAGTAAGAAGACTAGAATATTTGGGCCTGGTCATAGATACAAGCCAGGAGAAGGTATTTTTACCTCAGGCAAAGATTGGTGCCTTAAGAGAGCTGGTTTAGGTACTCAGGACCAAAAAGGGTCCTTCTGTCCGTCTTTGTATGAGGCTGCTGGGAAAGATGGTGGCTTCATTCGAAGCGGTTCCTTATGCTCAGTTTCATTCAAGACTGCTGCAACACAGTATCCTGTCTGCTTGGAACAAGAAGGTACAGGCATTAGATTTTCCGAAGTGCGTCAGAGCCTCAGTTGGTGGTTAATACCCAAAAGCCTGCAGAAAGGGAAATCCTTTTTACTGGTTACCTGGACGGTGGTAACAACGGATGCCAGTCTTTCGGGTTGGGGAGCAGGTCAGGAACAGTTTGCGGTCTTGGGGAATGATCCGAAATCGAGAAGACCTTACCCATCAACATTCTGGAGATCCGTGCGGCGTATCTAGCCCTAAGGGCCTGGACTCTCAGGCTACAGGGTTGCCCTGTCAGGATCCAGTCCGACAATGGCACAGCAGTGGCTTATATCAATCATCAGGGAGGCACCAGGAGTCATGCAGCTCAGAGAGAGATGAACCAGATTTTAGTCTGGGCAAAAAAGCATGTGCCATGCATATCGGCAGTTTTCATTCCAGGGATAGAGAACTGGCAGGCGGACTATTTGAGTCGCCAACGGTTAGTCCCGGGGGAATGGTCTCTTCACCCCGATGTCTTTTGGGCCATATGCCAAAGATGGGGGATACCAGATGTAGATCTCTTTGCGTCCAGGGTCAACAAGAAGGTCGACAAGTTTGTGGCAAGAACAAGGGATCCTCTTGCATGCGGGACAGATGCGTTGGTGATTCCGTGGCATCAGTTCTCACTGATTTATGCGTTTCCTCCTATTATGCTACTGTCACGGCTCCTTCGCAGGATCCGGCAGGAAAAGAAGTCGGTACTTCTGGTGGCCCCAGCGTGGCCCAGAAGAGCTTGGTATGCAGAGATAGTAAGAATGACAGTGGGTTCCCCGTGGACCCTACCGTCACGTCCAGACCTATTATCTCAAGGTCCAGTATTTCATCCTGCCTTACAAACGCTAAATTTGACGGTTTGGCTGTTGAAACCCACGTTCTGAGGAGTCGTGGGCTTTCAGGTCCTGTGATCTCTACCTTAATCAATGCAAGGAAGCCAGCTTCCAGAGTCATTTATCATAGAGTTTGTAGGACTTATGTATCCTGGTGTGAAGCCAGGGGTTGGCATCCCAGAAAATATGTCATTGGTAGAATTCTTGACTTTCTACAAATAGGATTAGAGATGAAGCTGGCCTTGAGTACCATCAAGGGCCAGGTCTCAGCCTTATCAGTGTTTTTTCAACGACCACTTGCTTCTCATTCCTTGGTCCGAAGCTTTATGCAAGGGGTGACGCGTCTTAATCCTCCAGTTAAGGTGCCCCTAAACCCCTGGGACTTGAATTTGGTTCTGTCGGTTTTACAGAAACAGCCTTTTGAACCCATACGTCAGATTCCCTTGGTCTTATTGACAAGGAAGTTAATTTTCCTGGTAGCCATTTCTTCTGCTAGAAGAGTATCAGAATTAGCAGCCCTTTCCTGTAAAGAGCCTTATTTGATCATGCATAAGGATAGAGTGGTATTGCGCCCTCATCCTAGCTTTCTACTAAAGGTGGTTTCAGATTTCCATCTAAACCAAGATATTGTTGTGCCTTACTTTTTTCCAGATCCCTGTTCCTCAGAAGAAAAGTCACTACATTCTTTGGATGTAGTAAGGGCAGTTAAGGCCTATGTGGAAGCAACTGCTCAGGTTCGCAAAACGGATGTTTTGTTCATACTACCAGAAAGTCCCAATAGAGGGCAGGCAGCGTCAAAGTCTACTCTTTCGAAATAGATTCGACAAATGATTATATACGGTTTGAAACAAAAAATTCCACCTTTTCAAGTCAGGGCACACTCCACAAGGGCGATTAATGCCTCTTGGGCGGTGCGTCACCAGGCCTCTATGGCTCTAATCTGCAAGGCCGCAACCTGGTCTTTAGTCCATACATTCACCAGATTTTATCAGGTGGATGTGGGAAGGCATGAGGATATCGCCTTTGGGCGTAGTGTGCTGCAGGCAGCAGTACGAGGTCCTCAGGTCTGATTACACCCTACGTGTGTGGTCCCCTCCCCTCAAATAGCATTGCTCTGGGACGTCCCATCAGTAATTACTGAGGCTCTGTGTCCTGTGATGTACGAGAAAGAAAATAGGATTTTTTATAACAGCTTACCTGTAAAATCCTTTTCTTTTGAGGTACATCACGGGACACAGAGGTCACGCCCCTCTTCTAATACACTTATATTGCTTTGCTACAAAACTGAGGTATCCCTGTAAGGGGAGGGATTATATAGGGGGTTGAACTTCCTGTTTAGGGTGTGACCAGTGTCCAATCACCTAGTGATACCCTATAACCCATCAGTGATTACTGAGGCTCTGTGTCCCGTGATGTACATCAAAAGAAAAAGATTTTACAGGTAAGCTGTTATAAAAAAATCCTATTTTTTGCACACATGAGGCGTAAATTACTGACCAAAAATGCAGATTTTTCTATATATTTTTTTTTTTACTGAAGAATGCACAGCTCTTGGTTACGTGCCTGTGTGCATAAGCACATTACAATTAATGGACTGTAGTTTAGTCAAAAAAAAAAAAAAAAGCTGCAGTGTGCAAGAGGCCTTATATTTACCTGAGCCTGATCTCGATCCAGCGCTGTGCATGAGAGCAGTGGCCCTTCCAGCTCCTGCCGCTGTCACAGCCAGTGAGGAGGGAGTGGGGGCCCAAGTCTAGCTGTGCTGTGTGTGTCAATGGACACACAGAGCCAGCTTGGGAGTGGAAACACACAAGTGCCCCCAAATAAAGTAGCCTGCACAAGTGCCCCCATACAAAGCAGGGCACTTGGTGGGAGGGGAGCCAGGAGCGCCAGTGGGGGACCTGAGAGGGGAAGATAAGGCTACTCTGTGCAAAACCACTGTACAGAGCAGATAAGTATAACATGTTTATTTTTTTAATTGTTACTTAGAATCACTTTAAATTGGAGGAGGGAGGAGCAAGGGAGTGCCTTGCCATCCTATGGGGCTGTGTGTTTCTATTGATGCACACAGTTAAAGGAGACAAAGCTCGAGTCCCTGCATGCAAGGGTGGCTCCATAGGATGCTGCAAGAAAAAGAAGCCACCCTGTGACAGGAAACCTGGGGCAGTGATCAAGTACTTAACAAAAAACTGAATGTTTAATATCACTTTAAAGTGGTTGTAAACCGCTGGATAGTTTTTTTTTTGTTTTCTTTTTAACCCTGCAAGATAAAGGCATAATCTGCTAGTATGTATTGCATACTAACAGATTATGTTAAACTTACTTTAAATTGAAGCCCCCCCGCCGAGAAGTCAGATATGAAGGCTGCTTCCATCTTCACCCGTCTTGCTTCCGGGTTTGCGGACTCGAGCTCTGTGACTGGCCGGAACCACGATGACGTCACTCCCGCACATGCGCGTGGGAGCTGCCGGTCACGTCACGGGGCTCTGAAGAAACGGCACGGGTAGCCGTTCCTTCAGAGCGCCGGTGATGTCACTGGCTGCATGTACACTAAATATCTCCTAAACGTTTAGGAGATATTTACATTACCTATAGGAACAAGTCATGCATGGAAGTTAACTTCCACTTTAAGGCCACTGAGGCGCTTTACCGCTAAAAATAGCGTCAGTAAAGTGCCTCTCCTGTCGCTCCAGTGTGAAAGCCTGAGTGCTTTCACACTGGAGTGGTGCACTTGCATGACGCTAAAAAAAGTCCTGCAAGTAGCATCTTTGGAGCGGTTTATAAACCGATCTTAAACCGCCCTGCCCATTGAAATGAATGAGAAGCGCTTAGGCAGCGGTGCTACACAGGCGGTATTAACCCCTTCTTCGACCGCTAGCGGGGGGGTTTAAAAGTACCCTGCTAGTGGCCGAAAAGCGCCGCTAAAAACGAGAGTAAAGCGGCGCTTTACCGCCGACGCTGTCACCGCCCCAGTGTGAAAGTAGCCTAACTGTTTAACTTCTGGTCTGAAAATATTTCTCCTGTTGATCATTTCATATATAATGTGTAGTAGACATGTGCACTGCCAAAAAATGTGTTCGTTTTAGTTTTCCTTACATTGGTTTATTTTTTTGTTTTGTTTTTTGGGTCATTCCTTATGATCGCAATTCGTAAATTCATAAATTCGTACATTCATAAATTCGTACATTCGAACATTCGTACATTTGTATATTCGTAAATTCGTAAATTCATACATTCGTAAATTAGAAAATTCGTAAATTTGTAAATTTGAAATGTGAAAATCCAGAAACCAGAAAATTCGAAAATCTGAAATAGTAACTAACTATTAAATTATAGGTATTGTAAATTCCTTTCAAATTTGGCTGTTAGTGAACGTAACAAATACGAATTTATCCGAAGTTACGAATTATCCGAAATAACGAATGCTGCATCTAAACGAATGGAACGGAACAAATTAATGATAAATAATAATAATAAAACGTTTTTATTATTATTGTTATTTATTATTATTAATTCATTACGTTCCATTCGTTTGGATACGGCATTCGTTATTTCGGATAATTCGTAACTTCGGATAAATTTTTATGTTTTACGTTCACTAACAGCCACATTTGAAAGGGAATTACAATACCTGTAATTTAATAGTTAGTAATAGTTAAGTTATTATTAGTTAATTATTATTTCAGATTTCCAAATTCACTAATTTACGAATTTACGAATGTACGCATTTACGAATGCACGAGTTTACGAATGTACGAATTTACACATTTTCTAATTTACGAATATTCGGAAAATTTTGTTAAACGGGTTTTCGTTAATTTGGATATTTCTGAATTAACAAATTTATTGAAATTTGTTAAAAAACGAATTCAAAACAAAACGAATTGCACATGTCTAATGTGTAGCACCCTCTAATGTGTGCTAGGTGTTAGTGTAAGTAAATGTAAGCCTGAGCTGTGACTCTGGGTCAGGGTTCAATGAGTCAGGGTTGGGTGACTCATCCTGACAGCTCCTCTGGTGCCTTCTCCTGGTCTGGAAGGTTGTAGAAACTTCTAGAGCTAGTGGGTGATGGTTAGGAGGGGCTGTTTGGAATATTTATGAGGGCCTCAGCCAATCCCCTGTAAAGGGCTGGCAGGGGGCAAGCTCACCTCATAAATAGGCATGAGCCATGCCAGCAGTGGCGGTAGGGTGGGAGATGGAGATATAGTGCTGTGGAGGCTGCAGGAGGCTCCCTTCCCTGGGAGATCTCCTGCAGAGTCAGCTGGGTGGGCTGATGTGAGTCAGTCTGGAGGACTATGGAGGAAAGTTAACCTAGAGGGCAAGTGAAAGGCAACTGCAGCCAGGTGGGTTGGCAGTGCCTGGAAAGGTGGTGCTGGGATCAGTAGCCACAGGAGGAAGAGTGCAAGCTGGACACTGAGTACTGCTATACAACAAGGAGCTTTGAGTTCCTGCCTGCAAAGGGCCATTTCTAAATCTGACTGTGTCTTTCAGATCCATTACAGTGATCTAGCTGGAGTTCTGCAAGCAAGTAAAGTGCAGGGGGAATGTCAAGGAGGCTGTATATAGACTGTATATAGGAAAATGTCCCTGAAGATGTTGTTAAAGTGTTGTTGCTGAAGTCAAGTGGGCAACCCCTAATTTCTTATCACCGTCCAAATTATTAACCCTCAAAAAACCACAGAAACAAAGTCACAGACTGTTCTCTAACTCTGAAGTGCCTGTGAAAATTCGGTGTGCCTGGCTGTGCAGGGTGGAGGATTCCAGTTCAACTGCGGCCCTTAAGGGGGTGCGCTACAAATGTATTCTGTGTCCACCCGATCTTGGATGTACATGTAGCACCCTCTACCAGAAGGTAGGTGCTAGTAAGGGTTATTTTACTTGGTTTTTTCAGCACAGACAAATTTAGGCAGGCCTATGCTGCAAGCTAGGCCTGTCTGTTTTGATCTGGGGGCTGGGAGTGGTCAGAGTAGCAGTGGGTGTGATCACCTGTGCTCTAGTTCTGAGGCGCCCTCCCCTGTTTCCAGGTAGAATGTTCTGGAGGAGAGGCTGGGCCTAGAGCTGGAGTGGCAGGCAGCACATGTGGGAGCCCTGACCAATCCCTAACTGGTGTTGGCAGGGGGAGGACCTCCTATATGAGTTGAGGTCACATGCTGCTGGGGAGGAGAAGTCGAATGGGTGACGTCAGGAATGGAGTGCAAGACAGCTGCAGGAGGACACCCCCATCTGGGGGGGTGTACCAATCGCAGGAGGAGGCCCGGGGAGAGCTGTGAAGGAACATTGCCTCTACACGGTCATTGGCAATGTCTCTGTCACCACACGGTCAGTGGCAGAGAACCCCTGGAGCAGAGGGGCAGGAGAAGCTGTCGGAACGCATGATCTAGGCAAATTCCTCATCAATGACTCAGGGCTGGAAGGTCGTTGAGTGTTACCACAGTGAATGGCTGGAGGTGCCAGGGAATCTGTGAGGGAACTCTGCTTCTACACGGTCATTAGCAGAGTCTTTATCATGCACACAGTGGATGGTGAGGAGTCCTGGATCAGAGAAGAGACTGTGGGGATCTGTGTCAAATCAGTGTGGCCGGATGGCGCATGGTTTGCAAGTTGGGCTGACTGGGAGCAGTAGTCCATTTCCTAGAAGATAGACTTTTTAACCTACTAGTCCTCCCGGGAGAGGTTCCGCAGGCCTCAGGCCTAGTAGCAGCGAGTCACCAGAGCCAGTAGAGGGGCTTCTTCAGAGTGAGTTCCCACTAGAAGAGGTTGTATCATACTTCAATTAGCAACTACACGTTTGTGCAGGAGGAATCAAGTCTGTACAGGAGGAAGCAAGTTTGGGCAGGAGGTGAAGAGATCTAAGACCATCGCTTTTACACGGTCAAAAGTGATGTTTCTGTCCCTCACACGGTGATGGATGGAGAACTCTTAGGAACAGTAGTCTGCATGGAGATGCAGGGGAAGATTTATATCTAGTCTTATATGCACATTCAATTTTCAGGCTCTAACTTTGTTCAAAGTGTATTGAATTCTTTAAATATGATGGCAATGATTAATTCCATGGGCATCCCATATCCCTATCCAAGTTGTACTCCCCAATAAAACAACTAAAACAAAGCTTGCAAAAGACTGTTCATTGTCTCTGGAAAGGATGCATGAAGTCTGGCAGTGGGGTGATTTGGCGGATTGTTTGTCAGTAGTGCTAACACCATGGCTACATACAATTACTTAATGACGATCAGGGCTTTTTTTCTCAGAGAATAGGTGCAGGAAGTCCCCTCTTCTGAGTCCCCCTTGTCTCCGTGCCCTACCCTCCTCTGAGCACCGTCCCCTGGTTCCACTCCCTACCCACCTCCCAGTACTGCCCCAAGTATCATTTTGTGTTTCTAATTAGTTTGTATGGAATTCGCCGTAAAATAGATGCCCTGGAGCCAGCAACAATAGATCCCCCAGCATCAATAGACCCCACCCCAGCAACAATAGATCCCTCACACAACAATAGACTCCCCCAGCAACAATGGACCCTACCTCAGCAGCAATAGGCCCCCCAGCAAGAATAAACCCCACCCCCAGTAACAAAAGATCCACCCCGGCAACATTAGACCCCCCCCCCCCCTGCAACAACAACAGATCTCCCAGCAGCCAGCCTCAATAGACTCTCCAGTATACAGCACTAATAGACCTCTCCCTCAATTGTAGATTGCTACCAGCAACATAAGACCTCCAGCAACAATGGATTTCCCACCAGCAACAATAAACCCTCACACAAAAACAGATCCCCACCAGTGACAATAGCTCTCCAGCACACCCCATAGCCCTTGCTATTACATACATTCAGCGATGGAGGTGCCGGAACGGAGTTCCCCCACGTTCCTGCTGAAAAAAAGCCCTGATGACGATAATTAACTTGCCTTATAATGCTGTGCATTCAGTGTAAAGATCAGAACAATTTCCTCTTCATAGTTCTTGCAAGTGTTAAAGCTGAACTCCAGGATCCTGCTAAAAAAAAAAAGACTGAGACTGCCGGCTGTTAGCGGTAAAGGGTTAAAAACTTCAGTTTTGCGGCGCTTTTCAAAGCTTTGAAAGCGCTGCCCATTCATTCCAATGGGCAGGGCGTTTTGGGAGCGCTAAATACAGCAATCCCAACCCACCCCAAAGATGCTGCTTGCAGGACTTTTCAGAACGTTCAGCAAACGCACCGCCCCAGTATGAAAAGTCACACTGGAATGAATGGGAGGCAGTTTTCAGGCGCTTAGCAGAGGCTATTTCCAGCGCTAAAGTGCCTGAAAACCGTCCCAGTGTGAAAGGGGTCTAAATAATTTTTTGTGAGGTGCTTGTTAACACCATGTCTACTGAGCTGTGTTTTTCTGCACACCATACATGTGTGATGTGTGCAGAAAACATCGACTCAACAGACATGGTATGGACAAACCCCCATGATGTCATCATCTTCCTTGGAATAATTTGCTATTTCCTTTTGACAGGAGGAGGACTTTCTCTGTTGCTGCATGTCACATCTGTTTGATTTGCATAGCCCACACATCGCAGGTGTGGGTGGGAGTGACAGACGAAAAGTGTCCTGCCTTGTCAGCCACAGTGTGTGGTCATGGTGGAAGGGATAGACCAAGAGTCTCCTGGCTTGTCAGCCACAGTGTGTGGTCATGGTGGATGGAATAGACCAAGAGTCTCCTGGCTTGTCAGCCACAGTATGTGGTCATAGTGAATGGGATAGACAAAGAGTCTCCTGGCTTGTCAGCCACAGTGTGTGGTCATGGTGGAAGGGATGGATCAAAAGTCTCCTGGCTTGTCAGCCACAATGAGTGGTCAACTGGACATGGTGGGTGGGATGGACCAAGAGTCTCCTGGCTTGTCGGCCACAGTTCGATGTCATGGTGGATGGGATAGACCAAGGGTTCTCTTGCTTGTCAGCCACAATGTGTGGTCATGGTGGATAGGACGGACCAGGAGTCTCCTGGCTTGTCAACCACAATGAGTGGTCATGGTGGATGTGACAGACCAAGAGTCTCCTAGCTTGTCAGCCATAGTGTGTGGTCATGATGGATGGGACGGACCAAAAGTCTCCTGGCTTGTCAACCACAATGAGTGGTCATGGTGGGTGGGCTGGACCAGGAGTCTCTTGGCTTGTCGGCCACATTTGGATGTCTTGGTGGATGGGATAGACCAAGGGTTTTCTTGCTTGTCAGCCACAGTGTGGAGTCATAGTGAATGGAACAGACCAAGAGTCTCCTGGCTTGTCATACACAGTGTGTGGTCATGGTGGGTGGGACAGACCAAGAGTCTCCTGGCTTGTCAGCCACAGTGTGTGGTCATGGTGGGTGGGACGAACCAAGAGTTTTTTGGCTTGTCGGCCACAGTTGGATGTGAGGGTGGATGGGATAGACCAGAAGTCTACTGGCTTGTCAGTCGCAGTGTGTGGTCATGGTGGTAAGTGACAGACCAAAAGTCTTCTGGCTTGTCAGCCACAGTGTGTTGTCATAGAAGATGGGATGGACCAAGAGTCTCCTGGCTTGTCAAGCACAATAAGTGGTCATAGTGGGTGGAACGGACCAAGAGTCTCTTGGCTTGTCTTTCACATTTGGATGTCATGGTGGATGGGACGGAACAAGAGTCTCCTGGCTTGTTAGCCACAATGTATGGTTATGGTGAATGGGACGAACCAAGAGTCTCCTGGCTTGTCTGCCATAGTTGGAGGTCATATCAGACAGGATGAACTAAGAGTTTGCTGGCTTGTCAATCAAACAGTGCAAAGTGGGTGGGTAGGTTGGACCGGGAGTCTGAGATGTCTGAATCCACCCAAGGAGGACTGCCTGATCACATTACCACTGTGATTGGCTGTCACAGTGGTTACATAATCGGGAGCCGACTCCTGATAATTACTAGAGACTGGGAGCTGTCTTTGACAGGTTGGTCCCTGTGCTGGGAGTGCCCAGTAAACACACTATTGCCATAGAAACCTCAACTGCCTATGGCCACTTATGTGTGCCATGTGGGAGGCAAAGCTCACCCTCTTTACATCGCACATAAGCATTATGTGGGAAGCAGTGAAAGTGTTAAAGTGAAATCTGAAATCTGTAGCAGACCTATTCTATCACAGTTGGCTGCTAAAGATAATGGGTGCAATAGTCACAACTACACAGAAAACCACTGCATAGGCTGCCAAGAGATTACTATTTGCTTAGTAAATGCCCCATAAACTCTTTTTATTTAGCCATAAAGCTGCTTGATAACAGTTATTTATACATGGAATTTAGTTCTGCTAATGCACACCCTTGCAGTACAGTGCAAGGTCCCCATATACTCTCTGGGCCCTTCCCCACCACAAATCATCTGATGTTAGTAAGTGTAAAGGGAACTTATAAAGAGTTAGATTTATACCTACCCCACCCCTATCTTCAGCCCTACGGGGCGTAATGTCACAGACCTTCCGAGGCTTCCTGAGGAACAATGTGTACCCCCAAATCTTGCAAGAAGACACTTGAGTCCATTGCAAAAGCATCTTCCTGCGAGATTTCATCTGCTCTGTATTCCCTAGGAGCGTTCCAGGAGGATGTCAACCTTACGCTGGGCACCACAGACAGATGACGGTATACAAAAGTATACAAAAAGAAACTATAAAAACAATAAAAGTATTATATTACATTAGGTTCCCCTCAACCAAAGTTCCCCTCCTCATTTGTACAAGCTTTATTGACCCAGATTATCGTACATCCTTAACGTTACAATTACTTATGGTAATTTTTCCTTCCTGGCACCAATCCATGGCAGCATACATGTGGATTAGCACCAGGAAAGGAAAATTATGGTAATTATTTGATACACATTTCCAATTTCCTGGCACCAAGATGGCAGCATCAATGTGGTAGTATGCTGCCATGTTGGCAGCAGGAGAACGGAAAATTGTATCAAATACTTAACATAATTTTCCTTTCCTGATGCCAATCCATGACAGCATGCTACCACATATATGCTGCCATGTTGGTGCCAGAAAAATTTCATCAAATACTTACCATAATTTTCCTTTTCTTGGTGCCAAACCATGGCATCATGCTATTACATGTATGCTGCCATGTTGGTTGCAGGAAAACGGAAAATCGTATCAAATATTTACCATAATTTTCCTTTCTTGGCGCCAATCCATGACAACATGCTACCACATTTATGCTGCCATGTTAATGCCAGGAAAATGGAAAATTGCATCAAATACTTAACATAATTTCCTTTCCTGGTGCAAATCCATGGCATCGTGCTATCACATGTATGCTGCCATGTTGGCACCAGGAACATGGAAATTGGAATAAAATACCGTGATTTCCCTTTCCTGGCAACAATCTACATGTATGCTGCAATGTTGGCGCCAAGAAAATGTGTTCACACTAATCTCTACAATCTGTATTAGTGTGGGATCAGTTAGACGATTGGTATGATCGGTGTGGGGCGGTGCCTTGCGTTTCTACAACCCTTTTTTTTAAATCTTTTTACCTTTTTTTAATAGCTTTATTGCTATCCTGGCTCCTCCGTCTTCCTCAATTGAATCATCTTAGGCTGGCCAAACATTATGCAATTTTCTTATATAATTTTCTTTAGATTTACCTTCAACTATGCAGTGCAAGGGCCTGCCTGACTGCAGACACATTGGAAGTGTGTAGGTTTGACCTCATATTATATGGTTTTGGTAAATATAAAGTTGTACAAGAAAATTGTATAATGTATGGCCATCCTTACTTTAAGAAATGTCTTTTTAGTGCCGCTTCCTGCTTTATGGCCTAGGCGAGAATGATGTACAGTCACCCCCTCCTCTGAGATGTCCACATCACACATCCAAGGAGGAAATTTTACTAAGTCCTGGTGCACATATGTGTGTGCCCACATCGCGGGTAGGGCAGCCCATTCATTTCAACAGGATGCCCTACCCACCAGAAATGTGGGGAAAGATGTCCCCAACCCTTTTGTTTAAATCGCGCTGCTCTGAACTGCGCAGCATGGTCAAGAATTTGTGGCATCCCCGTGCATCTGCTAAATTGTGTTTCTCTGCGGGTCAAGGAATGAACACAATTTTGTGTGCGTTTCCCAGCCTCGGAGATGTGAACCTAGCCTAATAGGCTGCACATCAACAGCGCCTTGAAAAAGTATTCATACCCATTGACATTTTCCACATTTTGTCATGTTACAACCAAAAACGTTAATGTATTTTATTGGGATTTTATGTGATAGACCAACACAAAGTGGCACATAATTGTGAAGTGGAAGGAAAATGATAAATGGTTTCCAAATTTTTTTACAAATAAATATGTGAAAAGTGTGGGGTACATTTGTATTCAGCCCCCTTTACTCTGATACCCCTAACTAAAATCTAGTGGAACCAATTGCCTTCAGAAGTCACTTAATTAGTAAATAAAGTCCACCTGTGTGTAAGTGTCAGGTCACCTCAGTCCAGGTGACAGATGCCCACCGCTGGTGTTAGGAGAGCACCGCTAAGGTGGTGGACCCTTCGGCTGACTGCTGCGGATCGAGCTCTGGGTAGTTCAGGAAGGCAGCTCCACATGAACACCGACGCAAACCAAACAGGAAGCTAGATCGTAAGTATCCCCAGGGCGCGGAATCTAAGAGCCAGCAGGTTTTCACCAGAGCCTCTGGTGGTGAGGATGAATTTGGCTGCAGCTGACTCCAGGTCGCGCCCAACCTTTGGGATTCAGATATGGCAAATTGCATGAGAAGATCATGCTCTACGCTGATGATATGCTCCTTTTCCTGGGGGACTCATTAACTAAAGTTATGTCAATCATTTCAATCTTTGGCCAATACTCAGGCCTTACCATCAATTGGTCCAAATCTGCGTTGATGCTTTTGGATGATGCACCTGGGCCGCACTTACCTGTCCTGTCCCTATAGTAACCACCTTTAGATATTTGGGCATTCAAATCTGTCCAATGCTTACTGATTATTACAGCTTAAATATTTACCCTTTACTACCCCGTTTCTGGTATAAGATAAACATATGTAACAAACTTAAAATGTCCCTGGCAGGAAAAACCAACCTCATCAAGATGATTCTCATGCCCCAGTTTCTACAGTGTCTCAAAAAAGTGAGTACACCCCTCACATTTTTGTAAATATTTTATTCTATCTTTTCATGTGACAACACTGATGAAATGTCACTTTTCTACAATGTAAAGTAGTGAGTGTACAGCTTGTATAACAGTGTAAATTTGCTGTCCCCTCAAACTAACTCAACACAGTCATTAATGTCTAAACCGCTGGCAACAAAAGTGAGTACACCCCTAAGTGAAAATGTCCAAATTGGGCCCAAAGCGTTACAATATTGTGTGTCCACCATTATTTTCCAACACTGCCTTGACCCTCTTGGACATGGAGTTCACCAGAGCTTCACAGGTTGCCACTGGAGTCCTCTTCCCCTCCTCCATGACGACATCACGGAGATGGTGGATGTTAGAGACCTTGCGCTCCTCCACCTTCCATTTGAGGATGCCCCACAGATGCTCAATAGGGTTTAGGTCTGGAGACATGCTTGGCCAGTCCATCACCTTTACCCTCAGCTTCTTTAGCAAGGCCGAGGTCATCTTGCAGGTGTGTTTGGGGTCGTTATGTTGGAATACTGCCCTGCAGCCCAGTCTCCGAAGGGAGGAGATTATGGTCTGCTTCAGTATGTCACAGTACATGTTGGCATTCATGGTTCCCTCAATGAACTGTAGCTTCCCAGTGCCGGCAGCACTCCTGCAGCCCCAGATCATGGCACTCCCACCACTATGCTTGACTGTAGGCAAGACACACTTGTCTTTGTACTCCTCACCTGGTTGCCGCCACACAGGCTTGACACCATCTGAACCAAATAAGTTTATCTTGATCTCATCAGACCACAGAACATGGTTCCAGTAATCCATGTCCTTAGTCTGCTTGTCTTCAGCAAACTGTTTGCGGGCTTTCTTGTGCATCATCTTTAGAAGAGGCTTCCTTCTGGGACGACAGCCATGCAGACCAATTTGATGCAGTGTGCGGCGTATGGTCTGAGCACTGACAGGCTGACCCCCCACCCCTTCAACCTCTGCAACAATGCTGGCAGCATTCATACGTCTATTTCCCAAAGACAACCTCTGGATATGACGCTGAGCACATGCACTCAACTTCTTTGGTCAACCATGGCGAGGCCTGTTCTGAGTGGAACCTGTCCTGTTAAACCGCTGTATGCTCTTGGTCACCGTGCTGCAGCTCAGTTTCAAGGTCTTGGCAATCTTCTTATAGCCTAGGCCATCTTTATATAAAGCAACAATTCTTTTTTTTCAGATCCTCAGAAGTTCTTTGCCATGAGGTGCCATCTTGAACTTCCAGTGATCAGTATGGGAGAGTGAGAGCGATGACACCAAATTTAACACACCTGCTCCCCATTCACACCTGAGACCTTGTAACACTAACGAGTCACATGACACCAGGGAGGGAAAATGGATAATTGGGGCCAATTTGGACATTTTCACTTAGGGGTGTACTCACTTTTGTTGCCAGGGGTTTAGACATTATTGGCTGTGTGTTGAGTTATTTTGAGGGGACAGCAAATTTACACTGTTATACAAGCTGTACACTCACTACTTTACATTGTAGCAAAGGGTAATTTCTTCAGTGTTGTCACATGAAAAGATAGAAGAAAATATTTTAAAAAATGTGAGGGGTGTAATCACTTTTGTGGGATAATGTAGATAGTCAGGGGAAAATGACTGAACATAGTAAAAATACATTACATAAAAGTAAAAAAAATACACCATAAAGAGGTAAATCTGATTGTGCACCTCCAAGTGGCACAGACACGTTTTGACCAGGGTGGTCTCCCTCAGGGATGCAAGCCCATGTGTCCCAAGCACAAGGGATACCAGCTGGGGTAGAGATGTAATGTTGCCTTTTTTCGTGAAAATGTCAATAAGTATATGCTAGAGTAGTAGTCATAAACCACAGACATGGTATGGTCAGGGCAACTTCAAAGGCACCCGCTAAGAAGGTTGATTTTTTTTTCTCTTTATGATAGACCTTGGCTAACCTTCCTAGCGGGTGCCTTTGAAGTTACCCTGACCATACCATATCTGCGGTTTATGACTACTACTCTAGCATATGCTTATTGACATTTTCACGAAAAAAAGGCAACGTTACATCTCTACCCCGGCTGGTATCCCTTGTGCTTGGGACACATGGGCTTGCCTCCCTTTCCTCCCGTCCTTTGTCTTGCAATCTTCCTATCCTTGGTGACCTTCAACATCATTTAAACCTGCTGTGTTTGTTATATCCTATGAGCTATAAAACCCATTGATGTGCTACCCAAGGGCAAAAACCCCCTGAGGAAGACCACCCTGGTCGAAACGCATAGGGCCACTTGGAAGTGCACAATCACAATTACCTCTTTAGTGTGTATTTTATTATTTTTTTTACTTTTATGTAACTATTTTTACTATGTTCAGTAATTTTCCCTGATTACCTATATTCATAGGGGATATGTTAATATTTTCAAATAAATACTCGTTTTTATGCCAGTTGATCGGCCTAAATTGATGAAGAAATTTGATATTTAACATTTTTTATTGGATGTGTTTTATAGCAGAAAGTATTTTTTTTTTCAAAATTGTCCCTCTTCTTTTGTTTATAGCGCAAACAGTAAAAACCACAGAGGTGATTAAATACCACCAAAAGAAAGCTCTATTTGTGGGGAAAAAAAAAGGACAAAAACTTAGTTTGGGTACAGCGTCACACGACTGCGCAATTTCAGTGAAAGTAACGCGGCGCTGTATGGCAAAACATGGCTTGGTCACAAAGGGGGGGGGGGGGTAAATCTTCCGGAGGTGAAGTGGATAATCCCCATCCCCTGTGACCACCACAATGGCAACACAGCATAAATATAAACACCCCCTCCTCCTTCTGCTGATTGGACAATAACAGAGCAGCAGCAAGCTGGTGAATTGGTCTCCAAGAAAATGGCTGCCCACAGCGCTAGAGAATTTTTTTTTATTTTTAGAAAACTTTATTAACATTCGACACAATGAATAGAACGAAGAAGTTGGCGTCCGCTTCCCCTTTTGTTTCCGCGCTTCCCTCATACCGACATTAGAGGAACAAAAGAGAAAAATTGAACGCTGAGGCGGATAGAAACTTCCCTCCCACACACAAAGACCCGGAAGTGATGTCGCTAGGGGGCGGGGGGAAACGAGAACGCGCCATATGCTACTTCCCCTCCGATGTCTCCGCCCCCTCTTTGTGACGTCACTTCCGGCCGTGTGGGGTGTGTTCCGGTGTGGTCGGAGCTCTGTGTCGTTTGTCTGCGTTGTTCTGTGTGAGAAGTCCGGCGTCTTCTTCCCTCAGCGCTCCGTCTCCGGACACCGCTCGCCTCCGAACCGCTCTACTTCACCCTCCCCACCGCCTCTCTCGCCTCCACACCGGGATCTGTCCGAGGAGCGCCTTCCTCGCCGCACCGCCTGCTTTTTCCCGCTCTTCTCCCTCACACGCGCACCACGTGACCTGACCCAACATGGCCGCCCAGAGCCCAGCGAGGGAGCCGGAGAGCGTGGAGGAGGAGGAGGAGACCATGGAGGAGGAGGAAGAGGAGGAAGAAGAAGAGGAGATCATGGAGGAGGAATTCACCGTACAGATCGGGGCCACCTACTCCTGTAAGAGGAACGACGGCACCTACCGTGAGTACTTACCTCTATATATATTATATAATGTGTGTGTATAATACTCCCCCCACCACCTACCTACCTCATCTATATACCCCCCACTACATACTCCTATAAGAGGAACGACGGCACCTACCGTGAGTACTTACCTCCTATCTATAATATATATATCTATATAATGTGTATACTCTCCTCTCCCACCACCTACCTCATCTATATACCCCCCACTACATACTCATGTAAAAGGAACGACGGCACCTACCGTGAGTACTTACCGCCTATCTATCTATATTATATAATGTATTTAATACTCCTCCCCCACCTACCTACATCACCCTCCCTCCACCACCTACCTACCTCATCTATATACTCCCTCACTACATACTCCTGTAAGAGGAACGATGGCACCTACCGTGACTACTTACCTCTATATACCACCCCTCGCCCCACTACTACCTACCTCATCTATATGCGTATACCACCCCTCTCCCAACTACCTACCGTCGGTACTTACCTCCCTCTATATAGCGCTGTATAATGCTCCCCTCCCCCACCACTTCCTTCTGTAAGAGGAACAACGGCACCTACCGTGAGTACTTATCTATATACCCCCCCCCCCACCACTACTACCTATCATCTATATACCACCCCCCCCCCCACCACTACTACCTATCATCTATATACCACCCCCCCCCCCCCACCACTACTACCTATCATCTATATACCACCCCCCCCCACCACTACTACCTATCATCTATATACCACCCCCCCCCCCACCAATACTACCTATCATCTATATACCACCCCCCCCCCCACCACTACTACCTATCATCTATATACCACCCCCCCCCCCACCACCTCTACCTATCATCTATATACCACCCCCCCCCCCACCACTACTACCTATCATCTATATACCACCCCCCCCCCCCACCACTACTACCTATCATCTATATACCACCCCCCCCCCCACCACTACTACCTATCATCTATATACCACCCCCCCCCACCACTACTACCTATCATCTATATACCACCCCCCCCCCCACCACTACTACCTATCATCTATATACCACCCCCCCCCCCCACCACTACTACCTATCATCTATATACCACCCCCCCCCCCACCACTACTACCTATCATCTATATACCACCCCCCCCCCCCACCACTACTACCTATCATCTATATACCACCCCCCCCCCCCACCACTACTACCTATCATCTATATACCACCCCCCCCCCCACCACTACTACCTATCATCTATATACCACCCCCCCCCACCACTACTACCTATCATCTATATACCACCCCCCCCACCACTACTACCTATCATCTATATACCACCCCCCCCCCCCACCACTACTACCTATCATCTATATACCACCCCCCCCCACCACTACTACCTATCATCTATATACCACCCCCCCCCCCACCACTACTACCTATCATCTATATACCACCCCCCCCCCACCACTACTACCTATCATCTATATACCACCCCCCCCCCCCCACCACTACTACCTATCATCTATATACCACCCCCCCCCCACCACTACTACCTATCATCTATATACCACCCCCCCCCCCACCACTACTACCTATCATCTATATACCACCCCCCCCCCACCACTACTACCTATCATCTATATACCACCCCCCCCCCCCCCACCACTACTACCTATCATCTATATACCACCCCCAACTACCTACCTTATGTATACACCACCTACTGTGAGTACTTACCTTTTTATGTACAGTGGCACCTCGGATTATGAGTATAATCCGTTCCAGGAGAATGCTCGAAATCCAATGTACTCTCATATCAAAAACAAGCTTTCCCATAGAAGTCAATGGGAAGGAAAGTAATTTTCGTTCCGCATTGACTTCAATGGGATGCCATACCACATGCGGCCAGAGGTGGGGGGGGAGGGCCTCGGAAACGGCCGGAAAGGCCCGAGCGCACTCCGGCGGACCTCGGAAAGACTCCGTTAACGAGCCTTTCTGAGGTTTGCCGAGGTCAGCCGGACTGTCCTCAGGGCTTTCTGAATGTCGGCTTTCGGCTCCGATGCCCCCTCCCCATCTCAGGCCAAATGCGGTACTGCACGCCGCTTTTGGCCTGAATCCTGCTCATTTTGTGAGACAACACTCGCACACCGCATTAGGATTTTTAGAAACACAGCGCTCGTATTGCGAAACGCTTGTTAACCGCGTTTCTCGCAGACCGAGGTTCCACCGTATAATGCTCCCCTCCCCCCAACTACTATCTACCTCATATATATATATATATATATATCACCCCTACCACCACCTATTCCTGTAAGAGGATTAATGGCACCTACCATGAGCACTTACCTCGTCTATATATCACCCCCAACTACCTTCCTTATCTATGTGTGTATACACCACTCCTCAGACACCACCTACTGTGAGTACTTACCTCATCTACATGTATAATGCTCCCCTCCCCACTACATACCTACCTTTTTCTATATGTGAATACCCCTCACCCGCTCTTATAATAGGAATGTGGGCACTTACCGTGAGTATGTGTGTATGTGTGTGTGTGTATATATATATATATATCTCATATTCTCCTAACTACTACTACCTACCTCATCTATTCAACACCCTTCACCACCAATTACCTACTGCAGATATAATGTACCCTGGCACCTACCCTGGGTACTTACCTCATCTAGATCTATGTACAATGCTCCCCCTTTCCTTATCTATATGTGTAAACCACCCCCACCACCTATTCCTATGAGGAGGATAGCACCCACTATGAGTACTTACCTCCATAGATATGTATCTATTGCCCCCTCCCCCAGTTACTACCACCTACATGTATATAACAGCCCTCCACCTACCCATAGTACTTACCTCATCTCATACCTTCCTCATATACACCCCCCAACCATCAAAGTAGTTGCCTCATCCATCTGCATAGCACTCCCCCATCCCCCCCCTCCCACTTCATGCAGGAGGCATTGCGGAGCCTACCATTAGTACTTAATACAATAAATAAAATTATAATATAATTTATAATATACATTTTTTTCCCCCACCAAATGCATTTTAATGCATTAAAAAGAGAACTTTATATATACCCCATTTTTTTTTTGTATAATAAAAGATGTTACGCAGAGTAAATACCTAACATGTCGTACTTTTAAAATTGCGCACACATGTGGAGTGGTGACAAACTACGGTTTTTAATCTCCATAGACGTCGCTTTCCAAATTTCTACAGGTTGCCAGTTTTGAGTTACAGAGGAGGTCTGGTGCTGGAATTATCTCTCTCTCTCTCTCTAGAACGATTGCGGAGATACCTCACATGTGGTGCAAACACCGTTTACATATGTGGGCGTGACTTAAGTATGTGTTAAAGAGGTTGTAAAGGTTTTTTTTACATTTTCTAAATGGCTTCCTTTTAAGCGAGTGCATTGTTCACTTACCTGTTCCTTCAATTTCCCTTCTAAATTTTATTTTTCTTTTGTCTGAATAACTCCCTTCTTGTTCCTCCTCCATGAAGTTTGCCCCCATCATCCGAGCCGTTCTGCCTGGAGGTTAGACAGTGTGCTCGCCCCTTCCCTTGGGACTACATCCCTCTGCGGGGAGACGCTGTGTATGTTCACAGACACGGGGGGGGGTGGCAGGGGATACGTGGGCATGTCTACGATGGTGTAGCTCCATCTCCCGCGCCTTGTGTAAATAAATGATTGGTAGGTAGTTGGGTAGGAAATACGATGAAAACATTATCGATAAATATTTAAATATATTCGTTTTTTTCCCAAAGTAACTACTATTTGGCTCTTTGTGTTATGGGCGCGCTGGGGAGGCGGGAACGGGCGTCTTAATTGGGCGGCGCGTGAATATGTAAGCCTGAAATAGAAACGAGAACTAGGCTCGTTCCCGTTAGGTGACATTGACGAGAAAGCGGCGATGCCGCTAAGCCTCAAGGGAAATGTAGTTCCTTTGATGCCGTGACGTCACCTTAGTGAACACGCTCCGAAACCCAGAGGTAGAGGAGACAATGAGGACAAGAAATAGCATACTATTTGATCAAGTTAATATACATATTTTAAACAGAAATAACAAATATATTCTATATCTGTATAGCAAAGAGATCAATTAGAGGCTAAAAAATGTAAACCTTTACAACCCCTTTAATAATGTGTGCAGGGACGGGGGGGGGGGGGGGGGGCACTTTAAAATGATGAAGACATTTTGAAAGGTTTTCTTTATGGAGAGTTCTGGGGTCTAAAACACCCCAAATATCTTCTCTAACCTTAAAAGCAGAAGATGAAAGTGGAGTTCTATCCATGCTACAAAAAGTGTATCTGCTGACACTCATCTGTCCCACAGTCCAGCGATGAGGACGTACAAAACCTCGCGCGCCCCCCCCCCCCCCCCCCCCCCCGAGGCACCGGCATTGTAACTGTGGGAGTCTGGCCATGTCTTCACAGCCGGGTGAGAGCCGCGCCGAGAATGGCCGGACAATCTGCTAGGATCTGTGATGTGTCCCAGAAGATTGCAGGGAGGGAGAGGTGAACTTCCTTCCGGCGGCACCAGGGGAGGAAGTGTGAGCTGGGTACCTGTAAAAAAAACTGGGACCCCCCCCCCAAAAAAAAAAGACATGCCAAATGTGGCGTGTCAGGGGGTCACCAGTACTAAAAGCAGAAGCAGAAGTTCCATATTTGGGTGGAACTCTGCTTTTAAATATATATTTTTTGCTTTAAGGGTGAAAAAAAAAAAACACGTTTTACATGGCATGAGAACTGAAAGTAACGTCACTCTGGTCCTCCAAGGGCATAGAGATGAGCGGTGGCCATCTTGCTTATCTCTTAAGTGAAGAAACTGCTGGCGCTGGATGGATCCCAGCTGCTTCTAAAAGTGATTCTGCGGCTAATGCACTGCTGGGATCACTTATCAGGAAGCTGCCTGCCTAAGGGAAAAAAAAAAAACAATACCGGGGTTATGGCACCTAGCTGCAGCTATAATACTGGTAATACATTTCACCCCGTCACCTTCCGACAGTACTTACTGTAGAACACTGTTGGTTATGTACCGTATTTCACTGAGTATACGCACCTGACCGCTATGTACCGTATATCAAAGTAATACACACCCTCTATAGAGCTGTCTGTTATGTACCGTATATCATGGAGTATACACCCCCTCTATAGAGCTGTATTATGTGTACCGTATATGATACAATATACACAGCTGCTATAGAGATTTATTATATGTACTGTATATCATGGAGTATACACAGTACCCATATGTATCGTATTTCATGTAGTATACATACCCTCTATAGATCTGTATGATGTGTACCGTATTTCATGTAGTATACATATCCTCTATAGGTCTGTATGATGTGTACCGTATTTCATGTAGTATACATATCCTCTATAGGTCTGTATGGTGTGTACCGTATTTCATGTAGTATACATATCCTCTATAGATCTGTATGGTGTGTACCGTATTTCTTGTAGTATACACACTCTCTATCTGTCTTATATGTACCGTATATGGCAGAGTATACACACCCTCTATATACAGCTGTCTGATATGTACTGCATATCATGAATTATAAACGTCCTCTATATCTGATGCGTACTGTATATCGGAGTATACATGTCCATAGATCTGTTTTTATATGTATTGTAGATGAGTATACACACTCTGTTTACTGTATATCATTGAGTGTGTGTGTATAAATATATATTGTATGTTTATTGTATACTGTGTGCGGTATTGCGTCATGTTCTTACGTTTTTATTGGTGGTTTTTAAACCTTTGGATTCATGTTGAAGATTTTGAATGACAGTTTAGTGTTATAGCAGGTTTTGGTACCGAAGGACTAGTTTAATGTACAATGAACTGTCTCAAAGATATGTAATTACAATTTATTATTGAGTAGGTGTGTTCTCTTTTTTTTTTTTTTTTTTTTTTTTTAATTTGGACTTGCTTATATTGACTTTAAAAGTTTAACTAAAGGCAACATTTTTAATTGAGAGCTTTTTTTTTTTTTGCACCATGTCTCTCATTGCAGAGAAGACCCTTTTACTTCTGTCCCACACCCACCACAGAGAGTGAGGGAATCCCCTATTATCACCAGAACTAGTGTCTCCATTTGAAGATCTAGTCCTGTTCTGGAGACAACACAAAATTTTAGGATTTTGTTTGCCTTTCACGCTTGGTTCATAATGGCCAGCAGGAGAGGGTAGATATCCCTTTGAGGACAGCAATAAAAATCTGACTGGTTCTAATCCAGCGATTCTTAAACTTTTTTTTTTTTCAGTTGCACCCCATTCTAAAATTAAACTATTGGTTTTACACGATGCACCTTCACAATTAGAACAACAACCAACACTGGAGGTGATCTATCATTACCAAACAAATATACAAGCGCATTTGTGAGGTCAGGCACTGATGGATGAGAAGGCCTGGCTCGCAGTTTCCGCTCCCAAAATTGTTCTATCGGGGTGAGGTCAGGACTGTGTGCAGGCCAGTCAAGTTTCTCCAACCCAAACTCGCTCATCCATGTCTTTATGGACCTTGCTTTGTGCACTGGTCCAAATCATTTGGTGGAGGGGGGATTATGGTGAGGGCTTGTTTTTCAGGGGTTGGGCTTAGTTCCCTTCACAGGAACTAAGGGGCCCTTAAGGCGTCGGCATACCAAGACATTTTGGACAATTTCATACTCCCAACTTTGTGGCAACAGTTTGGAGATGGCCCCTTCCTGTTCCAACATGACTGCGCACCAGTGCACAAAGCAAGGTCCATAAAGACATGGATAAGCGAGTTTGGGGTGGAGGAACTTGACTGGCCTGCACAGAGTCATGACCTCAACTGGATAGGACACCATTGGGATGAATTCGAGCAGAGACTGCAAGCCAGGCTTTCTTATCCAACATCAGTGCCTGACCTCACAAATGCGCTTCTGGAAGAATGGTCAAACATTCCCATAGACACACTCCTAAACCTTGTGGACAGCCTTCCCAGAAGAGTTGAAGCTGTTATAGCTGTAAAGGGTGGGCCAACTCAATATTGAACTCTTTGGACTAAAACGACATTAAAGTTTGCGCGTGTAGGCAGGTGTCTTAATGCTTTTGGTAATAGTGCATCTTTGCACACTGGTACCGACTAGTATTCCTGCTTTTCTCTTCTCCATTGTTCATCTAACGCAGTGGTTCTCAACCTGGGGGTCGAATGACGATTTGCCAGGGGTCACCAAATCCTGGGCTGTTCCTGAAGCCGGCACCACTCTGCCAGCCTTTTCGCGGCCACCCAGCAGGGCTCTCTCTGGAGCCTGTGGCCACCCGGTGGGCTATTCCTAGAGCCTGCGGCCGCCCACTCATGCCTCTTCGCAGCCACCCATTCAGTTCACAGCATGGCTGGGGGGGCAGAGATTAGAGGTCAGCTGACTGTTGAGGAATGTGAAGTGGGAGGGGCTGGAGGAGACCCTATCTCCTGATTTTGGCATAGGTGTCACTACTACGAGACACCACAGAACTGTAGACACAGTGAAGCCAGAGACATCGTGGGTAACACTACCTGTTATTATAGTTGCCATTAAAAGTCCCCACTACAGTTCTCAGATCAGCAGATGACCTTGATCAAGAGCACCTAAGTCGTTTGATCAGAACCCCCCCCAGCACTGCCACTCATCCCATCTCTCCGCCAGCAATGCCACTCATCCCATTCCCCCCACTCTCCACCAAGGAATAAAAAATAGGGAATACATGGAAGGGAGAGAAAAAGAGGGGGAGGAACAAAGAAAAAGAGAGAGAGAACAAGAAAGACGGCTAGAGAGAGGGATGGGGGGAAAAAAAACAAGAAATTAGGATAGAGAGATAAAAGGGAAAGAAAAATGTACCATAAGAGGTTTTAATATTATACGAGTGGAAGGGACTCGGGGAGCACTAAATGTCTGTGGGTTAGGGGCGCAAATTACTTATCTTGCCTTGGGTGTTGACAACCCACGCAACGAAAATAATTTTACTGTTAGGGGTCCCCACAACTTGGGAAATTTTTGTCAAGGGGTCACGGCATTAGAAAGGTTGAGAACCACTGATCTAACGTGACTCCAGTGCTAATGGAGGAGGTACTCAAGTACATCTTAAGACGCCCAATGTTCTTAACCTGTGATGTCATTGGTTGTTAGGACAACAGCAGATGGCACAATGCCCAAGGTTGTTATGCTTCACATTAGAAACCTGTGGCTTTGTGTAAAAACAAAGAAAAGCCAGGCTTAATCTGCCTGCTGGCTTGTTGATGATTTTTGGGCTATTTTTAGGCATTTTTGCAAGATACCCCTGAAGAATCCAGAAGGCACCACAGGGTACCATGGTTGAAAAATGCTGTTCTAATCTCTCATCGCTGGTGTAGAGATGTAAAAACGCATATATGCACCACAAATGGTGTATGTCCCCACTTGTGTTCAGGGATAGTTTCAGTTTGATGTAGATGGCCTCTTTCACTAGTTTTGTGAACCAGTTGTCCTCTACTCCCAAATTATGCTCCTCAGTGTCTTCAAAGTTCATTTTTTATTTGTAGTAAAATTGGTGAATCTTGATCCCAAGAATTTGCACTATGATGTTGAGAGTGGAGATTGGAAGGCCTGGAGAAAAAATGGACAATTTTGTAAAAGTTTTTTTTTTAAATCCTTTTTTTTTTTTTTTTTTTTCTGGAAAGTAAATCCTGGAATACAATTCAAGTAACACTATTTCTCTGCAGTTTTCAAACGAGATACATGCGTTTCTGCCGAAGTGGGCACTGCAGGGGAAATGCTCCGGTTTAGTTTGCTTGTGGGCTTCATCTTGTGCCTCCTACAGTTGGGTTAGTGTTAAGATACAGTAAATGATTGTCCCCTCAGGCCCTAATTGACAAGAGGGTGAAATGTTCTTAAAGTGGTTGTAAACTCTCCCCGACAACTTTTTCCCATGTAAATCAGCATAAAAAACCCAAATGAACACATATCTCCTTACTTAGGCCTGATGCACACCTATGCATTTTTAGTGATTTTTGCATTTTGCCGATTTGCACTACAGTCCATTTAACATGGTTTCCTATGGAACACGTTCTGTAGCGCAAATCTGCAAAATGCACTAAAAATGCATAGGTGTGAATAAGGCCTTAGTATTGCTGTAATCCTTTTTGTTCTTTAGAATGACTTCACTGAGCATGCCCAGATCTCCCCTGATTTACAGCACTCTCTGTGTACTTGTCTGTCTATAATCAGGACTTCCTACACTGAAATCCCACAAGACTGCATAATCACTCAGAGCTTCCTACTACACCCCATGTGACATCACATGGAGTGTGTACTTGGGCATGGGACAGCATTACTGCAGTCTTATCAGCTGAAGTTGATAAAACTGACATAGGCAAACATTAGATAATCAGCACAAGTAAATACTATGAAATAAATCAAGTCCCTATGAGCAGGGAAGCAGGGTTGCCATAGAAACGGATTGAGGAGGCGGCTTGGTTAACAGTACAGGAAGTGCTCAGTGTAAGGGTGGAAATACTCTACTGTGGACTCAGAAAACAATACTTAAGATGGCGCTGCCTTACCCCTGGAAACAAGTTTTTTAAAGTTTCTTTAAGCAGTAAGTAATATGCGATTTGGGCTGGGTTACAGTGGCTATAGTTTGATTTATTATTATGGATAAAATGAAAAGCAGCATCAGAGTGGGAGAGTTTACTTCCTCTTTAACATATACAGTCTTTGTTATTCCATTTGTAATAAAAAGTTCATATTTTAAAGCAAATTTTAGCTTGCTGAATAAGCTGTACTTTTTATTTCAAGTATAATACTTTTATGTACACTGCATGTTACCTTCCCAGTGTAACAAAATGACTTTGTAAAACTACTCCCAGTCTGAATTAAAAAAAAGTTTGGGGTTTTATGTTTTTTCTTGGTGGCTTAAAAATTTAATGAAAATTTTACATCTCCAACTTTACATCTTCCCACTCCTACTGACAGCCACCATCACTGACTGTTGTTTTTTTTTTTTAGCATTCTCTCCCTGCAGATTAGTCTGCTTAGAAGTTCCCTTGAGTCCATTAAATTATTCTGCTGTTTCGTTTTCCCCCATGAGGCCTCTGAAACGCATTGGTTGTCCTTTGCCCTGCTTGTTGTAACCATTTTCAACAATAAAAACTTTGACTCCTAAGGATTTTTCATTTGGATCTTTGACCTATTACTCTGGTTTTGGTTGACTGTGTGAATTTTAACAAAATCGTGGTCTGCATAGCTACAACCTTTATGAAAGCATTCCTGAGATGTGTGTGGTGGTTGTCTTCAGACTGTGTTGCCATCTCTGCTTGGTGTTGCAAAGTTCCACTAACCTTCAGTGGGTGGTGTGACCTGTGGCGGTGGGTTTCCTGTAAACCTCGGTGTCCAAATAACCCCCAAGCTCTGTCGTAGTTTACCCCACCCCAACCCTTGACACCCAAGAGTCGGGCAAGCTCTTACAACATGCTGTTTTTGTTGAGTTCCCATCCTCTTTTTTTTTTTTTTTCCCGGGTGAGGAAGAGATTCACTGGTCCAATGTCCTGCCGACCACTGTTATTCCCATAGTGATGGATGACTTCCATGGACGTAATTCAGGCTATTAACCAGATCTTCCCATACTTGCATGTCAAAATGTAAAGTTTCTTGTACTTGATTAGTGGCTGGGATGTGCCCCAGACGTAGTCTAAGGTTGAGGATTCTCTATTTAAATCTAGTGTCTTATGTTTGGTCACACATGTCTGCTCTGTGATAAAGATCTTCTAGTCATTGTCCTTTATTTCAAGGCTCTACTTTTAAAGGATAAGTTCACTTTAAAAATGCTTTTTTGTGTGATTTTTATTTTTTTATTTTTTGTTTTTTTTGAGCCTGTAAAGCATTTCACCAGTGATAAGCAGATCCCTGGTGCCATACATGTCTCCTGCAGATCTGTCAGTGTATCTGTTTGGTCATACATCCTGTACAGCAGGGCTTGACAAATTTTTGCTTTTTATTTAGAAGCCAACTAAAAAAGTTAAAGGCCATTTTTTATTTTTTTTTATTTTTAACCTTTTGCTTACTGTACTTTAACCCCCTTCCTGCCCAGGCCAATTTTCAGCGTTTAGCGCTGTCACACTTTCAATGACAAATTGCGCAATCATGCTACACTGTACCCATATGAACTTTTTTTTAAAAAAATTTGTAGACAGGGCTTTCTTCTGGTTGTATTTAACCGGTTCAATACCGGGCATTTTCACTCCCTTCCCAGACCAATTTTTAGTTTTCAGCGCTGTCGCACTTTAAACAACAATTGCGCGGTCGTGCAAAGTTGTACCCAAACAAAATTGACGTCCTTTTTTTCCCCACAAATAGAGCTTTCTTTCGGTGGTATGTGATCACCTCTGCGGTTTTTATTTTTTGCGCTATAAACAAAAGAACAGCGACAATTTTGAAAAAAACACAAAATATCCCAATTTAAAAAAAAACAAAAAAAAACACAAATTTTTTTCCTCAGTTTCGGCCGATACGTATTCTTCTACATATTTTTGGTAAAAAAAATCACAATAAGCGTATATTGATTGGTTTGCGCAAAAGTTATAGCGTCTGCAAAATACGGGATAGATTTATGGCATTTAAAAAAAAAAAAATATATATTTTTTTTTTACTAGTAATAGCGGCGATCGTGATTTTTATTTATTATTTTTCATGTCTGCGAGATGGCGGACACATCGGGCACTTTTGACACATTTTTGGGACCATTCACATTTATACAGCGATCAATGCTATAAAATTGCATTGATTACTGTGTAAATGTGACAGGCAGTGAAGGGGTTAACCACTAGGGGGACACAAGGGGTTAAATATGTTTCCTAAGGGAGTGTTTCTAACTGTAGGGGGCGGGGACGTACAAGGGGAGGAGACCGATCGGTGTTCCCCTGTACTGGGAACACAGATCGCTCTCCTCTCACCTGACAGGACGTGGATCTGTGTGTTTACACACAGACCCACGGCTCGGTTAACGGGCAATCGCGGGTGCCCGGCGGACATCGCGGCCGCCGGGCACACGCACCGGGTCCTGAGCAACGCGGCGGGCGTGCGCGCCCCCGCCACCTAGACGGCCGGGAAGCCCAGGCCGTCATATGACGTCCACCCAGGATGGGAGATCCCATCTGTGGACGTCATATTACTATGGCCGGGTACTGAAGTGGTTAAAATGTAACGTCAGTCATTTGTGGGTTTTTTCATTTTTCCATCTATTAAATATTCTGCCCTTTGTTTTTAACTTTGGATAGTAAAACTTTTTTTTGGGGTGTAATTGGAAGAATGCGTATGCCGTGTGTAAGAAATAACCTGTTATGACAATTTTGTGGATAAAAAAAAAAAAAAAATCTTAATTTTGCAAAGAATTGTGTGAAAAAATTGGCAACTTAAAACAACTCGCCATGCCTCTTACTAAATACCTTGGACTGTCTACTTTCCAAAAAGGGGTAATTTGGGCGGCTTTTGTACTTAAGAAATGAGATAGGCCATCAGTATATCGGATGTGATCAATTTTCAGTGATTGCCACCATAGCTTGTGGACTCTCTAACTGTCACACAGACCAAATAATATACACAAATTTTGGTGATTTTTTTTTTTACCAAAGATATGTAGCAGTATAAATTTTGACCAAAATTTATGAAGAAAAATTACTAATTTGTAAAATTTATATCCAAAACGAAGAAAAATTGTGTTTTTTGTAAAAAAAAAAAAAAAAACAAAACTTTTTTTTTCCTTTTTTATAGCGCTAAAAATAAAACCCAAAGGTGATCAAATACCACCAAAACGCTTGATTTGTTTGAAAATAGGACAAAAATGTCATATAGATAGTGTTGAGTAATTGTCATTCAAAGTGAGCGCTGAAAATCGGTCTGGTTAGGAAGGGGGTTTAAGTGCCCAATAGGAAAGTGGTTAAAATAGGTTATGTCGAGACAAAGGTCCAGCAAAGAAAATGTTCTGTCTAGAGGAGTCTACTTTTCAGATGTTTCCCTAAAAACTTGCGGACGTATGTATATAAACATTGTGCCAGCAAGTGGTTAGAACTAAAAGCAAAACTTTTTTTTTTTTTTTTTTGCTTTGTGTCCTCCTTAACCTTAGTGCCGGCCAAATGCGAATATGCCGCCTCTCGGCGGGTGGGCCTTGGCGCCATGTGGTCTCATATTTGCGTGCATTAGTGCAAATTCAGCTGTGTCATGAGCGTGTGCCCCGTGCTCTCCGAAAACAATTATCGGTCACATGATCGTAAGCCCTGCGTCCTAAATACCTTTAATGGGTGGTGCCGGCTCCAGGTGGTTAAGCATATTTTCCCTGTCTTTGGCCTGATGACCGTTTATCACAGAGAGTTGAGGAACAATTTAGATTGTCCCCAGAGCCGGAATAGAGGGAACATCTTCCAGTGGGGACACTAGTTCTTGGGATAACCAGGGATAACCTCATTTTGAAGGAATTTTTACTCACTTCCTGTTTTGGCTATGGGACAGGAAGTGAAGGGAAATATCCCCAATGGGACACAAATGCAAAAACGAGACAAACTTTTGCCTTTAGTTCTACTTAAGTCTCGGGGACCTCTGCAGTTGGTATACAAGTGAAAAGGGATATGACATTGTACGCCATTGTCTCTCTTGCCCATGTACTTTGTTGACAAATTTTTTGGAATTCTGAATATGGTGTTCCGTGTATAGGGTGATGGGACAAGTAGACAGATACTTAGTAATGTTATACTGCATACTTATCAGTTGATTCTTCAGACAATTGGTCTGAGGGGCCCCCTTCCTAGTGTGTTTTAGGTCAGGGCTCGACAAATCCCAGGCGCCAGGTCGCTATGGCGACGAGAAATTGCATCCTGTCACCTGGGCTTTTGTCAGTGGCAGGTGCCTCCAGATGCCATTACAGGGCAGGCTACAGGGTGGGTTTTGGCTGGGAAGGTGGACTGGGCATTGTAGGTCCTCTGGACACGAGAGCACTGCCATCGCGGGGAACGTGATTAACAGCAGCCAGGGATGGAGCGGGAAGAGCAGCGCAGTAGTTGCTGAGCAAGCAGCTAGCAGAGTGCAGTCAAGCTAGGGGATCCCCGGCAGCCCATCTCTGCTGCTGCCCTCCCCCTGGGATTACTGGAGCAGGCCCGGCTGAGGGAGGGAAGAGGAGCAGGCGCACTGGGAGCGGAGCCAAGTGGTGAGCGCATTGCCGCAACCTCCTTCCCTACTCTACAAAGGTGTGCTCCGTGTCTGCTGTAGAGAGGAGAGAAGTACCTGAGCTGTGATGTCTGGGGGGGATTAGGGGATGTGATGTTGGGAAAGGTTCCATCTGCAGTGTCAATGCAGCTGCTGATAAGGAACTCCTCTCCCAGGTATCATCTAATGTGGGGTGTGGAGTTCCTATACCTGTGTTGTCTCCCCCCGGCCGCCGTGTGTTGTCTCCCCCCGATTTAAATTTTTTTAGTAGCTTTTGGGGATGGTGGGGGGGGGGTCGTATTTGAAGCCCTCCCATATCAGGAAAGTTGACCACCACTGTCCCAGAGTATATTTTATCGCATTGAATACAAACCCCTTTGTTGGCCTCCTTGGGTTGGGGGGGGGGTGTGCTTATTTTGTCTTTTTCTTTCTTTCTTTTTTTTTTTTTTGTGTGTTTTCAAATTTTAGCTTTTCCTGTTTTTGTACTATATGTATACTGTCTTTTGCTTTACTAGCAGGCATTTCTTACCTTCGTTTATGCAGTTTTCTTTCCTTCCACAAGCGGAAGAAAAGCAAATCACTCGATTCCCCATCAACACAGTATTAATGGGGGGAGGGGAATCCCTCCCACAGCTCTGTTGTGTTCTGATGGTGGCCGGCAGTGATCTTAAGAAGGGGGAAAAAAAAAAAAATCGGTCTGGTTGTACTATAGTCGATCGATGGATCAACATCAGTACAACCAGCCCACCCATGATTGCATTCTATCTCAGGCCGGTCTCTGCTGAACCTGCTGACATTTAATCCATCTATGGCCGGCTTTACAGTGTTAACTGAGAGAAGACATCTTTGGTACACGTCTCCCTTTTCATGCCAGCTGGCTCTCATGGAAACTGCAGACTGAGCTGTTCCAATTAGGAGCTCGTTCACCTGTTTGACAGAATTCATTGTTCTGGATGAATATTTATGAACAGGCTTTTTCTGACCGAGGCGCAGATAAAGTACACGGGTGGAAAAAAAAAGTAAAAAATTCTGCCTACTGGCTTAAAAGAATGCTTGTTTTTGAAAATGTTCCACCTAATTAACCATATTAAATACATTTTGTTTTTTAATCGGGACTATAATATTTAACACTTTAGCGCCAACCTACGCACATTTGCGGCCTCGGCTTTCAGGGGTTATGCCAGGGTGATGGCTGCATGTAAGTCACGCCCGCATATGGACACGGTGTGAAAATCACACATGTCAGGTATCGCCGCAATCGTTGCAGAGAGCAATAATTTTAGCGCTAGACCACCTCTGTAACTCTAACCTGGTAACCGTTAAATTTTTTTAAAGCGCTGTCTATGGAGATTACCGTAGTTTGCCGCCATTCCACGAGTGGGCGCAATTTCAAAGCATGACATGTTAGGTATCCATTTACCCGGCGTAACATCTTTCACATTATTCAAAAAAATTGGGCTGACTACGGTTTAGTTTCTTTATTCATGAAAGTGTATTTTTTTCCCAAAAATATTGGAGTTTTTGGGACTTTAAATGAGGCGCATGGGGAATGCGCCTCCATCCCTAATTCAGAGAAAAAAGGAAGGGAGTTTGGGACTTTAAATGAGGCCCACGGACATCAGGAGGTAAAGGAAAAATGTTATTTATTGGTCATGAAGTCTGTATCAAAGCATATCACAATTATAGACTGCATGTAAAAGAAGGACATTGTAATAAATGTCATTCAATATACCTACGCACATATGTGTGAGCGCATGCAATAAGCATCAAGAATACATCAATATGTCAAACTAGAGGTCACATGATAGTCACAAGTGATCAATGGATACATACAATAATAAAAGATATATATACACATAAAAGCAGCATAGGACAGTAGTCGTAAAAATATGTAAACCCGTAATTGATTGAAGAAAGATGTTCTGAGTTGATAGTATGATATGAGCATGTATCTGCGTAACAAAATGCCCGACGCGTTTCGTGTAGACCACTCATCAGGGGCACAGTGCTCAAACATATCTATGGGGTATAGTAGAGTAAACAATCTATATGCAACCAATAGTAGCCGGGGGAAGCAAACATGCACCCCAGAGTACTTACATAAAATCATTGCAGAGGAAGTGTGGTGATGATGGAGCCAAGGCCATATTAGTAGTCCGTACCGGGAGCTGAGGTGACCGAAACATGCACTGGCGGGGCGCATGCACAGAACCCCCCCCCCACATACACAGAACCCGGAGCACTAGAACTAAGGATGAGACAGTGATCTGCCAGTAAAGACTGCCAAACGGAGTCTGAGAAAAAAGGAAGGTACATGATCAGTAAACCATATTGTACTGATGGGGTGATTAAGAAATATATATGTATCAGATGCGTAGAAACTGAAATTGGAGAAGTCAAAGCAACAAAGGGAAACCCAGCTGGGGATAAAAGAAAACAGGGGAAAAAAGAAAAACAAAAAGAAAAATGTATTGAAAGGATGAGAATTAAAAATAAAATAATATAATATAATATAAAAATTATATTAATAAATGAGTGGAAAATTATAAGTGAAATAAATGATGAAATAGACTAAAAATGAATAAAAGATGAGGGGATGAGTAACATACAATCCCCATGGGATGTGGTATAAATAAAAAAGTAACAAACGCAAACCTAAGTGGTAAATGAAACCAAAGAGACAGGGGGGAAAAAAGGAGGGGAGAAAAAGGAAAAATCGGAAAAGAAATAGTGACTGATTGTGAAAAAAATAATAAATATGTGGATGGGGTAGCTGAGTAGGAGCTTACATGTTTCCCAGGATGTATGCATGTGCTATGGTAAGGTCTGTCATCATCTCTGTGCAGCGCCCAGACTGAGTCGGGAGGGGCCATATATGTACACCCGCCCTAACCACGTGCACGCTAACGGACACCAGCGTCACGCAGGTACGGTATATGCAGGAAAGGGCTCCAGCGTGGGCGAAAGGTGCCGCCCACAAGGGATGCCCACATGACCCCGCTGACCGTCCGAGATGACAAACCTAATATCTGCACGCCGTGACGTCAATTGACATCACCCGTGCAGCAGGATGCGTGGCGCCGATGCGCTGTAAGCGCCCGCCCGCCCCCCGCACACATCCACTCCCCCCGATCCTGATAGGACAGGAGGGAGTGACGGGGGGGAAGGGGGACACATAGAGCGCATCGCAGCTCCCGGAGATCGGACAACAAAGCAGCCCTGGTGATTCAAAAACCACATCATTCCCCAAAAGGGGAAGGTGTGTGTAACAAGTTGTGCTGCCTAATCCCATGGACACACATGGTTGTGTCCATTGAGAGTGTGTATAAACCCGGACAAGGTAAAAAACCTTCCAGGGCTGAAAAAAGAAAAAACCTAGCCTGTGAGTAGCAGGGGAACACTGCTAGCTCTGTCCGTGGACCTCCATCCCTAATTGCGGAAAAATATTGGAGTTTTTGGGACTTTAAATGAGGCGCATGGGGAATGCGCCTCCATCCCTAATTCAGAGAAAAAAGGAAGGGAGTTTGGGACTTTAATTGAGGCCCACGGACATCAGGAGGTGAAGGAAAAATGCTCCGGGTTCTGTGTATGTGGGGGGGGTTCTGTGCATGCGCCCCGCCAGTGCATGTTTCGGTCACCTCAGCTCCCGGTACGGACTACTAATATGGCCTTGGCTCCATCATCACCACACTTCCTCTGCAATGATTTTATGTAAGTACTCTGGGGTGCATGTTTGCTTCCCCCGGCTACTATTGGTTGCATATAGATTAATTGTTTACTCTACTATACCCCATAGATATGTTTGAGCACTGTTCCCCTGATGAGTGGTCTACACGAAACGCGTCGGGCATTTTGTTACGCAGATACATGCTCATATCATACTATCAACTCAGAACATCTTTCTTCAATCAATTACGGGTTTACATATTTTTACGACTACTGTCCTATGCTGCTTTTATGTGTGTGTGTATATATATATATATATCTTTTATTATTGTATGTATCCATTGATCACTTGTGACTATCATGTGACCTCTAGTTTGACATATTGATGTATTCTTGATGCTTATTGCATGCGCTCACACATATGTGCGTAGGTATATTGAATGACATTTATTACAATGTCCTTCTTTTACATGCAGTCTATAATTGTGATATGCTTTGATACAGACTTCATGACCAATAAATAACATTTTTCCTTCACCTCCTGATGTCCGTGGGCCTCATTTAAAGTCCCAAACTCCCTTCCTTTTTTCTTTTTTTTTTTTTTTTTCCCAAAAAAGTGTTTGAAAGAATGCTGGGCAAATAACATGTGACATAAAATATTGCAATTGGCACCATTTTATTCTCTAGAGTCTCTGTTTTAAAAAAAAATAAATAAATGTTTGAGGGTTCTAAGTAATTTTGTAGCAAAATATACAGACTTTAACTTGTAAGCAACTAATGTCAGAAATAGACGTGAAAGGGATAAAATGCAACATGCAAACCTACTGTACCTTTCCATCAAACCATTTATCAGGAGTCCATCCCATTAATACCCATTGTTCTCTTTGTCTTGTAGATGATGCCGAAGTGGTGAAGACCAGAATGAATAAGCGGGCCGGAAGGGAGGAATATTACGTCCATTACGTTGGCTGTAAGTAGAGACTTCAGCACCATCAGACCTATGTTTGCCTCCCCTGTGAGTGTTACTGGGTGGGCAACAGGGATCATACCTTCAGCATTAGTAACGCTCGCTAGGATAGTTTGGGGTGTTGATATGTGACCCCTGTAGCAGCATACCGATTGGCAAAAAGACAGTTGGCCAGGACAGAAAACTGCTATAGCTGGAGAGAATTTTGGAAGATCTCTGCATGTCATAGATGACACTTTCCTGCAGAGAAGACAGTTGGTACCATCACTGCACCCTCTGCTAGCCCAAGATGAGTGATAAAATGGAAAATGAAGTAAAGCTCTCTTCAGTCTTCGGATATCCTTACATTGTCACCGGCACATGCACTGTACATTGTGATAAACAAATTCTTAGAAATGTGGTTTCAAAACATTTTTTGCATGCCTGTTGTAAGAAAAAAAAAAATAGTTTGATCAATTTTTTACAAGTGGTATTTAAAAGCTGTGGAGTGGACATGCTTAACCCCTTGGAGCCAGCGCCTCCCGGCCCTTTAAGGAGTTTAGGATGCCGGCAAGCGGGACAGGGTTTATGACCATGTGAGCACAGTGATTGGCTGTCATGGCAGTCGCATAATTGGAAAGCTCCTGATCGCAAGCAGCGATCGGCAGCTTTCCATTAGCCGCCGGTAACTGTGCAGGGCGCGTGCTCTCCGGACATCTGTATTTGCACTAATGCACACACATACGTCTGCTCACCAGTCAGGCCCACCCACCGTGAGGCCGCATATTTGCGTGCGGGCGGCGCCATGAGGTTAAAGCGGAACGTCAGTGCATCTGAGCACCACAAACTGAAAAAACAAATTCATTTTTATTATTCAAAGCAAATTCTCCCATCCATCCTTGTCTCCATACTTTGTTGTTCGTTGCTCACTTTGAAACCCCCCCCCTTAAACATTTCTGACCGTGGCCATCTTGAGTAAGGGCAGATGATTCATGTAGTATTTACTTCCTGGAATCCATCTGCTCTTACCTCAGGCTTGCAGGCAGGAGGGTGTGCCTAGCTGAGAATCCCCTTCTCCCCTCCTGAAGACACCTAGGATGTATAACTTCATTAGCCAGGGCAAGAAACCAGGAAGTAAATGAAGAAATGTAAATAAAAAATTAAACAAGTAAATGATATACATTCGTGTCCATGTACTAATGCCAGTAGCATAAGGATAAAAACCAGTCAATGTTGATTGAGAAGTTCTGCTTTAACTGATGGCAGCGGGGTGAGATTTATCCCGGTGTTCAGTTTTTGTATCACAAACGGTTGTAGCCTTTTCCTCGTCTCATTTATAAAAATATTTGTTAACTTTTACAGTGAACTGCCGCCAAAATGAGTGGGTGGATAAAACCCGTTTGGTGCTGGTCAAACCAGTTAATGAGGAAGAGGAGGAAGAGGAAGCAGCAAATGAAGAAGATGAAGCAGCAAATGAGGAAGATGAAGCAGCAGATGAAACCAATCAGGAGACCTCTGAAAATGGAAATGAGCCCCAAAATGAGGAGGATGAACCTGAAAAAGAGGCTAAAGAGGAGGAGGAGGATGAGCACCGATCAGAGGATGATGAGCCTCAAGCAAAGGTAATACAAAACACAAATCCAGTCTATCCATCCTGGTATCTGACCACAGCTTGGGATTATTTGATGGTCTTAAAGGGTAACGCCGCTTTTGTTGAGAGAAAAATTTTCCCCTCTGTACATTGCAGGGATTTTAACAAACTTTGTTGCAGATTCCTACCTTTTTGATCTGAAGAAATTGCCCTTTGTGTCCTTGTGCAGAGGAAATCTGTATGGAAGTGATTTTATAATTACCAATCAGGGTAATTAGAAACATGCAGGGCACTGAGGAATGTGGCAGGGTCTGTCCCCCATTTTAGACATGATTTCCCCTTGGGAGTATCTCACCAGAAATTGCATTTTTGTTGCAGGGGATCAAGTCTGATTTGTATCTTAGTGCAGATTTCTGGGACAACCAGTGAGCCAATCACACGCAGGAAATGAAATTTGGGGGGGGGGGGGTGCATTCTGTATACCATCTGTGTACAGAACACCTCCAGGTCTTCATTATTGCATTTTACAGTGAATGACAGCCCTGCAGATTGAAAGGGAAAGGTTATTTTTAATAACATTCAATTATAATTGGATTTGGGTTGTAGTTGTGTACGCTATATTCAATTTTTATGCGCTAATTTTATTTCCCCACGAAAGTGGAGTTGCCCTTTCACCACTTCAATACCGGGCATTTTCACCCCCTTCCTGCCCAGACCAATTTTTAGTTTTCAGCGCTGTCGCACTTTAAATGACAATTGCGCGGTCGTGCGACGCTGTACCCAAACAAAGTTGATGTCCTTTTTTTTTTCCCCCCCCACAAATCGTTTTCTTTTGGTGGTATTTGATCACCTCTGCGGTTTTTATTTTTTGCGCTATAAACAGAAGAGCGACAATTTTGAAGAAAACACAATATTTTTTACTTTTTGCTATAAATATCCCAATTTAGAAAAAAAAATAATACATTTTCCCCAGTTTAGGCTGATACGTATTCTTCTACATATGTTTGATAAAAAAAAAATCGTAATAAACTTATGTTGATTGGTTTGCGCAAAATTTATAGCGTCTACAAAATACGAGATAGATTTATGGCATTTTTTTTTTTTTTACTAGTAATGCTGGCGATTTGCAATTTTTTTCATGACTGTGACATTGCGACGGACAGATCGAACACTTGACACATTTTTGGGACCATTGTCATTTATACAGCGATCAGTGCTAGAAAATTGCACTGATTACTGTGTAAATGTGACTGACAGGGAATGGGTTAACACTAGGGGGGCGATCAAGGGGTTAATTATGTTTCCTAGGGAGTGATTCTAACTGTAGGGGGAGGGGACTCACAAGGGGAGGAGACCGATCGGTGTTCCTCTGTACTGGGAACACACCATCGGTCTTCTCTCACCTGACAGGACGTGGATCTGTGTGTTTACATACACAGATCCACGGTCCTGCTGTGTTCACAGGCAATCGCGGGTGCCCGACGGACATCGCAGCCACCGGGCAAGTGCACCGGGTCCCGAGCAACGCGGCGGGCGGGCCCCCCGGACGGCTGTGAAGCTCAGGACATCGTATGACGCCCGCCCAGGATGGGAGATCCCTCCTGTGGGCATCATATTACTATGGGCTATAGGGGAGTGGTTACGCTTGGTTCTCTAACAAAGATCCATCATCCGTTCAGAGTGGGGTGCCTGGTTCTCTTCTCTGACAAATCTAATATCCTGACTTCTCCTGTGCATTCATAGGCGAAGTTCACTTTTACTCTCTCCCTGTCATAACCAATACTCTAACTGCCTGACATTGGGCTGTCAACATACATGGTATAGGTGCCTTCAACTGTGGCCCCTGAAATTACCAAACTATGCCCTGCATATAATGTTGGGTATAGCGGAGCCCTCCTTTTTTTTTTTTTTTTTTTTTTTTTTTTTTCCCTGTATGGCATGATTTACCATAAGTGCTGCGCAAACAGTTGCCGCTATATAGATCCTGTACAATGATAGGAAATGCTAGAGAAGATTGTCAGACTTGAGACATCCCAGTGTAAATGGTGGTCAGACACTGTGGACTCTCTACTGGAATGGCTTGGAGACTGCAGACACATAGGGGGTTGATTTACTAAACCTGGAGTGTTCAAAATCTGGTGCAGCTGTGCATGGTGGCCAATCAGCTTGTTCAATTAAACTTTGGCAGAAAAAAACCTGGAAGCTGATTGGTTTCTATGCAGCGTTGCACCAGATTTTGCACACTCCACTTTTAGTAAATCAATTGCGTCCAGTGGTATACAATCGTCTTGTTTGAGGTCAGAACTAATACTCTGCTCAGGTTGCAGAAAATTGTGATATCGTTAGATCTTATCACACCTTTGCAATGATGATATTTTGAGTCTCGTTATCAGCGCTAAGCTGAGGAATGATATAAGATGGCCTTAGAGTCTGACATTCAGCCTGATGCATCTGCTCTGACAAGGAGAAAAGACAAGTAAAATAAAGTTATACATAAGATTCAATGCTATTTTCTTTGAATCCTAATCCCTGCCCATAGGAGTGGTCTACCTCTGCCATATAACACTTCCAGAATGAATTTTCAGGTAAGATTGTTGACTGGTCTTTTTAAAGCGGAGTTCCACCCAATAATGGAACTTACGCTTTAAGGGAAGGTGACCCCCTGACACGCCACATTTGCATGTCATTTTTTTTGGGGGGGGGGGGGGGCGGATACTCTCATTTTAGAGGGCTCCAACTCACACTTCCTCCCGGCGCACCGGAAGGGAGATCACCTCTCCCCCCTCCCTCTCGGCAATCATCTGGGACATGTCACAGGTCCCAGATAATTACCCGGCCAGTCACGGAGCGGCTCGCGCATGTGCAGTGCGTGCCTGGCTGTGAAGCCACAGCCGGATGCCCACAGTAACAAAGTCGGCGCCGCAGAGAGGAGGGGGAGATGAGCGGGGCTCTTTTTTTTTTTTTTTTCCCCTCTTTCGCGGAACTCAGCTTTTAGTAAGGAACTTCTGCAAGGTAGTCTGTGAAGTCGTGTGGTGTGTTTTTTTTTTTTTTTTTTTGTCTTCACATCATGGTGCAGCAAGGTCAGTTTTTCTGCAAACAGTATGCAACTGCTCAAATAACACAAATTGTTCTGTGTCCTGTTCACACCACAACCACACAGTCCGCTTGAAAACTGATGTCTCTACAAGCGAAATCTGCGTGTTTTTTAATCAGTTTTCATGCACATATGGTATGAATAAGCTTAGTCTCTCTACTCGTACTTGCCCTCCAGTGAAGTATCTTGGTAATGTTAGGGCCTTTTCACACAAGCTGTCTGATCAGGTCCGCCTGTCAGTTTTTCAGGCGGATCTGATAGGACCCGCCGTTCACCCTTATGGTGCCATGGATGTCAGCGGTGACATGTCTGACACCCGCTGCTATCCCCCCAATCCTGTCTGCCAAATCCAGACCGATGGTGGTCCTATTTTTTCGGATCGAAAGAAAACGGACAGGCTGTCCGTTTATCATCCGATTTCCCCATAGAGGAGAGCGGGACTCTGTCACCACTCTGCCCAGTGAGTGAAGACGGACCTGTCATCCACCTGCTTAGCAGAGCGATCCCCCTGCTGAGAAAGTGAAGTCCTTCAAACTGAGGCGTCCGTGTAAAAGGGGCCCTAACATTATTCCAATTCTTCTGATGTGCAACTTTTATTCGAAGGAAGTAAATTCTATAATCATTTTAAGGCCTCATGCACAATGGTTTCTTGTAAATGCTGTTTATCCTTACAGGAGAAAATCAGCGTTATAAACTCTCCTAAGCTGCATTTATTTTTCAAACCAGTTTAGCAGAGTTTGGTGTTTGGGAGTTTAATTAGCCAGAATTTTGGCAATTGAAATGAATAAACTCTGACATGCTAAACAAGCCTAACGTTTAGATACATGTAGTGTGTGTTTTTTTTGTTTTTTTTTTTTATGCCCCAAGGCTCCTTTTCTGAATGCAATACTTCTGCGTCAGGATAGGAGCTTTGTCTGCCTCTAAACTCTGCTGCTCCTGTCCCCTGGTCTGGCCTAATGCCCACTGCTGCTCCTGTCCCCTGGTCTGGCCTAATGCCCACTGCTGCTCCTGTCCCCTGGTCTGGCCTAATGCCCACTGCTGCTCCTGTCCCCTGGTCTGGCCTAATGCCCACTGCTGCTCCTGTCCCCTGGTCTGGCCTAATGCCCACTGCTGCTCCTGTCCCCTGGTCTGGCCTAATGCCCACTGCTGCTCCTGTCCCCTGGTCTGGCCTAATGCCCACTGCTGCTCCTGTCCCCTGGTCTGGCCTAATGCCCACTGCTGCTCCTGTCCCCTGGTCTGGCCTAATGCCCACTGCTGCTCCTGTCCCCTGGTCTGGCCTAATGCCCACTGCTGCTTCTGTCCCCTGGTCTGGCCTAATGCCCACTGCTGCTCCAAAAAACATATGTTTAGGAGTTTTGGCTTTTTTTTTTTTTTTTTCTTTGCCAAAGCCCTCCGCTCAATTAAAGCCTCTGTCCATGTATACACAGGCTTTTACCAGCGTTCAGGAGCAGCAGAGTTTAGAGGTAGTCAAAGCTCCTCTTCTGACGCAGAAGAATCGCATTCAGGAGAGGAACTTTTGGGCATAAAAACACTAGACGCATTCAGCACTTAAGCATTTATTCATTTCAATAGCCCCCTAAGGGCTCATGCACACCATCTCAAAGAAGCAGCTCCTCCAGGCTTTTGAGCTTTTTTTTTTTTTTTGCTGCCTGGAAACTCCCCTCCATGTTAGTGGAAATGTGTCCATGCACACTGGGTTTTTCAGGAGTTTACAGACATATGCTCTTACAGCCAGAAAAACCCACCAAACTCAAGTTTTTGAGAGGAACTTTCGAAAAGACGCCTAAGTGCCCAAAAAATGCGCAAAACTCAAAAATTGAGGAAAAATGAGCTGAGGGGAGGGTTTGTGGAAAAAATGCTTATGCTCAATAAACGTGCAAAAAAGCACAAGCTTTTAGGCAGAGAATAAAAGCTCAAATGCCTGTGAAAGCAGCTTTTGTTTTTTTGCTCCTGCAGTGTGCATGGACCCCCATAGGCTTTTAGGCCTCATGCACACGAGATGCTGTTAAACGCGCATTCAGAGGCAGTTGGACACTTTTTTTCAACTGCCCCTGAACTCATTCAATGTTATCCTATGTGTCCATGTACACATTCTCGTTTTTAGGCAATTGCGTTTAACCTCGTTTTTCCAGACGCCAAACGCGGCTAAATGTCGGTACCGTGTTTAGCCACGTTTGCGTTTTTAAGTGTTTTTAAAGGAACCCTATTTTTTGGACCAGAAAACACAGAAATATGATGGTAAACTGCAGCAGAGAATGACATTTTGCGACCCGAGTTTGAGGCCCCATATCTCGGGGCCACTTGGTACTAGGAACCCCAAATTTGGTGTGCAAACACAGTGGAACTAACACTACAACATATCCAAGTGGCCTTGAGATACGGGGCCCCAAAGTCGGGTCGCAAAATGTCAAGCACTTCTCTGCAGCAGAGAATGACATTTTGTGACCCTACTTTGTGGGGGCCCATATCTCAGGGCCACTTGATGCTAGGAACCCCAGCTTTGGATATGTCCACTGTGTTTTCACACAAAATTTGGGATTCCTAGCACCAAGTGGCCCTGAGATATGGGGCCCCAAACTCAGGTCGGAAACTGTCAATCTCTGCTGCAGAAGTGCTGGACATTTTGAGACCCGACTGGGGTTCCTAGCACCAAGTGGCCCCGAGATAAAATGTCATTCTCTGCTCTGCAGACGTTTCTAGACGCAAACGCAGCAAAACGGGCGTTTCTAAACGCCGGTTTCAGCTTTTAAAAACATGTGTTCAGCAGAGTTTGCACCGGCGTCTCGTGTGCATGAAGCCTAAGGGCTCTTTCACATGGGACGGATCCATGATGATCCGCCCTGTGAACATCTGCTTGCTCAGCAGGGATCGGCACAGCAGTAAGATGACAGGTCTGTCTCTGCACACTGTGCAGCGACGGACCTGTCAGAGTGCCTCTCTCTCCTATGGGGGATCGGATGATGACGGACCGTAGAGTCCGTCGTCACCCCATCCGATCCGAAAACGGATGGAAAAATAGGTTTTTCCTCTGCTACACTTTTTCGGATCGGAGCGGGTCGGATGTCAGCGGACACGTCTTCGCTGACATCTGGCGCTCCATAGAGATCTATGGGGGGTCCGTTCAGGTCCGCCTAAAAAACTGACAGGCGGACCTGAACGGATCGTTCGTTCGTCTGAAAGAGGCCTAAGTGAGGAGTTCAGGAGCTTTGTAAAAAAAAGCCAAAAGCTTATAAATGTGAGGTTAGGAGCAGAAGTGTGCATGAGGCTTTATTTCTGAGACACTAAAAAACAAAATGAAAGTAAACGATGCCATGGAATTAGATAAAGCCAAGGACGATCAAACTCCACTTTGTCTAGTTCCTGATCGTTTGTTACATTCCACTTTCTACATAAGATAAGAAAGCGAGTGATGTGAGATGTTAATCAGCAAATTAGAAGTTGTGAAATCTTGAGAAGGGAGGGGGGGGGGGAGAACATTCCAGCATTCCCTCTGTGTATGAGATAGTCAGCGCAGAACCGTTATACAAATAGATGTTTGTGCTGAAAAGAGCAATATACTGAAATGTCTTTGTCCCCAGTTTTATCTGTGTAAGGTTTTGTATTTTTTTGGGGTTTTTTTTATTTTGTTTTTTTTTTTTTTTTTTTTTTTTTATCAAACTTTCACTGCAGAGGCCTGTTGCAATTTGCACGTACTCGTGCATTCCACTCGCTTCCCATTTTTGGCCTCTTTCACATGAACTATCCGTTCAGGTCCGCCTGTCAGTTTTTTAGGCGGACCCTCCATAGACCTCTATGGACCGTCGGATGTCAGCGGTGACATGTCCGCTGACATCCGACCCGCTCCGATCGGAAAAAGTGTAACGGAGGAAAAACCTACTTTTCCAACCGTTTTCGGATTGGGTGACGACTGTCTCTACGGTCCGTCGTCATCCGATTCCCCCATAGAGGAGCGTCATCCGATCCCCCAGTGTGCAGCGACAGACCTGTCATCTGCCTGCTCGGCGGGGATCCACGGATCCACATGGTCAACCACACTAGCTTGGCATCTATACCGCCAATCAAAACAAAGTGCTGCATGCATTGTGTCCCCTGAGGATTATAGTGAGATTACTTTAACAAAGTCTACCTGGCTGTAGATTGAACCAGCAAGGTTATTTTTAAATAAAGTGAATCTTTAGTCCGAAAATGAAGTCCTGCTAGATGACTTCAGGCTGGCCCCTTTTTCAGGTATAGCTATGTACAGCTTTAAAACTAAGTACCTATACTGTTTAAGATCCAGTAATACGGTCTCACCCTGCTCTGCACATGCTCAGTTGCTCTCCAGTTTTCAGCACTGTGCCTGAAATCGCAGCCACTAGAGGCCGATCTTTTGACGGTCTAAAGATTTACTGCTGCTCACAGGGGCTATGGGCTTCAGCAAAATGGCGGCCTCCTTTAAAAACAAACGGGAACAATGCTGTTGCAGCACATTAATTTTGATAGCATAATTCTTGGGGAATGTATGTCCCTTGCTAAAGGACATTATTTTTTAATCAAGTTGTTATGGGTAATGTTTTCACTTTTACCCTGGATTACAAAAAGGCTTGTATATCGCATATAACCCTTGTCATTCTCTTCTTCCTCTCCTAGAAAATCAGAGTGGAGGTCCACGAAGCTCCAGCGAACAGTTCTGTCGTGGCCTCTGACGATTTTGCTGAGGAGTTGACCTGTCTACTGTGCAAAGAGCTCTTTAAGGACCCCGTCGTGGTGGAATGTGGCCACAACTTCTGCCGCAACTGTATCGACAAGGCCTGGGAGGGTCAGGATTCCTTTACGTGCCCCGACTGTAAGGAAGTCATAACTGAGAAGAGATACACTAGCAACCGAGCCCTGGCCAACCTGGTGAAGAAGACTGCTGGGACTCCAGCAACAACTCCGGCAAAGACCATAGTGAAGGAGAAGGTTCCACCTCCTGAGAACTGTCATGTGCACGAGGAGAGGCTGAAACTTTTCTGTAAAGATGATGGAGACTTAGGATGTGTTATCTGTCGAGAGTCTCTGAAACATGCCAACCACAACTTCCTTCCCATCCTGGATGCAATGGGTGTGTACAAGGTAAGATGTATTCTGAGTACTAATAATCTTTACTATATGGCCAAAAGTTTGTGAACCCTGGTCCCTAACCATCAATCTTTGGGCTCAACCATGGGCCGTAATATACAATTTTCATCACCCTTTAAAGGCTTTAATGGGTGGGTCAACTCTTCTATGAAGGCTTTCCACAAGTCTTTGGATTTCTTTAGGAAAGAACATTTGTGAGGTCCAGGTATTGAATGAGAAGACCTGGATGGCAATCAGCATATCTCAATGGGGTTGAAATCATTGCTCTGTGCAGGCCACTCACGTTCCCCTACATCAAATCAGATTTTTTATGGAGCAGAGTTTGTGCACATGGATGCAATCAGGCTGGAACGGGAAAGACCCTTCCTCCAAGGTTGTCTGAAATGTTTTTGTATGGTGTAGCATTAACTGTACCCTTCACTGGGAAACACCTGAGCTCAGTCATTTGGAGGGGTGTCCACATACTTTTGGCTATGTATTGTTTTGAGTTGGTCAGGTTTGATAGGTGTACTATGGTTGGGTGGGTAACCTGTTTAACTTGTTAACATTTTGTTCTCTACAGACAGAGCTGTCTTCTATGGTAACTCCCCTGGAAGAAGCCTTGAAGGTGGCTGAAAAGATGGCTAAGCAGCAAAACGAAAAGATTGACAAACACAGAGTAAGTAAAGGACACCCTGGCATCTTGTGTGTGTATATAGGTAGAAGTCAGGCATACGCGCCTATAAGATGGCAAAATTTCAACTTTAACCACCAAGTTCACCACCTTCCTGCCCAGGCCAATTTTCATCATTGGATACAGATAATCGCATGATAAAGAGCCTATGTCATAGCGCATCACCGATCGTGGTAAAGAGCCTATCGCTAAGAATGGGAGGACTTCATGATATCCTCCCAGAACGAGAGTGCTCCCGCCCGTCCATTTCACTATACTGCGGGTGGGAAGCAGTGAAATACCATTAGGCATGCATAATGCAGGCTCCTAGCCAGTCCCGTGTTTTTTTTTTTTTTTTTTTTTTTTTCTGAACTGTAACACTTCTTGCCCTTCACAGAACAACATGAAGGAGTACCGGGAGCACATTGAGGCTGAATTTGTGAAGCTGCACAATTTCCTGAAGGAGCGAGAGGAGAAACTGCTGGGGAAACTCCAGACAGAGGGTGAAAGTCTGCTGTCAGAAATGGAGGAAAATATCGCCAAGATACAGGAGAATATTGACAGCATCAAAGAGAGCATTGCTATAGCCAGCGAAAAAATGAACGACGAAGACTCCATTTCTTTCTTGACCGTAAGTGTTGCAGCCACTTTGAATTGGAATGTTCATTTGTTCTCTTTTTGGATCTAACGTGATTTTTTTTTATTTTTCTTTTGCTCCCCCACAGGATATCAAATCCTTCATTAAGAAGTAAGTGTGTTTTTTTTTTTTTTTTTTTTTTTCTATATCCACCTTCTATTAAAAGTCTTGTATGGCCTTAAATATATCAATTATTTAGGTAGACGGATTAGTGATATTTTATACCCATTGATGTCATCACTGGGTCTCTGCTTCTCCATGCAGTGCAGGTAGGCCATGGCTGGTGGGTTGGTGCTATATTACATTTACTTATATAACGCTGTCAGTTTACACAACGCTTTACGCGTCTCAAATTCATATACTAGGTCCAATTTAGACAGACAATTAACAGCATGTCTTTGGAGTGTGGGAGGAAACAGAAGTACCTGGAGGAAACCCACTCAGGTGCAGGGAGAACATGCAAACTCCAGGCAGGTAGTGCCATGGTTGGGACTTGAACTGATGACCCCAGTGCTGCCAGGGGAAAGTACTAACCACTTAGCCACTGTTCTGCCCATATACATAAAGTCTTGGGAAAATATCACAGCACCGTGCCTTGCACCTTGTCAAGAGACCTCAGCTCTGAAAAAAAGGCAGTGGGCTTGCTTTGGAAGATGTTATGCAAATGCCAAAATATCCTAATGGCGGTCAGTCTGCAGGAGTTGACATTCCTTGGCAGTCTGCGTTTGCATAGAGAGCTCCTTAAACTGGAACTTTAGTCAGAAAATGAAGTCCTGATCACTTCAGGCTTGCCCCTTTTGCAGGTATTGCTATATAAACCATTAAAAATATTATACGGTTTAAAATCCAGTAATAGTCATGCTCAGTTGCCCTCTATTTTTCAGCACTGTGCCTAAAATTGGAGGCACTAGAGGCCGATCTACTGTCTAAAGATTTACTGCTGTTCGCAGGGGCTTCAGCAAAATGGCAGCTTTTGTCAAGAAAACAGGAGCAATGCTGAAGGCAGTTTATAGCACACACTAATTTTGGTAGCATAATTATTGTGTAATGCATACTGTTTAAAATCCAGTAATACACTGTCTCACCCTGCTGTGCGCATGCTCAGTTCCCGATAAGGACTGCTCTGGGCAAAATGGTGGCCTCCAGCAAAGAACAGGAGCAATGCCGGAGGCAAGTGGGATTTCACCCTAAAACTAAAATCTATAAATCTGCTGGCATCCACAACCTAATAACCTATCTAGCCCTGTAAAGAAGAAACCGCTATACATCCTTTTTTTTTGTGAAGCCGCTCCGGTCCTTTCTGCCGCGACAGATGCTCTGCATGAGTAGACAGCCGACAGCAGCTGTCAAGTGATGTCACCCATAGTGTTACTATGGTGCTTCTGTTGTCAGCTGCCTCTCCTGCACCCACCTACACAGAGAAGCCGCCGCTGACAGCTCAGCGTGCGACCGGAGCAGCTGCAGAAAAAAATATGTATATCGATTTTCTACTAGATAGGTTAGTCTTCAATCGTGGATGCCTGTAGATTTACAGATTTTAGTGTTGGGGTGAACTTCTACTTTTAAAGAATATTTTTTTTTATCAAGCTGTAATCAGTAAAGTTCCGCTTCAAAGTGGTTGGTTCTAAAGGCTCCAGGTTTTTTTAATCTTCATGAGTTCAATTCATGAAGGTAAAATACTTTGTGTGTGCGCAGGGGCCCCCCCTAATACCTACCTGAGCCCTATTGTGATGTGCATGAGAGCCTCGGCATCCCCCCCCCCCCCGGGACTCTCCCTCATTGGCTGAGGCAGCAGGAGCCAATCGCAGCCAATGAGGGGAGAGACCCTCTGAGTGTGAATGGAGCAGAGGCTTGGGAGAGAGCCTGCTCGGGTGCACCCATAGCAAGCTGCCTGCTGTGGGGGCACTGGACTTGAGGAAGGGGCCAAGAGCACTGGCAGGGGACCCGAGAGAAGGATCGGGACTGCTGTGTGCAAACCCATTAAACAGAGAAGGCAAGTATAAATGTGTGTGGTGTGTGTTTTTTTTTTTTTTTTTTTTATCACTTTATGTAGCTCTCGTATGTGATACACTTCAGATTTAAAGGTGTAGTTCATATTTGTAACTGTTTAATATTATACCTATATTAGGGGGTGTAACCTGGAACATTTCCTCAAGGCCCCTTTCACACTGGGGCGGTTTGCAGGCGTTATTGCGCTAAAAATAGCGCCTGCAAACCGCCCCTAAACGGTCTCCGCTGTTTGTTCAGTGTGAAATCCCGAGGGCTTTCACACTGAAGCGGTGCGCTGGCAGGAGAAGAAAAAATCTCCTGCGAGCCACATCTTTGGAGCGGTGAAGGAGCTGTGTATTCACCGCTCCTAAACCGCTCCTGCCCATTGAAATCAATGGGACAGCGCGGCTATACCGCGGCTATAGCTGTGCTATACGAGGGGTTTTAACCCTTTTTTGGCCGCCAGCGGGGGGTTAAAACCGCACCGCTAGCGGCCGAATACCGCGGTAAAACTGTTTTACCGCCGCCGCCCCCTACCGCCCCAGTGTGAAAGGGGCCTAACTGAATTGTGGAATGCTTCTCCCTGTTGCTGCTTTTTGAATCCGGCACAGTTGTGCTTCATTCACTCATATTTTCATTAGGATTTGTAAATGGAATGCCTACAAGTTTAATCTCCCACTGTAGCAGAGGGTTTCCTAGATCTCAATGGCTTTCAAATGCTGCAAGGGCGTCTAGGGTTCACATCACCAGCCCCATAATGGAGCCTACTTCCATATAGACATGGGGCTGGGATGTAAATCATGCTGGAGCCTGTGCAGTGCATCCATGATGCGGTTGCAATGCTCTGCAGGCCTGAATGCAAAACGATCAATACACGCTTTTTTGTTTCTATTAGCACCTCAGTTCAGGTGTTTGGACTTTTCATTTTAGAGTTGGGTGTAGTAAGGCTAAATAAGGAGGCTTGTATAAATATTGACCTTTTACAGTTCTACATTAAGGCTCGGTTCACATTGCCATGACTTATGGTGCGACTTTGCCAGGAGACTCCCTTTGATATTTTGCTAGCAACTTGAGTATGACTTGATGCAGCTTTTTTAAGCAACTTTCAGGGAATGCCTGGATAATCTTCCTGTAATGTCGCATCCAAATCACATCAATATCAATGATCCAATTTTGAGGCGACTTTCATTAAAGTCTTTGGGCACAAGTCGGATAGAAGTCCCACAGGAACCTTTTAAATTTTGGAGCGACTTCAGTAGTGCTAATTAACGGGCTCTCATTGACTGACATAAGACTTCAAGTCAAATGACATGCGAAATTCTAAGTCGGATTCCAAGTTGCAACCGAGCCTAAGACAGAATATGTGCAATCTATTTTTGTCATTTTTGTATAATAAAATACAAAGTGGTATTATAAGACATGTGTTGCCTATTCATGATCGAATGAATAAGTCACAAATTACACCATGAGAAATAGTAACCTAATACTAAATACGTCATGAACATGTGGGGAAAAAAAACATCCAGAGCATCACAGCCAGACATGGTAGGTGTTAATACTGAATATTAGATTTTGTAATGACTCAGGCCTTTTTATAAAGCCAAACTCCAGGACAAAATTAGACCCACATAAAGCTCAGGTTATCCAGGATCTATGCTTGTCTGGGCTCAAGGAAAGGGGTGGATGAAGCTGGGCCTCATTCAGTCTGAAGTAGGGCAGCAACCCATTGCCATGTCTTAAAGCAGAACTACACTAAGCATCAAAAACATTCTTTAAAGTGGATGTAAACCTTTACATATACGCAGGAAAGTGAACAGCTTCAGATAATACAGAGAGAGAGAGATGAAACAAATCTCCCTACGTAAGTTTTACATGTATATCGTGTATATTCTTTAGAAAGCGCTCTTTAGATTTTCTCTTCCTGGTCAGCACTGCGGTGAAGCCAAGACAGCTGATTGGAGGAAAGGCACACACCCTCTCATAGGTAGAGACTTTCAGCTCTGTTTGTTGAATATCCGGTTATGGGGCTGTTTCTCTGCAGCAAGAAATGGAGTTACTTGTCTGGATAAAAGGAAAATGGATGCAGCCTGATCAATGCCCATCTACAGCCTCACAAATGCCCATCTACAGCCTCACAAATGCCCATCTACAGCCTCACAAATGCCCATCTACAGCCTCACAAATGCCCATCTACAGCCTCACAAATGCCCATCTACAGCCTCACAAATGCCCATCTACAGCCTCACAAATGCCCATCTACAGCCTCACAAATGCCCATCTACAGCCTCACAAATGCCCATCTACAGCCTCACAATTGCCCATCTACAGCCTCACAATTGCCCATCTACAGCCTCACAATTGCCCATCTACAGCCTCACAATTGCCCATCTACAGCCTCACAAATGCCCATCTACAGCCTCACAATTGCCCGTCAATGCAGCCTGATCAATGCCCATCTACAGCCTCACAATTGCCCATCAATGCAGCCTGATCAATGCCCATCTACAGCCTCACAATTGCTCATCAATGCAGCCTGATCAATGCCCATCTGCAGCCTGATCAATGCCCATCTGCAGCCTCACAAATGCCCATCTGCAGCCTCACAATTGCCCATCAATGCCCATCTACAGCCTCACAATTGTCCACCAATGCAGCTTGATCAATGCAGCCTTATCAATGCCCATCTACAGCCTCACAATTGCCCATCAATGCAGCCTGATCAATGCCCATCTACAGCCTCACCATTGCCCATCAATGCCCATCTACAGCCTCACCATTGCCCATCAATGCCCATCTACAGCCTCACCATTGCCCATCAATGCCCATCTACAGCCTCACCATTGCCCATCAATGCAGCTTGATCAATGCAGCTTGATCAATGCCCATATGCAGCCTCACCATTGCCATGAATGCAGACTGATCAATGTCCATCTGCAGCCTCACCTCAGATTACTGCTGTCTCGGAGGCGGTCGGGACGAGCACCATCAGCTTACATACAGCGAGAATCTCCTGTTTACTCGGGGGGCCTCTAAGTCCCACTTCCTGGACCGGCTTCTATGATAGACAGAACAATGGTCCAGTGCCGGCCCAGGAGACGGGCTTCCTATTAAAGAGGCTGCTGACTAAACAGGAGTTTCTCGCTGTATGTAATCTGACGGCTCTTGTCTTGCCCCCTCCCCGTTCCATCCTAGGCAGCCCAAATTGCAGTATCGGCGTATAACATGCACACTATTTGCCCCCGATTTTCAGGGTGAAAAAGTGCTCGTCATACACCAATAAATACAGTATATACCTTCACCCCCCTACATCGGCTAACACCTTCTATAAAGCACCTTTACCCTTTTCTTCCAGGTGTCAGGATCAGCAGAAAGAGGCCTTGTCACCTGGGAACAAACTCATTGACAAGGAGCTGAGCGCAGAGGCTTACAAGGTGCCCATTCAGGCCTCGATGTGGGAGGACTTGAAGACTGCCGTTGTTCCAAGTAAGTTTTATTTTTATTTTTTTGTTTTTTGTGTTTTTTTCCCCCCCCTTGATTATGGATGATCTTTTCACAAGTGAGCAGTATGCTGTGCTTACGGGTTGGGGGTCCTGAAACTGCAGTTTGCTTTTTGGTCAGACTGTGGTTAGTGGGAGAAAAACAAAAAAAAAAGCCCTTTCTATGGTGGTAGGTGGGAGTAGCAAAATGGCTTGGCGTCAGTGGAAGTAAAAATGACGGCTGTCAACGACAGAGAAAACCGCCCAGAGTGGGTGGTCCGTGGGGTAAAATATTGTCCCCTGCCTTAGTGACCAATGGGAGGAATCGTGCCCCATAGTGTGGTGTCGGTTATGAAAGTCCCTTATTGGGGTTTACATTTACGTATATTCCGTGACCCGCTCTGCTTCTCTAATGGCTGGTTGGAGATCACTCCGCCTGTGGTGCCCAAGATAAATTGCCGGGTGCTACAAAGTACTGTATTTACTTCCCATTTAGAACCACTGATGGTTTCCACTTTGTTTTATATGGCTGAACTAGAAAGCATCGGGTGGTCACATTGTATAAGATTGAGAGCTTTCCATATTACTGTTGCTTTACTCTACACCAGTGGTTCTCACCCTCACTCCTCAAGTACCCCCAATGGGCCATGTTTTGGGAGCTTCCTTTAGATAAAATAGCTCCTATCAATACCAAGTCATTGATATTGATTTTAAAGAGGAAGTAAACCCTGCAAAATATCTTTTTTTTTTTTTTTTCTCTAATATTTCAATGTTTTTTTTACCTTGCCAAGCAAGCGATCTATAAATTAGTCCTAAACGAGCGTTGGAAGTACTTTTTTTTTTTTTTTTTTTTTTTGTGATTCTCCTGTATCTGTATTCCTGTCTGCGCCATTCTTTGTCCTGTTTGCTGAAGCCGATGCGGACGTCCTTTCCGCCTTTAGTTCGTATCCCTGCCGAAATCTCGCACGAATGCGTCGTAACCAAGCCTCCATCTCAATTGCCGTTACTACGGCAACAGAGCATTCTCAATGAGAACAGTAAATGACTATCAAAGCTATCATCGCGAGGCTTTCTCTGTGCCGTTCTGAGTGTCAGATAATGAAACGGCAGGCAGAGGAAGCTGAAACGGCACACAATGTGTGCCGTTAATGAGGCTACCTAGTGCGCAAGCGCGGGTGACGTCACAGGACAAAAAGACGATTTGCATCGCAAAGAAAAATGTGAGTGCACTTTCACAGACCGTGATAAGCTGCCCGTGCTATGTAGATTCCATTGATGTAAAGTTTTGTGTAAAGGGGTTTACAACCACTTTAAAGCAGCTGTGTAAAGGAAAACATATCCCGTTAGGGGGTTTTAAGACTGAGGTTGAGAAGCACTGCGCTACACTGTCTGAGGCCAGAATTAGATCCCTGGGTGGAGATGATCCCCTCCGACTTTCTTTTGCTTATATTCCATTCCTGCCCCTATTGCAGTTTTATATAATATAAAGTGGAGCTTTAGTCAGGAAATTAAGTCCTGCTAGATCACTTTGTGCTGGTCTCTTTTGCAGGTATAGCTATGAAAAACTTAAAAAAAAAAAAAATAAGGCTTATAGTGTTTAAAATTCAGTAATACTCTCTCACCCTGCTCAGCACATGCTCAGTTGCTCTGTTTTTCAGGCACTTTGCTGAAAATGTAAGAGGCTGATCTGCTGACGGCCTAAAGATTTACTGCTGCTCAGGGCCTTTGGGCTTCAGCATAATGGCCGCTTCCAGCATGAGGAAACTGGAGCTATGCTGGAGGCAATTTACAGCACACACTAATTTTGGTAGCATTATGTGCAATGTATGTTTCTTACTAAAGAACATTATTTATTTTTTATCAAATTGTAATGAGTAAGGTTCCACTTTAACCTTTTTTTGAATCGCTTTAAGAATCTGAGCGCTATGGACCCCCCTCCCCAGAAATGGTCACATAAACTCTTGGACTTGGCATGCAATGAATATATGTACTTTATTGTATTGAAATGTGATTGCCTTATACATATGACATACAGAAAGTTTGAATAATGTAATCTGTCTTCACTAAAAACCTCACTCCTTTTCATGGAAAGACCACTTTACAAAAATGAAATACAATCCTCTTGTGCAAATTAAACAAAACTTTTTTTTTTTTTTTTTAATTCTGCTCAAATCTACTACTACTTCTTCTATTACTACTACCACTAGAAAATGAGAATTAGTCTTTGCTCTTATGGAGTGGCACAAGATACCAGCTGTGCAGAGAAGGATGATACAAATTTAAATGTTAAACATGGGACAACAAGTCGAGAGGCTGAGCGGTCTGTGCTATAAGCAGTGACAGGGTGCTTTTTTATTTTATAATTTCGTTCAATAGTAAGCACTCATTCACACTGAACACGGCTTTGAAATCGTGCATCTTCATCTAAACTCGCACAATTTCAAAGCTGTATTTCAGTCTGACTTCAGGGGTGACTTAAAAGACCTCAATGCGGGTTCCTGCACAGATGTCTATTAAAGTTGCCAAAAGTAGTGCAGGAACTACTTTTGGAAATTGGCGTGGAGTTGCATTGATTTTGGACGCTCCCATTGCCTGTGTTCTGTCAAAACAGCCAACTTGACAATCTCCAGCTACGTCCCTTCCGGTGACTCTCTCCATCGGTAATTGGAGATTTGGACGAGTTTGCTGTTTTGACACAACACCTGGCAGCGTATACACTACGGTACACAATATAAGTGGATGTTAGTCCACCCGCTAATAACTAACATGGCCGCCTGCAAGGTGGCAACAACTTTTTCCTCCTCAGCCGCTGTTCTGTCAAAACAGCCGACTCGTCATGTACCGTAGTGTATACGCTGCTGGTGTTGTCAAACAGCCAACTCGTCAATCTCCATTTACTGATAATGGAGAGTCACCGGAAGTGACATGTTTGGTTGGAGATTTCAATGAGTTGGCCATTTTGACACACCGGCAATAAGCTGCGTTATGATCTGTTAAATTGTGCCGATGGGAACTGGGTCTGAACCATTGAATGGGACAAGGGGGGAGGGCTGTACAGTGAATGCAAATGTTTATATTTATCAGACCCTCATTGACCGACCGAAAAACCCATCCATGGACCCCAGGTTTAAGAACCCCCTTCCTTATTGGATGGTATAACACCTTGCAAGCTTACAATAAATCTGCCACTGACCAAGTCCCCTTTTTTGGGGTTCTTTACGAAAGGCAAAGCCACTTTTCACTACAAGTGCAAAGTGCACTTGAAATTGCACTGAAAGTGCACTTGGAAGTGCAGTCGTTGTAAATCTTAGGGGTAGATCTAAAATGAGGGGAAGCTCTGCTGATTTTATTATCCAATCATGTGCGAGCTAAAATGCTGTTTTTTTTTATTCTCCTTGCATGTCCCCCTCGGATCTACAGCGACTGCACTTCCAAGTGCACTTGTAGTTTGCACTTGAAGTGCAAAGTGGATTTGCCTTTAGTAAGAAAAAAAACCTTTGTCACCTTATGCAGCCTTGGCCACCACTTAATGCTCTTAAAGTATATCAAAGTTACCCTTTTAAAAACAAGCCAAATGGGACCTCAATGTTTGCCTATTACCTAGTTTTTATTTAAAATAACCAGAAGTACTTTATTTTTTCCTTCGTATTTGTAGTCATATATCTGCCCTAACCCCTCAGTGTATGTCTCTTCCCTGACGGGCAGATATTTCCCCCTGCTCTGATGTCAGGATAATAAAAGTGAGGGGGGGGAGGGGTTAGCTGTATTTGCAAGTCAGCACTTGGCTGTTGTCAGAGCTCACACTGTAACAGCGCATGCGCACTAGAGGAAGAGTGCACTATACAGACACTTAGTGCACACTTAAAGCTGAACTCCGGGCACAAAACATTACTTTAAATATTCCTTAGTAACCAGAAAAGAGATAAATCCACTTTGTGCACCAATTGCCTCTACAAACTCAGATATGACCTTGTAAAAATAGCAGTGAGCTTTGCTGTTGGAGGGACCCGGGGGGGGGGGGGGGGGACTCCACCCACTACAAGCTAAAATACAGGACCAACCCTACAAAAAGGAAGAGAGTAGCCACGACCTCTGCACAAAGGCAAGGTTTCATACAGGATTATTGCAGAGATCTGGAAAAAATACACAAAGTATACCAGGATTCTAGTTAAGAATACACATGAACATGTTCATTTACACAATATTTGCTTATGCCGGAGTTCAGCTTTAATGAAGCGGTTCAGCTATCCAGGTGTGGCCAACACTTGGGTGATCAGGGATTTCAGTAGCGGCTGAAGAGCGTTATTCTGGACCTCCAGTGATGATTGGGAGCAAAGCAAGATCATCAGGTAATTTAACCACTTAAGCTAAGAATATTATCATTGTGCATTTTTTATTGGAATGTTGCAGTAGGTTTTTTTTTTTTTTTTTGCCTAAAGAAACATTTTAAACTGGTTGTGAATCCTTACATATGTCAGGTAAAATGACTGGGCTCAGGTGATGCACAGAGATGAAACCAATCCTCCTACATAAGTTGTACTGGTTTATTCTCAGTCCTCATTTCTCTATGGCTTTTCAAAGTACAGAATAAACACAGCATGCTCTCTGCTGCAGGGGCAGGGTTCTGATGCCAAACAGTGCAGAGCAAGGAGCTGAGTGTAATCTGAGGCCTGAGTGGAAGGAATGGACACGGTCCTCTACAGTCTCATGCACAGTTGAGTCTGTCGATCACCTACTGAGTGCCGGGGGAAGAGACTGGGCTGTCTCCCAGGATTCACTCGTGTCCAGTTAAACTATCAGGGACTCATGTAGATGGTAAAAGGAAGGAGCAAGCACACAGAAATCACACTAAGGATTTTGGATTGAGACTAGTGCACACTATAGAGCAGGGGTCTCAAACTGGCGGCCCTCCAGCTGGTGCAAAACTACAAGTCCCATGAGGCCTTGCAAGGCTGACAGTTAAAATCATGACTCCCACAGACAAAGGCATGATGGGACCTGTAGTTTTGCAACAGCTGGCGGGCCGCCAGTTTGAGACCCCTGCTATATAGAGGGATATGTTTTTGTTCATTTCAGAGAATTGCAACCACTTCCCGACCAGCCTATTGTAGTACTACAGCCATGTGGATGTCCTATGTCAGTGATGGCGAACCTTGGCACCCCAGATGTTTTGGAACTACATTTCCCATGATGCTCAACTACACTGCAGAGTGCATAAGCATCATGGGAAATGTAGTTCCAAAACATCTGGGGTGCCAGGGTTCTCCACCACTGTCCTATGATGTCCCACTCGTGTGCCTCATGAACACAAGGTCGTTGTACGTCAGTTGTACACAATGACTCGGTTATTCTTAGCCATTGTGTGATCTCTGTGTGGTTGGTCAGTCATCACATGGTACAGGACCAATCACGCAAACACAGTAAAAAAACTCTCCTGCGCTCAGTTGTCCATGAACCAAATGTGTGGTGCGACCGCCTAAAAAGGTAATGCCTACTGTCTTGCAGCCCTCCTTTGAACAATGGGTATTCAAGCTAGAAAAAAACAGAAAAGGAGGGCGCACCAACCTAGTGCATTACCACTAATAAACTTTAATGCAGCATAAAAACAGCAGAAATACTACTCACAAACGAGCTTGGAAAACCAGCTTTTGAAAAGGGCGCAACAGCGCTGTTTCTGTGAATCGACACACCAGGACCTATTGCCAAGAGGGTCAAACCGGTGCAAACTGCTAACGCGTTTTGGGGGAGCACCCCTTTCTTCAGAGCCTGAGCGGGCAATGGTTCCGCAATGGCACGCTCAGGCTCTGAAGAAAGGGGTGCTCCCCCGAAACGCGTTAGCCGTTTGCACCGGTTTGACCCTCTTGGCAATAGGTCCTGGTGTGTCGATTCACAGAAACCGCGCTGTTGCGCCCTTTTCAAAAGCTGGTTTTCCAAGCTCGTTTGTGAGTAGTATTTCTGCTGTTTTTATGCTGCATTAAAGTTTATTAGTGGTAATGCACTAGGTTGGTGCGCCCTCCTTCTTTTCTGTTTTTTTCTAACAGGACTAATCACAGCAGTCCTTTACCATATGATGGCTGTGGCTAATCACAGTAGTACACAATGGCATAGGAATAAATGCCGTTCACAAAAAATGATTGCTTATTGGTTTTGACCACTGTATTGCCTATCCTAATGTGGAGAGAAAAAATCCAGTACAGCTCCCTAGAGCAGCAGTGTCATTATGGTGACACTGCACTGCTCTGACTTTATTTTTTTTTACATACAGTCACCAGTTAGTCTTCCTAATCACCACCAAACCAGTCATTATGGTGAAACTGTACTGCTCTGGTGACGTATAAAGAAAAGTGAATTGAAAAACTTAATTTAATTTAGTTTCAATAGTTTTTTTTATTAGTTCTGGAAAAACCAAGAAGATTTTGGTAGAGCGGCGAACAATCTTCACACGCATGTAACAAGAGACATATAAATGTGAGGCTTAATGGGAACTAGTGAAGACCATAACACACACAAGTTAGGTCTGCCATGAGGCCCCTCAACACAAACTTGTGTATAAGGGAGGACAGTAACTGATCATCCACACCGTCTCACCTAGTGAATTATGCACGTGAGAAATAACATGACCACGGCTGCTGCACAATATTGCTAAGACAGACATAACCACTATAAATTGGCACAGGTGGCGATAGTGCCTCTTATCCATATTGTGCGATAATTAAGGCACTTACTCTCAAACATTACAACTGTCCCATGTGGGGGACCATCTTCCCAAAAATATATACCCAGCAGTGTCTGGGTTAAAAGAGGAGAAAGAAGCCAGAGGGCTACGGTAATGTGATGCCTAAGTTTGCACATGACAAACGTGAAAGGGAAAGAAGGAAACTGAATAGAAAGGGTGAATCCATCCGGGAACTCTGGTCGCCTAGGTAAACAACTCTTATGTATGGGGGACCATATTTTATCGAAAAGGGGTTGTTTTTCACGCAGAATGCTCATTATCTTTTCATTCAGCATGTTTCCACGCAAGTTTACGTTTCATCAATGCAATGTCTATAACGGGTCTTTTTCATGCTGTGGCAATGGCAAATTTGGCCGCTAGGAACGTAAAGTATATTAACGTCTTTTCCACTGGTTCGTTCAGTAGGGCAAAACTAGCGTCTTTGGCAATGTTAAGCATTGTGACCGAAAAATTATAAATGTGTGAACCCTCATCCAAAAGCGGCAAATGTAATTTTTATTTCATTTCTTAATTTTCAAAAAAAGTGTAACAAATTACAAACTCACCATGCCTCTTACTAAATACCTTGGACTATCTACTTTCCAAAAAATGGGTCATTGGGGAAAAACTTGTACTATCCTGGCGTTTTTGGGCCTCTAAAAATGATAGGCTTGTCAGTACATGAGGACTGATACATTTTCAAATATGTATTCCATAGTTTGTAGGATCTTTCACATACATTATACATTGTTTTTCAGTGATTTTTACTAAAGCAATGGAGCAGAATACATTTTAGCTTAAATTTATTAAGAAAAACAGTTTATTGCAAAGTTTTATAACAAATTAAAAATGTGTAGGGTGTTTTTTTTTTTTTTTTTTTTTTTTTTTTTTTTCTTTTCTTTTCTTTCTCTCGTGTTTTATATAGGAAACCTAGTTGTGATTACCACCAAGAGAGCTGCATCTGTGTCCAAAAAAATTCATATGCTTAGAGTGTTGCATGGCTGAGTAATTTTCATTCAAAGTGTGACAGCGCTGAAAGCTCAAAATTGTCCTGGGCAGGAAGGGGGTGAAAGGGTCCGGTATTGAAGTGGTCAGGAAGTAAATAGTGTTTTTGTGCCCATGTCACCTTCTTGGACCTTTTTGTTTTTTTACCCTCCTGGTCTGTGTTGGTCCATTTTGAGACATTTCATCGGTTGGTAAAGGCTCCTTTTTGTGTGTTGATGACATTTGTAATTCCCTTATCTTGTACAGGGAGACCAGATAGAGCTGCACGATTAATTGTTAAAAATCGAAATCTCGATCTTTTTTTTTTTTTCCCTTCCCGTTCTTCAAAACAGCATGTCACGATTCTTTCTAACAAGTGCAGAGTTCTCACAGCTGGAAAAAAAAAAAGCCAAGGTTTAACACACAACACTATCTTTTTTGTTCTTTCATCAATGTAGATGAAGCAAGTTTAACCATTTAAAGACCAAACCTTTTCTGACATTTGCTGCTTACAAGTAAAAATCATTTTCTGCTCAAATTACTCGAACACGCAAACATTTTTTTTTTTTTCAGCAGAGACGCTAGAGAATAAAATGGTGGTGGTTGCAATATTTTGTCACAACGTATTTGTGCAGCGATCTTTCAAATGCAATTTATTTTGAAAAAATACACTTAAATGAATTAAAAAAAAAACAAAAAAAAACTAAACCGTAAAGTTAGCCCAATTTTTTTGTATAATGTGAAAGATGATGTTACAAAGCGAGAATCGCAGTCTTTATTCTAAGCAAAAAAAATCATGATTCTCATTTTAGCCAAAATCGTACAGCTCTATCTATGACCAGATTTGTGTAGTGAGAAGTTGTGCTGCTCTGCAGTCAGAATTCATTTCAGAGGCCATTCCTCTGGAGTCGGAGATGAGTATTTAAAAGGGTTTTTTTATCTTTTATTATGGTAATGAAATAAAGTAGCATGTTGAAGGTACCAGTGCATCCACTTTTAGATTGCAACCCAAAACAAAGGTGGAGCATGTGCTTATGTATGCCCTACAGGCTTCTGACTTGGCTAGGCTTTTACTTGTGATGAAATGGTATGGATTCTCCAAGTGTTAAATATTTTGTGTTTCCTATAGTTAAGATGAATTTTACTTTTGCATTAAAGCTGAAATCCAGGCGCAAAAAAAAAAGTGTTCAGTTATACTCAACCTCAAAGCCTATAAATTCACTGTGTAAAGGCACTGAATTGCCTTTGCATACCCAGATTTTACCTTGTAGAGTTAGTGGCGTTAGTGCTGTACTGTACAAAGTCTCTGCTGAGAGCAGAGCTGTCGGAGGGACCCTGCAGGCTCCATCCCACTACAGGCTTCCTGCAGGAAATTGCAAGAGTAGGCGGAGGCCAGAGCGGTCGCCCTGCACTAAGAAGGGAGCAGCAGTGACTGGTCCCTCCCTGGCAACAGTTGTTTCATGCAGTATTAATGCACAGATATGGGAGAAATATACACAATGGGTATACAGATTGAAGAAAGAATACACATTGCATTCCAAAAAATATTTAACGTCAGCTGAAAACAAAACCTCTCCTTTTTTGTTAAAGGGGTTGTAAACTTTTTTTTTTTTATTTTTAACATATACTTTTCTCCACTGTGCAGTTCGTTTTGCACAGGGTGGCCCCGATCCTCGACCTCTTCTGGGGTTCCCCAACAGCGCTCGCGGCTCCTCCCTGCACCGGAAAACCCCCTACGAAAAGCGCTCTCCCTGGGGGTTACCGTGCGGGCGCGTTTCCGGTCCAGCATTTGCATCCATAGACACAGAATGCCGGAATCGGCCCCGCCCACGCGTCATTGGATTTAATTAACGGGGGGGGGCAATGGCTGCGCTGCTATCAATCTACCCACTCGAGCCGAGACCCCAGAAGGTTCGCGCGTCTCCAGCGTGGGAACGATTGGGCTCAGGTGAGTAAAACTGGGGGGCTGGTCAGTGACATTAAGGTGAAAAAACATGAGGGTTTACAACCCCTTTTTAAGCAAAAAAAATTCCCTTCTAGGTCATCTATGTTCATTGCAAGGATTTTAACAAACTGTTGCAGTTTCCTACCTTTTGCTATTCTGAAGAAATATGTGCAGTGGGAATCTTTTCATGAAATTTATTTTATAGTTTTCAGCTGCTGCACCTGTAGAGCTCTAATGGAGAAAGTGGCAGGGTCTGCATCCCTTTTAAACGGTATTTCCCTTTGAGGGTATCTCACCCAGGGCTTTTTTTCAGGGGGCACTTGATGGAACTCCGTTCCACCACCTCTGGCTCAGACCCTTGGGTGACATCTCTGCACTTGGTGTGTAACCCCCCTGAACTCTGCACTCTGTATGTAATACAATCCTGGTATTTAATGCCCCTTTAAGACCCTCCTACTGTTTGTGAAATTTGACCACACCCAACATTTGATGTGATTTGGAGGGTGTGTGTGGGTGGAGGGGTTTTGGGGGTTGTGGTTATGTTCCAACGCCTATTGTTTGAGGGGAAAAAAAAGCCCTGAAATCACCAAAACTGAATTTCCTTTTACAAGGGATGCCCAAAGTCTGACTTGTATCTTATGGCAGACTTCTGGGAAAGTCAGTAAACCAATCACACAAGCAGGAAATTACATTTCTAGGGGGGCAATGTTGTTCAGCAGGGGTCTCCAATCTTTCTAAGCCTAGGGCCAGTTTACTGTACTTTTAGACTTTTTTGGGGCTGGACTGTGGCCAATGGGAGTAGAAAAGGCCCCAACATCAATGGGGGGGGGGGGGGGGGGGGGGGGAGAACAATGTCCCATCTTTGGTGTCAGCGAGATGAATTGTGCCCTATCCTTGGTGTCAGCGAGATGAATTGTGCCCTATCCTTGGTGTCATTAGGAGGAATTGCTTACCATCATTGGTGTCATTAAGAGGAATTGTACTCCTTCATTGGGGTTGGGGGGGAATTATGCCCCAAGGGCCATATCCTCAGATGAAATGGTGCCCCAAGGGCTAGATAAAAGTAAGCATAAGGCTGCATCTGGCGACCCCTGTTGTACAGGATTTATATAGTGTTTACAGTTTGCAAAATGCCTCTCGATATAAGGCAGTATAGTTAAAATATGAATAAAGGCAAGAGGAGGGTTAGGAGGTTACAACATTAACGGGATGAGCAGCTGTCTGGGGATGAAGGTTAGGGGGTTTCTGCTTGTGGGACCTTGCAACATTAAAGGGGGGTGGGCATCTGTTGGCGTTGGAGTAAGTAAAATTGTATTTGTTGTGTAGAGGTGAGATAAGCTTCCATTAAGAAATTGAGTTTTGATTTTCTGCATTAAGCCAGGCAATATATAGGATAGCCAGACAAATTTGGGTAGGCAGCCTCAAAAGATAAGAGGCTCTGAAGAAGTCCTGTAGTTTGGACATGGGGGGGAGGTGATAAGGTAGGCAGTCTTGAGTGGAGTGAAGAATTTGGGTGATATTTTGAGACAAGTGAAAGGTTGTGTTCATGGAAAAAGTCAGTTTTGTTAGGTTGTGGTGGGGCGGACTTCTCTGAAGTGGTGAGTTTTCCTCTAGTTCCTGAAGGCAAAGTAAGGTGGTTTTGAGTTGCCTTTGCAGGTGGAGGAAGGAAAATTGGAGCACGGACAAGCTGACCTAGCAAGAAAGGCAATGCATTTTTTATATATATGTATATTATAAACTGTAAGGCAGGCTACCCCATGTTAGTGAGGAGTTCTTTCACTCCGCAGTCTGATCTCTCTGCTGCTCAGGTCAGTTTCACAGTTCAGCCTTAAAAGTTGCTGAGATAAGGCCCTCCTTACCCGCTTGCTTGACACCTGCCGAATATGCATGCTGTAAATTAAAATTTTAAATGTTACTTTTCGTATTTGCCCAAATAAGGTTAAAAAAACATAATAATCTGCCCAACATCGCAAAAATATATATTCATTTCTCTGGTTTTAGTAAGTACACAGTAAACTTATCTAATTCTTCATTACAGAAGCTAAGCAGATTTGGATCGTCGGGAACTCTGTCATAACCTGGGCTGCTCAGAGAGCCAAGGCTTGCTCTTTTGGCAAGGACCTCGGATTTGAAGAGAAAAACTATACCGTTTGCTGGATGGGCAAGGCTATTCTGCAGTGGCGCGATTTGCTATCTGAGCTTAGTCAGACAATGGCCATATTAGGAATGCCAAGCGTGATAATCATTCACATGGGGGGCAATGATCTGGAGCATTTAAGCTGTTTCAAGCTGGTTAACTCTGCGAGAAACGACTTTTCTCAGCTCTCTAAGCAGTACCCGGACATAAAGTTTGTGTGGTCAGAAGTCCTCCCCAGGTTGTCGTGGACGATGACCCCTATGGATAAGACGAGATTGAAGTTCAACAGTATGGTCTCAAGGATCGCGGAAGAGTGCGGCTTCGGGGTGATTACGCACGAAGGAATTGAGCAGAGGTTCACCTCGTACAGGAAGAAAACCGGTAATGGCATTGCTGGCGTGGAGCTGGATATCTTCAACACAAAAATCAAAGACTATTTGAGCAAGACCATATGTTGAAGTAGCAGATTTGGTTTAGCCTATCTCTTATTACTGTGATGTGCATTCATAGTAAACGTTCATTAAACAAGTAATTTCAATCCAATCGCAGAGCGTTTATACACTATTTGGCCAAAAATAACCGGGCTCCTTCCTTTTGAAGCTTCTCATTCCAAAAACCAGAGCTAAAATTGTCCATCCCTTTGCTGCTATAGCAGTTCCTACTTTCGTTTTTTAGATGTTGGAAACAACAAATGAAATTGTGGCCCAAACAAATGCTAATGCACCATCCACATAAATTGGCCTCTACCCCCCCTTAGATAAATATGAAGATACACTTTTGTGTAGCCTATGTAGTTCGTAAAATGTTCATAAGGTTTTCACAAAAATCCCGTAGGAAGGGTTTTGTACTTCAGTAGGCAGCTTCATCTGAGACATAGACCCATCTCCTATAATTGCAAAATGGAACACAAGAGGGCGGCCAGCTAAGTGCAGCCTCAATATAGTGAGCAACCAGTCCGTCCCAGATGTGATGTCACATCCTGCCCTTTGTTCCACAGTGGCTCTGCTCGCTTCCTGGATCATTGGTCTTGGTCACCTCACTGACCACGCGCTGTACCCTGTCACCAGCTGCTTTTACGGTGGATGGCTTCCATTCAATGTGGCATGGCTGTAGATAAGCCCTTTGATTTTGTTTGTTTTGTATTTGGCTTTTTAATTGTAATAAACCCATTAATGCTGCATTTAGCTGGCGCCCCTTGTGTTCTGTTTAGATGTCAGGATTTGCTCCCTTTCACAAGATTAGCATGGTTAAGGTAAGCGATTGGCTGTGAGTTTCCAGTTCATTTAACAGCATTTTCCCTCCTGCCTCCCTTAAAAAAAGGGGCATTAAAAGGTGTTATCCTATATGGTGGCACCATATCAAAAGTTGCTGAGCTTTTCCAAATAGGCCATTCTGAAAGCCTTTGTTGGCATGAAGTGACCATAGGTCAATTCCCTTCACAAGAAGGGGTGCCCGGATGTTTTTGGCTTTATACTGTATGCTTACAATAGTCATTAGGTTACTAGTTAAAATTGTGTTAGCTGAGCGCACTTCAGCTATATCTACATGAAAGCTGAAGACCAGATCTGGTAGAATGATCTTCAGGGGTGCCTCATTTTTATTTTTTTTTTACATGAATTTTATTGAGTTTTACAAAGGTGTGTAGTGATGTAACAGATTTATATAACTATGAAGGCAAACCCAAAACATAGGGTATCAAAAAGTTGTGGTAATTGGGGGACAGCTAAAAAAGTTTGAAATTGTGACAAAAAACAATATGGTAGAAATAAAGCAGCCCCATGGCAGGGTCTCCAAGCAGTGCAGATAAAAGCATGTCTTTCTTCAATGTTTCTAAAACTGTGTAAGCAGTTGTTCAAATAGACAAAGGTATGCTTAGTTTTGTGGAGACCATAATAGTGGTTACTGGGTTATCTGTTCCTCTTATGAATGGAAGGATAGAAAGGGTGGTTGACCAAGGAGGAGAAACTAGGGCTGGAGATAATCGAGTGGCCAGCTGTGGAAGAAAAGGTGGAGGAAGTCGTAGGAACTAACCAGAGGAGAGGTCTAGATTTTCACATGCCGATTTGACCAAGAGGACCATATTTTGAGTAATGAGGCCACCACATTTTAATGATTGGTAAGCTGCATTAGGACATTTTTGGGTTTATTACCGCTTTTAATTGTGAAATTTAAATACATTGAAAAACGATTTAGTTAGTTACCGGCTTCTGCCTTTGTAAATGCTTGCTTATTCCAGTCACTTCAGTCTCCATGTGTGCTGAGTAACAGAGAAGTCTGTCTGTTATAATCACCAAGATAAATGGGGTGCCGCACACTTTGTCACAAGTTTAAAAATGTTTATTTTCTCATGGGAACACGTTTCATGGCTTCTAAATGCCCCTCCATCAGGCCTTTGGTTTATTTAAAAAAAAAAAAAATGAAGCAAGAGAGCAGTTAGGGGTAGGAACAGCTTTTATTGTAGCCATTGCTATAGTCACATGACACCTCTCCTACTACAACCTCATCCAGGTTGTGGGCGAATCAGATCAGAAGTTGACACTTCGGGGATGTTCCATACAGTTGCCCCGGTTAGGAAGAAATTCCTTTTCAGTTTGATAAATGGGAGCTGACTTCAGGCTCTGAGAGGCCGTAATTAACGGTAAAATTACTTGCGTTTTTATGTAGATTTTTTTTTTTTTGAGATGTTTTGTTTTAGGAAATCCCTTTTTTATATCAACTCTGAATGAAGAGTTTATATACTTCAGTGTTGTCGGTGCAAATTGCATTGGTCCTAAGTACTGAGTAAGCTTTCCGATGTCATTTGATACAAATTTAGCTTTTTATATACCATAATTTTTTTTTTGACCACGTAAGGTCTGTTTAATATACTGTTGAAAAATGTTTGAAGTACAGAAACATACCTGTTTATCCTGCTAGAAATCCAGTGAGCTGATCACTTCCTGTGCTGCACTCTTTCAGTTACATTGTTCCTGTTTTTTTCTGTAGACTGGAAAACTCCTCACCCCCTCTGTTGAAAAAGAGCAAAGGAGTTATTCTGTAGTCCTAGGGTGACCATGTATCATCTTTATAGATCCAATACTGTGAACACTGTCACCCTAAGACAGGAAGTGTCATTTACAGGATCACTAGGTGAGCCAGTGATGGGGGAGTGTCATTTACAGGATCACTAGGCGAGCCAATGATGGGGAGTGTCATTTACAGGATCACGGGGGGGGGGGGGGGGGGGGAGCTCTGAAATGGTGTGTATCCATCACATCTGAGGATTGCTAATTTGCAACATTTTTTTTTTTTTTTTTTTTTTAATTTTGATACAGATTTAAGCTCCACAGTTCAAAATTCAATTTCCGGCAACCTAAATGCTATCTTTTTGGCAATAGCGTTACAGCATGTAGCTGGACTTGAGCGGTGAGCCCTATCCTGTATGCATTTTAAAGGATTACTTTACATACAAGAACTCTGGAGGTTGTCCTTTTTTTTTTTTTTTTTTGTTTTTGTTTTGTTTTTTACCATCTGCAATATTTTTGAGATCTGAAACCAAGCATGCAGAGCTTGGAGGGTCAGAATGCTGTTGGAGGTTTTACACTTTTATGTAGAGTAGGATGTCAGCAGGCAGAGCTGCATTGAATCAACATGACAGAGAAGGGAATTTCTTCTCTTACCCCCTCTTGCTGCTGCTGCAAGACTGCAAAATTTGGGTGTTTGGCGGGAGGGCCAAAGGATAACAATAGCATTGAAAGTGCTTACAGTTGTGAATGAATGTTGAAATGTGCACATTTTTAGGGCAGGCTGAAGCTCAGCACATGGGAAAAGAAGTGTGTATACCTAACAATCTTTTTAGTTCATATGGCATGATGTAGTGATCTTTTGTTTTTGTTTTTTGCTTTTGTTCAGTAAAGTTTTTAATTTCAGACTATGTAGTATTGCATAAATACAAATATACAATAATTTACCTTAAATGCAGATTGAACTTGATGTGATTTTTGATTGCATGTTGTGAAGCTTGATTAATAAAAATCTGTTTCTTTAACACCCCATAGTTGTAACGTATTTTCATTCATCTTGCACAGGGATCTTCAAACTACGGCCCTCCAGCTGTTGGTGGACGACACATCCCATGAGGCACTGTAGAACTGACATTCACAGACATGACTAGGCATAATGGGAATGGTAGTTCCTGAACTGGAGGGCCATAGTTTCGACACCCCTGATCTTGCGTAAGGGGACCGTGTGAACAGGCCTTCAGGTTGCTTAACCTATTGTGGCCCTGCGGTGACAAATGGATGGGTTTTTAAACACCCTCATGTTGCACATATACGTCACTGGACCGCCAATGCTTTCTGTGCTGAGAGCGTGCTCGCTCTGCTCTCCCACCACAGAGACCGAGCTGTCAGACAACTCTCGATCCCTGATAATGGATAACAGAATTTGCTCCCGATCATGTGACAGCCAATCGGTGGTCGCATGATCATTGATCCTTCCTGTCCCCCGGCTTTCAGAACTTTTTAAAGGGATGCCTTGTGTCAGGTGGGAAGGGGTTAAAACACGAATGTCAATTTTTACTCAAGTTCCATGTATTTTAAATGCAGCCATCTTGAAGCAGAACTAAACCCTCCTATCTAGAGGACAGTGCCAGCTTTAGCCTCCAGTTAGCTCTGCAGTTGCCATGATGCTGCACGTCACCAGCCATTCAAGTTCTGGAAAGATTGATTGAAATCGCATCTGTAAACACACTGGCAACTGACAGTTCACCAGAGGCATGTTTTGAATGTACATTGCACTATTGGGCAGAATAACTGAAAACTCTGCAGAAGACAGCAATGGCATGTTTGATCTAATAGTATTTACTGAACATTTCTAATTTTTTTTTTTTCTTTTTTGGAGCACCGCTAAATCAGTGGGTTAATGTCCACCATAAAGTATAGTTTTGGAAAACGTGGAGAGGGATTAGAACACGTCATGGTTCTATTGCTGCCTGTGCCCTTGCTAGGGAGATTCACCTTCTCTATTGGTCTTGTTTGCCATTCTCACCAAAAGTGAAAAAACACCAAAATTTGGTTTGTTCCCAGAGCAGAAGTAATGGTCTGGAAATCTTCCACTAGTTCTGGTGACATCCAGGGATTTCCTCACTTCCTCTTTGGCTGTAGGACAGTTAGAGGGGAAATCTCCCCAGTAGAAAAATACTTTGGGGGAGGGGGGAACACCCTAAAAATGCGTTTACATTCAAGTTGGTGCTGCTAAAGGTAACTTTGTAATTTAAAAAAAAAAAAAAATCATGTTATACACTCCTGCTCTGTGCAGTGGTTTTGCACAGATCGGCCCCAAATCTGTCGTCCTGGGGTACCCTGCTGGCAATCTTGGCTCCTCTTGTGTGCCCCCATAACAAGCCACCTGCTATGGGCGGGCACCGTTTATTCCCGCTCCGCAGTGGTGTCTAAGGAGCAGAGCTTAGCCTCGCGCCCGCTTTCTCCTCACTGCATTTGACAGCAGCAGGAGCCAGTGGCTGCTACTGCTGCCTGGGTCCGTGTGTCAAGAGGAAGAGAAGGGAGAAGAGATGCAGCTTGGCACAGCACTGGATCTCTTCTCCCTCCTTCCCCTTCACACAGGCAAGGAGGACAAAAAGCCATGAGTTTTTTTTTTTTTTTTTTTTTTTTTTACCATCATGCAGGAAAATGCATGAAGTTTTAAATCGTGTTGTGGCTTAAGAACCATTTTGGGGGGTGGAGGGTATTTTGGAAGTGATCAGGCCAGATGAACAGTCAGTGATCCAGGTTCATCCCAGAGTGCTTCAATTAGGATAACGGGCTCTGTTCGGGTCTTGTGAAGTTTTTTTTCCCCTCCCACCTCCAATGAAGGCTGCAATGAATACCTTTTTGACTTGTTGGAAAGTGGCCATCCTACTTGATGACACCATATCACGTTGCTCAAACTTGACCCATTCCCCTAGCTATGTTTGTATCTGAAGGTTAGAGTTGTATGGTTATTTTATTTGTGCAGCTCCTAAAACCTCACGGATTGGATAGATCCCCCTCCAAGTTATTTTGGGACTGTTGGGAATAGTTGGAATCTGGTGGGTTGTTAGAAACTGGCTTATCATTGGCACTACAGTAACAAGCTGTCCTCACCATAATTCCTAAAAATCTGCTCCTGGACACCATTCTCCTTCTGTTGTATTCCATGTCCTATTGAACGGTAGCAATGGAACCCCTTACAGCCACCGTCGTGACTGTTAGTTTTGCTGACCTGGGAAATCGGCAGATGTAGGCACAGCAGTTCCCAGGAGGTCCAACTCACCGTTGGCTAGAATAATATTTGTTATAGATGGACTGACCTTTTCAAGGTAAAGCAGAAAGTTTTTGGATGTAATATATTGTAAATGTATTCTCTTTGCGTAGACGTGTTGTATAAGTTAACCTATTTATTTTCCCCAGTGTGCATTCATAACATTCAGTTTCTCCATGAGGCCATTACTGCATGCTTGTTGGCATCCTGTGTTAAACTAACTTAAGGCCTGGTATCGTATTTAAAGTGGTTGTAAACCCACATAATAAAGAAAAACCTGCAAGATAAAGGCATAGTGAGCTAGTATGCATAGCATTCTAGCTCATGAAATACTCACCTTAGATCGAAGCCCCCGCAGCAGTCCCAGTACACGGCTGCGGCCGGTGACATCGCTACCGGAGTTAATTCCGGGTATTGCGAGCTCAGGCGCTGTGATTGGCCGGGGCTGCAATATCACTCCCGCGTGTGGGATCCGCCGGTAACGCCACACTAGCTGAAGCAACTCCATGAATGAGCCATTGCTTTGGTGCGCATGTGTCAATGTCGGCACATGCTGATAGAGGGCATATCTCCTAAACCGTGCAGGTTTAGGAGATATCCGGGTAGCTGCAGGTAAGCCTTATTATAGGCATACCTGTAGTAAAAAGTGGTTTGTAAGGGTTTACAACCACTTTAAAGTAGTTATAAACCCTACATATACCCAGTGAAGTGACTGGCCTCAGGTAATGCACAGAGATTAAACAAATCCTCCTACGTGTGTTGCACTGGTTTAGCTGCAGCCTCCTCTTCTACAGCCAATAAAAGTGTAAAATTTGGCACATGATCTCTCGGCTCTGAAAAGCAGGAGACGGGGAGCTGAAGTCTCGCTCTGCAGATTGAGAGCTACACTCTGGATTGAGAACTGATTGTAGGGAAGGGGCAGAGCTAAGGATGTCAGTCGCTTGCTGAAGCTCTCGCTCCCTGTCACCTTTTCCCTTGGTGTCAGGAAAATTTGTCAGATGTGATTCATGCTGATTGCAGAGGAACAAAGCTGACAGAAATTGGTGCTCTGGAGCGAGGCAGGTAAACACTATATAGGGATATGCTTTGTTCACATTTCATTTCTGAGGTTTACAACCACTTTAAAGAGCACATGTACTGTGGAAGTTGTGCCCAGAAGGAAAGTAAAGGACTAGACATGAGTTTTGTCTGTTCTCCCTGCAGCTAATCTTTTCTTTTTTACAGACTTGTCAAGCCTTGTCATCCACTGTCACTGGGAAAGTGGTCCATTCTGGTACAAGTGTGGGGCCCTTTTTTCCCCTATGCCAAAGTTGCTTCTTCAAAGACTGGTTATTTAATAATTGAAGAGGATGTAGAGATGACTTAGATTCACCGAATGGGTGAAGTAGGCAGGTCCTCCGATACAGCCTCCTCTCCAGCAAGGAGGTCATTGAGCAGCACAGTAGTGACCTCACCAAATCTGGTTACACTAGCAGTCAGCTGGCAGTCACTTGCAGGCAGTGCCATTAGGAAGTAGTCATAGGCAATGCAAGCAGAGTTGGTCTATTCCATATCCTGCGCATATCACTGGAGTGGTATGAAGGCACCATTTACCCCCTCCCTCCAATTGTCATGATTGTGCAACAGGATAAGTGCTTTTGCACCATTCTCAAAGCGACTTAGAATATTGAGAAGCTAAATACACTGTTTTTTATTTTTTATTGCCTTTTGAAGTGGGTTTATTGGTTGGCAAAATTTTGCATCTTAAGTTTCTATCTTGTGTATTGTGTTTTGTATCCTATGGTGCTATAGGTGTAATTAAAGCTGGATTCCAGGAAAACGGCCTTAAAATGCACATAAGGGAGCGGTTTTACCTGACAAATATTTGTATTATTCCATCCAGTTCTGAGACTGCACATTCCAATCTCCCAGCAATGGCCCTGTCTAACAGGGTAGAAGACCCGGTTTATCTCAGCTACAGTTCTGTAACGCTTACGAGTCTTGTCCCTCACCCAGCCTGTGTTTGGGAATTGAAGAAAATAAGCGGCAGACTGATCTCGTCCTTTGGCACATGGACGCTGCTGCGTAGCTGACTGACTTCTGGCGCTGCTTCATTTTTCCCCAGCCTGATCTTGGCTGTACAGGGATAGCTGGAAGCAAATACCAAGTCAAATCCAGGTACCAGTGCTATTTGCATTTAGAAACTAAAGCTTTTTAAATTTTGCTGCTGGGTAGGCGTTTATTGCAGAAAAAATACTTGTACATTTTGGCAAGATAGGTGGGTACCCATGGTGAATTTTTGGCTCCCGTTTTATGTATAAAAACCACAAAGCTTTATTTAATTTTCTTTTGTTTTCCTGAAGTCCAGCATTAAAAACGAATAGGTTCCCTTTTAAAAATTGCTTTATTGCTCACCATGTTTTATTTTTTTATTTAATGAGTGTTTTTTTTTTTTTAATTGGTAATACTAAAATAATCCTCCCTAGTTTTTGGCAGGTACACAGTAAACCTGTTTAATTCTACATTTCAGAAGTTAAGCAGATTTGGATTGTCGGAAACTCTGTCATTTCTTGGGCTGCTAAGGAAGCGAAGAACTCTCCATATGGCGAGAACCTGGGGTTTGAACCAGAAAATGCCGTCATCCGTTGGATGGGCAAGTCCAGCATGCAGTGGAGCGGGCTTTTACAAGACCTGAGTAGAAAGTTTGCTGTGCTAGGAGCCCCAAATGTTTTAATCATCCATCTAGGGGGCAGTGATTTAGGACATATGAGCAATCAAAAAATAGTCTTCTCTGTGAAAAAAATCCTGCGTGTTCTTATCAGGCGTTACCCGAACACGACGTTCATCTGGTCCTCAATACTCCCTAGAAGGGAGTGGCTCATGACGCCTAAGGACTTTTATCGGAAAAAGCTCAGTAAGTCACTTGCTGGTGTTGTTAAGGCATCAAGATTCAAAGTGATTTGGCACAACGATATTGAGAAGAAATTTAGACATCCCCAGAGAAGAAGCCAACATGAAGGTCTTACAAGTGAAGAGATGGACATGTTTTATGTGAGCCTCATACGCTTTATTCAAAGAGCCCTGAACACCATGAAAGAGACTGCTTAGTTTGTCAACATGGTCGACTTCAATCTGTTTTCTTGGCCAGCATTCTTTGTGCAATTGTTTTGAAATGGTAGTGTACTCATTGTATTTACTGTATGCTAAATGGCCAAATATATATATCTTTATACTTTCCTTTCCATTATCTTGTTCTAGATCCTAGGATAATAAAGTTTGTTTTAGATGTACTTTTTTTAATGATTCTTGCTCACGTGTGTTGTGTACATTTTTGCAGGGAACAGAAGTGAAATTATAATTGGTGCTGGGCTTTTGAATCGGAAAGCCCTGCAATGTGTGCTTCCTTGTTGGAAAACCAGCTTGTTTATTTAAAAATTATAATTGGGGTGCGTGGTCAGTTTTTGACTTTTGCTAGTTACCAAACCCTAAGGGCCCATTCACATCAGATACAGTAAGATGCATTTTTGACTTTGCTCCAGTTGCATAGACAGTTCATAAATCCAGGTTATCCTATGGGCGTAGTGCATACTAGTGCAGTACAAAAACAAAGGAACAGCATGCTGCATTTTTCTACACTGCAACGCAGTGCACTTGAAAGCTCAAAGAAGAAAGATGGAAGTGACTTCAAAGGAAATGCAAGCTCAGGAAAAATGCGAGTCATATGCACACCACTGCTTATGCAAACATGTGGTTTCTGGTGTGAATGGGCCTTAAGGAGTTTAATAAGCAGTGATGTCCTTACCCCAGCTATATTACTTATTTGAAAAAAAAAATGCACATTTCCTAAGCTAAGCCAGTGGAGAGCTATTGAAATTGAAAATGGTTTGGCGCCAGGAGCAGACCCCAGTCACCTAATTGACAGGCTCTTCCTTTAACTTACTGAGTTTTCTTGTGAGTTATGCAAAGAAAACTCAATAGGACACACAGCGACAGCCAGCCTCCACACTAACCTGTACGAATGAATGACAGGACACCCAAGCCTCTACACTGGCCTGTATGAATGAATGACAGGACACGCCAGCCACCACACTGTGGCCTGAATGAATGACAGGACACGCCAGCCTCCACACTGTGGCCTGAATGAATGACAGGACACGCCAGCCTCCACACTGTGGCCTGAATGAATGACAGGACACCCAAGCCTCCACACTGTGGCCTGAATGAATGACAGGACACCCAAGCCTCCACACTGTGGCCTGTATGAATAAATGACAGGACACCCAAGCTTCCACTCTGCGGCCTGTATGAATGAATGACAGGACACCCAATCCTCCACTCTGCGGCCTGTATGAATGAATGACAGGACACCCAATCCTCCACTCTGCGGCCTGTATGAATGAATGACAGGACACCCAAGCCTCCACTCTGCGGCCTGTATGAATAAATAACTGTAAAATGCAGAGGAGTATTGCAATGGCAATCTATCATCCTTTCCAAATAAGGCCCTGTGTAATGAAGATGAGCTGCTTATACTAGTTATGTCTGCGGAGCCTGCACAAATGTTAAGGTCCAGTTGAGCACATTGATTTGGTGTCAGAGTGCAGTTAGATCATGCAGAACACTACCCCAACAGCAGAGGCGTATGCATTTTTTACTTTCATACCAGCATAAGCCAACGCAAAGGCCATGTTGGGAGAAAAGAGAAGTCCGATCTTTTGTTAAGCTTGACTGTAAAGGGTGCCGAGTGATTTCCATTTCAAATGGGTGCTCTTCACTTGTGGAATAATTGTGCTAAAAAATTTACATGTCCTATTTCAGAGCTGCATTTTTTTGTCCATTCTTTACCTGGAGTTCAGCTTTAACAAAAAATGTTAGTATTTTCTGCTCGACACAGGAATTTTACATTTATACTACGCTTATCAGCTATAACATTATGACCACCCACCCAATATTGAGTATTTCCCCCTTTTGCCATCAACAGGACTGACCCATTGAGGCATTGACTCCACTACATAAAGCATCACTTTGCCTCCACCGGCTTGCCTCCTTCTCATACTGCATCCTGGTGCCATCTCTTCCCCATGTAAGCAAAGCAAACACACCCAGGCATCCACCTAATGTAAATGTGATTCATCAGACCAGGCCACCTTCTTCCATTGCTCTCTACTCCAGTTCTGATGCTCACTTGCCCATTATAGGCGCTTTTTTGCTGTTTGACACGGGTCAGCATGGCCTGTGGCTGCGCTGCCTGATACACAACAAACTGTGATGCACTTTTCAGTTGGAACCAGCATTAAAGGATAGCTAAAGGTGTTTAAAAAAAAAAAAGTCATACTTGCCGCCTCCGTGCAGTTGGTTTTGCACACAGTGGCCCCGATCCTCCTCTTCTGGGGTCCCTCAGCGGCACTCCTGGCACCTCTTCTCGAGTGCCCCGTTGGAGAGCCGCTCTCCCTCGGGGCAATCGTGCGGGTGCGCTCCCGTGTCCTGCTGCGTCTATTGACAAGACTTGGGCCTCGTCCCCACAGCTCCTGTGTCGTTGGATTTGATTGACAGCAGTGCGAGCCAAAGGCTGCACTGCTATTATCTATCCAATCGGGACCCGAGACACCGGCTGGAGCTGGTGTGCTTGTCATTGGAAAGACCGGGTTTAGGTGAAATTAAAAGGGGGGGGCTCTGGGTGGCAGTTGCATCACAGATGGTTTTTCACCTTTTAATGTATAGAATGCATTAAGGTGAAAAACCTTGAGGGTTTACAACCCCTTTAACTTTTCCAGCAATTTGCGCTATAGTGGCTTTTCTATTGGATCTGACTGCATGGGCATGCCTTTGCGCCCCCCATCAATGAGTCTTGGCCACCCATGACCCTTAAGCCGGTATATTAGTTTTCCTTCCTTGGGACACGTTTGGTTGGTCCTGACCATTGCAGAGTGTTTCTCTGACTGTTGTCTATCCATTACAATTTGGCTTTTTGTCAGTCGCTCAAATCCTTACGCCTTTTTTTTTTTTCTGCTTCCAAAACCTCAGCTTCAGAGACAACCTGTTCATTTGCTGCCTAATGTTATCCCACCCACTTTCAGATGCAATTTTAACAAGATAATTTTACTTTGCCCTCCCATGGTAATGTTATGGCTGATAGATGTGTATGTATATTATCATTTACCTTTTTTATATTAGAAATTAAAAAATAGTCCTCCCCAATGTTGCAGGTTCAAAGTAAACAATTTAATTCTACATTTCAGAAGTTAAGCAAATTTGGATCGTTGGAAATTCTGTGATATCCTGGGCTGCTGATGAAGCAAAGAACTATCCCTATGGCCAGAACCTGGGATTTGAACCGGAAAATGCTGTCATCCATTGGATGGGCAAATCCAGCATGCAGTGGTGCGAGTTATTAACGGAACTGAGCCGAGATCGCTCCGTGCTAGAATCCCCAGACATCTTAATCATCCATCTAGGTGGTAGTGATTTGGGGCATGCAAGTCTTTCTAAATTGCTGAATTCTGTGCATAGCGTCATTCCTGTTCTTCTCGAGCGTTACCCAAACACGACATTTGCCTGGTCAATGATGATCCCCAGATCCAAGTGGATGATGACACCTATGGAAAAAACTCGAAAAAGGTTTAATCGTGTCATTTTTGATCTTGTTTGGAAGGCGGGGTTCAAAGTGATTAGGCATAAGGAAATCGAGAACAAATTTAATGCGAGAAAACAGAGTCCAGGTCATACAAATGAGGATTTGGACCTCTTTAATGTAAATCTCATGGACTTCATAAGACAGACCCTAACTGGTGTGAAAGAAACAGACACGGCTTAGTGCTTTAAGTGCAATTGTGGTGAGCGCTTATTGTCCTTTGTTTAAAGCTGAACTCCAGGAAAAACAAACGTTATGCTTCCCCTTACGATTTAAACTCCTATGCTAGGTGCACTGTTCTAATGTATCCTCACCCGTGGAACCAATATCAAGGGACAGTTCTACATCTCTCATATCATAACCCCCTTGTTACTATCATTTTTTTTTTTATTGAACCATGAAGGGCATTTATGATTGGTTGCCTGTTCATAGAAAGCAGGTAGTGGTTTACCAGTTGGGTGGGTCGAAGTTGGGGCCTCTTAAGTTTCCCAAGGGAAACTGTAGAGTGATTGTGAAACTTTGAAATTCAAGGTAACTGTAAGATCTTTTCTGTTTAAGGTGAGCCCCACTCTGTACAACTGTACCTGGAAATATTTTCTAAAGACAATGGCTCACCTTTACCCTAAAACTGCCTATGCAAGTAAAGGGCGCCTGTATAAAAGTCAAGGCTGTCTCCTGTCCTGCCTTTTTGCTAGAACATTGCTGAAAGACTTCCAGCTGTTAATGTTCACCTCCACATCACAAAAGTAAGTTCCCAAATGCTGTGCTCAGGGAGAGAGTGGGTTTAAATTGAAGACAGGGCTTGTTCCTGTGATGAAGGTCAACAGAAGCAGCTGGGAGGTTGTTTTTTTTTTTTTTTTTTTTTTTGCAATATCCTAGAAACAAAGCAGGATGGAGGACAGCTTTGACTTTGGTAAAGAAATTTAAAAAATGTTTAGAGGGTCTATGGAAGTACGTCTTGTCAAGTTCCAGAAATCATGCCAAATCTAATGTGATCTTTGCCATCCCCCTGTGGGCACACTGTCCCCTTTTTTTTTATATAGATCTATAACTAAAAATCATATAGAGCATGTTGCCTCCTAGGAGCTTGGACGTCAAGGCAAACTCCAGACAAAAAAAATTGCAGGTAACTCGATCTTTCACCTGGATGCAGGGCTCAACAATAGACCATCCATAGTTCTTTCTGTACATTTAAAGCACTTTATTACAGTGAAATGCCAAGAGGATGCGGTGTTGCTAGCTCCTAAAACAGCCTTTTGCGAGGTCCCCACTGCTCTAGGAGCTGGTCTTGAGCTTATTTTAGCTCAGTGTATATAGAAGAATAGAACAAGGATACATTCCAAGGGGCGAAACATGTCGGAGGGCCGTGGCTTAAGGGTGGGGGACTACATATAAACTTAACAATAGAATTTCTGTGGCGTGCTGCCTCGTTCTTGGATTTTGCTATATTTTGTTACAATATTAGTGATACCTAAAACACACTTTAATTTACATTATCCTGTCTTTTTGTATGTGGACGATGGCACTGTAATTTGTATATATAGTTTTTAAAAGTACCATCCTAATCGATATCCAGCTGTCACATGACCCTGCTCTTTTTCCCAGCCTGTCTGCAGGGAAACTTAAGCAGGAAGAGCTTCTAGTGCTCTGATGCTGATCACGTGTTCAAAATAAAAAAAAAAAAAACAGCCTTTTGGAATACAGCGTAAAAATAAATTCAATAAACTGTTTTAAATGGTCTTGCAGAGATGGCTTGATCTATATATTTACATTTTTTTGGCAATAACCTAGTGTGGGCAGATTTCTTCCATTCACAGGCTTCGTCATGCCCCTCCAGCCTGTGACTTGGAGTAAAAGGGAGATGAAGCCACCAGTAATCTACGTGTAATATCCAGGTCTGATTTCCCGTGATGAAAACATAGCGAATGTGACCTGTCCCAAAGAAGCTGCTGACGGTACACAAACCAAAATCAATAACTCTAAAGGCATTTTTAGAAATGTTAAAACCATTTTGGCCCCCGCCTGTTTAGCAGTGGCTTTCTCTCAGCTGAGCAGGCAGATGACAGGTCCGTGTCCGCTATTGGTTTACATCCCGTTTGTCATCTGATCCGCCGTACCGATGGCGAACGTATCCCCATCTGTCAGTTATCCAATTGTATGCCGGCGGGTGATAGCGGGCATATGTCCGCTGACATCCATCGCCCCTTTAGAGAACAATGGAATTGTTCCCAATTGGGTCCGCCTAAGAAATGGACGATCGGTCTACTGGTGGGAAAGGGTCCTTTATTTGTGGGAAAAGGAGATGAGCGTTGAAACTGTCCGGGATCCTGAAGTTCGGCTATAAAAGCCAATTACAAGTACAAGGTGTGACCACTTTTTAGCCATATGGCACAGGTATTAAATTGTGATTTACCAAATCGCCAGATTACTAATGAAAAGAAGCATGTGGCTTCTGTACAGGTTGTAAGTGATTGGATTACAAGCTGGAACATCTCGTGTTCTTTTCCCAGACCATTTTTTAAAATTTGATAAAAATGTTTAAGGGGTTCACATTTGTAAAAATCATTTAGCTTACATTCATAGCTATTTTATTTGGTACATTTTTTTGTAGGCTGCTCTCCAAAAAACGTTAACACCTTACAGGTCGCCCTTGCAGAATTAAAGTAGAAATGTGGGCTAAACAAATATTGTCTTTAAAAGACCCTTTTGGAGTTTATTATTTATTCAGATCTATGCAGTCATCCATCTATAACTGTTCCTGTGCTTTGCATTTGTCTAGAAGTTCCATGCAATACTTGACCATTCTTGGCTATTCACTCTCCCTGTGCAGAGTGACTGGTCTTGTGTCTGCCCCCTTCTGTAGTTTTTTTTTTTGTTTTTTTTTTTTTTGCAGGTAGCTTGTAATGGGTGGGGCCTGCAGGTTCCCCTCCCCACACCTCTGTACTGGCGGTGTACAGCAAAATGTCACACTACTTTGGTGCATGCAATGGGTTGTGTCCTCTATGGAGCATGCTCAATTTCAAGTTATGTTTTCAAGTGCTTAATTATCTCCTTTTTCATATCTATGCAGCCTATGGGACTATAGAGTCACACGTGTGGGGGGTATACACAGTGGTAAATTACACTTTTCTCTCATCCCTCCTCCTCTATGACCTCCTACTGCTAAACATTATAGGGGCGGGATATAATATGCTGATTATATTTACTTATTATATTTACAGAGAAACCCACAGAAACGTATAGTTTTATTCTAAATCGGTATTACATATATCCATTGTAACTACTACCTGTAAAGTAAAAAGAAAAAACTTTAAGGGCTCTTTCGCACGGGGCAGATCAGTCATGATCCGCCCCGTGAACACCAGCTTGCACAGCGGGGGGATCGCTCCGCCCATCCCCGCTGAGCAGGAAGATGACAGGTCCATCGCTGCACGCTGTGCAGCGGCGGACCTGTCAGAGCGCCGCTCTCCCCTATGGGGGGGATCGGATGATGACGGACCGTAGTGTCCGTCGTCATCCGATCCGAAAACGGATGGAAAAGTAGGGTTTTCCTCCGTTACACTTTTCGGATCGGAGCGGGTCGGATGTCAGCGGACATGTCACCGCTGACATCCGACGCTCCATAGGGATGAATGTATGTCTGTTTTTCATCCGAAAACGGAAGGATGAAAAACTGACATACGGATCGTCCGTGTGAAAGAGGCCTTAATGACATCTGCAAAAAATACACCCGACTCCGCCTACACCATATTACTGCACAAAAAAAATACACATTTTGATATTCAATAAAGGTTTATAGGGAGCTGTACGACGGTTATTTGATATTGATAACCAAATTTGAATTGCTGTTGGTAGTTTAGTCATGTGACTGGCACAGCACCAATTGGTGTGTTGGCCGGACAGACTGCACTGTAGAGGATACACCAACAGAAGTCCCTCCCCCAAGGATCTTTACCTGCAGATGCCATAAAACCGGGAAAGACCATGTGACCACACAGCAGTGCTACAGAAACACTTTTTTTTAGGTTAATGAATTCTGTTAGTTAACACTTAGTATCGCTTTAACAAAATGTTCACCTTACCCATTATAAACATATTACAATCTCTAAGGCATTAAAAAAATAAACTGACTTTATAAAAAACAATTTTGCAATCCATGATGAGAATTTTACATTTTGAAATGTAAATTGCTCTTGTACAATTCTGCTTCTAGTTTAATAGTGTATTTTTTTTTAAGGTTGATATGTGTAAATCCTCGACTTTTTAATTTTTATTATTTTTTTATTAGCATTTGAGATTGTATATTGTGATTACACTTGGGGGCTTCTAGTTTACGTTGCTGTAGATCCTAGGCTTATGATTAGATGTTGTTTCCTGGCCCTGAGTAAGGGGGAAGCGTTGAGCCCCCAAAAGTGTTGGCAACTCACTTTTCAATTGTGTTTAATAAAACATTGAGTGTTTTCAATTGTCCTGGTACTCCTTAGCTTTTTGTATACCCAATAGTTACTCTATAACTGAACTCCTCCAGGTAACCAGTTAAATACAGATCTTAATGTAGTGTTAAACAGTCAGTAAAAACTAGTATTAAAAAAATTGTTTTAACATGATTTTTCAAAAACGTTTTACAAAGTTATTTCATTGATCTACAACAAGCACCTACATCTCCTCAGGACTTGTGCCCCCCCCCACCCCTCCCCTTCTGGTTGGATCTGTGCTCACGCAGTATTGGTCTGAAGCTGGGACTTTATGTAACATGATGCATTGCACTAGGGGCGCCCGCAGCGTGTGCCCGACCCCGATACGAGTGCCTGGCGGGCACGATGAACACACAGATCCTGGTTCTTTGAGGGGAGAGGAGACATATCGCGTGTTCTAAGTATGAACACTGATCTCTGTCTCCTGCTAGTCAGTCCCATCCCCCCACAGTTAGAACACACACTAGGGAACACAACCCCTTGATCGCCCCCTAGTGTTAACTACTTCCCTGCCAGTGACATTTACACAGTAATCAGTGCATTTTTATTGCACTATTCGCTGTATAATTGTCAATGGTTTCCAAAATGTGTGAAGTGTCCCCCATAATGTTGCAGTCTCGATAAAAATCGCAGATCGCTGCCATTACTAGTAAAAAAAATAATAAAAATGCCATAAATCTATCCCCTATTTATTTTGTAGACGCTGTAACTTTTAACATTTTTTTTTTTTTATAACAAATGTGGGATATTTATTATAGCAAAAAGTAAAAAATTTGTTTTTTGTTTTTTTTCAAAATTGACGCTCTTTGTTTTATAGCGCAAAAAATAAAAACCGCAGAGGCGATCAAATACCACCAAAAGCGAGCTCTATTTGTGGGGAAAAAAGACGGTAGTTTTGTTTGGGTACAGCGTTGCATGACCGCACAATTGTCAAAGTGACGCAGTGCCGAATCGCAAAAAATGGCCTGGTCACTGAACAGCCAAATCTTCCGGGGCTGAAGCGGTTAATCACCAAGGTTTATTTTTTTGCTAAACCATCAAAAAAAGACCGAAAAATTTTGAAGGAAAAGTTCATTTTGCAAACTGGTAATATTTCTCCTTCATTGATGGGCGCTGATCAGGATGCACTGATTGGCTGCGCTGATCAGGAGGTGCTGGTTAGCAGCACTTTTACTGTGTGGGGCCGATGTCCTTACAGAAGCTTGCAATTGGCTTTATTTTTTTCTCCTCAATGCTGACAGCTGATTACCAGCTTGTTTACATCATGTGATCCGCTGTTATTGGCTGACAGCACTGATAGGTGGCACTGGTGGCCACTTGTTGGCAGCACTTTTGTTTACTTTGTGGGACTGATGTCCCTTTTACTAAGCCGGCAAAAGGCTTTATTTTTCTACTCGCACTGACAGACGATTTACTGGCTTGTTTACATCATGTGATAGGCTGACAGCTGATCACGTGGTAATGGGCCGGTATCGGCCCTTTACTTCGATCTTATCAGCCGAGTCCCAAGGACTTGGGGATCTGAGCGCGCCGCCCACGCACTGGCAGCGAGAGCATGGGAAACCATACATGGATGCCCTCCCGGCAGTCTAAGCCCACGCTTTAGCAGTCTTTCAGCTATAGCACGGGCGTGAAGTGGTTAAACACAACAGTTTTTTGGCCACGTTAATATTTTAAATATTAATGCCAAGATTTCACAATTTCTGCCAGGGTATGCACACTTTTGAGCACAACTGTCTGCTATAGGTTATAAAAATTTAAATAAAGTTAAAAATGTACTCTGTGCATACAGAAGTATATACGTCTGTGTGTGTATATATGTATGAAATATCTCTAATGGTGGTTTATGCTGCTCCCACAAGGTTAAATAGGTTGAATAAAGACACCAGTCCATCCAGTTCAACCTGAGTGAGTATGCATGTCTACAATTGTCCCTATCCCTGTACATTGTGTCTCATTAAGATGCTCATCTATTATATTATTTATTTAAGGTACCCATATAGTGCCATCAATTTATGCAGCGCTCCACACATATATATCGCACACTCACATCGGTCCCTATCCTCAAGGAGCCCAAAATCCAAGGTCCTCAACTCATTCATATACTAGGGCCAATTTTGGACAGAAGCCAATTAACCTACCAGCATGTCTTTGAAGTGTGGGAGGAAACCGGAGTACCCGGAGGAAACCCGCGCAAGCACAGGGAGAGCATGCAAACTCCAGGCAGGTAGTGTTGTGGTTGGGATTCGAACCAGTGACCCTTTTTACTGCTAGGTGAGAGTGCTACCCACTACACCACTGTGCCGCCCCTTAAAGGTATCTTTCATCTTTTGGGGTAAACCAGAAGAGTATGTCTAGTGATATAAATTATTAATGTGGAGCAGCAATGGGGAGGAAAAAAATGATGCATTCAGGGCTTGCTTTTTGTTTACACCCCTGCTGGGGGACCGTTAACTTTGCCCAGTGTTGGGCTTTAAATGGGGAGCTATCAACAGGACAGACTGTAATACTGCTATTTTACCAGTTTGGGCGGCTCTTGATCACAGAAGCTGATCTGTTAATTTTGCTTAACGCTATGGGTTGGACAAGGCTTCATTATGGTAATAAGCCCTTTACCCGACACATTTTAGGAAGTCCACATTAAGCTTTTTTAATTGTTATTGCAGAACCACAACCTAAAGAGATATGGATTCTTGGGAACTTTTGGGTAAACCAAGCTGGTCGCAAAGCAAGCCCAAACCTAGGACTCGACAAGAGACAATTTACCGTCCGTTGGATGGGAAAATCCAATCTGCTTTGGGAAAACTTCATTCCAGAACTAAAGGAGTCTGCCTCAACACTGGGAACACCAAGTATTGTATTCATCCATGTAGGCAGCAGTGATCTGGGGAATAAACCTTATCAGAAGCTCAAATCTCATGTGAAAAGTGATTTATCTCACCTCTCAAAGTCTTACCCAAATACAGCCTTTATCTGGTCCCCCATACTGCCCAGAAGGCATTGGATGCACAACAACATGGAGGACTTCAGAAAAGAATTTAACTCTGAAGTTTCCGTTTGTGCAGAAGAGTGCGGCTTCCAGGTGGCTTCACTCAGTTTAGTCGAGGAAATGACTCTAGAAAACTACCGAAGAAAATTTGACAGTAATTCATACAGTTCGGATTATATTTGCCAAGTCTTGAATACGTACATCAAAAGAGCCGTAGAAAAGGAAATAAAAAAAACGAAAGGAGCTATTTAATGAAAGGACAGTTGAGACATTTGGCTACATTCACACAGACGTTTGTATCTGAAAGTAGCTCAACGCCAGTAATTTGCATGTGATAAAGTTGGATTATTTCCTGCAAATGGTTGCAATTTTTAAATGTGTTTAGCTGCGTTTTTAAGCAAGTGAATAGAGCTGTGTAGTTGAAATGGAGTACCGCACAAAGCTAGTGCTTACCATTGTGTGCCTGCTCAAGAGAAGATGATTGGGGGTTGGTTCACACGCACAGCTCTGCTTTTTAAAAAAACAAAAAACACTGTACCAAACTGCATGGTGCTGCAGTATTGTGCAATTTGGTGCTTGCAAATACACTTTTTTTTGGGATCTAGGTATGGGGTGCCGTCAACAACTGGCACGTGCATGCAGTTCACAAGGGCGTTGGAAAAGTGCACTGAACATGCCTTTTTCCACACCACGGTCTGGTGTGAACCTGCCCTGAGGTAAAGAGAGAGAGGCAAATAAAGATGGGTAGACCTAACATCTCAGCATCTGACTAGGGGATATTTTGTCTTGAATGTATGAGGACCTCAGATCTGATCCTAATACATTTTACAACTTTACCATAATGTCTGCGTCCGCCATTTGACATCTTACTAACCTGTTTGACCATGTGTGCAAAGAATAAATGCTAAAACATGATTATGTATGGGAGCCAACATGAGAAGTAACTCCAACATTTTAGGAAAAAAAGGGGGATGGTTTCCTTTTTTTGCTGCTAAACACACTGCAGCCAAACGTGTTGTGCGTTTAGGTGCAGATAGTTGAACGCTGACGCAGCACTTTCCTTCAAAACGCAGCTAAACTGTGAGCAACTAAACATTGCTCATGTATGAATAACATGATTACTTTGCATTAAGTCCATCTCCTGTAAATGTAGCTAAATTCTGAGATTTCGTTTTTCCATGTGAATGTAGCCTGATTTACCTTGTGAAATGTATGTTTCCTGGGGGAATTGTTTTTTTTATTTTTATTTGTCAAGGTTCCCATGGTGCGGAATTTTTTTTATGGTCCTAATCGCGTGTACTCTATTCCGGGGTTTTAACATGTTTTGTTGGTACGGTTCTATTCTAGTAAGTAAGCGAGAGGAATTCTCTCCAAAGGGAGGGAAATCCCCACTTGGCAGTCACCGAAACAGATGTCCTCTTTGGAAGATTTCACCGTTATTCCCGTTCTGATGCCAACACTAAAAATGTTGGACTTTGAATCAACACTGGTGACAAAACGGGGTGAATCTGACCAGCTGGGAGGAATCTAAACGCAATCAACACGAGTCGCTTTTGGTCCAAGCTGGTCCAAACTATTTCCCTCCCTAATACACATGTACTGCTTGTCAACACTATATGAACTGTATGCAGCATCGGCTACATAAAGTATAGTTTGTGTTCTGACGGTGCTTCCCATTTTAATTTGCGTAACAAAATCTCTAGTCTGGCTGAGCGCTGCTCAACCATTCATAGAGTACTTTGTAGTTTTATCAATCCATACCAGGCTTCCTCTAAGTGGCTAGAATGGTAATGTCATGATTTTCACCTCAACCAATCAGAGGAATTCTTGTAATCCCTGTATAAAAATATATAAAGGTTCCTGGAAATAGCTGAGCAGCGCTCAGCCCGACTTTATTTTGTTCTGAGGATAGGAAGTTGGCCGAGGTGGAGGTTGTGACATCAAATGCCCTCATCTCCAACTTGGCCATTCAGAGGAAGCCTTGTGGTTCATTGATCAAAAATGCAAGGTTTCCCGATTTGGTTTAGTTCCTGTTATGAGACGGGAAGTCCCTATCAGCTGTATACTGTATGTAGCTGATGTTAAATACAGTTTTATACACTGCTGACCGGTGGCACATGCTTCAGTGAAGGAAATGGTTCATTTGGACCATCTTGGTAAACTATTTGAAGGTAAATGAAACATAGAATTATTTTTTTTGTTTTGTATTTGCAGCCTATATATTCTTTGGGAAGGGGGGGGGGGGATTTGTCAACCCTTGCTCCTGTGACTGTATCTGTTGGCCTTCTGCATTAACAAATGTTTAGAGGACACTGGCCATAAAAAAAAAAAAAAAAAATAACACAGGTTCAGTTTTGCCAAGCTTTCCAAAAATTGAGATGAACGGTTTTCATTCTGGATGAAAATGTTCACTTTAATGCTTTAATGGATATGCTGTACTTTGTGTAAAATTGATAACTTTCTGGAATTTCTGTGTATGTGAATGTGCTAGTCTTAAAAGCTTGATCACAAATGCTTAGAACAATTTGTTCATTTTCAATGTTGGCACAGATATGTTAAAAATAAAGCTTTTTTTAATGCATAACAAGGAGCTTGTTTTCCTGTAGAAAGGTGTTGTCTACATTGCTAGGACATTGGTATAATTTAAAAAAAATAAAAATGAGCATTTCTTGTATGCAGACAGCAATTTGTGGCAAGTTAAATATGAATAACTGAGATCAGACATAGCCAAGAGTGCCTCGCCTCCTGTGTACTGTGTGTTTCTGCATACAGAGTGTGTATGTAATATCTCTAATGGTGGTTTATGTTGCTCACGTACAAGGTGTCCTCCATTTTTTGAGTTAAACCAGAACTTTTGAGTATATCTAGTGATGTAAAGAATTTATTGTGGTGGGGCAACACTGGGGAGGAGGGAAATATTGCTTCCAGAGCTGCTTTTTGTTTAAACACTTGCTGGGGGACCATTAACTTTTGCTCCACGTTGGGCTTTAAATGGAGAGCTCTCTGGACAGAGTGGAAATATTGCTTTTTTACCAGCTTGGTCTCAATCTTGATCACAAAAGCTGATATGAATTTTGATTAATGCTGTGGGAAGAGGCTGCATTAGAAGCCCTTCACCCCTTCTATACGGCACCTTGAGCAGTGCAGGAACATGACCTAAGCAAATGCATTTTACTAGTAACGCTGCAAGTAACCACATCAACTGTGGACTTCTACTTCAAAGCAACATCAAAAACAAAAATGACCCAACACATTATAGGAAGTACACATTAAACTTGTTTCGTTGTTCATTGCAGAACCTAAGGAGATTTGGATTCTCGGGGACTTTTGGATAAACCAAGCTGCTTACATAGCACGCAAACATCCAGTTGGTGGAAACCTAGGACTCGACCAGAAACAATTTACCGTCCGTTGGATGGGCACATTCACGCTGCTTTGGAAAGACTTCATTCCAAAACTAAAGGAGTCTGTCACTATGCTGGGAACACCAAGCGTTGTCTTCATCCATGTAGGGAGCAGTGACATCCATGTAGGGTGCAGTGATCAGGGACGAAATTATCAGAAGTTCAAATCTCAAGTGAAGGCCGATTTATCTGACCTCTCAAAGTCTTATCCAGATACAGCGTTTATTTGGGCCATTGTACTGCCCAGAAAGGAATGGTTCAAGTCTGACCTGGAGAAACGCAGAAAAGATTTCAACTCTGAAGTTTCTGTTTGTGCAAAAGAGTGCGGCTTCCAGGTGGCTTCTCTCACTTCACTTGAGAAAATGTCTGCAGAAAAATACTGTAAAACTGGTAAATACAGTTGGAATTTTCTTTATGGTGTCTTGAATACGTCCATCAAAGAAGCCGTGGAAAGGGAAATAAAAAAAAGGAGCCGATTAACCAATAAAAACACTGCAGCTATCTGAAACTAAACGCAGTTAACGTTTACTTGCAGAGAGTCGACCTTGGACGCTGCATTTTTTTCTTTTCCCAAATGCAACTAAACAATTGTAATCATTATGTATGAAGAACCTGAATACTTTGCATTGTGCGAGTCCAGCTGCTTTTAGAAAAGTCTTCTCTATGCAGCTAAACTCTCTCACCTGAATTTGGCTTGTCAAATGTTTTTTTGTTTCTGGGGGCAATATTTTTTGTTTTCATGTTCCCGTGGTACAAAGTTTTGCTTTGGTGATAGTCGTGTGTACTCTATTCAGGAGTTTTAATGTAATTTGCTGATATTTTTCTGTTCTAATATGTAAGCGAGAGGCAATCCCTCCAAAGGGAGGGAGATCCCTACTAAGTCACCAAAACAGGTGTCCTCATTGGAAGATTTCACCGGCATTCCTGTTCTGATGCTAACACTATAAAAATGTTGGACTTTCTATCATTACTGGTGACAAAATAGGGTGAATCTAATCAGCTGGGAAGAATCTAAAAGTCTATTGTATGCTTTTGTCATGAACTCTCAGACTCGCAAGGCTTTTGCCCTCGTTTTTTAAAATACTGTTATCTGATTTTGTGTGAGGCCTCTGTTTGCTTGGCATACTTTTATTTTTGCTGCCAAACTCCAAGTTTCATTTAACTTTTAACCACTTAAAGACCGATCCTCTTTTTCAGACTCGTTTACAAGTTAACCTTTTTTTGCTATAAAATTAGAACTCCCAAATATACATTTTTTTTTCTAACACCCTAGAGAATAAAATGGCAGTCATTGCAATACTTTGTCACACCGTATTTGTGCAGTGGTCTTACCAGCGTACTTTTTTTTTTTTTTTTTTTTTTTGGAAAGCACTTTTTGAATAAAAAAATAAAACAAAAGTAAAGTTAGCCCAATTTTTTAATATTGTGAAAGAGAATGTTACGCCAAGTAAATTGATGCCCAACATGTCACGCTTCAAAATTGCGCCCGCTCGTGTAATGGCGTCAAACTTTTACCCTTAAAAATCTCCATAGGCCATTTTTAAAAAACATTCTACAGTTTGCATGTTTTGAGTTAGAGGAGGTCTAGGGCTAGAATTATTGCTCTCGTTCTAAGGATCGTGGCAATACCTCACGTGTGGTTTGACCACTGTTTTCATATGCAGGCGCTACTCACGTATGTGTTAGCTAATGCGTGCGAGCTCGTGGGGACGGGGCCCTTTTAAAAAAAAAAAAAAAAATTTTTTTCTTATTTATTTTACTTTATTTTGTTTTTGCTCTGTTTAAAAAAAGAAAACAATTTGGGTCACTTTTTATTCCTATTACAGGGAATGTAAGCATCCCTTGTAATAGAAAAAAAGCATGACAGTTCCTCTTAAATATGAGATCTGGGGTCAAAAAGTCCTCAGATCTCATATTGGGACTTCAATGCAATAAAAAATTTTTTTTTGACAAAATGACAATAGAAAAGTACCACTTTAAGACGTATAAGCGGAAGTGACGTTTTGACGTCGCTTCCGCCCTGCTATGGTATGGAGACCGGTGGGGGCCATCTTCCCCTCACTCGTCTCCATACCCAGCCACAGACAGGTCCCGATCGCCGCTGCCGACGGCTCCGGTAAGCGGCAAAGGGTGCAGGAGAGCGGCGGGAGGGGAGACCACCATTATCGTTAATTGGACCGCTCACTGAAAAGATGGATATCTTGGTTGTGGCAGCAGCTGCTGCCGTTACAGAGATATACGTCGGCATTTTAAAGATGTATAGGTATAGGAGCCGGTCGGCAAGTGGTTAAGAAGTTTGTATCAGGCTGGTCCAAACTATTTCCCTCACTAATACATGTACCCCTTATCAGTGCTATATGAACTGTATATAGTATCTGCTACATTAAGTATACAGCGCTGTGTTCTAATGGTGCTTCCCATCCAGTTCCCGGAACAAAATAGTTTGGCTGAGTGCTGCTCAGTCATTCATAGAGTACTTTTGATTTTTATCAATAAGAGGCTTTCCTCTAAGTGGCTAAGATGGAGATGTAGCAGATAATGTCACGATCTCCACCGAAGTCGGTCACGGGAAGCCTTGTAATCATTGATGAAATCCAAATCTTTGTGAATGGCTGGCTGAGCAGCACTGATCCCAACTTTATTTTGTTCTGAGGAAGGGAAGTTGATGGAGGTTGTGACTTAAAATGCCCACGTCTTCAACTTGACCATTCAGGAAGCCTTGTATTCATTGATTAAAAAGGCAAAGTTTCGCAATTGGTTTAGTTCCGGTTGAGACAAGAAGTCCCTACCAGCTGTATACTGTATGTAGCTGATGTTAAATACAGTTTTATACACTGCTGACTGGTGGCACATGCTTCAGTGAAGGAAATGGTTCATTTGGACCTTCTTGGTCCAGATGATCTAGTTGAAGGTAAATGAAACCTGGAATTTTTTTTTTCTTGTATTTGCAGCCTCCTCCTTTTTTTTTTTTTTGGGGGGGGGGGGGGGGGAGGGAATTTGTCATCCCTTGCTCCAGTGACTGTATCTGTTAGCCTTCTGCATTAATAAATGTTTAGAGGACACTGGCCATAGTTTAAAAAAAAAAAACACACAGGTTCAGTTTTGCCAAACTTTCCAAAAATTGAGATGATGGTTTTAATTCTGGATGAAAATGTTCATTTTAATGCTTTAATGGATATGCTGTACTTTGTGTAAAATTGATAACTTTCTGGAATTTCTGTGTATGTGAATGTGCTAGTCTTATAAGCGTGATCACAAATGCTTAGAACCATATGTTCATTTTCATTGTTGGCACAGATATGTTAAAAATAAAGCTTTTTTAATGCATAACAAGGGGCTTGTTTTCCTGTAGAAAGGTGTTGTCTACATTGCTAGGACATTGGCATAATTTAAAAAAAAAAAAACAAATTTGAAATTGGATCAACAGTACATTTTAGCATTACTTGTATGCAGGCAGCAATTTGTGGCAAAATAAATATGAATAACGGAGATCAGACAACACGCACATCAGTTGCCACCTCTGTACTGTAGGTTTTTGCATACAGAATGTGTATGTAATATCTCTAATGGTGGTTTATGTTGCTCCCGTAAAAGGTGTCCTCCATTTTTTTGTGTCAAACCTGAACTTTCGAGTATATCTAGTGATGTAAAGAATAATTTATTGTGGTGGGGCAACACTGGGGAGGAGGGAAATTTTGCTTCCAGAGCTGATTTTTTTTTTTTTTTTTTAAACACTTGCTGGGGGACCATTAACTCTTCTCCGCGTTTGGCTTTAAATAGAGAGATCTCTTGACAGAGTGGAAATATTGCTGTTTTACCAGTTTGGTCTCTGTCTTGATCACAAAAGCCGATATGAATTTTGCTTTAATGCTGTGGGACAAGGCTGCATTATAAGCCCTTTACAGGGCACCTTGAGCAGTGCAGGAACATCACCTAAGCAAATGCATTTTACTAGTAACGCTGCAAGTAACCACATCAACTGTGGACCTCTACTTTAAAGCAACATCAAAACAAAAATGACCCAACACATTATAGGAAGTACACATTAAACTTGTTTCGTTGTTCATTGCAGAACCTAAGTAGGTTTGGATTCTCGGGGACTTCTGGATAACCAAAGCTGCTCACATAGCACGCAAATATCCAGGTGGTGGAAACCTAGGACTCAACCAGAAACAATTTACCGTCTGTTGGATGTGCCAATTCACGTTGCTTTGGAAAGACTTAATTCCAAAACTAAAGGAGTCTGTCTCTATGCTGGGAGCACCAAGCATTGTCTTCATCCATGTAGGGAGCAATGATCTGGAACTAAATTATCAACAGTTCAAATCTCATGTGAAGGCCGATTTATCTGAGCTCTCGAAGTCTTATCCAGATACAGCCTTTATCTGGGCCATTGTACTGCCCAGAAAGGATGGGTTTGACTCGGACCTGGAGGACCGCAGAAAAGAATTTAATTCTGAGGTTTCCGTTTGTGCAAAAGAGTGCGGCTTCCAGGTGGCTTCTCTCACTTCAGTTGAGAAAATGTTTGCAGAAAAGCACTGTAATAAAACTGATGGTTCATACAGTTGGAATTTTCTTTATGGTGTCTTGAATACGCACATCACAGAAGCCTTGGAAAAGGAAATAAAAAAAATTAAAGGAGCCTTTTAATTAAAAACACTGCAGCTATCTGAAACTAAACACAGTGAACGTTTACTTGCAGAGAGTCGACCTTGGACGCCGCATTTTTCTTTTCCCAAACGCAGCTAAACTGCAACTAAACAATTCTAATTTAGATCAGCTGAATTTGGCTTGTGAAATGTTTTGGTTTCCAGGGGGAAATATTTTTTTTGTTTTTTTGTTCCCATGGTGCAAAGTTTTACTGTGGTGATAGTCGTGTGTACTCTATTCAGGAGTTTAAATGTGTGCTTTGCTGATACTTTTCTGTTCTAATATGTAAGCGAGAGGAAATCTCTCCAAAGAGAGGGAGATCCCTACTAACTAGTCACTAAAACAGGTGTCCTCATTGGAAGATTTCACCGTTATTCCTGTTCTGATGCTAACACTATAAAAATGTTGGACTTTCTATCATTACTGGTGACAAAATAGGGTGAATCTAATCAGCTGGGAAGAATCTAAATGCAAGAGTCTGTATGCTTTTGTCTTGAACTCTCAGACTCAGAAGGCTTTTGCCCTCTTTTTTTTTTTTTTTTTTTTAAATACTCTTATCTGTGATTTTGTGTGAGGCCTCTGTTTGCTTGGCATACTTTTATCTTTGCCGCCAAACTCCAGGTTAAAGGCCGAGCCTCTTTTTCAGGCTCGTTGTTTACAAGTGTAAAATCAAGTTTTTTTTTTGTTTTTGTTTTTTGCTGGAAAATTACTCGGAACCCCCAAACATACATTTTTTTTTTTTTTTTCCCTAACACCCTAGAGAATAAAATGGTGGTCATTGCAATACTTTTTTGTCGCACCGTATTTGTTCAGTGGTCTTACAAGCGCACTTTTTTTTTTGGAAAAAATTCACTTTTTTGAATAAAAAAATAAGACAAAAGTAAAGTTAGCCCAATTAATTAAAAAATTTTTTTTTAAAGAGAATGTTACGCCGAGTAAATTGATGCCCAACATGTCACTCTTTAAAATTGCGCCCGCTCGTGGAATGGCGTCAAACCTTTACCATTAAAAATCTACATAGGCGATGTTTAAAAACTTCTACAGGTTGCATGTTTTGAGGTAGAGGAGATCTAGAATTATTGCTCTCGCTCTAACTATCACGGCGATACCTCACATGTGGTTTCACCACAGTTTTCATATGTGGGCGCTACTCACGTATGCGTTTGCTTCTGCACGTGAGCCCGTCGGGACGGGCGCTTTAAAAACATATATATATTTTTCGTATTTATTTTGCTTGATTTTATTTATTTTTACACTGTTTTTAAAAAAAAAAAAATTGGGGTCACTTTTATTCCTATTACAAGGAATGTTAACATCCCTTGTAATAGAGAAAAGCATGACAGGTCCTTTTAAATATGAGATTTGGGGTCAAAGTCCTCAGATCTCATTTGGACTTAAATGCAATAAAAAACAAAAAAAAATTGTCATTTGAAAAAGACGATAAAAAAATGGCCCTTTAAGACGTATGGGCGGAAGTGACGTTTTGACGTCGCTTCTGCCCTGCTATGGTATGGAGACAGGTGGGGGCCATCATCCCCTCGCGCCTTTCGCGATTGCCTCCGCCTCCGCCACTGCCGACTGTTCCGGTAAGCGGCAGAGGGCGCAGAAGAGCGGCAGGAGGGGCCCCCTCTCCCGCCGCAGATAAAGGTGATCCTGCGGTGAATCCGCCGCAGAGGCCACTATTATCGTTAATCAGACCAGCTCACTTAAAAGATGGATATCTCGGTTGTGGCAGCAGCTGCTGCTGAAACGAGATTGTCCATCTTTAAAGTGCCGAGGTATATGTACAGGAGCCGGTCGGCAAGTGGTTAAAAAGTTTGTATCAAGCTGGTCCAAACTATTTCCCTCACTAATACATGCACCCCTTATCAGTATGCACTGTATGTAGTATCGACTACATTAAGTATACAGCGCTGTATTCTAATGGTGCTTCCCATCCCGTTCCCGGAACAAAATAGTCTGGCAGAGTGCTGCTCAGTCATTCATAGAGTACTTTTGATTTTTATCAATGAAGATGAGGCTTTCCTCTAAGTGGCTAAGATGGAGATGTAGCAGATAATGTCACAATCTCCACTGAAGTCAATCATTGGGAACCCTTATTGATGAAATCCAAATCTTTGTGAATGGCTGGCTGAGCAGCACTGATCCCAACTTTATTTTGTTCTGAGGAAGGGAAGTTGATAGAGGTTGTGACTTTATATGCCCACGTCTTCATCTTGACCATTCAGGAAGCCTTGTATTCATTAAAAATGCAAGGTGTCCCAATTGGTTTAGTTCTGGTTGAGAGGGGAAGTCCCTATCAGCTGTATACTGTATGTAGCTGATGTTAAATACACTTTTATACACTGCTGACCGGTGGCACATGCTTCAGTGAAGGAAATGGTTCATTTGGACCTTCTTGGTCCAGATGAACTATTTGAAGGTAAATGAAACTTGATATTTTTTAATTTTTTTTTTTTTGTATTTGCAGCCTATACATTTTTTCTTGGGGGGGTTTTGTCAACCCTTGCTTCTGTATCTGTTGGCCTTCTGCATTAACAAATGTTGAGGACACTGGCCACAGTTAAAAAAAACAAAAAACACAGGTTAAGTTTTGCCAAACTTTCCAAAAATTGAGATGAACGGTTTTCATTCTGGATGAAAATGTTCACTTTAATACTTTAATAGATATGCTGTACTTTGTGTAAAATTGATAACTTTCTGGAATTTCTGTGTATGCGAATGTGCTAGTCTTAAAAGCTTGATCACAAATGCTTAGAACAATTTGTTCATTTTCATTGTTGGCACAGATATGTTAAAAATAAAGCCTTTTTTTTAATGCATAACAAGGAGCTCGTTTTCCTGTAGAAAGGTGTTGTCTACATTGCTAGGACATTGGCATAATTAAAAAAAAAACAAATTTGAAATTGGATCAACAGTACATATAAAAAATTTAGCATTACTTGTATGCAGGCAGCAATTTGTGGCAATATGAATAACTGAGATCAGACGACGCGCGCACACACAGTGAGCCAGAAGTGCCTCGCCTCCTCTGTACTGTATGTTTCTGCATACAGAGTGTGAATGTAATATCGCTAATGGTGTTTTATGCTTCTCCCGTACGAGGTGTCCTCCATTTTTTGGGTTAAACCAGAACTTTTTGAGTATTACTAGTGATGTAAAGAATTATTTATTGTGGTGGGGCAACACTGGGGAGGAGGGAAATATTGCTTCCAGAGCTGCTTTTTGTTTAAACACTTGCTGGGGGACCATTAACTTTGCTCCGCGTTGGGCTTTATATGGAGAGCTCTCTGGACAGAGTGGAAATATTGCTGTTTTACCAGCTTGATCTCGATCCTGATCACAAAAGCTGATATGAATTTTGCTTAATGCTGTGGGACAAGGCTGCATTATAAGCCCTTCAACCCCTTCTATACGGCACCTTGAGCAGTGCAGGAACATCATCCAAGCAAATGCATTTTACTAGTAACGCTACAAGTAACCACATCAACTGTGGACCTCTACTACAAAGCAACATCAAAACTAAAATGACCCAACACATTATAGGAAGTACACATTAAACTTGTTTCGTTGTTCATTGCAGAACCTAAGGAGATTTGGATTCTCGGGAACTATTGGATAAACCAAGTTGCTTGCATGGCACGCAAACATCCAGATAGTCAGAACCTAGGACTCGACCAGAAACAATTTACCGTCCGTTGGATGTGCAAATCCACGCTGCTTTGGAAAGACTTAATTCTAAAACTAAAGGAGTCTGTCTCTACGCTGGGAGCACCAAGCATTGTCTTCATCCATGTAGGGAGCAATGATCTGGAACTAAAGAAGTATCAACAGTTCAGATCTCGTGTGAAGGCCGATTTACCTGACCTCTCGAAGTCTGATCCAGATACAGCCTTTATTTGGTCCATTGTACTGCCCGGAAAGGAATGGTGCGACTGGGACCTGGAGGACCGCAGAAAAGAATTTAACTCTGAAGTTTCCGTTTGTGCAAAAGAGTGCGGCTTCCAGGTGGCTTCTCTCACTTCAGTTGAGGAAATATCTGCAGAAAAATACTGTGTAAAAACTGATGTTGGTTTATACAGTTTGAGTTTTCTTTATGGTGTCTTGAATACGCACATCAAAGAAGCCGTGAAAAAAAAAATTAAAAAAATTTAAAGGAGCCGATTAATGAATAAAAACACTACAGCTATCTGAAACTAAAGGCAGTGAACGTTCACTTGCAGAGAGTCTACCTTGGACGCCGCATTTTTCTTTTCCCAAACACAGCTAAATTGCAACTAAACAATTTTAATCATGTATGAAAAACCGGAATACTTTGCGTTGTCTGAGTACTGCTGCTTTTAGAAAGGTCTTCTTTATGCAGCTAAACTCTGAAATTCAGATCAGCTGAATTTGGCTTGTGAAATGTTTTTTGTTTCTGAGGGGAATATTTTTTTTTTTTTTTTTTTTTTTTAGTTTTTATGTTCCCATGGTGCAAAGTTTTACTGTGGTGATAGTCGTCTGTACTCTATTCAGGAGTTTTAATGTAATTTGCTGATACTTTTCTGTTCTAATATGTAAGCGCGAGGAAATCTCTCCAAAGGGAGGGAGATCCCTACTAAGTAATCACTAAAACAGGAGTCCTCATTGGAAGATTTCACCGTTATTCCTGTTCTGATGCTAACACTAAAAAATGTTGGACTTTCTATCATTACTGGTGACAAAATAGGGTGAATCTAATCCAGCTGGGAAGAATCTAAATGCACCCCCCCCCCCCCCCCCCCCCAACAAAAAAACAAGAGTCTGTTGTATGCTTTTGTCTTGAGCTCTTGGACTCACAAGGCTTTTGCCCTGTTTTTTATACTCTTATCTGTGATTTTGTGTGGGGCCTCTGTTTGGCATACTTTTATCTTTGCCACCAAACTCCAGGTTTCATTTAACTTTTACCACTTAAAGACCGAGCCTTTTTCAGACTTGTAAAAAAAGTTAAAAACACGTTTTTTTTTTTTTTTTTTTTTTTGCTAGAAAATTACTTAACCCCCAAACATTATAGATTTTTTTTTCTAACACCCTAGAGAATAAAATGGTGGTCATTGCAATGTCGCACCGTATTTGTGCAACGGACTTACAAGTGCACATTTTTTTGGAAAAAATTCACTTTCTTGAATAAAAAAAAGACAAATGTAGTTAGTCCAATTTTTTTTTTATATTGTGAAAGAGAATGTTACGCCGAGTAAATTGATACCCAACATGTCACACTTCAAAATTGTGCCCGCTCGTGGAATGGCATCAAACTTTTACCCTTAAAATTCTCCATAGGCGATGTTTAAAAAAATTCTACAGGTTGCATGTTTTGATTTAGAGGAAGTCTAGGGCTGGAATTATTACTCTCGCTCTAACGATCGTGGCGATACCTCGCGTGTGGTTTGACCACCGTTTTCATATGCAGGCGCTACTCACGTATGCGTTCGCTTCTGCGCGCGATTTCGTCAGGACGGGGCACTTATAAAAAAAAATTTTTTATTCGTTTTTACACTTTTTAAAAAAAAAAAATTAAAATTTAGATCACTTTTATTCCTATTACAAGGAATGTAAACATCCCTTGTAATACAAAAAAGCATGACAGGTCCTCTTAAATGAGATCTGGGGTCAAAAAGTCATCAATCTCATATTTGGACTTAAATGCAATAAAAAAAAAAAAAAAAAAGTAATTTGAAAAAATGACAACAGAAAAATGGCCCTTTAAGACGTATGGGCGGAAGTGGCGTTTTGACGTCGCTTCTGCCCTGTTATGGTATGGAGACGGGTGGGGGCCATCTTCCCCCTCACTCATCTCCATACCCAGCCACAGACAGGTCCCGATCGCCTCTGCCGATGGCTCCAGTAAATGGCAGTGGGCGCGGGGGGGCTCTCTCCTGCTGCTGATAACGGTGATCTCACGGCGATTCCGCCGCAGAGACCACCATTATCGTTAATAGGACCACTCACTGAAAAGATGGATATCTCGGTTGTGGCAGCAAATGCTGCCGTTACCGAGATATCCATCTTTAAAGTGCCGACGTATATGTACAGGAGCCGGTCGGCAAGTGGTTAAAAAGTTTGTATCAAGCTGGTCCAAACTATTTCCCTCACTAATACATGTTTCCCTTATCAGTGTTATATGAACTGTATGTAGTATCGGCTACATTAAGTATACAGCGCTGTGTTCTAATGGTGCTTCCCATCCAGTTCCCGGAACAAAATAGTCTGGCCGATTACTGCTCAGTCTTTCGTAGAGTACTTTTGATTTTTATCAATGAAGACGAGGCTTTCCTCTAAGTGGCTAAGATGGAGATGTAGCAGATAATATCACAATCTCCACCGAAGTCAATCATGGGAACCCTTGTAATTGATGAAATCCAAATCTTTGTGAATGGCTGGCTGAGCAGCACTGATCCGAACTTTATTTTGTTCTGAGGACAGGAAGTTGATGGAGGTTGTGACTCCATATGCCCACGTCTTCAACTTGACCATTCAGGAAGCCTTGTATTCATTAAAAATGCAAGGTGTCCCAATTGGTTTAGTTCCGGTTGAGAGGGGAAGTCCCTATCAGCTGTATACTGTATATAGCTGATGTTAAATACAGTTTTATACACTGCTGACCGGTGGCACATGCTTCAGTGGCCATAGCTTTAAAAAAAAAACCACAGGTTCAGTTTTGCCAAACTTTCCAAAAATTGAGATGAACGGTTTTCATTCTGGATGAAAATGTTCAATTTAATGGATATGCTGTACTTTGTGTAAAATTGATAACTTTCTGGAATTTCTGTGTATGTGAATGTGCTAGTCTTAATAAGCTTGATCACAAATGCTTAGAACAATTCATTTTCATTGTTGGCACAGATATGTTAAAAATAAAGCTTTTTTTAATGCATAACAAGGAGCTTGTTTTCCTGTAGAAAGGTGTTGTCTACATTGGTATAATTAAAAAAAAAATTGAAATTGGATCAAGAGTACATATAAAAATTTAGCATTTCTTGTATGTAGGCAGCAATTTGTGGAAAAAGGAATATGAATAACGGAGATCAGACGACACACACAGTGAGCCAGAAGTGCCTCGCCTCCTCTGTACTGTATGTTTCTGCATACAGAGTGTGTATGTAATATCTCTAATGGTGGTTTATGCTGCTCACATACAAGGTGTGCTTCATTTTTTGGGTTAAACCAGAACTTTTGAGTATTACTAGTGATGTAAAGAGTTATTGTGGTGGAGCAACACTGGGGAGGAGGGAAATAATGCTTCCAGAGCTGCTTTTTGTTTAAACACTTGCTGGGGGACCATTAACTTTGCTCCGCGTTGGGCTTTAAATGGAGAGCTCTCTGGACAGAGTGGAGATATTGCTGTTTTACCAGCTTGATCCTGATCACAAAAGCTGATATGATTTTGCTTAATGCTGTGGGAAGAGGCTGCATTATAAACCCTTCACCCCTTCTATACGGCACCTTGAGCAGTGCAGGAACATTACCCAAGCAAATGCATTTTACTAGTAACGCTACAAGTAACCACATCAACTGTGGACCTCTACTTCAAAGCAACATCAAAACTAAAAAGACACAACACATTATAGGAAGTACACATTAAACTTGTTTCGTTGTTCATTGCAGAACCTAAGGAGATTTGGATTCTCGGGAACTATTGGATAAACCAAATTGCTTGCATGGCACGCAAACATCCAGATAGTGAGAACCTAGGACTCGACCAGAAACAATTTACTGTCCGTTGGATGTGCAAATCCACGCTGCTTTGGAAAGACTTAATTCTAAATCTAAAGGAGTCTGTCTCTACGCTGGGAGCACCAAGCATTGTCTTCATCCATGTAGGGAGCAATGATCTGGAACTGAAGAAGTATCAACAGTTCAAATCTCATGTGAAGGCCGATTTACCTGACCTCTCGAAGTCTTATCCAGATACAGCCTTTATTTGGTCCATTGTACTGCCCAGAACGGAATGGTCCTATTCGAACCTGGAATACCGCAGAAAAAATTTTAACTCTGAAGTTTCCGTTTGTGCAAAAGAGTGCGGCTTCCAGGTGGCTTCTCTCATTTCAGTTGATGAAATATCTGTAGAAAATGACTGTGAAAAAACTGATGTTAGTTTATACAGTTTGAGTTTTCTTTATGGTGTCTTGAATACGCACATCAAAGAAGCCGTGAAAAAGGAAATAAAAAAAAATTAAAGGAGCCGATTAATGAATAAAAACACTGCAGCTATCTGAAACTAAACACCGTGAACGTTTACTTGCAGAGAGTCGACCTTAGACGCCGCATTTTTCTTTTCCTAAACGCAGCTAAATTGCAACTAAATTCTAATCATTATGTATTAAGAACCTGAATACTTTGCATTGTGTGAGTCCAGCTGCTTTTAGAAAAGTCTTCTCTCTGCAGCTAAACCCTGAAATTCAGATCAGCGGAATTTGGCCTGTGAAATGTTTTTTGTTTCCAGGGGGGAATATTTTTTTTTTATGTTCCCATGGTGCAAAGTTTTACTGTGGTGATAGTCATGTGTACTCTATTCAGGAGTTTTAATGTAATTTGCTGTTACTTTTCTGTTCTAATATGTAAGCGAGAGGAAATCTCTCCAAAGGGAGGGAGATCCCTAAGTAGTCGCTTAAACAGGTGTCCTCATTGGAAGATTTCACCGTTATTCCTGTTCTGATGCTAACACTAAAAAATGTTGGACTCACCCTAATCAGCTGAGAAGAATCTAAATGCAAGAGTCTGGTGTATGCTTTTGTCTTGAGCTCTCACTCAAGGCTTTTGCCCTGTTTTTTTTTTTTTTTTTTTTTTATAGTACTCTTATCTGTGATTTTGTGTGAGGCCTCTGCTTGGCATACTTTTATCTTTGCCGCCAAGCTCCAGGTTTCATTTAACTTTTAACCACTTAAAGACCGAGCCTCTTTTTCAGATTTGTTGTTTACAAGTTAAAAACATGTTTGTTTGCTAGAATATTACTTTACACCCCCAAACATTATAGATTTTTTTTTTCTAACACCCTAGAGAATAAAATGGCAGTCATTGCAATACTTTTTGTCACACCGTATTTGTGCAGTGGACTTACAAGTGCACTTTTTTTGGAAAAAATTCACTTTCTTGAATAAAAAAAATAAGGTAAAAGTAAAGTTAGCCCAATTTTTTTTTTTAGATTGCGAAAAAGAATGTTATGCCAAGTAAATTGATACCCAACATGTCACGCTTCAAAATTGCGCCCGCTCGTGGAATGGCGTCAAACTTTTACCCTTAAAATTCTCCATCGGCGACGTTTAAAAAATTCTACAGGTTGCATGTTTTGATTTAGAGGAGGTCTAGGGCTAGAATTATTACTCTCGCTCGAACGATCGTGGCGATAACCCAACGTGTGGTTTGACCACCGTTTTCATATGCAGGCGCTACTCACGTATGCGTTCGCTTCTGCGCGCGATCTCGTCGGTACGGGGCGCTTTAAAAAAAAAAAGTTTTTTTTTTTTCTTTTTACTTGAATTTAGTTTTACACTGTTTTTTTTTTTATTTAAATTTAGGTCACTTTTATTCCTATTACAAGGAATGTAAACATCCCTTGTAATAGAAAAAAGCATGACAGGTCCTCTTAAATGAGATCTGGGGTCAAAAAGTCATCAATCTCATATTTGGACTTAAATGCAATAATAAAAAAAATTGTCATTTGAAAAAATAACAGAAAAATGGCCCTTTAAGACGTATGAGCAGAAGTGGCGTTTTGTAGTTGCTTCCGCCCTGCTATGGTATGGAGACGGGTGGGGGCCATCTTCCCCTCACTCGTCTCCATACCCAGCCACAGACAGGTCCCGATCGCCTCTGCCACTGCCGATGGCACCGGTAAATGGCAGTGGGCGCTGGAGGGGGGCTCTCTCTCCCGCCACCGATAACGGTGATCTTGCGGTGATTCTGCCGCAGAGACCACCATTATCGTTAATAGGACCACTCACTGAAAAGATGGATATCTCGGTTGTGGCAGCAGCTGCTGCCGTTACCGAGATAACCATCTTTAAAGTGCCGACGTATATGTACAGGAGCCGGTCGGCAAGTGGTTGAAAAGTTTGGATCAAGCTTGTCCAAACTATTTCCCTCATTAATACATGTACCCCTTATCAGTGCTATATGAACTGTATGTAGTATTGGCTACATGAAGTATACAGCGCTGTGTTCTAATGGTGCTTCCCATCCAGTTCCCGGAACAAAATAGTCTGGCTGAGTGCTGCGCAGTCATTCATAGAGTACTTTTAATTTTTATCAATGAAGATGTGGCTAAGATGGAGATGTAGCAGATAATGTCACGATCTCCAACAAAGTCAATCATGGGAACCCTTGTAATCATTGATAAAATCCAAATCTTTGTGAATGGCTGGCTGAGCAGCACTGATCTTAACTTTATTTTGTTATGAGGACAGGAAGTTGATGGAGGTTGTGACTTTATATGCCCACGTCTTCAACTTGACAATTCAGGAAGCCTTGTTTTTCATTCAAAAGGCAAGGTGTCCTAATTGGTTTAGTTCCTGTTGAGACAGGAATTCCCTGTCAGCTGTATACTGTATGTAGCTGATGTTAAATAGTTTTATACACTGCTGACCGGTGGCACATGCTTCAGTGAAGGAAATGGTTCATTTGGATCTTCTTGGTCCAGATGAACTATTTGAAGGTAAATGAAACCTGGAATTTTTATTTTTTTTTGTATTTGCAGCCTATATATATATTATTTATTTATTTTTTTGGAGGGGGCGGGGAATTTTGTCAACCCTTGCTCCTGTGACTGTATATGTTGGCCTTCTGCATTAACAAATGTTCAGAGGAAACTGGCCATAGTTAAAAAAAAAAAAGAAAAAACACAGGTTCAGTTTTGCCAAACTTTCCAAAAATTGAGATGAACAGTTTTCATTCTGGATGAAAATGTTCATTTTAATGGATATACTGTACCTTGTGTAAAATTGATAACTTTCTGGAATTTCTGTGTATGCGAATGTGTTAGTCTTTCAAGCATTTGTGATCAAGCTTATAACGATTCCATTTTCATTGTTGGCACAGATATGTTAAAAATTAAAGCTTTTTTTTAATGCAAAACGGCTTCTTTTCCTGTAGAGGGGTGTTGTCTACATTGCTAGGACATTGGTATAATTAAAAAAAAAATTGAAATTGAATGAACAGTACATATAAATAGCATTTCTTGTGAGCAGGCAGCAATTTGTGGCAAAATAAATATGAATAACGGATAATGTTTCTGCATACAGAGTGTGTATGTAATATCTCTAATGGTGGTTTATGTGTCCTCCATTTTTTGGGTTAAACAAGAACTTTTGAGTATCTAGTGATTTAAAGAATTATTTTATGGTGGAGCAACACTGGGGAGGAGGGAAGTTTTGCTTCCATAGCTGCTTTTTCTTTAAACAATAGCTGGGGGATCATTAACTTTGCTCCGCGTTGGGCTTTAAATGGAGAGCTCTCTTGACAGAGTGGAAATATTGCTGTTTTACCAGCTTGGTCTCAATCTCGATCACAAAAGCTGATATAAATTTTGCTTAATGCTGTGGGACGAGGCTGCATTATAAGCCCTTCAACCCCTTCTATACGGCACCTTGAGCAGTGCAGGAACATCACCTAAGCAAATGCATTTTACTAGTAACACTGTAAGTAACCACATCAACTGTGGACCTCTACTTCAAAGCAACATCAAAACAAAAATGACCCAACACATTATATGAAGTACACATTAAACTTGTTTCGTTGTTCATTGCAGAACCTAAGGAGATTTGGATTCTCGGGGACTTTTGGATAAACCAAGCTTCTCGCGGAGCTTTCAAACACCCAGATGGTGAGAACCTAGGATTCGACCAGAAACAATTTACCGTCCGTTGGATGAGCAAATTCACGCTGCTTTGGAAAGACTTAATTCTAAAACTAAAGGAGTCTGTCTCTATGCTGGGAGCACCAAGCATTGCCTTCATCCATATAGGGAGCAGTGACCTCCATGTAGGGAGCAGTGATCTGGGACTGAAATATCAACAGTTCAAATCTCAAGTGAAGGCCGATTTATCTGTCCTCTCGAAGTCTTATCCAGATACAGCCTTTATCTGGGCCATTGTACTGCCCAGAAAGAAATGGTTCGACTCAGACCTGGAGGACCGCAGAAAAGAATTTAACTCTGAAGTTTCCGTTTGTGCAAAAGAGTGCGGCTTCCAGGTGGCTTCTTTCACTTCACTTGAGAAAATGTGCGAAGAAAAATACTGTAAAGAAACTGTTGCTGGTTCATACAGTTGGAAATTTCTTTCTCGTGTCTTGAATACGCACATCAAAGAAGCTGTGGAAAATGAAATTAAAAAAATTAAAGGAGCCTATTAATGAATAAAAACACTGCAGCTATCTGAAACTAAACGCGGTGAACGTTTACTTGCAGAGTTGACCTTGGACGCCGCATTTTTCTTTTCCCAAACGCAGCTAAACTGCAACTAAACAATTGTAATCATTATCTATGAAGAACCTGATTACTTTGCATTGTGCGAGTCCAGCTGCTTTTAGAAAAGTCTTCTCTATGCAGCTGAACTCTGAAATTCATATCAGCTGAATTTGGCTTGTCAAATGTTTCCAGGGGGGAATATTTTTTGTTTTCTTGTTCCCATGGTGCAAAGTTTTACTTTGGTGATAGTCGTGCGTACTCTATTGAGGAGTTTTAATGTGTGTTTTGCTGATACTTTTCTGTTCTAATATGTAAGCACGAGGAAATCCCTCCAAAGGGAGGGAGATCCCTACTAAGTAGTCACTAAAACAGGTGTCCGAGCCTCTTTTTCAAGTTAGGTGTTTACAAGTTAAAAATTAGTTTTTTTGCTAGAAAATTGCTTAAAACCCCCAAACAATATACATTTTTTTTTCTAACACCCTAGAGAATAAAATGGCGGTCATTGTAATACTTTTTGTCACATTGTATTTGCGAAGTGATCTTACAAGCGCAGTTTTTGGCAAAAGTTTCACTTTTTTGAAAAAAAAAATCCGTAAAGTTAGACCAATTTTTGTTTTATATTGTGAAATATAATGTTACGCCGAGTAAATACGCAACATGTCACGCTTCAAAATTGCGCCCGCTCGTGGAATGGCATCAAACTTTTACCCTTAAAAATCTCCATAGGAGACGTATAAAAAATTCTACAGGTTGATTGTGTTGAGTTACAGAGGAGGTCTAGGGCTAGAATTATTGCTCTCGCTCTGACGATCGCGGTGGTACCGCACGTGTGGTTTGACCACTGTTTTCATATGCGGGCGCTACTCACGTATGCGTTTGCTTCTGCGTGTGAGCTTGTCGGGACGGGGCGCTTTAAAAAAATTTTTTTTTATTATTTATTTTACTTGATTTTATTTATTTTTTTTTTACACTTTAAAAAAAATAAATAAATTGGGTCATTTTTATCCCTATTACAAGGAATGTAAACATCCCTTATAATAGAAAAAAGCATGACGGGTCCTCTTAAATATGAGATCTGGGGTCAAAGTCCTCAGATCTCATATTTGGTCTTGAATGCAATAAAAAAAAGTCTCTTCCGCCCTGCTATGGTATGGAGACGGGTGAGGGCCATCTTCCCTTCACTCGTCTCCATACCCAGCCACGGACAGGTTCCGATCGCCGCCGACGGCTCTGGTAAGTGGCAGAGAGCGGCGGGAGGGGGGGGACCCTCTCCCGCTGCCGATTAACTGATCTTGCGGCAAATCTGCCTCAGAGACCACCATTGTCTTTAATAGGACTTCTCACTGAAAAGATGGATATCTCGGTTGTGGCAGCAGCTGCTGCTGTTACCGAGAGATACAGCTTTAAAGTGCCGACTTATATGTACAGGAGCCGGTCTGCAAGTGATTAAAGTTTGTGTCGAGCTAGTCCAAACTATTTCCCTCACTAATACATGCACCCCATATCAGTGCTATATGAACTGTATGTAGTATCGGCTACATTAAGTATACAGCGCTGTGTTATAATGGTGCTTCCCATCCAGTTCCCGGAACAAAATAGTCAGGCAGAGTGCTGCTCAGTCATTCATAGAGTACTTTTGGTTTTCTTCGATGAAGATGAGGCTTTCTTCTAAGTGGCCAAGATGTAGCAGATAATGTCACAATCTCCACCGAAGTCATTCATGGGAAGCCTGGTAATCATTGATGAAATCCAAATCTTTATGTGAATGGCTGGCTGAGCAGCACTGATCCCAACTTTATTTTGTTCTGAGGACAGGAAGTTGATGGAGGTTGTGACTTCAAATGCCTCGTATTCATTGATTAAAAAGGCAAGGTTTCCCAATTGCTTTAGTTCCAGTTGAGACAGGAAGTCCCTACCAGCTGTATACTGTATGTAGCTGATGTTAAATACAGTTTTATACACTGCTGACTGGTGGCACATGCTTCAGTGAAGGAAATGGTTCATTTGGACCTTCTTTTTCCAGATGAACTATTTGAAGGTAAATGAAACCTGGAATTTGTTTTTATTTATTTTTTATGGGGGGGGGGGGGGGGGGGATTTGTCAACCCTTGCTCCTGTGACTGTCTGTTGGTCTTCTCCATTAACAAATGTTTAGAGAACACTGGCCATAGTTAAAGAAAAAACAGGTTCAGTTTTGCCAAACTTTCCAAAAATTGAGATGATGGTTTTCATTCTGGATGAAAATGTTCACTTTAATGCTTTAATGGATATGCTGTACTTTGTGTTAAATTGATAACTTTCTGAAACGTCTGTGTATGCGAATGTGCTAGTCTTATATGCTTGATCACAAATGCTTAGAACAATTTGTTCATTTTCATTGTTGGCACAGATATGCATTAAAAAAAGATTTATTTTTTAACATAAGGAGCTTGTTTTCCTGTAGAAAGGTGTTGTCTACATTGCTAGGACATTGGTATAATAAAAAAAAATTGAAATTGGATGAACAGTACATATAAAAAATTTAGCATTTCTTGTATGCAGGCAGCAATTTGTGGCAAAATAAATATAAAGGAGATCAGACAGCGCGCACACACATAATCAGTCAGCCAGGAGTGCCTCGCCTCCTCTGTACTGTAGGTTTCTGCATACAGAGTGTGTATGTAATATCTCTAATGGTGGTTTATGCTGCTCACGTGCAAGGTGTCCATTTTTTGGTTTAATCCAGAACTTTTGAGTATATCTAGTGATGTAAGGAATAATTAATTGTGGTGGGGCAACACTGGGGAGGAGGGAAATATTGCTTCCAGAGCTGCTTTTTGTGTAAACACTTGCTGGGGAAAATATTGCTTTATTACCAGCTTGGTCTCAATCTTAATCACAAAAGCTGATATGAATTTTGCTTAATGCTGTGGGGACGAGGCTGCATTATAAGTCCTTCACCCCTTCTATAAGGTACTTATAGAAGTAGCAGTGCAGGAATATCACCTAAGCAAATGCATTTTACTAGTAACACTGCAAGTATCCACATCAACCGTGGACCTCTACTACAAAGCAACATCAAAATAAAAATGACCCAACACATTATAGGAAGTACACATTAAACTTGTTTCGTTGTTCATTGCAGAACCTAAGGAGGTTTGGATTCTCGGGGACTTTTGGATATGGGAAGTTGGTCGCATAGCACACAAACATCCAGATGGTGGAAACCTAGGACTCGACAAGAAACGATTTACCGTCCGTTGGATGGGGAAATCCACGCAGCTTTGGAAAGACGTAATTCCAAAACTAAAGGAGTCTGTCTCTAGGCTGGGAGCACCAAGCATTGTCTTCATCCATGTAGGGAGCAATGATCTTGAACTAAATTATCAACAGTTCAAATCTCAAGTGAAGACCGATTTATCTGACCTCTCGAAGTCTTATCCAGATACAGCCTTTATCTGGGCCATTGTACTGCCCAGACAGGAATGGGTCAACTCGGACCTGGAGGACCGCAGAAAAGAATTTAACTCTGAAGTTTCCGTTTGTGCAAAAGAGTGCGGCTTCCAGGTGGCGCTTCTCACTTTAGTTGAGAAAATGTCTGCAGAAAAATACTATAAAAAAAGTAATGTTGGTACATACAATTGGCTTTATATTTATGGTGTCTTGAATGCATACATCAAAGATGCCTTGGAAAAGGAAATAAAAAAAATTTATTAAAGGAGCTAATTAACACTGCAGCTATCTGAAACTAAACTAAACAATTCTAATCGTGTATGAAGAACCTGAATGCTTTGCATTGTGAGAGTCCAGCTGCTTTTAGAAAAGTCTTCTCTATGCAGCTAAACTCTGAAATTCAGATCAGCTGAATTCGGCTTGTAAAATGTTTTTTTTATTCATGTTCCCATGGTGCAAAGTTTTTCTGTGGTGATAGTCGTGTGTACTCTATTCAGGAGTTTTAATGTGTGATTTGCTGATACCTTTCTGTTCTAATATGTAAGTGAGAGGAAATCTCTCCAAAGGGAGGGAGATCCCTAAGTAGTCACTAAAACAGGTGTCCTCATTGGAAGATTTCACTGTTATTCCTGTTCTGATAGTAATACTAAAAATTTTGGACTTTCTATCATTACTGGTGACAAAATGGGGTGAATCTAATCAGCTGGGAAGAATCTAAATGAAAGAGTTTGTTTTATGCTTTGTCTCAGACTCGCAAAGGCTTTTGCCCTCGTTTTTTTTATAATACTCTTATCTGTGATTTTGTGTGAGGCTTCTGTTTGCCTTGCATACTTTTATCTTTGTCGCCAAACTCCAGGTTTCATTTAACTTTTAAAGTTTGTATCAAGCTAGTCCAAACTATTTCCCCCACTAATACATGCACCCTTTATCAGTGCTATATGAACTGTATGTAGCATCGACTAAATTAAGTATACAGCGCTGTGTTCTAATGGTGCTTCCCATCAAGTTACCGGAACAAAATAGTCTGGCTGAATGCTGCTCAGTCATTCATAGAGTACTTTTGTTTTTGATTAAGACGAGGCTTTCCTCGAAGTGGCTAAGATGGAGATGTAGCAGATAATGTCACAATCTCCACCGAAGTCAATCAGGGGAACCCTTGTAATCATTGATGAAATCCAAATCTTTTTGCGAATGGCTGGCTGAGCAGCACTGATCCCAACTTTATTTTGTTCTGAGGACTGGAAGTTGATGGAGGTTGTGACTTGAAATGCCCACGTCTTCAACTTGCCCATTCAGGAAGCCTTGTTTTCATTGATTAAAAAGGCAAGGTTTCCCAATTGTTTTAGTTCCGGTTATGAGACGGGAAGTCCCTATCAGCTGTAAATACAGTTTTATACACTGCTGATCGATGGCACATGCTTCAGTGAAGGAAATGGTTCATTTGGACCATCTTGGTCCAGATGAACTATTTGAAGGTAAATGAAACCTGGAATTTGTTTTTTTTTGTATTTGCAGCCTATATTTTTTTTTTGGGGGGGGGGGGGGAGAGGAGGGTGTATTTGTCATCCCTTGCTCCTGTGACTGTATCTGTTGGCCTTCTGCATTAACAAATGTTTATAAGACACTGGTCATAGTTACAAAAAAAAACAGGTTCAGTTTTGCCAAGCTTTCCAAAAATTGAGATTAACAGTTTTCGTTCTAGATGCTATTCCTTTTAGTGCTTTAATAGATATGCTGTACTATGTGTAAAATTGTTAACTTTCTGGAATTTCTGTGAATGTGCTAGTCTTATAAGCTTGATCACAAATGCTTAGAACATTTTGTTCATTTTCATTGTTGGCACAGATATGTTAAAAATAAAGCTTTTTTAAATGCATAACAAGGAGCTTGTTTTCCTGTAGAAAGGTGTTGTCTACATTGCTAGGACATTGGTATAATTAAACAAAAAAATCGTAATTGAACAGTACATATAAAAAATTTTGCATTCCTTGTATGCAGGCAGCAATTTGTGTCAAAATAATAAATATAAATAACAGAGATCAGGCGACACATTTTAATCACTCAGCCAGGAGTGCCTCGCCTCCTTTGTACTGTATATTTCTGCATACAGATTGTGTATGTAATATCTTTAAGGGTTCTTTATGCTGCTCACGTACAAGTTGTCCTCCATTTTTTGTGTTAAACCAAAACTTTTGAGTATATCTAGTGATGTAAAGAATAATTTATTTTGGTTGGGCAACACTGGGGAGGAGGGAAATATTGCTTCCAGAGCTGCTTTTTCTTTAAACACTTGCTGGGGGGACCATTAACTTTGCTCCGCGTTGGGCTTTAAATAGAGAGATCTCTTGACAGAGTGGAAATATTGCTGTTTTACCAGCTTGGTCTCAATCTTGATCACAAAAGCTGATATGAATTTTGCTTAATGCTGTGGGACGAGGCTGCATTATAAGCCCTTCACCCTTTCTATACGGCACCTTGAGCAGTGCAGGAACATCACCTAAGCAAATGCTTTTTTACTAGTAAAACTGCAAGTAACCACATCAATTGTGGACCTCTACTTCAAAGCATCATCAAAACAATAATGACCCAACACATTTTAGGAAGTACACATTAAACTTGTTTCGTTGTTCATTGCAGAACCTAAGGAGATTTGGATTCTCGGGGACTTTTGGATAAACCAAGTTGCTTGCATGGCACGCAAAAATCCAGATGGTGGAAACCTAGGACTCGACCAGAAACAATTTACCGTCCGTTGGATGGGCAAATTCACGCTGCTTTGGAAAGACTTAATTCTAAAACTAAAGGAGTCTGTCTCTACGCTGGGAGCACCAAGCATTGTCTTCATCCATGTAGGGAGCAGTGATCTGGAACTAAATTATCAACAGTTTAAATCTCATGTGAAGACCGATTTATCTGACCTCTCAAAGTCTTATCCAGATACAGCCTTTATCTGGGCCATTGTATTGCCCAGAACGGAATGGTTCAACTCTGATCTGGAGCACCGCAGAAAAGAATTTAACTCTGAAGTTTCCGTTTGTGCAAAAGAGTGCGGCTTCCAGGTGGCTTCTCTCACTTTAGTGGAGAAAATGTGTGCAGAAAAATACTGTAAAAAAACTTCATACAGTTCGCATTATATTTACGGTGTCTTGAATGCGTACATCAAAGATGCCGTGGAAAAGGAAATAAAAAAAATAAAATAAAGAGCCGATTAACGAATAAACACTGCAGCTATCTGAAACTAAACAATGTGAACGTTTACTTGCAGAGAGTCGATCTTGGACGCCGCATTTTTCTTTTCCCAAACGCAGCTAAACTGCAACTAAATTCTAATCGTTATGTATGAAGAACCTGAATACTTTGCGTTGTGTGAGTCCAGCTGCTTTTAGAAAAGTCGTCTTCTTTGCAGCTAAACTGAAATTTAGATCAGCTGAATTTGGCTTGTGAAATGTTTTGTTTCCAGGGGGGAATATTTTATTTTTTTGTTCATGTTCCCATGGTGCAAAGTTTTACTGTGGTGATAGTTGTGTGTACTCTATTCAGTAGTTTTAATGTTTAATTTGCTGATACTTTTTCTGTTCTAATATGTAAGCGAGAGGAAATCTCTTCAAAGGGAGGGAGATCCCTACTAAGCAGTCACTAAAACAGGTGTCCTCATTGGAAGATTTCAACGTTATTCCTGTTCTGATGCCAACACTATAAAAATGTTGGACTTTCTATTATTATTGGTGACAAAGTAGGGTGAATTTAAATGCAAGATGGAGATGTAGCAGATAATGTCACGATCTCCACCGAAGTCAATCACGGGAAGCCTTGTAATCATTGATGAAATCCAAATCTTTATGCGAATGGCTGGCTGAGCAGCACTGATCCCAACTTCATTTTGTTCTGAGGAAGGGAAGTTGATGGAGGTTGTGACTTCAAATGCCCACGTCTTCAACTTGTCCATTCAGGAAGCCTTGTGTTCATTGATTAAAAAGGCAAGGTGTCCCAATTGGTTTAGTTCCGGTTGAGACGGGAAGTCTTTATCAGGTGTATACTGTATGTAGCTGATAGTTTTATACACTGCTGACCGGTGGCACATGCTTCAGTGAAGGAAATGGTTAATTTGGACCTTCTTGGTCCAGATGAACTATTTGAAGGTAAATAAAACCTGAAATCAGTTTTTTTTTTTTTTTTTTTGTATTTGCAGCCTACATTTTTTTTTTTTGGGGGGGGGGGGGGATTTGTCAACCCTTGGTCCTGTGACTATCTGAACTTCTGCATTAACAAATGTTTAGATGACACTGGCCATAGTTTTAACAAAACAAAAAAAAAATCACAGGTTCAGTTTTGCCAAGCTTTCCAAAAATTGAGATGAACGGTTTTCATGCTGTATGAAATTGTTCACTTTAATGCTTTAATGGATATGCTGTACTTTGTGTAAAATTGGTAACTTTCTGGAATTTCTGTGTATGTGAATGTGCTGTTCTTATAAGCTTGATCACAAATGCTTAGAACAATTTTTTTGTTCGTTTTCATTGTTGGCACAGATGTTAAAAATTAAAGCTTTTTTTAATGCATAACAAGGAGCTTGTTTTCCTGTAGAAAGGTGTTGTCTACATTGGTATAATTATAATAATAAATTGAAATTGGATGAACAGTACATATAAATATTTAGTATTTCTTGTATGCAGGGAGTAATTTGTGGCAAAATATGAATAACGGAGATCAGACAACACACACATCAGTCAGCCAGGAGTGCCTCGCCTCCTCTGTACTGTATGTTTCTGCATACAGAGTGTGTATGTAATATCTCTAATGGTTTATGCTGCTCACATACAAGGTGTTTTTTTTTTGGGTTAAACCAGAACTTTTGCGTATATCTAGTGATGTAAAGAATTATTTATAGTGGTAGGGCAACACTGTGGAAGGAGGGAAATATTGCGTCCAGAGGCGCTTTTTGTTTAAACCCTTGCAGGGGGGGACCCTTAACTTTGCTCCACGTTGGGCTTTAAATGGAGAGATCTCTGGACAGAGTGGAAATATTGCTTTTACCAGCTTGGTCTCAATCTTGATAATAAAAGCTGACATGAATTTTGCTTAATGCTGTGGGACGAGGCTGCATTATAAGCCCTTCTATACGGCACCTACAGTGGTGCAGGAACATCACCTAAGCAAATGCATTTTTACTAGTAACACTGCAAGTAACCACATCAACTGTGGACCTCTACTTCAAAGCAACATCAAAACAAAAATGACCCAACACATTATAGGAAGTACACATTAAACTTGTTTCGTTGTTCATTGCAGAACCTAAGGAGATTTGGATTCTCGGGAACTTTTGGATAACACAAGCTGTTCGAAAAGCACGCAAACATCCAGATCGTGAAAACCTAGGACTCGACCAGAAACAATTTACCGTCCGTTGGATGTGCAAACCCACGCTGTTTTGGAAAGACTTAATTCTAAATCTAAAGGAGTCTGTCTCTAAGCTGGGAGCACCGAGCATTGTCTTCATTCATGCAGGGAGCAGTGATCTGGGACTAAAGAAGTATCAACAGTTCAAATCTCAAGTGAAGGCTGATTTATCTGACCTCTCGAAGTCTTATCCAGATACAGCATTTATCTGGTCCATTGTACTGCCCATAAAAAATGGGTTCAAGGGGTTCAAGTTGAACCTGGAGGACCGCAGAAAAGAATTTAACTCTGAAGTTTCCGTTTGTGCAAAAGAGTGCGGCTTCCAGGTGGCTTCTCTCACTTCAGTTGAGAAAATGTGTGCAGAAAAATACAGTAAAAAAACTGGTTCATACAGTTGGAATTTTGTTCATGGTGTCTTGAATACGTACATCAAAGAAGCCTTGGAAAAGGAAATAAAAAAAATTAAAGGAGCCGATTAATGAATAAAAACACTGCAGCTATCTGAAACTAAACACAGTGAACGTGAGAGAGTCTACCTTGAACCCAGCATTTTTCTTCCCAAACGCAGCTAAACTGCAGCTAAACGATTCTAAACCTTATGTATGAAGAACCTGAATACTTTCCATTGTGTGAGTCGAGCTGCTTTTAGAAAAGTCGTCTTCTCTATGCAGCTAAACTCTGAAATTTAGATTGGCTGAATTCGGCTGGTGAAATGTTGTGGTTTTTTTTTTTCCCCCTTGGGGAATTTTTTTTTTTTTTTTTTTTTAAATTCGTGTTCCCACGGTGCAAAGTTTTACTGTGGTGATAGTCGTGTGTACTCTATTCAGTAGGTTTTAATGTGTAATTTGCTGGTTCTTTTCTGTTCTAATATGTAAGCGCGAGGAAATCTTTCTAAAGGGAGGGAGATCCCTATTAGTCACTAAAACAGGTGTCCTCATTGGAAGATTTCACCGTTATTCCTGTTCTGATGCTATAACGCTAAAAATGTTGGACTTTCTATCATTACTGGTGACAAAACAGGGTGAATCTATTCAGCTGGGAAGAATCTAAATGTAACTTTTTTTTTTTTTTTTCCCCAATCAAGAGTCTGTTGTATGCTTTGTGTTGAACTCTCAGACTCTTAAGGCTTTTGCCCTTTTTTTTTATAGTACTCCTATCTGATTTTGTGTGAAGCCTCTGTTTGCCTGCATACTTTTTTTTTTTTCTTTGCTGCCAAACTCCAGATTTCATTTATCTTTTAAAACGTTTGTATCAAGCTGGTCCAAACTATTTCCCTCACTAATACATGCACCCTTTTTCAGTGCTATATGAACTGTATGTAGTATCAGCTACATTAAGTATACAGCGCTGTGTTCTAATGGTGCTTCCCATCCAGTTCCCAGAACAAAACAGTCTGGCTGAGTGCTGCTCAGTCATTCATAGAGTACTTTTGATTTTTATGGATGAAGATGAGGCTTTCCTCTATGTGGCTAAGATGGAGATGTAGCAGATGTCACGATCTCCACCAAAGTCAATCACAGGAAGCCTTTGTAATCATTGATGAAATCCAAATCTTTATGTGAATGGCTAGCTGAGCAGCACTGATCCTAACTTTATTTTGAGCACAGGAAGTTGGTGGAGGTTGTGACTTCAAATGCCCACATCTTCAACTTGCCCATTCAGGAAGCCTTGTTTTCATTGATTAAAAATGGAAGGCCTTCCCAATTTGATTTAGTGTCCCTATCCCACTGCCAGCTGTATACTGGCCATCCAATGTTAAATAGATTTTATATACTGCTTACCGTTGGCACATTCATCAGTGAAAGAAATGGTTCATTTGGTCGGAATGAAATATTGGAAGGCAATTAAAACCTGGAGTTAGTTTATATATTTATAATTTTGTTTTACTACAGCAAATCCTATGCTTGTGACTGTTCGTATCTATTGGACTTATGTAAAAAAAAAAAAAAACGCTCATTGGCCTCTGGCCATAGTAAAAAAAAAGTGTTATGCAAAAATTTCAAAATTTAGATTACCGGTTTTCATTCTAGATGAATGTTCCTTTTTATGGCTGTGCTGTATTTTGTGTAGAATTGTTTACCTTCCTGGGGTTTTTCTGTGTATGCGCTAGTCTTATAAGCTCGAACACAAAAATGCTTAGAACAGTTTGCTTATTTTCATTGTAAACACAATATAATAAAGCTTTAGTTTTATTGCTTGTTTTCCTGGAGAATGTTGTTGTCCACATTTGTGCAATTAAATAAAAAAATAAAGAAATTGAAATTGGATGAACCAGTACCTTTTTTTTTTTTTTTTTTTTTTTTTTTATATATGCATGCAGCAATTTGTGGTAAAATAGATATGAATATCAGGGAGATCAGACTACACGCGCATGTTCTGTCAGCCAAGTGTGCCTCGCCTCTGCACATATATGTATGTGTATATACAGTGTGTGTATGTAATATCTCTAATGGTGGTTTATGCTGCTCTTTTACAAGGTGTCCTCCATCTTTTGGGTTAAAGCAAAACTCTTGAGTAGATCTAGTAGTGTAAAGAATTATTGTGGTGGGGCTACATTGGGGAGGAGGAGGAGAATATTGCTTCCAGAGCGGCTTTTTGATTATAAACACTTGCTGGGGAAACATTACCTTTGACCTGTTGGTAGCTCTCCATTTAAAGCCTAACACGGGGCAGAGTGGAAATATTGCTGTTTTTACCAGTTTAGTCTCGTCTTGATCACAAAAGTTGATCTAATTAATTTTGCTTAATGCTGTGGGACGAGGCTGCAAAATGGTAAGTGCTTCACCCCCCGCTATGCAGCACCTTGAGCAGTGCAGCAACATCAACTAAGCAAAATGCATTTTACTAGTAAATGTGCAGGGTGTCATGCTGCAAGTAACCACATCAACCGTAGACCTGCTATAAAACATCCAATCTAAGATGACCCAACCCATTACAGGAAGTGCACATTAAACTTGTTTACATGTTCCTTGCAGAACCTAAAGATTTGGACTTTTGGGAAACCCTAGCTGAAATCAAAACACGCCAAGATCCATATGGTCCAAACCTAGGACTCCACCAGAAACAATTTTCCGTCTGTTAGGTAAATAGGCAAATTCACTCTGCTTTGGAAACACTTTATTCACAAACTAAAGGCTGATGTCTATAAACTGGGAACACCAAGCATTGTATGTTTCACTGTAGGGAGAAGTCAGCTGGCAACTAAGCGGTATCAAAAGTTCAAATCTCATGTGAAAAGCGATTTATCTGACCTCTCAAGTCTTGCCCAAATACAGCCTTTATCTGGTCCACAATACTGCCCAAAAAGGTTTTTTTTTTTTTTTTTTTTTTTAACCTGGAGGACTGCAGGAAAGAGTTAATTTCTGAAGTTTCAATTTGTGAAAGAGTGTGGCTTCTCTCCGTTTAGTCGAGGAAATGACTACAGATTTTTCATCCAAAGCTGTCATGGTGCACGTTGGCACCAATGACAGTCTGAGGCAGCTGGAGTGTCCTAAAGAACGATTTTAGGGACTTGGGAGCTAAATTGAGGAAAAAAACCTCAAATAGTATTCTCAGGAATACAACCGGTACATCAAGCCACACCAGAAAGGCAGAGGGAGATTAGGAAAGTAAACAAGTGGCTGAAGAGTTGGTGTAGTAATGAGGGGTTTGGGTTCCTGGAGGACTGGGCCGACTTCTCAGTTGATAACCAGTAATATAGAAGAGATGGACTGCACCTAAATGAGGAGGGTGCAGATCAGCTGGGAATGAAGATAGCCAGAAAGTTAGAGGTTTTTAAACTGGGTGATTTGGGGGGGGGGTGTCCAGAGGTAGAGCTAGTCAGCACGGAACATATTCCAATGGGTAGTATTGGGGGCATTAGTGGTAATTTGACCAAAGCTCAAGGTAAGTAATAGTAGCAAGTCCTAGTTGCACCCTTGGAACACCCAATAAGAGGATAATATGCGACCGGTCTAAACTACGTGGCATGTTCACCAATGCCAGGAGCCTGGCGGACAAGATGGGTGAACTAGAGATACTGTTGTACGAGGAGGATTTAGATTTTGCGGAAATTTCAGAGACCTGGTTCAACAGCTCTCATGATTGGCTGGCAACCATTCAAGGGTATACCCTTTATTGCAAGGATAGAGAGGGTTAAAAAGGGGGAGGGGTATGCCTATATATCAAGAATAATGTACAAGTGAATATGAGATGACATCACTAAGGGAGCTAGGGAGTAGGTGAAATCCTTATGGGCAGAGCTCTAAAGGGATGAAGCTAAGGGGAAAACAATACTGGGATTATGCTATAGGCCCCCTAACCTGAGGAAGGAGAGACAGATCTCCTATCACAATTTGGATTAGCAGCAAGGATAGGAAGTGTTATCGTAATGGGGGATTTTAATTATCCAGACATAGACTGGGCGGAGGGAATCACGCATTCATCTAAGGCTCGCCAGTTCCTAAATGTCTTGCAGGACAATTTTACGATTCAGATGGTAGACGCACCAACTAGAAATCGAGCGTACTGGATCTGATTAACAACAATACAGACTTGTTTGTGGATGTGGAAATACAGGGTAATTTAGGTAACGGCAATCACAGTTCAATTGGCTTCAGTATAAATCCCACAAATAGGAAACATAAGGGGAATACAAAGACACTGAATTTCAAAAGAGCCAACTTCCCTAAACTACAAACCTTGCTAGAAGGCATAAATTGGGATAAAATCTTAGCAACAAAGAACACGGAGGAGAGATGGGTTTGCTTTAAGAGCATATTAAATAAGGTCATTAGCCAATGCATCCCATTGGGTAATAAATTTACAACAGCGAACAAAGTCCTGGATGGCTTGTAAAAATGCATATAAAAGCAAAGGAGAAGGCCTTCAAAAAATACAAGGTTGCAGGATCATCAACATTCAGACTTTATAAAGAAATGTAAGGGTGCAATAAGGACGGCTAAGATAGAACATTGAAAGACACATAGCGGAGGAGAGCAAAAACAATCCCAAGATATTCTTTAAGTATGTAAAAAAGGGAGGAGAGACCATATTGGCCCCATTAAGAATGAGGAAGGACATCTGGTTACAAAGGATGGGGAGATGGCGAAGGTATTGAATTTATTCTCAGTCTTCACGAGAGAATCGAGGTGCTTCAGTAACCAAAACTGCAGTGTTTATCCTCATGACACATCACAGGAAGCAACGCCATGGTTAACAGAAGACAGAATTAAAATTAGACTTGGGAAACTTAACATTAATCATGGTACCAGATGGCTTGCACCCGAGGGTACTTGGGGAACTCGGTCAGGTAATTGCTAGACCATTGTTCCTAATTTTTACTGAGTCTACTGACTGGAATGGTACCAGATGATTGGAGAAAAGCCAATGTAGCACCAATATTTAAAAAGGGCCCAAAATACATCCCTGGGAATTAGACCAGTTAACCTAACATCAAAATTATGTAAACTCTAGGAGGGGATAATAAGGGACTATAGACAAGATTTTAGTAATGAACGGTTTCATTAGCAGTAATCAGCATGGATTCATGAAGAATCGTTCTTGCCAAACCAATCTATTAACCTTTTATGAGGAGGCGAGTTGCCATCTAGATAAAGGAAGGCCTGTAGACGTGGTGTATCTGGATTTTGCAAAAGCATTTGTCACAGTTCCCCATAAACGTTTACTGTACAAAGTAAGGTCCATTGGCATGGACCATAGGGTGAGTACATGGATCGAAAACTGGCTACAAGGGCGAGTTCAGAGGGTAATGATAAATGGGGAGTACTCGGAATGGTCAGGGGTGGGTAGTGTTGTAAAGCGCTGCGTAAACCTGTTGGCGCTATATAAATCCTGTATAATAATAGTGGGGTCCCCCAGGGTTCTGTCCTGGGATCCAATCCTGTTTAATTTGTTCATAAACGACCTGGAGGATGGGGTAAACAGTTCAATCTCTGTATTTGCGGACGAAACTAAGCTAAGCAGGGCAATAACTTCTACACAGGATGTGGAAACCTTGAAAAAAGATCTGAACAAATTAATGGGGTGGGCAACTACATGGCAAAATGAGGTTCAATGTACAAAAATGTAAAATGCTTTTGTGTGACAAAAATATGAATGCAATCTATACACTGGGGGGAGATCCTCTGGGGAAATCTAGGATGGAAATGGACCTGGGGGTCCTAGTAGATGATAGGCTCAGCAATGGCGTGCAATACCAATCTGCTGCTAACAAAGCAAACAGAATATTGGCATGCATTAAAATGGGGATCAACTCCAGAGATAAAACGATAATTCTCCCACTCTACAAGACTCTGGTCCGGCCGCACCTGGAGTATGCTGCCCTGTTCTGGGCACCAGTCCTCAGGAAGGATGTACTGGAAATGGAGCGAGTACAAAGAAGGGCAACAAAGCTAATAAAGGGTCTGGAGGATATTAGTTATGATGAAAGGTTGCGAGCACTGAACTTATTCTCTCTGGAGAAGACGCTTGAGAGGGGATATGATTTCAACTCACAAATACCGTACTGGTGACCCCACAATAGGGATAAAACTTTTTCGCAGAAGGGAGTTGAACAAGACTCGTGGCCACTCATTAAAATTAGAAGAAAAGAGTTTAACCTTAAACTACGTAGAGGGTTCTTTACTGTAAGCGGCAAGGATGTGGGATTCCCTTCCACAGGCGGTGGTCTCAGCGGGGGGGCATCGATAATTTCTAGAAACTATTAGATAATCACCTGAACCGACCGCAACATACAGGAATATACAATGTAATACTGACATATCACACATAGGTTGGACTTGACTTTTTTTTTCAACCTCACCTACTATGTAACTATGATGATGGTTCATGCAGTTGGGATTATATTTAGTGTCTTGTATACGTACATCAAAGAAGCCCTGGAAGTGGAAATAAAAAAAAAATTAAAGGAGCCGATTAACGAATAACAGCAGCTATCTGCAACTAAAAGTGAGCGTTTATTTGCAGATAGTTGATTTCGGATGCAGCGCATTCCTTTTCCTAAACACAGCTAAACTATCTGCAATTAAATGTTGCTAATCATTATGTATGAATAACCTGAATACTTTGCATTATTTAAGTCCAGCTGCTTTTAGAACAGTCTTGTAAACGCAGCTAAAATCTGAAATTTAGTTCAACTGAATTTGCCTTGTGAAATGTTTCCTGGGGGAATTTTTTTTTTTTTTTTTTTTTTTTTTTTTTTTTTAAGGTTCCCATGGTGCGACGTTTTACTGTTGATAGTCATGTGTACTCAATTCAGGGGTTTTGATGTGTTTTTTGTTCCTTTTCTGTTCTAACAAGCAAGAGCAAAGTGAGGGAAATCCCCAAACCAATGTCCTCATTGGGAGATTTCACTGTTCTGATGCCAATGCTAAACATGTTGGACTTTCTATCAACTCTGGTGACAAAATAGGTTGAATTTCACCAGCTGGGGGGAATCTAAATGCAACTCCCCCCTCCCCCCACAAGTGTCTTTTGTGTACTTTGTGTTTGAACTCTGACTCCTAAGGCTTTTGCCCTCATTTATTATAGGAGACTCTTATCTGTTTATATATTTATTTTTTTTGTTAAGCCTTTGTTTGCCTGGCATACTTTCTTTGCTGCTTAAAGCTTCGCTCCAGGTTTCATTTACATTTTTAAATAGTTTGTACCCTGCTGGTCCAAACTATTTCCCTCACTAATACATGCACCCCTTATCAGTGCTATATGAACTGTATATAGTATCGGCTACATTAAGTATACAGCGCTGTGTTCTGAAGGTGCTTCCCATCCAGTTCCCGGAACAAAATAGTCTGGCCGAGTACTGCTCAGCCGTTCATAGAGTACTTTTGATTTTTATAAATGAATACGAGGCTTCCTCTAAGTGGCCAAGATGGAGATCAAGAAGAGGAGAAAAGATTGATCGCACACTTGAATCCAAAAGATGCTGTAGAGATTTATTTATTGTCATGAGCCAGACAAAATTGCAATGATCAGTTAATCAGTTTCCAGATTGATAAAATGGAGATGTAGCAGATGTCACGATCTCCACCTCCAATCACTTGAAGCCTTGGTAGTCGTTGATAAAATACAAAGCTTCCTGTGAATGGCTGAGCAGTGCTGACCCCAACTTTTATTTTGTTCTGAGGGCAGGAAATAGGCTGAGGTGGAGTTTGTGACCTCCGCCCACATCTTCAACTTGGCTATTCGAGAAGCTTTGTATTAAAAATGCAAGGTTTCCTGATTTGATTTAGTTAGGGGAGACGGGAAGCCCTTATCCTGCTGCCAGCTGTTAACTGTATGTATCTGATTGATTTTATTTACTGTTGACCTTTGGCACCTGCATCAGTGAAGGAAATGGTTAATTTGGACCAGCTTGGTCCAAAGGATTTATTTGAAGGTAATTGAAACTTGAAGTTAAGAGAAAAAGGTTGTGTGTTTACAGTGTGTATATTACAGCTGCACGATTCTGGCCAAAATGAGACTCAATTTTTTTGCTCTGCAAAAAAAATTGGGCTAACTTTACTGTTTAGGTTTTTATTAAAGTGTATTTTTTCCAGAACAATTGCATTTAAAAGACCGCAGTGTGACATAAAATAATGCAACCCCTGCCATTTTATTCTGTAGGGCCTCTGGTACAAAAAAAGATAAAAAAAAAATATATATATATATATATATATATATATATATATATATACACACACACACACACACACACACACACACACACACACACACACACACACACACACGTGTGTGGATATATAGATATTTGATTTGGGGGTTCTAAGTCATTTTCTAGCAAAAAATACTGATTTTAACTTTTAAGCAACAAGTGTCAGAACAAGGATTGGCCTTTAGGTGCTTAAACCGACCATTTACAGACTGACGTTCATTCCTTTGATCTAAAGAACTAAGTGTTACAATGTTTCTCTTTATTTCCACCTCCATGTGATAAACTTGGTAGGCTGCCTGGGTTTTTTTTTTTTGACAGCTGTCAGCAGAGAACTCTGCACTGAATCAGGGAAATGCTTTAAGATCGCGGGCGCAGAATCTCAATTTTTTTTTTTCAATCTATTACTCGTGCAGCTCAAATATGTGTATATATATATATATATATTTTTATTTTTTTCCCCCAACTCTTATACTTGTGACTGTTAGTGCCTGTCTGGACTTGTGTATAAGCAAATGCTCATTGGACACTGGCCGCAGTACAAAAGCAGTTCAGTTATGCTGAGATTTAAAAAATATTGTGATTAACGGTTTTCATTCTGGATCAATATGTTCTTTTTAATGGATGTGCTGTATTTTACGTAAAGTTTGATAACCCTTTTTAGGGTTTTTCTGTGTATTCTAATGTGCTAGTCTTAGAAGCTTGAACACACAAATGCTTAGAAAAATTTGTTAACTTTCATTGTTAACACAAACCTGTTAAAATCTTTCTTTTTATGCATAACAAGGAGGATTTTGTCCTTATTGCAATGACATTGGTATAATATATATTTTTTTTTAAATGGGATGAGCAGTACATAGAAATATTATGTATTTCTTACATGCTGGCAGCAATTTTGTGGCAATATAGATCTGAATAGCATAATGGTCAGACTACATGCACATTCCATAAGCCAGGAGTGCTTCGCCTCTGCTCGTCTGTTAATTGATTTAGGCTCTGGGTCAGTGGGGCCTGTTTGTGTTTTGGATTCAGAACAAAAGTCTATTATTATATCTACCCCTTATCAAATTAAATGTAAAGCATGCATGCCATGAAGTAATGAAACTCTAAGGCCCCTTTCACACGATCGGACCGTTCAGGTCCGCCTGTCAGTTTTGACGGCGGACCTGAACGGGCGCTCCATGTTAGCCTATGGAGCGACGGATGTCAGCGGAGACATGTCCGCTGACATCCGACCCGGTCCGATCCGCTAAAAGCAGACAGATGGCCCTACGTCCAGGTCCGTCACTATCGGATCGGGTGAGATCTGATGAAAACGGACATGCTACCCGTTTTCATCAGATCCCTCCATAGGCGGCAGCGGCGCATGACAAGCCCCTCCCTGCTCAGTGAGCAGAGAGGGACCTGTCATCAAACGGCTCAGCGGAGATCAATGGACTGATCTCCCGCTGAGCCGGCGGACTCCATGGAAGCGGAGTCCGCCTCGTGTGAAAGGGGCTTGACATAAAAACTTCTGATCTTTATTTCCTCTTTTCCTTCAGTTTTATACACTTTTTTTTCAGACAGAGAATATGACATATGCATGCATTTATCCATGTGATATGCAATCTGCATTTCAATTAAACTCATTTTTTAAAGGGTGGGAAAGAAACAACTTACAATGTGTGGTTCCATAAATATGTTTTAAGTACCGTTTTGATTTTATCTCATTCGATCTCTTGAGGTTGGAGTCTTATCGGCACGGCACATCTTGCTTCAGGATTCTTTGCCCATTCTTCCTTGCAAACGCTCTCCAAATCTGTCAGATTTTAGCCTTTCGCGTTTAGCCGCGTTTTCCTTTATAGGCGTTTTTCATTTTTGACTAATTGCAAAAAAAAAAAAAAACGCGTGGCATGTAAACGCGTCAAAACTGACGTCTATAAACGTCGGTTACTATCTGTCAAGTTGTACGACCTAAGTATTTAAATATCCATAGCATTCTAATAAGATTTTCCAAATAAAGCTTATACAAGCTTATACAAAGGGTTATTCCACTTATCTGCAACAAGCATCGGCATCTCCACAGGACTTGCACTTTCCCCTTCTGGTTGGATCTGTGCTCACACAGTATTAGTCTGAAGCCAGGATTACTATGATGCATTGCCTGAGATTTTTAATTGTAGTGGATTGCTGGTCCCTCCTCCCTAATGTCAGAGGATCAGCAGCATGGGGTTTTTTTTGTAACTTTATAAATTTTTATACTATTGCAGCAATTACAGACTCTTGCTTACATGCTGGGAAAAACTTTCGGTAACAAATCTAGGCGACGAGTTGGGCAGATTTCAAGCACCCTGTATTTCTCGCTACTGCACAGCAATTGGTAGCCCAAGCAGGGAAGCATGCACACCATGGTTCCTCAAAGAGTGGACTCTTAAAAGAAGCCAATGCAGAAACTAATGTAGGTGTAAGGAAGAACAAATTATTCATATATGTAACTAGAAGACACGGAGAAGTAAAGATTGGGACATGGCACTTTGTTGTGTAGTACTTTGTAATATATACAGTGCCTTGAAAAAGTGTTCATACCCTATGAAATTTTCCACATTTTGTCATGTTGCAACCAAAAACGTAAATGTAATTTATTGGGCTTTTGTGTGATAGGCCAACACAAAGTGGCACATAATTGTGAAGTGGAAGAAAAATAAATGGTTTTCAATTTTTTATTTTTTTTTTACAAGCGTGAAAAGTGTGGCGTGCATTTGTATTCACCCCCCCCCCCCCCCCCCCCCGAGTCATTACTTTTGTAGAACCTCCTTTCAATGCAATTACACCTACAAGTGTTTTTTTGGGGATGTCTCTGCCAGCGTTGCACATCTAGAGTCAAACTTTTGCCCATTCTTTTTTGCAAAATAGCTTAAGCTCTGTCAGATTGGATGGAGAGCGTCTGAGCGGCAATTTTCAAGTCTTGCCACACATTCGCAATTGGATTTAGATCTGGACTTTAGGCCATTCTAACACATGAATATAATTTGATCTAAACCATTCCATTGTAGCTCTGGCTGTATGTTTAGGGTTGTTGTCCTGCTGGAAGGTGAACCTCCTCCCCAGTCTCAAGTCTTTTGCAGACACTTAACATGTATTTTTTTTGCCTTGTATTTGGCCCCACCCGTCAACTTTGACCAGCTTCACTGTCCCTGTTGAAGAAAAGCATCCCAGCAGCATGATGCCACCACCATGTTTCACGGTGGGGATGGTGTGTTCAGGATGATGTGCCGTGTTTTTTGCCACACAGCGATCTTTGTATTTAGGCCAAAACGTTAAATTTTTGTCTCATCTGACCAGAGCACCTTGTTTTAGGTTTGTGTCCCGCACATGGCTTCACGCAAACGGGACCTCTTATGGTTTTCTTTCAGCAATGGCTTTCTTCTTGCCACTCTTCCATAAAGGCCAGATTTGTGGAGTACACGACTAATAGTTGTCCTGTGGACAGATTCTCCCACCTGGGCTGTACATCTCTGCAGCTCCTCCAGAGTTATCAATGGGACTCCTTGGCTGCTTCTCTGATTAATACTGTCCTTGCACGGCCTGTTAGAAAAGGTTGGACGGACATGTCTTGGTAGGTTTGCAGATGTGCCATAGTCGCGTTTCCAGATGATGGATTGAACAGTGCTCTGTGAGATATTCAAAGCTTGGGATTTTTTTTCTATAACCTAACCCTGCTTTAAAATTCACAACTTTATCTCTGACCTGTCTAGTGTGTTCCTTGGCCTTCATGATGCTGTTCGTTCACTAAGGTTCTCTAACAAACCTCTGAGGGCTTCACAGAACAGCTGTATTTATACTAAGGATAAATTACACACTGGTGGAATAAATTTACTAATTAGGTGACATCTGAAGAAAATTGGTTCCACTAGATTTTAGTCAGGAGTGTCAGAGTAAAGGGGGCTGAATACAAATGCACACCACACTTTTCAAATATTTTGTAAAAAATGTTTAAATCATTTTCCTTCCACTTCACAATTATGTGCCACTTTGTGCTGGTCTATCACATAAAATTCCAATAAGATACATTTACGTTTTTAATTGTAACATGACAAAATGTGGAAAATGTCAAGGGGCATGAATACTTTTTCAAGGCAACGTTTGCTTTTAAATTTAATAACATTTTAAATAAACTTTTAAAGTGTACTGTATTTCTCTACATAGAGTATGTATGTACATACAGTGTGTGTAATATATCCTGGTTTTATGCTGCGGTATCACGAAAATGTCCTCCATATTCTGGGTTTACCCAGAACACTTGAGTATATCTAGTAATGTAAAGAAATATTGTGATGGGGAAACACTGGAGAGGAGGGGAATATTGCCTGCAGTACTGCTTTTTGTTTAACCCCTTAGCGCTGAGCGTACGCACATTTGCGGTTTACGGCTTTCAGGGGTTATACAGGGGGTGATGCATGCAGCAGCATGTTACTGTTTTTTTTTTAGAGCGGGCGGTTGGCTCTTTAGGGATAATAACTGTTTCGGCTAAAAGCCACTCTGTTGTTATCCCACGGGAGCGGAAGGGGATGTCCCCCCTTCCGCCGCTCTTCCCAGGCCTCCCGTCCCACCGGGAGACCCGATCTGCGATTCGGCACTTCCGCCGGCTAGAGAGAGACTGAATCAAAGCCAGAAATGGCTTTGTTCCAGTCTCCTATGTGTAAACATGGAAGCGACGTCACTTCCAGTTTACTCGGCAGCCAATGGCGCCGATTTAAAAAAAACAAAAAAAAAACTGCAGTATTCAGAATCGCCGTTTTTGGGGACCTGAATACTTTGACTTACAAAGGAGGGCTTTGGGGGCTTTTAAACCCCCGATCCTTCCATAAAGAGTACCTGTAACCACCTTGTACTGTCACAAGGGATGTCAGTTAGGGGTGTCAGAGTAAAGGGGGCTGAATACAAATGCACGCCACACTTTTCAAATATTTTGGAAACATTTTTTTAAATTTTCCTTCCACTTCACAATTATGTGCCACTTTGTATTGGTCTATCACATCAATTCCCAATGAGATACATTCCTTGTGACAGCAATAAAAGTGAAAAACTTTCTGTAAAAAGAGTAACTTTTTTTAAAGGGGCCCCGTGAGCTCGCGCAGCAAAGAAACGTATATGTAAACGGTGTTCAAATCAAACGTGAGGCATTGCTGCCATCGTCGGAGCAATAATTCTAGCGCCAGACCTTTAACTCTAACCTGGTAACCATTAATATTTTGGAAAGTGTCGCCTATGGAGATTTTTAGGTACCATAGTTTGTCACCATTCCACGAGTGTACGCAGTTTCAAAGCATGACATGTTGGCTATCTATTTACTCGGTGTAACATCTTTCACATTACACTAAAAATTGGGCTAACTTTACTGTTTAGTTTTTGTTTTTTTTTTTATTCATGAAAGTGTATTCCCCAAAAATTGCGTTTGAAAGACCGCTGCGCAAATACCGTGTGACAAAATATTGCAACGGTCACCATTTTATTCTCTAGGGTCTGCTAAAAATATTTGGGGGTTCTAAGTAATTTTCTAGCAAACAATACAGATTTTAACTAATTTATGTATTATAATTTTAAATGTCAGAAATAGGCTTAGGCATGAAAGGGTTAAACACTTGCTGGGAGCTCATGAACTTTGCCCATGTGCTTTAAGTTGGGAGCTATCAACAGGACAGAGTTTAATACTGCTATTTTACTTGTTTGGTCCCATCAAACTTTGGTCACAAAAGCTGATTTGGCGAATTGTGCCTAATGCTGTTGGATGAATGAGGCTGCGTTTATGATAAGCCCTTCATCCCCGCTGTACAGCACCTTCAGCGCAGGAACATCACCTTATCAAATGCATTTTACTAGTAAATGTGCACAGTGTAACAAGTGCCTACAAGTAACCACATCAACTGTGGACCTCTGCTTCAAATCAACGTCCAAAACTAAAATGACCCAACACATTTCAGGAAGTACGCATTAAACTTGTTTCATTGTTCATTGCAGAACCTAAGGAGATTTGGATTCTCGGGAACTTTTGGGTAAACCAAGCTGCTCGCAAATCAAGCCAAAACCTAGGACTTGACAAGAAGCAATTTAACGTCCGTTGGATGGGCAGATCCAATCTGCTTTGGGAAGACTTCATTCCAAAACTAAAGGAATCGGTCTCTGAACTGGGAACACCATGCATTGTATTCATCCATATAGGGAGCAGTGATCTGGGAAAAAGCAATCACGAAATATTCAAAAAGCATGTGAAAAGAGATTTATCTCACATCGCGAAGACTTATCCAAATACGGCCTTTATCTGGTCTGGCATACTGCCCAGAAAACAATGGATTAAATCCGGCCTGGAGGACCTCAGAAAAGAGTTTAACGCTGAAGTTTCCGTTCATGCAAAAGAGTTTGGCTTCCGGGTGTCTTCTCTCCGTTTAGTCGAGGAAATGACTGTAGATAATTACCGTAAAAAAATGGACAGCGGTTCATACAGTTGGGATTATATTTACGGTCTCTTCAGTACTTACGTCAAAGAAGCTGTGGAAAAGGAAATCAAAAAAATGAAAGCAGCCAATTAGCACATTAAAACATGCTGCAGCTATCTGAAACTAAACGCAGTGAGTTTAGTTGCAAATAGTTTATCTTGGACGCAGCTTTTCCTTTTCCGAAACGCAGTTAAACTGTCTGCAACTAATCATGTATGAATAACATGATTACTTTGTGAGTCCAGCTGCTTTTAGAAAAGTCTTCTTAATGCAGCTAAACTCTGAAATTTAGTTCAGCTAAATTTGTCATGTAAAATGTTTTTTTTTTCTTGGGGAATGTCCCCCCCCCCCCCCTTTTTTTTTTTTTTTTTTTTAATTTTAAGGTTTCCTTGGTGTAGAGTTTTATTATGGTGATAGTCGCGTGTACTCTATTGAGGGGTTTTATTGTTTTTTGTTTTTTTTGTTGATACTTTTCTGTTCTAAGTAAGCAGGAGGCAATCTCTCCAAAGGGACCTGAAATCCCCACAGCATTTATCAAAACAGGTGTCCTAATTGGAAGATTTCACCGTTATTCCTGTTCTAATTCCAGCACTGAAAAAATTTTGGCCTTTCATTCAACAAAATGTGGTAAATCATCAGCTGGGAAGAATCTAAATGCAACCTCCCATCCCCTCCCCAATTAAAGTCTGTTGTATTTTTTGAAGGCCTTTTTGTTCTCTTTTTTTTTGGTTGCCTCTATCTGTGATTTTGTGTGAAGCCTTCGTTTGCCTGAGAGACTTTTTTGTTTTAAGTCTAACTCTAGGCTTCATTTACTTTTTAAATTTTTTTTTTTTTTACCCAGCTGCACCCGTTATAAAGCATTATATCAACATCAGCATCGGCTACGTAGAGTATACGGCACTGTGTTCTGATGGTGCTTCCCATCCAGTTTCCGAAACAAAATAGTCTGACCGAGTGCTGCTCAGCCATAGAGTACTTTTTATTTTTATCAATGAATACCACACTTGGCTAAGAGAGATGTGGCAGATGAGGTTCATGACCTCTACATCAGCCAGTCACAGGAAGCCTTGTATTCATTGATGAAATACAATGCTTCCTGTGAATGGCTGAGCAGCGTTCAGCCTAACTTAATTTTGCTCTGGGACAGGAAGTTTGGCTGAGGCTTTTGAAAGGAAAACTTGTATTCATTGATAAAATACAAAGCTTCCTGTGAATAGCTGAGCAGTACTCAGCCTGTTTTGATTTTGTTCTGTGGACAGGAAGTTGGCCGAGGTGGAGTGACATCAAACACCCACATCTCCAACTTGGTCATTCAGAGGAAGCCTTGTATTCATTAAAAATGCAGTTTCCCGATTTTTGGTTTAGTTACGGGAATGAGACAGGAAGTCCCCATCACCGCCAGCTGTATACTGTATGTAGCTGATGTTAAATACAGTTTTTATACACTGGTGAGCGGTGGCACATGCATCAGTGAAGGAAATTTTTTCATTTGGACCAGCTTGTTCCAGGCAAACTATTTCAAGGTAAATGAAACCTGGAGATAAGGAAAAAGATTATGTATTTAAAGCCTATATGTTGTCTTTTTTTGTTTTTGTTTTTTTGATAAATCGTTTGCTTGCCACTGTTAGTATCTTCTGGACTTCTGTATAAATGCTCATTGGCTATAGTAAAAACAGGTGTTCAGTTATGCCAACTTTTCCAAAAATTGAGATTAACGGTTTTCAATTTAATGGATTTGCTTAAAATGAATAGCTTTTTCTGTGTATGTTAATGTGCTATTCTTTATAAGCTTGAATACAAAGAAATGCTTAGAAAAATTGAGTTTTTTTGTTTATTTTTATTAACACAATTGTGTTAAAATAAAGCTTTTTTTATGCATAATGAGCTTGTTTTCCTGGAGAATTTGTAATAAAAAATTGGATGAGCAGTACGTATAAATATATTGTATTTCTTGTAAGCAGGCAGCAATTTTGTGGCAAAATAGATCTGACTAGCAGGGAAACCAGACTACATACACATGTTCAGTCAGCTAGGAGTGCTTCGCCTCTGCTGGTCTTCCAGCGGCGAGAGGGGGGGTTGTCTACTTATTCATTTAGGCTCTGGGTCAGTGAGGTTTGTTTGCGTCAGAACGCTTCCCATTGCCGTAAAGAGGTATGCAAAAAGCAGATTTAGAATATCAACTGCTCCTGTCAGTAAACTGTGACTGATCTCAACAGCATTTGGGACTGATCTCAGGTGAAAGCTGAATGGGCTTGAAGGCAATCTGCATTTGTCCGTTGACCCAAGCGCTTAATACGGAAGGAACTTCCAAGCATGCAAGGCAGTCAGGACTTTGATGGAACAGCAGGCATGTTCAGATGCATTCTATACCAATTGTCTGTGTTGTGGGGTTTTTCATCTCTGGTACAGATGCCTGACATCAGTCAGTGATACCCAAGTCAAGATATATTATAGCTACATAGAGACCAGACAGACTCAAGAATGATGAGTAAGCCGTTCTGTTTATTTCGGCGTGCTCTCAGATTAGATCTACAGAATGACATGTCGTGTAGAGTGGGTACAAAAACCCCACCCCTGTAAAAATTCCAGATTTTTGAGATGTAAAATCAGACCAGGATAAATCACTTCTCAATTTCTTCACCTTTAATGTGACCTGCATTTCAATTAAACAGCTTTAGGGTGGGGGGGGGGGGGGATTTAAAATAATGTGGTTGCTTAAATATGCACACCTTTTGATCTAATACCTTGATGAAGCACCTTTTTTTTTTTTTTTTGGTTTAATAACATCATTCAGTCTCTTAAAGCAGAGGTCCACCCACAATTCTTTTTTTTTTTTTTTTTTTTTTCAACCATTCAGACACTTACATAATCACAATGTAACACTCACTTTTTAGGTGAACTATCTCTCCTGATGTCCGGTTTCGAATTAAAAACGAAGTTTTAAAAATTGAGGATGGCCAGTTCCATCTTGCTTGTGGGCATGTGAAGCCCACAAGCATTAACTTCCTGGATGCAGTGAATATTGAGCTACCAGCATTCATCGCTCGCTCCTGTGCATGCTCCGTGTTAACGGCGCAGTGCGCCGTAAACTTCCAGGTTGCTACCACGATCCACACTGAATCCTAGGAATGCTGACACTTAGCTCCCAGGAGACGGTGCACCGCCGGGGATGAAGATGATGCACGTCTACTCCCGGGGGGGTCAGACCCAGGAAGTGCCACAATAAAGACTGTTAGAATGGTAAACGCAGCAAAAAAAGTTTTTTATCCATTTGCACATCTGTTCAATGCAATGATGGGATTGAGCTAAAGTTAATCATTTGTGTGGACCTCCGCTTTAAGCCTCGTATACACAATCGGACTTTTGGCAGGGAATTGTGTGATGAGACTGCCTAAAATCCGACTGTTCGTACGCTCTTTCAGACATTTGTTCAACTTTTCGCCAACAAATGTTGGATGGCAGGCTAGTAAATTTTTGGCGGACATCAGTCTCAGATTTTTGTATCGTGTACACAAGTCCGTCACACAAGTCCAAAGTACAAACACACATGCTCGGAATCAATGCTCCTCTAACACGACATTAGCAGAAGGTGCCCAAAGGGTGGTGCTCAAGAGCTGAAATTCCACGTAGTACGTCACTACGTTCGTGTTGGCCGACAATTGTGTGCCATTAGTATGCAAGACAAAATCCTGGCACACGCTCTTCGGACAAAAGTCTGACGCTCTGTTGGCCAACAATCGGATCATGTGTATGAGGCTTGAAGGTAGGAGTCCATCAGCACGGCACATCTTGTCTTGGGAATCTGCCCACGCTTCCTTGCAAAAGTTCTCCGAAATCTGTTAGGTTGTGAGGGCACAGCCTGCTTCGGTTCATCACTCAGATTTTTCATATGGATTCAGGTCCTTGCTTTGGCTGGGCCTTTCCTAAACCTTAATCTTCTGGTAAATCCGTTCTTTTGTTTTGGAGCTAGGCTTTGGGTCGTTGTGCTGAAAGGTGGAATTCCTCTGAAGGCCTGAAGATCTTGTGCCATAATTGACTAATACTTGGAATGGTTTGTAAGTCCCTCCGCCTTGACCAAAGCTCCAGCTGAAGGAAAACGGCCCCAAAACATAATGCAGTGAGCTACTATGCTTCACTGTGGATATAGGGTGTTTTTTTTGTTTTTTGTTTTTTTTGTGATGCGCAGTAATGGTTTTGCAGCAGAAACGTTTTGGAATTGCTACTTTTTTCCCTTTAGTAATTAGTTGCCCTTCTCTGACTTTTCACTGTCATGCTCAGCAATGTAAGAGAGATAATGGGGTGTTGTTTTTTTTTCTTCCATACGCTGGAATGGGGGTTAATTTCACTGCCACTGACTTCCAATGTAGGGGGCTTAACTTTTTAGTGCCACTGAGCACCAATTCAAGGGAGGTTAAATATGACTGCCGGTGACCACCACTGCTTGGGGCTATTATTACATTTGGTTACGCCAGTGTTAGGGGGGGTGGTTTCATCTACTGACACCACTGCTGGGGGGGGTTTGTACTCCAGTTATTGCAGGCAGCGTTGAGGTATGAAAATGCTTTAGGGCCACCTTAAAAATTTTTAACAACTTCTCTGCCCAGACCCACTTTCAGCTTTTAGCGCTGTCACACTTTGACTATTGCCCGGTCATGCAACACTGTTCAAAATTATATTTATTTTTTTGGACAGATGAAGCTTTCATTTGGTGGTATTTAATCACCATTGGGTTTTTTATTTTTGCTAAAAAAAAAAAAAATTTTGAACAGAAAAGTTTTTCTTAAAAATTCTTGTGCGCACTGATGGGGCAGCACTGACTGGCATCCCTGCTGGGCACTGTTGGGGCTGCACTGCTCAGTGCCCTGATTATCTGTGCTATAGTTTTTATATACTGCCGACCGATGACACATGCATCGGTGAAGGAAGTAGTTCATTTGAACCAGTTTGTTCCAAGCAAATTATTTGAAGGTAAAATAAAACCTGGCGGTAGAGGAATAATTGTGTATTTAAAGCTAGTTAGTATCTGTTGGACTTCTGTATAAACAAATGCTCATTGGGCGCTGGCCAACATTTCCAAAAATTTTGATTAACCTTTTTCATTCTGGGTGAATATGTTCATTTTAATAGATTTTCTTAAAATTAATTTACTTCTGTGTATGCTATTCTTATAAGCGAAGTAATTTATTTTTATTAACACAATTGCGTGAAAATAAAGCTTTTTTTTATGCTTAAGGAGCTGGTTTTCCTGGAGAAGCAGGAGGATGTGTTGTCCATTTTGCCAGGACTTTGGTATAATTAAAAAAAAATTAAAAAATGTAATTGGATGAGCAGTGCATATAAATATTTTGTATTTCATAAACCTATGTTGAGGCGCTGGCTACATATTAAATTAGAGTGAAAACAAACATTTATATGTGAGAAACACATCCCCAGTGATCAACTGATAAATCAATATTCAAATACCATATTGAGTTGGGTAATTGGATATTGATTTATCTTGATCACTGGGATGTGTTTCACGTAATGTTTTTTTTTTTTTCTTTAATATGTAGCCAACTCAACATATGATTGTTTTTTGGCAAGAGGCTAAAAAACTGAAGGCAGCGGCTAATCACTTGATTGTTTTGCACAAAGGTGGTGCCGTTTCATTCCAAAAATGTTGTATTTGATATATGCAGGTAGCAATTCTTTGGCAAAATAGATCAGACTATACATGTACCTAATCGGACATCCAGGAGTGCTTCACGTCTGCTTGTCTCCTAGCATAGATCGGGATGTCTGCTTATTTATTTAGCCTCTGTCGGGTTGTTTTTTTTTTTTCTTGCACCAAAACTACTTCACTCCCCAAAAAGGTAAATGGGTATGCAAAAGCAGCTTTAGGAGATGAACTGCTCCTGTCAGTAAACTGTGACTGATCTCAAGTGAAAGCTGAATGTGCCTGAAAGTAACCTGCATCGACCCAAGCCCTTTATTTGGAAGGTTTTTCTAAGACAATACATCACTTCCGGAGTTGTATTCTTTGGTGTGAGAATTTTCGTAAATTGAGTAACCTATTAATTTTCAATATGGAGACTAGCATGCAAAAAAAACTATCGTTCGTCCGATATTCTCATTGTGTTTATGACCCTCAAATGTTCTTCATCCTGGGACCTCTGAATGGATATTCAGAACCCTGACCCGGAGGACAAACTGCATTTGCTGGAGTGGAGGGGGGGGGGCGGGGGAGCTCCACTTGTTAATATTCTGAAATGCAGGAAGATGCATCTTTATAAGGGGGTTGAGGAGGAAAATGTCTGACAGCAGAAAAGTCAAATCTGTCTTTACCCTGCCCTACCCTACCTTACCTTTAGCAAGACAGACTCGCATTGACTAACCGGTACAGGCAAAGTTGACTACCACTGTTCTATAGACTTAATGAAACACTTTGCCAGTGGTGGAAATGTTGGTGCTTGATGTGACTGTGTGCTGAGTTCCCCTTCCCCTAGGAAGCCTGTACTTTTTCTTGGCCAGCTTGGATGGTTTACCCCAGAAACCAGTACATAGAAAATTGTGGTGACTGAGCCGGTGCAGCACAGGTTTTCTTGGATAAAAAAAAAAAAAAAAAAAAGTCCTGTTAAGATGCCTAAAACCTCATGCTGGCATGGATTAGCTTACTGCCATTTTAGCGATTTTGCAGATTCTTAGCCACCAGTGAACATTTGCGTGGGCAAATAGAGGTACAGGACAGTCAGTGTGTGTTTTCTCCACGGGGTGGGAAATGTTATTGGCAGGATCGCTAAGTAAAAATAGAGACTGAAAAGTAAAAGTGATAACCAATGCAGCCAACACATCTAAGGACTGTAAACTCTACACATTAAAGGCTAAGTTCAACTTAAGTGCAAATTTTTTGCATGTAAAAATATTTGCATTAAAAAAAAAAATTCTAAGGAGCCTGCAGAGCATTGCACCCACGTTCAGAAGATCATGGGTGCAATGCAAGGCTCCTGCAGTCTCATGATAGCTGTCTGCCCGTACCTCCAATACAGGCAAGAGGTGAGAACAGGCGCATGTTACACCCTAAATATGGGTGTAATATGCTCCTAAAGGTGACCTTATCTTTTAATGCACTAGCCTTTGTTTTTTTTTGTTTTTTTTACATAGACATACATAATTTGGTATATGGAAAGGGATGGTCGGCACTCAAAATTACATCCCAAAAGTATTCCTTTATTGAAAAGACATGTACAATGCTGTAAAAAAACGGCCTATGCAATATGGACAAAATCATTCATGACTTGTGTGAAACGCGTAGACTTATTTTTACAGCATTGTACATGTCTTTTCAATAAAGGAATACTTTTTGGATGTCATCCTGAGTGTCAATCATGCCTTTGCTTATTCTGATATGTTGGAGGTGTCGGCGGCCTTGAGGTCTGAGCACCGGGTGGAGCTGTTATGTGGGAAGGTTGTAGCACCTATACACCTGTATTTTCAGGGTATGGAAATTTTTTTTTGGCAAACCTATGTATGCCATACTTGTATGTGTGCATCGGTGTACAGCCATTCATATCCATAGGTGGCTTTGCACACCAACTGGGCTTTTTTGGTAAGGGTAAATATGCCTGAATTTGTTGCATAGGCTTAGGCTCCTGTGTGCCTAAGATATTAAACGATACTTTACATTACATAATACATGTTAATGATCATGAAATTTTAGTGAGTGGGTTTAGATGTACTATTAAGTTGACAGTGGCCATTCGTAAACCATACCCCAGCACCAGACAACTGGTGTGGTGAACCAGGAAGCTAGAGCGTATCAACCACAAGGTGTCAAACAGAATCTTGGAGCAGTGAAAGGACCAAAGAGTGTAGGTGATTGTGCGCTCAGTTGCGTTGCCAGCTTATTTAACTAAATGGGTTGCCTTAGCACAAAGCTTCAGGCTACATTGATGCAAATTGGCTCTTAAGCCCAATGCCATGCTCCCCCTGGAGGCCGTTTTACCAGGTTGATCCCAGCACAAACTTGGTAACAAATGTACCTGGACCTCCTGCTGATTTGATGATTTATTGGATAAACCCGGAAACGTCAGGTAGCGGCGGGGGGCACCTCTCCCGCCGCCTCTGAAAGCGATCCCGCAGCGAATTCACCCACGGGACCACTTTTATCAGACACCGAATCGCCTGCAGTAAAAAAAAAAAATGATACCGAGGTTTGCTGCCATAACACCGGTATTTAATGTCAAGGTAATGACTTAAATTTACTGTGGGCGGTCGGCAAGTGGCTAGAGAAGGCTGCAGTATGGCTGTAAATAAGCTATTCAGCCCCTGCTGTATGGCACCTGGAGCATTGCAGGAATATCTCCTGGGCAAATTCAAAGTATGTGTTTTGTGTCCCACCCTACAAGGGACTGCAGCCAATGGGACTCCTTCAAACCAACACTAAAAACAAGACTATTCCGACCCATTTTAGAAAATGCACCTAAAACTTGTTAATTATTCATTACAGAGCCTAAGGAGATTTGGATCATCGGGAACTATTGGGTGACCCGGGCTTATCAATTGGCAAAGAAAAGTACATATGGCAAGAACCTGGGACTTGATGAGGAACAGTTTTCCATTCGTTGGATGGATAAGTACTCTCTGCTGTGGCGTCACTTGTTTCCGGATCTGAGGCGGGCTACTTCTGTCCATGGAAAACCAAGCATGGTTTTTATCCATCTAGGGAGCAGTGATCTGGGACAAGATCACCTTTTTAAGTTTATAGATACTGTGAAAAAAGATTTAAATCACCTAACCAAGTCGTTCCCAAACACGCATTTTATCTGGTCAAAGGTGCTGCCTAGAAAGGAGTGGCAGAATAAACACATGGAAGGCCAGAGAAATATGTTTAACGAGAAAGTTTCTAGTCATGCAGCAAGTTGTGGATTCCAGGTGGCCGAGCTCAGTGAAGTCACGGAGTTGTGTAAAGACCATTTCCAACAAAAAAATACAAGTTCTGATCTGGATAAAATTTGCGATGCCTTTATTAGGAACCTCAAGGACTCCTTCGAAACGGCAATCAACAAAATGAAATAACTCCCCTAATGCATTCCATATCAGCTAGCACTCATTCATTAGTACTGGTTCATTTTAAGGTTCAGTTGATTTCTGTGTAGCAGTAATTTTTGTGCATTTTTATTTTAATGTGTTAGGTTACTTTTTGAGGTGAAGCTTTGTGATAATGGGGTGTAGCCTGCCCCTTGTTCAGAGGCTCCACCAAGATTGTTGTATCCTTGTTTATTATTCATTGTCATATTCTTTGCAACTTCAAAGTTATGACTTTTCTGATAAAGCAACCCTGTTGGTAAAGCAAAAGCTTAGTGTTATGAAACCCTCCTAAAAAACAAACGGGGTTATCAACAGAATAGAGTGTGAGTCTGCTTTTTTACCAGTTTGCCAGGGCCTACTGCCTCATTGCCAAATTTTGCTTGCCAATGTGGGCTAGAAAAGGCTGTGTTATGGCAGTGAATAGACCAGCCATTCTCAACCACTTTTTATTTTTTTTTTCATGGAGGAAGCCTTAAAATGTTTTGGTCTCGGGTACCTGATTATAATTACTATATCTACAGTTCTTGGTATGATGACCAATGAGAAAAATGCACCCTACATGGCTAAAGATATATTTCATAGGTTACTTATCCGAGAAATTGCATGAGGAAACCCTAGTAACATCTGGAGAAACCCAGGTCGAGAGAGTCTGGAATAGACTACCCCCTGCTAACACTGTACATGAAGCTATGTAGGAACATCACCCAAGCAATTGCATATTACCAGTAAATGTGCACGGTCACCCTGCATGAAACTCTACCACATCAACAATGGAGATCTTCAAACATTAAAGCTGAACTATCTTTTTATATACTTTGCCTAGTTCGTTTGGGACGGCTTGGCCCAATACGAACTATTTCCCTCACTATCATGTGTGACCGCTAGATGTGCGGTATAAACTGTAGCTGTGGCTACATACATTATACCATGTTATGTTCCAGGTTCGAGCCAAGATTTCCTGGCTCATACCCGGAACAGAGTATCACAGTGGCACCCAGAGAAAATGATGTATTCTGTCAATGATTGGCTGAGTCAGAGAGGTCTTCTAATGTCACAACCTGACTCAGCCAATCAGAGGAAGCTTTGTATTGATGGAATACATTGCTTTCCCAATAGCCGAGCGCCGCTGTGGTAAACTCTACTATGTCTTGGTTCGAACCTGGAACACAGTACGGTATGCTGTATGTGGCCGCCTACAGTTGCATATAGTTGTTACCAAGTTGGTCCAAACCAACTATGTAAAGTATATCAAAAGATGGAGTTCAGCTTTAAAAATTACCTAACCAGTTTTGGAAAGCACACCTTAAACTTGTTTAATTCCTTAGTGCCCAGCCCTGGTGTACCATGTTTTTTATATGGGGGGGGGGTTTGAGAAGGATTGACTGAACATAAGACCACTGTGATTGGCTATCAGTGGTTAAATGCTTGGGAACCGGTTCTACTAGATTCCGAGCTGTCTTGTCTGACAGCTCAGTCGCTGTATAGTGAGCACGTTGTCGAGACAAAACTCTACCACCCATGGACTCATATTTGCTTCGAGGGCAGCAATAAATCATTCCTTGCAGCACCTAAGGAAATTTAGACTGTCAGGAATTATTTTTTTTGTAAATAAGGCTGCTCAAGTGGCAAGGAAAGGTCTATATGGTTGAAACGTAGGACTCGAAGGTAGACACACTACTGTTTGTAGGATGCCCAAGTTGTCTGTGGTGTGACTTGTTTTCAAATCTAAACTGAGCTGCTGGGGCACTGGAAAAACCAAGTATTGTATTCATCCATCTAGGGAGCAGTGACTTGGAAAATGTATATTTTTGGAGTTTCTGATCTGTTGTAGAGGTTTATCTTGCTTTCCCGTGTTACCCAAGCAAAGCTAGCTAGTCAACAAAGCAATGAATGAAGACACTCGTGGAGGACTGCAGAAAAGTTAAATTTTTTTCGAAGCGTGTGTCTTCCAAGTGGCTCGGCTCAGTGAAGTTGGAGATCTTTAAAAACAGTTTATGAAAAAAAGAGCAGTAAATACACTTTGGATGATATTTGTAACGTCTTTATGCTCCTCAAAGACGACATAAAAAAAATCTTAAAATGAAAAAGGCAGTTTTAATTCATATGTGCAGACTTATGAAATTCATTAGTACTGGCACATCTAAGGCTGTTAAATTCACTGTATAGAATGTTCATGTTCTTAAAACGGGCGGGGGAAGAGTGCATTTTCTTCAAAGATTTTAGTTTCCATTTGATGTATAGATTTATGGTAATGAGTAGCGTGTATTGTAATAAGGGGCTCAATGTAGATCATGGTTTTTTCCTTGTTTTTGCATCTTTCTGTTATAATAAAATCAGTTTCCTTTGAACTCCTCAGTTTTGTGTGATTTCTGAGTATGGTTTGTGTATTAGTATGGAGAACTCTTTATGAATTCTTTGCGTTTAAAGTTTTACAATGTGATCTGATGAGAATAAACTTTAAATAAGTTCACCATCGGGAACCTAAAAACATATGGGGAATGTTACATGTGCCCTCCCCTGCTGATTACCCCCCCTGTGACAGCGGGCCAGGGATCCTTTCTTCACAATTTAAAGTGTGTGGGTCTCCACCCACACAGTTACATCATTCAGAGTTGAACTATGAGGGTGCTGATGAGCATACTCGCGGTTCATTGATTCTTCTTGGACTGAAGTAACTGCCTGCCCATATCAAAGGTACGGGCAGACGGCTACACTGACAGTCCGCAGGAGCCTGACATTGAACTCGCAATCTGGTCATTGGTGCTATGCTTTCCAGGCTTCTAAGAAGAAAAATCGTAAATACTTTTTTTTTTTTTTTTTCTATATTCAGTTGCTTCCTGATTTCTGGCCTAGGCCAAAATTGTCATACATCCCAGGAGTCTTCATAAAAGGAAGAGCTTTCTCAGTTGAGCACACCCGTCGTGTCTGTACGCCGGAGCTAAGGGCAGATGAATTCCAGAAGGTAGTAAATGCTACATGAATCATCTCATCTGCCCTTACTAAAGATGGCTGCAGCTAGAAATGCTAGGGGGGTGTTTTTCAAACCAATTTCTCAACAAAATAAAGCATGTTGACATGGACAAATGGATGGGTTTACTGCAAATAATAAAAATGAATATAAATTCAGTTACTGGTGCTTAGATATGGTTTAGTTTCATTTAAAGGATCACTAAAGTAATTTTTTTTTTTTTTTAAAGTAACGTTATACTTACCTCCCACTGTGCAGCTCGTTTTGCACAGAGTGGCCCCGAACCTGGTCTTCTGGGGTCCCTCGGCAGCTGTCTCGGCCCCCCCCCCGCAAGGACTCAACACTTTCATGCAAGCTCTCTCACATGGTGTTGAGTGCTTCCGGTTGCGTTCCCGTGATACAGCAGGCGGCCATAGCCGCTCACTGTATGACTCGGCCCCGCCACATCATTGGATGTGATTGACAGCAGCGCGAGCCAATGGCTGTGCTGCTTTCAATCCATCCACTGTAACCAATCAACGGCCAGGCTGAGCGGCGAAGAGGATGTCGGACAAGTGCGGGACTTTTGAGGGGTCAGATAAGTAAAACGGGGGGGCTTGGGGGGTGGCCGGTATTGTCGGTTGTTTTTTCACCTTAATGCATAGAATGCATTAAGATGAAAAAAACTTTTACCTTTACAACCCCTTTAATATGCATCATGGGGCAATTTAGTTTTGACAGGGGTGGGAACAGTCTGTGCTTCGTGCTCTGTGTCAGTGGGCTTTTGTTTGCATCAGATCAGCATTTCACCCATGCAAGTGAATGGGAATGCAAAAGTGGCTTGAAGCAGGTGCAGTACGGGTGTCCTTGGATGAATAATGTTCCTTGCAAATACTCAGTGCTGCTGCCAGTATGGCTTTATAGTATTGTATTCTAGTATACCACTTATTTAGCAATAATTTGGCAATAATTCACATCCTATACTAGCAGTTTGTGTGGCCAACATAAAAATATGCACTACATATCTACAAGAAATGAACATTTCCCCCTCTTTAGAAACACAAGTACAGAAAAATACCTATTCTTTCAAAGTTCAGGGGGGTATTGCTTTCTTGCAGTGAGCTGACATTTCAGTTCTGTGAACTACAAAACGCCAAACCTCTATCTTATGGAGTTAGGGGAGGTGTTCTGTGTAATGCAAAGACACTTCCTGTCCCAAGGTAACACTTCCTGCTCCTTCACAGATACAGTGCATTGAGTGAGAGCTGTCACCCTAGGGCAGGAAGTGTTACCGGCAGGATCACCATGTGAAAATCAGACCAAAAAGTGGTCCATGTTGTAAAATTACCACTTGGTCTCCATTGGAAGACCATGGGAAGGTGACAATGCAGGACAGTTGAAAGACTGGAATAGAGCAGCGTCACTATATTGAAGGTGTCTGAACAGACATTTTATGGCAGGATCCCCAGGTATTTTAATGAAAGCTGCTAATTTTAAAATATTGAGAACTACTTTTGATATTAATACAAAGAATAAATCTGGCAACTCCAAACGCCCTTGTTGCTTCTTAATTGGTGCATAAAAAGTGAGTAAGAACATACAGGGGCTCAAGCGTTCCAGCTTACAAGCCTTGATCACACTGCTGTGCTGTGATCATGCCTTGTAAACCAGAACACGTGAGCCCCTGTATGGTTTTACTCACTTTTTTTTTATGCACCAATAAAGAAGCAACAAGGATGTTTGAAGTTGCCGGATCTTTTCATTGTATTTATGTCTGTACCGGTGTGAGAGAGCAATCAGAGCACCCACCATGGATTTTATTACAAGCCTGCAAAGGACTTGCACTGATTTTGAGCATTGCATTATCTGCTTTTACTTTTGATATTACATGAAAATTGAAGCTACAAAAGGAGGTGGGCTTTACACCTATGCATCGTGTCCAATCGCGAAACATGGTTACAGCATCTGCCGCCTCAAGATCCATTCTCTGATTTCCCTCTGTGACTAATGATCTTGGAAGCAATGTGCATTTCACTTCCGGGTTCACAGCGGTCATTACTTTGCTACTGTAGCTATGAGGATGCAGCTGATCGAGCACAATCTGTGCTTGATTAGCTTCAGTTGAGGGCAGGGGAGATATTGGGGTCAAATAGACCCCTGATATTTCCAAAAAGAGCACCTGCCCATGCTATCACGTAGGGCAGTGGTCTTCAAACAAGCCCTTTTGCTTGCCTTTATCTAGCACTTGGGGCCTTATTCCTCCCACTGATACAAGACACTAATCTGCTAACTGATATTAACAATGGGACACCATTTTCCCACGGACACCTACATTGGGGAACTTTTCCTCCCAGTGATTCTTCCTACTTACACCAAAGATGGGGCATTATTCCACCGCCTAATACCAAATAGTTATGTTTACTCCCACTGATGCCAGGGAAAAGCTCCACTCCCATTGGCCACAGTCCAGCTCCCCTATAGTCTCGAGGACAAACTGGCCCTTTGTTTATAAAGTTTGGAAGACCCCTGACGTAGGGGGATTTTTTGCCCCCATGCAATAAAGATAGTTAAAAGTAAAAATATAAAATAAAGTAACGCACTCCTGTACACACACACACCAATTCCAACGAGAAGCTTGGGGCGAGCATGTGTATCTAGACTTAAATTGCACCACATGTGTGGTATCGCTATGATCTTCAAGGAGACCACTAATTTTAGGGCCTCAATTCATAGTTCATTCTAAATTGATAACTCATAAAGCCTTTCAAAGCGTTGCCTATGGACAGTTTTGGGTGCCATCGTTTTTTGCAATGCGTAAGTTGTCGACGCTATAAATACCTGTAGTTATACAATTTTCATGAGCATGCACAATTGTTCGGCTCAGTGTGTCTATCTCTTAAACCAATCTTTTGTATTTTACCAAAAATATGGGTAATATTTCAGTTGGTGTAATTTTTTCTGGAAATGTACCGTATTTATCGGCGTATAACACACACCCCAATTTTAAAAGGGAAGTTCATGGAAAAAATGTTTTCACAGCCCCCTTTACAGTACACAGTCCCCCTCCCACTGCTCAGTGCACAGCCCCCCATCCAGTGCACAGCCCCCCTCACCCTGCACTCCCAGGAGACCCTCAGTCTCCTGGGACAGTGCTGCCACCATTCTCTACAGTTGAGAAAAAAAAATCACTGCCAGCCCCATCTACACTGCTCCTCCTGTGTCACTCGTATTGTAAAATAAAGCTTCCATATACCTCAATAGCTCAGTTTTTTTCACCGACCTGGTCACATGACTGCTCTCTGACGTTACATAAATGGTCATGTGACTGCTCTCCTCCAATCGAAAGCTGGGTGGAGGAGAGCAGCCAGGAAAAAAAAAACGGTGCTATTGAGATTTTTACAAGCTTCATTTTATAATGACACTGACACAGGCGGAGCGGTGTAGAAGGGGCTGGCAAGGAGGGGCGGCCGGCTTGACACCCCCCAATGGGTGGCTTCCGGGGCGGACCGCCCGATCCCCGTCCCCTGTTTGGTAAAGCATAGTATCGGCGTATAACACGCAGGCACTGTTTGTCCTCTGTTTTCAGGGGAAAAAAGTGTGTTATATGCTGATAAATACGGTATATTTAAGAAAAAGTTGCATAAATGTGTGCCAAATTTGCAACTACCACCAGGGTCTCTGCTTTCAAAAAATATATAATTTCTGAGAGGCTTAACCACTTGCCAACCGTGCCACAGTCAAAAGACAGCTACTGCGCAGTCGTCCAATTCTGGGATATCCATGGATGTCCTCCCAGAACCCTGCCCCCTGGAACGTGAATCGGGTGAGCTATGTGACCACTGTGTCCTTTGGACACAGCTGGTCAAAGATCCTGGTGAAGGGCCAATCACAACCAATCTTTACTATGGGATCAGCTGTGTCCAATCACAGCTGATCACATGTAAACAGACTTGCCAGTTATTGTCAGTTTCCTCAAAAGCTGTGTCTGTGTGAGGAAAGGAGAGCTGATAACCAAGAAGGCTGTCAGTACATTGTTTACACTGATGTAACGATACCCCTATAAGAGCTGCTGAGTGTTGTAGTCCACCTGTCACCCTGCCCAGCCAGGCACACGATTTCCTGTCACTCTTGGACAGAAAACAGTCCATGCACTTTGTTTTGTATTTTTATAGAGGGGAAATAACTTGGATGGGTTAAGGGAATATGGGATGCCCACTCGATTGCAGAACATTTACATGGGACCTACTATATACACTCCAGCACATCTCTTGCAGACTTCCTCCAGCACATCACCTGCTTGCAGACTATCAGACAAACTAGTACTGATTTGTAGGCCTGGCACTGACTTCACCAGGCCTAAGGTTAGTACCTTTTGCAGGCAGGGACCGTGGGCCCCCTTTAGTGTAGGAAACATTTGGAAAGTCCCAGTGATTGCAATCCATGTGGTTACTGCTCCCAGCACCACCCCTTCAGGCCCTGCCAGTCCTCATGACTGCAGCTGCCTCTCTCCATTGTCCAATCCTCTACAGTCCACACTTCTTGTTCTGCACCTGTCCCAGACTTTATTCTCCCAGTCCTCTCAGGTGTGCCTCCCCAGTCTTCCTGACTGTGCCTCACTCCCCAACCCTCCTGGCTGCGACCTGTTCCTCCCTAAAGACTTGCCTGGCAGTGCTCTCTCCTGCTGTCCTCTCCTTGCTCCTGTGCCTCCATTTCAGGACACCTCCACGTGTTCTTAGAGGGTCCTGTGCACCTGGCCCAGTCCCAAGGTCACCCCCCCCCCCCCGATTGGGGAGCTCCTGCAAAGGCCCCAACAGCATAGCATTCAATCTCCAGCTTCCAAACCGAACAACTCCTCCACAGTTGGGACCTAATTATTTAAGGCCTGCCCCCTGCCAATCCAAGTTGGGGATTGGTCAGGGCTCCTTAGCATACCCCAGACAGCTCCATCTCCCCTCTCCTCCTTCCTTTCCAGAAAACACCAGTGCATTCTAGAAAGAAGTGGGAGGTCTTGGTGATGCTGCCTTTGAGTCACCAGCTCTACACTGAGCCACTCCCAACCCAGATTAAAACACAGGCTTAGCTGCCAGCTAGGCCTGCCTAAATTTACCTACTCTGCCAAAAAAAAATTACATCCATCTAGCAACCTAGAGGGTGCTACACTGATAATTAGGGTACGGATCATCAGTGCCCTAATTATCCGTGCAGCCTCATCAGTGCACTTCAGTGTCGAAAAAAATTATTTGCAAAATGTTATAACTGAAACTAAAACTTTATTTTTTTTTTGTTTAACCAAAAAAAAAAAAACCCACCACCAAAAGAAAGCTCTGTGTGGAAAATGATAAAAATTTCATTTGGGTACAATGTTAATGACCTTGCAATCGTCATTGTCAGGAGCGTGGGGTGAGAAGTGCCTTTATACGCCTCCTGACCAGGAATACTGTCAGATGCTTTGAATTCTGAAACGTGGTTTCTAAAGCTGGAAATGTACAATCCCGATCAAGTGTAGAAAGTCAGAAGAACATCACTTGGGGTGCTTTTTTGATTTTTCTCTCTAGAACAATCCTGACATGCAGGATATCAGAATGGAAGGATAGGTAATTTTTTTTTTTTTTCAGAAAGGACTACGCACACAGTGATATCTATAGTATTATCACTACAGAGGTTATGTTTATACCAGGGGTCTTCAAAATTTCTTTACAGAGGACCACTTTACTGTCCTTCAGACTTTAGGAGGGCCTGCCTGTGGCCGGTGGGAGTAGACCATGCCCTATCTTGGCTTTGGGGGAGGAATGGTGCCTCTGTGTCAGTGGGAGGAATAGTTCCTCATTGTTGGTGTCAGCGGGAGGAATAGCCCCCAAAGGCCACAGTTTGTGGAGACCTTTGGTTTATAGAAACAAAGGTGAACTAACCCTTGAATTGTTCATTGCAGAACCTAAGGAGGTTTGGATCTTCGGTAACTTTTGGGTGACCCATGCTGCTCAAGTAGCAAAGCAACGTCCCTATGGCAGAAACCTGGGATTTGAAGAAAAACATGTTACTGTTCGTTGGCTGGATAAGTATGGTGCTCTGTGGCGTTTCTTGATGAATGATTTGAACCGGGCTGTTTCTGCTCTGGGAGAACCAAGCATCGTATTCATCCACCTAGGGAGCAGTGAGCTGGCAATCAAAAAGCTTAAGAAGTTTATTTCTGGTGTGAAAAGAGATTTAATTCGCCTCCTTCAGCTTTACCCCAACACTGCCTTTATCTGGTCAGAAATACTGCCTCAGAAGGGCCAGCTGAATCTGGAGAGCCAAAGAAATGAGTTTAACTCTCGCGTTTCTAGATTTGCAGAAGCAAATGGAATCCAGGTGGCTTTGCACCCTGACATCACTGAGATGTGTAACAACTATTTCCAACAAAAAGATAGCGGATGTTACACTTTGGATGATATTTCTGATGCCTTTAATAGGAACCTCATAGACTCTTTAAAAACAGGAATCATGAAAACAAAAAAAACATCCTTGACTATTTGCATGCCTTTTATGTCAAGGTTCCGTTGAATTTGGGTTTGTTTTTGTCCAGCAGACTTTCCTATTTCTGGGGGGGGGGGGGGGGGGATTATTTTTTTAAATATTTTGTTAATTTGTGTGAAGTTTTGTTTTAATAGAAAGTAGCAGGGGCTCAACGTAGATTATTGTGTTTTTTTTACATTTTGTCATTAAATTATTTTCATCTTACAAGGTCTGACCTTTCTTTTCTACACTCGCAAAGAGAAAAAAATCTAGTAGCATACCTCATCTTTCCTTGTCCTTTTTCTTCTAAGACTTATTTCCGCAAATCAAGCATGCAGAATTCAGTGTCCTTAATTTCTACCTGTAGCATGCCTACATGGTCATATGGGTCCCCTTGAGGCCCAAGCCTAGCCATCATTGTATGTTTACTCCTGGCTGGGACTACATACCAGTGTATTAGTTGGCTTAAAATTTCGATTTCCTTTTTAAGTCTGTTTTTTTTTTTTTTTTACTAAAATGCCATTTAGTTTTAGTTGTATTTTAGTCATCTGCATTGTTTTGTCATATTTTAGTCGACTAAAATAGTGTTAATTTTGTTGACAAATATTTTCGTTGATTAAATTAAGACTTCTACATACAGATGAGCAAGCGCTCCATGTGTCAAGACGCATAGGCAGGACCAAAGCCCTGCCTATCCAATCCACTCCCATGCCGCTCTTCCAAAGGTTTTGATAGGCAGTGGCTGCCGAGACATGGGGCTAAAAGTGCAAGGGATCGCAGCACACGTCCTGACGCATGAGGGTACAAGATCAGGGTGCACGTCCCAACCAGTAGTTTAGGTAAAAGGCACTGAGAAGGAGACAGCAAGCTGCTTCTAAAATATTGAAAAGCACGTTTTGGAAATTTTATGAAAATAACGCTTACGCTTTTAAATGGTTGGTCAAAATTATTCAAGTGGTTGTTAACCGCTTGCCGACCAGCCGCCGCAGTTGTACTGCGGCAAAATGGCTCAGCTGTGCGAATTGCTGTTATGTTATGTTGGTAACATAAACGGCCACTGAGGCGGGCGCACTCTCCGAGCCTATGCGAGTGCCTGGCGGTCTCGATCACTGCCGGGCTCCCGCGATTGCTCGGGGGACACAGAGAACCGGAGCTGTGTGTGTAAACACAGTTTCCGGTTCTCTGAGTGAACTGACAGATCATCGTCTGTTCATACAGAGTATGAACAGCGATCTGTTGGTTTCCCTGCACAGTCCCATCCCCCCCTTCAGTTAGAACACGTACTAGGACACACAATAACCCCTTCACTGGCCCCCTAGTTTTAACCCCTTCAGTGCCAGTGACTTTTTTTTTACAGTAATCAATGCAATTTTAATCGCACTGATTGCTGTATTAAGGCCAATGGTCCCAAAAATGCGTCAGAATTGTCCGACGTGTCCGCCATAATGTTGCAGTCACGATAAAAATTGCTGATCGTTGCCATTACTAGTAAAAAAAAATGAATAAAAATGCCATAAAACTATCCCCTATTTTGTAGACGCTATAACTTTTGCGCAAACTAATCAATATACGCTTAGTGCGATTATTATTTTTTTTTTTTTTACCATAAATATGTAGAAGAATACGTATTGGCCTAAACTGAGGAAAAAAGTTTTTTATATATATTTGGGATAGTTATTATAGCAGAAAGTAAAAAATAATGCATTTTTTTCAAAATTGTCACTCTTTTTTGTTTATAGCGCAAAAAATAAAAACCTCAGAGGTGATCAAATACCACCAAAAGAAAGCTCTATTTGTGGTAGAAAAAGGACGTCAATTTTGTTTGGGAGCCACGTCGCACAACCACGCAATTGTCTGTTAAAGTGACGCAGTGCCGAATCGCAAAAGTGGTCTGGTCTTTGGCCAGCCAAATGGTCCGGGGCTTAAGCGGTTAATGTGGATGTACACCCTCACATATACCCAGTGAAGTGAACAGCCTCAGATAATACACAGGGATTAAACAAATCTCCCTACATAAGTTTTACATGTACAGGTATATCTGCTGTCTTCATCTTCATATACTGTTTAGAAAGTGCAAGTCCTGTTCGAATTTTCTCTTCCTGGTTCCCCTGTAGGAGTGGATTATTGCCATACACTGTGGGACAGCTAAATGGAGGACAGGCACACACCCCCTCCTCACACATGCTGAGGTTGCCTGTGAATAGTTTAGCAGTGTAATAATCTACAACCTCCCCCTCAGGCTTCAGCCTTGGAGATCTTGTCAAAAGTTATTAGGCTATCAGGAATGGAGCAGGACAAAGGTACGGGACTTAGTGCTTTGAAGAGAGATGAAAAAAAAACACTGCAGAGATTTGCTTGGATTTCATAAAACAGGTTTACATCCACTTTAAGCCACTTCTATAAAAAGCTCCCTTCCCCTCTGTCTTATAACAATAAGTTCCCTTGTGTCTGTTATATAATAAATATGCTTATCTGTACTGATGAGTGAGTCGTCCTGCGCTCAGGTGTCTCCTCTCTCCTTTGCCCGGTTGACAGTTTTGGTGGGCGGGGCCGAGCACTGCCGTTGACGTCAGCCAGGGAGGAGAGAGCCGAGGAGTCGCATGTTCGCAGGGAGCCCCTGTTATCGGGACAGATAAGCATATTTATTATATAACAGACACAGGGGAACTTATTATAATACAGTGGGGATGGGAGCTTTAAATATGAAAGCAGCAGGAGTGGGCGGGTGCTAACATGAGCAAACAGGGAGGTGGGGGGGGGGGATGGAATGGAGGAGACAGAGCAGGGCTATGGATGACGGAGGCACGTAAACTGACCACGGTGTCAGGGCTCAGCAGCCATGAGACACCATGGTCAGTTTACAGAGGGGAGGGCATAGGCAGGCAGGATCAGACAGGTTTTTTTTTTAGATGTTACAGGGGGCCAAGTTACACAGAAGAAGCACTGTGTTGTATAACATGATTTAAGGGAACAAGATGTGTTTTTTTTTTTTTTTGTTTTTTTTTTAACAAACGCTTTAATTGTTACACTGATGGGTTACTACTTGTAAAATGTAACTAAGTAACTAATATAGTCTATCAGTAGCATTACCGCAGCATTTTTTTTTTTTTTTTTTTTTCTGTTTCCCCTTCGTGACATAGTTTTGTTTATCCTGAGCATTGGGTTGATTATTTTTCACTTGCTACAACAAACCAGCCTGTCCAGCAAAAGTATCAGTTGCATGAGTGGCCTACTTGTTATATTACTATCACACACATTTCTGAGAAGAGCCTACACCGTAAGACCCCTTTCACCCTAGGGTGTTTTTTAAGCTCTAAAATAGCGACTGAAAAATGTCTTATCTGCAGTCCCAGTTTGAAAGCTCGAGTGCTTTCACTCTGGGACGGTGCGCTTGCAGGACGTTGGAAAAAGTCCTGCAAGCAGCATCTTTGGGGCGGTTTGCGAGTGGTGTATACACTGCTCCTCCACTGTCCCTGCCCATAAAAAAGCTTTGCAGGCACGTCGGCAGCTGCGCTACACTGGCGCTTTTAACCCCCCCTTTTATGCTAAAGTGCTGCTAAAACTAGCGCCGCTTTACCGTTACTGCACCCACCGCCCCAGTGTGAAAGGGCTCTTGCCACAACAGTGCTGTAGCCACAACAAGCTGGTTCACCGGTATTGGCACAGATGGCGTCAGCACACCATGGATCCTTATCATATCATCCAAATGTTTATTGAAGGGGTCAGTGTCAATGCAAGGTTTTGAGGCGGTGTAGGACCTCTTCATTAGGCAGATGTACCATATATCAGCCCTCAAAAAATCCACTCGCCTGCTCGCATTTTGCGAGTGGTTTTTGAGGGCTGGCGAGGAAGGGCTGCCTGGGAGCGGGGGGCGAGCCAGCAGCCTGTGTGGAATGGGAGTCCTTCTCCCAGCGATCACGGAGGGGAAGAGAGCCGCCCAGGTGTTCAGAGCACAGCGAGGGGAACGCAGCGAAAACAACTTTCATTTCAATAGCAGCGTTCCCCGCCGCTCGCTGTCAGATACAGCCCCTCCTCCTAGTCCCGGGACTTTGATAGACAGATCAACCGTCCAATCCCAGTGACGGGTGATCTGTCAAAGTTCCCCGGCCAGGGGGCGGGGCTGTATATGACATTGCGTAGCGAGAACAGGGCATTTGAAATGAAAGCTGTTATCGCTGTGTTCCCCGCGCTGCACTCTGAACACCTGGGCGGCTCTCCTGTTCCTCTCCTACCTTGCACAGGTAGGCTGAATGGTGGGCACCAGGCTGCATTGGTGGGCCCCGGGCACAAGGCTGCATGGTGGACACGAGGCTGCATGGTGGACACGAGGCTGCATTAGTGTTCACTGGGCACAAGGCTGCATTGGTGAGCACTGGGCACAAGGCTGCATTGGTGAGCACTGGGCACAAGGCTGCATTGGTGGACACAGAGCTGCATTGGTGGGCACGGATACAGTTGTTAATATTTATTTTTATAACTTAATTCTGCATAATACATTTAAGTGTCATTTTAAGAGATAATTTGAGGGCGTGTTTAGGGGTGGTATTGGGGGAGGGGCGGGCTGGGTGGAGCAACTGGTGGCGAGTAACCCTTGAGGCCTGGCTAGTAGCGCGGGACTTGAAATTTCGAGCCCTGCCATATACCACCATGGGGGATGGTGCTTACAATGGTCTTTTATTTATATGGTGTTAACATTCAGTAAAAAATAAAAGCCCACAGCAGTTGCTGGTTAGTGTTGGAGTTGGGCTTTTAGTTGTTAATTTTATAGTTTATTTAAAACCTACATGTCCAACTAAGACTTCCCTATCCCGCAGGATCCAACAAAAGTGTGATGGATGAGAGTGCCACAACTCTATATATAGTCCAGGAAAAACATACTAAGTCAAAATTAACCTACTCATAACTGATTTGTTAACTGTACCATTACTTTGTACTACAATGGTAAATGTTGATCTTGTACTTTAAAATTCTCCGAATAAAAATATTGGAAAAGAAAAGCCCTTCTTTCATAAAACACATCAAATATATATTTTTCCACAAATTTAGAGCAAAATGTATTCTGTGGGGAGAGGTGTCATACTCACGCATGTAAAAGCCAAAGGGGGGCTGTAGACATTCTATGGTCTGGGGTAGATTGGTGTCATGTACAGGCAGGAGGGTCCTCTTCACACATGTTCAGGTATGGGGAGTGGCTCAGAAATTGACAGGTAAAGCTATGATCTGATCCCTGTAGATCCTGCTGTGCTGAATAAACTTCACTTATTTTTAATGCGAATAAAGATTTACTTCTGGTGTAGCAGGCTAGCTTTCCCACCTATATCTCTGACAGAGTGGTTAGCCTCAGTGAGGAAGGGGGAGGCCTCACGTAGGCAGTGTTTACATTTGTGGTCACTGTTATTGACAATCACAAGGCACAGAGCCGCTCTTGCGGGCTCTGTTAATTTTGCATGTGATGTGCACTGTCTAATGACCTCTCGATCTCAGACCTTTAACATGCAGGCTGGCCACCCATGTGTGTTTTTTGCTGTGTAAATTTTATAAACTGCTCCAGAGTCCACCCGCTCACTGTTTTGTACAGTATAGCAAGTCGTAAGGAGGTTTAGGGCCGGTTTGGTTAGTAACATGTTGCTTCAACCTTTCTACAGGAAAGTATGTTCTTGGAGTTGCCCAGCTATGCTGCAGTTACATTTATTGCGGTGAAACAATATTTCTGATCATACAGCATTTATATAGTGTCAACAGTTGCGCAGCGATTTACAACATGAGGGCAAACAGTACATTTACAGTACATTTCAATATGGAAGGAATCAGATTTTAGTGTCTTTTTTTTTTTTTTTGTGCAAGGTTACCATAGTGTGTGAGCAATAAAAGTACACTACTTGTAATTCTTGTATCTTCCCACTACATTACCTGGTGATCCTGTTAATTCCATGGTTTTGGCACTATGAAGCCGCAATACAAATGGTTTTAACCCTTCTAGACCTGGAAGCTAGGGCCTTGTCATTCTCTGCATGAGCAATGTTTAACTTCCTTGGACATGCACCGTGTTGGACTAAGCTTCGGCACCACTGAAAAAAATCTTCCTCTCCTGCTAGATGGCAGAGATGGAATAGAAATGAAACACTAAAAGCTGCTCATTTTTGAAGTAACGTAAAACAAGTTGTGTAATATTTCCTTCTTTAAAGCTTATGTAAACCTAAAATGTGTTTATTATTATTTTTTTTCTTTGGCATCTCACTAAATGTGGTCCTCTTAAGCAAATATTTTTTTTTTAAACAATCTGTTGTAAAGTTTCTTACCTAGAGATCTTGGCAATAAGGCATATCATGACAAGCTGACAAAGCCAAGCCTATGCATCCCAATTAGCAGTGTTGTCTGTGAGCCATAGCCCGGGCACGTTGGTGATCGGTGCATTGAGACCGAAACAGAGGGTGCTGGGCTTTATTCTAAGGCCCCTTTCCCATGGGTGGTCCACTTGGGTCTGCCTATCCATTTTTCGGATGGGCTGGACCGAACCCTCCATTCTTTTCTGAGGGCAGCTGGATGTTAACGGACTTGTTTACACCCACCTTCGTCCGAACCCATCCGATACAGCAAAAACGTAAGGGGGATCCATTCTCCTCCGTCTGGCCAGTTGTAATTGGATGGCAGTCTGTTTACATTCGACAGCCCATAGAGGAGAATGGGTCGCGTCTGCTTGCATATGCGGAGCGGCCACAAACCTGTCCTCCAGCAGCTCATGCCAGCTGAGTAGGGGATCAGCAGACCGATCCCCTCCAGAGAAAATCCAGACCCTGCCCATGTGAAAGGGGCCTAAGGGAAAAGAGCATAGCTGGAGCAATGCGAGGGCTATAGTAGAGTGTAGGTGTTTGTGCACATTACCATCACACCCAGCATCCTCCACCATTTTTCTAAACGCAAGCGTCAGCCCACTGAACCATTAGTGCGCCTACAGTTTATTTCAAAATTGGATGGGGTTCCTTGGAAAAGCATACCAGCAGAACATTTCGGGTTGCAGTTGTTTGTGCATGAAAAAAGTCAATGTTGCAGGTACCTTATAAACTCAGGTTAGGGTTCCCCCATTTTTTATGAAGATCTTACCTTGCCTTTTCCTAGTTGTCTTCAGGTTGGTCATGTAACGTGCTGGGTTCTCTTCTTGCTCTTCTGTGGTAGGTGGTGCTTAAAGATCATCACATCAGTGCTGCTGTCTGCATCAGAGGGGGGTGGTGTTCATAATCTGCATAAATCTGGAGGACATTAAAGAGTTACTAAATCCTCATGTTTGTTATTTAAAAAAGTATAAAAAATGTCATACTTGCCTCCACTGTGCAGTTAGTTTTGCACAGAGTGGCCCCGATCCTCCTTTTCTGGGATCCCTCATCGGCGCTCCTGGCTCCTCCTCGCATCGGCAAATGACCTAGGAGAAGCGCTCTCCTTGGGGGTAACCATGCGGGTGTGATCCCGAGTCCAGCTTATGCGTGCATAGACACAGAACGTCGGACTCTCCTACATATTTTTGGTTAAAAAAAAATCGTAATAAGCGTACATTGATTGGTTTGTGCAAAAGTTATAGCTTCTACAAAAAAGGGGATAGATTTATAGCATTTTTATTATTTTTTACTTTATTTTTTAGTAATGGCGGCGATCTGCGATTTTTATCGGGACTGCGACATTATGGCGGACACATCAGACACTTTTGACACAAATTTTGGACCATTGATAATTATACAGCAATCAGTGCTATAAAAATGTACTGATTACTGTAAAAATGTCACTGGCAGGGAAGGGGTTAACACTAGGGGGTGATCAAGGGGTTAAATGTGTTTCTAACTGGGAATGGGACTGACCTAGAGGAAATGACAGACCGTGGTTCCTAGCTATTAGTAACACACTATCTGTCACTCCTCACAGAACAGGGGCTTGTGTGTTTACACACACTTCCCTGTTCTGCACTTCCCCGCGATCGCTCGTGGCCGGCGGTCATCACGACCGTCTGGCATGAGCATCGGCACCCCGCAGTGCGCGCGCCTGCTATCCCTATCCCGTGAGCCGATGTTTAGCTACAACGTGCCGACCTGCAGCAGTATGACAGTGGCTGGTTAGCAAGGGGTTAAAGAGGAGTTCCACCCATAAAAAAGTCGGCAGCTACAAAAAGTGTAGCTGCTGACTTTTAATAATCGGACACTCGCCTGTCCCATGGTCCAGCGATGCAGGTGTACGAAGCCCTGCTCCTCTTACCCTGTGCGGCGCCTTCATTGTAACTGTGGGCGCCCGGCTGTGGCTTCACAGCCGGGCATGCGCAAGCCGCGCTGCGTGTTGTGAATGGCTGGGCAATCTTCTGGGACCTGTGACGCGTCCCAGAAGATTGCAGGGAGGGGTGAGGAGTGAACTTCCTTCCGGAGCCCCAGGAGGAAGTGGGAGCTGGGTGCCTCTAAAAAGAGGGTATCTGCCCCCCCCCCCCCCCCCAAAAAAAAATGACATACCAAATGTGGCATGTCGGGGTCACCATCACTTAAAGCGGAAGTTCCATTTTTGGGTGGAACTCCGCTTTAAGTGGTTAAACTGACCTAATTTAGAGACTGAAGTTCATTCCTTTGATCTAAAGAACTAACTGTTGCAATGTTTGTTTTTATCTCTGCCTAAGCAATGTTGTGATAAACTTGGCAGGCTGCCTGTTTGTTTCTTTTTGTTTTGTTTTTTTCAACTGTCAGAAGTGAACAAAGAACTCTGCACTTACATAGAATCGGGAAAATGCTGTTTTCAAGATTGTGAGGATGGTTGAATCGCGATCTCGATTCTGTAACAATTAATCTTGCAGCTCTAATCCCTTGTAATAGGAACAGGGCATGATAGTTCCTCTTTATAGAGAGCTAGAGATTAAAAAAAAGCGCTTGGCTTTCCAAATGAGTACATGGCAGTATTTACAACTGCCAGGCCGGGCGTGACGTTATAACGACGCGCCCAGGTTTCCAAGAGTCATAGAAATGACCGGGGACCATCTGAATGGTCAACTTCCGGCGCCGGTGGATTCCTTTTCCGGCTCGCCGATCGCACGGGGGAGCCGGTAGAAGCATCGGAGGGCGGCGGATGTCCCCTCCCTCCTGCCTGTAAGAACAAACAAGTGGCTGAACTTCCGCTATGATTGTTACGGTGTTAAGCCAGCTGAAAAGAACGATACCGGGCATCAACCCGGTATAACCACTGAAACAGGAGGACGTCCATTTACTCTCCTGGCGAGAAGTGGTAAAACTAACTTTTCAAATTTTGTTGTGCATATTAGGATGACCATTTTCTGAACTCCTTGCTGCATTTAGATAGTTTTACACCTTCTATGAACTGATCTGAGAACAAGCCATAATATTGTGCATCCAAGATCAATCCGTTTTAACGCTTAATGATGTCAAGCTGGTGTCTCCAAACTTTCAAAACAAAGAGCCAGTTTACTGCCCTTCAGACTTTAAGGGGCCAGACCGTGGTCAATGGGAATAGAAAAAAACCCATCTGCATCTGTAGAAGTTTGGTGTTTGTGGGAGGAATGGGGTCCCAAGGGCCGAATAAAGACAAGCAACAGCCAAATTTGACCCAAAAGACGCAGTTTGGAGACCTCTGGTGTAAAAAATAGATATACAGTGCCTTGAAAATGTATTCATGCCCCTTGAAATTTTCCACATTTTGTCAGGTTACAACCAAAAACGTAAATGTATTTTATTGGGATTTTATATTATAGACAACCACAAAGTGGCACATAATTGTGAAGTGGAAGGAAAATGATAAATGGTTTTCAAAATTATTTACAAATATCTGAAAAGTGTGGCGTGCATTTATAGTCAGCCCCCTTTTATATGATACCCCTAACTAAAATCTAATGGAATCAATTGCCTTCAGAAGTCACCAAATTGGTAAATAGTGAACCTTAGTGAACAAACAGCATCACAAAGGCCAAGGAACACACCAGACAGGTCAGGGATAAAGTTGCTGAGAAGTTTTAAGCAGGGTTAGGTTATATTAAAAAAAAAATCTTTTAACATCTCGCAGAGCACTGTTTAATCCATCATTCAAAATATAGAAAGAGTTTGACACAACTGCAAACCTACCAAGACATGACCGTCCACCTAAACTGACAGGCCGGGCAAGGAGAGCATTCATCAGAAGCAGCCAAGAGGTCCATGGTAACTTTGGATGAGCTGCAGAGATCCACAGCTCAGGTAAGAGAATCTGTCCACAGGACAACTATTAGTCGTGCACTTCAGAAATGTGGTCTTTATGGAAGAGTGACAAGAAGAAAGTCATTGTTACAGTTTGTGAGAAGCCATGTGGGGGACACAGCAAACGTGGAAGAAGAGCGGTCAGATGGGACCAAAATAGAACTTTTTGGCCTAAAAGCAAAACGCTTTGTGGCAGAAAACTAACACTACACATCACTCTGAACACACCATCCCCACTGTAAAACATGGTGGTGGCAGCATCATGTTGTGGGGATGCTTTTCTTCAGCAGGGACAGGGAAGCTGCTCAGAGTTGATGGGAAGATGGATGGAGCCAAATACAGGACAATCTTATAAGAAAACCTGTTAATCTGCAGAAGTCTTAAGACTGGGGCGGAGGTTCACCTTCCAGCAGGACAACGACCCTAAACATACATCCAGAGCTACAATGGAATGTTTTACATCGAAGCATATTCATGTGTTAGAATGGCCCAGTCAAAGTCCAGACCTAAATCCAATTGAGAATTTGTGACAAGACTTGAAAATTGCTGTGCACAGACGCTCTCCATCCAATCTGACAGAATTTGAGCTATTTTACAAAGAAGAATGGGCAAAAATTTCACTCTCTAGATGTGCAAAGCTGGTAGAGACATCCCCAAAAAGACTTGCAGCTGTAATTGCAGAGAAAAGTGGTTATTCAAAGTATTGACTCGGGGGCTGTATACAAATGCCCCCCACACAGATATTTATTAGTAAAACATTTTGAAAACCATTTATCATTTTCCTTCCACTTCACAATTATGTGCCACTTTGTGTTGGTCTATCACATAAAATCCCAATAAAATACATTCACGTTTTTGGTGGTAACATGAGAAAATGTGGAAAATTTCAAGCGGTATGAATACTTTTTTCAAGGCACTGTAATCTGTTGGGTTTATTTTTGCTGACCATAAAGTTTTCCTTTCACTTCAGTGATGCAACAAAGTGGGAAAGTCTCTCCACATGGAGGGGAAATCCCACTTGGTGTTCACTGGAACAGTTGTCCTCATTAAGATATCCCCTTTATTCCTGTTCTTGTGCCCACTTTTGCGGTTTTTAGAATTTTCTATTGCTTACTATTTATTTTTTTGTCCTGGCAATGGTTTCAAGGTCAAAAAGATTAGCTGGGCTAGATTAAAGCCAAACCCTCTTTTTCTTTTCTTTTCTTTTTTTTTTTTTTCGTTTGTTTTTTCTATTTTTTTTCTATTTATTGTAACTTGCGGAGCTGATTGTGTGAAGCATTCGTATACCTGGTGTACTTTTTGATGCTTCTTAAATGCTTATTAACCTTTCTTCTTTTTCTTGGATATTTCAACCCATATCAAGCTCGTGACTGTCCGTATCCATTGGACTTCAGTATAAGCAAGTGCTCATTGGACAATGGCCATGGTGAAAAATTGGTGCTAACATTTCCAAGAATTTGAAAATGTTTCTCTTTCTGAATGTAATGTTTTTTTTACTGGATATACTGTATCTTGTGTAAAATCGATAACTCCTTTCTGTGCTGTATTTTCAGTCTATGCTAATTTTACTAGCCTAATAGACTGTTTCCTTTTTTTAATTGTTCTCCCACATAAAGTGGTTGTAAAGCCTTACATCTACCCAGTGAAGTGACTGGCCTCAGGTTATACACAGAGATTAAACAAATCTTCCCACATAAGTTGTACCTGTTGACCTGCAGCCCTCTCTTCTCTACATCTGTTTAAAGTGCAGAATTTATAAAGCTTTTCTGAGCTGTCGGAGAGAAGTTACACGCGGCAGAGCTCGTTAAAGAGAGCTCTGAGCTGATTGGAGGAAAGGGACAAACCCCTCTCCACAGAGGAACAGAGCTGAACCTGTCAAATACAGGCTGTGTGCTGGATATCCCTCCACTGGCACCATTTATCTCTTGGTGTCAGGAAAACTTGTCAGTAGTGACTCTTGCTGATAGCAAAGGAATGAAGCAGCAGACAGAAGTGACACTTGGTGCTCTGGATTGAGTTGAGTACTCACTATAGAGGGATATGCTTCAAATTTCATGTGTGAGGTTTACAACCACTTTAAAAAAAAAAAAAAAAACTTTCAAACTAAACCACTGAATTCACGGTTTCACAAAGCAGTGTCTTTTAAGGTGTGCTGTTAATAATGGTCACAGTTCCTTGTTGTCAAGCCCTCAAATGGCTGGTGTCAGCACTGATCACATGTGCCACATCATGCCAAATGTGGATCAGAAGCCAAGATGGCAGTAAAGGAAAAGAGGGTTTAATTCTGCTTTTAACTAGGAGTTCATGTTTCTCCTTTGTTCATTGAAGGACACAGCCACACTTCATGACAGCTTGGTTTGATATCGCCACCTACAGGAACAGTACGATAGGTGCAACTAAACTAAAGGCACACCCAGGGGGGGCAGCTCTCTAGAGGTGACCTAGCCCCCCAAAAAAATGTACAGTACAGATTAATATTTTATATTTGGACCACATAGGCAGCAATTTGTGTCAAAATATACTTGGACAACGGGGAGATTCTGATTACACAGACAGAGTAATCAGCCAGGAGGGCCTTCCTCCTAGAAGAGATGAGACTTTCTGCTTGTTCAGTTAGGTCTCTGTGCAAGTGGGATTATGTTTGCATCGGAACTGCTTCTCTGTTAATACAAAAACAAGTTTAAAGCAACTTGCAGCTTAGCAAGTCAAGTGCACCTGTCAGTAAACTGCATGATCTCAAAAGCCCTTATACAGAGGGTTCTTCTAAGCTTACAACCAGATCTGGAATTTCGAGGAAGAGCTGGCATGTTTTGCAAACTACAAATGCACTCTTTATTAAATGTCTGTAAAATTAACAATTGCATACAAATTATAAAATATAACACTTGTTTTGTAATGGTAAGGTGAAAAATGTTTTAATTATCTTTTTTTTTTTTTTTCTTTCCATACATATCCTGAAAGTGTTGTTTGTATAGAATTACTGCATAATAATGGGACTGCTATATAAGATATTCCAAATACTTCATGTAATGCTTTTCAGGTCTCAGGGAACCCCTGTTAAAATGAATTAATCAAGGATCAGTGGGAGGAATGCCCCTTATACTGGTGGACAGTAGGAAGAATGTCCCTTACATTGGTGATCAGTGGGGCGAATGCTCCTTACATTGGTGATCAGTGGGGCGAATGCTCCTTACATTGGTGATCAATGGGAAGAATGTTCCTTACATTGGTGATCAGTGGGAAGAATGTCCCTTACATTGATGATCAGTGGGAAGAATGTTCCTTACATTGGTGATCAGTGGGAAGAATGCTCTTTACATTGGTGATCAGTGGGAAGAATGTCACTTTGGTGGTCAGTGGGAAGAATGCCCCTTACATTGGTGGCCAGTGGGAAGAATGCTCCTTACATTGGTGATCAGTGGGGAGAATACTCTTTACATTGGTGGTCAGTGAGAAGAATGACCCTTACATTGGTGATCAGTGGGGAGAATGTCCCTTACATTGGTGGTCAGTGGGAAGAATGTCACTTTGGTAATCAGTGAAAAGAATGTCCCTTACATTAGTGGTCAGTGAGAAGAATGTCCCTTACATTGGTGATCAGTGGGAAGAATGTTCCTTACATTGGTGATCAGTGGGGAGAATGCTCCTTACATTGGTGATCAGTAGGAAGAATGCTCCTTACATTGGTGATCAGTGGGGAGAATGTCCCTTACATTGGTGGTCAGTGGGAAGAATGTCACTTTGGTGATCAGTGAAAAGAATGTCCCTTACATTAGTGGTTAGTGGGAAGAATGCCCCTTACATTGGTGGCCAGTGGGAAGAATAGTCCTTACATTGGTGATCAGTGGGAAGAATGCCCCTTACATTGGTGGTCAGTGGGAAGAATGTCACTATGGTGATCAGTGAAAAGAATGCCCCTTACATTAGTGGTCAGTGGGAAGAATGCTCCTTACATTGATTGTCACTGGGAAGAATGTCCCTTATATTGGTGATCAGTGAACAGAATGTCGCTTACATTGGTGATCAGTGAAAAGAATGCCCCTTACATTGGTGGTCAGTGGGAAGAATGCTCCTTACATTGATTGTCACTGGGAAGAATGTCCCTTCCATTGGTCGTCAGTGGGAAGAATGCCCCTTAGGTTGGTGGTTAGTGGGAAGAATGCCCCCTTTGAGCTACAACTATGCAGATCCATCAGATTGGGGGGTTCAATCGGCCACCTCTCAAAAAACCCCTAGCAACCTCTGGGGGAACCCTAGGGTTCCACGAAACCTTGTTTGAGAATGGTTGACTTAGATGATGCCCCTGACATTGGCAGTCAGTGGGAAGAATGTCCCTGACATCGGCCTTTAGTGGGAAGAATGTCCCTGACATCGGCGATCAGTAGGAGGAATGCCCCTGATATTGGTGGAAAGAATAAAACCTTTTCAGACAGCTAAAAAGATCATTGCTGTCATGATACTGGTGGTTGATCCAGAACTATCAGATGGGGGTTCAGTCAGCCACAGTTCAAGAAACCTCTACAAACCTCTGGAGTAACCCTTGGGTTATAGGAACCCTGGTTAGAGAATGGCTGACTTTTATATAATGATGGAGATGTTGGGGCGTGATGTGAGTGTACTCAATGGCAAGCCTCAGTCCTGGAGGAACATGCTTGAACCTATAATGGGCTTGCACTTTAAAATTCCAACTTGTATGGTGTACCCAGGAAGCAGGGGTACCAGCATTTACAAAATTTTGGTGGCTAAGTTGGTGCAGCTCAGTTATGTGCTTGGATGAGAAGTCCTGTGTGGTTCAGAATATTCTGTTCCAGTATGTTACAGATCCCTGATTGGAGGGAAAAGCACACAGGAGCAGAGCTGAGGCTGCTTTTGCTACCTCCCCTGTCACCATGTTTCTCTTGGTGTCAGGAAAAGTTGTCAGAAGTGATTCATAATTGTACCAGAGAAACGAGGCAGCAGACAGAAATTACACTTAGTGCTCTGGATTAGGACAAGCACACACCATAGGGGGATATGCTTTTGTTCATATTTCATGTGCAAGGTTTAAAACCATTTTAAATCTCAACTTCAGTCTCCTGCAATCTCTCATTTCCCAGTGCTCCCACCCCCGCAAGCTATTTTACCAGTTTGGTCTCAGCACAAATAAGTCATGGGCGTTCCATATCTACTGCTAATTTGATTAATTGTGCTTGCCGCTGTGGGTATGACGAGGCTGCAGTATGGCTGAGAATAAGCCATTTAGCCCGTGCTGTGCAGCACCTGGAGCAGTTGCAAGAGCACTGTTCCACCCTGCACGTAACTCTGGAGCTTTAACAATGGACTCATCCTAATCATCAAAACTAAATTGAAAAAAAAAAAAAAAAGACCTAACCAGTTTTAGAAAGCGCATTTTAAACTTGTTTAATTGTTCATTACAGAATCTAAGGAGATATGGATCATTGGGAACTATTGGGTGACCAATTCTGCTCAAGCAGCAAGAAACAACAGCTCGTACGGCATGAACCTGGGATTCGACGAGAAAGATTTTACCGTTCGTTGGATGGAAAAGTATGACCTGATGTGGCGTGACTTGGTGCCCGATGTGCACCGGGCTGCTTCTGCCATGGGAGAACCAAGCATCGTATTCATCCATCTAGGGAGCAGTGAGCTGGGGCAAGAGCCTTTTGCAAAGTTTCTATCTGTGGTGAAACACGATTTAGGTCGCCTTACTGAGTCTTACCCAAACACCATTTTTATCTGGTCAACAATAATGCCCAGAAGAGAGTGGATGAATACAATCGTAGAAAAGCTCAGAAGGAAGTATAATGGTAAAGTTTCATTTTTTGCAAAAACCAATGGGCTCAAGGTGTCCTATCTAAACGATGTTGAGAAGATAGCTAAAGATCGTATACTCTATAGGGGTAAAGTCTCTCTGGAGGATATTAGCGAAGTCTTTATTCGGAGCCTCAAACGCTCCTTGGATTTCGCAATCAAAGAATTAAAAATAAAGTCTCTTTAATGCATTTCAAATATGCAAAGTCCCATTATATGATCCTGGGACAGTTCATTTTAAGGCTTAGCTGAAATCAATGATAGTTTTTTCCTTATAAGATGGAAATCGCATTTTTTTTTTTTACATAGTATTTTGTTGTTTTGGTGTGAAATTTTGTGATTTGTTCCTTTTTCAGGGGCTCAACGTAGATCATTGTATCTTTGACACATTTTTTTTAATTAAATTGTCTTCACGTGTTACAAGTTAAGATGGTTTTTAAAGCGATCCTTTTGCTAAAGACTTGGGGTATAGTAAAACCCTAGTAAAGAAACATTACTATCTACTGTACCTAAACTTGTCTCCTAGCTGTCCTAATTTTTTTCTTATACTTTCAACTTTGGCATGCAGAATTCCGTGTCCTACATTTCTGCCTGTAGGTTGGCTTTGCTGCCTTGCAGGTACCCTTAAAGTGGTTATAAACCCTTACATATACCCGGAGAAGTGATTACCTTCAGGTGATACAGAGATGAAATCAGTCCTCCATATATTTTGTTTATCTGTAGTCTTCTTCTCTACATCCATTCAAAGTCCAGAGTTTATCAAGCTTGAAGAGCTGTCAAAAAAGGGGTCGGAGAGCTGAAGTTAGACTGCAGAGCTCAGTGAGGAGAGCTCTGAGAACTGATTAGAGGGAAGGGACAGACCCCCCTCCACACAGCTCACAGGAACAGAGCCGAGGCTGTCAATCTGCTGAAAGTTCCTTCCCTGTCACCATTTTTCTTTTGGTGTTAGGATAACTTGTAAGAAGTGACTCGTACTGATGGCAGAGGAATGAAGCAGCAGACAAATTACACTTTGTGCTCTGGATTGAGACAAGTACACACTATAGAGGGATATACTTTGATCATATTTTATGCCTTAGGTTTACAACCACTTTCAGGGCCCCAGTCTCACCACCCTTGCATTTACATTCCTGATCAAGACTTACTGCAGATCCAGTGCTCCGTGTGCCATTTAACATGTTGCATGTCTGTTGACTCTCAAAATGCATCAGTACTAGGACATCTAAGGCTCAGTTGAATTTGCTTTATAGAATGTTGATGGTTTCCTTATGGGGGAGAAATGACATTTTCCCATAATTGAGGTTCCTTGGTGTGTAGTTTTATGTTAGAGTGAGTAATGTGCATCGGATTCAGATGTTTACTGTAGATCATGGTTTCCTTGATAACACTTTTCTGTTCTAATAAAATCGGTTTTCTTTAAATGCCTCTGTGTTATCTGTATATTCTAAGTATGGTAAGTTTGTGTGTACTTGTGTAAGGTGAACGCTTTGATGTATTTAGAATGTTTTACACCTTTTATGATCTGACCTTAGAACAAGCCTTAAAATGCACCACGTTTGTTAGCTCCTAGAGGATTAAAGTCAGTTGGGTTCATTTTTGCTGTTTGCATTCTGTTGGAGAGTGGTTGTAAACCCTTACATATACCCACTGAAGTGACCAGCCTCAGGTGATGAACAGAGATTAAGAAAATCTTCCTACAAGTTGGACCTCTCTATCTTGCAGCCCTCTCCTCTACAGCCATTCAAATTAAACAAATCAAAGGCTATTTTTCAGTTCCAGGGGGCAGTGATCTGATACCACACAGCGCAGAGCAGGAAGTTGGGTGTAATGTGAGACCTGAGTAGAGGGAAAGGACACACCCACACTCTCATAGGGAAACATACACAGCTGGGGGTGCCAATCACCTGCTGTGTGCTGGAGGGGTAAGGGCAGGTGCCCTCTGGCATTCTGTAGTGTCAGAAACGACTCATGCAGATAGCATAGGAAGCGGACAAGATCACATGAGACTCTTTGTATTGAGACAAGTACACACTATAGAAGGATGTGCTTTGTCTGTTTTTCATTTCAGAGGTCTTGAGAACACTACGGAAAGTGAGAGGAAGTCTCTCCAAATTGAGATAAATTCTCACTTAGATGGTTGTCGCAGGAACAGATATGCTCATTGTAAGATGTACTAAAAAGAGGCAGTCTCATTGTGCTCTAAGTTCAGGCTCATCAAACCGTAAATCCGGGAATGAGGATACACGGCCAGAAGGTATTTTAAGATGTGACAAAGGGGCTCCAAGTCTAGTATACCTATTGAGTCTTGGTTCCAGTGGGGTGGATTAGGGTGGAATACATCAACCAGCAGCCTTAGTAAAAGTTAATGCAGCATGTATCACTGGAGAAGATGTGTGGAGATCGGGGGGATGACGGCTCAGATTGTGGTGCAGCAGGGCTCATCAGGCCTGGGAATTGGCACCTTTGATTTCCTACAGGTCACTGGAATATGTCCCCCTTATTCCTGTTATGATTCCAAATCTAAAAATTTTGTATTTTCCATCACTTTCATTCCTGGCTCAATAGACACCAGAACAAATTGTGGGAAGGAGGGGAAATAATAAATATATATATATATATATATATATATATATATATATATATATATATATATATATATATATATAATCTCACAAAAGTGAGTACACCCCTCACATTTTAGTAAATAGTTTATTCTATCTTTTCATGTGACATCACTGAAGAAATGTCACTTTGCTACAATGTAAAGTAGTGAGTGTACAGCTTGTATAACTGTGTAAATCTGCTGCCCCCTCAAAATAACTCAACACACAGCCATTAATGTTTAAACCGCTGGCAACAAAAGTGAGTACACTCCTAAGTGAAATTGTCTAAATTGAGCCCAAAGTGTTAATATTTTGTTTGGCCACCATTATTTTCCATCACTGCCTTAACTCTCTGGGGCATGGCGTTCACCAGAGCTTCACAGGTTGCCACTGGAGTCCTCTTCCGCTCCATGACGACATAGTTACATAGTAGGTGAGGTTGAAAAAAAAAAGACACAAGTCCATCAAGTCCAACCTATGTGTGTGATTATAAAATCACGGAGCTGGTGGATGTTAGAGACCTTGCGCTCCTCCACCTTCCGTTTGAGGAGGCCCCACAGATACTCAATAGGGTTTAGGTCTGAAGACATGCTTGGGCCGTCCATCACCTTTACCCTTGGCTTCTTTAGCAGGGCAGTGGGTCATCTTGGAGGTGTGTTTAGGGTCGTTATGTTGGAATACTGCTTTGCGGCCCAGTCTCCGAAGGGAGGGGATCATGCTCTGCTTCAGTATGTCACAGTACATGTTGGCATTCATGGTTCCCTCAATGAATGTAGCTCTCCGGTGCCGATAACACTCATGCGGCCTCAGACTATGACACTCCCACCAGCATGCTTGATTGTAGACAAGACATACTTGTCTTTGTACTCCTCACCTGGTTGCCGCCACACACGCTTGACACCATCTGAACCAAATAAGTTTATCTTGGTCTCATCAGATCACAGGACATGGTTCCAGTAATCCATACCCTTAGTCTGCTTGTCTTCAGCAAACTGTGGGCTTTTTTGTGCATCATCTTTAGAAGAGGCTTCCTTCTGGGACGACAGCCATGCAGACCAATTTGATGCAAAGTGCGGCGTATGGTCTGAGCACTGACAGGCTGACCCCTCACCCCTTCAACTTCTGCAGCACTCGTACGTTTGTTTTCCAGAAATCAACCTCTGGATATGACGCTGAGCATGTGCACTCAACTTCTTTGTTTGACCATAGCGAGGCCTGTTCTGAGTGGAACCTGTCCTGTTATAGCCTAGGCCATCTTTATGTAGAGGAACAATTCTTTTTTTCAGATCCTCAGAGGGTTCTTTCCATGAGGTGCCATGTTGAACTTCCAGTGACCAGTAAGAGAGTGATAACACCAAATTTAACACACCTGCTCCCCTTTCACACCTGAGACACCTTGTAACACTAACGAATCACATGACACCAGAGAGAAAATGGCTTATTGGGCCCAATTTGGACATTTTCACTTAGGGGTGTACTCACTTTTGTTGCCAGCAGTTTAGACATTAATGACTGTGTTGAGTTAGTTTGAGGGGACAGCAAATTTACACTGTTTATACAAGCTGTACACTCACTACTTTACATTGCAGCAAAGTGTAATTTCTTCAGTGTTGTCACATGAAAAGATAGAAGAAAATATTTACAGAAATGTGAGGGGTGTACTCACACTTTTGTGAGATACTGTGTATATGTATGTATATATATATATATGAGTGTGTGTGTATAGATAGATAGATATATATATATGCTGAGTTTTTCAGCACTTTTTTTGTGCCGAAAATGCCCCCCTCGGCTTATACTCGAGTCAAGCACTTTTCTGCAGCAGAGAATGACATCTTCCGAACCGACTTTTGGGCCCCGTATCTCGGGGCCACTTGGTGCTAGGAACCCCAAATTTGGTGTGCAAACCCAGTTAAACTAGCACTACAATATGTCTAAAGCTAGCACCAAGTGGCCCCGAGATACGGGGCCCCAAAGTCGGTTCGTAAATTGTAATTCTCTGCTGCAGAAAAGTGCTTGACATTTTCCGAACCGACTTTGGGGCCCCATATCTCGGGGCCACTTGGTGCTAGGAACCCCAGCTTTGGATATGTTGTAGTGCTAGTTCCACTGGGTTTGCACTCCAAATTTGGAGTTCCTAGCACCAAGTGAGTGGCCCCGAGATATGGGGCCCAAAATTCGGTCATATTTGTCCATCTGCAGCAATGTAATTTCTGGACCCTTTGGGTCCAGAGACCCCAAATTTTGGCTGCAGCTACGGAGTTTGAAGTTCGGGGGACCTATGGCTGCAAATGAAAGGTTGCAAATGGGCATTGTTGACCCTCTTTTCCACTTACAGTAGCTGTGCATTTCTCACCCTCGGCTTATACTCGAGTCAATAAGTTTTCCCAGTTTTTTGTGGTAAAATTAGGTGCCTCGGCTTATACTCGAGTATATACGGTGTGTGTGTGTATATATATATATATATATATATAATCTAATATATATATATTTTTACATTTTTCTAATTTCTCCCCTCTGTATTCTGTTGGGGCTTTTCCTGTAATTTCCTGTCTCAGTGGCACAACAGGAAATTCCAAACGCAGGGGAAAATCCCACTTAGTCCAGTGTAACTGGATCAGGTGTCCTCATTGAAAGATGTCCCCTTCTATTCCTGTCTTGGTGTCAAATTCTAAAGTTTTTGAATTTTCCATGATTTTCTGTACATGCAATCTCACCAACATGAACAAACCTAAAACTAAAGTTTTTTTTTTTTTTTTTTTTAGTTTTTTTGAGGGAGGGTTGTCTCTAATAAAGGTTATCTGTAGCATGTGTTAATATTATGTTTTAAAATATTTGAAATTGAGTGTACAATACATATGAATATTTTATACTTCCCACATGCAAGCAGCAGCTTGTTTAGCAAAATAGATCTGAACAGCAGGGAGATCAGATTACACACACCACAGAATCATTGAGAGCAACATAAGCCTACAATGGGCCTGCTTGTTTTATTGCCAGCTTATGGTGTTCCCAGGAAAGAAATACCAGCACGTAGCTCAGTGGGCGCAGCACACGTACGCTTGGATGTAAAAAGTCCTGTGCAGTAGTTTTTTTGTTTTTGTTTTTGTTTTTTTTTTATAGCAATTCTGCAGATCTAAAGCGTGGGCAAAATATGAAGAAAAAGAGATGCCCTACCATTCTACAATAGATGCACATTTCCCCTAATGCTTTAAAAATGCTGCAAGTACCGAAAGATACCTGATCTGCCAGAAATCCAGTGAGTGTCTAACTTCCTAAAGTGAGCTGACCACGCTGCACTGAAAGCCCAGCCAACGTTGTCGCATCTGCCCAGTGGTGTGAACTACAAAACAAACCTACTGTAGAAAAAAGAGGGTGTAGCACCCTTGTGTATTAGGGAAAAAACGTGAGAGATACTGCAGCTAATATTGAATTCACAAGGGGAAGATGAATATCGCTCTTAATCAAAATGTCCAAAAGGATAAATGTTCTCAAACTTTCTCATCACCTTCAGTCAGAATAAGTTTTCACAGAAATGGTATTTAGGCAGCTAGTCTTCATAATCATGTGGCTGTACAGTAGAAGATGTAATAGACATTGCAAACCGGCCTGAGGACTCCATGCAGCCCTTTGTGTGGGGTTCGGGCCTGAGCAGTCATTAGAGGACCATTTGTAAAGAATGTGCCCCTACTCTACAGCATGGCCTCAGTCTCCAACCACTTTTGTAGAACAATCTGACCATTTCCTCTAGAACAGTTGTCTACAAACTGCAGCTCTTTGTTGTTATCTGACCCATGGGGCAATTTCATCCACTGATGCCAACAGTGGGGCAAAATCCTCCCCCACTGAGACCAGGGAGGGGGCACAATTGCTCCCAGTGGCACCAACCATGGGGCACAGTTCCTCTCAATGACACCCAACAATTTGCCCTGTGGACACCAACATTGGCGCTCAACTCCTCCCACTGACACCAACGTTGGGGCACAGATATTCCTAACACCAATAATTGGGCACAATGACACCAACTATGTGGCAGGATTCCTCATAATGACACCAACAATTGGGCCCAATCACACCAATGATGATCCCCAGTGATCATCAATGACACCAGTGATCAATGACACCAAATACGGGGCATAATTGCTCCTACTAACACCAAAGATGGGGCATTGTTTTTTTTTTCCCTTTTCTACTCCCAATGGCCACAGTCTGGCCCCCCTCAAGTTTAGAGTTCAGTAAACTTAACCCCTGTTTAGAAAGTTTGGAGACCCCAGCTCTAGAAAGTCATCAGTCTGACAGTCTATTGTATTGCTAAAATGTTTAATAAAAAAATTATATGCGCCTTTTGAAGATATCAGGGGCCACATTTGCAGCCTTGCATACTTTGTTGACAGCCACTGACCTTGTGCATTAAAGGGGATCACACTTTATTGGATAAAAACATGGATTCACAAAAGTCTGATAAGGGCTCAGGAAGATGTTCAAGGAACAGTCCTCTCTCCTAACAGTGGCTAGCGATTGGGTTGGTGTTGCGGCTCTGGGTGAATCAACAGTTATTCCTTGTAGGTAGAATCACAACATCTTCGGTGCTTGGTTGTGACCTCTCTGGGCAGTAAAGTGTTCATTTTAGAATTTTGTGATATCCTAGCAACACAATTTCAGAAACCCTTCTTTGTCAAGCTAATGCAGAAGTGTGTGGGAACGGTCTTAAAATTTGTGGCGGGAAAGGGGCAACGCTAATGCATAAGGTAAAACCGGAAAGGAGGGTGGAATACCACTGGCCATAAAAATATGCAATGGAAATGCAGTAAAAATACATCTCGGTAGATACAAACTCCTATGTTATGGAGATGAGATGGGTGTTCTGTGATGCTATCACTCTTTCCACCATAGATGCTGTACAGTAAGTGCAAGTTGTCTGCCGAAGACGGGAAGTATGTAATTGGCTGGATCATTAGGTGAAAATAGACAAAACAGTCTTGGGGGGGGGGTCCAACCACTACATCTAAGGACTGGTAAACTGCAATATATTACATGTGTTCTTGGATTTGCACGTTTTATTGCATTGTCTGTCTTTGTGTTTTTATAGAACAGGGGTCTCCAAACTGTGGGCCAGATGTGGCCCTTTGCTTGCTTTTATCTGGCCCTTGGGGCATTATTCCTTCCACTGAGTCAAGGCACTATTCCTCCCATTGACACCAACAGTAGAAAACTAATTCTCCCACAGACACCGGTGATGGGGTGGTATTCCTCACAATTACACCAATGATGTAATTGTCTTACTCCCTCAGACCACCAAGCCTATGGCAATGTTTACTCTCACCGATGCCAAGGCATTTTGTACCCCCACTGGCCAAAGTTGGGCCCTGATAAAGTGTAGAGGACAGTAAACTGGCCCATTATTTTGAAAATTGAGACCCCTGTTATAGAAGATGTAAACCTTTACATTGTGTTTTTAGCGCTTTCATTTCAATGAAGTTGAACCAGAAGAAGCACCAAATAAACATTTTAAGTGCATTTTCTTTCATAGTGGACAAAGAGTAAAAACAGAAGGTATCCAACGTGTTTTGGCTCCAGTGTTTCTTTGTATACTATGGAATTAAAAAAATGCTTCTGGACTCAAATGTTTGCTTCATCTTGTTCAACTGCATTGAAATTAATGGGCTAAAAATACAATGCACTTATTAAGCCTATCTACAGTGCCTTGAACGAGTTTTCATACCCCTTGACATTTTCCACATTTTGTCATGTTACAACCAAAAACGTAAATGTATTTTATTGGGATTTTGTGATAGACCAACACAAAGTGGCGCATAATTATGAAGTGGAAGGAAAATGATAAACCGTTTTCAAAATGTATTTTACAAATAAATGTGAAAAGTGTGGTGTGCATTTGTATGCCCCCCCCCCCCATTTGATTACTTTGTAAAAACCACCTTTGGCTACAATTACAGCTGCAAGTCTTTTTGGGGATGTCTCTACCAGCTTTGCACATCTAGAGAGTGAAATTTTCACCCATTCTTAGCTAAATAGCTCAAGCTCTGTCAGATTGGATAGAGAGCATCTGTGAACAGCAATGTTCAAGTCTTGCCAGAGATTCTCAATTGGATTTAGGTCTGGACTTTGGGGCATTCTAACACATGAATATGTTTTGATCTAAAAAAAAAGGATCTCCAAACTACAGCCCTCCAGCGGAACTACATATCCCATGAGGCGTTGTAAAACTGACATTCAGACATGACTATGCATGATGGGAATTGTGGTTCCTGAACCGCTGGAAGCCATAGTTTGGAGACCCCTGACATTCCATTGGTAGCTCTGGCTGTATGTTTAGTGTTGTCCTGCTGGAAAGTGAACCTCCACCCCAGCCGTAAGTTTTTTTGCAGACTTTTAACAGGTCTTTGTCTAAGATTGTCCTGTATTTGGCTTCATCCATTTTCCCATCAACTCTGACCAGCTTCTCTGTACCTGCTGAAGAAAAGCATCCCCACAACTTGATGCTGGTGTGTTCAGGGTGATGTGCAGTGTTAGTTTTCCGCCGCACATAATGTTTTGCTTTTAGGCCAAAAAATTAAATTTTGGTCTTATCTGACCAGAGCACCTTCTTCCTCATGTTTGCTGTGTCCCCCACGTGGCTTCTCGGAAACTGCAAACAGGACATCTTATGGCTTTCTTTCAACAATGGCTTTCTTCTTGCCGCTCTTCCATAAAGGCCAGATTTGTGGAGTGCACAACTAATAGTTGTCCTGTGGACAGATTCTCCCACCTGAGCTGTGGATCTCTGCAGCTTCACCAGAGTTACCATGGACCTCTTGGCTGCTTCTTTGAATGCTCTCCTTGCACGGCTTGTTGGTTTAGGTGGATGGCCATGTCTTGGTAGGTTTGCAGTTGTGTCATACTCTTTCTATTTTCAGATGATGGATTGAACAGTGCTCTGCAAGATGTTAAAAGCTTAGGATATTTTTTAACCTAACCCTGCTTTAAACTTCACAACTTTATCCCTGACCTGTCTGGTGGGTTCCTTGGCCTTCACGATGCTGTTTGTTCACTAAGGTTCTCTAACAAACCTCTGAGGGCTTCACAGAACAGCTTTATTTATACTGAGATTAAATTACACACAGGTGGACTCTATTTACTAATTGGGTAACTTCTGAAGGCAATTGGTTCCACTAGCTTTTAGTTAGGGGTATCAGAGTAAAGGGGGCTGAATACAAATGCATGCCACACTTTTCAGATATTTATTTGTAAAAAAATAATTTTCCTTGTACTTCACAATTATGTGCCACTTTGTGTTGGTCTATCACATAAAATCCCAATAAAATACATTTACGTTTTTATTTGTGACATGACAAAATGTGGACTATGTCAAGGGGTATGAAAACTTGTGTGCACTGTGTCCATGTCTCCATGCTTTATTTTGCTGAGAAATCCCTTTGGGGGAAAAAAAACCCCTAGCCTTTCTGGCCATGGCCATTTGGAGTAAGGGTAGATTGTTCATGTATAAAATATGATATACGTTCCTATCTATGTACAAGTGCTTGGAGCACAATGATTACAAACAGTCAATGTTGATTGAGAGCGTGACGTTCTGCTTTAAAGTGGAGGGCCACCCTAAAATAAAACATAGCATCAAAAATCTTTAAAAAATTATATTTAAAAAAAAAAATTTGAAAAAAAATGTTTTAACCTACCTGAAACCCTTGTTGCTGGGCAGTCTTCCTAATCTGCCTCTTCCTTCTCCACGGCGCTTCCTCCTCTTCAGCGAGCGGCCCCGTTGCCTTCTGGGAACTGTGTGTGTCCCAGAAAAGCAAGGGGCCATTCACAAAGCACCATGCGCAGTAGGAAACTTGCCTTGCGGCTTCACTGCCTGTTTCCCTTCGTTAAGATGGAGGCGCCGGCGGCCGATCCGATGGACGGATCGGCTTTGGGGGGGCCGACATCGCGGGCTTGCTGGACAAGTAAGTGTCCTTATTAAAAGTAAGCAGCTACAGTGTTTGTAGCTGCTGACTTTAAAAAAAATATATATAGCGACCAGAACCCCCTTTAAAGTGGAAGTCAAAGCTGCATTTGTCTGCCTAAAAACACTTCTCTTCCTACCACCTAATGCTGGAAAGATCTGTGTAAATACCCTTTTTTTTTAATCCGCTCTGGTCCAGTCACATGATGCAAAAGCTTAGGCCCCTTGTTTCATGGTACGGCCACTGCAGGGGAAGAGGAGGGAGTGAGCCAGCATTGGAAGCCAGCTGGTGACAGTTTCTGCACTCCAGCCTAGTTGTCGAGTGTTCCATGACAACAGGGAACTGGAGCTTCAACATTGCGTCATCGAGCAAGAGTGGATCGAAAAAGGGTATTTACTACTTGGTCTTTCCTTTTTTTTTTTTTTTTTATATAGGATGTATACTGTTCCACTTCATGACTATTGTAGGGCCCAGGGGATGGCCTATTATTGTTGGGAACCTTCCTAGGGCCCTCTGGCTGTTACGGCCTCTGGACTATGCCTATCTGTTGCTGTTTTACCTGCTCTTAGGAGGGATTTAGTTTTTTCGTTTGACATATATTTTCTTTGCCTTTTTTTGCAAACTAACCTCTGTTAACCCTTTCATGACTAAGCCTATTTTTGAAATTTGGTGTTTACAAGTTAAAATCCGTATTTTTTGCTAGAAAATTACTGAGAACCCCCAAACATTATATATATTTTTTTAGCAGAGAATCTAGAGAATAAAATGGCGATTGTTGCAATATTTTTTATCACACGGTATTTGTGCAGCGGTGTTTTAAACGCAAATTTTTGGAAAAGTGACACTTTCATGAATTTTAAAAAATCCAAACAGTAAAGTTACCCCAATTTTTTTGTATAATGTGAAAGATGATGTTACGCCGAGTAAATAGATACCAAACATGTCACCCTTTATAATTGCACGCACTCATGGAATGGCGACGAACTACGGTACCTATGAATTTCCATAGGCGACGCTTTAAAAATTTTTTACGGTTACCAGGTTTGAGCTACAGAGGAGGTCTAGAATTATTGCTCTCGCTCTGACGGTCGCGGCGATACCTCACATGTGTGCTTGAATGGAGGAGAAGATTCGGATGCCGCACACCGGATGTAGTCAAAAAATTTTCACTTTATTGAAAAAATGGGATCATCAAAATAACAAGACTGTCATGCAGAAAGTACAGATAAGCTGACGCGTTTCGCACTCAGGACTGAGTGCTTTCTCATAGCTCACATGTGTGGTTTGAACACCGTTTACATATGCGGGCGCGACTTCCGTATGCGTTTTCTTCGCTGCGCGAGCTCGCGGGGACAGGGGCACTTTAAAAAAATTTTTTTTTAATTTATTTATTTTATTTATTTTTCTACTTTATAAATTGTGTTTAAAATTTTTTTTTTTTTTTTTTTTTTTTTTTTTTTACTTTTATTGCTGTCACAAGCAATGTAAACATCCCTTGTGACAGTAATATGTGGTGACAGGTACTCTTTATGGAGGGATGGGGGGTCTAAAAGACCCCCCATCCATCCTTTACACTTCAAAGTATTCAGATCGCCGAAAACTGCGATTCTGAATACTGTGTACTTTTTTAAATTCGGCGCCATTGGCAGCCGAGTAAACGGGAAGTGACGTCATGACGTCGCTTCCGCGTTTACAACAAGAAGGCTGGAATGAAGCCGCTCGCAGCTTCGTTCCAGCCAGCCGCCGAAGGCAGCCGAACGGACACCGGGCCTCCCGATCGCATGGGAGGCCCGGTAACAGCGGCGGGAGGCGGCGGGAGGGGGGGGATGTCCCCTCCCGCTCCTCCGGTATAACAGCCGAGCGGCTTTTAGCCGCATCGGTTGTTATACACGGGTAGCCGATCGCCCGCTGTAAACAACGGTACCGGGATGATGCCTGCAGCTGCGGGCATCATCCCGGTATAACCCCGGAAAGCCGAGTACGCATATCTGCGTACGGTCGGCGGGAAGGGGTTAAATCTAGCCCCTGCGAGGGAGTAACCTTTGCATGTTATCTTCTTGTAATAACCGAATAAACATTATTGAAACCGAAAAAGGGTATTTACTCAGGTCTATTTTTACCATCAATGTACAGCATAGATAGGAGAAAGAGGGAAGCAGTGTTTTTAAGCAGACTTAAGCTGGCCATAGATGGGGCGATTTTTCTTTCTTGCTACCAAGGGTTGCAGGAAAAAAAATCGCTCGATTCCCCTATCCGCACAGTCAGTGTTGATGGGGGGAGCCGTTCTGCCCAGGAGATCAGTGAATATTGCCTGTGGCTATAGCCGCTAGCAATAATCGCATGAAAAATTCAACAGGCTGGTTGTACTCAAGTTGATCGATCAACTTGGGTACAATTCGCCTCCCCATACATGGTTCGAATCTCGCCCGGTACAGCAGGCTATGGCCAGCTTTATATGTAGCCTTTACTTCCTCTTAACAACAACAAAAAAACACATGACTTGGAGTCAGCCGCACACCCTCAACCAAATATTATGAAAAAAAAATTGGAAAATTCCCCCAGAGTTTTTTTTAGCAGCATAATAATTTTAGGACCATATGGTGAAAGTATGTTAAAATAATTTATTGATACAAACGGCAACGTACAGATTATTCATCAGTTATACAAAAAAATATGTACTCTGGTTAAGGGCATGTCTCAAAGAATATTTCATCAATGTATGACAATACAGTACGTTTAAAATATTAAAAATTTAATTGACATCCACATGAATACCCCGACACGTTTTGACCAATGATGCGGTCTTCTTCAGGGGTTTTGTATTCTAGTGAAATACATCAAAAGAAGGTTCATTATTCTAACACTTTGTAACGTACTAGCATCTATGTATATGTAATGTTCTATTAGTATATTTACCACTTGAAGGCTGAATTCCAAAAAATTACTTCCTCTTAAAACCTCAACTGCCCCCACTCCCTCCACCCCAGAGGCCATTTTAGCAGTTCAGCACAAGTTGGTCACAAAAGTACCATGGTCTGTTGTGATTTGTGGTAGAAAAGTGGCTATAGCCACTGGCATTCGCATGAAAAATCAACTTTGGTACGGTCAGCCTGCCCAGACATGGTTCGAATCTCGGGCGGTCCCTGCTGTACCGGCTGAGATTAGCACTCTGTGGCCAGATTCATATGTAGTCTTTACTTCCACTTAAATTCCCAACTACCCCCATCCCCTCCCCCTTCAGAGGCTATTTTAGCAGTTACTCTCAGCACAAGTTGGCCACAAGTACCATGGTCTGTTGTGATTTGTGGTGGAAAAGCCTGCAGTATTGCTGTGAATAAGGCCATACAGGACCTAGACCATTGCAAGAACATCACCTAAACAAAAACAAATTTCAAGTATATGCGTAGCTGCAACTTTCCTGATGCACCCATCCTTTAAAGCAACACTGAAAATAAAAATGACCAGACCTATTGTAGAAAACGCACTTTATACTTGTTTAATTATTTATTACAGAACCTAAGGAGATTTGGATCATCGGCAACTTTTGGGTGACCCATGTTGCTCAAGTAGCAAAGAAAAGTACCTATGACAAGAATCTGGGACTCTTAGATGACCAGTTTACTGTTCGTTGGATGGAGAAGTCCTTTATGCGGTGGCGTGACTTGGTGCCAGATTTGGAGCGGGCTGCTACCATTCTGGGAGAACCAAGCATCGTATTCATCCATCTAGGGAGCGGTGATCTGGAAGACAAAAAGTTCATGGTGTTTACATCTGGTGTGAAAAGAGATTTAGGTCACCTGACCAAGTCTTACCCAAACACGATCTTTATCTGGTCCGCAGTAATACCCAAAAAGGAGTGGCTGAATACCTACATGGAGCGCAAGAGAAATAAGTTTAATGTTCAAGTGTCCAAATTTGCCAATAAGATTGGAATCCAGGTGGCTTCGTTCAGTGAAGTCATAGAGACGTCAAAAGAACATTACCAGCAAAAAGAGAGTGGGAGTAAATATGCTTTGCATGATATTTGCAACACCTTTATTAGAAACCTCAAAGACTCCTTAGAAGTGACAATAGACAAAAACAGATTAAAATAGAGCCCGTTTAATGCATTGCATATCTTCTAAATCCCAATATTTATCAATGTTGGGACATTTCATTTCAAGGTTCAGTTTGATTTGTGTTTAACAGAACTTCCTAATTGGGGGGGGGGGGTATATTTTAGGTTACTTTGATGTGAAGTTTTGTGATAATGGGGAGTAGTGGGGGTACCTTATTCAGGGTCTGAATGTAGATTGTTGTAGCCTTTTACACTTTCCGTCATATTCTTGTCTTCACATCTTACAAGCTATGATCTTTTTGTTTTCAAGCTATCTTTTTGCTAGAGTAAGACTTCAGGGTATTAAACCCTCAAAAATAGCACACCTAATTTTTGTTTTCTTGCTGTTCCATCTTTCATTTCAGAAACTCTGGCATGCAGGATTCAGTGTCCTGCATTTTCCCCCTGTAGGGTGCTTAAACCTGCCTTACAGGTCCCCTTAAGATACCAGCCTGGTAACCCTTGCATGCACTTTCCCATCCAAGACTGCACACAGACGAGCAGTCACACTTTGTGCTCATAGGCGGGACCACAACCCCCGAAACTAGGACACTCCTCTGTTCCTCCTCAGTTTTGTTTGGCAGTGGCTACCGAGATATGGGCCATGCATGTGCTAAACCAGAAGTTTAGATGGGAGGCTCTGGGAAGGGAAGTAGCAAGCTGCATCTAAAAAGATTGAAAAATGCCTGCTTGAATCGCCGTCATGGTACATCAGTACCATAGACGGCCACTAGGGGGCGCATGCCCATGGAGCCAATGCGAGTGCCCGGCGGTCGTGATCGCGGCCGGGCTCCTGCGATCGCTCTGGGCACACAGAGAACCGGGATCTGTGTGTAAACACAGTTTCCCATTCTCTAGGGGGAGAACAGATCGTCTGTTCATACAGACTATGAACAGACAATCTGTCATATCCCCTGCACATTCCCCTCCCCCCTTCAGTTAGAACACTCCCTAGGACACACTTAACCCCTTCACTGCCCCCTAGTGGTTAACCCCTTCACTGCCAGTGACATTTTCACAGTAATCAATGCAATTTTATAGCATTGATTGCTGTAAAAATGCCAATGGTCCCAAAAATGTGTCAAAATTGTCCGGTCGGTCCGCCATAATGTCGCAGTCCTGATTAAAAATCGCAGATCGCCGTAATTACTAGTAAAAAAAAAATCTTCCGGGGCTGAAGTGGTTAATATATGTCAGTCCCCAGCATTCACTCCCATCTCCAAAACCTAGTTTTATTACCTATTGATCTTGTTGATAGGTTGATTATTTTGCCACCACTTTAGCAACCAACTTTTCCATTGAAAAGCGACATAAAAGTGAAAAGTGGCAATATAGTCCCATCACACATGGGAAGAACCTGGAGGCCTGTAACTTTTTAGAACTTTCACTTCAATTTCTTTTTTTTTTTTCATATGTTCCTGTGTGCTTTGCAGGCTTAGCTATGAGGTCAGACAGGGCCACCCCCCTTCCCCATCCAACAATGTAGCTAGCAAGGAAACTGCTGTTTAGTATGTCGCTTGTCTTGGCTCCAAACACTTGCTGGAGACTAGTGGTGGCAAGAGAAATGCAGGACGGAAGGCAAACTCAAGCTAACTAGCTATGTTGTCGGAAGGCCTTGAAGAAAGTTGGGGACATTGCAAAGCGCCTAGATAAATAGGTTGAAGTACTACCTACACTGAAAAAAAAATTGGAGAGTCTTTTACATGTCCAAATGTTTTTGGAGTAATCTCATCAAAAATGGGTCAGAACTCCATCAGGCAGGTGATGATACAGGGGGTGGGGACACGCCATATAATATTGCCAGGGGCGATTACAGTGGTCTAATTTTTAAACAATAACATTTCTACTGTAACTGCTAGTGTTAGCCGGAGTTAATTTTTTTTACTTAAGCCAATTTAAAGCTATAGGTCTGATCAAAGTCTTCCCTGTCCCACAGGGTGACAACTCTGCTGAGCAATTTGACTTCACAAGGAAGCGTTGAGGACAGGAAATGGAAAATAATCGATCTACTAGCAAGATCAACAGATAATAAAACTGTCCCCGGGGGTGGGGAAAAACAAACGCTGCTGTGTTAATACTTACGACAGACTCGATCATATACTCAACACATGGGTTAAATGCAACAAAGGCTCCATTTGACCTGCTTTGCCTACAAAAGCTTGTATGTAGGACCTGTTGCACTCAAATAAATGTAAAGTGGGTCAACAGCAACCTCAGAGCTGTCACCCAGAAAGCATGGGAAGCTGCAGACTTGTGTTTGACATACACTTTAGGAAAATGCCCATCTACATAAATCCTTAAGACTTCAGCCTTCGGAGTAAAGTGTTTGCTTTTACTTTCCAGTGCTGTGTTCACAGAATTTCTAGTGAATTTTTTGAATGTATTAGATGGACAAGGTGATCCATTGTTTAGATGTTTAAATACAGAATAAAAATAACTGTTCTGAGCTCAAGGGCCAGTTTTGTTTGGTTGTATTTTGTGAACCTGGTATTAACCACTTGACGACCGCCTCACGCCGATGTACGTCGGCAAAGTGGCACGGACAGGCAAAATCACGTACAGGGTACGTGATTTGCCTTCCGCGGGTGGGGGGTCCAATCGGACCCCCCCCCGGTGCCCGAGGCGGTCGTCTTTTGTCCAGCGGCGATCGGTGATGAGGGGGAGACCATCCGTTCGTGGCCCCCCCCTCGCGATCGCCGCCGGCCAATGAAAACACTCCTTTGCTGCTGTATGCTAAACAGCAGCAAAGGAAGTGATGTCATCTCCCCTCGGGTCGGTATTTTCCGTTCCGGGCCGAGGAGAGAAGACTGCAATGTAAGTGCACAACACACTACACACACAGTAGAACATGCCAGGCACACAAAACACCCCGATCCCCCCCCCGATCGCCCCCCGATCCCCCCCCAATCACCCCCCCCCCCCCCTGTCACAAACTGACACCAGCAGTTTTTTTTTTTTTTTTTTTCTGATTACTGCATAGTGTCAGTTTGTGACAGTTACAGTGTTGGGACAGTGAGTATTACCCCCCTTTAGGTCTAGGATACCCCCCTAACCCCCCCTAATAAAGTTTTAACCCCTTGATCACCCCCTGTCACCAGTGTCACTAAGCGATCATTTTTCTGATCGCTGTATTAGTGTCGCTGGTGACGCTAGTTAGTGAGGTAAATATTTAGGTTCGCCGTCAGCGTTTTATAGCGTCAGGGACCCCCATATACTACCTAATAAATGTTTTAACCCCTTGATTGCCCCCTAGTTAACCCTTTCACCACTGATCACCGTATAACTGTTACGGTTGACGCTGGTTAGTTTGTTTATTTTTTATAGTGTCAGGGCACCCGCCGTTTATTACCAAATAAAGGTTTAGCCCCCTGATCGCCCGGCGGTGATATGCGTCGCCCCAGGCAGCGTCAGATTAGCGCCAGTACCGCTAACACCCACGCACGCAGCATACGCCTCCCTTAGTGGTATAGTATCTGATCGGATCAATATCTGATCCGATCAGATCTATACTAGCGTCCCCAGCAGTTTAGGGTTCCCAAAAACGCAGTGTTAGCGGGATCAGCCCAGATACCTGCTAGCACCTGCGTTTTGTGCCTCCGCCCAGCCCACCCAAGTGCAGTATCGATCGATCACTGTCACTTACAAAACACTAAACGCATAACTGCAGCGTTCGCAGAGTCAGGCCTGATCCCTGCGATCGCTAACAGTTTTTTTGGTAGCATTTTGGTGAACTAGCAAGCACCAGCCCCAGGCGTCAGATTAGCGCCAGTACCGCTAACACCCACGCACGCAGCATACGCCTCCCTTAGTGGTATAGTATCTGAACGGATCAATATCTGATCCGATCAGATCTATACTAGCGTCCCCAGCAGTTTAGGGTTCCCAAAAACGCAGTGTTAGCGGAATCAGCCCAGATACCTGCTAGCACCTGCGTTTTGCCCCTCCGCCCGGCCCAGCCCACCCAAGTGCAGTATCGATCGATCACTGACACTTACAAAACACTAAACGCATAACTGCAGCGTTCGCAGAGTCAGGCCTGATCCCTGCGATCGCTAAGAGTTTTTTTTGTAGCGTTTTGGTGAACTGGCAAGCACCAGCCCCAGGCAGCGTCAGGTTAGCGCCAGTACCACTAACACCCACGCATGCAGCATACACCTCCCTTAGTGGTATAGTATCTGATCGCATCAATATCTGATCCGATCAGATCTATACTAGCGTCCCCAGCAGTTTAGGGTTCCCAAAAACGCAGTGTTAGCGGGATCAGCCCAGATACCTGCTAGCACCTGCGTTTTGCCCCTCCGCCCGGCCCGGCCCAGCCCACCCAAGTGCAGTATCGATCGATCACTGTCACTTACAAAACACTAAACGCATAACTGCAGCGTTCGCAGAGTCAGGCCTGATCCCTGCGATCGCTAACGTTTTTTGGTAGCGTTTTGGTGAACTGGCAAGCGCCAGCGGCCTAGTACACCCCGGTCGTAGTCAAACCAGCACTGCAGTAACACTTGGTGACGTGGCGAGTCCCATAAGTGCAGTTCAAGCTGGTGAGGTGGCAAGCACAAGTAGTGTCCCGCTGCCACCAAAAAGACAAACACAGGCCCATCGTGCCCATAGTGCCCTTCCTGCTGCATTCGCCAATCCTAATTGGGAACCCACCGCTTCTGCAGCACCCGTACTTCCCCCATTCACATCCCCAACCAAATGCAGTCGGCTGCATGAGAGGCATTTTTATGTCCTCCCGAGTACCCCTACCCAACGAACCCCCAAAAAAGATGTCGTGTCTGCAGCAAGCGCGGATATAGGCGTGACACCCGCTATTATTGTCCCTCCTGTCCTGACAATCCTGGTCTTTGCATTGGTGAATGTTTTGAACGCTACCATGCACTAGTTGAGTATTAGCGTAGGGTACAGCATTGCACAGACTAGGCACACTTTCACAGGGTCTCCCAAGATGCCATCGCATTTTGAGAGACCCGAACCTGGAACCGGTTACAGTTATAAAAGTTAGTTACAAAAAAAGTGTAAAAAAAAAAAAAAAAATATGAAATAAAAAAAAATAGTTGTTGTTTTATTGTTCTCTCTCTCTCTATTCTCTCTCTCTATTGTTCTGCTCTTTTTTACTGTATTCTATTCTGCAATGTTTTATTGTTATTGTTATTGTTATTATGTTTTATCATGTTTGTTTTTCAGGTGTGTAATTATTTACACTTTACTGTGCTTTATTGTTAACCATTGTTAACCATTTTTTTGTCTTCAGGTACGCCATTCACGACTTTGAGTGGTTATACCAGAATGATGCCTGCAGGTTTAGGTATCATCTTGGTATCATTCTTTTCAGCCAGCGGTCGGCTTTCATGTAAAAGCAATCCTAGCGGCTAATTAGCCTCTAGACTGCTTTTACAAGCCGTGGGAGGGAATGCCCCCCCCCCCCCCACCGTCTTCCGTGTTTTTCTCTGGCTCTCCTGTCTCAACAGGGAACCTGAGAATGCAGCCGGTGATTCAGCCAGCTGACCATAGAGCTGATCAGAGACCAGAGTGGCTCCAAACATCTCTATGGCCTAAGAAACCGGAAGCTACGAGTATTTCATGACTTAGATTTCGCCGGATGTAAATAGCGCCATTGGGAAATTGGGGAAGCATTTTATCACACCGATCTTGGTGTGGTCAGATGCTTTGAGGGCAGAGGAGAGATCTAGGGTCTAATAGACCACAATTTTTTCAAAAAAGAGTACCTGTCACTACCTATTGCTATCATAGGGGATATTTACATTCCCCGAGATAACAATAAAAATGATTAAAAAAAAAAATATGAAAGGAACAGTTTAAAAGTAAGATTAAAAAAGCAAAAAAATAATAAAGAAAAAAAAAAAAAAAAAAAAAAACACCCCTGTCGCCCCCTGCTCTCGCGCTAAGGCGAACGCAAGCGGCGGTCTGTCGTCAAACATAAACAGCAATTGCACCATGCATGTGAGGTATCACCGCGAAGGCCAGATCGAGGGCAGTAATTTTTCCAGTAGACCTCCTCTGTAAATCTAAAGTGGTAACCTGTAAAGGCTTTTGAAGGCTTTTAAACATGTATTTATTTTGTTGCCACTGCACGTTTGTGCGCAATTTTAAAGCATGTCATGTTTGGTATCCATGTACTCGGCCTAAGATCATCTTTTTTATTTCATCAAACATTTGGGCAATATAGCGTGTTTTAGTGCATTAAAATTAAAAAAAGTGTGTTTTTTCCCCAAAAAATGCGTTTGAAAAATCGCTGCGCAATTACTGTGTGAAAAAAAAAAATGAAACACCCACCATTTTAATCTGTAGGGCATTTGCTTTAAAAAAATATATAATGTTTGGGGGTTCAAAGTAATTTTTTTGCAAAAAAAAAAAAACTTTTTCATGTAAACAATAAGTGTCAGAAAGGGCTTTGTCTTCAAGTGGTTAGAAGAGTGGGTGATGTGTGACATAAGCTTCTAAATGTTGTGCATAAAATGCCAGGACAGTTCAAAACCCCCCCAAATGACCCCATTTTGGAAAGTAGACACCCCAAGCTATTTGCTGAGAGGCATGTCGAGTCCATGGAATATTTTATATTGCGACACAAGTTGCGGGAAAGAGACAAATTTTTTTTTTTTTTTTTTTTTTTTGCACAAAGTTGTCACTAAATGATATATTGCTCAAACATGCCATGGAAATATGTGAAATTACACCCCAAAATACATTCTGCTGCTTCTCCTGAGTATGGGGATACCACATGTGTGAGACTTTTTGGGAGCCTAGCCGCGTACAGGACCCCGAAAACCAAGCACCGCCTTCAGGCTTTCTAAGGGCGTGAATTTTTGATTTCACTCTTCACTGCCTATCACAGTTTCGGAGGCCATGGAATGCCCAGGTGGCACAAAACCCCCCCAAATGACCCCATTTTGGAAAGTAGACACCCCAAGCTATTTGCTGAGAGGTATAGTGAGTATTTTGCAGACCTCACTTTTTGTCACAAAGTTTTGAAAATTGAAAAAAGAAAAAAAAAAAATGTTTTTTCTTGTCTTTCTTCATTTTCAAAAACAAATGAGAGCTGCAAAATACTCACCATGCCTTTCAGCAAATAGCTTGGGGTGTCTACTTTCCAAAATGGGGTCATTTGGGGGGGTTTTGTGCCACCTGGGCATTCCATGGCCTCCGAAACTGTGATAGGCAGTAAAGAGTGAAATCAAAAATTTTCACCCTTAGAAATCCTGAAGGCAGTGATTGGTTTTCGGGGCCCCGTACGCGGCTAGGCTCCCAAAAAGTCCCACACATGTGGTATCCCCATACTCAGGAGAAGCAGCTAAATGTATTTTGGGGTGCAATTCCACATATGCCCATGGCCTGTGTGAGCAATATATCATTTAGTGACAACTTTATGAAAAAAAAAAAAAAAAAAAAAAAAAAGTGTCACTTTCCCGCAACTTGTGTCAAAATATAAAATATTCCATGGACTCAATATGCCTCTCAGCAAATAGCTTGGGGTGTCTACTTTCCAAAATGGGGTCATTTTGGGGGGTTTTGTGCCACCTGGGCATTCCATGGCCTCCGAAACTGTGATAGGCAGTGAAGAGTGAAAGCAAAAATTTACACCCTTAGAAATCCTGAAGGCGGTGATTGGTTTTCGGGGCCCCGTACGCGGCTAGGCTCCCAAAAAGTCCCACACATGTGGTATCCCCATACTCAGGAGAAGCAGCTAAATGTATTTTGGGGTGCAATTCCACATAGGCCCATGGCCTGTGTGAGCAATATATCATTTAGTGACGACTTTTTGTAAATATTTTTTTTTTTTTTTTTTTTTGTCATTTTTCAATCACTTGGGACAAAAAAAATAAATATTCAATGGGTTCAACATGCCTCTCAGCAATTTCCTTGGGGTGTCTACTTTCCAAAATGGGGTCATTTGGGGGGGTTTTGTACTGCCCTGCCATTTTAGCACCTCAAGAAATGACATAGGCAGTCATAAACTAAAAGCTGTGTAAATTCCAGAAAATGTACCCTAGTTTGTAGACGCTATAACTTTTGCGCAAACCAATAAATATACGCTTATTGACATTTTTTTTACCAAAGACATGTGGCCGAATACATTTTGGCCTAAATATATGACTAAAATTTAGTTTATTGGATTTTTTTTATAACAAAAAGTAGAAAATATCATTTTTTTTCAAAATTTTCGGTCTTTTTCCGTTTATAGCGCAAAAAATAAAAACCGCAGAGGTGATCAAATACCATCAAAAGAAAGCTCTATTTGTGGGAAGAAAAGGACGCAAATTTCGTTTGGGTACAGCATTGCATGACCGCGCAATTAGCAGTTAAAGCGACGCAGTGCCTTATCTACATGTGTTTCAATTCATGAACATATGAACTTTATTGAACTTTTTATTTTGTAATTTTAGCGCTGCACTTATTTACTTAAATTGGAAAAAGACCTCTGGTCCTTAGGCAGCATAATGGTCCGGGGCTCAAGTGGTTAAAACCTGCTTTCTTTTAACATCTGATGTTGTAATTTTTGTGTTTTATTATGAGAATGGAACCTTTTTTTGAATGAGCTGCTTACTGCATTTAGGTAGTATTTCTAACCATACCGTACAAGACACAGGCTCCTTTAATCATGGCCCCTGAGTTATATGCAGCCATCTTTAGGTGACTGGACTAGAGATTAAAAATTTCTGGAAATTTTGAAGCTCGGAAAAAAAAACTTTTTTTTTCCGTTTTTTGGGATATTAAAAATATAGTGTAGCCAAACAATTATCACAAACAGAATTTACTTTTTTATAATTGTAACAAAGGGAGCAACAATCTCCTGAACTGCTTAGTTTATGTGGAACAGCCAAAAAGCCTCCACAAAACAATTTTCAAAACCAAAAGTAAGTTTTTCATATTTCCTCTCCACAGTATTAAATAAAAGTTAAAAACCCCATTCTCAAAAAGAATTGAAGATGGGGGAAGTAGTGTTAAAGGGGTTGTCCGTCATCACAATTAGGAACTTCTAAAAACTTAAGGTGAACACCCTGTCTTAAAATATTTTATTCATCATGTTAAAATAAAATATTCCACAATTTTTGTTTTTCTTTTTTCAATTTTTCCAATTTTTTGGAAAAAAACTGAAAAAAACATTTTTTATCTGAATGTTTCAGTTTTTTTCCAGGCCTTCACATCTCTAGACTGGACACTAACAGAATTGTGGTGAAGCCCATATAATCCCCACTCTCACCAAGTTTTCTGCTAGTGTCTTTAGGTGATGGACAACCAGGCAGGTGGTATGTTTTTTTTTTTTTTTTTTTTTTTTTCTTTCTGGTTGCTTTCCTCATTCTACCTAGAAGACTGAGATTCCTCGCTGATTTTTACCCTGAGAGAATTGAGCACATACTCTGCTACAACACAAGGCACTTTGCTTCTGTTTGCACAGCCCTACTCTCCATGTTCGCCATCACCCGATTATCTGGCAGCTATCGGTGGTGAGGCACTACAGCTGAAACACATCTGCTCAGGTTGTAAGTACCTCTCAGGGGACCACTTCACCCATATGGCAGACATCGGGCACAAGAGAAATGGGAGAGTGGGGCAGGCCAGCACACATTGTACATAGGGTCATGACGTGAATCAGATTTCCTCAAGTAACTGTTTCAGGTACTTTGGACCTCAATCTCCACTAAAAGGAAACGGATTGCTCACTGCAGTCATCGGGACTGCAGCGAGCAATCAGTGTGTAAAAAAACGAAAACAGCGTTCATCCGTGTCACTATAATATTGCAGTGCTTTATATGGTGATTACAGGCACTGACTGATGACACTGAATGCCAGTGCAGCAGTCAGGGTCTGCCACACCAGTACAGTGTCACCATATTGTCAATGGAGCAAGTGCAGTGGCACTATGGTGACATTGTACCACTGTAGTGGTGATTTTCAGTGGCTGGCTGCTCTGATATCACTATGTCAGAGCCGCCAGCCATTGTCTCTGATCACTGCCACAGCAGAACATTCTCACCAAACCAGTACAGCCTGTCCCAGTATACCTTATCACCCTAAGGGCTAATTCATATATGCCGTGCTCTCTGCCAGCAACAGCGTCCCTAATCACCGCTACATAGGTCCCAGTGTCACCAGAGCAAGCCAGCAACAGTGTTCCTGATCGCAATCACATCAGTCCCAGTCCAGCCAACAGTGCAGTGTTGCCTCTGCCTGCTGCCTATTTAACCATGTTTCTGCCTGCTGTTTGGACCTATTTTTCGCCGGTTTGCTTATGTCTCTGCCTGCTGCCTGAACTGACCCATCTGCACGTCCCAGTCATCCCCTGCGGGCAACTGCACTCCTCAAACCAGAAACGTTTGTTTTCCTTTCTTCAGCCTCTTGTACTTCCTGTGAAGTGAACATGGCATTCCTAAGAGCAGCTACATACAAGTAGGCCAGGCTTGCTTGGCTTATGCAGGGGCCTCCAAACTATGCCCCTCCAATTCTGGAACTACAAACCCCATCATACCTAGTCATGTTTGTGAATGTCAGAGTTTTACAATGCCTAATGGGATGTGTAGTTCCACAACAGCTGGGGGGCCGTAGTTTGGAGATCCCTGTCTTATAGGAAAGGGGATAGCAAAAGGTGATGCTACACTAAACTTTATACCCTGATCACTTGTACAGAGGTGACCATTATAGTGAATTGTTTTTGATACATTTGGTTGATTGTGATCCAAAAGATACAATGTCCAGTAACGAAAGTCTCACGTCATATCATCATACTTGGGAGGAGTAGCAGAATGTGTTTTGGTGTGAAATTGTAAGGTATGGTCATGCTGTGTGTGAAATATATCTTAATAGACAATTTTAAGTAAAAATATCAATTTCATTTACAGTATATTCTGCATTTTCCAAAAACTTGAGGCAAAAAGTCTTACCATGCCTCTTAGAAGATGTCTTGGGTGTTTGCTTTCATAAGTCATTTTGTGGGTGTTTCTACTGTTCTGGCTCTCTAGCGCCTCCAGAAATGTTATGGGTAGTCAGAAAATTAGTGTGTAATTTGTGTAGCCTGTCAGTCTCACACGTGTGGTATCCCCATACTCGGGAGGAGTAGCAAAATGTGTTTCAGAGTATAATTCTAAGTGTACCTATTGACAACTTTGTGTAAAAAATAAATAAAATTCTTTCCTGTATTTAAAAAAAACTTGTGGCAAAAATTGACATTTTTAAAAGACAATCTATGCCTTTCAGAAAATACCTTGGAGTGTTTCCATACAAAATGTGTGGTGTTCTGCTCTCCTGGTGATCCAGGATCTCCAAAAATAGGTGATCAGGAAAATAGATGCGTGATTTATGCTCCTTGAAAGCCCAAAAGTGCTCCTTGGATTTTGGGCCTCTATGCATCTAGGTTGTGAAAGTCTCACACATGGTATCCCCATGCTCAAGAGACATAGCAGAATGTTTTTGGGTGTAATTGTAAGCATGCCTATGCTGCATGTGAGACATATAACTTTTTATAATGAAAACTTTGGGAGAAAAAAAATATATATTTTCTTTGTTTTCCAAAAAATGGACAGAATTAAAACACCAAAAAACTTGCCATGCCTTTTAATTGCCTTGGACTGTCTACTTTCCTAAAAGGGGTAATTTGGGGGTGTTTGTACTGTTTTGGTGCCTGAAGAAATGAGATCGGCAGGACTGATCAATTTTCAGATATATATCATAGTTTGTGGACTTTTTAACTTTCCTACAGACTAAATAATATACACTGATCTGGGTTATTTTTACCAAAGAAATGTAGCAGAATATATTTTGACTAAATTTGTGAAGAAAGATTTTCTTTGCAAAGTTTTGTAACAAACTAATAAAAATGTTTTTCCACAATGTTCAGTGTTTTTTCCTTTTATATAGCAAAAAAAAGTGGTGATTAAATACCACCAAATGAAAGCTCTATGGCTCAATAAAATTATGTAAAATTTATTTGGGTACAGATTTGCCTGCCTAATTGTCATTCAAAGTGTGATAGCGATAAAATTTGAATGGCCTGGGAAGGATGGGTGTGAGACAGTCCAGTCTTGAAGTAGTTAAGGAGCCACCTGGTGTTCACCAGAGCACCTTGCAAAGGAGATGGGTTTTGCTGCTGGTGGCTGCCAGGTTGTGGCCCTCTGGCTCACCCAAACAGGCACCTACTGATTGATGACTGATACACTAGTCAGAGTCTCTGGCAACATTGGTGCTGGGATCACAAGTTCGAGAGACAGCAGTCTTATGGGTGCTGGGAACACAAGGACAAGCTTCTTTAGCACTACTGGGAGTCACGCACTGACAGGCTGGAATGGATGAGGTCAAGGGAGACTGGTGTGAACCGGGTCAGAGGATGCAGACTGGAGTGCACAGGTTCCTATTAAAAAAAAAAAAAAAAAAAAAAAAAGCACTAATGGGTTTGGTGCTACGCCAGCAACTAGACCGTATAACTCAGCTGCAGCTGAGTTATACGGCAAGGTATAGGGATATAGCCACTAAAGGAAGCTGACCTTTTTTCAACCAAAATTTAATGTCCAGTCCTCTAGTATTCAGCAATGTACCCAATATGTTTACATCTTTGGTGCACTGTCCCTTAGAGAACATTATAGAAATCTATTTTATAGTGAATAGAAAAAAATAAATCTCCCATGCCAAGGCACTCCTGCAGAGTGTGGTCCCTAACTCCTAAACTAGCCGCGCTGTCAACCAGGAGCAATTATATATATTTTTTATCTATTTGCTAGTTTTTTTTCCTTCAAAAGTGGAGTGACCATTTAAAGGAAAACTCTTGCTAAAAGTTTTATGCATATTGAAGTGCATATTGCACTTGGCCCCGTTCAAATCCGTGCAGTGGTGTTCAGCTGGTGACATTTTTTTTTCTTAGTGCTGGCTGTAGCTCCTCCCTAGGCTAAATCCCAAAGTATCAGTCAGCACTGAAGCTGCTTCTCCCTCTTTTTTTGGGCATGACAGAGTGCATACAGGTGAGCCCACACAACCCCGCCCCCTCCACTGAACGCTGCCAGGGCCAAACTCTGTAGCTCTGCCTCTTCTGATATACCTCTCTGAAAGCTTCATATCCTGAAGAATAATGTGATTTCCCATGAGCTGAAGAAGAGAATGTTAACATGTACAGCAACACACTAGAAGCTCAGACTTGCTCAAGGCTACTGAAGTCCCCCATTGCGTGCACAAGGATTCAATAAAAGTAATATCAGCAATGGCCAGTTTTGTTTTGTGTGATGAACAGTTCCTGGAGTGCCTGTCAGTGCAAACTCACACATCTGTAGACCAAAATCACAGGTGTGAACCCACCCACCGTCATGTACGATCATATAGGAACTTCCTTAGTAGGGGTGTGAAGTTTTGGCATGATTTTACCCGTACAAATTCCTCCCTGAGAATTGCTCCCTGAATGGCTGTAACCTGTGGAAGGCTTTGCGCACGCATTAGAACATGGATGAAAAAATGACCATAAATTTCAATCCCAAGCTTTTTTAGATGATGCAAAGTAATGTACATTTCCTTCTAAGAAGTCTAACATTTTATACATTCTATAATGTTGTAATTGTGTTTTATACTTATAAAAATAAAATGCTCAGTATTTGTATGTATGACTTGCACCTTGATTGTACAATTTGAAAGCATGGTATTTTGTGCCCAATGACCATATTCGTGTTCACCTTTTTTTTATGAAAAATGTGTTAAAGATTTCAAAATGTATTTGTTACGTGACCCTTTTCCAGCCTAGAATTGGTGACATTTGAGGGATAGTGATAGTATTTGTTAATTATTTTAGGTTAGGATTGGGCACAGTTTTAAAATATACGGAAGTATTTTTTTTTCACTTTGGTCGGTGGAAGAACATAATAATTTGCATGTGGTGTACGGCACTTTTTAGTCTAAAATAACTTCTAGCTCCTCCCGAGCGACATACACATATATGTGTCCTCGGTAAGTGGTGGTGATACCCGGATGATATCTGCAACTACAGCTATCCTTCTTTAGCTCCAGCAATCGACTTTCTAGTAAAAGTGGTCAGAGTAGCTAAACAGTTACTCAATCACTTTTCCAGCTGCTGTTTCCGGGCTCTCCCATCACATCGAGGAGCCTTTGGGGAGCTACCAGCTGACCATAGGGTCAAAGGAGGAACATAAACTATATTGCCAAAAGTATTGGGATGCCTGCCTTTACACGCACATGAATCTTAATGGCGTCTTAGTCCGTAGGGTTCAATATTGAGTTGGCCCACCCTTTCCAGCTATAACAGCTTCAACTCTTCTGGTAAGGCTGTCAATGTTTAGGAGTGTGTCTATGGGCATGTTTGACCATTCTTCCCGAAGCAAATATTTAGGTCAGGCACTGATGTTGGATGAGAATGCCTGGCTCGCAGTCTCCACTCTAATTCATCCCAAAGGTGTTCTATTGGGTTCAGGTCAGGACTCTGCGCAGGCCAGTCAAGTTTCTCCACCCCAAACTCGCTCATCCACACTATATTGCCACAAGTATTGGGCCACTCTTCCAAATCATTTGGTGGATGGGGATTATGGTGCGGGGTTGTTTTTCAAAGTTTGGACTTGGCCCCTTAGTTCCAGTGAATGGAACTCTTAAGGCGTCAGCATACCAAGACATTTTGGACTATTTCATGCTCCCAACTTTGTGGAAACCGTTTGGAGATGGCCTCTCCCTGTTCCAACATGACTGCACACCAGTGCACAAATCAAGGTCCATAAAGACATGGATGAGCAAGTTTGAGGTGGAGGAGCTTGACTGACCCGCAGAGTCCTGAGCTCAACCCAATAGAACAACTTTGGGACTCATCCAACGTCAGTGCCTGGCCTCACAACTGCGTTTCTGGAAAAATGGTCAAAAATTCCCATATTCCCACACTCCTAAACCTTGTGGACAGCCTTCCCAGAAGTGTTGAAGCTGTTATAGCTGCAAAGGGTGGGCCCAACTGAATATTGAACCCTACGGACTAAGACTGGGATGCCATTAAGGTTCATGTGCTTGTAAAGGCAGGCGTCCCAATACTTTTGACAATATAGTGTATGTTCTCTGATTGTCTCTATGGTGTATAAAACTAGAGGCGGCAAGAATTTTGTATTCTTGTTTAGCCGATTAATCTCCGCTCCCTGTTTGATCATCTGCTTTGGAGGGCAGAGGAGAGATCTGGGGTCTAACAGACCCCAGATCTCTCCATAAATCCATAAAAGGGACCTGTCATGGTCCATGCTGTTACAAGGGATGTTGTGATACAAAAAAGGTTGAAAAAAAAAATACAGCGTTTTAAAAAAAAAAAAAAAAAATAGAAAACATTTTTTTTTAAAGTGCCCCTGTTCCTCCGTCCTCACATGCAAATGTGAACACATACGTAAGTAACGTAGTGATTACACCACACGTGGTATGGCCACAAACCTCAGAGAGAGAGCAATTATACTAGCACCAGATCTCCTGTGTAACTGTAAGCTGGTAACCTGTAAAGACATTTAAAGTGTCGCCTGTGGAGATTTAATGTACCGTAGTTTATCGCCATTCCATGGACAAACACAATTTTAACACATGCCATGTTTGGTATCTATTTACTTGGCACAACATCTTTACTAAAAAATACAATATTGTGTATGTGTTCACTAACCTTCATTAACCACTTCAATACCGGAAACCTTTACCCCCTTCCTGACCAGGTAAATTTTCAGCTTTCAGTGCTGTCACACTTTGAATTACAATTGCGTGGTCATTGTTAGGGTTAATCCTGTGTCTAGGGTGGTCCCTTTAACCTCTCAGACCTCGGATCGATGTACTATGCAATTTCAGATATATCTGGAGCCAAGTCCCAAAACAAATGACACGCATTCAGTATTATGTTCTGGGAATTGTGTTGATTTGACTCCTAGCGTCTTATATAGCAAATTACAAATCACACAGAATGTTCATAATAACACATGCGCAGTAGAAGTTAATTTCATATGCAGTTACAACTGGTTAAAACAAGTAGCCTTTGTTCTTTGTTCTCCGGCAGCTGAATACAAAGGAATCTAAAAACTTTAGATAAGGAGCGTGTGAAACATTTCATCTACAAATACTCATGCTTACACAGATTTCTGGAAAGCTAAAGCGATACTCAAACTGTACATATTGTGTAAAATGGAAACTTGTGAATATTAAGATGGCTGACAGAACAAGATGGATGCTTAGCATAACCTTTCAGTCATACAACACTGTACCCAAATGAAGTTATCATTTTTTCACACATAGAGCTTTCTTTTGGGGGTATTTAATCATCACTGTTTTCTTTTTTAGTTTATTTTGCAAAAAAAAGACCGAACATTTTGGGGGGAGGGGGGAAACTTGTTTTTCTTAGTTTCTGTTATAAAATTTTGCAAATAATCTTTCTTTATGAATCTAGTCTAAAGTGTATTCTGCTACATTTCTTTGGTGAAAATAACCCAAATCAGTGTATATTTAGTCTGTTATATAAAGTATATCTGAAAATCGATTACTCCTGATATACTGACTCATTTCTTGAAGCCCAAAAATGTCAGGACAGTACAGATATTCCCCAAGTGTCCCCTTTTTGGAAAGTAAACAGACTAAGGTATTTAGTAAGAGGCATGTCGTGTTTTTTGAAGTTGTCATTTTTTTTATCACAATTATATGGAAAATGAAGAAAATAAAACCGTGTTTTTTTTTTTCACAACTCTTTACATACTGTCATCAGTGCAGTACAGTGTCATATAACTGATGTGGCAGTGATCAGGAAAAACTGGCTGGTGACAGTATGTAAAAAAAAAAAGAAATTATTTTTTTAAATATTTATTACCTTTTTTTTTTTACATTTGTACAGTATAAGGTGATCAGGATTTTTTTTTTTTTTTACACACTGATTGCTAACAGTGCACTTTACATTTATAAGTAACTATTTTTCTCTGAAAAGGAAGGAATCATTCAGTGTTTACTATTTTTAAGAGCTGTGGTTGGCCACAGCTAATCACATGGTACAGATGGGCAGTGATTGGCCCTGTGTGTACCATTTAATGGCTGTGCTCACTCAGAGCGCATCAAAATAGTACACAATGAAATATTATGTAACAAAACCTTTCATTGTGTACAACTGTCATGTGATCTGCTGTGGTTGGCCAAAGCGGGCCGGTCTAGTGATCTGGCATCGGCTGTGTCCGGTGACAGATTGTGCCGGAGTGCTGCCCAATTCTGGGAGGGCATCATGACGTCCTCCCAGAACAAGTGTTCACCCACCCAGCTGTCATTTTACAATAGGCTGGGCAGGGAGAGGTTATAGTGTATTTTTTCTTAAAAACTAGAGTTTAAATTGCACAAATATGCCACAAAAAATTTGCAAAGACCACCATTTTTTTCTCCAAGGCCTATGCTTAAATAAATCCAGAAATGCAAGCTAAGCAGAGAGGGGTCCCACCGCTCAGGTAGGCGCAGACCAGGGGAGAGGAAAGCCAGTATAGTATTGTCCTTCAAGAGGGAAGTGTCCCAGGTGCTGGCTGATGCAAGATGAGGCAGGCAATTCGAGGAAAACTGTAAGCCGCACACCGGTATAATGATGAATGCTTTATTTAAAAAGCTGAATCATGAAGAAACACAAAACATAACAGCAGAAGCGTACAAAGGCAGCTGATGCGTTTCACACTACGATGAGTGCTTATTCATAGCTGAATGAATAAGCGCTCATCGTAGTGTGAAACGCGTCAGCTGCCTTTGTACGCTTCTGCTGTTATGTTTTGTGTTTCTTCATGATTCAGCTTTTTAAATAAAGCATTCATCATTATACCGGTGTGCGGCTTCCAGTTTTCCTCGAATTGCCTGCCTATGCTTAAATGACAGAATTGACCTGGGCATCAGGCAGTTAGTCACCCAAAAAGGGAAGCTCCGCTTATGGCTTCCTCCCCCCCCACATTTGGCACTTTTCAGTGGCGGGGGGGGAGGGGGGGTTCCTGGTTTTGACAGGTACCCGTCCCCTCTTCTGGGAGACCTGGCTGAGGCGAGGTCCCTCTGAAGTTCAGCCCTCCTCCTCCCCCTGCTGCTGGGCCATTCAGAAAGCGCAGTGCCCTTCGCACATGCGCAGTAGGGAACCGGCTGTGAAGCCGCAAGGCTTTACTGACCGTTTCCTTTACAGGCAATGGTGGCAACAGCTGATGGAAACATCGGCTGGGGTGCCGCCATCGCTGGATCCCTGGACAGGTAAGTGTCCTTATATTAAAAGTCAGCAACTACAGTATTTGTAGCTGCTGATTTTTAATTTTTTCATGGGGGGGCGCTAGACCCCCGCTTTTAAATAACCATAAGGTGTGGATATTTTAACATGGTTCCATTGGTCCAGCTTGGACCACTACTGCAGTGATCGTCGCTAGCTTCCAGGTTCTGTTCCTCCCTGCTGCTGCGGTGAATACAGTTAGTCGCTTGGTCAACGTGGGCGCCATTCAGCGAACACTTCGCCTTTTTTTTCCTAATGAACGCACAGCTTTCCCTGATTGGATGAGACGTGGAGGCCACAACTGAGGTTTTCACTACAGTCATGCAAGACTTTGCCGGCCAAATCTCCAAGTTATTTGCTGACTCTGACCGCAGAGGCTACAAGAATACTCCCATGCCTTCCCTTGCAGATTCTATATCTGATCTGCCTGTGGCCCCTGAGCCATCAGCCATTGAGACTGTCTGATGTTTTTATTTACTCCTGTCCTTACAGAATAAACTTGCCTCTAAAGGGCCACAGTCGTCTGCTAATACTCCAATATTAAGAGATTGTTTTGGTTCTTATTAATGTGGTACACACCAGGCCTGGTTCACACCTATGCATTTTTTAGTGCATTTTCAGTTTTGCAGAAACACACTACAGTCCATTTAACATGGTTTCCTATGGGTCACGTTCACATCTATGCATTTTATGGAAAGGGCCAGCGACTTTTTTTGTCCTCTTTGGTTCCATCGACTTCAGTGGATAAAAAATAGTGTATTGAAAAATGCACCTGGAATATGCAAACTGCAACCTGCATAGGTGTGAGCCAGGCCTAAAACCAGGTGATCCTCCTTTTGTTTCTACGAGTGCTATTTCCAGTCTTTGGTCTTTTAGAGCCCCTAGGGGCCCAGGAGCATAAACTTTCCCTTTACATCCACTATTACAGGTCTTTCTCTATAGACTATAATGAATAAAGATGCAGCGCTAATATAATGAAATAATAAAATTGTTGATCAAAAAAGTAATGGTGAAAGACTCTCAACTGAGAAAACTAAGGCAAATACCACACTGAATTTGCTGAAAGGTGATACCCCAAATGGTTCTAATAGATTGGTGAAACCAAAAATTAATTAAAAATAAAACAACTAATGATGAAAGTTATGGTGAAAAAACTCTCACTTAACCAAACTAAAGCAGATACCACAAAAATGTGATAATGATATGTGATAAAAATAAAACCACATAAAATATAACTATTGAAGCATATACAAAAGTGAAGGAAGGAAAAATATTTTACACGTCACTAGTGAAAGAAAAACATGTAAGTAAAGTCCCAATTCCAATAAAACCGGTGCAATGAAAAAATAAAAACGTCCATATAAAGTGTGAAGGTGATACTCCAAAGGAAGGATTGGTGAAAACAGATCCTATATCCAAGATGATTCACACCCAAGTGAGTATTAATGCGCCTTACCGACTACAGATGACCGCCGTAAGGTAGTCTCACCAGGCACAGGGAAATTCAGGTCTCCCAAAAACCTTTACCGACGTCTGTAGTTCAGGCTATGATCATGGTACTCAAAAGACAAAAGCAAAGAATGCTCCCATAGTGTAATAAGCGTAATGACGACGTCCTATCGTTACGAAACGTTTAGAGTGGAGCCTGTGATGGTGACATTAGGAGATTTATGGGAAACAAACAGCAAGCGGTAGGAAGCCTGTGGAGACGCTGCGATCTCCATCTTTGATCTACAATTGTCAGTACGCTTATAAAGGATGAAATATCTTGTAAGTGCAATCTATTTGGTTTATTAAATACTTTTTATGAACTATTACACTATGGGAGCATTCTTTGCTTTTGTCTTTTTGAGTACCACGTTCATAGCCTCAACTACAGACGTTGGTATAGGTTTTTGGGAGACCTGAATTTCCCTGTGCCTGGTGCGACGACTACCTTACGGTGGTTATCTGTAGTCGGTAAGGAGCAATTAATACTCGGGTGTGAATCATCTTGGATATAGGATCTGTTTTCATCAGTCCTTCCTTTGGAGTATCATCTTCACACTTTATATGGACTTTCTTTTTTTTTTTTTTTTATTTCATTGCACCGGTTTTATTGGAATTGTGACTTTGCTTACATGTTTTTCTTTCACTAGTGACGTGTAAAATATATAAATAAAATATTTTTCCTTCCTTCACTTTTGTATATGCTTCAATAGTTATATTTTATGTGGTTTTATTTTTATCACGTATCATTATTATCAAATTTTTGTGGTATCTGCTTTAGTTTGGTTAAGTGAGAGTTTTTTTCACTATTACTTTCATCATTAGTTGTTTTATATTTAATTAATTTTTGGTTTCAGCAATTTATTAGAACCGTTTTGGGGTATCACCTTTCAGCAAATTCAGTGGTATTTGCCTTAGTTTTCTCAGTTGAGAGTTTTTCCACCATTTTATTTATTTTACAATTTTATTATTTCATTATATTAGCGCTGCGTCTTTATTATATTGCATTTGAGTTTAGTATTAGACTTTTTGGTGCTGGCAGCTTTTATTTATTCTCTCTCAGTAGATCTTGCTTTATTTCTAGCGCAGCATTAACTTTGGGTTTTGTTTATACTTTCTCTATAGACATTGGGACATTGCCTCCAACCTCCCTGCCCATACCTCCATACAGCAGACAGTTGAAGGAAGTGTCTACCAACTACCAAGAAGCTCATCGGTGCCATCACAGTTCATTGAGAAGTACAAGCCATCTTCCGCGGACTTGTAGTTCGTTCATTCACAGATTGCTGTGAATGAATGACACGGCTGTGGGCAGAGCATGTTACGCATTATACTCTAAATATGGGTGTAACATGCTCCAAAAAGGTGAACTTATCCTTTAAGGACCCAGCTGAATAAACTATTGGAAGTCCTCTCTAGAGCTCTTTTCCCTACAGTTAAAACACATTCCTAGGACACATTTAACCCCATACAGCGCCACCTAGTGTTAACCCCATTCACTGCCAGTCACATTTACACAGTAATCAATGCTATTTTAATCGCACTGATCGCTGTATAAATGTGAATGGTCCCAAAATCGTGCCAAAATTGTCCGACGTGTCCGCCATAATGTCGCAGTCACGATAAAAATCGCTGATCGCCGCCATTACTAGTAAAAAAAAAATAATAATAAAAATGCCATAAAACTATCCCCTATTTTGTAAACGCTATAACTTTTGCGCAAACCAATCAATAAACGCTTATTGCGATTTTTTTTTTTTTTTTTTTTACCAGAAATATGTAGAAGAATACGTATCGGCCTAAACTGAGAGAAAAAAAATGTTTTTTATATATTTTTGGGAATATTTATTATAACAAAAAATAATGCATTTTTTTCAAAATTGTCGCTCTTTTTTTGTTTATAGTGCAAAAAATAAAAACTGCAGGGGTGATCAAATACCACCAAAAGAAAGCTCTATTTGTGGGAAAAAAAGGACGCCAATTTTGTTTGGGAGCCATGTCGCACGACCGCGCAATTGTCAGTTAAAGCTACGCAGTGCCGAATCGCAAAAAGTGCTCTGGTCAGGAAGGGGGTAAATTCTTCCGGGGCTGAAGTGGTTAAATAACAAACATGTTTTACTTACCTGCCCTGTGCAGTGGTTTTGTACAGAGCAGCCCTGATCCTCCTCTTCTCGGATCCCCCTCCAGCACTCCTGGTCCCTGCCCCCAGAGCAAGCGGCTTACAATGGGGGCAACCGAGCAGGCTCGCTACCAAGCGTGTCTATTCACACACAGCCGTGGCTCTGTCCTGCCCCCTCTCTCTCCTGATTGGCTCAGTGGCTGTGATTGACAGCAGCGGGAGCCATTGCCAATGAGGAGGCAGAGTCCCTGGAGACCCAAGGTACTCGTGCACATCGCTGGATCGAGGTGGGGTTCAGGTAAGTATTAGGGGGGGGGCTGCTGCACATAGGTTTTTTGCTTTCATGCATAGAATGCATGAAGGTAAAAAAACCTTGAGCCTTTAGAACCACTTTAACATGTTTGGTATCTATTTACTTAACGTAATACAATCTTATTTTACCAAAAAATAGGTATAATATTGAATTTGTTGCACTGTATTAGTGTATATAGTGTATAATGTGTTTTATTCCTGAAAATATGCTTTTGAAAATATCTGCACAACTAACATGCACTTTCAGAAAATATATACTTTGGGGGGGATTACAGTAATTTCTTGCAAAGAAATGTGTGTAAAAAAATGCCCCAGTAGACAAGTGGTTAAACTTGATCAATTCTTCATTACAGAGCCTAAGGAGATTTGGATCGTTGGGAACTCTATGGTAATACGTGCCTTTCAGATTGCAAAGAAGCGTCTATATGGCGTGAACTTGGGATTTGAAGAGAAATCCTTTACCATTCGTTGGTTTATCCGAGACTCTATGTTATGGTGTCACTTGTGGACTGAAGTGAGCCAGGCAGTTGAAATATTGGGGGACCCAAGTGTCATATTCATCCATCTAGGTTGCAAGGAACTGCCAGCTCGGAACCTAGAGAAGTTTGTGCGCTTTGTGAAAAACGATTTTATACGGCTCACCGAGGTTTATCCAGGTACGGCATTTATCTGGGCACCATTACTTGCGCAATCGGCGTGGCTTTTGACACGCACGGAGGAAAAAAGAAAGCGGTTTAACGCTGACCTTAAACGTTTTGCAGCACAGTGTGGAGTCAAGGTGGCTGATCTCAGTAAAGTTGAGGCGATATTCGATCATAAAATCCATAGGAAAGATGATGTAGATGAGGTGGAAGCTTTTACTGCAGCCATGATTGATTCCATAAAGGCAATCTGCAATCTGACAAATCAAGAGTTTGCTTAGTTTTTTTTTTTCTTTGAGCTTAACTACCTGCGTATTTCTAATTACCCCTATGATGAACATCGGACAATACAAAAATTCCCCCCAACAATCAACCCAGCTAGTCAGCAAAAATGACAATTAAACCTTCTCCATCACTCATTGAAGGACACAGCTCCATAGATTCATATTCATTTGGTTATATTGCTTCCTACAGGAGGATTGGGACTCTAAGATTAAACAAAAAAGGGGCCAGATCCCTCTAGTATTCCGGTCCCAACCTGTAGCCCTTTTGTACTTGTTGTGTGGCCCCTGGATCCCGGCTGATAGAACTGAAAGTGGGGTCACTAGTTTTAAGGGGCTGTAATGACAGTGACCTCTAAAGCTGGCTATAGATGTACCGAAAGTCCCGGCCAAATTTTGATCCATGCGTGGCCCTCCTTTTTTAACAGAAGTTGATTCTTGGGAGGGGTTTGGCTAATTCTGCCATCCACCTCGTTTATGTGGATGGAGGAATCTGTTGGGTCTTAGTTTTTCTTTTTCATAAAAAAAAATCTATGGCCAGCTTAACAGTCTCGTGTAGCATGTTGTCAGTCTCCAACTGTCTCCTACAGCATGATTGCAGTCTCCAACTACAACTGTAGCACATTCACTGTCTCCCCATCTCCTAAAAGATGTCCAAAGTTTCTGGCGATCTTTTTTGGCAATGCACACGCTGAATATAGGGTGTTCTCCTGTGTTAACAGTTGAGGCCCCCTATAACGCCTAAGTTGACCACCACTGTTCTAGTGGCTACACCTCTGCACCAGCTTTGTATTCTAAGGCAGTAGGAGGTCTGTCTCCAGAACTGCTGCATCATGTCTTCTTGTGCGTGGAACTTCGACTTGGCCTTCCATCAACAACTTTATGACTTGACTGCATATTTGGGTGGTAGTCATTAGGTCCTGCAGGCGCCAGTGCAGTGCCTCATTTTTTTTTCCCCCGGGCCTTCAAGTTTCATTATCATTTGTTTTGGTGTCTCTGCCTTCCTCTCAATTTTGGGACTGCTCTTAGACATCCCAACATGTATATAAATCTATGTAGCTGTGCCCCTCAATGAACGATGGAGTAAATAGGATTTTTTTTGGGCTCACTTAAAACTCTTTTCTTTGTTTATTAAACAGAGCTCCCTCTCTAATTCTAGTTCTTTATTTGGTTGGCTGTTTCCAATATGACTTATTGGTCAGCATTTTGGAAGTTTTACTCCTTCGACTACTCTTCCTATTTTATTACTGCTTGCTACAACTGAGCTATACAACAGGTTTAGGGATATAGCCACTAGAGGGAGCTGACCCCTTTTTTTCATTTAGTGTCCAGTCCTTTAGTACAGTGGTCATCAACCCTGTCCTCAGGGCCCACTAACAGGCCAGGTTTGCAAGATAACTGAAATACATCACAGGTGATATCATTTGCTGCTCAGTGATTGTAGTATTCTAATCTGCATCTCCCCCAAGGTAATACATAAAACCTGACCTGTTAGTGGGCCCTGAGGAAAGGGTTGATGACCACTGCTCTAGTAGGCAGCAATGTACCCAATATGTATACATCTTTTGGAGCACTTCTCTCAGGGAACATAAAAAAAATAAATTGTGAGTAGAAAAAAAAACTACTTGTTCAACATTTTGGGTAACAAAAACCTAGGTTTTTTGTTGCATGAATTTGCAAAGACTTGTTAAATCACATTTCCGTGGCAAAGCACCCATGCAGAGCTTGATCCCTAAAGCCTAGTACACACAGACCGAATCTCGGGCTACATTGGCTGGTTCAATTAAAAAATGATTCAGCCCCGTGTGTAAGGCAGCCGGTCCAACAGGTTTGACCAGCTTCTGTCGGACGAGTATGCTGGAAAACCAGCAGCCGACTGGACTGTTCTGGCAGGGGGCCATCCCCTTGTCAGAACACAAAAGAACAGCAGGGAAGATTGCTGCACTAACGTCAGATTATTAGTACAGTGGCTATGACCGGAGCAATCTTTTTACGTTCAACTTGCTGGGTAGAACAGAAAAAAACTAGTGTGTACCAGGCTTTACTCTAAATTGAGCTCTCAACCTTGCCTTGGAGGTCATATCTTCCGCCTTAAAGTAGAAGTGTTGAATTACAAAAAAAAAACTCACATACACTACAGTATGTGGATGCAGCATCAGTCCAGTGCTGCAGCTGTCCCCCTGCTGGCTCTAAGCCCTGAGAACTGAGCTGGCTCTCTGCTCCCCTCTGGTGCTCGCTGGAGTGTCAGCTGTGTAGGGGGCGGGAGCAGCTGGCTCAAGCTCTCAGCAGCACACTGAGAGGCTGAGCCAACTTTCAGTCATACATCTGGATGAATCCAATTTCAAGTCGGGATCACTGCAGAGCTCTGTGGCATCAGCCGATCTTAGCCCGCTGTCAGCTGAATCTGGGTCACAGGAGTGCAGAACTAAGTGCACTCTTGTGACCCAAAAGAAAAGTATGGCCATATTTCTTTTTTAAAGAGTAACTCTGCTTTTGTTAAGAAAAAAAAATCGATCCCTGTATAGGGTGATCAGTGTACATTGCAGGGATTTTACAAACTTTGTTGCAAATTCCTACCTGTGTATCTGTTTTTATTCTAAAGAAATAGCCGTTTGCTTCAAAATGTCCCATGCAGACTTACTCTGAATGGCAGGGTCTGGTTCATTATAATAACCTGGCGCACTCAGGTTCTCATCAGTGTTCTGATGAGAAAAGTTGCAGTCTCTGCATCCCTTTAGAAGTAATTAACCCATAGGGAATATCTCACCGAAAATACATTTCTTTTGTCCAGAGAATGTCTCAAATTTGACTTGTATATTAGTGCAGAAAGAGCGAAAATCCGTGAGCCAATCACTCAAGGAGGAAATTACATTTATAAAGGCATTCTGTACACCAACTGAGTACAAAACACTTCCAGGTTGTCATATTGCATTGAATTTTAAAGAAAATTACAGTGCTGCATATTGAAACAGGTAGTAGCCTTAAAAAACAGTATGGCTTGTGTAGCAATTGTATATTCTATATTATTTTTTCCATGAATGTGGAGTTACCCTTTAAAGATTAACTCTCACCAGAAGTTGTTAGTGTTTCGTAAATCCCACAGGGGACCCAAAGCACATTGCACTCAGTCTCGTTCAAATTTGTGCAGTGGTTTTCAAGTGAGGTCATTTTTTATTTTTGTCAGTGCTGGCTGTAGCTCCTTCCTAGGCTGAAGCCCAAATTATAGTATAGTCAGAACTGAAGCCACCTCTCCCTCTTCATTTGGGCATGACAGAGTGCATATAGAAGAGCCACACAACCCCTGCCCTCTCCACTTGACAGTACCAGGACCAATCGCTGTAGCTTCTGCTATACTCCTTTGACTGATTTATGTACAGCAGAATCTAGATTTCTCCATAGGATGTAGGAGAAATCTTAGCATGTATAGCCAGCTTTAATACACACTAGACGCTCAGACTTGCTCAAGGTTTTTGAAGACCCCCACTCCAACCAGGATGTAACAAAAGTATGTCAGTTTCTCAGAATAATTGACCATTAACCCTTGCCATTTTTTTTTTTGCTTTAAATGATCAGTTCCTGGGGTGCCCAACACCTGTTAGTGCAAGCTCATACATCTGTAGACCAAAAACACAGATATGTATGAACCCACCCACTATCATGCAGGAACCTCTGTAGTTAGGGGTGTTGAGTTTTGAAATGTTCTTGCCCATACAAGGGCATCCTTAAGAATTTGCTTTCTGAACTGCCATAAGTTTTGGAGACTTTGCACAAGCATTAGAACATGGATGAAAATGACCTAAATTCAAGGTTCCAGCTTTTATAGATAATAAGAAATGCACATTTCCCTCAATTTTGTTCCAAAGGGAAGTCAAACATCTTATGTTCTGCTTCAGCAATCTAAGCACTGAAAGTGTGATCTCTATAACTGATCCAGTAGTGGTGAGATAGCGAAGCTTACAGTCTCAGTAGCTTGGCAGACAGTGACTCGATCTCGATGACGTCCTGCAGATCATAGAAAGCTTTAATCCAAAACTTGGGAAGATCATAACAGATGAAGATCAGATAGGTCAAAAAAAATCATAGTGTGTCCAGCACAATACAGAACATGTGGAGAATGAAGACTAAGCATGAAGAAGAGTGAGATAGGGACAAAATTATTGGCAAACCAACAACAATGCACATGTAACATAAGACTTTATTTTTTTTTGTTCTAATTGTATTTTATACTAACAGTACTTACAAACCACTGGATATTTTATCTTATATGTATTATGTCACCTTCATTTTTAAATTCTTAAAATTGTTGCTTTGTGAAGAATAACAATATTCCTGTCTTGTATTGTGAAAAATTTGTTAAATAAAGAAATAAAAAAAAATGTTTCTTGACATCCGAAGGATAGTGAAGGTGACCTATGTCACAGGGGGTAGATGCCTCCTGACCTCCAGGTTCAACAACAAACTGGATAAGTACTGCATGTCTCCAGGCACTTGGATTCTCTTGAATAAACAATGGATGCACTGACTCTGTCTTTACTCCTTTGAAACTTCTCCCTCTTCTGCTATGTAGGATCTAGATCAGGGGTCAGCAACCTGTAGATCAGGGATATGCAATTAGCGGACCTCCAGCTGTTGCAGAACTACAAGTCCCATGAGCAAGACTCTGACAGCCACAAACATGACACCCAGAGGCAGAGGCATGAAGGGGCTTGTAGTTTTGCAACAGCTGGAGGTCCGCTAATTGCATATCCCTGCTGTAGATCATGGACAGGAGACTGGTAAATCGTGGTGTGGACTTGCTGACCTGCCATCCCAAAGCATCAAAGTGCAATGCTGAGGGACCTCTTGTAAAGTTGGAGCTGTAGTAGGGAGCAAGAGCTGCATAAGCTTATGCCTCCTGTATAATAGTGGCTCCAGTCCCATGCAGAGTGATACAAACTGCACTCCCCCTCTTATCCTGGCTAGCGGTCTCAAGAATGGTGCCAGCAGCAGCAAAGAAGAGATCTTCAGGTCAGTCTGATGCAACACACTGGGCATAATAGTATAGGGCTGCTCTCACACTGATGTGCAGTGCAGTGTACCTGCAGCTTTCCTGTGGGTTTGCTGCGCTTAGCCATAGGCGTCTATTATATCCTGCAGGTTTGGTGCACTTTCTGAAATAATAGAAGTCTATTGCAAAGAAGCCTGCAGTTGCCGAGTGGCCCCATTTACTTAAAGTAAAATAGCACCCACCTAAAGCAACAGGGGGGCTTAATTTCTGCTGTGGCATGTGTACACCTTTTGGCTGATGCCTCAACTCAACTGCAAGGTTTTACCACTCCCAACTTTACATGTGAACAAGCCTTCAGGGTGCCGCTGTCGAATGAAACTAAGGGCTTATTCACAAGTGCAGCAGGCACTGCTGCTCCTCTGATAAGTGATTTGAGTGAGTTTTTGACAGGTGGTGAGGAGGCAATATGTTGCCTCCTCACCACCTGATTTAAACCCATGATTGCCGTGCAATGCATGTGATTACGACATGGTAGTACGGCTCTTAGAATCTGTAAATCAGGTGTGAGGAAGTGACACTGTGCCCGGTGATCTTTGACTTCTCCTGTGTTTTTCAAGTAGCTCTCCACCTCTTTAAGGTTGCCTTCCCCTAATCTAGTTGGAGGGTATTTCAGTGATCTTCATTGCCATGGATTGGCCCTGGAGGATGTAGTACTCTGACCTGGTAATACTCCTGGCGGACGTTCTGTGGGCTCTTCCACATTGTCTGGATGTTTTGCCTCAAGGACTGATCTACCATTCTGATTCACTATCTTTAACGGCATGGCTGTTGAAACCTAGGTTCTAAGAGACAGGGGCATGTCTGAATCAGTGGTTTCTACAATGTTAAACGCTGTGGTGTCTACTACTGCAAGGTCTATCACTGGACATGTGTAACCAAGTGTAGCGCTAAAAAATGAGAAAGAGAATATTGCTATACCACATATAATAGCAAAATGAATTGTGAAAAGATAGTGTTTTGTATACTTTGTGAACATTCATACATATAGAACACTTATGTTATAAAGCCTTAGGGTCACCAAAAGTGATAACAGGATGTAAAAATGGCAATAAAGTCCAAAACTGAATGTGCAGGTACGATGAACATAAATTTTGCAATGGTGATAAATTCCAAAACATATACTCGTGAGAGATTTCTGTATGTAATCCAACATGTACTGACAGACACTTGTGCGAAACCGCCACCTAGGATGACTGGAGGCTTACCAGAAAGTTGGGACCCACCTAGCATACGCTATATGGGTCAAACAGGCTTGGATTGCTCACTGGCAATGAAGGTAGGGAACCAAGGGCTGGTGAATGGTGAAGTTGTAACGTTGCTATCCCAAAAAGGTCTTCTTCATATGGAAGCTCGGACACCAACGGACATTACCCACATGTAATGAAGAAGGGGCTCATAGCGTAATTCCGTAAACCATAAAAAATTTATTAAAAGGAAAAACACTTACATTTCAGAATAAAAAGCGCTTGCAAGTAAAATGGCGGCAGTGGAGTTCTGACGCGTTTCGTCATACTTCGTCTGGGGCACTTGCCCACTGCAGCCAGACTCCTTTATATAGGGACAAGGACCCCTCTGATGAGAATCCAGCTCCCAGGCTTGTTTGCATTGGCACTTCCGGGGTCATCCAAAATGGCGGACCCGAGTGCTTTCCAAGCCTCTCTTTCATGTAATTCAATTCCCATAGGTCTAATGGTGTCATGTGTTTCAAGAGAAGACGTGGTGCTGAGTGCCTTCCAAGCCTCTCTTTCACATGATTCCATTCCCATAGGTCTAATGGTGTCATGTGCTTCAGGAGGAGACATGATGCTGAATGCCTTCCAAACCTCTCTTTCAAATAATTCCATTCCCATAGGTCTAATGGTGTCATGTGCTTCAGGAGGAGACATGATGCAGAGTCCATTCCCATAGGTCTAATGGTGTCATGTGCTTCAGGAGGAGACATGATGCTGAGTGCCTTCCAAGCCTCTCTTTCAAATGATTCCATTCCCATAGGTCTAATGGTGTCATGTGCTTCAGGAGGAGACATGATGCTGAGTGCCTTCCAAGCCTCTCTTTCAAATGATTCCATTCCCATAGGTCTAATGGTGTCATGTGCTTCAGGAGGAGACATGATGCAGAGTCCCAGCGTCCAGAACCTCCCACTTCCACTTGTTAGTACCCCTTATGACCTCTTAGTGGGTGTATGGAGGGGGAGGCCGTGACTCTGCGTCACCACATCAGTGACATCCCCCCTAACGTATATTACGATAAAAAAACCACGCTCGCGCATAGGCGCGGCGTAGTTCAGCGCGGTGACATCAATGAAGGGCGAGGCCGCAACTGTGCGTCTCAACCTCAATCACATCCCCCATAGTCTAATAGAGACCGCGCTCGTGCATGCGCGCGGCGTGGTCCAGCGCAGTGACGTCATCAAAAAATGACGCATGCGTACATCACCTCCGGTCTCCGTTCGATCACACCAGGAAGTGACCTGCAGAGAGGGGAAAAGGGCCGGAAATGATGTAATCCCCAGACCGGCCTTCAAAGTGTATGCAATGAGTGTGCATTAATGGGTGACCTAAACACGATCAGGACTTCATTCAAAGATGATAGATGAGTCCATGAGAACGAAAAAAATGAAAATATGAAGATGGATTCTCAGCAGGAGAGAGAAGAGATGGACAATTAATTATTCCATCTCTTGACTCATTTTATGTCCCCATATAGCTCATATTGTATTACTTCAAAAACGACAATACTTTAATAATAACTACCCAATTGTCAAAATAAAGTAAATATAATCATAATAATAATAAAATAATGTTTAACAGATGGAAAGGCACATGCATGTAAAAAGTATCAGACATAATATACACCCTAGGTATTAGTACTCCTAGACGGAAGTTGATGTTTCTTATCTCATGATAAATCTGTCAAGACTCGTTTATAAAGGCATTAACATCTACTTCCACGTTCATGCCTTGAGGAAAAAAGGTCTGTAGTTCATACGCCCAGAACATTTCAAGGCGAGAGACCCCTCTGATTTTGGCCCCCCCCGTCCACGGCGGGACGTATTTGTCTATAATGACAAATTGTGAACCAGTGGGGTTACTATTATGATATTGCTTGTAATGTCTGGGTACCGTATGCTTAGAGTCCCTGCCTTTGATTAGAGCAATATGTTCCCCTACCCTTGTTGTAAATGTTCTGGTGGTACGACCAATGTATTGTCTACGACAAGGGCATGTGATAAGATATACTATGTATTTGGTACTACACGTGCAAAAAGATTTCACTGTATATCTTTTCCCCGTGACTGTGGATGTGAATTCTGTGACTTTACGTCCTTCCAGGTTATTGTGCAAACATACCACACATTTTCTACACGGGTAAAAGCCTGTCATGTTATGGAAAAAAGAAGGCCGGGATGGTGGATTTATAACATTGGGGGCTATCTGACCCTGTAGAGATGGTGCTCCCCTAAATATAATCTTGGCCTCTTCTGGCAATGACCCGCCCAGAATGTTATCATGTCTCAAGACATCCCAGTGTTTTTTTACAATGCTTTTAATTTGTTTGTGCTGGGTTGAGAAAGATGTTATCATTGCCCATTTAAACTTTTCATCCGGTTCTTTTTTTGGCTTTACCTCGAGTAAAGTTTTCCTTTCAATATTCATGGCTCTCTGGATCTCAAAATCCAGGTTGGCGTTGTCATACCCTTTGTCTATAAATTTTTGTTTAAGGACACCTGCTTGTGTGATAAATAATTCCGTGTCCGTGCAGTTCCTACGGAGCCTGAGAAATTGGCTGCGAGGAACAGCACTTAACCAGGATCTATGATGGCAACTGGTGGTGGGAATAAAACCATTACAGTCAGTGGGCTTAAAGTCGGTGTTAAATTTAAATTTTCTGTCTACTATTTCTATCTCCAAGTCCAGGAAATGTATCTTGGTCCTGCTGGCCTCATATGAAAGGGAGATGCCCCTGTCATTAGAATTCAGACACTCGAAAAATTGTTCGAGTGTCTCAAAAGAGCCATTCCACAGGAGGAGGATGTCGTCTATTTACCTAGCCCACAGAACCAACGAAGTGGTCCCGTGGGCATAGACGACATCCTCCTCCCACTTGACCATAAACAAGTTCGCAAGGCTAGGTGCGAACTTGGCACCCATTGCCACTCCGCGTTGTTGCAGGTAGTAGTTCTGGTTAAACCAGAAGTAGTTATGTCTGGTTGCGAAGTCCAACAATTCGATTATATAATCACATTGAAAAGTTGCAAGGGACTGTTCACGATGGAGAAAATGTTTGACTGCATCTATACCCTTCTCATGGGCTATACACGTGTACAAGGATGCCACGTCAGCAGTGGCCATAATGAATCCTTCCTGTATATTGACCTCCTCTAGGAGTCTAATAGTGGAACCGGTGTCTTTAAGGTAGGAGGGTGTACGTTTCACTAGCGGTTGAAGGTAAAAGTCGATGTACTTCCCAATTCTTGCCGTAATGGAATTGATACCACTGACAATAGGTCTACCGGGTGGACATGTAGGGTTTTTATGTATTTTGGGTAAATAGTATATGGTAGGGATCCTGGGAGCTGTGGGGACCAGAAATGCCCTTTCTTTTTTATTCAAAATCTTTAAATCATAACCCTTGGTAATAAGCTGTTTTTTGTATGCATTGGTGGGGTTATTGGGGAGTGTTTGATAAGTACCAGGTTCATTCAAAATTCTAAACATCTCCTCCTCATATTGGCTCTTATCCAGAACCACTATGCCCCCTCCTTTGTCCGCGGGACGGACAACCAAATTTTTTTGTGCGCATAATGATTCCAATCCCTCTTTCGATAATGGAGAGTTTCGAATACGCTTAACAGGCAGTTTGGATAAATCACTGAGAACGAGATCCCTGAACATTTTTACTGCCGGTGTGGTGGGTACAGGAGGGGAGAAAAGAGAAGGATTCGATAGTCCTGAATGTACCGTTCCAGATGTGGCAGCCGGAAAATCTGTACGTACAGGGTTAGAAATCAAGTACCTTTGCATGTTGATTTTTCGTATGTACTTATGCACATCGATAAATGTGTGAAATTTATCTAGTTTTTTCATTGGGGCGAATTTGAGGCCTTTGTCAAGTACAGATAATTCAGCTTTCGTTAGGATGTGAGAACTTAGATTAAAGACACCCTGGCCACTCAGGTTCTCTTTCTCTTTTCTCCTTTTGATTTGAGTGAGTTTTTGACAGGTGGTGAGGAGGCGATATGTTGCCTCCTCACCACCTGATTTAAACCCATGATTGCCGTGCAATGCATGTGATTGCGACATGGTAGTACGGCTCTTAGAATCTGTAAATCAGGTGTGAGGAAGTGACACTGTGCCCGGTGATCTTTGACTTCTCCTGTGTTTTTCAAGTAGCTCTCCACCTCTTTAAGGTTGCCTTCCCCTAATCTAGTTGGAGGGTATTTCAGTGATCTTCATTGCCATGGATTGGCCCTGGAGGATGTAGTACTCTGACCTGGTAATACTCCTGGCGGACGTTCTGTGGGCTCTTCCACATTGTCTGGATGTTTTGCCTCAAGGACTGATCTACCATTCTGATTCACTATCTTTAACGGCATGGCTGTTGAAACCTAGGTTCTAAGAGACAGGGGCATATCTGAATCAGTGGTTTCTACAATGTTAAACGCTGTGGTGTCTACTACTGAAAGGTCTATCACTGGACATGGAAAAAGGCATATTTCACTTGAGTCACAGGACTTCCATCCTAGGAGTTTCTCTGTAGGCAAATCTTCTCCTACCTCCAGCAGCGTATGGACCAAAATTTGGCTCTGAGAACCATCGAGTATCAGGTTTCTGCTCTTTCTTTCAGGAACCATTAGCCTCAACCGCTTGTTGACTGCCTAACGTATATGTGTGGCGGCAAAGCGGCCTCCCTGCGCTGGATCACGTACCTAGTACATGATCCGGGCGTCCATCTGTGCTGTGATTTGTCACAGCACAAGCCCATCAGCAGGCCTTGGCCAATGATTGACCGCCGACACCCACAGATCTGCTCAGCGATTCACGGAACAGAGCTCTGTGATTGGAAACAATAAAGAGCTCTGTTGACTGGGGATCTTGCTGTATTTTTCCCCCTGCTAAGCAAAAAAAAGAAGATCCTTAGTAAAACCAGCACACATTACACATAGGCACACATTTACCCCTTTGATTGCCTTGGATGTTAACCCTTCTCAGCCAGTGTCATTAGTACAGTGATAGTGTATAATATGATCACTGTATTAATGTCACAGGTGATGTTAGTGGTAGTTAGTCCATTCCCCCATTGTCAGTGTCAGATTGCCCTCCGCACTATGGCAGTCCCGTTATAAGTCGCTGATCGCTGCCATTAGTAGTATAAAATAAACATTCCAGTATATAGCCCATAGTTTGGTTTGTCCGACAGTCATAGGGTTTACAATCTATATAATATACAAGACCATGTGGTCACCCGAACACAGTGGTAATGTGATCCTCTTTGTCCAGGGACACGGATCACCGAGCTCCCGAGTGCACGCTCTGTGAGTCGCCAATACAGGGTGACGTACAGGTAGGTTTAACCTGCATTGACGCTGCTTCCCGTCCACCGTTTATAGGCTGTGGACAGACAGGAAGGGGTTAATCAGCTTCAAACCGTTTTTGTTGCAGGCCCTTTGATCAGTGTAGGCACATCTCAGATGGTCTGGTCTGCAGGCTTTAGATGATGCCGTTTGTTACCCTGCTACCATGGGTTCCTCTACAGTAGAACATGTCCTCTGCTTCATGCGGAAACTGTAGCTCATCTTCAACAAGAGGTTTGTTACCGCTCAAGTGTAGATATTGGTCAGGAATCAATCCCAGGTTCTGGCTCACCACTGCATGGACAGGAGTATATGGACCTTGGGTCAAAATTTTCCTAAGGAATCGCCCAGTGTTGTGGGTCACCTCATCAAGTACTCTGTTGACATGTGTGACATTTATTTCTAGTTTCTCACTTGCTTCTGGAAGTTTTTGGATGAAAGGTTTGTGCAAATGACATTCCATGTCATACATATCTAAAGCGACTGGCATCTTATGGAAACTTGATGAGAACCCAAGGGGCATTATGGAAGGACTGAGGATGCCATTACTGATCCACATCGACATATGCTAGTTCTGTGATGTCATAAGGTTGTATTAATCCGCAAGATTATAATAGTTTAAGCCCCCCCCACTTAGAAAAAGTATGTAGATTAAGAGTGTGGACTTTCCTCTGAGTTCTGTGTGCTGCATGCATTTTTTTTCTCTAGTTCAGTAACTTCAGAAATCAACACAAAAGTCGGCCATGCACTTAGTATTTTTAGAAGGAGGTCAGCAATGGCATGCTGCATGTTTGTGTCCATTTTTTTTTTAAATGACCCTTCCCTGCAACATGCTCTGAGGAAGCTTGGTTACAAGTGAAACATGTAAGCAAGAAGCAAGACACCATCACGTCTTCTGTGGTGTGAGCACCGGTCTGTCCCCCTACACAGCGAACCATATCCAACCATCCTGAGTTCTCTTCAGTATAGATCCCCAATCCCTAGCACCAGACTGGTAAACCTGGATTGGACAGCATTGCACTGCTTGTATGGTGTGCAGATATACCTGAGATACTACTACAAGGTAATCTACCTGGAGGAACATACAGTTCATTTTGCAAAGCAAAGATCGTCGTCTGAAGTCAATCTGATGATCTCATCTTCATACTTTACCATCAAAGTGACTGGGCTATACATATGGACTTGAAATAAAAGGAATAAAGGACACAGAATCAAGACGTCAAAATGGTGAGCTGTATCAGCCCCCCAAAACTAAGGGGAAGTCTATTCAGAGCTAAACCAGTTTTTGTTTCCTTGACTGTTGTCACCCTTATATTTACCAGTCTGTGATCCAAAATATATGTACATGACAAGCACACAATAATTGTCTCTTTGCAAAGCCTTTCATGAATGAACTTTTTCTCTCCCGTGCCTCCTGTCCCCCCTTTTTTCATCCCGTTTTTGGCTATTTTTTATGCCTCAATGGAAATTAGCAAAACCATACAAAGCACACGCACCTTTTTTTTAAACGGAGCCAACAAACTCTCAATATAAATAAGTTGTGTATATGCAGGCCAAAACATTTCACCTAATAGAACCAATATAGCATATATATATATATATATATATATATATATATATATATATATAAAATCTTTTTTCTGGTTAAGTGAATTCTTTAATTACTAAACACACTTTTTTGAGTAGATTCATATGCATGGAATGGATGTGAGTTGTGTATGGCTGACTGTGGTGGACACCGGTGTCTCATTAAGACTTTCTTTGTCTTCATTTTAACTATCTGTGTTGGAGGAGGGTATTTATAAACACATTTTTCTACATAATTAATATATGGTGGATATTTAATAAAGATTATTAGTCCTTTAACCGGTGTATCCTCTTTGAAGAATAATTTACAAGTAAAACAGGCGCAGTGCAACAGTACCTCTATAGAGTGTACCTTGATAGTCCAGGGGGGTCGGGAACTATATATAACAATTATATATATATATATATATATATATATATATATATATATATATATATATATATATAGAGAGAGAAACTGGTCTGTCAGGGCTGCCACCGATGGGACCGGAAGCAAGGTCCAAAAAAGGCTGAGAAGAAACAAGGAAAAGGGGCGCCTCTGAGTATGTATCAATAAAACATTTATTATAAAAAACAATATCCACTCACATGGAAGATAGCATATCTGCATTCAAGCATGTCTCTGGATGGGAGGAGAGGAGAGGGACTGCAAGCTTCAGCATGTCCATAAACGGCTGGCGATGCGTCAAATCCACATGGGATGATGTGAGGTGGTGGGGCACAGCGGTTTTTCTCCTTGGCACACAGAGCAAAGATGAGATGGTTTGTAGAAACTTCCAGGCACGTGTGGGTTCCAGGGGAGGGGGAAGGAAGACGCCGGGTCCTGTCACAAGCAGTGCCATGATGTATGTCGGTCTCGTCTGGTAGCACGGCCATGGAGAGGAAACCAGAACGAGGCTTGGCACGCACAGCAGAGCGTGGCGCGGAGCCGTGATGTCACAAATGTGCGACGCGTTTCCGAGTATGCAGGCTATGGATGGTAGGCATAGCAGCACTCCTTTGTCAAGCATGGGGTGTGTGGGTCTAGGCAAAATCTTATAGTCTCAACATGGGGAGGGGCCAGATAAATACACACTAGGTTTAACACATTGTAGGCACAAAGGGGCTGGAGGATAAACAGCATATCAGGAGACACTGAAATGAACAAGGCAGAGAAATACTTGGTAGAAAAAAATGCATGGAAAATAAATAAACATATAAATATGTATGATACAGATTAATAAAATAAATTAAAATAGGGAAATAAATTGCATAATAAATACCATTATCTAATAAAAACATATAAACCACTGGATAAATAAAGATAGGGAGTGGGGTGTAAATATGTACGGGGTACGTTTATTAAATAAAAAATGGTAAAAGAATGACGGATGGGGTTAGTGAAAAGGAGAATCCGTATATTAACATTTAAAAAGGGGGGGGGGTAAGATAAAAACAAGGTAATGGGTGAATATATTATATAGTATATTACATAATATATTTTACATGGAACATTGTGGGGAATGTAAGGAAGTATATATGTGAAAAAATATATAGTAATCACTGTATGATGGGAGGGGAGAAAAAGGAGGGGGGGGGGAGAAGGGAGGGTTTGAGGGGAGTGGGAGAAAAAGGGAAGAGGGGGGGAGAGGAATGAGGGGGGGGATTGGGAAGGGGGAGGGGGGTGATAGGGGCAGAAAATGGGTGAATAAAAAAATTTTTGTTTGAGTGAAATACCAGATGAGGCATCGACTATGCCTCATCTAGTATTTCACTCAAACAAAAATTTGCTGACAAAGAATACCCCAAAGAGTTGGTAGACGAAGCATGTGCTCTGTATGCGAAAGGAAAACCCACCAAACAAGAAAAAGACAAAATAGATCACTCTACCACATTCATCACCACTTTCCACTTCCAATATAAAAAAATGGAGAACATTCTGAATAAACATTGGGATATCTTGTTACAAGATCCCCTCCTCAAAACTACCCTCCCCCCCCAGTACCAAGAGTTACATACCGAAAAGCTCCCAACATTAAAAGCAAAATTGCCCCCAGCAAAATTAAAACAACTAATACATGTACCAACCCCACAGTTCTCATACCTTTAGTTGGTATGTACCAGTGCAAAAAAATCTGATGCAAAACTTGCTCTTTCATTGAACATGGTCAAAAATCATTTCTCTCCAAAGGAAAAACCTACATGTTAGATCAATTCTACAATTGCTCTTCTGACTTTGTGGTATATGGCCTCACATGCTCTTGTGGCCTAATTTATGTTGGTCGAACGATCTGCCCCCTTAGACAACGATTTGACCAACACCGCAGGCTTATTGAGGGTGACAAGGACATGCACAACGTTCCCCTACATTTCGCTGAGCACCATAAAAAATCCACCATTGGCCTAAAAGTTTGGGTGATTGAGCAAATTTCCAAATCACTTACTGCAGCAGAGCATTTAAAAAAAACTGTGCGCGAGAGAGACATTCTGGATCTACACTCTTGATGTCCTCTCACCCGGTGGTTTAAACGAGGCTATTGAAATCACCACGGTGTTATAACTTGTTATTGTACTATAGTTATGCATTATTAGCCTGGATGTTTACATTGATTTTTTTATTCACCCATTTTCTGCCATTTTTTTACTACAGGTATCTTTTTTCCACACATTGTGTCTTTCTCTTTAATATATGGGGGTAGTTGATTCAGTCCCTTCAAGTATTGGCTTTCCCCTATCACCCCCTCCCCCTTCCCAATCCTTCCCCCTCATTCCTCTCCCCCCCTCTTCCCTTTTTCTCTCACTCCCCCCCATCATACAGTGATTACTATATATTTTTTCATATATATACTTCCTTACATTACCCACAATGTTCCATGTAAAATATATTATGTAATATACTATATAATATATTCACCCATTACCTTGTTTTTATCTTACCCCCCCCCCCCCCTTTTTTTTAAATGTTAATATACGGATTCTCCTTTTCACTAACCCCATCCATCATTCTTTTACCATTTCTCATTTAATAAATGTACCCCGTACATATTTATACCCCACTCCCTATCTTTATTTATCCAGTGGTTTATATGTTTTTATTAGATAATGGTATTTATTATGCAATTTATTTCCCTATTTTAATTTATTTTATTAATCTGTATCATACATATTTATATGTTTATTTATTTTCCATGCATTTTTTTCTACCAAGTATTTCTCTGCCTTGTTCATTTCAGTGTCTCCTGATATGCTGTTTATCCTCCAGCCCCTTTGTGCCTACAATGTGTTAAACCTAGTGTGTATTTATCTGGCCCCTCCCCCTGTTGAGACTATAAGATTTTGCCTAGTCCCACACACCCCATGCTTGACAAAGGAGTGCTGCTATGCCTACCATCCATAGCCTGCATACTCGGAAACGCGTCGCACATTTGTGACATCACGGCTCCGCGCCACACTCTGCTGTGCGTGCCAAGCCTCGTTCTGGTTTCCTCTCCACGGCCGTGCTACCAGATGAGACCGACATACATCATGGCACTGCTTGTGACAGGACCCGGCGTCTTCCTTCCCCCTCCCCTGGAACCCACACGTGCCTGGAAGTTTCTACAAACCATCTCATCTTTGCTCTGTGTGCCAAGGAGAAAAACCGCTGTGCCCCACCACCTCACATCATCCCATGTGGATTTGATGCATCGCCAGCCGTTTGTGGATATGCTGAAGCTTGCAGTCCCTCTCCTCTCCTCCCATCCAGAGACATGCTTGAATGCAGATATGCTATCTTCCATGTGAGTGGATATTGTTTTTTATAATAAATGTTTTATTGATACATATTCAGAGGTGCCCCTTTTCCTTGTTTCCTCTTTGAAGAATATCTTTGGGAATTTTTCCCGTCTTTTGTGTATATGCTTATATATTTAGAGGATTAATATCCTGGAGCTTCTTGCTCTATTATTTCCAGGTGACGGTGTCTGCAGACTATGATATAGGTTGTCACATTCAGCGATGAATGTATGTATAATTATACAGATCTCTGAAACCTATCTAATCAGGACTAGTTTGGATGAGCATTAGTTTCCTTTTTTCACTCACCCTTTTTCATTCCCGAACCACTTTGTCAAAGGGAGTGATGCAAGACACTTTGAAATTCTAGGAATAGTTGAATTTGTGACCCCACCCCTCTATTCCATCTGATAGATCTGTGCCTCATAAATCATCTAGTTCTGTCACTGTTAAAGCTTTTGTTAACCCAACACTTCATATTCCTGATAGGTGTCTGCTGTACCATGTTCTTGTATGAGAGAGTCCCCTGTTCTCTTTAAATTGCTTTCTTTGTGCGAAATCCCCGGTGTTCCTGCCATTCCCTCTGCTTTCTTATTAAAAACTGACCACACTAAGCAGGAGAGCACACTGTAGTCAGTTCTCTAGCTATGCTGGGAACTCAGCCTGCCCTGCTCCAATGATCAGACTTGTCCTGGTTTCCCCCTGCTGCACAGCCATTCACTGGGAAGCTCAGTGTGCTGCTGTGTCTCTCCCCCCCCCCCCCCCCCCCAATCTTATGCAGCTGAGAATAGAGAGAATGTGATCACTTATAATAAAGGGAAAAAAGGTATTTGTTTTTTTATATCTATACAAAAATGTTTTGCCTTTTGTTTCTGTTTTAAACTGGCTTGTTTTAAAAGGTGATCATTTACAATCACTTTCAGATTCAACAAGTCAGGTTGGAGGTTACACACAGCTTTTTTTATCCCCAGTCCAAGCAGTAGATAAGTGAGAAAAGGAAAGAATGGATAAATTCACAATGACTTGCAGGAAAATCAGATGTACATTTCCATCCATTTTATGTGCATTTAAATGCTCATTGATTTGCGTTTTAGCCATCGTTAAAATGCTACGCATTTTGTATGTTTCCTGTGACAGCACATCCTGTCTGTTTGTGGGTTAGAGACAAAAGTAATCACAAGGCAAAGTTTGTCCCCCCCCCCCCCCCCCCTTTACTTGCGTTGTCCTACATTGACGTGAGTTTCACACGCGCGTTGCATTAAAATGCATATATGTTACATTGCAACACAAGTCAACACAGCATTGTAGTGTGAATAGGACACATCAAATGTATATAAGACCCCCTTTCACACTGAGGCGTTTTTCAGGCGCTTTTGAGTTAAAAATAGCATCTGAAAAATCTGCAATCCCAGTGTGAAGGCCCTTGGCCACTACGGCTGGCAGGACGTCTAAAAACGTTCTGCAAGCAGCATCTTTGGGGCGCTTTAGGAGCGGTGTATACCAAGGGGTTGAATAAGGAATTGAGCCTCAAAGTGTTCCTTGTCCTTTCCCATTTCCTCTCCCAATTTCTCAACTTCTCTTTTTGCTCTTTACATGTAATTTTGGATGTGGTGCCACATCAAATGTGGTGTGTCTCAATTTGCACCACATAAACAACAATTATTTGTGTCTATGTGTTGATCTGCATTTTACAAGTGTGCTTAAAACTCTCAGTCAATGCACTCGTGTGAATTAGCCCTATATGTTGCTGGGGAAGGGTGGGTTAAGCAACCCTTTTTTTTTTACTTTGCACTACATGGACTTAGGCTCCATTCACACTTGTATGACTCCAAAGTTGTGAGGACTTTGATGCAATGGATGGGTGCAACTTGTATACGACTTTGGCTTTGACCAGTCATAATGGACATCTGTTGCACAACTATTGGATTGTATACCATTCAGGTACAACTTTAATGTAACTTTTGAGGGTTAACATTGAAGTCTATTTCCCTCAAGTTGCCTTAAAGTCAGACCAAAGTTAACTAAAAGAAAAACAGAAATGAAAAGGCGTGATATCTGTTACTCCACACCATGGAAGACCTATTAGTGCTGGAAGTAGACCGTTTTTTGAACCCCAACATTAACTAATAACCCTTTAACGCATGTGCTCCTTGCTGTGAAGGTCAGTTATAGGTGGGGGCAGGGGCCATCTTTGTTACTGGTGTAAATTTGGTGAGGGGGACACACTGGGCACCTTTGCTGCCATTGTGCTATGTGTCCAATGTGCCTTTTGAGGATTGGGCTACCTCCTGGCCCACCTGCCCCTTATTTATCCATTAGAATGCATGTGCTTCCATTGTGGAGACCCTCAAAAATGTAGAAGGTTAGGACTGCAGGTGAAACAGGATGCCGTAAGAGGCCTTGCAGATTACACATGCATTTGCAAATGTGTGCCAACTAAACCCCCTGTTTTTAACACAGACTGTTGGACAGGTTAATTTGGTTGGTAAGCAGACTGGTTGGTCAGTTGAGCTGGGAATTTTCTCTGGTTTTGTCTTCCAACCCTCATCCCTCCCACATTACCCAATAACATTGGTATATGGGGAAGGTGGTTAGGCTACCAGAGCATCATATTGATTCTTAGAAACATTTATGGGCTTATTCAATAAATAATGCAAAGCTCAAAAGTATAGTAGTACATAGCAAGAATTCACAATTTACTTTGCTAAAGCCAACTCAGCAGGTGCCCATTCAGAATGGTGAACTGTAAACCATTTTACCAAGTGTTCCAATGCACCAATGCAGGTACCGTGCTGTAGTGTATTACTGTGCCATTCATTTGTAGTACTGTGTTGCAAAAAAAAAAACAAAAAAAAAAAAAGGGGGGGGGGGGACAAGAGTGTTTTTGGGTTGTCATGCATTGGCAGCCCTTTTAGAATAAATGGATGCATGTTTACATGCTCCTCAACAGAGTGGGCTTAGTGACTGTAGGTACTATAGTTTTCACTGAGAGCTTCACATCAACAGGTTGTTGGATAAGCCAAATATATTGCCCATTAGATTTGTTTGTAGAATAAATAAAAGTCTGAGATGAGAGTCATGCTTTGACACTCTGGTACCAGAACAATGACAGAGTAATGTTTCATATTTCCTTTGCTTTGAATTACAAATTCTTAGACTTTAAATATAAATCAGTTATCAGTGCCCTTCAACACTAGAAGAGGAAATGAAAACATGTCACATTCACGCAGTTGGACCCTAAATGTCTATAGAGACGCTGCTGTTGGTGACTCGCACTCCATACCAGCCGGCCCAGTTCAAAGTGTCCTTCCCGCCATGCTGAAAAGATATATAGCGCACTCCTGGTCCATAGTTACTGAATGTGTGTGTTACCTAAATGGAAGAGAAAGTAGAGAAAAGTCTTAACATAAAATTGAATTAAGGGTTGCTACACATACAATTGTAGAAAAGGGTTAAAATTAATAGGAAATTATACATAGTTAGAAATTAAGAAACGGGGCACTCTGGGGGAATAAACTAAAGTACTGCTTTGGGGGGTTTAAAAACAAGAGGCTGGTGGTTCTAAGATGTACAGTTCAGCAGCACTTCAAGGAGAGGGAAGAAGCTCTCTGGTAGAAACAAAAGGGAACAGCAGAAGGTGCTTCTTAAGTGCAGTATAAACAAGTATTTGCCTCAAGGAGATCAAACTCACAGGAACCAATAGGTAGAAAGGCTCATCTGTGTAATAGAAGTCACTGAGTTCCAGCGGTGTCCAAGAGACATCCAACGGGTGTCCGGCAGGTTCTGTCCATGTATGATATCTGTCAGGCGGCGGCACTGATGGAATGATCCGGGGCCAGCCAGCAAGGAAGAACCGTGGAAGCTGGAAGAGCAGTCGCCACTGAGAACTAGTGTGGAACACGGGACCCAGAAGTGGGGCGGAACGCATTTCAGAGCGGCCTATTGGCTGCTCCTTTATGCCGGGCAATAGGCTGCTCCGAAACGTGTCCCACCCACTGCTGATGTCACTTCTGGGTCCCACGATTCTTCCTTGCTGGCTGGCCCCAGATCTTCCATCAGTGCTTTCTGACACAGACTACCATACATGGACAGAACCCGCCGGACACCACTGGATGTCTCCTGGACACCACTGGGACTCAGTGACTTCTATTACATAGATGAGCCTTTCTACTACTGGTTCCTGTGAGTGTTTTATCTCCTTCAGGTAATACCTCTGCCTTCTGCTGTTCCCTAATGATACAAAGTTGTCAGAACTTTGTGTGTGGAAGATTGCAGCTCATCTAGAACAGTCTATGTCAGAGTTACCCCGTCAGTGAGTGTCAGGGGTCAAAATATAGTACGGGGGGGGGTGGGGGTTGGGGGACAGGCATCCAGCCTTCCCAAAAGTGTTGACACCAAAGAGACTGAGTGCTGCAATGGAGGAAAGGGTTGCTACAAGTGGTGTCAAAATATCTGAATTTCTGTTCAAACGTGAGATTTTACACATATTGATGTGTCAAATGTCATCAGCAACTCTTCACATAAAGCAACATTATGGAAGGATCTGTGAGGAATTGGAACATTACATAATGCCATTGGCCATCAGAATGTTGTGGTAGGGTCACGGGCTGTGGGGTGAAACTCCTGTAAGATATTTCTTGTCTGCAGAAGCAGTCGGACCAACAACTCATACTGGCAGCCACAGTCCTTCCTAGCCGCATACCTGAGGGGAAGAAAGTTTTAAATAGGGAGTTACCACAACTTTGAGTTATATAAGGAGATTACAGCTTAGCTATGATATTTTATCAAACTTTTAACCCCTTCCTTCCCATCTAAGGGTAAAGCAAATCTAAACGCCCAAGCAGAATTTTGCAACTTTGATATGTGTTAGTAAAACTGTACATATCATCACAACTTTGTGCATCCAGGTGGATTATACTGCATTTTTTTCTCAGGACAAAGTGGACTTTCATGTGGTGGTAAATGGTAATGGATTGCTCTTGATTTTTTATTTTTTCAAAAAAAAAAAAACCTAGCCCAAAACTTATATATTTAGCTGCATATTTCTTGCTACTACCATATTCTCTCCATACCATTGCCCTGAAATGTTATGGAGATGGGTGGGGGCCATCTTCCCCTCACTCGTCTCCATACCCAGCAAAGGAGAAGATCCGATCACCGCGGCGGAGGGGGGGGGGGGCCCCCCTCTCCCGCCGCTAAGTGATCTCGCGGCAAATCTGAAGCGGAGACTACTATTATCAGAAAGTGGACTGCCGGACGAAGATGAGGATACCAGGGTTATGGCAGCTAGCTGCTGCCATAACAACGATATTCCTCTTCAAACTTAGGAAGTATATCGGTGTGCGGCGGTCTGTAAGTGGTTAAAACAAAACATGTTCTACTTACGGGCTGTTGCAGTGGTTTTGCATAGAGCAGTCTGGATCCTCCTCTTCTCGGGTCCAAGCAGTTTGCTATGGGGGCACCTGAGGCCCCATCCCCTCTCTCCCCTCATTGGCTCACTGACTGACAGCAGTGGGAGCCAATGGCACCTTGCTGTGTGTCTGTTAATCAGGAGAGAGCACCGAACAGCTGGGTCTCTCGCAACATCTCTGGATCGAGATGGGGCTCAGGTAAGTATTTGGGGGGCTGCTGCACACAGAAGGTTTTTTATCATTATGCATCTTAATGTATAGAATGCCTTTACAGCCACTTTAACTCTTAGGCCCCTTTCAGATGTAGCGGATCCACCTGCTCAGTGGAGGATTTGTCTGCCGAGCAGGTGGACGACAGGTCTGTCTGCTCCACTATGCGGAGCAGACACGGCCCCGCTCTCCTCTATGGGGCGGTCGGATGAAAATGGACTGCATGTCCATTTACTTCCGATCCATCTGTTTTTTTAGCAGCCCGCATCGGATCAGATGCCAGCGGACACATGTCTACTGACATCCGCCCCATAGAGATCAATGGGTGGTCAGATCGGGTCCGCCTGAAAAACGGACAAGCGGACCCAATCGCTCTGCTGGTGTGAAAAGGGCCTTATGGTTTAACTGCTAGCTGACCAGCCGCCGCAGTTATACTGTGGCAGGTTGGCACGGCTGCGCAAATCGCCATAGCTCTAAGTCAGCTCTTTAAGACACTATACTCTTACCCAGCTATCTGTGACCTCTAAAATATCTACCTCTTATGTTGGAGAAAAAAAAAAAAAAAGGGGAGAACCTTAATCAGGACATACAGGAGAGGAGATTTACTAAAACTGGAGAGTGCAAAATCTGGTGCAGCTCTACATACGAACCAATCAGATTCCAGGTTTTATTGTCAAAGGTTAACTGAACAAGCTGAATCACAATTCCCATTTGCTCTGCACAGATACAAGATTCATCCTACAACTCTCCCTCCACCAATCACATGTGAGATATTCCGTAGATTGGGATCAGCTTATAAATTACTTACCAGTCTGTGACGATAATGGGCGGTTGAGCTTTGTCCAAAATATCAGCACTGAACCCCTCTTTCAGTAGGTCAATAATCTGGGACTTCTTGCAGGGTCTGCAAAGATCAAAAATTAATTTTTTTAATTCATATTTAGGACCTCAAGAAAATCATATACAACATGATCTATATACATTGCAAAACCTTCTACCAAAATGTATCCTTTTCACACCTGGTTGCACTCCCCCAAATCCATCAGGAAAATGTCCTAGTTGTAGACTAAAAATGATAACTTGGACTACCGGTAGATCAAAAGATTTAAATGCATACCCCCACTTATTACAAAAAGACCCCAATAAAAAAAAACAATGCATTATTGTTTGCATTGGCAAAGCATTGCAACTGTGATCACTGGATCATAGGTGCCATGCTTAAGTCTCTGCAGATTATTTCCCAGCCTCAGGTCCTCATGCACACTACTCCCCCAGGAATTATGTACCTTCATTTACGGGTCTGGAGAAGTAAATGCTGGACATGTGCTCCATTAGGAACTCCAAGTCCTTTTTCATGGCAGCAGATGGGACTGGTGGTCCTCCATTCACATGTTTGTGTGCCTTGTCTGAGTGGATAAGGTAGCTGTGTGGGTGATCCATGCAATTTAAATAAAAATACAGGATGCTATGGGCAGAAATACCCCATGATTGACGCTTCAGAATGTGACCAATTCATAGTACACCCAAAATTTTGGGGTGAACATAAAATGTGGTCAGAAAGATGGACTAAAGGAGTTTCTTCACCCCAGAACTCGTTCATCCATGTCTTTATGGACCTGGCTTTGTGCACTGGTCCAAATCATTTGGTGGAGGGGGGGGGGGGGGGGGGATTATGGTGTGGGGTTGTTTTTCAGGGGTTGGGCTTGGCCCATTAGTTCCAGTGAAGGAAACTCTTATGGCGTCAGCATACCAAGACATTTTGGACAATTTCATGCTCCCAACCTTGAGGGAACGGTTTGGGGATGGCACCCTCCTGTTCCAACATAACTGTGCACCAGTGCACAAAGCAAGGTCCATACAGACATGGATGAGGGAGTTTGAGGTGGAGGAACCCAATAGAATACCTTTGGGATGAATTAGAGCAGAGACTTCTAGCCCAACATCAGTGCCTGACCTCACAAATGCTCTTCTGGAAGAATGGTCAAACATTCCCATAGGCACACTCCTAAACCTTGTGGACAGCCTTCCCAGAATAGTTGAAGCTGTTATAGCAGCAAAGGGTGGACCAACTCAATATTGAACCCTAGGGACCAAGATTGTGATGCCTTTAAAGTTCATGTGCGTGTAAAGGCAGGCATCCCAATACTTTTGGTAATATAGTGTATCTTTATTATATAAGCGTCTCTAGAGTCCAATCCCACTACCTAGAATATGTGACTTTCAAAACTGCAGGAGACGGAGTAGATTGATGTTTCTTTTGGGGCTATTCGGAAGAGAATACTGGTATTGTTTATGATTTAGCAAGTAAAAGCTCCCCCTTATGTGCTGGAGATGAGGGGGAGGCTTTATGCAGTCCAGCAAAAGGATAACTGGGCAGGGCTGACACTTATTGGAATTTCAGTGTAGTAGATACAGTTGCCAACTCAAACAGGCCATTAGGAGCCAAGCGCAGAGATGTATTCAATGGATCCCCCCCCCCCCCCCCAGAGTTCAACCATCCCATTTCCCATTAGTAGAAGTGTAAAATGAAAAATCTAAAAAACAGTTCACAGCATTTTTGTATTAATGACATTAATGAAGGAAAATTTGCCTTACTGGTTAGAGGTTACAAAGTATTTTGTGACAGATGGATTTGGAAAAAGCTCTCCTTCACCTCCAGGCAAATCTTCAACCTTCCATAGACTACCACCATTTTCATCTATGGTCCAGTATTTTAAATCCTCTACAGCGGGGAACACAGAATCGGAAAACATATGTAGTTTAGACAAACAGCAAAAGTCATGTTTCTACCAATATAAATGTTATGATATAAAATGGATTGTTAAGCACACATGGTGAAGTCCGCTTTAATAACTTCCACGTCTGGAATTATTATAGCAGAACTCTAGCCATAAACCTCATATTGACTAGTCCAATAAAATATACAAATAAAACCAGTGTTGGCTGTAATATTCAGCATCAATACCGATATTTCCCCCTCTGTGCCTTTCTGCTGCTAGATGTCATCCTCAGTCTGATGGCCATCATCATTCCTCCCACTTCCTCTGAGCCCAAGTCATCCTGGATCTATCCCCAGCCTGTGACTGGACAGTGAAAGAAGTCAATCTCTGTCTCCTCTCCAGGTAAATGGAATTATGTACAACCCAGAATGTTGGATTTGGGCTTCAACCTTCATACACTACAACATTAAGTTCTTGTTTTTTGTTTAAAAATTACAAACATGTTCTACTTACCTCCTCTGTGCAGTTGGTTTTGCACAGAGCAGCCCGGATCCCCCTCTTCTCTGGGGCCCTCACCAGCATTTATGGCTCCTCCCTCCTGCTGGGTGCCCCCACAGCAAGCTATAGGGGGCACCCAAAATGAGCCGCTGCTCTGTGCGTCCATTCAGACATAGAGCCATGGCTCTGCCCCACCCCCTCTTTCCTCATTGGCTCACTGACTTTGACAGCAGTGGGAGCCAATGGTGCCTGCTGCTGTCTCAGCCAATGAGTAGAGTCCCGGACAGCCGAGCCTCTTGTGCAACATTGCTGTATCAAGATGGGACCTTCTGCCTTCAGAACTACTTTAAAGTGTTACTAAACCCACAACAGTAAAATCTCTGTATATGCAGTAAAGCATGCTTGTTATACTCACTGTGGAACCTAAGGGGTTAATCCTCCTGCATTGTGTAAAAAGGCAGTTTGAGCCTGTCCTCTCTGATCCTCCCCTTCTTCCACTGTCTCTAATCCATCTCCTGAGAGCACAGAGCCGTGTGGGCGCTCTGCACATGCTCAGTTTGGTGTGTATTGCTAGAGAGGTTTTTTCCTCTTTGGAGAGTGCATGTGATCAGCACTGTCCAGACAGAGGGTCAGGGGTCCTGCAATCTCATAGGACAATCAGGGGAGAATGAAAAGCTTTAACCAGACACCGATAGAAGTCACAAGACTGCTATACAAGAAAAGGTATTTAGCAGTTTATATTTACTAAAATAATTGCATTTCCATGTTCTGTGGGGGACCACATATAGTGAATGCAGAGTCCTGGGGTTAGTAGCACTTTACGGCTACATTCACACTGCTGCAATCCAACGATTTTCAGTGTGATTATGTTGTGCAACTTGGATGTTTGCATATTCTTTAGGGCCATAATGGTGCTGGAATCACACCGATGTAGTACAGGAACCTCTTCCAAAGTACGCCATGCTGAGTTGCATTGGGGTGAACGGGCACCATTGAAAACAATGTCTTTGTCATGCAATTCTGCGCAACTCAAGTTGCATCTGAAATTCCACTGTGTGATATATAATCATGGTAATTTGCTGTGTTTATTTCCTGTGCTCATCAGCTCCATCTAGAGGAGATGTCATATTTTCCAGGTTGAGGTATAGACCCCCCCCCAAGCAATAACACAATATAGGGGTTAAAAGATGAAAACCCCACCTATTGGAATACATGAGGGGGGGAGGGGGTGGGCGTAAACATTGCTTTTTTCCCCCCTTGTAAATCTCTACATAACACAAAGCATGCAAAACACAAACCAAAAGTGATGTGTCTGCAGAGATCTCAGGATTGTGTATTGTATGTACAGGGAAACAAACCTCAATGGAGAGGAACCTCAACACAATCGTACAAAGTGCTTTTTTGTATCCTTACAAATACAGTAATCACCTGTATATCAAATAACATTGAGCTCTTCATGTAACTAATCACATTTTCTTTCATACACTCAAATAGGAATAACAATCTCACCTAGAGCACATGGATTTTTGATCAAGTTGTTCTTCAGGCTAGATAGAAGAAAATGAATTATTGGTGAAAGATTACCATTTAACCACTTCAATACCGTTCACTTAACCCCCCTTCCTGCCCAGGCCATTTCAGATTTCAGCGCTGTCACACTTTGAATGACAATTGTGCGGTCATACTACACTTTACCAAAACACACTTATTTTCTCTTTCGGTGGCATTTGATCACTGCTGGGTTTTTTATTTACTAAAAAAAAAAACTTTTGAAAAAGTTTTTTTTTTTACTTCGTTTGTCAGTAAATTTTGTAACTAAGTAATATTTCTCCTTCATTGATGTGCGCTGATGAGGCGGCACTGATAGGCTGAACTGGTGGGCATTGATGAGGTGGCACTTATGGGCACTGATTAGGATGCACCAATATGCCGAACTTATGGGCACTGAGAATTGATGGGCAGCACCGATAGCCAGCACTAACTGGCATTGCTAATGGGCACTGATTGGTGGGTGACACTGTTGAATCTATATTGTAATCAGGGCACTGATGGTCAGCACCCTGATTACATGCCTAGATTTCCCCCTGCGTGGAGATGCCGCTGATCAGCTCTCCTCACCACATACACTCAGTGTGAGGCGAGGAGAGCCGATTACCGGCATCTGTGTTTACATGTGACCGTCTGTGATTGGACACAGCCAATCGCATGGTTAAAGAGCCGCGGACGCGTCCCAGAACGAGAGCCGCACTGCCCCGCCGTCATTTGATGGTGGGCGGGCAGCAGATAGTTAAACATCATTTTCATGAACATACTTGCCTGCTTTGTATAATGGTTTTGCACAGAGGAGCCCCAATCCTTCTCTTTTTGGAGCTCCTGGCTCCTCCCCACTGCAGTGTCCCCACAGGAAGCCACTTGCTATGGGGGGCACTTGTGTGTGCTTGCTCTCCATAAGACAGTGCAGGGTTCAGCCCTGTTCCCCCACTTCATCAATGGCTGCGATTAACAGCGGGAGCCAGTGTCTCCCACTGCTGTGTCTGAGCCAACAAGGAGGGAGAGAGCCTGGAGAACAGCTGCTATCATACACATCACGTGATCGAGATGAGGCTCAGTTAAGTACTGGGGGGAGATGCATACTGAAGGTTTTCCTACCTTCATGCATGGAATGCATAAAGGAAAAAAGTCTCCAGCCTTTAGAATAACTTTAAAGCAACTGGGAGCAATCATGTTTATTTTAAAAGGGTCACTCTTCTAGGTAGCTTCAAATTGCATTAATGAATTGAAGAGCAATTACCCCAATTTTTGGCCAAAGGGAAACCAACTATTGTCAAAATAAGTTTGTCAACATGCGAGAGACCCAACAGGGACAGGGGACTGCATGGTGGCCTTTTGCTTACTATGGGCCCTGGTGTTTGAGGGGGCTCTATTCTTTGGGAGGTGTGTACCTTTAGAGTAGTTTTACTTTGGATTCAAGTCCTTGTCTCCCTGAGACACAGACTCTGAGAACTGGAGGACCCAGATACAGATTTGGGGCCTCTGTTTTGTTGGGGGGGGGTAAAGAACCAACAGCCCAAAACAGCTTTGGCTGCTTCAACCCCCTCCTAGACTTAAAGCCTCAATACAGAAGATTACAATCGGCTCAAAACAACCTGATGCCGGGGTCTCCTGCTGTTATGCGTGTTATAATGTGTACCCATGTTTGCCTATCCTGTCTAGGTGTGAAGGGTCTTTCTCCCATTGTGTGCCTCCTATCTGTGCATTCCCCTTGTTAATTGAGTCACCTATTGTTTCTGTCTGTTTGCTAATCCTCCTGGAGATTCCCAAGATGTGATTAGTCTTGTGTGGACTTTACCTCATTACTTAACCACTGTGGAATATTTACCCCAATGTGTAATATTTTTCATTGTTCATGTGATGACTGCTCCAATTTTTGAAGTGTATAAAAACCTGTATTTCTGTTCAAAAAAACTACTACTTTTTGTTCTACCTCAATATCTTGTCTGTGTACAATGCTTGGGTTAACAGGTTGGTATTAGCTACTGGTCTGCTGGAAGGGTTTGGAGGGCAGGAGGCACTCTGACAACATCAACTTATCCTAGACAAAGTCACTGACTGGATTTCAAGGATGGCTTTTTAAGAAAAGGTGGTGTTTCTGAAACATTGCCGAATATAATATGACTTATCAGAAATGTATTCATGTAGGCTTGTAAAGTTATTGCCATACCTTCATCTGATCATTTCCTTTTAAGTCTTTGTAACCTTGAGCTCTAGATTTTCCAAATCTGGTTCTGGCTGAGAATTACTGTTTAACATTATTTTCTACTTCTCCCTATCCTGCATGGTGTGTGCACAGAAAATAGACCCCATACATCGTGTGTGATCAGGTTAATGGTAATCTCACCTATTTGTTGCCCACATATTTGCAGTCACAGTCCCCGCAGCTAAACAGGATCTCACGTCCACTATGTAAATGAAATAAGAGAATTACAATCAGCATGCAAAAAAAAAAAAAAAAAAGTGTAGAGTCCATACATACAGAATAAGAACAGTCTTCTCGCTCTCTGGGCCTTCTCCACTGTCTTCTCCCTCTGTTCTTGCGTTGTTGACTCAATACTCTCTCCTGCTCTAATTCTGGGTGCGCGGTGTGCCACCACTTATGTCGGCATGGGGCAGGGTCACTGGAGGCCCACCCCTTATGACATCACAACCAATCATGCCCAGTCAGTGACGTCGTAAGGGGCAGTCCTCTGGATGACTTTACCCAGTGACCCCACCTCATGCCAATATAAGTAGTGGCACACCTTGCACCCAGCATTAGAGCGGGAGAGCATAGAGTCAACATCGGAAGAAGAACAGAGGCAGAAGACAGCAGAGAAGACAGCGCTCAAAAGAGCGAGAAGACAGCAGACAGAGGGAGAAGAACCGGAGAGGCCTAGAAAACATCAGCGGAGAAGAACCGGCAGAGGCAGAAGGATTCAGAAGAGGAAAACCGGAGCTGCCTAATGAATTACTTTAAAAACCTGTGTACTGGGTTTTATTTTTGACACTTTTTTGGGTGAATGGGTAGGGGTACAATGTACCCCATACTCATTCACATAGGGTGGGGGCCGGGCTCTGGGGGCCCCCTTGTTAAAGGGGGCTTCCAGATTCTGATAAGCTCCCTGCCTGCAGACCCCGACCACCAACAGCCAGGGTTGTTGGGAAGAGACCCTTGCTCTCATCAACATGGGGACAAGGTACTTTGGGGTGGGGGGGAGCAGGGCCCCCCTGCCCCAAAACACCCACCCCCCTATGTTGAGGGCATGTGGCCTGGTACAGTTCAGGAGGGGGCTTGCTCATCCCCCACCCCCCTTTCCTGACCTGCGGGGCTATGTGCTCGGCTAAGGGTCTGGTATGGATTTTGGGGGGACCCCCAAGCCATTTTTTTTCGGCTGCGTGTTCCCCTTAAAATCCATACTAGACCGAAGAGCCTGGTATGCTCTTGGAGGGAGAACCCAAGCAGTTTTTTTTACATTGTGCATGGAGTTCCCCCTAAAGATTCATACCAAACAGTGCCTGGTATTGTCCGCGATCAAAGTCGGATCCCTGTTAATTGAAGTTGGACGCAGGGCAAAAATAGGATCCACAGTCGTCTGACTGTCATGTTGTACAAGTGTGAAAGGAGCCTGAAGCTGTGTAACACATCTGTAATCCAATTCTATAACGCTTTAAAAAAAGCTTGTAAAATGCTGCAAAAAAAGCTTTAAAAAAAAAACAGTAAATCAATACGCTCGGGTGTGAATGGAGCCCAAGTTAATTTAATACAAACAATTGATTCATAGTAGAATAGAGCCAATGTGTTCTGGGGGCCATACACACCCCTTTCATCACAGCTACAAAACAAGTACAAATACAAAAAAACTCATACATCTAAAAGGCAAAAGAAAGGACTTAAATATAAAAATAATGCAAATAAATGAAAATGAATATAAATGTCAAAGAGTATGTATATTACAGTAAATGGCAAATCTAAGATAACAGTATCTTACATACAGACACAAAAGGTCACAATTAGCCAACAGTAAAATAGAATGATATGCCATATCTTAATATAAGCAGGATAATATTACAGTTAAAATATATTAAAGTGGTTGTAAATGTATTTTTTTTTTTAAACAAACATCTCTATACTTACCAGCTCTGTGCAATTGCCTCTTCCAGGGTCCCCCACTGTCTTCCTGGCCCCTCCTTTGTCCAGTGCCTGCACCGGAAGCTTCACATGGGGGCACTTGTGTGTGCTCGCTCCCGAGCCCAGCTCCTGTGTCCATTTACCGGGCCCCACCCCCGCTCCTTTATCTCTGACTGATCGACAACAGCAGGAGCCAATGGGGCCTCCTGGTGCCCCAGCAAAGCCAGTGAGACATGGAAGTGAGGGGAGAGCAGATGTGGACAGCGCTGGATCGAATAAAGAGCTTAAAGTAAAAGGGAGGGTGGGGGGCACACTGATGCTTAAACATTTACCTTAATGCAAGGAATGCATTAAGGTAAAAAAAAGGTTTAGGCTTTAGAACCACTTTAAGTACAGCTTGCCAATGGAATTAAATGACTTGCTGTGTCTAGGACAGCGCTTCGCAACCTTTTTTCACTCAAGGCACCCTCCAAAATTATAGACAGTCTTGGGGCACGCCATTCTAAACTGTAAAAACATTTCTAATAGGTTTACATAATGCAGTGCCATCCACACATAGGACACCCAATGTTAGAGGTAATTTATTCTTCCAAAGCAAATACACTTTTGCACACTGGTACCGACTAGTATTTCAACGTTTCCCCTCTCCCTCAGGTTTTCTCCATCACTTAGCTAATGTGACCCCAAAGTTGATGGAGAGGCAAGGTAGGGTTAACCACTTCCCGCCCAGCCTATAGCATAATGATGGTCTGGCGGTGGTTCTGTGATTGGTGGTGCGGCGTGTCAGTCACACATGGCTACACCGATCTCGGTAAAGAGCCTCTGAAGGAGGCCCTTTACCACATGATCAGCTGTGTCCAATTACAGCTGATCACGATGTAAACAGGAAAGGCCGTTTATTGGCTTTTTCTCACTTGCGTCTGACAGACATGAATAGAGGAGAGCCGATCGGCGGCTCTCCTGACGGGGGGATGCGGATGCCTGCCCAGGACCACCAGGGATGCCCACAAAGGTACCCCAAAAGGTATGCCACCCTGGACCACCAGGGAGATGGCAATCAGTGCCCATCAGCAATGCCTTTCAGTGCCCATCATCAGTAACGCCTTATCAGTGCCCAGTGAAAATTTTCGGTCTTTTTTTGTTTAGCAACAAATAAAAACCGCAGAGGTGATCAAATACCACCAAAAGAAAGCTCTATTTGTGGGAACAAAATGATCAAAATTTTGCTTGGGTACAGTGTAGCATGACCGCGCAATTATTTAGACAGCGCTGAAAGTTGGCTTAGGCAGGAAAGGGGGTTAGTGCCTGGTATTGAAGTGGTTAAACAAGGAATGCTATAAGATTATGATACATGAAAAAAATTGCTAGTTATCAATGACTGAAGTACTTCGTTTTAATGAACTTGGGGACCCTGGGTGTCGCACACACATACCCCTGTCTTTCACTCCAGGTGCTATGCGGACTCCGAGCTCCTCCGCTCCTAATATATCTACATCTCCGATCCACTTATCTCAATGTTTCGGGAAACCTCTTCCCCTTTCCTCTTTTCTTATTCCTCGAAACTTCTAGCAACCTTCGAGGTTAAACAAAGGTGATTTATTGTTATACTGTTGATGGTGACTAATTAAATTACGTGCGATTCGAGATTCTCCCTCTCTCTTTGTAATTGACATCATAGTGTCACTGTCCTAATCTTTACATTGTTAAAAAAAAAAAATAAAAAAACCCAAAACAAGGATGCTATATAGACAACCGGCATGCTTCTTATTAACTGATGCCATTGGCCGTTAGGACACCTGCAGCTAGAAGGTTGTAATGGTGCACAATGAAAACCTGTGGCTTTCAAAAGGCTTTATCCACCTGCTTGTATTCAATTTTTGGGAAGCTTTTAGGAATTTTGCCAAGGCACCCATGAAGAAACCTCAAGGCACCCTGGTTGAAAAAAAAAGGCTGGTCTGGGACCTCAAACAAATTTTATATTTTTTTTTACTCCAGCATAGACATACAGTACATGAAGCAAACAGACTTGGGGGGGGGGGGCACACCCTAAAAATGCATTTACATTCAAGATGGTGCAAACAGAACAAAATAGATTACAGCGCACACATACAATCACATTTAAATCCTGCAAGGCTATTTAAAACACCTGAACATATTCATAAATATGGGGATTTGGTCCCACCATATAGTCCCAAGCCCACCACTGCGTCACAGTACCCCATTATCAGTGGGTCCTACACTATCCATAGAATTTTGTATGTGTGCTGTAATTGTGGTCTTTTAGCAGCACCATCTTCAATGTAAGCACATTTTTAGGGCATGCACCCCAAGTTTGTTGGTTGTATATTGTAAGGGTCCTGACCAGATCACCCCTTATTAGTGTCCACCAGTGTTATAAGAGGAGTCGTTATAGTTCTCCCATAAAGAGGAGTTTGTCTCCCATGGTTGAGATGCAGGACCTTTCATTCTATGGATAGTGAAGGACCCACTGATAATATGGTACTGTGATGCAGTAGTGGGCTTAGCACTACATGACCATATGGTGGGACCAAATCCCCATATTTTTGAATATGTTCAGGTGTTTTAAATAGCCTTGCAGGATTTAAATGTCATTTTTTGTATGTGTGCGCTGTAATCTATTTTATACAGTACATGAGGATAGAGGTCGACCGATATATCGGCCGATATTTGGTGTTTTTTTACTTAATCGGCCGATTGTGCTGATAAAAAAAAGCCGATATAGCTTCAGCGCGACCTGCAAAAGACTTCTGTAATAGAAGTCAGTGCAAGTTACCTGTGTGAAGTGACTTCTCCCCTCTCTGGGTAGCCTGCCAAATCTGATAAAAAGAACCTGAAGGATACAATGTTTACACTTCTGAATGAACTGAGCTCCATGTGTAGAAGTTCTCAGTTTAACCATTTAAAGACTAAATCTTTTCTGACATTTGTTGCTTACAAGTAAAAATCCTATATTTTCTGCTAGAAAATCACTTAGAACCCCCAAACATTATATATTTTTTTAGCAGAGACCCTAGGGAATAGAATAGCGGTTGTTGCAATATTTTATGTCACACGGTATTTGCGCAGCGGTCTTTCAAATGCAAGTAAAAAAAAAAAAAAAAAAAAAAATCTAAGCAGTAAAGTTAGCCTTTTTTTCATCCAGAAGTTTTGATTACCTGTTTGTGTATTTAATATTTAAGAGAGGCGTTTTTTTTATATTTTTTTTTTAAATCTAAATTCTACATACAAGTGAACTGATTGGAGGTTTGTTTTGTTTAATAAATGTTTAAATGTAAAAAATTTTCCGTATCACTGAAGGTTGCTTTCACACTGGAGCGGGCATGTGTTGACGGTAAAACGCTGCTAGTTTTAGCGGCGCTTTACCATCATTTTAGCGGCGCTATTCGGCTGCTAACGGGGCGCTTATAACCCAGCTAGCGGCCGAGGAAAGAGTTAAATGCGCCCCTGAAGCGCCGCTGCCAAAATGCTTTGCAGGCGCTTCGGCAGCGGTGCGCATTCATTTCAATGGGCAGGAGTGGTGGAGGAGCGGTATACACCGCTCCAAAGATGCTGCTTGCAGGACTTTTTTTTTTAACATCCTGCCAGCGCATCGCCTCAGTGTGAAAGCACTCGGGATATCACACTGAGACTGCAGGGGAGCCGTTTGACAGGCACTTTACAGGTGCTTTTTTTAGCCCAAAAGCGCCTGAAAAACGCCCCATTGTGAAAGGGGTCTAACTGTTAGATTTGTAAATATCGGCATCGGCCAGAGAAAAACCCATATCGGTCGACCTCTACATGAGGACACAAAAATGTTATACTTATAATCATTGTAAACATATACTAAAGAGGCAAAGAGGAAAAAAAACGGTTTGTATCTCAAAAGCATTCCTTAGGAATTGAGATGGACTCGGGTGAACAGAAACCAAATAAAGCTGCAGTAAAAGGAAACCTAACATAAAACATATCAGTGGCAAAGTAGCTCAGAGTGGAAAGGATCTATCAGCAGATAAGAAAATGCCTGAAGTAGAACATTAGAAGACATCATACTGTACCTGGGATTTACTGCTTGGGACGTTTCCAGAGGACAGCTGCACACCTGTGTAAGTGAATGCTGCAAAGGTGAGTGATGTTCTCATGTTGGGGGTTTATATAGAAGAAAAAGGTGCAGAAATGTGAAAAAGGGGGAGGAGAGCGGGTGCATGGGACCAATGAAGGAAGGAAATTGATTGCTTCACACATTTAACCACTTGAATGCTTTTTCTGGCACTTTTTGGTTACAAGTTTAAATCAGTATTTTTTGCTAGAAGTTTACTTATAACCCCCAAACATTATACATTTTTTTTTTTTTTTTTAGCAGAGACCCTAGGGAATTAAATGGTGATCGTTGCAATTTATGTCGCATGGTATTTGCGCAGCGGTTTTGCAAACAATTTTTTTTTTTAAAAATACACTTATTTTTAAATTAATTTAAAAAAAAACACACAATAGTTACCCCAATTTTTCTTTAATGTGAAATAAGATGTTACATCGAGTAAATTGATACCTAACATGTCATGCTTTAAAATCGTGCACGCTCGTACTATGGTACCTAAAAATCTCCATAGGTGACGCTTTAAACGGCTTAGCAGGGTACCTGGTTAGAGCACTAGAATTATTGCTCCCACTCTAACGCGATACCTCACATGTGTGGTTCGAATATTGTTCACATATGCGTGCGCGACTTGCTTATGCGTTCACTTCTGCGCGCGAGCACGGAGGTATGGGGGCGCTTTAATTTTTTTTTTTTTAACTTTTTATTTTTACACCTTTTTTTAACCCCAGTCATCAACACTGCCCTATCGAATGACCAATCTATGCGGTCAAAGGCTTTTTCTGTGTCTGTAGACAAAGTGAGATAAGGTCTAGGGCCTGGGTACAGGCCCAGTTGATAAGATGAATGGCTCTGGGATAGTTATCTCGTGCTTCATCTCCTACAATAAATCCTGTTTAATCCGAATGTATGACCTGGGGCATGAGGTGTGATTCACTAGTATCTTTGCCAGAATTTTAATGTCTGCGTTCAGCAGAGATATTGGGCGATAATTCTGCGCTAAGGTAGTTTCTTTGCCCTCTTTCGGGAGTACCCTAATGTGTGCCAACAGGGCTTCTGGGGGAATTTGGCTACCCTTGGCTATAAAAATAAAGTATGTAAAACCAATAGTTCCGCGCTTAGGTAAAAAAAGGAACTGCTGCCCCCCAGCACAGAATCGCACCAATGTGCAATTCCAAAAAGATTAGAGTCAGAAAACAGGGGTGATTGGCGCTGTTCCACTAAAATCAAAAAGACTAGTGTGGTATATCAAGTGAACTGTGACACACCCCACGCATAAATAACAGTGTGTAAGATAAAGCCAAATTAAGTGAAAAAAACTACAGTATGTGCAACACCTGCCCTCATGAAAAAGTGCAGCGTGTATTCGCTCCTTGGTGAACCAAAAATAAATCAAGAACTGGGTGAATCAAAAAAATTGTTGGAATGGAAAGGAATTCCCAAACAAACTATCAAAAAATCTTTAAAATCATATATTAATCGTAATAAACATCAATAGTGCATAAACTAAAAAACGGTAGTGTATAAATAAAATTGAAATCTATAATCACAAATGCACATAAGAAAATTAAAAGTTCATCATAAATCTAGAGTCCACAGAAATGTCCCACAGAATATAAGTAAATTGTAAAAAAGGCCTATGGTGCAAAATTCTTCATAAGGTGCAAATGGTGAGTCTTTTAAAATTCTAGCAATGATCTTAATGCCGTGAAGTCCTCCTGTCATCCAAAACGCCCCCCAATGTGCCCTCACTCACCAAAGGGGGACACCCCTGCAGGGGTATCTGGCCTGTCAGCTGTATCTCGCAGCTATGGTCCTTGGTAGGGGCTCCTATTCGGATCTCCACTCTCGGTGTCCGGGCTGGCTCCAATCAATCTCCACAAGCACATCCATAAAAAATAAAAATGAATCCCATCGCGTAATTCCGTAAAAAATAAAAGGCTTTATTGAATATACTAAAATCAGACTAACAATGTCCCACTGCCTGGTTCGCAGTCAGGCTGTGTGGGAGAAAACAGTGCGGTGTGGCGTGCGTTCCACCGCTCGTTCCACACCCGGAAGCAAAAACAATAGGACAAGACGTATGCGTATCACTTGGCCACGCCTTACGCGTTTCGTCATCAGACGTCATCTGAGGCGCGGCCATCTTGGTACTCCATACGTCTTATATATGCGATGGAGGCGCCAGGAGGCCAATCATGGTGGAAGATCCGCCCCTCAACTGTGATGGAATAAATCCATAGTGCCATCTAGTGGGTGAAAAGAAGACTACTTGTGTTTGGTTGTATACGGCGCCTCCATCATAAGCCAGAAGTAAGAGAAGAAAGGGATATTAAAAGCAAATAAACAATTCTAATGCACTGGTACAAAAGTACATTAACAAAAACATTCAGAAGGGTAATCAATAAATCTGCAGAATGTATATATAAAAATAAAAATGAAAATAAAAATAAAAATGAAAATAAATTACATAAATTGCATATATGAGTGGATAATTCAAAACTGAACGTTGCACGCATTAAGGGGAAAAAAGGGGAAGGAAAAAAAGGGAAGAGAAAGGACCTAAGTCCTGAGGTGGAAATTCTATTCCCCCATAGAGATCAATACGACCAATGGCCTAAAGCTATGGAATATATATTAATATAAACATATCAAAAATTAATATAAACATATAAAATATATAAAATATAAAAAATATGAAAAATAGAAGATACAAAATGTGATGTATTACATGCATATACCATACAGAGTGGGCCTACGGCCAAACTATCCAATATATCCTCATAGGTATTGCCCTCTATGTATAAAAAGGGAGCATCTAGAAGGGTGGATAAAACCTAAATAAAAATTGAAAAAATTTTTTTGAAAAAAAATTATGAATAAAAATATACATAAAAAATATAAAAATTTATTATAAGTAGAATCTAATTAATGTGTATATACAGAAAGGAAGGATGCCTAGGCTGGAAAATGACAACCAACAATATGTGGCCTACACCTATAGACCTATAACAATCCTGAGGGGGACCTGCAGTTAAAAGTTAGATAGAAAACAGTTCAGGTCTATCTCTACATTGAGTCCCCTAGGGACCAGGCAATCAAGGCGATGTATCCATCTGGTTTCATTCTGAGAAATTAGTTTTTTCTTGTTGCCTCCCCTCCATTGTTCCTTAATAGTGTCAATGCCGTAGAATATCAAACCAGATGGATCCCTATGGTGATATTCATCAAAGTGCCTAGAAAGATTGTGTTTAGGGAACCCCTTTTTGATATTATTAATATGTTCCCTAATGCGTACACGTAGGGGTCTTGTGGTCCGGCCCACATATTGTAGTCGGCACGGACACTCGATGACGTATGTAACATGGGTGGTATCACAGGTGACAAGCTCCCTGATATCGTATTCCTTACCACTCCTTGATTTGAAAGAGGTCCTCTTCTTAGGTTGCCTCTTACTAACCCTACACCCCAAGCACTTCTGGCACCTATAAAAACCTTTCATATCGGCAAACAATTTCACACTTCTGGGGGGATCAACAACATTCTGTACCAGATGGTTTCTGAGTGTTGGTGCTCTCCTATAAATAAATCGGGGTTTCTTAGTAAGAATTTTCCCTAAGGTCCTATCTGATCTTAAAATTGGCCAGTACTTCCTTATTATATATTCCATGGACCTATATTGGTTATTAAAACCTGTTATGAAAGCTATATCGTCTGGGGAATTTTTACTGTTGCACTGTTCCTTTCCCAACAAGGAATCCCGATCGAATTTTTGTATCTCCTCCTTCAATTTAACTAAAGGGTCAATTCTATAACCTTTATCCACAAATTTCTTAATTAAGGCATCAGCTTGATCTCTAAAATCCTCAATGTTCCGGCAATTCCTCCTTATTCTCAAAAGTTGTCCCTTAGGTATGTTCTCTTTCCATTTCGGATGGTGACAACTGGAGGTGGGTATATACCCGTTGCGATCCGTTACCTTAAAAAACGTTTTGGTGGATAATTCATCACCCTGTTTGAAGATCTGCAAATCCAAATATTCTATCATATCATAATTGGATTTACCAGTAAATGAGATACCGTAATCATTCCGGTTGAGTTCATCTAAGAAATCCTGAAATGACTCTGAACTCCCCGCCCATACAATGATTACATCGTCTATGTACCGACGATAAAATTTGATTTCAGGCCTGCTTCTACCATAAATGTAACGTTCCTCCAACATGTCCATGAATAAATTTGCCACGCTCGGTGCATACTTAGCACCCATGGCTACACCTTTTTTCTGAACATAAAATTCTTTCTGATACCAGAAATAATTACTCTCCATTGCCAGTTGAAGACCCTCCAATATAAATTGGATTTGTTGGTGTCTAAGACCTGATCTCTCATGTAGGGCTTTCTCAACCCCTTTTAATCCATCCTTCTGTGAAATACTGGTGTAAAGGGAATTGACGTCTATCGTTGCCAATAGACAATGTTCAATCCCAGAAATCCCTTTGAGTTCATTAATAAGTTGTGTACTATCCTTCAGGTAGGATTTGCCCTTCACTACTAGCGGTTTTAGAAATTGATCGATGTATTCACCTAGTCTCGAAAATAGGGAATCCACTCCACTAACAATTGGTCTGCCCGGTGGTTTGTTCAACCTCTTATGTATTTTGGGCAAATAATACAGGACGGGAGTTTTCGAGGATTCCGGAACTAGATACTTCGTTTCCTTCTTATTCAAGATACCTATTTCTCTACCTTTTTTCACAAATCTTCTCAGACTCTTCATATATTGTGGTTTGGGGTTACTTTTCAATTGTTTATACGTATTTTCGACCCTCAGTAAGTTGTTCATCTCTTCCTCATAATCCCCCTTTTTTAGTATTACTAACCCACCCCCCTTGTCAGCGGGTCGTATCACCACTTCCTTCCTTTTACCGAGTTGTTGAATTGTTTTCCATATATGCTTACTTTTCGTTTTTTTCTTTTCCATTTTGGCCAGGTCGTTTTCCACCATCCGTTTGAAGGCTCCAATACACTGGTCCCCTGGCACCTTGGGATTAAAGATGGAATTGTTCCTAAGCTTGGTATGGACAAAACCATCTGTTTCCATTATAGGGATGGTTTCCTTGTTCAGGGCATAGTGTTTCTTGATCTTTAGTTTCCTAATAAATTTTTGTAGATCAATATACACTTCAAATTTGTCAATGCCCTTCTCTGGTGCGTATTTCAGTCCTAAGTCTAAAATCTTTAGTTCATCTTCTGTAAAAACTGCATCACTTAGATTAAAAATACCCTGGCCTAGTACTCCCTTCTTCTTTTTCTGCTTCCCTCCTCGTTTTCCTCTGGTCTGTTTCTTTCGTTGCCTCTGTAGAGGTAATCCGGTTCCCTCTCTGTCATCCTGTTCCTCCCGCTCATGGAATTCATACGTGGATGTTGTGGGGACTGATATCCTGGATAACCGTTCGCCCTCTGTGTTCTGTTCATACCCACTGGTGGGCCTCTTCTTGGTGAATGGTAAAAATCTCTCTGTGTCCCTCGCCAACCTGGTGGATGATATTGCACTCTGGCATTCCATCTCCCAGGAGGTCTGTCTCGGGGTCTTCCATGCTGAAAATCCCTTTCCTCCTGATGGTCCCTTCTGTTCCTGAACCCCCATTGGGGTATGTTTTGTCTGCCTTCCCTCAAAGGGGAAAATCTATTCTGTGTGGGTACATTATACCTAGGAGTCCGTGGGGATCTCCCAGGATTTTGCACTTGGTATGGTTCCCTCCTGTTGTCAGCATATCTCTGTAGATGATTCGGGGTCCTGGGGCTACCTTCTCTTCTCGTTAAGGGTCCTTGTTCAAACCTGGTTTGCCTCAACGTAATGGGATCCGGGATGTCCCCCCCATTCGATTCATCATGGGAATCCTCATCCATGGAAATTTCACCCGGGTCTTCAGTCACTTCCCCAAGGTCCAGCTGCCATTTATAGACTTTTTTATTGGTGTAGTCTAGAACATCCCTTTTAAACTTTTTTTGTTTTTTAGCCTGAATGTCTGCATCATATTTCTTAATTATTTCTTGCAACTCCCTCTCTTTGATCTTATAATCACTCTGGCTACTATATGGCAATAATAGTGACTTTATCTCATTAATGGTATCCTCAATCCCCCTTAACTTAAACTGTCTCCTTCTGACAATTTTCCCCAGAAGTTCCTTCTCACACTTGGAGAAGAAGGAATACCATTCCTCCATTAGGGTGACATCATCCAAACTATCATTGGGGTTCAAATCCCACCTCAATCTTCTAGGTGTCATGTTCTCCCCAATATAAGTCTCCAGGGTAGCAATATCCCACCAGACCCTAAGTTGCTTTTCAAGAGAGTGTCTAAGCTGCCTAAACAGGCCATTCATATCCTGTGCATTATTAACCTGTTGTTGACTAAAAATCCCAGTAAGGTCTATATTGCGATTAGACATATACCCAAATATATCCATAGCAGCAGAACTTCCGTGTACACCTATGAGGTGACCAAAAGATATGTAAAACCAATAGTTCCGCGCTTAGGTAAAAAAAGGAACTGCTGCCCCCCAGCACAGAATCGCACCAATGTGCAATTCCAAAAAGATTAGAGTCAGAAAACAGGGGTGATTGGCGCTGTTCCACTAAAATCAAAAAGACTAGTGTGGTATATCAAGTGAACTGTGACACACCCCACGCATAAATAACAGTGTGTAAGATAAAGCCAAATTAAGTGAAAAAAACTACAGTATGTGCAACACCTGCCCTCATGAAAAAGTGCAGCGTGTATTCGCTCCTTGGTGAACCAAAAATAAATCAAGAACTGGGTGAATCAAAAAAATTGTTGGAATGGAAAGGAATTCCCAAACAAACTATCAAAAAATCTTTAAAATCATATATTAATCGTAATAAACATCAATAGTGCATAAACTAAAAAACGGTAGTGTATAAATAAAATTGAAATCTATAATCACAAATGCACATAAGAAAATTAAAAGTTCATCATAAATCTAGAGTCCACAGAAATGTCCCACAGAATATAAGTAAATTGTAAAAAAGGCCTATGGTGCAAAATTCTTCATAAGGTGCAAATGGTGAGCCTTTTAAAATTCTAGCAATGATCTTAATGCCGTGAAGTCCTCCTGTCATCCAAAACGCCCCCCAATGTGCCCTCACTCACCAAAGGGGGACACCCCTGCAGGGGTATCTGGCCTGTCAGCTGTATCTCGCAGCTATGGTCCTTGGTAGGGGCTCCTATTCGGATCTCCACTCTCGGTGTCCGGGCTGGCTCCAATCAATCTCCACAAGCACATCCATAAAAAATAAAAATGAATCCCATCGCGTAATTCCGTAAAAAATAAAAGGCTTTATTGAATATACTAAAATCAGACTAACAATGTCCCACTGCCTGGTTCGCATCAGGCTGTGTGGGAGAAAACAGTGCGGTGTGGCGTGCGTTCCACCGCTCGTTCCACACCCGGAAGCAAAAACAATAGGACAAGACGTATGCGTATCACTTGGCCACGCCTTACGCGTTTCGTCATCAGACGTCATCTGAGGCGCGGCCATCTTGGTACTCCATACGTCTTATATATGCGATGGAGGCGTCAGGAGGCCAATCATGGTGGAAGATCCGCCCCTCAACTGTGATGGAATAAATCCATAGTGCCATCTAGTGGGTGAAAAGAAGACTACTTGTGTTTGGTTGTATACGGCGCCTCCATCATAAGCCAGAAGTAAGAGAAGAAAGGGATATTAAAAGCAAATAAACAATTCTAATGCACTGGTACAAAAGTACATTAACAAAAACATTCAGAAGGGTAATCAATAAATCTGCAGAATGTATATATAAAAATAAAAATGAAAATAAAAATAAAAATGAAAATAAATTACATAAATTGCATATATGAGTGGATAATTCAAAACTGAACGTTGCACGCATTAAGGGGAAAAAAGGGGAAGGAAAAAAAGGGAAGAGAAAGGACCTAAGTCCTGAGGTGGAAATTCTATTCCCCCATAGAGATCAATACGACCAATGGCCTAAAGCTATGGAATATATATTAATATAAACATATCAAAAATTAATATAAACATATAAAATATATAAAATATAAAAAATATGAAAAATAGAAGATACAAAATGTGATGTATTACATGCATATACCATACAGAGTGGGCCTACGGCCAAACTATCCAATATATCCTCATAGGTATTGCCCTCTATGTATAAAAAGGGAGCATCTAGAAGGGTGGATAAAACCTAAATAAAAATTGAAAAAATGTTTTTGAAAAAAAATTATGAATAAAAATATACATAAAAAATATAAAAATTTATTATAAGTAGAATCTAATTAATGTGTATATACAGAAAGGAAGGATGCCTAGGCTGGAAAATGACAACCAACAATATGTGGCCTACACCTATAGACCTATAACAATCCTGAGGGGGACCTGCAGTTAAAAGTTAGATAGAAAACAGTTCAGGTCTATCTCTACATTGAGTCCCCTAGGGACCAGGCAATCAAGGCGATGTATCCATCTGGTTTCATTCTGAGAAATTAGTTTTTTCTTGTTGCCTCCCCTCCATTGTTCCTTAATAGTGTCAATGCCGTAGAATATCAAACCAGATGGATCCCTATGGTGATATTCATCAAAGTGCCTAGAAAGATTGTGTTTAGGGAACCCCTTTTTGATATTATTAATATGTTCCCTAATGCGTACACGTAGGGGTCTTGTGGTCCGGCCCACATATTGTAGTCGGCACGGACACTCGATGACGTATGTAACATGGGTGGTATCACAGGTGACAAGCTCCCTGATATCGTATTCCTTACCACTCCTTGATTTGAAAGAGGTCCTCTTCTTAGGTTGCCTCTTACTAACCCTACACCCCAAGCACTTCTGGCACCTATAAAAACCTTTCATATCGGCAAACAATTTCACACTTCTGGGGGGATCAACAACATTCTGTACCAGATGGTTTCTGAGTGTTGGTGCTCTCCTATAAATAAATCGGGGTTTCTTAGTAAGAATTTTCCCTAAGGTCCTATCTGATCTTAAAATTGGCCAGTACTTCCTTATTATATATTCCATGGACCTATATTGGTTATTAAAACCTGTTATGAAAGCTATATCGTCTGGGGAATTTTTACTGTTGCACTGTTCCTTTCCCAACAAGGAATCCCGATCGAATTTTTGTATCTCCTCCTTCAATTTAACTAAAGGGTCAATTCTATAACCTTTATCCACAAATTTCTTAATTAAGGCATCAGCTTGATCTCTAAAATCCTCAATGTTCCGGCAATTCCTCCTTATTCTCAAAAGTTGTCCCTTAGGTATGTTCTCTTTCCATTTCGGATGGTGACAACTGGAGGTGGGTATATACCCGTTGCGATCCGTTACCTTAAAAAACGTTTTGGTGGATAATTCATCACCCTGTTTGAAGATCTGCAAATCCAAATATTCTATCATATCATAATTGGATTTACCAGTAAATGAGATACCGTAATCATTCCGGTTGAGTTCATCTAAGAAATCCTGAAATGACTCTGAACTCCCCGCCCATACAATGATTACATCGTCTATGTACCGACGATAAAATTTGATTTCAGGCCTGCTTCTACCATAAATGTAACGTTCCTCCAACATGTCCATGAATAAATTTGCCACGCTCGGTGCATACTTAGCACCCATGGCTACACCTTTTTTCTGAACATAAAATTCTTTCTGATACCAGAAATAATTACTCTCCATTGCCAGTTGAAGACCCTCCAATATAAATTGGATTTGTTGGTGTCTAAGACCTGATCTCTCATGTAGGGCTTTCTCAACCCCTTTTAATCCATCCTTCTGTGAAATACTGGTGTAAAGGGAATTGACGTCTATCGTTGCCAATAGACAATGTTCAATCCCAGAAATCCCTTTGAGTTCATTAATAAGTTGTGTACTATCCTTCAGGTAGGATTTGCCCTTCACTACTAGCGGTTTTAGAAATTGATCGATGTATTCACCTAGTCTCGAAAATAGGGAATCCACTCCACTAACAATTGGTCTGCCCGGTGGTTTGTTCAACCTCTTATGTATTTTGGGCAAATAATACAGGACGGGAGTTTTCGAGGATTCCGGAACTAGATACTTCGTTTCCTTCTTATTCAAGATACCTATTTCTCTACCTTTTTTCACAAATCTTCTCAGACTCTTCATATATTGTGGTTTGGGGTTACTTTTCAATTGTTTATACGTATTTTCGACCCTCAGTAAGTTGTTCATCTCTTCCTCATAATCCCCCTTTTTTAGTATTACTAACCCACCCCCCTTGTCAGCGGGTCGTATCACCACTTCCTTCCTTTTACCGAGTTGTTGAATTGTTTTCCATATATGCTTACTTTTCGTTTTTTTCTTTTCCATTTTGGCCAGGTCGTTTTCCACCATCCGTTTGAAGGCTCCAATACACTGGTCCCCTGGCACCTTGGGATTAAAGATGGAATTGTTCCTAAGCTTGGTATGGACAAAACCATCTGTTTCCATTATAGGGATGGTTTCCTTGTTCAGGGCATAGTGTTTCTTGATCTTTAGTTTCCTAATAAATTTTTTTGTAGATCAATATACACTTCAAATTTGTCAATGCCCTTCTCTGGTGCGTATTTCAGTCCTAAGTCTAAAATCTTTAGTTCATCTTCTGTAAAAACTGCATCACTTAGATTAAAAATACCCTGGCCTAGTACTCCCTTCTTCTTTTTCTGCTTCCCTCCTCGTTTTCCTCTGGTCTGTTTCTTTCGTTGCCTCTGTAGAGGTAATCCGGTTCCCTCTCTGTCATCCTGTTCCTCCCGCTCATGGAATTCATACGTGGATGTTGTGGGGACTGATATCCTGGATAACCGTTCGCCCTCTGTGTTCTGTTCATACCCACTGGTGGGCCTCTTCTTGGTGAATGGTAAAAATCTCTCTGTGTCCCTCGCCAACCTGGTGGATGATATTGCACTCTGGCATTCCATCTCCCAGGAGGTCTGTCTCGGGGTCTTCCATGCTGAAAATCCCTTTCCTCCTGATGGTCCCTTCTGTTCCTGAACCCCCATTGGGGTATGTTTTGTCTGCCTTCCCTCAAAGGGGAAAATCTATTCTGTGTGGGTACATTATACCTAGGAGTCCGTGGGGATCTCCCAGGATTTTGCACTTGGTATGGTTCCCTCCTGTTGTCAGCATATCTCTGTAGATGATTCGGGGTCCTGGGGCTACCTTCTCTTCTCGTTAAGGGTCCTTGTTCAAACCTGGTTTGCCTCAACGTAATGGGATCCCATTACGTTGAGGCAAACCAGGTTTGAACAAGGACCCTTAACGAGAAGAGAAGGTAGCCCCAGGACCCCGAATCATCTACAGAGATATGCTGACAACAGGAGGGAACCATACCAAGTGCAAAATCCTGGGAGATCCCCACGGACTCCTAGGTATAATGTACCCACACAGAATAGATTTTCCCCTTTGAGGGAAGGCAGACAAAACATACCCCAATGGGGGTTCAGGAACAGAAGGGACCATCAGGAGGAAAGGGATTTTCAGCATGGAAGACCCCGAGACAGACCTCCTGGGAGATGGAATGCCAGAGTGCAATATCATCCACCAGGTTGGCGAGGGACACAGAGAGATTTTTACCATTCACCAAGAAGAGGCCCACCAGTGGGTATGAACAGAACACAGAGGGCGAACGGTTATCCAGGATATCAGTCCCCACAACATCCACGTATGAATTCCATGAGCGGGAGGAACAGGATGACAGAGAGGGAACCGGATTACCTCTACAGAGGCAACGAAAGAAACAGACCAGAGGAAAACGAGGAGGGAAGCAGAAAAAGAAGAAGGGAGTACTAGGCCAGGGTATTTTTAATCTAAGTGATGCAGTTTTTACAGAAGATGAACTAAAGATTTTAGACTTAGGACTGAAATACGCACCAGAGAAGGGCATTGACAAATTTGAAGTGTATATTGATCTACAAAAAAATTTATTAGGAAACTAAAGATCAAGAAACACTATGCCCTGAACAAGGAAACCATCCCTATAATGGAAACAGATGGTTTTGTCCATACCAAGCTTAGGAACAATTCCATCTTTAATCCCAAGGTGCCAGGGGACCAGTGTATTGGAGCCTTCAAACGGATGGTGGAAAACGACCTGGCCAAAATGGAAAAGAAAAAAACGAAAAGTAAGCATATATGGAAAACAATTCAACAACTCGGTAAAAGGAAGGAAGTGGTGATACGACCCGCTGACAAGGGGGGTGGGTTAGTAATACTAAAAAAGGGGGATTATGAGGAAGAGATGAACAACTTACTGAGGGTCGAAAATACGTATAAACAATTGAAAAGTAACCCCAAACCACAATATATGAAGAGTCTGAGAAGATTTGTGAAAAAAGGTAGAGAAATAGGTATCTTGAATAAGAAGGAAACGAAGTATCTAGTTCCGGAATCCTCGAAAACTCCCGTCCTGTATTATTTGCCCAAAATACATAAGAGGTTGAACAAACCACCGGGCAGACCAATTGTTAGTGGAGTGGATTCCCTATTTTCGAGACTAGGTGAATACATCGATCAATTTCTAAAACCGCTAGTAGTGAAGGGCAAATCCTACCTGAAGGATAGTACACAACTTATTAATGAACTCAAAGGGATTTCTGGGATTGAACATTGTCTATTGGCAACGATAGACGTCAATTCCCTTTACACCAGTATTTCACAGAAGGATGGATTAAAAGGGGTTGAGAAAGCCCTACATGAGAGATCAGGTCTTAGACACCAACAAATCCAATTTATATTGGAGGGTCTTCAACTGGCAATGGAGAGTAATTATTTCTGGTATCAGAAAGAATTTTATGTTCAGAAAAAAGGTGTAGCCATGGGTGCTAAGTATGCACCGAGCGTGGCAAATTTATTCATGGACATGTTGGAGGAACGTTACATTTATGGTAGAAGCAGGCCTGAAATCAAATTTTATCGTCGGTACATAGACGATGTAATCATTGTATGGGCGGGGAGTTCAGAGTCATTTCAGGATTTCTTAGATGAACTCAACCGGAATGATTACGGTATCTCATTTACTGGTAAATCCAATTATGATATGATAGAATATTTGGATTTGCAGATCTTCAAACAGGGTGATGAATTATCCACCAAAACGTTTTTTAAGGTAACGGATCGCAACGGGTATATACCCACCTCCAGTTGTCACCATCCGAAATGGAAAGAGAACATACCTAAGGGACAACTTTTGAGAATAAGGAGGAATTGCCGGAACATTGAGGATTTTAGAGATCAAGCTGATGCCTTAATTAAGAAATTTGTGGATAAAGGTTATAGAATTGACCCTTTAGTTAAATTGAAGGAGGAGATACAAAAATTCGATCGGGATTCCTTGTTGGGAAAGGAACAGTGCAACAGTAAAAATTCCCCAGACGATATAGCTTTCATAACAGGTTTTAATAACCAATATAGGTCCATGGAATATATAATAAGGAAGTACTGGCCAATTTTAAGATCAGATAGGACCTTAGGGAAAATTCTTACTAAGAAACCCCGATTTATTTATAGGAGAGCACCAACACTCAGAAACCATCTGGTACAGAATGTTGTTGATCCCCCCAGAAGTGTGAAATTGTTTGCCGATATGAAAGGTTTTTATAGGTGCCAGAAGTGCTTGGGGTGTAGGGTTAGTAAGAGGCAACCTAAGAAGAGGACCTCTTTCAAATCAAGGAGTGGTAAGGAATACGATATCAGGGAGCTTGTCACCTGTGATACCACCCATGTTACATACGTCATCGAGTGTCCGTGCCGACTACAATATGTGGGCCGGACCACAAGACCCCTACGTGTACGCATTAGGGAACATATTAATAATATCAAAAAGGGGTTCCCTAAACACAATCTTTCTAGGCACTTTGATGAATATCACCATAGGGATCCATCTGGTTTGATATTCTACGGCATTGACACTATTAAGGAACAATGGAGGGGAGGCAACAAGAAAAAACTAATTTCTCAGAATGAAACCAGATGGATACATCGCCTTGATTGCCTGGTCCCTAGGGGACTCAATGTAGAGATAGACCTGAACTGTTTTCTATCTAACTTTTAACTGCAGGTCCCCCTCAGGATTGTTATAGGTCTATAGGTGTAGGCCACATATTGTTGGTTGTCATTTTCCAGCCTAGGCATCCTTCCTTTCTGTATATACACATTAATTAGATTCTACTTATAATAAATTTTTATATTTTTTATGTATATTTTTATTCATAATTTTTTTTCAAAAACATTTTTTCAATTTTTATTTAGGTTTTATCCACCCTTCTAGATGCTCCCTTTTTATACATAGAGGGCAATACCTATGAGGATATATTGGATAGTTTGGCCGTAGGCCCACTCTGTATGGTATATGCATGTAATACATCACATTTTGTATCTTCTATTTTTCATATTTTTTATATTTTATATATTTTATATGTTTATATTAATTTTTGATATGTTTATATTAATATATATTCCATAGCTTTAGGCCATTGGTCGTATTGATCTCTATGGGGGAATAGAATTTCCACCTCAGGACTTAGGTCCTTTCTCTTCCCTTTTTTTCCTTCCCCTTTTTTCCCCTTAATGCGTGCAACGTTCAGTTTTGAATTATCCACTCATATATGCAATTTATGTAATTTATTTTCATTTTTATTTTTATTTTCATTTTTATTTTTATATATACATTCTGCAGATTTATTGATTACCCTTCTGAATGTTTTTGTTAATGTACTTTTGTACCAGTGCATTAGAATTGTTTATTTGCTTTTAATATCCCTTTCTTCTCTTACTTCTGGCTTATGATGGAGGCGCCGTATACAACCAAACACAAGTAGTCTTCTTTTCACCCACTAGATGGCACTATGGATTTATTCCATCACAGTTGAGGGGCGGATCTTCCACCATGATTGGCCTCCTGGCGCCTCCATCGCATATATAAGACGTATGGAGTACCAAGATGGCCGCGCCTCAGATGACGTCTGATGACGAAACGCGTAAGGCGTGGCCAAGTGATACGCATACGTCTTGTCCTATTGTTTTTGCTTCCGGGTGTGGAACGAGCGGTGGAACGCACGCCACACCGCACTGTTTTCTCCCACACAGCCTGACTGCGAACCAGGCAGTGGGACATTGTTAGTCTGATTTTAGTATATTCAATAAAGCCTTTTATTTTTTACGGAATTACGCGATGGGATTCATTTTTATTTTTTATGGATGTGCTTGTGGAGATTGATTGGAGCCAGCCCGGACACCGAGAGTGGAGATCCGAATAGGAGCCCCTACCAAGGACCATAGCTGCGAGATACAGCTGACAGGCCAGATACCCCTGCAGGGGTGTCCCCCTTTGGTGAGTGAGGGCACATTGGGGGGCGTTTTGGATGACAGGAGGACTTCACGGCATTAAGATCATTGCTAGAATTTTAAAAGGCTCACCATTTGCACCTTATGAAGAATTTTGCACCATAGGCCTTTTTTACAATTTACTTATATTCTGTGGGACATTTCTGTGGACTCTAGATTTATGATGAACTTTTAATTTTCTTATGTGCATTTGTGATTATAGATTTCAATTTTATTTATACACTACCGTTTTTTAGTTTATGCACTATTGATGTTTATTACGATTAATATATGATTTTAAAGATTTTTTGATAGTTTGTTTGGGAATTCCTTTCCATTCCAACAATTTTTTTGATTCACCCAGTTCTTGATTTATTTTTGGTTCACCAAGGAGCGAATACACGCTGCACTTTTTCATGAGGGCAGGTGTTGCACATACTGTAGTTTTTTTCACTTAATTTGGCTTTATCTTACACACTGTTATTTATGCGTGGGGTGTGTCACAGTTCACTTGATATACCACACTAGTCTTTTTGATTTTAGTGGAACAGCGCCAATCACCCCTGTTTTCTGACTCTAATCTTTTTGGAATTGCACATTGGTGCGATTCTGTGCTGGGGGGCAGCAGTTCCTTTTTTTACCTAAGCGCGGAACTATTGGTTTTACATATCTTTTGGTCACCTCATAGGTGTACACGGAAGTTCTGCTGCTATGGATATATTTGGGTATATGTCTAATCGCAATATAGACCTTACTGGGATTTTTAGTCAACAACAGGTTAATAATGCACAGGATATGAATGGCCTGTTTAGGCAGCTTAGACACTCTCTTGAAAAGCAACTTAGGGTCTGGTGGGATATTGCTACCCTGGAGACTTATATTGGGGAGAACATGACACCTAGAAGATTGAGGTGGGATTTGAACCCCAATGATAGTTTGGATGATGTCACCCTAATGGAGGAATGGTATTCCTTCTTCTCCAAGTGTGAGAAGGAACTTCTGGGGAAAATTGTCAGAAGGAGACAGTTTAAGTTAAGGGGGATTGAGGATACCATTAATGAGATAAAGTCACTATTATTGCCATATAGTAGCCAGAGTGATTATAAGATCAAAGAGAGGGAGTTGCAAGAAATAATTAAGAAATATGATGCAGACATTCAGGCTAAAAAACAAAAAAAGTTTAAAAGGGATGTTCTAGACTACACCAATAAAAAAGTCTATAAATGGCAGCTGGACCTTGGGGAAGTGACTGAAGACCCGGGTGAAATTTCCATGGATGAGGATTCCCATGATGAATCGAATGGGGGGGACATCCCGGATCCCATTACGTTGAGGCAAACCAGGTTTGAACAAGGACCCTTAACGAGAAGAGAAGGTAGCCCCAGGACCCCGAATCATCTACAGAGATATGCTGACAACAGGAGGGAACCATACCAAGTGCAAAATCCTGGGAGATCCCCACGGACTCCTAGGTATAATGTACCCACACAGAATAGATTTTCCCCTTTGAGGGAAGGCAGACAAAACATACCCCAATGGGGGTTCAGGAACAGAAGGGACCATCAGGAGGAAAGGGATTTTCAGCATGGAAGACCCCGAGACAGACCTCCTGGGAGATGGAATGCCAGAGTGCAATATCATCCACCAGGTTGGCGAGGGACACAGAGAGATTTTTACCATTCACCAAGAAGAGGCCCACCAGTGGGTATGAACAGAACACAGAGGGCGAACGGTTATCCAGGATATCAGTCCCCACAACATCCACGTATGAATTCCATGAGCGGGAGGAACAGGATGACAGAGAGGGAACCGGATTACCTCTACAGAGGCAACGAAAGAAACAGACCAGAGGAAAACGAGGAGGGAAGCAGAAAAAGAAGAAGGGAGTACTAGGCCAGGGTATTTTTAATCTAAGTGATGCAGTTTTTACAGAAGATGAACTAAAGATTTTAGACTTAGGACTGAAATACGCACCAGAGAAGGGCATTGACAAATTTGAAGTGTATATTGATCTACAAAAATTTATTAGGAAACTAAAGATCAAGAAACACTATGCCCTGAACAAGGAAACCATCCCTAGAATGGAAACAGATGGTTTTGTCCATACCAAGCTTAGGAACAATTCCATCTTTAATCCCAAGGTGCCAGGGGACCAGTGTATTGGAGCCTTCAAACGGATGGTGGAAAACGACCTGGCCAAAATGGAAAAGAAAAAAACGAAAAGTAAGCATATATGGAAAACAATTCAACAACTCGGTAAAAGGAAGGAAGTGGTGATACGACCCGCTGACAAGGGGGGTGGGTTAGTAATACTAAAAAAGGGGGATTATGAGGAAGAGATGAACAACTTACTGAGGGTCGAAAATACGTATAAACAATTGAAAAGTAACCCCAAACCACAATATATGAAGAGTCTGAGAAGATTTGTGAAAAAAGGTAGAGAAATAGGTATCTTGAATAAGAAGGAAACGAAGTATCTAGTTCCGGAATCCTCGAAAACTCCCGTCCTGTATTATTTGCCCAAAATACATAAGAGGTTGAACAAACCACCGGGCAGACCAATTGTTAGTGGAGTGGATTCCCTATTTTCGAGACTAGGTGAATACATCGATCAATTTCTAAAACCGCTAGTAGTGAAGGGCAAATCCTACCTGAAGGATAGTACACAACTTATTAATGAACTCAAAGGGATTTCTGGGATTGAACATTGTCTATTGGCAACGATAGACGTCAATTCCCTTTACACCAGTATTTCACAGAAGGATGGATTAAAAGGGGTTGAGAAAGCCCTACATGAGAGATCAGGTCTTAGACACCAACAAATCCAATTTATATTGGAGGGTCTTCAACTGGCAATGGAGAGTAATTATTTCTGGTATCAGAAAGAATTTTATGTTCAGAAAAAAGGTGTAGCCATGGGTGCTAAGTATGCACCGAGCGTGGCAAATTTATTCATGGACATGTTGGAGGAACGTTACATTTATGGTAGAAGCAGGCCTGAAATCAAATTTTATCGTCGGTACATAGACGATGTAATCATTGTATGGGCGGGGAGTTCAGAGTCATTTCAGGATTTCTTAGATGAACTCAACCGGAATGATTACGGTATCTCATTTACTGGTAAATCCAATTATGATATGATAGAATATTTGGATTTGCAGATCTTCAAACAGGGTGATGAATTATCCACCAAAACGTTTTTTAAGGTAACGGATCGCAACGGGTATATACCCACCTCCAGTTGTCACCATCCGAAATGGAAAGAGAACATACCTAAGGGACAACTTTTGAGAATAAGGAGGAATTGCCGGAACATTGAGGATTTTAGAGATCAAGCTGATGCCTTAATTAAGAAATTTGTGGATAAAGGTTATAGAATTGACCCTTTAGTTAAATTGAAGGAGGAGATACAAAAATTCGATCGGGATTCCTTGTTGGGAAAGGAACAGTGCAACAGTAAAAATTCCCCAGACGATATAGCTTTCATAACAGGTTTTAATAACCAATATAGGTCCATGGAATATATAATAAGGAAGTACTGGCCAATTTTAAGATCAGATAGGACCTTAGGGAAAATTCTTACTAAGAAACCCCGATTTATTTATAGGAGAGCACCAACACTCAGAAACCATCTGGTACAGAATGTTGTTGATCCCCCCAGAAGTGTGAAATTGTTTGCCGATATGAAAGGTTTTTATAGGTGCCAGAAGTGCTTGGGGTGTAGGGTTAGTAAGAGGCAACCTAAGAAGAGGACCTCTTTCAAATCAAGGAGTGGTAAGGAATACGATATCAGGGAGCTTGTCACCTGTGATACCACCCATGTTACATACGTCATCGAGTGTCCGTGCCGACTACAATATGTGGGCCGGACCACAAGACCCCTACGTGTACGCATTAGGGAACATATTAATAATATCAAAAAGGGGTTCCCTAAACACAATCTTTCTAGGCACTTTGATGAATATCACCATAGGGATCCATCTGGTTTGATATTCTACGGCATTGACACTATTAAGGAACAATGGAGGGGAGGCAACAAGAAAAAACTAATTTCTCAGAATGAAACCAGATGGATACATCGCCTTGATTGCCTGGTCCCTAGGGGACTCAATGTAGAGATAGACCTGAACTGTTTTCTATCTAACTTTTAACTGCAGGTCCCCCTCAGGATTGTTATAGGTCTATAGGTGTAGGCCACATATTGTTGGTTGTCATTTTCCAGCCTAGGCATCCTTCCTTTCTGTATATACACATTAATTAGATTCTACTTATAATAAATTTTTATATTTTTTATGTATATTTTTATTCATAATTTTTTTTCAAAAAAATTTTTTCAATTTTTATTTAGGTTTTATCCACCCTTCTAGATGCTCCCTTTTTATACATAGAGGGCAATACCTATGAGGATATATTGGATAGTTTGGCCGTAGGCCCACTCTGTATGGTATATGCATGTAATACATCACATTTTGTATCTTCTATTTTTCATATTTTTTATATTTTATATATTTTATATGTTTATATTAATTTTTGATATGTTTATATTAATATATATTCCATAGCTTTAGGCCATTGGTCGTATTGATCTCTATGGGGGAATCTTTCTCTTCCCTTTTTTTCCTTCCCCTTTTTTTCCCCTTAATGCGTGCAACGTTCAGTTTTGAATTATCCACTCATATATGCAATTTATGTAATTTATTTTCATTTTTATTTTTATTTTCATTTTTATTTTTATATATACATTCTGCAGATTTATTGATTACCCTTCTGAATGTTTTTGTTAATGTACTTTTGTACCAGTGCATTAGAATTGTTTATTTGCTTTTAATATCCCTTTCTTCTCTTACTTCTGGCTTATGATGGAGGCGCCGTATACAACCAAACACAAGTAGTCTTCTTTTCACCCACTAGATGGCACTATGGATTTATTCCATCACAGTTGAGGGGCGGATCTTCCACCATGATTGGCCTCCTGGCGCCTCCATCGCATATATAAGACGTATGGAGTACCAAGATGGCCGCGCCTCAGATGACGTCTGATGACGAAACGCGTAAGGCGTGGCCAAGTGATACGCATACGTCTTGTCCTATTGTTTTTGCTTCCGGGTGTGGAACGAGCGGTGGAACGCACGCCACACCGCACTGTTTTCTCCCACACAGCCTGACTGCGAACCAGGCAGTGGGACATTGTTAGTCTGATTTTAGTATATTCAATAAAGCCTTTTATTTTTTATGGAATTACGCGATGGGATTCATTTTTATTTTTTATGGATGTGCTTGTGGAGATTGATTGGAGCCAGCCCGGACACCGAGAGTGGAGATCCGAATAGGAGCCCCTACCAAGGACCATAGCTGCGAGATACAGCTGACAGGCCAGATACCCCTGCAGGGGTGTCCCCCTTTGGTGAGTGAGGGCACATTGGGGGGCGTTTTGGATGACAGGAGGACTTCACGGCATTAAGATCATTGCTAGAATTTTAAAAGACTCACCATTTGCACCTTATGAAGAATTTTGCACCATAGGCCTTTTTTACAATTTACTTATATTCTGTGGGACATTTCTGTGGACTCTAGATTTATGATGAACTTTTAATTTTCTTATGTGCATTTGTGATTATAGATTTCAATTTTATTTATACACTACCGTTTTTTAGTTTATGCACTATTGATGTTTATTACGATTAATATATGATTTTAAAGATTTTTTGATAGTTTGTTTGGGAATTCCTTTCCATTCCAACAATTTTTTTGATTCACCCAGTTCTTGATTTATTTTTGGTTCACCAAGGAGCGAATACACGCTGCACTTTTTCATGAGGGCAGGTGTTGCACATACTGTAGTTTTTTTCACTTAATTTGGCTTTATCTTACACACTGTTATTTATGCGTGGGGTGTGTCACAGTTCACTTGATATACCACACTAGTCTTTTTGATTTTAGTGGAACAGCGCCAATCACCCCTGTTTTCTGACTCTATAAAAATAAAGTAACTACACATAGGGCCGAGTAACGGGGGGAGGAAACATAGTATGAGTAACATAGCATGCCTTAGTATAACCGTATGGGCTGATAAGAGATTCCAGGGTCATCCATTGTCCTTCAGCTAGGGGCGGAATGCCAGACCCAGTCAAGTTTGCCTGAATGCTTGACAATCTAGAGGCCCGAGCCTCAGGGGTAACCTTTGCATCTAAAGAGTAAACTTGAGCGTAACAGTCGCAGAACAGGTAATTTTAGAAGAATGAGAGACTGCTTCCCCAGAGGGAGATTGACGTTTATGGACATGTATCTGAGCACGTCATTTATGAAGAGCTCTGGCCAGCATTCTGCCGCATTTGTTACTGTGTTTATAATATTTGTGAGAAAGATAACAGCATTACCTGCTAACTTTATGGTCCAGCAGGCATGAAAAAAGGCCCCTAAGCTCAGTTAACTGTTTTACTGCCTGGGGGTCTCCGTGATTTTTATGCCGAAGTTCAGCCAGCTGAAGGTTGCCCAGGACCCTCTGAAAGTCTCCCTTTCTTGCTTCTAGATCCCTTTTAAATCAGTATGCCTCGCACCACTCCCTTGTGTCCCTTCCAGACCATCCCCTCACTTACATCATCGGTAGAGTTCCCCCCAAAGTAATACATGAGAGTATCAGAAACTTCTGCGACCACTACAGCATCATCCAAAAGATTTTCATTTGACCGCCAAAACCAGGCTCGATGGGTGCCCCGCGGCAAGGTAAAGGTGGCGGAGACCAAGAAATTTGACACAGGAGCCATGGATATGATCTCTATCTCTGTGCCCTACCCTAGGTTAACACCTATGCATATTTTAGTGCATTTTGCAGAAATGCACTACAGTCCATTTAACATGGTTTCCTATGGTACACATTCACAGCTATGCGTTTTGCAGCTGGTGCGTTTTTGGAAAGGGTCAGCGACTTTTTTTTTTTTTAGACTTTGATGGAATCACACCAAAAACCCAAGTTTTGTATTTGTGATGCGATTTTTGATGTGTTGTGCATTTTTATTTTTCTGTTTAAAACACTGTATATAGTTGGTTGCTAAGGAGGGGGCCTGGAAGCCAGCCGCCACGTCCTTAACAACCAATGAGTCATCAGCTGTCAGCAGGCTTCCCCGCTGAAAGTTGAATGTAAAAATAAAAAAGCGGACCAGACCCTTATCTGAGCATGCTGCCCTGTAGTTCAGGAAAGGGAGGGGATGAGCAAGCGCTCCCCCCCCAAACATACCAGGTCGCATGCCCTCAACATAGGGGGGTGGGTGCTCTGCACCCCTCCACCCCAAAGCACCTTGCCCCCATGTTGATGAGGACAAGGGCCTTTTCCCGACAACCCTGGTCGGTGGTTGTCGGGGTCTGCAGGCAAGGGGTTTATCGGAATCTGGAAGCCCCCATTAACAAGGGGACCCCCATATCCCAGCCCCCCCATGTGAATGGGTATCAGGTACATTGTACCCCTACCCATTCACCAAAAAAACTGTAATGTTAATAAAATACAGGAGCCTGGTTTTGACAAGTCCTTTATTAAATAAGACGCCCGGAGCCACCTTCTCCCGGAGCCGTCGTCTTTTTCTGCTGTGTTCTCCCGCTGAGCTTTTTCCTCGCCGCCGGTGTCTACTTCATCACTGCTGGTTACCTGCTAGAAAGACAGTTCCAGGACAAGTTTTTTTATAGCGGGTAACTGGTGGTGATGAAGAAGACAGTGGTGGCGAGGAAGTAGACACCGGCGGCAAGGAAGAAGACAGCTCCGCAGGAGAAGACAGCACAAGTAGAAGACGACTCCGGGAGATGACTGTTCCGAAACAAGCACCCACCCCCCCATGTTGAAGGCATGCAGACTGGTATGGCTCAGGAAGGGGGGGCAGCTTGCTCGTCCCCTCCCATTCCTGACCTACCGGGCGGTATGCTCAGATAAGGGTCTGGTATGGACTTTGGGGGGGGCCCACACCATTTTTTTAAAAAATAGCATGGGGGGGTCCCTCCAAATCCATACTAGACCCAAAGGGCCTGGGGGGGACCCCACGCCATTTTTTTCCGCACATTTTTTAAGGACATAGCGGCCGGCTTCCCGCCCCCCTCCTTTGCAACCATCTACATACAGTGTGTTTACAGAGCGTTTAAAGAGGAAAAAAAAACACAAAATGCATGAAAACTGCATGCAAAAACGTGGGTTTAAAAATGCAAAACGCACAACAAAACGTGTCTGAAAAACGCATTAAGAGTAGCCTGTTAGAAAAGACTAATTTAGCAACTATTCCTTTTCCTCTAGATCACAATACAGATCCAGAAGGTTTAAAATGTATGTTGTGATTGTATAATAAGAGCTATAAACCTGAAACAAATTCTACCTGTCACACGTTGAGTTTGTTGTTTCCCCCAGTACAGAGACCTCAGATACCTCCAGCGGTTACCGCTTATCCGGACAACTTTACTTGTTTTGCACTCCCAGGGAACCGTAGCGGGGTGGATCTTGAGTCACTACCCGATGACTACTGTGTGGAGAGGATTAACGTGGGCAATGGTGACTGGGTTGAACATGACATTCAGAGAGCTGATGTCTGGTGGATGTGTGGGGATAAGAAACTGTGAGCTAGGATACTGGCCAATGCCCGAGGGAATTGCTCTATGGTCCAGTTGGCTATACCCCTGAGGAAAAACAGAAAAAGAAGGAGGGCGCACTAACCTAGTGCATTACCACTATAAAACTTTATTGCAGCATAAAAACAGCAAAGATTATACTCACAAACGAGCTATTGAAGCCAGCTTTAAAAAGGGCGCAAATGCGCTGTTCTATGGATCGACACACCAGGACCTATTGCCAAGAGAATCAGACCGGTGCAAATGGCCAATGGCTAACGCGTTTCAGGGGAGCACCCCCTTCTTCAGAGCCTGAACGGGCAATGGCTAGTGCTAGACGCTAGGCAATACCTTGGTATAGGTGGTCGCACCACATGTTCAGTTCCTGGACACCTGAGCGCAGGAGAGATTTGTTTTGTATACCCCTGAGGATCCTGTCAGAACACCCGTGGACTAAGAGTCACCGACGGTATCAGAGGGACACCTCTCCCATAGGGTCATTTAACTCTCGGATCTACATAGATGAGCGCGGGCAGGGCCGATCCTAAGGTCACAGACGCCTGAGTGCAGAAATATTTCTGGCGCCCCCACATGGGCGTGGTCATCTTACCAACTCCTCCCCTTTACAAATGTTTCTATGGCAACAACTCAAACACAGAGATGTTCCCCTAAGAACTCTTCGTTACCCTAGGATCCTTCTATGATCTTTTAACAATAAAGAAAATACAGGAAGAGACCTGGAGCGGAGTCTCTCTGATGCACACAGAAAGGGCTTCTGTTAGAGAATCTGTTAGAAAGAGCCCCCAGACATAGTACAGGAGATAATCAGAGACTGCAGACATGTTACAAGAGATGGTCAGAGACTGCAGACATGTTACAAGAGATGGTCAGAGAATGCGGACATATTACAGGAGATGGTCAGAGACTGGAGATATAATACAGGAGATGGTCAGAGACTGCAGATATAGTACAGGAGATGGTCAGAGACTGCAGACATACTACAGGAGATGGTTAAAGACTGCACACATACTACAGGAGATGGTCAGAGACTGCAGACATGAAACAAGAGATGGTCAGAGACTGCAGATATGTTACAAGAGATGGTCAGAGACTGCAGCTCCTATAGACGTTAGTAAATAATGGCCGATCGGCCCTCTCACCTGACCCAGCGATACAGCAACAACGCTTCCTCTGATCAGGAGTCAGCTCACTCTGAATTGCCCGTGGTGACTCCGCTGGGTAGAGCCCAGATCTATATTCTGGTAATGACTCCATTCCTTTCTCCACCAGGGATGGCGCCAGGCTGTGTGGCTTTCCCTCATGTGGCGCAGGGCAGTGGGGTTCTCTCTCTGGTGGTGTTCCCTCAGCACTGTCCTCTCCCTCTGGAGTCCTGGGTGCACTTCCCTAAAAGCTTTCCTGGGCTCCTTGCTCTCTCTCTCCCATTCAGCTGAGCATGCTGTGTGGGCTGCAGTTTCTGTGTTACAGTGGGGCTGCCAGTCCTTGGGACTACATGTCCCACAATCCTCTTCTTTGCTCCTTTTTTTTCTTCCCTGGCCGATAGAAAGGCGGGGGAAGAAACATAGTGTGCCACTCACTAGTACAGCAGCGCGTGCGAGAGGGGAAACGAGCCTGCGGCTGCAGTGGCGTCGCTAGGGTTGGTGTCACCCGGTGCGGTAAAACATGATATCACCCCCTCCACCAACTATAGTCGCCCCTCAGTACAGACCCCCCTCCACTAAGTATAGACCCCCCTCCGTCAGTGCAGACCCCCCACTAAGTATAAACACCTCCCTCAGTATAGACCCCCCCAGGACAAAACACCCCCCTTTATTATAATAGACCCCCCTCAGGACAAGCCATCCCCTTCATTAGTACAGAACCCCCCAGAACAAACCACCCCCTCCATTAGTACAGACTCCCCCAGGACAAACCACCCCCCTCCATTAGTACAGACCTCCCAGGACAAACCACCCCCCCTACATTAGTACAGACCCCCCTCAGGACAAACCACCCCCTCCATTAGTACACACCCCCCCAGAACAAACCACCGCCCTACATTAGTACAGACCCCCCCAGGACAAACCACCCCCCTCCATTAGTACAGACCAACCCAGGACAAACCACCCCCCTACATTAGTACAGACCCCCCTCAGGACAAACCACCCCCTCCATTAGTACAGACCCCCCCAGGACAAACCACCCCCCCTACATTAGTACAGACCCCCCTCAGGACAAACCACCCCTTCCATTAGTACAGACCCCCCCAGAACAAACCACCCCTCCTACAATAGTACAGACCCCCCAGAACAAACCACCCCCTCCATTAGTGCAGACCCCCCACCCCCAGGACAAACCATCCCCCTCCATTAGTACAGACCCCCGTGACAAACCACCTGCCCCCTTCCATTAGTATAGACCCCCCCAGACAAACCACCCCCCTACATTAGTACAGACCCCCAGGGCAAATCACCCCCGCCCCTACATTAGTACAGACCCCCCAGGACAAATCACCCCCCCACATTAGTTTAGACCCCCAAGGACAAATCACCCCCTACATTAGTATAGACCCCCCAGGACAAATCACCCCCTGCATTAGTATAGACCCCCCAGGACAAACCACCCCCCTACATTAGTACAGACCCCCCAGGGCAAATCATCCCCCCTACATTAGCACAGACCCCCCATGACAAATCACCCCCCCTACATTAGTACAGACGCCCCAGGACAAATCACCCCCCCTACATTAGTACAGAACCCCATGACAAATCACCCCCCCACATTAGTACAGACCCCCCAGGACAAATCACCCCCCCTACATTAGTATAGACCCCCAGGACAAACCACCCCCCCTACATTAGTACAGACCCCCAGGACAAATCACCCCCCCACATTAGTACATAACCCCCGGGACAAACCACCCCCCCTACATTAGTACAGACCCCCAGGACAAATCACCCCCCTACATTAGTACAGACCCCCCAGGACAAACCACCCCCCTACATTAGTATGGACCCCCCAAGACAAATCACCCCCCCTACATTAGTACAGACCCCCAGGACATATCACCCCCCCTTCATTAGTACAGACCCCCCAGGACAAATCACCCCCCCTACATTAGTACAGACCCCCAGGACATATCCCTCATGTGGCGCAGGGCAGTGGGGTTCTCTCTCTGGTGGTGTTCCCTCAGCACTGTCCTCTCCCTCTGGAGTCCTGGGTGCACTTCCCTAAAAGCTTTCCTGGGCTCCTTGCTCTCTCTCTCCCATTCAGCTGAGCATGCTGTGTGGGCTGCAGTTTCTGTGTTACAGTGGGGCTGCCAGTCCTTGGGACTACATGTCCCACAATCCTCTTCTTTGCTCCTTTTTTTTCTTCCCTGGCCGACAGAAAGGCGGGGGAAGAAACATAGTGTGCCACTCACTAGTACAGCAGCGCGTGCGAGAGGGGAAGCGAGCCTGCGGCTGCAGTGGCTTCGCTAGGGTTGGTGTCACCCGGTGCGGTAAAACATGGTATCACCCCCTCCACCAACTATAGTCGCCCCTCAGTACAGACCCCCCTCCACTAAGTATAGACCCCCCTCCGTCAGTGCAGACCCCCCACTAAGTATAAACACCTCCCTCAGTATAGACCCCCCCAGGACAAAACACCCCCCTTTATTATAATAGACCCCCCTCAGGACAAGCCATCCCCTCCATTAGTACAGAACCCCCCAGAACAAACCACCCCCTCCATTAGTACAGACTCCCCCAGGACAAACCACCCCCCTCCATTAGTACAGACCCCCCAGGACAAACCACCCCCCCTACATTAGTACAGACCCCCCTCAGGACAAACCACCCCCTCCATTAGTACACACCCCCCAGAACAAACCACCGCCCTACATTAGTACAGACCCCCCCAGGACAAACCACCCCCCTCCATTAGTACAGACCAACCCAGGACAAACCACCCCCCCTACATTAGTACAGACCCCCCCAGGACAAACCACCCCCCCCTACATTAGTACAGACCCCCCTCAGGACAAACCACCCCTTCCATTAGTACAGACCACCCCTCCTACAATAGTACAGACCCCCCAGAACAAACCACCCCCCTCCATTAGTGCAGACCCCCCAGGACAAACCATCCCCCTCCATTAGTACAGACCCCCATGACAAACCACCTGCCCCCTTCCATTAGTATAGACCCCCCCAGACAAACCACCCCCCTACATTAGTACAGACCCCCAGGCCAAATCACCTCCGCCCCTACATTAGTTTAGACCCCCCGGACAAATCACCCCCCCCTACATTAGTATAGACCACCCAGGACAAACCACCTCCTCTACATTAGTACAGACCCCCCAGGACAAATCACCCCTCTACATTAGTTTAGACCCCCCAAGGACAAATCACCTCCCCTACATTAGTACAGACCCCCCAGGACAAATCACCCCTCCACATTAGTTTAGACCCCCCAGGACAAATCACCCCCTACATTAGTATAGACCCCCCAGGACAAATCACCCCCCTGCATTAGTATAGACCCCCCAGGACAAACCACCCCCCTACATTAGTACAGACCCCCCAGGGCAAATCATCCCCCCTACATTAGCACAGACCCCCATGACAAATCACCCCCCCTACATTAGTACAGACGCCCCAGGACAAATCACCCCCCCTACATTAGTACAGAACCCCATGACAAATCACCCCCCCACATTAGTACAGACCCCCCCAGGACAAATCACCCCCCCACATTAGTATAGACCCCCCAGGACAAACCACCCCCCCCTACATTAGTACAGACCCCCAGGACAAATCACCCCCCCACATTAGTACATAACCCCCGGGACAAACCACCCCCCCTACATTAGTACAGACCCCCAGGACAAATCACCCCCCTTCATTAGTACAGACCCCCCAGGACAAATCACCCCCCCCTACATTAGTACAGACCCCCAGGACATATCACCCCCCTACATTAGTACAGACCCCCCTCCATTAGGCTAATTAAAAACACCCAGGCGGCAGCTGGAGAGGAGAGGACGGTGTGCAGCTGTGCCGCCCGGGTGGATAACAGAGCTCAGGCTTGGGCAGCAGGCGGGACTCGGAGTTACACACAGGAGAAGTGGAACATGTCGGGCTCGGGCCGCCCCGCCCCCCCCCACCGTGACGTCACTGCATGGCCGCGGCTGGTCTCTCTCTGAACACAGAGACAGCTGCTCCAGTCTCTGGCTGTCTCGCTCTCCTCCTCTGACAGGAGGAGGGAGGGAGGATGGTGGGCACAGCAGCGGCAGTGGCGGTGACCGGCGGAGAGAGCCGCCTATGGACAAGGAGAGGAGGAGGGAGAGGAGCACTCTGGCGCTTCAGCGGACAGCGCCCCCACCTCTGTGGCGCCTGGGTGCACTGCACCCCGGCCAGGATCGACCCTGAGCGCGGAGTGCTGGATGAGTTTAGGGCCAGGAATCAGGTGACAGCTGGGTTTGAGTCTCTTCTCTGGTGGGTGACTATAGATAAAGATGTTGACTGGATTAACTATATATACTATAACCAACAACGATTTGTAAAATATACTAGAGATGCTGTGAAGGGCCTAGCAGAACAGTTGGCCACCACATCTCTAATGGCATGGCAGAACCGAATGGCCTTAGATATGGTCCTAGTTGAAAGAGGAGGGGTATGCAAAATGCTTGGTAGCATGTGTTGCACCTTTATCTCTAACAATACAGCTCCTGGAGGGACCGCGACCAGAGCCTTGGAAGGACTGACTGCTCTATTGAATGAATTAGCGGAAAACTCAGGTATTAATGATCCATTTACAAACTGGCTTGAAGGATGGTTCAGTAAGTGGACTGGATTTATCTCATCATGTTTGATCTCAATTGCTGTGGCTTTGGCTGTTTTGGTCACTTGCGGATGCTGCTGCATTCCCTGTATTCGAGGACTTTCACAAAAACCAATTGAAACCGTAGTCTCAAGAACGATGTATCAAGCCCTTCCTACCTCTGAGGAGACCTACGTGGACATTGAAGCTTAACTTAATGACATACAGAACGAAAGTGTATAACACAGGGACTATCATCGAAATGTGTTGAGATAAAATAGTCACACAAGAGGAGGGAATGTTAGAAAAGAGACTTTTCTTAAGATGACTTCTGAGCACATTGTTGTATTAACTTGCTATATCGTTTGCTTTAACTAACTCCATAGTAAGTTGTAGGATGATTAGGCTTAACCATATATGGTAGAACAAGACTGTACAGGAAACGCTAATTAGCCAAATAAAGTACCATTTTGTACCAGGCACGCTATCTGTGTTTCCTCAGCCAATAGAAGCGTTATGGCTATATTATTGTAGATATTAGGAGGGGGAAGTACATCTCTTTGTGTGATTCTTACTGCATCTTTTGGCTTGTAAGCATCATCCTTTTGTGTGACTCATCTGAAATAAATTGTCTGCTTTTCAATACATCTGGAGTTCGACTGATCACAAGAGAAGAGTAATCCTAACACAGCTGCATAGATGTTAACCTAGACTTAGGGAGTATCTAGCTGGCCCTCCCTTCTCTACTATTTTTTTCCCCTTTTCTTCATTCACTCTTTTCTCAGTTTCCCTTTATTTTTCTTTGGTTGGTAATGTTCATTTAAAAAATCAGGATACTTTTTCCTTGGACAATCTTGCCTTGTACCTTGTTTCTGGTGAACCTCTAACTCTTTAAACCTCACAAGAACCTCCTTCTTAGAACAATGTACAATGTGGAAATTCAGCAATGCTGAACCAACGTCATTCCTGCCCAGCCAATGAAAGCGCCCGGCGTTCAAAGCCTTGAAAACGGATGCTCGAAATGTCAGCGGCCGGGGGGAGCTCCAAAAAGTCACATTTCTGGAGCCAAGGTGGGTATAGTTCCACTTGAAGCTATGCATTTGCATTACCTGTTTGCCAGATTATTCTGAGAATACCAAACATTATTGGGCGTTCGTGGCTTCTAGGGTCATCCATTATTCTTCAGCTAGGGGCGGAATGCCAGACCCAGTCAAGTATGCCTGAATGCTTGACATTCTAGAGGCCTGAGCCTCAGGGGTAACCTTTGCATCTAAAGAGTAAACTTGAGCGTAACAGTCGCAGAACAGGTAATTTTAGAAGAATGAGAGACTGCTTCCCCAGAGGGAGATTGAATGGACATTTTATGGACATGTATCTAAGCATCGCACCAAAAACCCAAAGATTTGTATTTATGATGCGATTTTTGATGTATTTTGCATTTTTATTTTTCTGTTTAAAACACTGTATATAGTTGGTTGCTAGGGAGGGGGCCGGGAAGCCAGCCGCCGCGTCCTTAACAACTGATGAGTCATCAGCTGTCAGCTGGCTTCCCCGCTGAAAGTTGAATGTAAAAAGAAAAAAGCGGCATTGGGGTCCCCCCATAGTCCATACCAGACCCTTATCTGAGCATACTTCCCTGTAGTTCAGGAAAGGGAGGGGATGAGCAAGCGCCCCCCCCCCGAAACATACCAGGCCGCATGCCCTCAACATGGGGGGGTGGGTGCTCTGTGCCCCCCCACCTCAAAGCACCTTGCCCCCATGTTGATGAGGACAAGGGCCTTTTCCCGACAACCCTGGTCAGTGGTTGTCGGGGTCTGCAGGCAAGGGGTTTATCAGAATCTGGAAGCCCCCATTAACAAAGGAACCCCCATACCCATTCACCAAAAAAACTGTAATGTTAATAAAATACAAGAGCCTGGTTTTGACAAGTCCTTTATTAAATAAGACGCCCGGAGCCACCTTCTCCCGGAGGCCGTCGTCTTCTTCTGCTGTGTTCTCCCGCTGAGCTGTCTTTTTCCTCGCCGCCGGTGTCTACTTCATCACTGCTGGTTACCTGCTAGAAAGACAGTTTCAGGACAAGACAGTTTTTTTTATAGCGGGTAACTTGTGGTGATGAAAAAGACAGTGGTGGCGAGGAAGTAGACACCGGCGGCGAGGAAGAAGACAGCTCCGCAGGAGAAGACAGCACAAGAAGAAGACGACTCCGGGAGATGACTGTTCCGAAACAAGCACCCACCCCCCTATGTTGAAGGCATGCGGCCTGGTATGGCTCAGGAAGGGGGGCAGCTTGCTCGTCCCCTCCCATTCCTGACCTACCAAGTGGTATGCTCGGATAAGGGTCTGGTATGGAATTTGGGGGGGGGGGGGGGGCCACACCATTTTTTTTTAAATCGCATGGGTGGGTCCCTCCAAATCCATACTGACCCAAAGGGCCTGGTATGGACCTTGGGGGGGACCCCACGCCGTTCTTTTTCGCAAATTTTTTGGCCATTTTTTTTTTTTTTTTACATCCAGCTTTCAGTGTGGAAGCCCGCTGACAGCTGATGACCCATTGGTTGTTAAGGACATGGCGGCCGGCTTCCCGCCCCCCTCCTTTGGAACCAGCTATATACAGTGTGTTTACAGAGCATTTAAAGAGAAAAAAATACAAAATGCATGAAAACTGCATGCAAAAACATGGGTTTAAAAATGCAAAATGCACAACAAAACGTGCCTGAAAAACGCATTAAGAGCAGCCTGTTAGAAAAGACTACATTTAGCAACTATTCCTTTTCCTCTAGATCACAATACAGATCCAGAAGGTTTAAAATGTATGTTGTGATTGTATAATAAGAGCTATAAACCTGAAACAAATTCTACCTGTCACACGTTGAGTTTGTTGTTTCCCCCAGTACAGAGACCTCAGATACCTCCAGTGGTTACCGCTTATCCGGGCAACTTTACTTGTTTTGCACTCCCAGGGAACCGTAGCGGGGTGGATCTTGAGTCACTACCCGATGACTACTGTGTGGAGAGGATTAACATGGGCAATGGTGACTTGGTTGAACATGACATTCAGAGAGCTAATGTCTGGTGGATGTGTGGGGATAAGAAACTGTGAGCTAGGATACTGGCCAATGCCCGAAGGAATTGCGCTATGGTCCAGCTGGCTATACCCCTGAGGATCCTGTCAGAACACCCGTGGACTAAGTCACCGACGGTATCGGAGGGACACCTCTCCCATAGGGTCATTTGACTCTCGGTTCTACATAGATGAGCACGGGGGGTGCTGGATGAGTTTAGGGCCAGGAATCAGGTGACAGCTGGGTTTGAGTCTCTTCTCTGGTGGGTGACTATAGATAAAGATGTTGACTGGATTAACTATATACAGTATACTATAACCAACAACGATTTGTAAAATATACTAGAGATGCTGTGAAGAGCCTAGCAGAACAGTTGGCCACCACATCTCTAATGGCATGGCCGAACCGAATGGCCTTAGATATGGTCCTAGTTGAAAGAGGAGGGGTATGCAAAATGCTTGGTAGCATGTATTGCACCTTTATCTCTAACAATACAGCTCCTGGAGGGACCGCGACCAGAGTCTTGGAAGGACTGACTGCTCTATCGAATGAATTAGCGGAAAACTCAGGTATTAATGATCCAAAAAATCAGGATACTTTTTCCTTGGACAATCTTGCCTTGTACCTTGTTTCTGGTGAACCTCTAACTCTTTAAACCTCACAAGAACCTCCTTCTTAGAACAATGTACAATGGGGAAATTCAGCAATGCTGAACCGACGTCATTCCTGCCCAATGAAAGCGCCCGGCGTTCAAAGCCTTGAAAATGGCTGCTCGAAATGTCAGCGGCCGGGGGGGAACTCCAGAAAGTCACATTTCTGGAGCCAAGGTGGGTATAGTTCCACTTGAAGCTATGCATTTGCATTACCTGTTTGCCAGATTATTCTGCGAATACCGAACATTATGGGGCGTTCGCGGCTAATTTGAGCGCCGGGGTACGCCCCATAATGCACTGCGAGACTTGAATGGAATAGAAACCCATATGATCCTCTGCCACAGGATGTAATGGTTTACGATGAACAGCAAACACAGCACTAGAACCTTTAAGCCGACCTGGCAGTACTATGCGGTAGGAGTACTTTAGGATACGTCCTCCAACTGAGTCACCAGGCCCCTCTCCAGACCAGCGCTCTGCATGATCCTTCCATGACGGGTCCTCCCCTGGGATCTTCTCAGCTGTCCAGCTTCTTCACATAGGATAGACAGGCCAGGACCATTCCCTTGCCGCTGCGGTAGGCCCCAGACAGGCTTCTGGGCCCACCCACACGCTGCAGCAACGTGGTCCTTCCGATCGGAGGACCACGAGGTAGTACTCCTAGCACATACCTGTCGGCCAGGAGGGCCAGCAGGTGGAACGAAAGACCCTAAACATGGCGTCTGTTCCATAAATACCCTCTCCCAGAATGCAACTCGGAGGACCACCTCCAACGAGTTATCTCCAGGACAAAGGAGCACTCATGCGCTTCAACGTGTTGCTTTTCCAACACCGACCCATGGTGACAACGACACCCACAGGCACAGTGTGAAACTACATGCAACACAGCCAAACTGGAACAGAGGCAAATCTGACTATGTATGAACAGATGACCCACTAAATTTACCTATAAGCGGCAGATTGAAAATCTACCAGCGCTACATTTCTAATTGCCTTTATGGTATTAAAAGAGCTGTCACCAGTCTATCATCATACTGCAGGGGCTGTTTTTCGTATTCATCTAATAATGCTTTCTATCTAATGTCTATCTGTTTCATTCATGCAGATCATCCCTGCAGGTCTTTGCACACTAGATGAGGGCTCTATTTGCCGTACTGGCCAGTTCTATGTGTACTGCAGTACGTGCGATGTGTGACTTTTGACCGATCTTTCTTTTCTTCGCTGTCTGTGACTGTTTTTGTTTTTGCATCTGGATGTCTGGTGCGTGTGCGCGCCTCGCTTGCTACGTTGCCTGGGCGGACGCTCTTATGTGTTCCCCTCGGGTTCGTTGTGCTATTTGCACATGCTCACAAACGCACAAGGCCTCATCTTCTGCCTACATTGCCCATAAGTCTTTGCTGTGATTGCGTCACATGATTTTTATGACACTCAGCTGCTATACCCTTCACCATATAAACAGCCCTCAGACTTAGTTGAGCTCCGAGTGCAGGATTTGTCTGTCTCCTAGGGGCATGCTTTTTACATGAACTGCTGACGTAAGTACTTCACTACCCATATTGAGACACATACTTTTCTCTATCCTATTATTTTGTTCGATAACTTTATATTTATATATTCGATTGTTATATTTATAGACACAGCGACCGGCTGTCAAGCTTAGCTTACTTAGCTACTAGCATTGCTGAAGCTTAATTCAGCACATAAGTCTCATGTATTGCGGACGCCACTCTAACCTTGTTGGCCTCTTCCTGACCAGGAATACAAGCTTTCTCTGCCCCTGCGCACAGACATAGCCAAATAAACTGTTTTTTTAGTAAGTTCTTTTACCCTTACAGAGTATATAACCCTGCCATATTATATTGGAAATGGTTATTTATTGGTTATATTTGTTTTTCTTTAATTCGTACTTTCAAAAACTCATCGCCCATCTAATTCTGGGTATATTTAGAATGTAATCCAAACCAAGGTACCTATCTATTTGTTCGTCCATGTCTTTAATATCTGCAAGTGCTCAACACATGTTCTTTTTAATACAAATCTGTCTTTGTATCAGCTGTGATTTTAATGGCATTGTATCTCATTTCAGATAGAGAGATATTTCTCTTATCTGTTTCGTGTTTGAACCTTGGCCGTGTCCTGAAGAAGCCTAACGGCGAAACGCGCAGACATACAAGGGCTCACTGCACTTAAACACAGATGCATATATATGCGATGATTATTATCTCCTTTTGATTATTCTATGTTATGTAAATTTCAATAAACTTATTCATTGATATTTTTTTTTTTTTTTTTTTTCTCTGCCACATCAGCGAAATTTGATTTAAGAGACATTATTTCAACTTCAAAAATCAAAATCTATCCCATCTCTTTTGTTCACATCATTGTGGCAGTCCTTAATGTTACTTTATTTATTCAGGAGTGACTATTGATTTGAGAAAAAAAAAAAAAAAAAAAAAAACTAAAAGCAACAATTCCTTCAATCGGACAGATTTTCTAAACAATAGTTATACAAATTACCGTGACAATTCTAAACCTTCCCCTCTCTCCCTCCATTCCCTCATCCCCCCCTCCCCCCCAGCGCCCCGTCCACCCCCATCTCCTCCTTCTCCCAAATACACACCACCCAAACTCCTTAGTCTCTTAAACTCTATCTATCCCATTTATACTCCAGCCATAACTTCCATACACTCCTATGTTTTTTTATGCTACCTCTCCTTCTATGCCAGAATTCCTCCTTGATGATCGTATCCTGGACCTCTCTTCTCCATTCTCCTATCGTTGGGGGATCTTTTTTCTGCCACCCCCGTGCTATAATTTTCCTGCCCTGAAACAGGCATCTTATAATTGCAGTCTGGGTGCCTTTCAACATATCGTTCATCTCAAATAGACTCAGAAGGCAAGTTCAAGCCTCCATTGCCAATGAGGATCCAAATATTGTGTTGATTTCCTCCACCAGTTTTTCCCAATATCTATATAACTTGGGGCAACGCCAGAACATGTGTAGCAGGTCCCCTCTCTCATCCCCACAACGCTGACATTTCGCATCCTGCCTCTTCCCAAACCTGAATAGTTTTACTGGTGTATAATAAAGTCTGTAGATCAAATATAAATGAGAAACCCCTTGTGATGGTGAGAGAGATACTCTTGGTCCCAATGCTAGATTGAACTTCCATTGTTCTACCGTTATTGTGCCAACCTCTTCCTCCCATTTAATTCTCCTCCTAGGCTCTACCTCTCCTTCCTGCCCCTCCTTGGTTAAACTCTTATACATTTCTGAGATCAACCCTCTGGATTCCATGCTGTTTACCAATTTCTTTAGCACGGGCATTTCACACCACTCTATCTCCTTGCCCTTAAATTGTGCCTCCAGGGCGTGCCTCAATTGCAAATAGCCAAAAAACAGTCTATTGGGCAGTTCAAACTCTTCCCTTATCTCTTGAAATGATTTCAACCTACCTGCCCTGTACAATTGCATCAAGCGATGGATACCCTTCCTATCCCATTCTTCTATTTTCCCCATCCCTCTAAGCTCCTTTAGATTTTTGTTGTTCCACAGCGGAGAGAACTCAGAGAACCCCACATATCCCAATATCTTTTTTACCGTCTTCCAGCATCTGATCATTAACTGGACTGTGGGACAACTATGTCCAAAGGATTCAGCTTCTACTGCCTCCACCTCTGTATCCTGGCTATTACTACTAGTCCATAAACTATTTCTTCCTGCCCTTTCTTCAGACGGGTTGCTGCCTCTCATAAACTGCATTTGGGCTGCTAAAAAGTAGCACCAGGGGTCCGGTAGTGCCAGGCCCCCCACCTCTCTCGGCCGCCGCAACACCCTCAAACCCATCCTGGCCACTCCATTCTTCCAAATTAATTCCCTGAATAAACTATCCAGCTTCCTAAACCAATGCTTTGGAATCCAGACAGGGGAGTTATGTAAAATAAATAAGATTTGTGGCATCCATATCATTTTGATAAGGTTGCATCTACCGGCGACCGAGAGAGGAAGACCGCCCCACACCCGGCTCTTCTGCTTCAATTTTACCATTAATGGTACTACATTATTTGTTATATACTGCCCTGGATCTCTAGTTATGTTTACCCCCAGGTATCTCATTTGATTCACAATTTTTATCGAGTTCACCTGACTTGGGAGCGGATTTACCAGGGGGTCTATCGGCAATAAGGCTGATTTATCCCAGTTGATCTTTAAACCTGAGAAGTGCCCGAATTCCTTGATTAGTTTCATGGCTGCTAACAGGGAGGTTTGTGTGTCTTTCAGAAATAACAGGATATCATCCGCATACATTGCGATTTTCTCCTCTATACCTCCATTTCTGAAACCCTGGATTTCCTGTGATTTTCTCAGAGCGACTGCCAGGGGCTCCAGTGCGAGGGCGAAGAGCAGGGGCGACAACGGGCACCCCTGTCTCGTCCCCCTCCCCAACCGGAACCACTCGGAGCACTCCCCATTCACCCTGACTCTGGCTTTCGGTTTGTCATATAAAAGCCTCAGCCAATTCACAAAGTTTGGGCCGAATTTAAACTCTGCCAATACCTTCCACAGATAGTGCCACTCAAGGCTATCAAATGCCTTAACCGCATCTAATGATAGGATCGCCTTATTGCCTCCTCTCTCCGTAGGTACTTGTATGTTACCATACATTCTCCTGATATTCATGCTCACCGATCTCTCCGGTATAAAACCGGTTTGATCCGTGTGTATTACTGTAGAGATGATTTTTTTTAACCTGTTTGCTAGGGCTTTGGCCAGAATCTTAACATCCGTGCATAATAGTGAGATTGGTCTATATGAGGCGGGATCTAATGGGTTCTTCCCCTCTTTCAAAAGAATCACAATCGTGGCCTCTGTCATGGACATAGGTAATCTACCTTCCACTACGGCTCCGTTCAGAACTTCTAATAATTTCGGGAGCAGAACCTCCCCATATTTCTTATACAGCTCTGCCGGTAATCCATCAGGTCCTGGCGCTTTTTGATTCGCCATTTCCTTTACCACTCCTTGTAACTCTACCAGTGTCAGCGGGGCTTCCAAGGTATCTCTCTCCTCCCTTGATAGCGGAACTATTCTTAGTTCCTCAAAGAACTCCCACATCTCCCCTTCTACATCTACCTGTGGGGCTTTATACAAACCTTCATAGTATTCTTTGAACACTTTCACCACACCAGGAGTATGTCTTATAATGTTCCCGTCCCCATCCCACACTGCTGGTATGGTAGATGAAGAGCCATTAGCCCTAGCTATTAGTGCCAAGGTTCTGCCCACTAATTCCCCTTCACAAAAAAATTTTTGTTTCTGAAACATTTTACTCTTTTCCTCTTTTTCCAGGGCTAATTTTCTGAATTCCTCCTGACCCTCGACCCAGGCCTCATATCTAGCTGAGGTTGGCTCCTCCCGATATCTATCTTCCACCTCCCTCACCCTTTCCCTGATTCTATGTTCCTTAATTTGTGCTTTCCTTCTAACATAAGAGATTTTCTGAATAAGTACTCCTCTAAGGTAAGCCTTCAGGGCATCCCAGGTTATACCTAACGGGGCAGATCCTTGATTCAAATTTATGAACTCTTTCAAATTGCTAACCAAACCCCCATCGTCCTCGATCACCTCAAGCCAGAAGGGGTTCAGTTTCCACTCCCCCCGACCAACACACCACCCCGTTTTAACTGAGAAAATCACTGGCGAATGGTCTGAGAGCCCCCTAGGTTCATAATCCATCCCATTCATCACTTTCAGAGCTTCTTCATTACAAAGCACCAAATCTATCCTGGATAGAGTGGCATGCGCCCTTGAGTGGCATGAATACTGCCTCCCCCCTGGATGCCACCTCCTCCAAATGTCCACCCACCCCACTTCCTTACAAAATTGGAGGAGCGGACTCCTGGATGCCCCTCCAGGAGGTGACCCTGTCGGGAGTCTGTCCAAACAGTTGTTCATGGTCATATTAAAATCCCCCATCACTATGACTGGCACCCCAGGTTTATCTGCTATAAAACTTATCAATTGATTAAGTACCTCGGTTTTAAATGGTGGAGGTATGTATACACCTGCAAGAATACAGTCCCACCCTTCAATATTGCAATAGAGAAAGACATACCGACCATACTCATCCATTCTACTCTGCCTGCAGGAGAAAACCAATCCGGTATTTATTAATATACTCACTCCCCTCGAATACGATGAATAAGTTGAGTGGTGCTGCTCTTGATAACTCCTATTCCTTAGAGTATCAACTGAGCCTTTATCTAAATGGGTCTCCTGAAGGCAGAGTATCCTAATACCCCTTGTTCTGGCCATAGAGAAGATAGCTTGTTTCTTGCAGACATCTTTCACCCCTCTTACATTCCATGAACACACCCTTATACACTTAAATTTATCTATTTTTGTGCCTACCATTTCTTGTGTCTATAGCTTAACTCAAAATAATTCTTCATTCTCAAAACTGTTGTGGTTACTTTTTGGTAATCTGGTGCCTTTACTTTTTGTGTAACTTCCATACCATCCCATCCATCCCACTCTACCCCCCTACCCCCCTCCCCCCCCCCCATATCCCCATCCACACAACCTCACCCCCAACCCTTCCCAACCCTCCCCCTCCCATCCCCCCCTCCCCCACCTGCCCCAACCTGGGCCCATTCCACCGAGCTTCTAAAGTGACCGTGATTAACCCTTAAACCTGGGTATACCTCCTTCCTCCTTGTGCGTTGCAACCTGAACCCATTTATCAGAGGGGAATTACCCCCAACATGCTTAATTTGTGTACAATTTTTATGACTGCTACCCCCCTACACCCACACCTCTAAAAAATGTATCCCTAGGAGAGGGGTGGAAAAGACAATACGTGAGGGAGAAGGGAGAGGGAGAGAAGAGGGGAGAGAAAAAAAAAAAAGCCAAAATAAATATAAATAAAGAGAACAAATAATCAATCTCCTCTCAAAGTGTACATCTGCCCATCAGACAGATAAAAAAGTGAAAAAATTCCCTAAATTCTAACCCCCTACTCCCCTCCCCTCTCCCTCTGGGGCTCTTCAACTGGCCGTAGCCCTCCCTCATTTTTTTCCAACCATGAAAACACCTCTGCAGGAGTGGTGAAAACTTTCACCTCCCCGTTTACTGTTACCCGTAAACGGGCTGGATACAACAGCGCATAACTGAGTCTGCGCTGCTGCAAACTTCGCTTGCACTCTATGAACTTTGCTCTCTGTCTCTGCAGTTCAGGGGAGAAATCTGGATATAAAGATATTCTTGCACCATTATATATAATATTTTTCATCTCTCTTGCTCTCTGGAGGATCGTAACCTTATCTCTGAAAAACAGCAATTTAATTATAAGGGGCCTTGACTGACCCCCTGAACGTGGGACCCTCGCGGCGACTCTGTGTGCTCGTTCAATGGCGAACATGTTGGAGAGTGCGTCCTTGCCAAACATGTCTCTGAGCCACCCCTCCATTAACTCTACAGGGTTATTGCCCTCACTCTTTTCAGGGAGGCCCAGGACCCTCACATTCTTCCTGCGTGCCCTGTTCTCAAAATCGTCCATTTTCTGAAGGCATGCATTTAGTTGTTCCTTCATCCTCTTAACCTCCTGTCTCAGTGGATTCACATCATCTTCCACCTGGCTGAGTCTCTCCTCTAAGACAGTGGTTCGGGCGCATACCTCCTGCATGTCCCTCTTCAACATGGCCAAGTCAGTTCTGATACCTTTAAGTTGATCTGCTAAATCCGCCAGTGTGATTTTACAAACATTTACTGCTAGGAGAATGTCCTTTAAGGATGGATCCTGCTCTTGTATCTCCTTATCTTTTAGTCCCACATTGCTAGGGCCACTCAGGTCCCTCTCCTTTTCCAGATGAGTCTGTGATGCTGAATCAGTTACTGTGGGCACATGAATTTCAGCTGGACCTTGACTTTTCCTCCCCCCAGGGTTACTACCGTGTGCCCCTTGAGCTTGTGCGCCCCCCACTTGGTTACCTTTTTTTGGTGTACAATTTGGCGTATGGGCGAAGCGCTCAAGCTTTGCGGCAGCACCTTGAGCCACTTTATCCTTGGGGCCTCGCAAATTATGCGCCCCAACTCCCTCCTGTGCTGTGGCCTCTTCTGATCCTTTCTTCCTGGTCATCTTCTCTCCCCTCACCCCTTGGGGCTTCCGAGAGAAAAGGTTATACCTGTTGTTTTAGTCACTGCCAAAAAAAAAAAAAAAAAAAAAAGATTTTTTTCCCTCTCTCAAACGGTATATGAATTTACTGTCTCAAAAACAGAAAAGCCTCCTCCAAAAAGAGCACCACAACCCCTGGGATGGGAGTACTGAGGGCAGTATCACAACGTCCACTCCAGCTTTAAATATGCCCCCTCCTGTACATCATAGCAGGAGCTCACCAAAAGATGTCGCTATGGGGGGGTTCCCCAGGTTTCCACTTTGCAGAAATGACACAGATGGATTTACCTTGAGGTACACAGTGCGGAGTGTACCTGGGTGATTCCTCCTTCCCTCCTTCTCCTTCTCCGGTCTGCTGCTTTGATCAGCAGCTTCCACCTGTCTGCAGACTCGTCCCCTTGTTAGCCAATATGAGCGCCCTGCTAGGGGATACGATACTGTGTGGTGCGGACTCCCGTCTCCGGGACAACCACGGCGGCGTCCGCTCGAACCTTGAGGCGGCTACTTGTCCCTTAAGTCCCCTGCCCTCCGACCGTCCTAGGTAGTGGACAAGCCTGCTATGGCGTCCTAGGCATCCAGCATGGATGACGAGCGGCGGGTGTCGGGAAGCGCAGCTGGGTCCAGGTTCTCAACGCCCTCCCCTTCCCCTCAACCTCCGGTCACGCCCATCCCCCCCCTATTCATTGATATTATTCTTCCTCTCCATTGTTTTCATAGCCTATAAAGTCCACCTTTTTGGTAATACTTAGTATTACCCCTGTTTTTGTCTCCATGTATCAATGCAAAAATTATTTTTTTTAAACGGCCGTTATTTCAGGAGCAGTGATTTTAATAATGCTTAAAGTGAAACAATAAAAATTAAATATTCCTTTAAATATCATGCCTATGGGGTGTCTATAGTATGTCTGTAAAGTAGCGCATCTTTCCCATGTGTATAACAATACTGCAGCAAAATTACATTTCTAAAGGAAAAAATCAAATTTAAAATTGCTCTCAGCTGTACTGTATTGCCAGATCCCGGCAATATACATAAAAAAATCATTGAAAAAAACGGCGTGCCCCCCCCCCCCCCCCCACCAGGCCCTTCAGGGCTGGTATGGATATTACGGGGAACTCCACGCCAACATTTTTTTTTTAAATGGCGTGGGGGTCCCCCCAAAATCTATACCAGGCCCTTCAGGTCTGTTATGGATTTTAAGGGGAACCCTGCGCCAACATAAAAAAAAAATCCATACCAGACCCTTATCCGAGTATGCAACCTGGCAGGCCGCAAGAAAAGGGGGGACGAGAGAGCGCCCCTCTCCTGAACCATAAAGATAAAAACACAGAAAAACTCATATGACATCTGAGGGGGCAGAGTCACCTATTTAGATCACCGGGTGGCCCCGCTCTTGCTTATATAACAGCTGTCAAAGCAAAAAGACGGCAGTCGCGATGACGCCTCCCATCGAGGTGGAGTTTTTGTGTTTTTCTTTCTATTTTTGGGGACCGTCGGCACCGTGATTAAAAATGGATTTACATCGCAGGACACTTTTTTTTCTTTTTAAATAAAGGAATTGTCAAAAACTGTCTCCTGTCATTTTTATCTTTTTGACACTTTTTTTGGTGTATGGGTAGGGGTACAATGTAAGATGCCAATACACTGCAATCTCGCAGTGCATTATGGGAGCGTACCCCGGCGCTCAAATTAGCCCATAATGTTTGGTATTCGCAAAATAATCTGGCAAACAGGTAATGCAAATGCAAAGCTTCAAGTGGAACTATACCCACCTTGGCTCCAGAAATGTGACTTTGTGGAGTTCCCGCCGGCCACTGACATTTCGAGCAGCCGTTTTCAAGGCATTGAACGCCGGCGCTTTCATTGGCTGGGCAGGAATGACGTCGGTTCAGCATTGCTGAATTTCCACATTGTACATTGTTCTAAGAAGGAGGTTCTTGTGAGGTTTAAAGAGTTAGAGGTTCACAAGGTACAAGGCAAGATTGTCCAAGGAAAAAGTATCCTGATTTTAAACTGAGAAAAAAGTGAATGAAGAAAAGGGAAAAAATAGAAGAGAAGGGAGGGCCAGCTAGATACTCCCTAAGTCTAGGTTAACATCTATGCGGCTGTGTTAGGATTACTCTTCTCCTGTGATCAGTCGAACTCCAGATGTATTGAAAAGCAGACAATTTATTTCAGATGAGTCACACAAAAGGACGATGCTTACAAGCCAAAAGATGCAGTAAGAATCACACAAAGAGATGTACATCCCCCCTCCTAATATCTACAATAATATAGCCATAACGCTTCTATTGGCTGAGGAAACACAGATAGCGTGCCTGGTACAAAATGGTACTTTATTTGGCTAATTAGTGTTTCCTGTACAGTCTTGTTCTACCATATATGGTTAAGCCTAATCATCCTACAACTTACTATGGAGTTAGTTAAACAAACTATATAGCAAGTTAATACAACAATGTGCTCAGAAGTCATCTTAAGAAAAGTCTCAGGGTTATTGTTTTTCGAATAGCCCGCTGAAAGCTGGATGTGAAAAAGAAAAACGGCTAAAAAATTTGCAAAAAAAAAAAACGGTGTGGGGTCCCCCCCCAGGTCCATACCAGGCCCTTTGGGTCTAGTATGGATTTGGAGGGACCCCCCATGCCATTTAAAAAAAAATGGTGTGGGGCCCCCCCAAAGTCCATACCAGACCCTTATCTGAGCATACCGCCCAGTAGGTCAGGAATGGGAGGGGACGAGCAAGCTGCCCCCCCTTCCTGAACCATACCAGGCCGCATGCCTTCAACATGGGGGGGTGGGTGCTTGTTTCGGAACAGTCATCTCCCGGAGTCGTCATCTTCTTGTGCTGTCTTCTCCTGCGGAGCTGTCTTCTTCCTCGCCACCGCTGTCTTCTTCATCACCACCAGTTACCCGCTATAAAAAAACTGTCTTGTCCTGAAACTGTCTTTCTAGCAGGTAACCAGCAGTGATGAAGTAGACACCGGCGGCGAGGAAAAAGACAGCTCAGCGGGAGAACACAGCAGAAGAAGATGACGGCTCCGGGAGAAGGTGGCTCCGGGCGTCTTATTTAATAAAGGACGTGTCAAAACCAGGCTCTTGTATTTTATTGACATTACAGTTTTTTTGGTGAATGGGTAGGGGTACGATGTACCCGATACCCATTCACATGGGGTGGCTGGGATATGGGGGTCCCCTTGTTAATGGGGGGCTTCCAGATTCTGATAAACCCCTTGCCTGCAGACCCCGACAACCACCGACCAGGGTTGTCAGGAAAAGGCCCTTGTCCTCATCAACATGGGGGCAAGGTGCTTTGGGGTGGGGGGGCGCAGAGCACCCACCCCCCCATGTTGAGGGCATGTGGCCTGGTATGTTTCGGGGGGGGGCGCTTGCTCATCCCCTCTCTTTCCTGAACTACAGGGCAGCATGCTCAGATAAGGGTCTGGTATGGACTATGGGGGGACCCCATGCCGCTTTTTCCTTTTTACATTCAACTTTCAGTGGGGAAGCCCGCTGACAGCTGTTGACTCATCGGTTGTTAAGGACGTGGCGGCTGACTTCCCGGCCCCCTCCTTAGCAACCAACTATATATACAGTGTTTTAAACACAAAAATAAAAATGCACAACACATCAAAAATCGCATAACAAATAAAAAACTTGTTGTTTTGGTGTGATTCCATCGAAGTCTAAAAAAAAAGAAAAAAGTCCCTGACCCTTTCCAAAAACGCACCAGCCGCAAAACGCATAGCTGTGAATGTGTACCATAGGAAACCATGTTAAATGGACTGTAGTGCATTTATGCAAAACGCACTAAAAAATGCATAGGTGTTAACCTAGGGTAGGGCACAGAGATAGAGATCATATCCATGGCTCCTGTGTCAAATTTCTTGGTCTCCGCCACCTTTACCTTGCTGCGGGGCACTCACTGAGCCTGGTTTTGGCGGTCAAACGAAAATCTCCTGGGTGATGCTGTAGTGGTCGCAGAAGTTTCTGATACTCGCATGTATTACTTTGGGGGGAACTCTACCGATGATGTGAGGGGATGGTCTGGGAGGGACACAAGGCAGTGGTGCGAGGCATACTGATTTAAAAGGGATCTAGAAGCAAGGAAGAACATCAGGCAGACTTTCAGAGGGTCCTGGGCAACCTTCAGCTGGCTGAACTTCGGCATAAGCATCACGGAGACCCCCAGGCAGTAAAACAGTTGACTGAGCTTAGGGACATTTTTTCACGCCTGCTGGACCATAAAGTTAGCAGGTAATGCTGTTATCTTTCTCACAAATATTATAAACACAGTAACAAATGCGGCAGAATGCTGGCCAGAGCTCTTCATAAATGACGTGCTCAGATACATGTCCATAAACGTCAATCTCCCTCTGGGGAAGCAGTCTCTCATTCTTCTAAAATTACCTGTTCTGCGACTGTTACGCTCAAGTTTACTCTTTAGATGCAAAGGTTACCCCTGAGGCTCAGGCCTCTAGATTGTCAAGCATTCAGGCATACTTGACTGGGTCTGGCATTCCGCCCCTAGCTGAAGGACAATGGATGACCCTGGAATCTCTTATCAGCCCAGACGGTTATACTAAGGCATGCTATGTTACTCATACTCATTCTATGTCTCCTCCCCCCGTTACTCGGCCCTATGTGTAGTTACTTTATTTTTATAGCCAAGGGTAGCCAAATTCCCCCAGAAGCCCTGTTGGCACACATTAGGGTGCTCCCGAAAGATGGCAAAGAACCTACCTTAGCGCAGAATTATCGCCCAATATCTCTGCTGAACGCAGACATTAAAATTCTGGCAAAGATACTAGTGAATCGCACCTCATGCCCCAGGTCATACATTCGGATTAAACAGGATTTATTGTAGGAGATGAAGCGCAAGATAACTATCCCAGATCCATTCATCTTATCAACTGGGCCTGTACCCAGGCCCTAGACCTTATCTCACTTTGTCTACAAAAAGCCTTTGACCGCGTAGATTGGTCATTCATTAGGGCAGTGTTGATGACTGGGGTTAAAAAAAGGTGTAAAAATAAAAAGTAAAAAAAAATTAAAGCGCCCCCATCCCTCTGTGCTCGCGCGCAAAAGTGAATGCATAAGCAAGTCCGTGCTCGCGCGCAAAAGTGAATGCATAAGCAAGTCACGCACACATATGTAAACAATATTCGAACCACATATGTGAGGTATCGCGTTAGAGCGGGAACAATAATTCTAGTGCTCTAACCAGGGAACCTGCTAAGCCGTTTAAAGCGTCACCTATGGAGATTTTTAGGTACCATAGTACGAGCGTGCACGATTTTAAAGCATGACATGTTAGGTATCAATTTACTCGATGTAACATCTTCTTTCACATTAAAGAAAAATTGGGGTAACTATTGTGTATTTTTTTTTTTTTTTTAATAATTTAAAAATAAGTGTATTTCTTTAAAAAAAAAAAAATTGTGTTTGCAAAACCGCTGCGCAAATACCGTGGGACATAAATTGCAACGATCACCATTTAATTCCCTAGGTTCTCTGCTAAAAAAAAAAAAAAATGTATAATTTTTGGGGGTTATAAGTAAACTTCTAGCAAAAAATACTGATTTAAACTTGTAACCAAAAAGTGAGAAAAAAAGGCTTCAAGTGGTTAAATGTGTGAAGCAATCAATTTCCTTCCTTTCTCCCTCAGGGCTAGTCAGTGTTAATCCTTCATTGGTCCCATGTATTCTCTCTCCACCCCCTTTTTCACATTTCTGCACCTTTTTCTTCTATTTAAACCCCCAACATGAGAACATCACTCACCTTTGCAGCATTCACTTACACAGGTGTGCATCTGTCCTCCTGAAACTTTCCAAGCAGTAAATCCCAGGTATGATGTCTTCTAATGTTCTACTTCAGGCATTTTCTTATCTGCTGATAGATCCTTTCCACTCTGAGCTACTTTGCCACTAATATGTTTTATTTTAGGTTTCCTTTTACTGCAACTTTATTTGGTTTCTGTTCAGCTGAGTCCATCTCAATTCTTAAGGAATGCTTTTGAGATACAAAAAATGACTTTTAAATCCTGCAAGGTTATTTAAAACACCTGGACATCTTCAAAAATATGGGGATTTGGTCCCACCATATGGTCATGTAGTGCTAAGCCCACTACTGCGTCACAGTACCCCATTATCAGTGGGTCCTACACTATCCATAGAATGAAAGGTCCTGCATGTCAACCATGGGAGACAAACTCCTCTTTATGGGAGAACTATAACGACTCCTCTTATAACACTGGTGGACACTAATAAGAGGTAATGAAAGGGGGGATCTGGTTAGGACCCTTACAATATACAACCAACAGACTTGGGGGACACACCCTAAAACTGCGCTAACATTCAAGATGGTGTTGCTAAAAGACCACAATTACAGCACACACATACAAAAATTGTATGGATAGTGTAGAACCCACTGATAATGGGGTATTGTGACGCAGTAGTGGGTTTAGCACTATATGGTGGGACCAAATCCCCATGTTTTTGAATATGTTCAGGTGTTTGCAGGATTTATGTGTGCGCTGTTGTCTATTTTGTACTGTTTACGGTCTTATAACAGCACCATCTTGAATGTGAATGCATTTTTAGGGTGTGCACACCCCCCCCCCCCCCCCCCCCCCCCAAGTGTGTTGTTTGCTTCATGTACTGTATGTCTATGCTGGAGTGAAAAAAATATATACATTTTTTTTTATGTCCCAGAACAGTCTTTTTTCAACCAGGGTGCTATGAGGTTTCTCCAGGGGTGCCCTGGCAAAATTCCTAAAAGCTTCCCAAAAATTGAATACAAGCCGGCAGGTGGATAAAGCCTTCTGAAAGCCACAGGTTTTCATTGTGCCCCATTACAACCTTCTAGCTGCAGGTGTCCTAACAGCCAATGGCATCAGTTAATAAGAAGCATGCCGGTCGTATATATAGTATCCTTGTTTTATGATTCCCCCCTTTTTTCACTGTCAAAAAAAAAAAAATTAGGACAGTGACACTATAATGTCTATTACAAAGAGAATCTCGAATCGCACGTAATTCAATTAGTCACCATCAACAGTATAACAATAAATCACCTTTGTTTAACCTTGAGAGAAGGTTGCTAGAAGTTACGAGGAATAAGGAAAGGGGAAGAGGTTTCCCGAAACATTGAGATAAGTAGATCGGAGATGTAGATATATTAGGAGCGGAGGAGCTCGGAGTCCGCATAGCACCTGGAGTGAAGGACAGGGGTATGTGTGTGCGACACCCAGGGTCCCCAAGTTCATTAAAACGAAGCACCTCGGTCATTGATGATAACTAGCAATTTTTTTCATGTATCATAATCTTATAGCATTCCTTAACCACTTCAATACCGGGCACTCACCCCCTTTCCTGCCCAAGCCAATTTTTAGCTTTCAGCGCTGTCTAAATGATTGCGCGGTCATGCTACATTGTACCCAAACAAAATTTTTATCATATTGTTCCCACAAATAGAGCTTTCTTTTGGTGGTAATTGATCACCTCTGCTGTTTTTATTTGTTGCTAAACAAATTAAAGACTGAAAATTTTGAGTATTTATTTTTTCCATTTCTGTTATAAAACTTTGTAAATTAGTACATTTTCTCCTTCACTGATGGGCACTGATAAGGTGTTACTGATTGCCATCTCCCTGGTGGTCCAGGGTGGCATACCTTTTGGGGTACCTTTGTGGGCATCCCTGGTGGTCCTGGGCGGGCATCTGCAGCCTCCTTCAGAGGCTCTTTGCCGAGATCGGTGTAGAGGTGTGTCAGACTGACACGCCGAACCACCGCCAGACCATCATTCTGCTATAGGCCGGGCGGGAAGTTGTTAACCCTCCCTTGCCTCTCCAACTTTGGGGTCACATTAGCTTAGTGACGGAGAGAACCTGAGGGAGAGGGGAAACATTGGAATACTAGTCGGTACCAGTGTGCAAAAGTGTATTTGCTTTGGAAGAATAAATCACCTCTAACATTGGGTGTCCTATGTGTGGATGGTGCTGCATTATGTAAACCTATTAGAAATGTTTTTACAGTTTGGAATGGCGTGCCCCAAGACTGTCTATAATTTTGGAGGGTGCCTTGACTGAAAAAAGGTTGAGAAGCGCTGTCCTAGACACAGCAATTCATTTAATTCCATTGGCAAGCTGTACTTCAAGTGGTTCTAAAGCCTAAACCTTTTTTTACCCTAATGCATTCCTTGCATTAAGGTAAAGTGTTTAAGCATCAGTATGTCCCCCACCCTCTTTTACTTGAGCTCTTTATTCTATCCAGCGCTGTCCACATCTTCTCTCCCCTCACTTCAATGTCTCTCTGGCTTTGCTGGGGCCCCATTGTCTCCTGCTGTTGTCGATCAAAGTCAGTGATAAAGGAGCGGGGGGGTGGGGCCCGGTAAATGGACACAGCAGCTGGGCTCGGGAGCGAGTACACACGTGCCCCCATGAGAAGCTTCCAGTGGGGGCACTGGACAAAGGAGGGGCCAGGAAGACAGTGGGGGACCCTGGAAGAGGCAATTGCAGAGCAGGTAAGTATAGAGATGTTTGTTTAAAAAAAAAATATTACTTTTACAAACACTTTAATATATATTAACTAATATTATCCTGCTTTTGTTAAGATATGGCATATCATTCTATTTAATTAGCTTTTACTGTTAGCTAATTGTTGTGACCTTCTGTATGTAAGATACTGTTATCTTAGAATTTGCCATTTACTGTAATACATACGTGTATATGCTCTTTGACATTTATATTCATTTAATTTATTTGCGTTATTTTTATATTTAAGTCCTTTCTTTTGCATTTTAGATGTATGAGTTTTGTATTTGTACTTGTTTTGTAGCTGTGATGAAAGGAGTGTGTATGGCCCCCAGAACACATTGGCTCTATTCTACTATGAATCAATTGTTTGTATTAAATTAACTTGGGCTCCATTCACACCCAAGTGTATTAATTTACTGGTATTTTTTTTTAAGCTTTTTTTTGGCAGCATCTTACAAGCTTTTTTAAAGCGTTTTAGAATTGGATTACAAATGTGTTACACAGCTTCAGGCTCCTTTCACGCTTGTACGACATGACAGTCGGATGACTGGATCTGACTTGAAGTCTGACATGTGTCCGACTTCAATTAACAGGGATCTGACTTTGATCTTGGACAATACCAGGCACTCTTTGGTATGAATCTTTAGGGGGAACTCCACGCACAATGTAAAAAAACTGCATGGGTTCCCCCTCCAAGAGCATACCAGGCTCTTCGGTCTAGTATGGATTTTAAGGGGAACCTGCAAGTCAAAAAACCGGCGTGGGGTTCCCCCCGAAATCCATACCAGACCCTTAGCCGAGCACATAGCCCAGCAGGTCAGGAAAGGGGGGGGGGGGGGACGAGCAAGCCCCCCTCCTGAACCGTACCAGGCCACATATCCTCAACATAGGGGGGTGGGTGCTTTGGGGCAGGGGGGCCCTGTGCCCCTCCAAAGTACCTTGTCCACATATTGAGAGCATGGGTCTCTTCCCAACAACCCTGGCCGTTGGTTGTCGGGGTCTGCAGGCGGGGAGCTTATCAGAATCTGGAAGCCCCCTTTAACAAGGGGGGGCCCCCAGATCCCAGCCGCCACGTGAATGAGTATGGGGTACATTGTACTCCTACCCATTCACTCAAAGTGTCAACATAAAACACAGTACACAGGTTTTTAAAGTAATCCATTAGGCAGCTCTGGGTTTTCTCTTCTGGTGATGTCTTCTGCCTCTGCCGGTTCTCCCCTCTCTGGGTCTTCTCAGCTGATGTTTTCTAGGCCTCTCCAGTTCTTCTCCCTCTGTCTTCTGCCGGTTCTTCTTCCGATGTTGACTTGATGCTCTCTCCCGCTCTAATGCTGGGTGTAAGGTGTGCCACTACTTATATTGGCATGAGGCGGCGTCACTGGGTGACGTCGTCCAGAGGCCTGCCCCTTATGATGTCACTGACCGGGCATGATGGGTGGTGATGTCATAAGGGGTGGGCCTCTGGTGACCCCGCCCCATGCCAACATAATTAGTGGCACACCACGCACCCAGCATTAGAGTGGGAGAGAGTATTGAGTCAACAACAGAACAGAGGGAGAAGACTCTTCTTCTGTATGTATGGACCCTGCACAGTAACACTTCCCTTTGTTGCATGCTGATTGTAATTCTCTTATGTTTTATTTCATTTACATAGTGGACGTGAGATCCTTTTCAGACTGTGACTGCAAATATGTGGGCAACAAATAGGTGAGATTACCATTGACCTGATCACACACGATGTATGGGGTCTATTCTCTGTGCACACTCCATGCAGGATAGGGAGAAGTAGATAACATTGTTGAACAGTAATTCTCAGCCAGAACCAGATTTGGAATATCTAGAGCTCAAGGCTACAAAGATTAACAGGAAATTATCAGATGAAAATATTGCAGTAACTTTACAAGCCTGCATGAATACATTTCTGATAAGTCATATATTATATTCGGCAATAATGTTTCAGAAACACCACCTTTTCTTAAAAAGCCATCCTTGGACTCAAGTCAGTGACTTTGCCTAGGATAAGTTGATGTCGTCAGTGTGCTGCAGGCAGGAGGAAGCATTTCCTCCATCTTCTCTCCTTCAGTAATCAGAATGCAATATTGTAAGTCACAAGGTGAGAGGTAAAGCAATAGGGGCTGATCTGTGTCTAACCTTTGCAAACAGCCTAAACTGCACTGGTAACTGGATTGGTCCAGTTTAGCTGAATAACTAGATATGTAGTGTGTTTGTAATTGATGGTATACTTATTGGTTTTGTAATGTAAGCATACTACAGTGTTTATAATAATCTCAAAAATTTTGTGTGGAGGAGCACCTGGCACCCCAACCGGATGCCTCCTGCCCTCCAAACCCTCCCAGCAGACCAGTAGCTAATACCAGCCTGTTACCCCAAGCATTGTATGCAGACAAGATATTGAAGTAGAACCAAAAGTAGTAGTTTTTTTTTTAACAGAAATAAGGGTTTTTTTTACACTTCATAAATGGGGGCAGTCATCACATGAACAGTGAAAAGACATATTACACATTGGGGTAAATATTCCACAGTGGTTAAGTAATGAGGTAAAGTCCACACAAGACTAATCACATCTTAGGAATCTCCAGGAGGATTAGCAAACAGAAACAATAGGTGACTCAATTAACAAGGGGAATGCACAGATAGGAGGCACACAATGGGAGAAAGACCTTTCACACCTAGACAGGATAGGCAAACATGATTACGCATAACAAGCAGGAGACCCCGGCATCAGGTTGTTTTGAGCCGATTGTAATCTTCTGTATTGAGTTTCTGAGTCTAGGAGGGGGTTGAAGCAGCCAAAGCTGTTTTGGGCTGTTGGTTCTTTACCCCCCCAACAAAACACAGAGGCCCCAAATCTGTATTTGGGTCCTCCAGTTCTCAGTCTGTGTGTCTCAGGGAGACATGGACTTGAATCCAAAGTAAAACTACTCTAAAGGTCCTCCAGGCACACACCTCCCAAAGAATAGAGCCCCCTCAAACGCCAGGGCCCATAGTCAGTAAGTAAAGGGCCACCCTGCAGTCCCCTGTCCCTGTTGGGTCTGTCACATGTTGACAAACTTATTTTGACGAGAAATAGTCTTATTTCCCTTTGGCCAAAAATTGGGGTAATTGCTCTTCAATTCATTAATGCAATTAGAAGCTACCTAGAATAAGAGTGATCCTTTTAAAATAAACATGATTGCTCCCAGTTGCTTTAAAGTTATTCTAAAGGCTGAAGATTTTTTTACCTTTTATGTATTCCATGTATGAAGGTAAGAAAACCTTCAGTATGCAGCTCCCCCCCACTACTTACCTGAGCCTCATCTCGATCAAGTGATGTGCATGAGAGCAGCTGTTCTCCAGGCTCTCTCCCTCCTCGTTAGCTCAGACACAGCAGTGGGAGACATTGGCTCCTGCTGTTAATCGCAGCCATTGATGAGGAAGTGGGGGGAACAGGGCTGAACCCCGCACTGTGTATTATGGACACACAGAGCAGGGCTCGGGAGCGAGCACACACATGTGCCCCCCCATAGCAAGTGGCTTCCTGTGGGGACACTCTGCAGTGGGGAGGAGCCAGGAGCTCCAAAAAGGATTAACCATGTGATCGGCTGTCCAATCACAGCCGGTCACATGTAAACACAGATGCCGGTAATCGGCTCTCCTCGCCTCACACTGACAGTGGTGAGTAGAGCCGATCAGCGGCATCTCCACGCTGGAGGAAATCTAGGCATGTAATCAGGGCGCTGATCATCAGTGCCCCGATTACAATATAGATCCAACAGTGCCACCCATCAGTGCCCATTAGCGATGCCAGTCAGTGTCGGCTATCAGTGCTGCCCATCAGTACCGCCTAGCCGTGCCCATAAGTGTGGCATATTAGTGCGTCATCAGTGACACCTAATCAGTGCCCATAAGTGCCACCTCATCAACGCACATCAGTGAAGCAAAAATATTACTTAGTTACAAAATGTACTGACAGAAACAAAGTAAAAAAAACTTTTTTCAAAATTTTTGGTAATTTTTTTTTTAATTTTTTTTTAGTAAACAATAAACAGCAGTGATTTAATACCACCAAAATAAAGCTGTGTGAAGAAAATGATAAATGTTTGTGTACAGTGTAGCATGACCACGCAATTGTCATTCAAAGTGACAGCGCTGAAATCTGGCAAATGGCCTGGGCAGGAAGGGGGTTAAGTGCCCGGTATTGAAGTGGTTAAATGGTAATCTTTCACCAATTTTTCTTCTATCTAGCCTGAAGAACAACTTGATCAAAAATTCACGCGCTCTAGGTGAGATTGTTATTCCTATTTGAGTGTATGAAAGAAAATGTGATTAGTTACATGAAGAGCTCAATGTTTGATATATAGGTTCTTACTGTACTTGTAAGGATACAAAATAAGCACTTTGTACGATTGTGTTGAGGTTCCTCTCCATTGAGGTTTGTTTCCCTGTACATACAATACACAATAATCCTGAGATCTCTGCAGACCCATCACTTTTGGTTTTTGTTTTGCGTGCTTTGTGTTTATGTAGAGATTTACAAAAAAGCCATGTTTACATTCTTCCCCACACACCCTCCCCCTCCTCCTGTATTCCAATAGGTGGGGTTTTCATCTTTAACCCCTATATTGTGTTTTTGCTTGGGGGTCTATACCTCAACCTGGAAAATATGACATCATTGCCTCTAGATGGAGCTGATGAGCACAGGAAATAAACATAGCAAATTACCATGATTATATATCACACGGTGCAATTTCAGATGCAACTTGAGTTGCACAGAATTGCATGACAAAGACGTTGTTTTCAATGGTGCCCGTTCACCCCAATGCAACTCAGCATGGCGTACTTTGGAAGAGGTTCCTGTACTACATCGGTGTGATTCCAGCACCATTTTGGCCCTTAAGAATATGCAAACATCCAAGTTGCACAACATAATCACACTGAAAATCGGATTGTGAATGTTGCCTTAAAGTGTTGCTAAACCCAGGACTCTGCATTCACTATATCTGGTCCCCCACAGTACACAGAACATGGAAATGCAATTATTTTAGTAAATATAAACTGCTAAATACCTTTTCTTATATAGCAGTCTTGTGACTTCTATCAGGTTAAAGCTTTTCATTCTCCCCTGATTGTCCTATGAGGTTGCAGGACCCCTGACCCTCTGTCTGGACAGTGCTGATCACATGCACTCTCCCAAGAGAAAAAAACCTCTAGCAATACACACCAAACTGAGCATGTGCAGAGCGCCCACACGGCTCTGTGCTCTCAGGAGATGGATTAGAGACCGGGGAGGATCAGAGGACAGGCTCAAACTGCCTTTTTACACAATGCAGGAGGATTAACCCATTAGGTTCCACATTGAGTATAACAAGCCTGCTTTACTGCATATACAGAGATTTTACTGTTGTGGGTTTAGTAACACTTTAAAGTAGTTCTGAAGGCAGAAGGACCCATCTTGATACAGCAATGTTGCACAAGAGGCTCGGCTGTCCGGGACTCTCTCTCCTCATTGGCTGAGACAACAGCAGGTACCATTGGCTCCCACTACTGTCAAGTCAGTGAGCCAATGAGGAAATAGGGGGCAGGGCTAAGACATGGCTCTGTCTGGACGCACGGAGCAGTGGCTTGGGTGCCCCCTATAGCTTGCTGTGGGGGCACCTGGCAGGAGGGAGGAGCCATAAACACCGGTGAGGGCCCCAGAGAAGAGGGGAGGGGGATGCAGGCTGTTCTGTGCAAAACCAACTGCACAGAGGAGGCAAGTATAACATGTTTGTAATTTTTAAACAAGAACTTAATGTTGTAGTGTATGAAGGTTGAAGCCCAAATCCAACATTCTGGGTTGTACATAATTCCATTCACCTGGAGGGGAGACAGAGATTGACTTTCACTGTCCAGTCACAGGCTGGGGATAGATCCGGGATGACTTGGGCTCAGAGGAAGTGGGAGGAATGATGATGGCCATCAGACTGAGGAGGATATCTAGCAGCAGAAAGGCACGGAGGGGGATATATCTGTATTGATGCTGAATATTACAGCCAACACTGGTTTTATTTATATATTTTATTGGACTAGTCAATATGGGGTTTATGGCTAGAGTTCTGCTTTAATTCCAGACATGGAAGTTATTAAAGCGGACTTCATGTGTGCCTAACAACAATCAATTTTATATCATAACATTTATATTGGTAGAAACATGACTTTTGCTGTTGTCTAAACTACATGTGTTTTCCCATTCTGTGTTCCCCGCTGTAGAGGATTTAAAATACTGGACCATAGATGAAAATGGTGGTGATAAATGGAAGGTTGAAGATTTGCCTGGAGGTGAAGGAGAGCTTTTTCCAAATCCATCTGTCACAAAATACTTTGTAACCTCTAACCAGTAAGGCCAATTTTCCTTCATTAATGTCATTAACACAAATGCTGTAAACTGTTTTTTAGATTTTCATTTTATACTTCTAATGGCACATGGGATGGTTGAACTCGGGGGGGGGTGGGGGGGATCCATTGAATACATCTCTGCGCTCGGCTCCTAATGGCCTGTTTGAGTTGGCAACTGTGTCTACTACACAAATTCCAACAAGTGTCAGCCCTGCCCAGTTATCCTTTGCTGGACTGCATAAAGCCTCCCCCTCATCTCCAGCACATAAGGGGGAGCTTTTACTTTCTAAATCATAAACGCCAGTATTCTCTTCCGAATAGCTCCAAAAGAAACATCAACCTACTCAGTCTCCCGCAGTTTAGAAAGTCACATATTCTAGGTAGTGGATTGGATTCTAGAGACGCTTATATAATATACTATATTACCGAAAGTATTGGGACACCTGCCTTTACACGAGCATGAACTTTAAGAGCGTCTTAGTCCATAGGGTTCAATATTGAGTTGGTCCACCCTTTGCTGCTATAACGGTTCAACTCTTCTGGGAAGGCTGTCCACAAGGTTTAGGAGTGTCTATGGGAATGTTTGACCATTCTTCCAGAAGCACATTTGTGAAGTCAGGCACTGATGTTGGGCTAGAAGTCCTGGCTCGCAGTTGCTCTAATCCCAAAGGTGTTCTTTTGGGTTCCTCCACCTCAAACTCCCTCATCCATGTCTCTATGGACCTTGCTTTATGCACTGGTGCACAGTTATGGTGGAACAGGAAGGGGCCATCCCCAAACTGTTCACACAAAGTTGGGAGCATTAAATTGTCCAAAATGTCTTAGACAAATGATTTGGACCAGTGCACAAAGCCAGGTCCATAAAGACATAGATGAGCGAGTTTGGGGTGGAGAAACTTGACTGGCCTGCATTGCTTCCAAAATGAAGAAAAGGTAACTCCTTTAGTCCACCTTTCTGACCACGTTTTATGTTCACCCAAAATTTTGGGTGTACTATGAATTGGTCACATTCCGAAGCCTCAATCATGGGGTACTTCTGCCCATAGCATCCTGTATTTTTATTTAAATTGCATGGATCACCCACACAGCTACCTTATCCACTCAGATAAGGCACACAAACATGTGAATGGAGAACCACCAGTCCCATCTGCTGCCATGAAAAAGGACTTGGAGTTCCTAATGGAGCACATGTCCAGCATTTACTTCTCCAGACCCGTAAATGAAGGTACATAATTCCTGGGGGAGTAGTGTGCATGAGGACCTGAGGCTGGGAAATAATCTGCTGAGACTTGAGCATGGCACCCACAATCCACTGATTGCAGTTGCAGTGCTTTGCTAATGAAAACAATAATGCACTTTTTTTTATTTAATGCACTTTTTTTTATTTATTTATTTTTTACATAAGGTGGGGGTATGCATTTAAATATTTTGATCTACCAAACAGCACAAGTCCGATATGGAGAATTTTTTTTTTAAGTCTACAACTAGGTAATTTCCTCTGTATTTGGGGGAGTGCAACCAGGTGTGAAAAGGAGATGTTTTTGGTAGAAGGTTTTGCAATGTATATAGATCATGTTGTATATGATTTTCTTGCGGTCCTAAATATGGAATAAAAAAATTAAAAATCTTTGCAGACCCTGCAAGAAGTCCCAGACTATTGACCTACTGAAAGAGGGGTTCACTGCTGATATTTTGGACAAAGCTCAACCGGCCATTATCGTCACAGACTGGTAAGTGTAATTTATAAGCTGATCCCAATCTACGGAATATCTCACATGTGATTGGTGGAGGGAGAGTTGTAGGATGAATCTTGTATCTGTGCAGAGCAAATGGGAATTGTGATTCAGCTGCTTCATAGATACTGTGGGGGAGATGGAGCGTTCAGAATCTGGTGCAGCTGTGCATTGTATCCAATCAGCTTCTAAACTTCAGCTTGTTCAGTTAAGCTTTAACAATAAAACCTGGAATCTGATTGGTTTCTATGTAGAGCTGCACCAGATTTTGCACTCTCCAGTTTTGGTAAATCTCCTCTCCTGTGTCCTGATTAAGGTTCTCCCTTTTTTCTCTCCAACATAAGAGGTAGATATTTTAGAGGTCAGATAGCTGGGTAAGAGTCAGTATATTTAACAGACCAAAGAGCAAAAAAGAAGTTGTTAGTTTACATACACTTTATGGTGATTGTAAAGGTTTCTTTGTTTAAAAAAAAAAAAAAAAAAAAAAAAAATGTTATACTTGCCTCCTCTGTGCAAGGGTTTTGCACAGATCAGCCCGATCGTCCACTTCTGGGGTGCCCCGGGGGCGCTCCTGGCCCCTCTTTATCTAGTGCCCCCATAGAGAGCCACTTTCCATGGGGACACTCCTGAGTCCTGCTGCGTCCATTGACAGACAGCAGGACTCAGCCCCGCCGCCCCGTCACTGGATTTGATTGATGGCAGCGGGGGCCAATGGCTCCTGCTGCAATCAATCTGTGAGGACCCAAGACAGCGGCTGGAGCCGCTGGGCTCATGCTCACTGGCTCAGGTAAGAAAAGGGGGGGCTGCTGTAGCACAAACTGTGACACTTTACAACTCCTTCAATAATAAAGAATCTATTTTATAAAAAAAACTGCGATGCAAATGTTTCTTCATTTCCTAAAACAGAACAAAATACCTGTAGTGTTTGGAGTATGCAATTTTTAGTTTGTTGCCTTTTGCCAGGTGAAAGTAAAATTCAATGCTAAGAGAAAAATAGCCACAAGAACATTAACCACTTCAGCCCCAGAAGGATTTGCCCCCTTAATCACCAGGCCAATTTTTGCGATACGGCACTGCGTTGCTTTAAATGACTATTGTGCGGTTTTGAGACGCTGTACCCAAACATTGATGTCCTGTGTTCCCCACAAATAGAGCTTTCTTTTGGTGATATTTGGTGGTTTATTTTTTGTGCTATTAGCAAAAAACAACAATTTTGAAAACACTATTTTGTACTTTTTTGCTATAAATATTCCCCCCCCCCTCAAGAAAAAAATGTAAATCTAATTTCTTCATCAGTTTAGGCCGATACGTATTCATGTTTGGTTAAAAAAATCAGGGTTTTTTTTTTTTGGACCATTGACATACAGCGATCAGAGCTAAAAATAGCCACTGATTTACTTATAAATGTCACTGGCAGGGAAAGGGTTAACACTAGGGGGCAATCAAGGGGTTAAGTGAGTTCCCTAGGTGTGTTTCTAACTGTAGGGGGATGTGACTGACTGGGGGAGGAGACATATATCGTTCCTACTTGCACACACAGATTCCCGTTCTGTCAGGAGCGATCGTGGGTGCCTGGGGGACATCGTGCCCGCTGGGCACGTGCATCGGCTCCAGGGACACGCTGCGTGCCTGCATAGTGTCTTGAAGAGCCAACGTAGAGCTATGGCGATTTGTGCCAACCTGCCACAGTATAACTGCGGTGGCTGGTCGGCTAGCGGTTAAACCATGAGGCCCCTTTCACACCAGCAGAGCGATTGGGTCCGCCTGTCTATTTTTTCAGGTGGACCCAATCGGACCACCCATTGATCTCTATGGGGTGGTGGATGTCAGCAGACATGTGTCCACTGGCATCTGATCCGATGCGGGCCGCTAAAGAAAACAGACGGATGGCGGATCGGAGGGAAACTGACATGCAGTCCGCTTCCATCCGACCGCCCCATAGAGGAGAGGGGGCCGTGTCTGCTCTTCATAGCGGAGCAGACACAGACCTGTCATCCACTTGCTCAGCAGACAGGCCCTCCACTGAGCAGGTGGATCCGCTAGAAAGGGGCCCAAGAGTTAAAGTGGTTGTAAAGGCATTCTATACATTAAGATAAAAAAACCTGTGTGCAGCAGCCCACCAAATACTTGCCTGAGCCCCATCTTGATCCATAGATGTTGCGAGAGACCCGGCTGTTCGGTTCTCTCTCTCTCCTGAATAACTGACGCACAGCAAGGTGCCATTGGCTCCCGCTGCTGTCAGTCAGTGAGCCAATGAGGGGAGAGGGCGGGGCCTCGGGTGCCCCCATAGCAAGCTGCTTGGACCCGAGAAGAGGATCCGGACTGCTCTGTGCAAAACCACTGCAACAGAGCAGGTAAGTAGAACATGTTTTACTTTAACCACTTACGGACCGCCGCACACCGATGTACTTCCTAAGTTTGAAGAAGACTATTGTTATGGCAGCAGCTAGCTGCCATAACCCTAGTATCCTCCTCTATAGCCAGCGGTCCGCTTTCCAATGTTCTCTGCGGCGGATTTGCCGCGAGATCCCTTTTATCGGCGGTGGGAGAGGGGACTCTCTTCCTTGCTGGGTATGGAGACGAGTGAGGGGAAGATGGCCCCCACCCGTCTCCATACCGTCGCTTCTGCCCATAGCTTTTTTTTTTTTTTTTTTTTTTTTTTTTTTTTTTGCTATGTTGCATTTTGGCTTGTTCTCTGGTGGTAAAATATGGTAGTAGCAAGAAACCTGCAGTTAGCTTAAGTGTTGTGTTTTTTTTTGTTTTTTTTTTTTGTTTCTTTTTACTATTTTGGGCTAGTTTTCTACAAAAACAAGAGCAATCCATTACCATTTACCACCACATGAAAGTCCAATTTGTCCTGAAAAGAAAAAATGCAGTATAATCCACCTGGATGCACAAGTTTAGTTTTACTAACACATATCAAAGTTGTAAAACTGTGCTTAGGCATTTAGATTTGATTTACCTTTAGATGGGAAGGAAGGGGTTAAAAGTTTGATAAAATATCATAGCTAAGCTGTAGTCTCCTTATATAAAGTTGTGGTAATGCCCTATGAAACTTTCTTCCCCTCAGGTATGCGGCTAGGAAGGACTGTGGCTGCCAGTATGAGTTGTTGGTCCGACTGCTTTCTGCAGACAAGAAAATCTTACAGGAGTTTCACCCACAGCCCGTGACCCTACCGCAACATTCTGATGGCCAATGGCATTATGTAATGTTCCAATTCCTCACAGATCCTTCCATAACGTTGCTTTATGTAAAGAGTTGCTGATGACATTTGACACATCAATATGTGTAAAATCTCATGTTTGAACAAATTCTGATATTTTGACCACTCGTAGCAACCCTTTCCTCCATTGCAGCTCTGTCTCTTTGGTGTCAACACTTTTGGGAAGGCTGGATGCCTGTGATCACACACACACACACACACACACACACACACACACACACTTTCCCGTGGTACGATATTTTGACCCCTGACACTCACTGACGGGGTTACTCTGACATAATGTTCTAGATGAGCTGCAATCTTCCACACAAAGTTCTGACAATTTTGTATCATTAGGGAGCAGCAGAAGGCAGAGGTATTTATTACCTGAAAGAGAACACTCACAGGAACCAGTAGGTAGAAAGGCTCATCTGTGTAATAGAAGTCACTGAGTCCCAGTGGTGTCCAAGAGACATCCAACGAGTGTCCGACAGGTTCTGTCCATGTATGGTAGTCTGTGTCAGACGACAGCGCTATTGGAAGATCTGGGGCCAGCCAGCAAGGGAGAATTGTGGGACCCAGAAGTGACATCGGCAGTGGGTGGGATGTGTTTCGGAGCGGCTTATTGCCCAGCATGAAGGAGCAGCCAATAGGCTGCTCTGAAACACATTCCGCCCCCACTTCTGGGTCCCGCATTCCACGCTGGTTCTCACAGCGGCGACTGCTCTTCCAGCTTCCATGGTTCTTCCTTACTGGCTGGCTCCAGATCCTCAGTGCCGCCACCTGACAGATATTATACATGGACAGAACCTGCCGGACACCCGTTGGATGTCTCTTGGACACCACTGGGACTCAGGCTCATCTGTGTAATAGAAGTAACTTTCTACCTATTGGTTCCTGTGAGTTTGATCTCCTTGAGGCAATAAATACTTGTTTATACTGCTCTTCCCTTTCGTTTCTACCAGAGAGCTGCTTCCCTCTCCTTGAAGTGCTGCTGAACTGTACATCTTGGGACCACCAGCCTCTTGTTTTTACCCCCCCCCCCCCCCCCCCGTCTGAAGCAGTGCTTTAGTTTATTCCCCCAGAGCGCCTTGTTTCTTTCTTTTCTAACTTTCTATAATTTCCTATTGTAACCCTTTTCTACATAAATTGTATGTGTAGCAACCTTTAATTCAATTTTATGTTAAGACTCTTCTCTACTTTCTCTTCCCATTTTTAGGTAACACACACATTCCTTAACTATGGACCAGGAGTGCGCTATATATCTTTTCAGCATGGTGGGAAGGACACTTTGAACTGGGCCGGCTGGTATGGAGTGCGAGTCACCAACAGCAGCGTCTCTATAGACATTTAGGGTCCAACTGCGTGAATGTGACATGTTTTCATTTCCTCTTCTAGTGTCGAAGGGCACTGCTAACCTGATTTTTCTATTTTTATAATACGATTCAGTCTAAGAATTGTAATTCAAAGCAGCGGAAATATGAAACATTACTGTCATTGTTCTGGTACTAGAGTGTCAATAAAGCATGACTCTCATCCTCAGACTTTTATTTATTCTACAAATAAATCTAATGGGCAATATATTATGCTTCAACAACCAGTTGACATGAAGGTCTCAGTGAAAACTGTAGTACCTACAGTCACTAAGCCCACTCTATGTTGAGGAGCATGTAAACATGCATCCATTTATTATAAAAGGGCTGCCAATGCATGACAACCCAAAAAACGCTCTGATCCCTTTTTAATTGCAACACAGTACTACAAATGAATGGCACAGTAATACACTACAGCACGGTACCTGCATTGTCATACATTGCTGGAACACTTGATAAAATGATTTATAGTACACCATTCTGATTGGGCAGCTGCTGAGTTGCTTTATCAATGTAAATTGTGAATTCTTGCTTTGTACTACTATACTTTGAGCTTCACATTATTGAATAGGCCCATAAAGGTTTCTAAGAATCAATATGATGTTCTGGTAGCCTAACCACCTTCCCCATATACTGAATGTTATTGGGTAATCTGGGAGGGATAAGGGTTGCAAGACAAAACCAGAGAACGTTCCCAGCTCAACTGACCAACCAGTCTGCTTACCAACAGAATTAACCTGTTCAACAGTATGCGTTAAAAACAGGGGTTTAGTTAGCACACATTTGCACACGCATGTGTAAGCTGCAAGGCCTCTTCATGGCACCTTGTATCACCTGCAGTCCTAACCTTCTAAATTTTTGAGGGTCTCCACAATGGAAGCACATGCATTCTAATGGATAAATAAGGGGCAGGTGGGCCTGGAGGTAGCCCAATCCTCAAAAGGCATATTGGACACATAGCACAATGGCAGCAAAGGTGCCAAGTGTGTCCCCCTCACCAAATTTACACCAGTAACAAAGAGATGGCCCCTGCCCCCACCTATAACTGACCTTCACAGCAAGGAGCACATGCAAGGAAAAACGCATGAAAGACAGAGGAAATTCCCAGCTCAACTCACCAACCGAATTAACCTGTCCAACAGTATGCGTTTAAAAAACAGGGTTTAGTTAACTTTGAGGTTCAAAAAACCTATTTCCAGCACTAATAGGTCTTCCATGGTGTGGAGTAACAGATGTCGCGCCTTTCATTTCTGTTTTTCTTTTAGTTAACTTTGGTCCGACTTTAGTGCAACTTGGAGGGAAATAGACTTCACTGTTAACCCTCAAAAGTGGCATTAAAGTTGTACCTGAATGGTATACAATCCAATAGTTGTGCAACAGTTGTCCATTATCATTGGTCAAAGTCATATACAAGTTGCACCCATCCAAAGTTGCATAAAAGTCCTCACAACTTTGGAGTCGTACAAGTGTGAATGGAGCCTAAGTTTATGTAGTGCAAAGAAAGGTTGCATAACCCACCCTTTCCCCAGCAACATATAGGGCTAATTCACACAAGTGTGTTTTAAGCGCACTTGTAAAATGCAGATCAGTGCATAGACACAAATCTAACTATTTATGTGGTGCAAATTGAGACACACCATGTTTGATGTGGCACCACATCCAAAATTACATGTAAAGAGCAAAAGAAAAAAGTTGAGAAATTGGGAAAAGAAATGGGAAAGGGACAAGTAGTTTAAATGGAGGACCAAACCATGGTATTCATATGCCATATATACTTTTATTAAAGCAAAAAATATCTAAAGTTAGAAAAAAAATACCCTCTAAGCACCATAAAATAATGTTTAAAAATATGTTAGACCACGTCGTCACTCTAAAATATTGGACAACCAAGACATAGCTGTAAACATGTAGAAACCACATAATACATGAATCGTGTATATTTCCACATATCAGATCCACGATGGTCTATAGGTGGATTTTTATCCTGAACACAGAGCCATACTTGTCCCTTTCGAGCTGGTTGTATGCTACATGTCTCAAAGATTTCCACAGATGATGACCAATTGAAGGACTGCTTGTCCAGGGCTTCCTGAGGAAATAGTACACCACTGAGATCAGTAGCATGGGACTGCAGCTGAATACCAATTAGTTATATAAAGGTTATTAAAAGAAGTCCTTTGCATTTTAGTGCAAATAGCTCTGCAGCTGTATAACATGAAATGGGGATCCTGTTTAGAAAAATCCAGTTAAATGAAGTGTCATTGCTGTGATTTCAAATTGAGAAAAATGTCCTCCTAAAAATTGTGTTGAAAGAGCCAATAGACACATTCATGGATGAAATTAGTCCCAGTGTCCCAGATTGGGTGGATCCATTTAGCTCTAGAAAGTCTATCCAGTATAAATCAGGATCCAGTGTATGTCAGATTTCTAACAGAGTAACAGATTTAGATTGAGTCATAGATGGATAATATACCAGAGGAGCCCACATCCACAGAGCCTCGTGTAGGAGATATGGACAGATCAAAAGTAATTCAGGGACATCCCCTGTACATACAATTTCCAGATATCCCGGGTAGATAGATCACCATGTGAAAGGCTGGTCAGTTTAAACACATTCCACTGCAGAGATTGAACCTTAGTAGATTACCTCCGTGCAGCTGTTTAATTTTTCCAGCATATACACAGGCTTCCGGGTATCCTGGATAGGTAATCCTCAGTGCGGGGGGCGTCTCAATGTACACATTCCCTGAGAACCTTACAGTCAGACTGACTGTTCTCCTGAGGCTGTTTGGAGACTCCAGTGTCCACAAACTGACATAAGGGTAACAGTCCTTTGGAACTCAGACGGGATTCCCCTTGAAAGAAATCAGCGGCGTCACGTCTTCAGCAAAAAGAGCTGCGCTCTGTGTTGCCTCCATTCAGAGGTGTATGACATACAGCTGGGCGTCCTGGTGTGTTGATGCATTTCACGAACTTTTACGTTTGTTTCATCAGGACGTTGAAGGACTGACCAGACGTTCATTCTAAAGCCTGGGGAATCCCCAATTAAATTGAATCACTTCCTTAAGTGCCGCAGCAGAGACATCTAGCGGCCATTTAAAGAATAGCAAACATAGTAAAGCTGAAATAAACATTTCCTAAACACTATTTTCTCCAAGCGTCTTCCAGGACAGCCCATGAGACCTTGGGCTCCTCCTACCAGGACAGGAAACACATCACCCCCACCAGATAAAAGGGCGGTCCTCCAGGCCCATGTCAGTTATTTGTGTTTCCTCCGGACGGGGGGTAACATGTTCATGGAACCTGCTCCCATAGGCCTTATAAGCAGGGGCTTTGTATGGCTTTTTTCTGGGGCATATCACTTACCTCTTCCTCTGCCAGAAGCAGCACACCGCTGGGGAGGTTGGCTATGTTGCTGTTCTCTGTCCTCAGTGCCTGGAGAGGGCCAGGACCGGTGTGAGGTCGTGCCCCTACCGCAGTGCATTGCACTCTAGCTCAGCTGAGCTTCGGTTGTCCTTCCCTGCCGACAGCCTGGCTGATCTGAGCAAGGAATGGAGGAAGCCGCAGCGTTCGAGGGGGCAGAGCTATTGCGCTCCAAGCTGGCCCACAGGAAGTGCCTGGAGAGGGTTACTTCCGGGGCATATGACATCATCATCGGGCGCCGGAGACGAGGTTCCAGTCTTCATAAACGGCGCGAACAGAGAACACTGGCTGCTGGTGTTTCTTGGTGTTAAGCAGCCAGGCTGTGGATGACCAAGAGGGGCAGAATGGATCCTCCTGCAGTACCTGCACAGGCAGCGGATGCAGTTACCAGCACCTCACAGGTAAGCCTGGGGTGTTCTGTCACCACCTTGCTATCCCTGTGAGTGTTCCCTCCCCCTCCCCCCTCTGTAGTAGTGGGTGTAAGGGGACACATTTCCTCCCTCCTGCACGTGGTGTTACGGAGTGATTGTGTGGCTTTAATTACTTTGTGGGTCGTTTATTTTGTCTTGCAGACCAAGACTCAGGACAAGGCCCAAGCGCAGCCACTTAAAAGGAAATGTGCGGTTTGCGCAAACAAATTGAGCTCCTCATGGAGCAAAGCAGTTTGTCGCACCTGTATAGAAGGCCTTGTAAAGGATGACCCGGTTGCCTCTTGCCAGAAGATGCTTACTTCTGTTAGGGATGAGCTTGCGTCCACCTTCAGTTCCTTTAGAACGCTTATTGACAAGCTCCAGACTCCAGCAGAGAGTCCGTCTTCACCGAAGGCGTCAATAAGCACTCCGCAGCAGGCAGAGAGTGAAGACTCTGAGGCTGAGGTCAGATCTACCCGTTTTTCTCTGGAAGAATCAGGGTCAGATACAGAGCCCAGAGATAGAGAATCCACTCGAGGCTCAAGATTTAAGTTATCTGTTGAGGATGTAGATGACTTATTAAAGGCTATCTATACTACCCTTGAATTAAAAGAGGAAGAGGTTCAGTTATCCAAACACGATCTTATGTATAAAGGATTACATAAGAGAAAATCAAGAGTGTTTCCAGTTCATAGTTCTTTGGTTGATACTATTAAACTGGAATAGGATAATCCTGAGAGAAAACCATTCTTCTCTAGTAACCTAAAAAGGAGGTTTCCTTTTGATGAGGACACTGCGCAGCCATGGAATAAGAATCCCAAGTTAGACGCACCTCTTTCAAAAGTTTTAAAAACTCGGACCTGGCGTTTGATGATATGGGTACGCTTAAGGATCCGATGGACAAGAGGGGGGATATCCTTCTCCACAGAGCCTGGGACTCTGCAGTTGGAAACCTGAAACCAGCTTTGGCTTCCACTTGTGTGGCCAGAAATCTGGAGGTTTGGTTGACTCAGATTCAGTCACACCTGTCAGCAGGTACCTCCAGAGAGCAAATTTTGAAGTCTTTTCCTCTCCTATTTCAGGCAGTGGGTTTTTTGGCAGATTCTTCCGCTGAGTCGGTAAGAATGTCAGCCAGGACTTCGGCTCTAGTGAACTCGGCCAGGAGAAGCCTTTGGCTTAAGACCTGGTCAGGGGACTCGGCCTCCAAGTTGCGCCTTTGTGGCCTTCCTTTAACTGGCGATCATTTATTTGGCCCAGGTCTACAGGAGGCACTGGAACGCACGGCTGATAAGAAAAAGGCGTTTCCAGAGAAAAAGAGTTCAGACAGCCAGAACATTTTTTCGTGGCCAAAACAGGCAACAGAGTCCTAGAGAAAAGGACAGCAGGCCGAAAAAGCATTGGACTGGGCAGAGGCAAAGGGGGAGTGCTATTTAACCCTCCTCAACAGCCCGCCAAGCCGCAGTGACTTGTGTTCGGTGGGAGGGAGATTGAGGGCCTTCATCCCACAGTGGGCAGCAGTCACTCTGAGCCCCTTCGTCCTGGACCTAGTGACCAACGGGTACAGGCTGGAGTTTGTTCACCAACCACAAGAACGTTTGTTGGTCACATTTCCTCCACAAGATCGGGAGAAAGCGAGGGCTCTGGGTCTCCAGATCGGAGACTTATTAGATCAAAAAGTCCTGATTCCTGTTCCTCGATCGGAGCGGGCCAAGGGATTCTATTCCCATGTATTTGTGGTCAGAAAGCCGGCAGGAAAGTTTCGACTTATCCTGAATCTCCGGACCTTAAACAAGTCCATCAGTTACAAGCATTTCCGTATGGAGACGGTTTTTACAATCAAAAACCTACTATACCCAAACTGCTTTATGGCCACGTTGGACTTAAGGGATGCTTATCTTCACATCCCTATCCATCCAGCCTTCCAAAAGTTTTTGAGATTGGCAGTGAAGACGGGTATGGGGACCCGACATTTTCAATTTCAGGCCCTCCCCTTCGGTCTTTCCTCAGCCCCACGCATCTTTACGAAGGTGTTGGGGGAAGCGCTGGCTCCTCTAAGATTAAAGGCAATAACGGTTATCCCTTACTTAGACGACCTCCTAATAGTGGCAAAATCATGCCAAAGGCTGTTGGAGGATCTCCAGGCTGTACAGGACTTCTTACAGTCCCTAGGCTGGCTAATAAACAAAGAAAAATCGCCCTTGATTCCGGCCCAGAAAGTAACTTATCTGGGTTACGATTTTTGCTCCGTGAACCAAAAAGTTTTTCTTCCTCAGGAGAAGATTACCAAAGTGTTCCAGACTATGTCAACATTGCAGACCAACCAGTCGGTATCTCTGAGACAGGTGTCGAGGGCAGTGGGTCTTATGACCTCATGTTTTCCCGCAGTACCATGGGCGAGACTCCGTCAGCGTCTGTTACAAGGGTTTCTTTTAAGAAACTGGGACGGGGACGTAAGGTCCCTGGAGTCAAGGATCTGGCTTCCCGACAGGATAAAAAGAAGCCTGTGGTGGTGGAGAGCTGGTCAGCACCTAGCAGGAGGTCTCCCATGGTCCTTTCCCATTTCCCGAAGGATTACCACGGATGCGAGTTCCTGGGGATGGGGGGCCCACCTCAGCAATGCAGTAGCACAAGGAGAGTGGTCCCCAGAGGAGGCAAGGGCCCCATCCAATCAAAGAGAGCTGCTTGCAGTCCAGAGAGCCCTCCAGTCTTTTCAGATGGAGATCAGGGGTCACAACCTCCAAATCCTGTCAGACAATATAGCGACAGTCGCGTATATCAACAAGCAGGGAGGCATGAGAAGCCGGAGGCTTCAGTCCATTGCCCAGGAGATCCTTTCATGGGCAGAGGGGAAGAGACAGATCTGATTCTAATTGCCCCGTTTTGGCCCAAGAGGCCATGGTTTTCCCTGCTACAGTCTCTGGTTTCAGAGCCTCCGTGGAGTCTTCCGAAAAGGGAAGACCTATTATTGCAGGGTCCAGTATCACACCCTCAGGTGGTTTCCTTAAACTTGACGGCCTGGTATCTGAAGAAAAGATACTGAGCGCCCAAGGGTTCTCTGACAAAGTAGTCAGGACTCTCGTTAATTGCAGGAAGCCGGTTACTAGAGCCATATATTCCAAAGTTTGGAGAAGGTTTAACTCATGATTATCTGAAAATGATAGATTAACTCATGATATTCCGTCTATTTTGGAATTTTTCCAAGAGGGTGTCGACAGAGGTCTTTCTCTTAGTACCTTAAAGGTACAGGCGGCAGCTATTAGTGTGTTCCTCCAGTTTTCTCTCCTGGAAAATCCCACTATAGCCAGATTTTTCAAATCTATCTCTAGGGCCAGACCAGTAGTAGTGAGAAGTTGTCCAACGTGGGATCTGTCCCTAGTACTTCAAACTCTGGTAGAATTTCCGTTTGAACCTCTGGAAAGTATGTCAGTTAAGTTACTTACATTAAAAACTGTGTTCCTTATAGCTGTTACCTCAGCTCGTAGGGTAAGTGAGTTGCAGGCCCTATCAGTTAGGGAGCCCTTCCTCACGATTTTTGAGGATCGAGTTGTGTTACGAACCGATCCAGGTTTTTTGCCCAAGGTGGCAAGTACATTCCACCGATCTCAGAACATTGTATTGCCAACCTTTTGTAGTTCGCCACAGGGCGACTTAGAAAGAAAATTTAGTTTTTCTAGATGTAAGAAGGATTCTCTTGGTCTATCTTGAGGTCACGAAGACTTTTAGGAAAACGGATGCCTTGTTTGTCCTCTTTTCTGGAGTTCACAAGGGGAATAGTGCATCTAAAGCCACATTGGCTAGATGGATAAAGCAAGCCATCTTGGAAGCTTACAAAATTAGGGAGGTCCCTACACCTTTTGTTACTGCGCACTCAACTAGAGCCTTGTCTACGTCTTGGGCTGAGAGGGCTGGTGCCTCACTGGAACAAATTTTGCAGGGCTGCCACTTGGTCCAGTTACTCGACCTTCATTAAACATTATCGCCTGGATCTCCTATCAGCTCAGGAGCAGGCGTTTGGTCGTAAGGTCCTCCAGGCAGTTGTCCCTCCCTAGACTGGTAATTTCTGGCTCATCGTCTCATGGGCTGTCCTGGAAGACGCTTGGAGAAAAGCTGAGTTAGACTTACCGGTAACTCCTTTTCTGAGAGTCTTCCAGGACAGCCGGATTCCCACCCGGTATTGTCTGAAGTTATGTGTATTATGCATATGTTTTGCAGGGTCCTACGGTTCTTGAGAATACTGACATGGGCCTGGAGGACCGCCCTTTTATCTGGTGGGGGTGATGTGTTTCCTGTCCTGGTAGGAGGAGCCCAAGGTCTCATGGGCTGTCCTGGAAGACTCTCAGAAAAGGAGTTACCGGTAAGTCTAACTCAGCTTTTCGTGTATTGAGACTTATCAGATTCTATTAAGAACAGTTAAAAACCAAAAGACCGCCACAGAGGGTCAAGAGCGGAACCAAGGTCGATTGGCAAAAATAGTTCTTAATTTTATTGTGTTATCATTGAATGAGGAGAGGGGAATATGACAGAGCGAACCAGAGTACCTATGGAGGGGAGAGAACCCTGAACCAAAATTTAAAAAAAAAAATGGCGTGGGGGGGGGGGTCCCCCCTAAATTCCATACCAGGTCCTTCAGGTCTGGTATAGTTTTTAAAGGGAATCCTGGCCAAAATAAAAAAAAAGGCGTGGGGTCCCTCTCAAAATGTATACCAGACCCTTCAGGTCTGGTATGGGTTTTAAGGGGAACCCCGCGCCAAAATTTTAAAAAAATGGCGTGGAGTCACCCCAAAAATCCATACCAGACCCTTTTCTGAGCACACAACCTGGCAGGCTTGGCAGGAAAAGAGGGGGGGACGAGAGAGCGCCCCCCCCCCTCCTGAACCGTACCAGGCCACATGCCTTCAACATTGGGAGGGTGCTTTGGGGTAGCCCTCAAACACCTTGTCCCCATGTTGATGGGGACAAGGGCCTCATCCCCACAACCCTGGCCCGGTGGTTGTGGGGGTCTGCTGGCGGGGGGCTTATCGGAATCTGGAAGCCCCTTTAACATGGGGACCCCCAGATCCCAGCCCTGCCCCCTGTGTGAAATGGTAAGATGGTACAAAAGTACCCCTACCATTTCACTAAAAAAGTGACAAAAATGTTAAAAATGACAAGAGACAGTTTTTGACAATTCCTTTATTTAAATGCTTCTTTCTTATATCTTCCTTTGGTTTCTTCCTCCATCTTCTTAGTCTTCTGGTTCTTCCTCCGGTGTTCTCGTCCAGCATCTTCCTCCACGGTGTCTTTCCTTCTTCTCGGGCCGCTCCGCATTCCACCATGATGGGAGGCTCCCTCTGTGTGATGCTTCTCGTCTTCTGACAGTTCCTAAATAACGGAGGGCGAGGCCACCCGGTGACCCCGCCCCTCTCTGATGCACAGGGACTTCCCTGTGACGTCAGAGGGGAGTGGGGTTACCTGTTATGGAACATCATTTTTTTTCTTTTGGCACTGGGTTCCCCTTAAAATCCATACCAGACCTTTTTATCAATGAACATGTGTATTGTCGGACCAGCAATTCATTAATAGCCGCGAGTAGTTTTAAATGACTTTTTTTTTCTTTGAAATGTCATTTTGCTGTCAGACTGTTCTAAACACAGGAAACATGCGCCCCTTTACAGGCATACTATAGACACCCCCCAGGTATGAAATTTAAAGGAATATTACACTTTTGTTTCACTTTGAGCATTATTAAAAATCACTGCTCCCGAAAAAAACAGCCATTTTTAAAACTTTTTTTTTGCATTGATCCATGTTCCCTTGGGCAGGACCCAGGTCCCCAAACACTTTTTATGACAATACCATGCATATAAGCCTTTAAAATTAGCACTTTTGATTTCTCCCACAGACTGTTAAAGGGTGTTCCGCAGCTTTCGAATTTGCCACGAACACCCCAAATTGTTCGCTGTTCAGCGAACTGCCGATGTTTGAGTCGAACATGAGTCCGACTCGAACCTCATTCCTAATCAGAGCCTAGCTTACTTAATAAAGGGATTGACTTTGATGCAGTGATTCAGGGGACATAGATATTAGTTTATTATTTTTCCCCAAGAACACTTTGAGGCTCAATTCCTTATTCAACCCCTTAGGGGTCATGCTTCCTAGCCTGAATATCCAGGCCTTCTCTTCTCAGGATTGTATACAAATCCCCTCTTCTGGTCGATAGATTCAGGGCAAAAAAGGCCTTCACCTTAAGGCCTTTCGTGCACGCACCATGATGTATTGCAAAGTGTTGTCCGATAGGATTGTCCTCCCTTCGGTTAATGCTCTTGACGTGTTCAGCGATCCTAACGCACAATTGGATTTTTGTCTTACCCACAGGGACATTGCAAGATATAGAGCACTCTAGTGGTGACGCAGTTAATAAATTGTTTAATCTTGTATTTATTAACACCATCAGAGTCAGTGAAGACATCTAAGCACTCCACATATCTGCAGATACCACAATGTCCACATCTAAACATCCCTCTAAGTCAGGGGTCTCAAAGTGGCGGCCCTCCAGCTGTTGCAAAACTACAAGTCCCATCATACCTCTGCCTATGGTAGTCATGCTTGTAACTGTCAGCCTTGTAATGCCTCATGGGACTTGTAGTTTCACAACAGCTGGAGGACCGCCAGTTTGAGGCTCCTGCTCTAAGTTGTGGTAGATTTGTTAGCCAGTTCCTATTTGTGGTTTTGGTAAATTCTGATTTAACCAGAGTATCATTGAGATTACTCGCACGTTTAGCCACAAGATAGGGTCATGATCTGACATAGATAGATATATATCTATCCATCTATCTCTCTAATGTCCTTAGATCGTGTTAGAACATGCCAGTGTTCATTATCTTGCTCAGGTGTTTCCACTGTGTACCAAATTTCGTGATAATTCTAACAGGACCCTCCGTTGCTGCTTCTTGTGTACTATGGGGCTTGCTTAGTTCTCTACATTTAATACTGGCTCTCTTTTTATCTCTTAGGTTACGATGTGAGTAGCCTCTCTCTCTGAATCTGATACATTTCTTTGGCCTTCTGTCTATAATCTAATTCGTTTGAACAATTGCGCCTAATTCTCTGAAACTGGCCCACTGGGATGCCACGTATCAGAGACTTGGGGTGATGGCTATCTGCATGAAGCAGAGTAGTAGCCACTGTGCTCTTCCTAAATTCAGAATGGTGCACTGTAAATCATTTTACCAAGCGTTCCAGCAATGCATGACAATGCAGGTACCGAGCCATTCATTTGTAGTACTGTGTTGCTATTAAAAAGAAGGGACAAGAGCTTTTTTGGGTTGTTGTCATGCATTGGCAGCCCCTTTATAATAAATGGATGCATGTTTACATGCCCCTCAACATAGAGTGGGCTTAGTGACTGTAGGTACTACAGTTTTCAGAGCTTCACATCAGCTGGTTGTTGAATAAGCATAATATATTGCCCATTAGATTTATTTGTAGAATAAATAAGTCTGAGGATGAGAGTCATGCTTTATTGACACTCTGGGACTGTAGTATCAGAACAATGACAGTAATGTTTCATATTTCCACTGCTTTGAATTACAATTCTTAGACTGCATCGTATTATAAAAATAGAAAAATCAGGTTAGCAGTGCCCTTCGACACTAGAAGAGGAAATGAAAACATGTCACATTCACGCAGTTGGACCCTAAATGTCTATAGAGACGCTGCTGTTGGTGACTCGCACTCCATACCAGCCGGCCCAGTTCAAAGTGTCCTTCCCACCATGCTGAAAAGAGATATAGCGCACTCCTGGTCCATAGTTACTGAATGTGTGTGTTACCTAAATGGGAAGAGAAAGTAGAGAAAAGTCTTAAATTGAATTAAGGGTTGCTACACAAACAATTGTAGAATGTAGAAAAGGGTTAAAATTAATAGGAAATTATATAAAGTTAGAAAAGTAAGAAACGGGGAACTAATTAAAGCACTGCTTCAGACTTTCAGACTGGGGGGGGTTGGAACAGCGGAAGGTGCTTCTAAAGTATTTATTGCCTCAAGGAGATAAAACTCACAGGAACCAATAGGTAGAAAGGCTCATCTGTGTAATAGAAGTCACCGAGTCCCAGCGGTGTCCAAGAGACATCCAACGAGTGTCCAGTAGGTTTTGTCCATGTACGATATCTGTGTCAGGTGGCAGTACTGAGGATTCAGAGCCAGCCAGCAAGGAAGAACCATGGAAACTGGAAGAGCAGTTGCCACTGTGAGAACCAGCGTGGAACATGGGACCCAGAAGTGGGGGCGGAACACCTTTCGGAGCAGCCTATTGGCTGCTCCTTCATGCCAGGCAATAGGCCGCTCCGAAACATGTCCCACCCACTGCTAATGTCACTTCTGGGTCCCGCGTTCCACGATTCTCCCTTGCTGGCTGGCCCCAGATCTTCCATCAGCACTGTTGTCTGACACAGAGAATACCATACATGGACAGAACCCACCGGACACTACTGGATGTCTCCTGGACACCACTGGGACTCAGTGACTTCTACTACACAGAAGAGCCTTTCTACCTACTGGTTCCTGTGAGTGTTTTATCTCCTTCAGGTAATAAATACCTCTGCTGTTCCCAAATGATACAAAGTTGTCAGGACTTGTGTGGAAGATTGCAGCTCATCTAGAACATTCTATGTCAGAGTTACCCCGTTTGAGTGTCAGGGGTCAAAATATAGTACTGTGGGGGGGGGGGGGGGGGGGGGACACAGGCATCCAGCCCTCCCAAAAGTGTTGACACCAAAGAGACTGAGTGCTGCAATGGAGGAAAGGGTTGCTATGAGTGGTGTCAAAATATCAGAATCTGTTCAAACGTCAGATTTTACACATATTGATGTGTCAAATGTCATCAGCAACTCTTTACGTAAAGCAACATTATGGAAGGATCTGTGAGGAATTGCAATTGGAACATTACATAATGCCATTGGCCATCAGAATGTTGTGGTAGGGTCACGGGCTGTGGGTGAAACTCCTGTAAGGTTTTCTTGTCTGCAGAAAGCAGTCGGACCAACAACTCATACTGGCAGCCACAGTCCTTCCTAGCCGCATACCTGAGGGGAAGAAAGTTTCATAGGGCGTTACCACAACTTTGAGTTATATAAGGAGACTACAGCTTAGCTATGATATTTTATCAAACTTTTAACCCCTTCCTTCCCACCTAAGGGTAAAACAAATCTAAATGCCTAAGCACAATTTTACAACTTTGATATGTGTTAGTAAAACTGTAAATATCACAACTTTGTGCATCCAGGTGGATTATACTGCATTTTTTGTTTCAGGACATATTGGACTTTTATTTGGTGGTAAATGGTAATGATTTCTCTTGATTTTTTTTCTCAAAAAAGACAACTAGCCCAAAATAGTAATTTTTTTTTTTTATAAATTTAGCTGCATATTTCTTGCTACTACCATATTATCTCCATACCATTGCCCTGCAATGTTATGGAGATGGGTGGGGGCCATCTTCCCCTCACTCGTCTCCATACCCAGCAAAGGAGAAGATCCAATCGCCGTGGCGGAGGGAGGGCCGATAAAAGTGATCTTGCGGCGAATCCGAAGCAGAGACCACTATTATCTGAAAGTGGACTGCCGGCCGAAGAAAAGGATACCAGGGTTATGGCAGCTAGCTGCTGCCATAAACAAAGATATTCCTCTTCAAACTTAGGAAGTATATCGGTGTGCGGTGGTCCGTAAGTGGTTAGGATAAAACATGTTCTACTTACCTGCTCTGTTGCAGTGGTTTTGCACAGAGCAGTCCGGATCCTCTTGTCCAAGCAGCTTGCTATGGGGGCACCCGAGACCCTGTCCTCTCTCTCCCCTCATTGGCTCACTGACTGACAGCAGCGGGAGCCAATGGCACTTTGCTGTGTGTCTCAGTTAATCAGGAAAGAGCACCGAACAGCCGGGTCTCTCACAACATCTCTGGACCGAGATGGGGCTCAGGTAAGTATTTGGGGGGCTGCTGCACACAGGTTTTTTATCAATATGTATTGAATGCCTTTACAACCACTTTAAATCTTAGGCCCCTTTCAGATGTAGCAGATTGTCTGCTGAGCAGGTGGATGACAGGTCTGTGTCTCCTCTATGGGACGGTCGAATGAAAACGGACTGCATGTCCGTTTCCCTCCGATCCGCCATCTGTTTATCGCCCCGCATCGGCTCAGATGCCAGTGGACACATGTCTGCTGACATCCGCCGCCCCATAGAGATCAATGGGTGGTCCAATCGGGTCCGCCTGAAAAACGGACAGGCGGACCCAATCGCTCTGTTGGTGTGAAAGGGGCCTAATGGTTTAACCGCTAGCCGACCAGCTGCCGCAGTTACTGTGGCAGGTTGGCATGACTGCGCAAATCGCCATAGCTCTAGGTCGGCAATTTAAGACACTATAGCAGTCACGCCACCCCCCCCCCCCCCCCCCCGTTTATTACCTGAGGCAGTTCATTCCAGCGACGAGCATGAGCCCAGTGGCTCCAGCCGCTGTCTTGGGTCCTCATTGGACAGATTGATTGCAGCAGGAGCCATTGGCTCCCGCTGCCATCAAATCCAGTGACGGGGCCGAGTTCTGCTGTCTGTCAATGGACGCAGCAGCAGGACTCAGGAGTGCCCCCATGGAAAGCGGCTCTCTGTGGGGGCATCAGATGAAGAGGGGCCAGGAGCACCGCCAGGGCACCCCACCCAGAAGAGGACGATCGGGCTGATCTGTGCAAAACCCTTGCACAGAGGCGGCAAGTGCAACATGTTTGTTATATAAAAAAAAAAAAAAAAAAAAAAAAAAAAAAAACTAACAAACCTTTACAATCACCATAAAAAGTGTATGTAAACTAAGAACTTCCTTTTTTGCCCTCTGGTCTGTTAAATATACTGACTCTTACCCAGCTATCTCTGTGACCTCTAAAACATCTACCTCTTATGTTGGAGAAAAAGGGAGAACCTTAATCAGGACATACAGGAGAGGAGATTTACTAAAACCGGAGAGTGCAAAATCTGGAGCAGCTCTACATACGAAGCAATCAGATTCCAGGTTTTATTGTCAAAGCTTAAACTGAACAAGCTGAATCGCAATTCACATTTGCTCTGCACAGATACAAGATTCATCCTACAACTCTCCCTCCACCAATCACATGTGAGATATTCCGTAGATTGGGATCAGCTTATAAATTACACTTACCAGTCTGTGACGATAATGGCTGGTTGAGCTTTGTCCAAAATCTCAACACTGAACCCCTCTTTCAGTAGGTCAATAATCTGGGACTTCTTGCAGGGTCTGCAAAGATCAAAAAAGACTTTTAATTTTTTTTATTCCATATTTAGGACCTCAAGAAAATTATACAACATGATCTATATACATTGCAAAACCTTCTACCAAAACCATATCCTTATCACACCTGGTTGCACTCCCCCAAATCCATCAGGGAAATGTCCTAGTTGTTGACTGATAACTTGGACTACCAGTAGATCAAAAGATTTAAATGCATACCCCCACTTTTTTTAACAAAAGCGCATTATTGTTTGCATTGGCAAAGCATTGCAACTGCGATCAGTGGATTGTGGGTGCCATGCTTAAGTCTCTGCAGATTATTTCCCAGCCTCAGGTCCTCATGCACACTACTCCCCCAGGAATTATGTACCTTCATTTACGGGTCTGGAGAAGTAAATGCTGGACATGTGCTCCATTAGGAACTCCAAGTCCTTTTTCATGGCAGCAGATGGGACTGGTGATCCTCCTTCACATGTTTGTGTGCCTTGTCTGAGTGGATAAGGTAGCTGTGTGGGTGATCCATGCAATTTAAATAAAAATACAGGATGCTATGGGCAGAAGTACCCCATGATTGAAGCTTCGGAATGTGACCAATTCATAGTACAATTTTTGGTGAACATAAAACGTGGTCAGAAAGGTGGACTAAAGGCATTAACACACCCCCACCCCCCCCCCCCTCATTTTGGAAGCAATGCAGGCCAGTCAAGTTTCTCCACCCCAAACTCGTTCATCCATGTCTTTGTGGACCTGGCTTTGTGCACTGGTCCAAATCATTTGGTGGTGGGGGGGGGCGCAGGGTTTGGGCTTGGTCCATTAGTTCCAGTGAAGGGAACTCTTATGGCGTCAGCATACCAAGAAATTTTGGACAATGTCATGCTTCCAACTTTGTGGGAACAGTTTGGGGATGGCCCCTTCCTGTTCCAACATGACTGTGCACAAGACAAGGTCCATAGAGACATGGATGAGTGAGTTTGAGGTGGAGGAACCCAATAGAACACCTTTGGGATGAATTAGAGCAGAGACTGCGAGCCAGGACTTCTAGCCCAACATCAGTGCCTGACCTCACAAATGTGCTTCTGGAAGAATGGTCAAACATTCCCATAGACACACTCCTAAACCTTGTGGACAGCCTTCCCAGAAGAGTTGAAGCTGTTATAGCAGCAAAGGGTGGGCCAACTCAATATTGAACCCTAAGGACCAAGATTGGGATGCCTCATGGTCGTGTAAAGGCAGGTGTCCCAATCATTTTGGTAATATAGTGTATCTTTATTATATAAGCATCTCTAGAATCCAATCCCACTACCTAGAATATGTGACTTTCAAAACTGCAGGAGACTTGGAGTAGGTTGATGTTTCTTTTGGGGCTATTCGGAAGAGAATACTGGTATTGTTTATGATTTAGCAAGTAAAATCTCCCCCTTATGTGCTGGAGATGGAGGGAGAGGCTTTATGTAGTCCAGCAAAGGATAACTGGGCAGGGTTGACACTTGTTGGAATTTCAGTGTAGTAGACAGTTGCCAACTCAAACAGGCCATTAGGAACCAAGCGCAGAGATGTATTCAATGGATTTTTTTCCCCCCCAGAGTTCAACCATCCCATGTGCCATTAGAAGTATAAAATGAAAATCTAAAAAAACAGTTTACAACATTTTTGTTAATGACATTAATGAAGGAAAACTGGCCTTACTGGTTAGAGGTTACAAAGTATTTTGTGACAGATGGATTTGGAAAAAGCTCTCCTTCACCTCCAGGCAAATCTTCAACCTTCCATTTATCACCGCCATTTTCATCTATGGTCCAGTATTTTAAATCCTCTACAGCGGGGGAACACAGGATCGGAAAAAACACATGTAGTTTAAACAAACAGCAAAAGTCATGTTTCTACCAATATAAATGTTGATAAAAAATTGATTGTTAGGCACACATGGTGAAGTCAGCTTTAATAACTTCCACGTCTGTAATTATTAAAGCAGAACTCTAGCCATAAACCTCATATTGACTAGTCCAATAAAATATACAAATAAAACCAGTGTTGGCTGTAATATTCAGCATCAATACAGATATTTCCCCCTTCGTGCCTTTCTGCTGCTAGATGTCCTCCTCAGTCTGATGGCCATCATCATTCCTCCCACTTCCTCTGAGCCCAAGTCATCCTGGATCTATCCCCAGCCTGTGACTGGACAGTGAAAGAAGTCAATCTCTGTCTCCCCTCCAGGTAAATGGAATTATGTACAACCCAGAATGTTGGATTTGGGCTTCAACCTTCATACACTACAACATTACGTTTGTTTTTTGTTTAAAAATTACAAACATGTTCTACTTACCTCCTCTGCAGTTGGTTTTGCAGAGAGCAGCCCAGGTCCCCCTCTTCTCTGGGGCCCTCACTGGCGTTTATGGCTCCTCCCTCCTGCAGGGTGCCCCCCAGAGCAAGCATTAGGGGGCACACAAGCCGAGCCACTGCTCTGTGCGTCCATTCAGACATGGAGCCATGGCTCAGCCCAGCCCACTCTTTCCTCATTGGCTCACTGACTTTGACAGCAGTGGGAGTCAATGATGCCTGCTTCTGTCTCAGCCAATGAGGAGAGAGAGTCCAGGACAGCTGAGCCTCTTGTGCAACATTGCTGTATCAAGATGGGCCCTTCTGCCTTCAGAACTACTTTAAAGTGTTACTAAACCCACACCAGTAAAATCAGTCTGTATATGCAGTAAAGCAGGCTTGTTATACTCACTGTGGAACCTAAGGGGTTAATCATCCTGCATTGTGAAAAAAAAACAAAAAAAAAAAACAAACAGTTTGAGCCGGTCCTCTGATCCTCCCTGTCTCTAATCCATCTCCTGAGAGCACAGAGCCGTGTGGGCGCTCTGCACATGCTCAGTTTTTTTGTGTATTGCTAGAGGTTTTCTCTTGGGAGAGTGCATGTGATCAGCACTGTCCAGACAGGGTCAGGGGTCCTGCAACCTCATAGGACAATCAGGGGAGAATGAAAAGCTTTAGCCAGACACTGATAGAAGTCACAAGGCTGCTATATACTTCTGATGAGAAAAGGTATTTAGCAGTTTATATTTACTAAAATAATTGCATTTCCATGTTCTGTGGGGGACCAGATATAGTGAATGCAGGTTCCTGGGTTTAGCAACACTTTAAGGCTACATTCACACTGCTGCAATCCAACAATTTCCAGTGTGATTATGTTGTACAACTTGGATGTTTGCATATTCTTTAAGGCTAAAAATGGTGCTGGAATCACACCAATGTAGTACAGGAATATTAAAGATATATATTTCGCGCAATATTAATAGTAGATGTGTGCCGAGGTGGGTGATGGTTGCTGCAGCTAATACTGGGATCTATGATCTCTACTTCTATTATGAAGCAATCGCTGCTATTAGCTGGTGAAATGACACTGATAAATTTAGACGTGAAAAATTACAAATCAATCAACAGTAGTAAACCATAATACTATACTATTGACGTGCCTGAACAACGTGAATAAAGTGCATGACTGTGGATAAAGATCTGAATAAAATTAATGATTTTAGGAGATTAATTTTAATTTGTTAATTAATTTGCAATTGATTATAAATACCATAAAATAATATTCATTCAATAGTGACCATATAAATTAATAATAGTCCTCTTCTGTGCTATAATAAAGTGCAAGTGCTCAAAACAAGGTATGGTATGTGAAGGGTTAATATAGCATATGGAGAGTCTATAAATAATTCTTCTAGTGAATCTTGATATAAGTGATGTGATGAATATGTTTCCTTCTGCTGCTGGTGTCTCCTAGTATGGTCTCACAGAACCCTCACCTTCAGTCTGTGATATTCAGTGGTGTGACTTTAAGATGTGGGAGTGATCTCTGGGAGCTTTTCCTTTGCTTATTTTTTTCTCCATCATTATCTTTATGTTGTTCCGCTCTGGTAAACTCAGCAAGGGGGAGATACACTAGTGGAGCCTCTTTTCTATTTTATTAAAGTTTTCAAATTGTAAAGGGGGATGTTTATTAAGTAGTGCTCTTACATTTAAAATGTTAAAAACAGGCAAAGTATTGCATAAAACGAACTGGTGTTCTCAGCGCCCTCTCACTTGTGCTTCAGATGTGTGTATCGCTCCAGCCAAGCGTTACGACACCGTCACGTGTCTTCATCTGGGGACTGTGACGGTGTCGTAACGTGTAGGGATTGGCTGGAGCGATACACACACACACACACACACAGCACAAGTGAGAGGGCGCTGAGAACGCCAGTTCGTTTTATGCAATACTTTGCCTGTTTTTAACATTTTAAATGTAAGAGCACTACTTAATAAACATCCCCCTTTACAATTTGAAAACTTTAATACACTAGTGGAGCCTCTTTTCTATTTTATCTCCCCCTTGCTGAGTTTACCAGAGCGGAACATAAAGATAATGATGGAGAAAAAATAAGCAAAGAAGGAAAAGCTCCCAGAGATCACTCCCACATCTTAAAGTCACACCACTGAATATCACAGACTGAAGGTGAGGGTTCTGTGAGACCATACTAGGAGACACCAGCAGCAGAAGGAAACATATTCATCACATCACTTATATCAAGATTCACTAGAAGAATTATTTATAGACTCTCCATATGCTATATTAACCCTTCACATACCATACCTTGTTTTGAGCACTTGCACTTTATTATAGCACAGAAGAGGACTATTATTGATTTATATGGTCACTATTGAATGAATATTATTTTATGGTATTATTTATAATCAATTGCAAATTAATTAACAAATTAAAATTAATCTCCTAAAATCATTAATTTTATTCACAGATATTTATCCACAGTCATGCACGTCAATAGTATAGTATTATGGTTTACTACTGTTGATTCATTTGTAAATTTTCACGTCTAAATTTATCAGTGTCATTTCACCAGCTAATAGCAGGGATTGCTTCATAATAGAAGTAGAGATCATAGATCCCAGTATTAATTAGCTGCAGCAACCATCACCCACCTCGGCACACATCTACTATTAATATTGCGCGAAATATATATCTTTAATATTACTATTAAGTGTTGGTGTGAACACCCTCATTTTGCAGCAATATTTATTCCTAATTTTTCTTATTTCTATTATATTATGGTTATTATATTCACATAGCACTTTATTATAGATATCCACCAGTGCGAAGGACACCTATAAATCTAATGTAGTACAGGAAGCTCTTCCAAAGTACGCCATGCTGAGTTGCATTGGGGTGAACGGGCACCATTGAAAACAACGCCTTTGTCATGCAATTCTGTGCAAGTCAAATTGCACTGTGCAATATATAATCATGGTAATGTGCTATGTTTATTTCCTGTGCTCATCGAGATGAGAGAATTCCTATGTAACCGATATTCTGTTTGAAAGAGGCATTTCTTCAAGTAGTCTATGTTTAGTCTGATTGCCCCTCTCCCACATTTTGTCTTATGAATATAAAAAAAAAAGTCTGTAAGATGAACCAGATGTTGAGAGCTCATATATCTACTCTTGCCCCCACCCTTGTAAAAGGGGAGGTAATATTGGGAGTGTGTATTCTTCCGGCGCAGAACACAGTATGGGAGTTTAAGGAAAAAGCTCCTTGAAGACGTTCTTTTCCATCTTGCCTGCTCTCAGAACATACATTCTACAGCACACAGCTAGTCTTCAGGACACATGAGGTTTATCGGTCATCTTAAAAAGCCAAGACAAAAAGGAAATCCACATGGCCTGTCTATCTTTGATCAAAAGAGATTTATACGAAACACTAATTATGAATATGAATGTACTATTTTTGTAAGTATGTTCCAAGTTTGTGTGTACAATAAAAACAGTTTGATATAAGCTGACTCAGATATAATTAACGAAATTCGTCTCAGTCATTATAAAAAGCTTTTTCTACAATATTAAACTTTTTATTACATTGGCGAGCCAGCCAGGAGGGAGGGAATACTACTCATTGAAAGCCTGCGTTCTCTGTGGGACTAGAAGACAAAAAAGGAACTTTTTAAACCAGCCTGAATAAGAAAAGGAGGGGGTTCGTTTGTTTTTTTGGGAGTAGAATGCTTGTAACAGTTTTTTGGGCAGCCATGCACTCCAGCAGATGCTGCAACAGACCTTCACTCCAGCATACACAAGACACATACAGTATGAGAACTGCTGTAACATCCACACACCCGATTCTTGTAACATTGTTATTTTATTATTAAAACCAAAATGATCTTTTGTACAAGATGAGCGATTAAGAACAGAAAGGTTTATTTAAACAAAAATTAGATGCTGTTAGCACAAGTCTAGACAGAAAGAAAAATGGTAATCAAATAGTTGCCACGTGTAAGGCCACACCCAGAGATGGTGAGATGCACATCACGGGCAGAACTAAAGTTTCAGGAGAAAGTGGCAAAGTAATTGACAAGGTCCATTTGACATCTTGGATGTTCAGGGGACAATGGTACTAGTTCAAAGACTTCTCAATTTAGTGATAAAAGCATGTAGAAATAAAAAAAGGTGGGTATAACAAATTTAATATTCTGAGATTAATGATGCTGCTTTTATTTTTTCAGGAATGAATTATAAAAATTTAACCTGGAGGAATCATGGATTCCAGAAAGAAGAAAAGAAGTCCAGTTCAACAAAAGAAAAGTGTTAAAGAGAAGATTTATCATCACAGGATTAATCTTTTCCCTAGTGACAATTTTATCTATGGTAAAGTATATCACAAATTGTTCCATCTATGCAGTGGTTAACCGGATTGAAGATTTACACAAAGTCATTACATTATTCAGAGACAAAAGAGATCTAGACACTGATATCAATATAGATGATAAAAGTGATAAAGACATTAATATTAATACAGAGGACAAGAGTGATAAAGATATTGATTTTAATACTAATGACAGAAATCATTCTAGATATGTTAATATCAATACAGCTGAAGAATTGTATGGCTATGTGTAGGACAGGGATATGATTGCTGTATGGCATTATATTTCATTCATAGTAATAATGTTGAGGTCAACGTTAAAATAGAATCCAAAACAAATTTTGTTAAAATGCAGGGATCTTATAGACTAAACAGAACCGGAATTTTTAATGTAATATATTGGGAAGGAGTTTCTGGTCAGTATTTGTAAAAGGTAATAATTCAACAATTTGGTCTGGAGAGGTTACTAATAACATAAGGTCTGGAAAATGACTTTATCAGAAAATGATTACCCATTACAAAAGTTTTGTGAAAATATTAGATCCAAAACATTTAAATATAATTGGAGATGAAAAAGGGAACGTTGTAAGAACATGGGATTTTAAAGTAACAAGAAAATTAGCTCAAATAAGGGTTAAAGTTAGTATTTCTGTGGTCAACATCATTATTCCAGAGATTTATATTTTCCTACAATCTTTAAAAATTATTGAAGATAAAGATGGTTTGCATGCGATATGTAAAACAGAAATTTACCTCAAGATTCTTGGATAAGGAACGGTGAATTTTTGGGAAGTTTTCTTCAGTTCTACTATTATAATTAATAAAAGGAATTTTTGGTAGTGTAAATTGGATCAATAATACATTTGTTCAACAAATTAGAGCATCTTTGAATGATACTGGTGTATATGAATGTTGCATATCAATAGGAAATTATCCAGGGAAATGTGCGAAGGCAAGTGTTGTAGTAATGTCTCTTGGGAAAACTCCATGTATTGGTAAGAAAAGCGTTTCTGCAAGTCCATTTCAGATTAACTATTTCCAATCCAGAACTAGAGAGGGAAAGTTTGTCATTATATTGTGGAACTTTAATGTTTCAGAATGGAAAATTTCTACAAAGGTTTCCACAATGTAAAGGACATTTGGTTAATATGGAATTGGGTATTGAAAGTTGGTTTGGAATAGTAGAAATCATAACAGAAATAAGTGTGGTATTGTTGAAGGTATTTTAGGAGGAATTGGGAGTATAACAAATAGTATGGATATTAATACTTTAGAGTCTGATCTTGAAACAGCTGGTTTAGTGGGTAGTAACGGGATTAAAATACAGAGAAATTTAAATGAAATTTTTAGAAAATATGGTTATTAAAATAGCTAATATAATGGGTCCATCTATTTTACATCTTCAAAATATTACTCTTCATTTAATGACAAGTGAACAGTATTCTCATATTGCCAGAGCATGTTTAGAGATCCAGACTGAATATTCCACTAAAATTTAAAATAATTACGCAAACATTTCAGAGTGGAATAACTCCTCTTGGCATTTTACAGAATTTACCCAGAGAATATGTATCTGCTATAAATCATACAGATTTATGGGTAAATAAATGGACAGGATGCAAACAGGATGTTTGTTATAGTTCTTTGATACCTATAGCAGGACGAGAACAAATTTTGGTTCCAATCACTGTCTTGGGATTAACTATCAGCAATACACAATTATACTATAAAATAACAGTATACAGATTTTGCATTTAACAATGAAAATTCTGAATTAGAACAATTAGATCTGTCATTGTGTTTACAATTTCAATCTAAAGTTATCTGTTTACCTAATCAAGACAAAAGTATTTTTCATTCTTGTTATAATCATACATTATGTTCAGCAAGAATAGAAGTTGAAACTATGAATTAATTACTCGTGTAGATAAAAAAGGAAGAAGGTTTGCTTTCAGATCATGTCAGATACAGAAAGGGTTAAAATTTCTCTTGTACAAATACAGAAAACCTAAATCAAGGCTTGTATTGTATAGAAGGAGACATTGTAGCAATAATTATTAATGGGTTTAGAACAAATTTGTCAAATATGCTTATGAAAAATATAAGTGCTCTTTCCACACAATATAATATATCTCAGATATATATCTCAGAATTTCCTTGGGAAGAATGGGCAAATGTAATTCATAAGGATAAAGGTTTATTGATAGCTTTAGCTAAGGAACTTCAGAATGCAGAAATATTGTTTAAACATGAACAAGGTAATTTGCAAGAGATCTCATCAATGGTAAGAATACAGCCGCAAAAACAGCGCTAAAAATAGCGCTGTTTTACCGCTGACGCCCCCACCGCCCCAGTGTGAAAGGGGCCTAATAGTGTATCAATTTGGGGAAAATCTTCAATAACCTCAGCAGCAGGAAATATTTTATCACATCTATAGTTATTCTTTTTATTATTATGTTATTTATTATATTCCAGTTATGTTTAATGTTTAGAATGAAACAATTATATTATCGAATCAGAAATTAAATCAGGAAAGGAGATGATTTATTGCAAAGTAAGCTTAGAAGAATGGTTTTAGTATTGCAAACGCAGTTAATGAAAATACATTTGGAGTTATTGGATCAAAGTCAGAGAATGTGATGAATGAATTAAAATTTTGAAAATATGATTATTATTCATATTTTAGAGGGGAATGTTATATTCTTAATATCTAAAGATTAATTGGCTTTATACATAGTATGTATACCTATAATGGTATGAATAGCAGACATTGAGTTAATAACATCCAGATGGTGACTTATTAGCCGAGACTTCAGATATCTAGAACCCGTCAGGATTTTGATGGAATATGAAATATATATATATATATATATATATATATATATATATATATATATATATATATATATATATATATATATATATATATATATATATATATATATATATATATATATATATATATATATATATATATATATATATATATATATATATATATATATATATATATATATATATACACACACACACATATATACACACACAGGGCTTTTTTTCTCAAACAGGTGCTGGAACTTAGAGTGTAGAGCTGTCACTTGTAAACAGAAACCAGACATCTGTTTACAAGTGATTGTGGTGAGCAGGCACCAAAGGGTCTGAGCCATAGGTGGTGGAACTGAGTTCCACCAAGTTCCCCCTGGGGAAAAAAAAAAAAGCTATATACATTTTTTTTTTTTAAATTATTCCTATGTAACCGATATTCTGTTTGAAAGAGGCATTTCTTTAAGTAGTCTATGTTTAGTCTGATTGTCCCTCTCCCACATTACATCTTATGAATAGAAAGTCTGTAAGATGAACCAGATGTTGAGAGCTCATATATCTACTCTTGCCCCCACCCTTGTAAAAGGGGAGGTAATATTGTGAGGGATTATGGGAGTGTGTATTCTTTTGGCACGGAATTCAGTATGGGAGTTTATAAAAGGAAAAAGCTCCTTGAAGACGTTCTTTTCCATCTTGCCTGCTCTCAGAACATCCATTCTACACCACACAGCTAGTCTTCAGGACACATGAGGTTTATTGGTCATCTTAAAAAGCCAAGACAAAGGAAATCCACATGGCCTGTATCTTTGAAACAAACGAACTATATTTGAATCTTTTTTTGATCATATATGAAACACCAATTATGAATATGAATGTACTATTTTTTAATTGACGAAATTCGTCTCACAATTAGTCAACATTATAAAAAGCTTTTTCTACAATATTAAGCTTTTTATTACAATTGTATGTACAGGTAAACAAACCTCAATGGAGAGGAGCCTCAACACAAAGTGCTTATTTTGTATCCTTACAAGTACAGTAAGAACCTGTATATCAAACATTGAGCTCTTCATGTAACCAATCACATTTTCATTCATACACTCAATCAGGAATAACAATCTCACCTAGAGCGCATGGATTTTTGATCAAGTTGTTCTTCAGGCTAGATAGAAGAAAAAAAAAAAAAAAAAAAAAAAGAAGAATTATTGGTGAAATATTACCATTTAACCACTTCAACACAGGGCACTTAACCCCCTTCCTGCCCAGGCCATTTTTCAGATTTCAGCGCTGTCACACTTTGAATGACAATTGCGGTCATGCTATACTGTACCCAAACATTTTTTTATTTTCTTCACACAAATAGAGCTTTATTTTGGTGGTATTAAATCACTGCTGTTTTTATTAAAACAAAAATTGTGAAAAAAGGTTTTTTTTTTACTTTGTTTGTCAGTAAATTTTGTAACCAAGTAATATTTCTCCTTCACTGATGTGCGCTCATAAGGCGGCACTGATAGGCTGAACTGGTGGGCATTAATGAGGTGGCACTGATGGACACACTAATATGCCGCACTTATGGGCACTGATATGCAGCACGGCTAGGCAGTACTGATGAGCATTGATTGGCAGCACTGATAGCCAGCACTGACTGGCATCGCTAATGGGCACTGATTGGTGGCACTTGTGACCACTGGTGGGTGACACTGTTGGATCTATATTGTAATCAGGGCACTGATGATCAGCGCCCCTTTTTTATGCCTAGATTTCCCCCTGCGTGGAGATGCCGCTGATCGGCTCTCCTCGCCACACTCAGTGTGAGGCAAGGAGAGCCGATTACCGGCATCTGTGTTTACATGTGACTGGCTGTGATTGGACACAGCCAATCGCCTGGTTAGAGCTGCGGACGCGTCCCAGAACGAGAGCCGCACTGCCTGCCATCATTTGATGGAGGGCGGGTGGCAGATAGTTAAACATCAGAAACATAATTTTCATGAACATACTTGCCTGCTTTGTATAATGGTTTTGCACAGAGGAGCCCCAATCCTCTTTTTGGAGCTCATGGCTCCCCCCCCACTGCAGTGTGTCCCCACAGGAAGCCACTTGCTATGGGGGCACGTGTGCTCGCTCCCGAGCCCTGCTCTGTGTGTCCATAAGACACTGCGGGATTCAGCCCTGTTCCCCCCCCCCCCCCCCCACTTCCTCATCAATGGCTGCGATTAACAGCGGGAGCCAATGTCTCCCACTGCTGTGTCTGAGCCAACGAGAAGGGAAAGAGCCTGGAGAACAGCTGCTCTCATGCACATCACTTGATCGAGATGAGGCTCAGATAAGTACTGGGGGGGGGGGGGGGTGGGGGGGGGGGGAGCTGCATACTGAAGGTTCTTACCTTCGTGCATGGAATGCATAAAGGTAAAAGTCTCCAGCCTTTAGAATAACTTTAAAGCAACTGGGAGCAATCATGTTTATTTTAAAAGGGTCACTCTTATTCTAGGTAGCTTCAAATTGCAGTGCCCCAAATTGCATTAATGAATTTAAGAGCAATTACCCCAATCTTTGGCCAAAGGGAAAACGACCATTTCTCGTCAAAATAAGTTTGTCAACATGTGACAGAACCAACAGGGACAGGGGACTGCAGGGTGGTTGGCCTTTTCCTTACTGACTATGGGCCCTGGCGTTTGAGGGGGCTCTATTCTTTGGGAGGTGTGTACCTGGAGGACCTTTAGAGTAGTTTTACTTTGGATTCAAGTCCATGTCTCCCTGAGACACAGATTCTGAGAACCGGAGGACCCAAATACAGATTTGGGGCCTCTGTTTTGTTGGGGGGTAAAGAACCAACAGCCCAAAACAGCTTTGGCTGCTTTAACCCCCTCCTAGACTCAGAAACTCAATACAGAAGATTACAATCGGCTCAAAACAACCTGATGCCGGGGTCTCCTGCTTGTTATGCGTAATCATGTTTGCCTATCCTGTCTAGGTGTGAAGGGTCTTTCTCCCATTGTGTGCCTCCTATCTGTGCATTCCCCTTGTTAAATGAGTCACCTAGTGTTTCTGTCTGCTGTCACCTTGTGACTTACAATATTGCATTCTGATTACTGGGGGAGAGAAGATGGAGGAAATGCTTCCTCCTGCAGCACACTGACGACATCAACTTATCCTAGGCAAAGTCACTGACTGGAGTTCAAGGATGGCTTTAAGAAAAGGTGGCGTTTCTGAAACATATTATTGCCGAATATAATATATGACTTATCAGAAATGTCTTCATGCAGGCTTGTAAAGTTACTGCAATATTTTCATCTGATAATTTCCTGTTAAGTCTTTGTAGCCTTGAGCTCTAGATTTTCCAAATCTGGTTCTGGCTGAGAATTACTGTTCAACAATGTTATCTACTTCTCCCTATCCTGCATGGTGTGTGCACAGAAAATAGACCCCATACATCGTGTGTGATCAGGTCAATGGTAATCTCACCTATTTGTTGCCCACATATTTGCAGTCACAGTTGCCGCAGCTGAGCAGGATTTCACATCCACTATATAAAAGAAGAACATAAGAGAATTACAATCAGCATGCAAAAAAATTAAAAAAATAAAGAGTGTCACTGTGCAAAGTCCATACATACAGAATAAGAATAGTCTTCTCGCTCCCTGGGTCTTCACCACTGTCTTCTCCCTCTGTTCTTCCGGTGTTGACTCAATGCTCTCTCCCACTCTAATGTTGGGTGTGCCACTACTTGTGTTGGCATGGGGCGGGGTCACTGGAGGCCCGTCCCTTATGACATCACCACCCATCATGCCCGGGCGGTGGCATCATAAGGGGCGAGCCTCCGGATGATGTAACCCAGTGACCCCGCCTCATGCCAATATAAGTAGTGGCACACCACGCACCCAGCATTATAGTGGGAGAGAACATCGAATCAACATCTGGAGAAGACAGCAGAGAAGACCACGCTCAAAAGAGTGAGAAGACAGTGGACAAGACCCGGCAGAGGCAGGAGAACTGGAGAGGCCTAGAAAACATCAGCGGAGAAGAACCGCAAGAGGCAGAAGGCGTCGCCAGTAGAGGGAGAAGAATTCAGAAGAGAAAAACCGAAGCTGCCTAATAAATTACTTTAAAAACCCTGTGTACTAGGTTTTATTTTTGACACTTTTTTGGGTGAATGGGTAGGGGTACAATGTAACCCATACTTATTCACATAGTGTGGGGGGGCCGGGATCTGGGCCCCCCCTTGTTAAAGGGGGCTTCCAGATTCCGATAAGCTCCCTGCTTGCAGACCCCGACAACCAACAGGCAGGGTTGTTGGGAAGAGGCCCTTGTTCTCATCAACATGGGGACAAGGTACTGTGGGGGGGCGCAGGGCCCCCCCTGCCCCAAAGCACCCACTCCCCCTATGTTGAGGGCATGTGGCCTGGTACGGCTCAGGAGAGGAGGGTGCTTGCTCATCCCCACCCCCCCCCTTTCCTGACCTGCCGGGCTATGTGCTTGGATAAGAGTCTGGTATGGCTCCTGGGGGGACTCCCACACCGTTTTTTTCAGCATGCGAGTTCCCCTTAAAATCCATACTAGACCGAAGGGCCTGGTATGCTCTTAAAGAGGGAACAAATACCTTTTTTTTCACATTGTGCGTGGTGTTCCCCCTAAAGATTCATACCAAACAGTGCCTGGTATTGTTCGGGATCAAAGTCGGATCCCTGTTCATCATGTCGTACAAGTGTGAAAGGGGCCTGAAGCTGTGTAACATTTGTAATCCACTTCTAAAATGCTTTAAAAAAAAAGCTTGTAAAATGCTGCAAAAAACAGCTTTAAAAAAATACCAGTAAATCAATACGCTCGGGTGTCAATGGAGCCTAAGTTAATTTAATAAAAACAATTGATTTAGTAGAATAGAGCCAATGTGTTTTGGCGGCCATACACACTCCCCTTTCATCACAGCTACAAAACAAGTACATCTAAATGCAAAAGAAAAGGACTGAAATATAAAAATGATAATGCAAATATCGAATAAGAGGAAATGAATATAAATGGCAAAGGATACATATACATATTTTTATTACAGTAAATGGCAAATTCTAAGATAACAGTATCTTACATACAGATACAAAAGGTCACAACAATTAGCCAACAGTAAAATAGAATGATATGCCATATCTTAATAAAAGCAGGATAATATTACCGTTAATATATATTAAAGTGGTTGAAAATGTATTTTTTTTTTAAAATAACAAACATCTCTATACTTACCAGCTCTATGCAATTGCCTCTTCCAGGGTCCCCCGCCGGCACTCCAGGCCCCTCCTTTGTCCAGTGCCCCCACCGAAAGCTTCTCATGGGAGAACTTGTGTGTGCCCGCTCCCAAGCCCAGTTGCTGTGTCCATTTACCGGGCCCCACCCCCCGCTCCTTTATCACTGACTTTGATCGACAACAGCAGGAGACAATGGTGCCTCCTGGTGCCCCAGCAAAGCCAGTGAGACATGGAGGGGAGAGAAGATGTGGACAGCACTGGATCAAATAAAGAGCTTAAGTAAAAGGGAGGGTGGGGGGCACAGATGTATAAACATTTTTTAGCTTAATGCAAGGAATGCATTAAGGTAAAAAAAAAAAAAAATGTTTAGGCTTTAGACCCACTTTAAGTACAGCTTGCCAATGGAGTTAAATGAATTGCTGTGTCTAGGACAGCGCTTCAAACTTTTTTCAGTCAAGGCACCCTTCAAAATTATAGACAGTCTTGGGGCACGCCATTCTAAACTGTAATTACATTTCTAATAGGTTTACATAATGCAGCGCCATCCACACACATAGGACACCAAATGTTAGAGGTCATTTATTCTTCCAAAGCAAATACACTTTTGCACACTGGTACCATCTAGTATTCCAATGGTTCCCCTCTCCCTCAGGTTTTCTCCATCACTTAGCTAATGTGACCCCAAAGTTGGAGAGAGAGACAAGGGAGGGTTAACCACTTCCCGACCGGCTAGCAGAATGACGGCCGGGCGGTAGTTCAGTTATCCTGACTGGGCGTCATATGACGTCCAGTAGGACATCAGCCGGCGCGCGCCCGTGGTGGCGCGCATTGCAGTGATGTGGCGTGTCAGTGTGACACACCGATCTTGGTAAAGAGCCTCACACTGAGGCTCTGTACCACGTGATCAGCCTTGTCCAATCATGGCTGATCACGATGTAAACAGGAAGAGCCGTTGATCGGAACTGACAGACGCGGAGTTGCTGCTATGCGGACTCCGAGCTCCTCCGCTCCTAATATATCTACATCTCCGATCTACTTATCTGCTTTGGGAAACCTCTTCCCTTTTCCTCTTTTCTTATTCCTCGAAACTTCTAGCAACCTTCTCTCGAGGTTAAACAAAGGTGATTTATTGTTATACTGTTGATGGTGACTAATTGAATTATGTGTGATTCGAGATTCTCTTGCTTTGAAATTGACATCATAGGGTCACTGTCCTAATCTTTACATATATAAAATAAAAAAAAAAATAAAAAAAATTAAAAAAAAGGGGGGGGGGGGGGGGAGAGAATCAGAAAACAAGGATGCTGTATAGACCGGCATGCTCCTTATTACCGGTGGCATTGGCTGTTAGGACACCTGCAGCTAGAAGGTTGTAATGGTGCACAATGAAAACCCATGGCTTTGTAGATCTAAAAAGGCTTCATCCACCCGCCAGCTTGTATTCAATTTTTGGGAAGCTTTTAGGAATTTTGCCAAGGCACCCTGGTTGAAAAAAGGCTGGTCTGGGACATAAAACAAATGTAATATATTTTTTTACTACAGCATAGCCATACAGTACATGAAGCAAACAACAGACTTGGGGGGGGGGGGGGGGGGGGGGACACACCCTAAAAACATGTTTACATTCAAGATGGTGCTGTTATAAGAAAACAGAGCAAAATAGATTACAGCGCACACATACAAAAAAATGACATTTAAAACACCTGAACATATTCAAAAATATGGTCCCACCATATGGGACCATACATTTTTGTATGTGTGTGCTGTAATTGTGGTCTCTTAGCAGCACCATCTTGAATGTAAGCGCATTTTTAGGGTGTGTCCCCCAAGTCTGTTGGTTGTATATTGTAAGGGTCCTGACCAGATCACCCTTCATTACCTCTTATTAGTGTCCACCAGTGTTATAAGAGGAGTCCTTAAAGTTCTCCCATAAAGAGGAGTTTGTCTCCCATGGTTGAGATGCAGGACCTTTCATTCTATGGATAGTGTAGGACCTACTGATAATGGGGTACTGTGACACAGTAGTGGGCTTAGCACTATATGACCATATGGTGGGACCAAATCCCCATATTTTTTAATATGTTCAGGTGTTTTAAATAGCCTTGCAGGATTTAAATGTCATTTTTTTGTATCTCAAAAGCATTCCTTAGGAATTGAGATGGACTCAGGTGAACAGAAACCAAATAAAGCTGCAGTAAAAGGAAACCTAAAATAAAACATATCAGTGGCAAAGTAGCTCAGAGTGGAAAGGCTCTATCAGCAGATAAGAAAATGTCTGAAGTAGAACATTAGAAGACATCATACCCGGGATTTACTGCTTGGCAAGTTTCAGGAGGACAGATACACACCTGTGTAAGTGAATGCTGCAAAGGTAAGTGATGTTCTCATGTTGGGGGTTTAAATAGAAGAAAAAGGTGCAGAAATGTGAAAAAGGGGGAGGAGAGCAGGTGCATGGGACCAATGAGGGATCATCACTGACTAGCCCTGAGGGAGAAAGGAAGGAAATTGATTGCTTCACACATTTAACCACTTGAAGCCTTTTTCTGGCACTTTTTGTTTACAAGTTTAAATCAGTATTTTTTGCTAGAAGTTTACTTATAACCCCAAACATTATACATTTTTTTTTTTTAGCAGATACTCTAGGGAATTAAATGGTGATCGTTGCAATTTATGTCGCACGGTATTTGCGCAGCGGTTTTGCAAAAACAATTTTTTTTTTAAAAGAAATACACTTATTTTTAAATTATTTTTTTTTAAAAAACAGCACACAATAGTTACCGCAATTTTTCTTTAATGTGAAAGAAGATGTTACATCGAGTAAATTGATACCTAACATGTCATGCTTTAAAATCGTGCACGCTCGTACTATGGTACCTAAAAATCTCCATAGGTGACGCTTTAAACGGCTTAGCAGGTTCCCTGGTTTAGAGCACTAGAATTATTGCTCCCACTCTAACGCGATACCTCACATGTGTGGTTCGAATATTGTTCACATATGCGTAAGCGACTTGCTTATGCGTTCACTTCTGCGCGCGAGCACGGAGGGATGGGGGCGCTTTAATTTTTTTTATTTAACTTTTTATTTTTACACCTTTATTTTAACCCCAGTCACCAACACTGCCCGAATGAATGACCAATCTACGCAGTCAAAGGCTTTTTCTGTGTCTGTAGACAAAGTGAGATAAGGTCTAGGGCCTGGGTACAAGCCCAGTAGATAAGATGAATGGTTCTGGGATAGTTATCTCGCGCTTCATCTCCTACAATAAATCCTGTTTAATCCGAATGTATGACCTGGGGCATGAGGTGCGATTCACTAGTATCTTTGCCAGAATTTTAATGTCTGCGTTCAGCAGAGATATTGGGCGATAATTTTGCGCTAAGGTAGGTTCTTTGCCCTCTTTCGGGAGTACCCTAATGTGTGCCAACAGGGCTTCTGGGGGAATTTGACTACCCTTGGCTATAAAAATTAAGTAACTACACATAGGGCCAAATAACAGGGGGAGGAAACATAGTATGAGTAACATAGCATGCCTTAGTATAACCGTCTGGGCTGATAAGAGATTCCAGGGTCATCCATTGTTCTTCAGCTAGGGGCGGAATGCCGGACCCAGTCAAGTATGCCTGAATGCTTGACAACCTAGAGGCCTGAGCCTCAGGGGTAACCTTTGCATCTAAAGAGTAAACTTGAGCGTAACAGTCGCAGAACAGGTAATTTTAGAAGAATGAGAGACTGCTTCCCAGAGGGAGATTGAAGTTTATGGACATGTATCTGAGCACGTCATTTATGAAGAGCTCTGGCCAGCATTCTGCCACATTTGTTACTGTGTTTATAATATTTGTGAGAAAGATAACAGCATTACCTGCTAACTTTATGGTCCAGCAGGCGTGAAAAAAGGTCCCTAAGCTCAGTCAACTGTTTTACTGCCTGGGGGCCTCCGTGATACTTATGCCGAAGTTCAACCAGCTGAAGGTTGCCCAGGACCCTCTGAAAGTCTGCCTGATGTTCTTCCTTGCTTCTAGATCCCTTTTAAATCAGTATGCCTCGCACCACTGACTTGTGTCCCTTCCAGACCATCCCCTCACTTACATCATCGGTAGAGTTCCCCCCAAAGTAATACATGAGAGTATCAGAAACTTCTGCGACCACTGCAGCATCATCCAAAAGATTTTCGTTTGACCGCCAAAACCAGGCTCGATGGGTGCCCCGCGGCAAGGTAAAGGTGGCGGAGACCAAGAAATTTGACACAGGAGCCATGGATATGATCTCTATCTCTGTGCCCTACCCTAGGTTAACACCTATGCGTTTTTTAGTGCGTTTTGCAGAAATGCACTACAGTCCATTTAACATGGTTTCCTATGGTACACATTCACAGCTATGCGTTTTTTGGCTGGTGCCTTTTTGGAAAGGGTCAGGGACTTTTTTTCCGCGTGTTGCATGTAATAGTTACATATAGTTACATAGTAGGTGAGGTTGAAAAAAGACACAAGTCCATCAAGTCCAACCTATGTGTGTGATTATGTGTCAGTATTACATTACATATCCCTGTATATTGCGGTCATTCAGGTGATTATCTAATAGTTTCTTGAAGCTATCAGATAATCACCTGAATGACCGCAATATACAGAGATATGTAATGTAATACTGACACATAATCACACACATAGGTTGGACTTGATGGACTTGTGTCTTTTTTCAACCTCACCTACTATGTAACTATATGTAACTATTACACGCAACACGCGGAAAAAAAGTCCCTGACCCTTTCCAAAAAGGCACCAGCCAAAAAACGCATAGCTGTGAATGTGTACCATAGGAAACCATGTTAAATGGACTGTAGTGCATTTCTGCAAAACGCACTAATAGACTTCGATGGAATCACACCAAAAACCCAAGTTTTGTATTTGTGATGTGATTTTTGATGTGTTTTGCATTTTTATTTTTCTGTTTAAAACACTGTATATAGTTGGTTGCTAAGGAGGGGGCCGGGAAGCCAGCCGCCGCGTCCTTAACAACCGTTGAGTCATCAGCTGTCAGCGGGCTTCCCCGCTGAAAGTTGAATGTAAAAAGAAAAAACGACGTGGGGTCCCCCCCGTAATCCATACCAGACCTTTATCTGAGCATGCCGCCCCGGTAGTTCAGGAAAGGGAGGGGATGAGCAAGCGCCCCTCCCTCCTGAAACATACATACCAGGCTGCATGCCCTCAACATGGGGGGGTGGGTGCTCTGCGCCCCCCCACAACAAAGCACCTTGCCCCCATGTTGATGAGGACAAAGGCCTTTTCCCGACAACCCTGGCCGGTGGTTGTCAGGGTCTGCGGGCAAGGGGTTTACTGGAATCTGGAAGCCCCCATTAACAGGGGGTCCCCCATATCCCAACCCCCCCTATGTGAATGGGTATCTGGTACATCGTACCCCTACCTATTCACCAAAAAAACTGTGAAATGTTAATAAAATACAAGAGCCTGGTTTTGACAAGTCCTTTATTAAATAAGAAGCCCGGAGCCACCTTCTCCCGGAGCCGTCATCTCCCTGTGTCATCTTCTGCTGTGTTCTCCCGCTGAGCTGTCTTTTTCCTCGCCGCCGGTGTATACTTCATCACTGCTGGTTACCTGTTAGAAAGACAGTTTCAGGACAAGATCGGCTTTTTTTTGTTTTTTTAGCGGGTAACTGGTGGTGACGAAGAAGACAGCGGTGGCGAGGAAGTAGACACCGGCGGCGAGGAAGAAGAAAGCTCCACGGGAGAAGACAGCACAAGAAGAAGATGACTCCAGGAGATGACTGTTCCGAAAGAAGCACCCCCCCCCATGTTGAAGGCATGCGGCCTGGTATGGCTCAGGAAGGGGGGACAGCTTGCTCGTCCCCTCCCTTTCCTGACCTACCGGGCGGTATGCTCGGATAAGGGTCTGGTATGAACTTTGGGGGGACCCCACTCCATTTTTTAAAAAAATGGCATGGGGGGTCCTTCCAAATCCATACTAGACCCAAAGGGCCTGGCGTGGACCTGGGGGGGGGACCCCACGCCATTTTTTTGCAAATTTTTTTACATCCAGCTTTCAGTGGGGAAGGCCGCTGACACCTGATGACTCATCGGTTGTCAAGGACACGGCCCTCTCCTTAGCAATCAGCTATATACAGTGTGTTTACAGTGCGTTTAACCACTTCTCTCGCACTTTCAATAAGAATTGCGCGGTCATGCAACACTGTACCCAAATGAAATTTTTATCATTTTGTTCACACAAATAGAGCTTTCTTTTGGTGGTATTTATTCACAAATCAGTTTTTTATTTTTTGTGATATAAGTGAAAAAAAGAGCAGAAATTAAAAAAAAAAAAAACAATATTTTCTATTTTCTGTTTTAAAAAAAATCCAATGAAATCAAATTTTGTCATAAATTTAAGCCAAAATGTATTCTGCTGCATGCCTTCTAAAAAAAATCCCGTTAAGTGTATAATAATTGGTTTGTGTGATCACGGACAGATGTACGCAGATGATCATGTACAGATGTGCGCAGATGATCACGGACATCATGATCATTGGGACATATGATTTTACTGTTACATATGTGGGGAACAGGTGTTTTTACTGTGTGTGGACAGTGTTTTGGGGACTTTGTGATTTTACATTGTGTGGGGACATGTGTGGGGACACTGGGCCGGTGATCAGTGTGTAAAAAGCTGTAAAAGACAGCTCATACTCACTGATCACTGGCTGGCTTCAGCGATCCGCTCTCCTCACTGACAACTTCCGTGTGAGGAGAGGAGAGCTGATCGCCTAGCAACCGACTCTCTATTTACATCACATGATGGCAGTGATTAGACACAGCCGTCATGTGATCAGGAGATCCAATCACAGAGCCCTTCTGCCGATCCAAGATGCGCCGTGTCTGGGTGATACGAGCGCATTGGGATTGCGCCGCTGCGTGGGCACCCTTGCGTGATCCCCCTCCTTCTGAGGGACGTTCCTGAAATTTTTTTTCCCTTTTCTTCATTACTCTTTTCTCATTTTCCCTTTATTTTTCTTTGGTTGATAATATTCATTTATAAAATCAGGATACTTTTTCCTTGGACAATCTTGCCTTGTACCTTGTTTCTGGTGAACCTCTAACTCTTTAAACATCACAAGAACCTCCTTTTTAGAACAGTGTACAATGTGGAAATTTAGCAATGCTGAACTGACGTCATTCCTGACCAGCCAGTGAAAGCGGCCTGCGTTCAAAACCCTGAAAATGGCTGCTTAAAAATGTCAGCGGCCGGCGGGAGCTCCAGAAAGTCACATCTCTGGAGCCAAGGTGGGTATAGTTCCACTTGAAGCTATCCCTTTGCAATACCTGTTTGCCAAATTATTCTGCGAATACCGAACATTATGGGGCGTTCGCGGGAAATTTGAGCGCCGCGGAACGCCCCATAATGCACTTCGAGATTGCAGTGCATTGGCGTCTTACATTGTACCCCTACCCATTCACCAAAAAAAATGTAAAAAAAGTAAAAACGACAGGAGACAGTTTTTGACAATTCCTTTATTTAAAAAAAAAAAGTGTCCCGCGATGTAAATCCATCTTCAATCACGGCGCCGACAGAACAAAAAATAGAAAGAAAAACAGAAAAATTCCGCCTCAATGGGAGGCGTCCCAGCGACTGCTGTCTTTTCGCTTTGACAGCTGTTATATAGGCAAGAGTGGGGCCACCCGGTGATGTAAACGGGTGACTGCCCCCTCTGACGTCATAGGAGTTTTTCCTTTTTTTTAAAACTTTTTCAGGTCCGTCGGCGCTGTGATTGACGATGGATTTACATTGCGGGACACTTTTTTTTTAATAAAGGAATTGTCAAAAACTGTCTGCTGTTGTTTTTACTTTTTTGACACATTTTTGGTGAATGGATAGGGGTACAATGTACCTGATACCCATTCACATGGGGGGCTGGGATCCGGGGGCCCCCTTGTTAGAGGGGGCTTCCAGATTCTGATAAGCCCTCTGCCCGCAGACCCCCTTGGGTTGTTGGCTAAGGTCCTTTACCTCATCAACATGGGAACAATGTGCTTTGGGGGGACCCCAAAGCACCCTCCCCATGTTGAGGGGATGTGGCCTGGTATGGTTCAGGAGGGGGGCGCTCTCTCATCCCCCCTTTCCTGCGGCTTGCCAGTTTGCATGCTCGGATAAGGGTCTGAAGGACCTGGTATGGATTTTGGGGGGGACCCCCATGCCATTTTTTTAAAATATGTTGGCATGGAGTTCCCCCTAATATCCATACCAGACCTGAAGGACCTGGTATAGACTGGGGGGGGGCGTTTTTTTCAATGATTTTTTATGTATATTGCTGGGATCCGGCAATACATTACAGCCGCGAGCAATTTTAAATGAGATTTTTTCCTTTAGGAATGTAATTTTGCTGCGGTATTGTTATACTCATGGGAAAGATGCGCTACTTTACAGGCAGACTAAGGGGACCCCGCAGGCATGATATTTAAAGGAATATTTCATTTTTATTGTTTCACTTTAAGCTTTATTAAAATCACTGCTCCTGAAAAAACTACCGTTTTTAACATTTTTTTTGCATTGATACATGTCCCCTGGGGCAGGACCCGGGTCCTCAAACACTTTTTATGGCAATAACTTGCATATAAGCCTTTAACCGCTTCAGCCCCGGAAGATCTGGCTGCTCAATGACCAGGCCATTTTTTGTGATACGGCACTACGTCGCTTTAACTGACAATTGCGCGGTTGTGCGATGCTGTACCCAAACAAAATTGACGTCTTTTTTTCCCACAAAAAGCTTTCTTTTGGTGGTATTTGATCACCTCTGCGGTTTTTATTTTTTGCGCTATAAACAAAAGAAGAGCAACAATTTTGAAAAAAAAAACAGAATATCTTTTACTTTTTTCTATAATAAATATCCCAATTTAAAAAAAAAATGTTTTTCCTCAGTTTAGACCGATATGTATTCTACATATTTTTGATAATAAAAATCGCAATAAGCGTATATTCATTGGTTTGCACAAAAGGTGTAACGTCTACAAAATAGGGAATAGATTTATGGCATTTTTATTTTATTTTTTTTGGGACTGCGACATTATGGCGGACAAATTTTTGACACATTTTTGGGACCAGTGACATTTATACAGCGATCAGTGCAGTAAAAATGCACTGATTACTGTATAAATTACACTGGCAGGGAAGGGGTTAACACTAGGGGGTGATCAAGGGGTTCACTGTGTTCCCTAGTGTGTGTTCTAACTGTAGGGGGGGTGGGACTGACTAGGGGAAGAGAGAGATTGGTGTTCATGCTTAGTATGAATACACGATCTGTCTCTACTCCCCTGAAAGAACCGTGATTTTTGTGTTCACACACACATTCCCGTTCTCGTTCTGTAACGAGCAATTGCAGGTGCCCGGCGGTCATTGCACCCGCCGGGCACTCGCATTGGTTCCGGGAACATGCTTCGACGCCGGAGGCGTCTTAAAGAGCCGATATACAGCTATGACGGCTTGTGCAGGGGAGCCAACCTGCCGCAGTATAACTGCGGCGGCTGGTCTGGAAACAGTTAAAATTAGCACTTTTGATTTTTCCTCAACTACGCTTCTGCTTGATCCTAACCTGCAACCTGTTACCAACCTTTGGTTTGTTTACTGACTATTACTTAATCCCTAATGCCCCGTACACACAATCGGAAATTCCGCCAGCAAAAGTACGATGTGAGCTTTTGGTCAGAAATTCCGACCGTGTGTATGCTCCATCAGACTTTTGCTGGCGGAATTCCCGCCAGCAAAAGATTGAGAGCGGGTTCTCTATTTTTCCGATCGTCTGTACCAATTCCGACGCGCAAAATTCCTACGAATGCTCGGAAATAATTCGACGCATGAACGGAAGCATTGAACTTCATTTACTTGGCTCGTCGTAGTGTTGTACATCACTGCGTTCTTGGCGGTCGAAAGTTCAGAGAACTTTTGTGTGACCGTGTATATGCAAGCCAAGCTTGAGTGGAATTCCGTAGGAAAAACCATCCAAGATTTTTCTGACGGAAATTCCGCTTGTGTGTACGGGGCATATCTGCTATATCTGCTACTGGATCCCAGCTTGCTCAACTCCTGGTAGGGCAGTTCTGAGGGCTGTGTTTAGGCAGGTGCCTACAAGGAGGATTTTGAGTGCAATTAAGCTAGTTGGTCTGCCCAGGCTGGGAAAGGGTTAAACATGTCTAGTTTCACTTACCAGGCTTTTTGAGCCCTGCCTTACTTAAGCGTGCATATATAGATAGGGGGGTGGCCGGGCCCAGAGAGAGAGCCTGCACATGAGATATTGAGATAGGGCTGCTACATCATGTAGACCCACAAGGTACTGGAGTTTAGGAGGAATCTGCCAGCCTTAGAGCACACCAGTTATGGACTTCACCTTTTGAAGGTATGCATTGAACTTGTATTTACATTGCCACACAAGTTTTCAGTAAAGTTCCTAAACTGTTCTAAGCCTGGTCTGAAGTTACTTAAAGGGGTACATGATGGTTTCTGGCTTATGTAAGAACTGAGCCTGTAAAGCACATATGGCGTAGGTAGCAAGGCCACTACTAAAGGTTAATTTGACATGAGAGTTGGAGATGGAGAACAGTTGCCACGGATAACCAAGTACTAGTGGGAAGTGTATAGCAGCTGGTCATAAAGCTTGGTACCTGCAACATACATCAAGCAAGGTGTGTAGTAACAGGGGACAACACACTTCACTGCACACAGTGTACGGTTTATCTCTAAGCTGGGTTACCACCATAATGTTGACTTTCACATGAATGCCGACCTGCCTGGTCTTGGGTATTGATGAGCGCGCACATGGAAAGAGCCCCCCTGCCCCAAAGCACCCCCCCTCCCCATCTTGATCCTGAGGGCATATGGCCTGGTATGGTTCAGGAGGGTGGGGAGGTGCTTGCTCATCCCCCCTTTCCTGACCTGCATGCTCAGGTAAGGGCCTGGTATGGTTTTTGGGGGACCCCACATGGGTGTATTGTCAGGGGTCACAGTTGCGACCCCACCCATGCTCCAGGAGCAAAAATGTGGCCAACATCTTCCTTAATAAATGGGAGGAGGAAGAGATTTTTGGAAGGTGCTGGCCACACTTGCTGACATCCAAAAGATTCATAGATGACATACTGATCGTATGGAAAGTCAGTCAGGAGGAGCTGAAAGAATTTGTTAACCATATAGGTACAAATGAATATGGAATAAAGTTCACTGCAAATGTGGGTTGGTACACCATACATTATTTGGATTTAGAAATGTTAAAAAATGGCAATAAACGAAGCACTAGAACACACTTTAAGGACACCGATCGAAATGGATACATACCAATGAGAAGCTGCCACTACCCCCAGTGGAAGAAGGCCGTCCTCAAGGGCCAATTTATCCGAATTAGGGGCAATTGCGACCTGATAGAGGATTTCCTTACACAAACAAATATCTTGATTGAAAGGTTTGTAGATATGGGTTACAACAGGCAGGAACTAGTAGCTACCTGAGAAAGAGTTGGAAACATGGATAGGGAAACCATATTACAAAATAAAAACAGGGAACGAAACTATAAAGATGGAGTACCGTTCATAACAGGATTTAATAAACAATATAAAGATCTGGAGGATATTATTAAGAAAAACTGGCCCATAATTAGCAGTGACCCACAACTAAGTAAAATTTTGCCACCAAAACCTACATTCATATATAGAAGAGCAAAAAGAATCAGGAACCAGATTGTGAAGAATGTACCCGACCCCCCAAAGCGAATTTCCACTTTTTTGGACCAGAAAGGTTTTTACAGATGTGGCAGATGCAAGCCCTGCAGACTAACTAATAAGGCAGAAAGGAAAATAACAGGGTTCAAATCCAATGCAACCAAACAGAAATATAAGGTGGATAAGTTAATCACGTGCTGCAGCATCCATGTTTCATATGTGTTGGAGTGTAGATGTGGGCTGCAGTACGTGGGCAGAACCACAAGGGCGCTTTCGGTGAGAATTGGTGAACATGTCAGGAACATTGAAAAAGGGTATAAATACCATAGTGTGTCGAACCACTTTAGAGAGATACATAGGAGAGACCCCAGACACCTAAAGTTTTATGCGATAGACAAAATAGAACCTAACTGGAGAAATTTAAACATGCGTAGGGAAGTATCCAAAAATGAAACTTATTGGATATTTAAATTAAATACAATGCAACCTATGGGGTTGAATGTGGAGCTGGATGTGAACTGTTACATAGAGGATATTTAAACACATATTTTCCATTTTAATTTACTTTATTTTTATATTCATATTGATTTTTATTTATTTTTTATTATTATTTTTTCAGTTTTTTGTTTTTTATTTTTTATTTTTCATTTTATTTAATTTTATTTTTTATTTTTATTTTATTTTATTTTTATTTTCATTTTTATTTTTATTTTATTTTCATTTTTATTTGTATAATTCTTTCCTGTATCCACATTTTTAAATGAAAGAATCAATTTGTGTTATGAAGCTCCCCCATATATGTGTCCATACATGTGTGTGGTTTATTTGTTTATATGCGGGCATATGTGTATACATATTTTCTAGTTGATATGGATAAATTAAAAGAAATTTTTTTAGGTATTAAGTAATACTGAAATATATAGGCATTTTAGATAAATATTTTCTGATGTTTTTTGATGTTTATATGGGTTTAATAAAGACTCAGGGTTTTTTAAGGAATTTTTAAATGAACTTTTTAAAGGATTAAGGATAAGTAACATAGTAACCAATGTAAGATTGTGAAAGTTTTTCCAGCCATTTGTATGGATGACCTCGGCGAGGAGAAAGAACAAATTGCAAATGTAAGGTATAATGCTCAGATAATAGCCCAAATATGATATCTAAAGCGGACGTGTAAGATTGAGTAAATATATGTAATAATACTGATTTGGGTGTGGGCAAAAAGGAACAGTAAAAATGGCGGCAAGAAACTTCCGGGATGGGAAAATATGTGATTGGCCCACAGTAATGGGACTAGGACATAAAGGCAGTGACACCCAATCACCATGTAGCTTCCTGATGACGCAAGTACCATTACGAAACGTGTAGAGGCTGCTGGGAATTCACACGTGACGCCACTACGTCATCTCCTGTCAGGCGATAGCGAGGCCTGAGCTGCAAATCGGAAGACGAGCGGGGACGAGGCTTGTTCCACACGCCGGCGAACGAGGTAGACGGCGACCCTTACCATTCATTCAAACTGCTGGATAAGCTTGGTGCCGGCTCATGGGCACCAGTAACATGAGTTATATAGCCTTTTACTTTTGATCTTTAACTGCTTCCCTACCCGGCCATAGACAAATGACGTCCACAGATGGGATCTCCCATCCTGGGTGGACGTCATATGACGGCCTCGGGTTCCCGGCCGCCTAGGGGGCGCGCGCGCGCGCCGCGTTGCTTGGGACCCAGTGCGTGTGCCCGGCGGCGATTGCCCGTTAACCGGGTTGGACCGTGGATCTCTGTGTGTAAACACAGAGATCCACGTCCTTTCAGCTCAGAGGAGAGCGATCTGCGTTCCCAGAACGGAGGAACACTGATCGGTCTCCTCCCCTTGTGCGTCCCCGCCCCCTACAGTTAGAAGCATTCCCTAGGAAACACATTTAACCCCTCCCCGCCACCTAGCGGTTAACCCCTTCACTGCCTGTCACATTTACACAGTAATCAATGCAATTTTATAGCATTGATCGCTGTATAAATGTGAATGGTCCCAAAAATGTGTCAAAAGTGTCCGATGTGTCCGCCATAATGTCGCAGTCACGGAAAAAAATTGCGATCGCCGCTATTACTAGTAAAAAAAAAAAAAAAATTTTTTTTAAAAATGCCATAAATCTATCCCGTATTTTATAGACGCTATAACTTTTGCGCAAACCAATCAATATACACTTATTGCGATTTTTTTCACCAAAAATATGTAGAAGAATACGTATCGGCCGAAACTGAGGAAAAAATTTGTTTTTTTTTTTAAAAATTAGGATATTTATTATAGCAAAAAGTAAAAAATATTGTGTTTTTTTCAAAATTGTCTTTTGTTTATAGCGCAAAAAATAAAAACCGCAGAGGTGATCAAATACCACCAAAAGAAAGCTCTATTTGTGGGGGGAAAAAAAGGACATCAATTTTGTTTAGGTACAACGTCACACGACCGCGCAATTGCCGTTTAATGTGCGACAGCGCTGAAAACTAAAAATTGGTCTGGGAAGGAAGGGAGTGAAAATGCCCGGTATTGAACCGGTTAATAAATGGTTTAAGCATATTGCGCTATGAAGGCTGTTTGTTTTCTATGAGGACGGATTTACATGCTAAGCGGCACGGGGGACAGCTTCAAGTGGATTGGTTATCCCTTAATGAACCGAGGACTTGTATGTATTTGCATTCTGGTGAGTGGCCATTTCATATGCGGTGGTGGTTTTGGCACTGGAAGTCACTTTAATCACTAAGGAGGGATTAGAGCACCATAGCAGCACAACAGTGGAGAGCCCATTCAGGGACCCACGTTTTCACCAGCACAAGTGGATATAAACTGGACTCTATATATTTCAAACTTATATTTTTTAAATTGGTAAATCTTAGTGGTGGTATTAAGAGTTAATGTAAATCACTGATGTATATGTAGAAGATTAAATTAGAAGGTAGCGCAGTCAACACCAGATATACACATGATGGGACTTGTAGTTTTGCAACAGCTGGAGGGCCGCCAGTTTGAGACCCCTGACTTAGAGGGATGTTCAGATGTGGTATCTGCAGATATGTGGAGTGCTCGGATGTCTTCACCGACTCTGATGGTGTTAATAAATACAAGATTAAACAATGTATTAATTGCGTCACCACTAGAGTGCTCTATATCTTGGAATGTCCCTGTAGGAAACTCTATGTGGGTAAGACAAAACGCCAATTGTGCGTTAGGATCGCTGAACACGTCAAGAGCATTAACCGAAAGGGAGGACAATCCTATCGGACAACACTTTGCAATACATCATGGTGCGTGCACGAAAGGCCTTTTTTTCCCTGAATCTTTCGACCAGAAGAGAGGATTTCGATCCAATCCTTCTGAGAAGAGAAAAGGCCTGGATATTCATGCTAGGAAGCTTGACCCCTAAGGGGTTGAATAAGGAATTGAGCCTCAAAGTGTTCTTGGAAAAATAATAAACTAATATCTATGCCCCCTGAATCACTGTGCATCAAAGTCAATCCCTTTAGTAAGTAAGCTAGGTTCTGATATTAGTCTTTATATATATGTATGTCTATTCAGATATGTATACCTCAATTGTTACAACATGGCCCCTATACTCCAATAAAATAAATAAGTATATAATTTCTCTCCCCACCATAGGTACTCTGGTTTGCTCTGTCATATTCCCCTCTCCTCATTCAATGATAACACAATAAAATTAAGAACTATTTATGCCAATCGACCTTGGTTCCGCTCTTGACTCTCTTTGGGGGTCTTTTGGTTTTTCACTGTTCTTAATAGAATCTGATAAGTCACAATACACGAAAATACAGTGTTAAAGAATTGTTTATTTCATATTTACTATGTTCTGCTATTCTTTAAATGGCCGCTAGATGTCCCTGCTGCGGCACTTAAGGACGCGATTCAATTTAATCGGGGATTCCCCAGGCTTTAGAATGAACGTCTTGTCAGTCCTTCAATGTCCTGATGAAACAAACGTAAAAGTTCGTGAAATGCATCGACTTAAGCAGTGACACCAGGACGCCCAGCTGTATGTCATGCACCGCTGAATGGAGGCAACACAGAGCGCAGCTCTTTTTGCTGAAGACGTGACGCCGCTGATTTCTTTCATGGGGAATCCCGTCTGAGTTCCAAAGGACTGTTACCCTTATGTCAGTTGGTGGACACTGGAGTCTCCAAACAGCCTCAGGAGGACAGTCAGTCTGACTGTAAGGTTCTCAGGGAATGTTTACATTGAGCCGCCCCCCGCACTGAGGATTACCTATCCAGGATACCCAGAAGCCTGTGTATATGCTGGAGAAACTAGACAGCTGCACGGAGGTAATCTACTAAGGTTCAAGCTCTACAGTGGAATGTGTTTAAACTGACCAGCCTTTCACATGGTGATCTATCTACCCGGGATATCTGGAAATTGTATGTACAGGGGATTTCCCTGAATTACTTTGATCTGTCCATATCTCCTACACGAGGCTCTGTGGATGTGGGCTCCTCTCGTATATTATCCATCTATGACTCAATCTAAGTCTGTTGCTCTCTTTCTCTTAGAAATCTGACATACACTGGATCCCGATTTATACTGGATAGACTTTCTTGAGCTAAATGGATCCACCCAATCTGGGACACTGGGACTAATTTAATCCATGTATGTGTGTCTATTGGCTCTTTCAACACATTTTTTAGGAGGACATTTTTCTCAATTTGATTTCACAGCAATGACACTTCATTTAACTGGATTTTTCTAAGCGGGATCCCCATTTCATACTATACAGCTGCAGAGCTATTTTCACTAATACCTAAGGACTTCCTTTTAATAACCTTTATATAACTAATTGGTATTCAGCTGCAGTCCCATGCTACTGATCTCAGTGGTGTACTATTTCCTCAGGTATCAGGAAGCCCTGGACAAGCAGTCCTTCAGTTGGTCATCATCTGTGGAAATCTTCGACACATGTAGCATACAACCAGCTCGAAAGGGACAAGTGTGGCTCTGTGTTCAGGATAAAATCCACCTATAGACCATCGTGGATCTGATACGTGGAAATATACGTGATTCATGTATTATGTGGTTTCTACTTGTTTACAGCTATGTCTTGGTTGTCCAATATTTTAGAGTGATGACGGTTTCTCTTTAACATATTTTTAAACACTATTTTATGGTGCTTAGAGGGTATTTTTTCTAACTTTAGATATTTTTTTCTTTAATAAAGTCTATATGGCATATGAATACCATGGTTTGGTCCTCCATTTAAACTACCTTATTTATCGGCATATAACACGCACTTTTTTTCCCCTGAAAATCGTGGGTGCATGTTATAGGCCGATCCCCGCCAATTTTGTGTGATCGGAGCGATCGCGGCAATTGCCGCCGACATACACAATTCAAATATGGCGCCAAGACTGCGGGGACTCGGCGGAGCCTAGATACACATACCCGAGTGTCCTCGGTGCTGCTCACAGTCCCGCCCAGTCCCACCATTGGACCTGTGTTATGTCCATCATAGGGCGGGACTGGGCGTGACTGTGAGCGGCGCCGAGAAAAGCCGAGGACTCTCGGGTATGTTTATCTCGGCTCCGACGAGTCCCTGAAGTCTCGGCGCCATATTTGAATTTACACACAGCTGTGTATGTCGGCGGTGATCGCGGCGATCACGCAAGGCTGCACTGGAGAAAGGCTGCACTGGGGCAAAGCTGCACTAACAAGGCTGCAATGGACACTGGGGCAAGGCTGCACTGACACGGCTGTAATGGACACTGGGGCAAGGCTGCACTGACACGGCTGTAATGGACACTGGAGCAAGGCTGCACTGACAAGGCTGTAATGGACACTGGAGCAAGGCTGCACTGACACGGCTGCAGATGGACACCGATAATGCTGCATTGATGGGCATTTTAATGTAAGTTTTTCTTCCTTAAACTTTACTCCTAAAAGTTTTTTCCTTAAAATTCCCTCCTAAACTTGGGGTGTGTTATACGCTGATAAATATGGTACTTGTCCCTTTCTCGTTTCCTTTCCCAATTTTTTTTCAACTTTTTTCCCTTTTGCTTATTACATGTAATTTTGGATGTGGTGCCACATCAAACATGGTGTGTCTCAATTTGCACCCCATAAACAACAATTATTTGTGTCTATGCGTTGATCTGCATTTTACAAGTGCGCTTAAAACACACATCAATCAATGCACTTGTGTGAATTAGCCCTATATGTTGCTGGGGAAGGGTGGGTTAGGCAACCCTTTTTTTCTTTGCACTACATGGACTTAGGCTCCATTCACACTTGTATGACTCCAAAGTTGTGAGGACTTTGATGCAATGGATGGGTGCAACTTGTATACGACTTTGGCTTTGACCAGTCATAATGGACATCTGTTGCACAACTATTGGATTGTATACCATTCAGGTACGACTTTAATGCGACTTTTGAGGGTTAACATTGAAGTCTATTTTCCTCAAGTTGCATTAACGTCAGACCAAAGTTAACTAAAAGAAAAACAGAAATGTAAGGCGTGATATCTGTTACTCCACACCATGGAAGACCTATTAGCGCTGGAAGTGACTGTTTTGAACCCCAAAGTTAACTAAACCCTGTTTTTAACACATGTGCTCCTTGCTGTGAAGGTCAGTTATAGGTGGGGGCAGGGGCCATCTTTGTTACTGGTGTAAATTTGGCGACGGGGACACACTTGGCACCTTTGCTGCCATTGTGCTATGTGTCCAATATGCCACCTCCTGGCCCACCTGCCCCTTATTTATCCATTAGAATGCATATGCTTCCATTGTGGAGACCCTCAAAAATTTAGAAGGTTAGGACTGCAGGTGATACAAGGTGCCATGAAGAGGCCTTGCAGCTTACGCATGAGTTTGCAAATGTGTGCCAACTAAACCCCTGTTTTTAACGCAGACTGTTGAACAGGTTAATTCGGTTGGTAAGCAGACTGGTTGGTCAATTGAGTTGGGCATTTTCTATGGTTTTGTCTTCCAGCCCTTATCACTCCCAGATTACCCAATAACATTCAGTATATGGGGAAGGTGGTTAGGCTACCAGAGCATCATATTGATTCTTAGAAACATTTATGGGCCTATTCAATAAATAATGCGAAGCTCAAAAGTATAGTAGTACATAGCAAGAATTCACAATTTACTTTGTTAAAGCAACTCAGCAGGTGCCCATTCAGAATGGTGAACTGTAAATCATTTTACCAAGTGTTCCCGCAATGCTTGACAATGCAGGTACCGTGCTGTAGTGTATTACTGTGCCATTCATTTGTAGTACTGTGTTGCAATTAAAAAGAAAGGACAAGACCGTTTTTTTGTGTTGTCATGCATTGGCAGCCCTTTTATAATAAATGGATGCATGTTTACATGCTCCTCAACATTAAGTGGGCTTAGTGACTGTAGGTACTACAGTTTTCACTGAGAGCTTCACGGCAACTGGTTGTTGAATAAGCATAATATATTGCCCATTAGATTTATTTGTAGAATAAATAAAAGTCTGAGGATGAGAGTCATGCTTTATTGACACTGGTACTGTAGTACCAGAACAATGACAGAGTAATGCTTCATATTTCCACTGCTTTGAATTACAATTCTTAGACTGCGTCGTATTATAAAAATATAAAAAGAGAAGAGGAAATGAAAACATGTCACATTCACGCAGTTGGACCCTAAATGTCTATAGAGATGCTGCTGTTGGTGACTCGCGATCCATACCAACCGGCCCAGTTCAAAGTGTCCTTCCCGCCATGCTGAAAATAGATATAGCGCACTCCTGGTCCATAGTTACTGAATGTGTGTGTTACCTAAATGGGAAGAGAAAGTAGAGAAAAGTCTTAACATAAAATTGAATTAAGGGTTGCTACACATACAATTTATGTAGAAAAGGGTTAAAATTAATAGGAAATTGTATAAAGTTAGAAAATTAAGAAACGGGGCGCTCTGGGGGAATAAACTAAAGCACTGCTTCAGATGTACAGTTCAGCAGCACTTCAAGGAAAGGGAAGCAGCTCTCTGGTAGAAACAAAAGGGAACAGCAGAAGGTGCTTCTAAGTGCAGTATAAACAAGTATTTATTGCCTCAAGGAGATCAAACTCACAGGAACCAATAGGTAGAAAGGCTCATCTGTGTAATAGAAGTCACTGAGTCCCAGCGGTGTCCAAGAGACATCCAAACGGGTGTCCGGCAGGTTCTGTCCATGTATGATATCTGTGTCAGGCGGTGGCGCTGATGGAAGATCCGGGGCCAGGCAACAAGGAAGAACCATGGAAGCTGGAAGAGCAGTCGCAAATGTGAGAACCAGCGTGGAAGATGGGACACAGGAGTGGGGGCGGAACACGTTTCGGAGCGGCCCATCGGCTGCTCCTTCATGCCGGGCAATGGGCCGCTCCGAAACACATCCCACCCACTGCTGAAGTCAGTTCCGGGTCCTGCGTTCCATGATTCTCTTGCTGGCTGGCCCCAGATCTTCCATCAGCGCTGTCTGACACAGACTACCATACATGGACAGAACCCGCCGGACACCACTGGATGTCTCCTGGACACCACTGGGACTCAGTGACTTCTATTACATAGATGAGCCTTTCTACCTACTGGTTCCTGTCAGTGTTTTATCTCCTTCAGGTAATAAACACTTCTGCCTTCTGCTGTCCCCTAATGATACAAAGTTGTCAGAACTTTGTGTGTGGAAGATCGCAGCTCATCTAGAACAGTCTATGTCAGAGTTACCCCATCAGTGAGTGTCAGGGGTCAGAGTATACTACCATGGTGCTCGTTTGTGTGTGTGGGGGGGGTCAGAGTATAGTACCGTTGGGGGGACCACAGGCATCCAGCCTTCCCAAAAGTGTTGACAACAAGGAGACTGAGAGCTGCAATGGAGGAAAGGGTTGCTACAAGTGATGTCAAAATATCTGAATTTCTGTTCAAACATGAGATTTTACACATATTGATGTGTCAAATGTCATCAGCAACTCTTTACATAAAGCAACATTATGGAAGGATCTGTGAGGAATTGGAACATTACATAATGCCATTGGCCATCACAATGTTGCGGTAGGGTCACGGGCTGTGGGTGAAACTCCTGTAAGGTTTTCTTGTCTGCAGAAAGCAGTCGGACCAACAACTCATACTGGCAGCCACAGTCCTTCCTAGCCGCATACCTGAGGGGAAGAAAGTTTCATAGGGCGTTACCACAAAGGAGATTACAGCTTAGCAATGATATGTTAATCAAACTTTTAACCCCTTCCTTCCCACCTAAGGGTAAAACAATCTAAATGCCTAAGCACAATTTTGCAACTTTGATATGTGTTAGTAAAACTGTAAATGGGCGGCACAGTGGTGTAGTGGGTAGCACTCTCGCCTAGCAGTAAGACGGGTCACTGGTTCGAATCCCAACCACGACACTACCTGCTTGGAGTTTGCATGTTCTCCCTGTGCCTGCGTGGGTTTCCTCCGGGTACTCCGGTTTCCTCCCACACTCCAAAGACATGCTGGTAGATTAATTGGATTCTGTCTAAATTGTCCCTTGTATGAATGTGAGTTAGGGACCTTAGATTGTAAGCTCCTTGAGGGTAGGGACTGATGTGAATGTACAATGTATATGTAAAGCGCTGCGTAAATTGACGGCGCTATATAAGTACCTGAAATAAAATAAATAAATAAATATCACAACTTTGTGCATCCAGGTGGATTATACCGGATTTTTTTTTTTCAGGTCAAATTGGACTTTCATGTGGTGGTAAATGGTAATGGATTTCTCTTGATTTTTTTTTTTTCAAAAGAAAACTAGCCCAAAATAGTAAAAAAAAACACATTATAAATTTAGCTGCATATTTCTTGCTACTACCATATTATCTCCATACCATTGCCCTGCAATGTTATGGAGATGGGTGGGGGCCATCTTCCCTTCACTCGTCTCCATACCCAGCAGAGGAGAAGATCTGATTGCCGCGGCAGAGGGGGGGGGGCCCCCTCTCCCGCCGCCGATTAGTAATCTTGTGGTGAATCCGAAGCAGAGACCACTATTATCGGAAAGCAGACCGCCGGCTGAAGAAGAGGATACTAGGGTTATGGTAGCTAGCTGCTGCCATAACAATAGTCCTCTTCAAGCTTAGAAAGTATATCGGTGTGCGGCAGTCCATAAGTGGTTATAATAAAACATGTTCTACTTACCTGCTCTGTTGCAGTGGTTTTGCACAGAGCAGTCCGGATCCTCCTCTTCTCGGGTCCAAGCAGCTTGCTATGGGGGCACCTGAGGCCCCGCCCCCTCTCTCCCCTCATTGGCTCACTGACTGACAGCAGCATGAGCCAATGGCACCTTGCTGTGTGTCTCAGTTAATCAGGAGTGAGCACCAAACAGCCGGGTCTCTCGCAACATCTCTGGATCGAGATGGGACTCAGGTAAGTATTTGGGGGGCTGCTGCACACAGAAGGTTTTTTAACATTATGTATCTTAATGTATAGAATGCCTTTACAACCACTTTAACTCTTAGGCCCCTTTCAGATGTAGCGGATCCACCTGCTCAGTGGAGATTTGTCTGCTGAGCAGGTGGATGACAGGTCGGTGTCACTATGCAGAGCAGACACGGCCCACTTTCCTCTATGGGGCGGTTGGATGAAAACGGACTGCATGTTCATTTCCCTCTGATCTGCCATCTGTCTGTTTTTTAGCGGCCCGCATCGGATCAGATGCCAGCGGACACATGTCTGCTGACATCCGCCGCCCCATAGAGATCAATGGGTGGTCAGATTGGGTCCGCCTGAAAAACGGACAGGCGGACCCAATCGCTCTGCTGGTGTGAAAGGGGCCTTATGGTTTAACCGCTAGCTGACCAGCCGCCGCAGTTATACTGTGGCAGGTTGGCACGGCTGCGCAAATCGCCATAGCTCTACGTCGGCTCTTTAAGACACTATAGCAGGCACGCCCCCCCCCCCCCCCCCGAGTCCCCCCATTTATTACCTGAGGCAGTTCGTTCCAGCGACGAGCATGAGCCCAGTGGCTCCAGCCGCTGTCTCAGGTCCTCATTAGACAGATTGATTGCAGCAGGAGCCATTGGCCCCCGCTGCTATCAATCAAATCCAGTGACAGGGGGGCGGGGCTGAGCCCTGCTGTCTGTCAGTGGATGCAGCAGCAGGACTCAGGAGTGCCCCCATGGAAAACGTCTCTGTGGGGGCATCAGATGAAGAGGAGACGAAGAGGAGGGGCCAGGAGCACCACCGAGGCACCCCAGAAGAGGACGATCGGGCTGATCTGTGCAAAACCCTTACACAGAGGAGGCAAGTACAACATGTTTGTTATTTAAAAAAAACAAACAAACCTTTACAAATCACCATAAAGTGTATGTAAACTTACTAAGAACTTCCCTTTTTTGCTCTATTGTCTGTTAAATATACTGACTCTTACCCAGCTATCTCTGTGACCTCTAAAACATCTACCTCTTATGTTGAGGAGAAAAAGGGAGAACCTTAATCAGGACATGCAGGAGAGGAGATTTACTAAAACCGGAGAGTGCAAAATCTGGTGCAGGTCTACATACGAACCAATCAGATTCCAGGTTTTATTGTCAAAGCTTAAACTGAACAAGCTGAATCACAATTCCCATTTGCTCTGCACAGATACAAGATTCATCCGACAACTCTCCCTCCACCAATCACATGTGAGATATTCCGTAGATTCGGATCAGCTTATAAATTACACTTACCAGTCTGTGACGATAATGGCCGGTTGAGCTTTGTCCAAAATATCAGCACTGAACCCCTCTTTCAGTAGGTCAATAGTCTGAGACTTCTTGCAGGGTCTGCAAAGATCCAAAGATTTTTAATTTTTTTATTCCATATTTAGGACCCCAAGAAAATCATATACAACATGATCTATATACATTGCAAAACCTTCTACCAAAAACGTATCCTTTTCACACCTGGTTGCACTCCCCCAAATCCATCGGGGAAATGTCCTAGTTGTAGACTTAAAAAAACAAAAAAAAAAAGATAACTTGGACTACCGGTAGATCAAGAGATTTAAATGCATACACCCACCTTTTGTAAAAAAAAAAAAAAAAAAAAAAAATTGGCCCTCATAAAAAAAAAGTGCATTATTGTTTGTATTGGCAAAGCATTGCAACTGCGATCAGTGGATCGTGGGTGCCATGCTTAAGTCTCTGCAGATTATTTCCCAGCCTCAGGTCCTCATGCACACTACTCCCCCAGGAATTATGTACCTTCATTTACGGGTCTGGAGAAGTAAATGCTGGACATGTGCTCCATTAGGAACTCCAAGTCCTTTTTCATGGCAGCAGATGGGTCTGGTGGTCCTCCATTCACATATTTGTGTGCCTTGTCTGAGTGGATAAGGTAGCTGTGTGGGTGATCCATCCAATTTAAATAAAAATACAGGACGCTATGGGCAGAAGTACCCCATGATTGGGGCTTCAGAATGTGACTGATTCATAGTACACCCTAAATTTTGGGTGAACATAAAACGTGGTCAGAAAGGTGGACTAAAGGCGTTACCTTTTTTTCATTTTGGAAGCAAAGCAGGCCAGTCAAGTTCCTCCACCCCAAACTCATTCATCCATGTCTTTATGGACCTTGCTTTGTGCACTGGTCCAAATCATTTGGTGGAGGGGGGGATTATGGTGTGGGGTTATTTTTCAGGGGTTGGGCTTGGCCCCTTAGTTCCAGTGAATAGAACTCTTAAGGTGTCAGCATACCAAGACATTTTGGACAATTTCATGCTCCCAACCTTGAGGGAACAGTTTGGAGATGGTCTCTTCCCGTTCCAACATGACTGCACACCAGTGCACAAAGCAAGGTCCATACAGACATGGATGAGCGAGTTTGGGGTGGAGGAACACACTAGAACACCTTTGGGATGAATTAGAGTGAAGACTGCGAGTCAGGACTTCTCGCCCGACATCAGTGCCTGACCTCACAAATGTGCTTCTGGAAGAATGGTCAAACATTCCCATAGACACACTCCTAAACCTTGTGGATGGCCTTCCCAGAAGAGTTGAAGCTGTTATAGCTGGAAAGGGTGGGCCAACTTAATATTGAACGCTACGGACTAAGACTGGGATGCCATTAAAGTTCATATGCCTGTAAAGGCAGGTGTCACAATACTTTTGGTAATATATAATAGTGTAGGTATCTTTATTATATAAGCATCTCTAGAATCCTATCCCACTACCTAGAATATGTGACTTTCAAAACCGCAGGAGACTCGAAGTAGGTTGATGTATCTTTTGTGGCTATTCGGAAGAGAATACTGGTATTGTTTATGATTTAGCAAGTAAAAGCTCCCCCTTATGTGCTGGAGATGAGGAGGAGGAGGCTTTATGTAGTCCAGCAAAGGATAACTGGGCAGGGCCATTAGGAGCCGAGCGCAGAGATGTTTTCAATGGATTTTTGTCCCCAGAGTTCAACCATCCCATTTCCCATTAGAAGTATAAAATTAAAATCTAAAAAACAGTTTACAGCATTTTTGTGTTAATGACATTAATGAAGGAAAACTGGCCTTACTGGTTAGAGGTTACAAAGTATTTTGTGACAGATGGATTTGGAAAAAGCTCTCCTTCACCTCCAGGCAAATCTTCAACCTTCCATAGACTACCACCATTTGCATCTATGGTCCAGTATTTTAAATCCTCTACAGCGGGGAACACAGAATGGGAAAACACATGTAGTTTAGACAACAGCAAAAGTCATGTTTCTACCAATATAAATGTTATGATATAAAATTGATTGTTGTTAGGCACACATGGTGAAGTCCGCTTTAATAACTTCCATGTCTGTGGAATTAAAGCAGAACTCTAGCCATAAACCCCATATTGACTAGTCCAATAAAATATATAAATAAAACCAGTGTTGGCTGTAATATTCGGCATTAATACAGATATTTCCCCCTCTGTGCCTTTCTGCTGCTAGATGTCCTCCTCAGTCTGATGGCCATCATCATTCCTCCCACTTCCTCTGAGCCCAAGTCATCCTGGATCTATCCCCAGCCTGTGACTGGACAGTGAAAGAAGTCAATCTCTGTCTCCCCTCCAGGTAAATGGAATTATGTGAAACACAGAATGTTGGATTTGGGCTTCAACCTTCATACACTACAACATTAAGTTCGTTTTTTTTTTTTTGTTTTGTTCTTCTCTGGGGCCCTCGCCGGTGTTTATGGCTCCTCCCTCCTGCCGGGTGCCCCCACAGCAAGCAGATTTTTTTGGGGTCACCCAAGCCGAGCCGCTGCTCTGTGCGTCCATTCAGACATGGAGCCGTGGCTCAGCCCCCTCTCTTTCCTCATTGGCTAACTGACTTTGATTAACAGCAGTGGGAGTCAATGGTGCCTGCTTCTGTCTCAGCCAATGAGGAGAGAGAGTCCCGGACAGCCGAGCCTCTTGTGCAACATTGCTGCATCAAGATGGGACCTTCTGCCTTCAGAACGACTTTAAAGTGTTACTAAACCCACAACAGTAAAATCTCTGTATATGCAGTAAAGCATGCTTGTTATACTCACTGTGGAACCTAAGGGGTTAATCCTCCTGCATTGTGTAAAAAGGCAGTTTGAGCCTGTCCTCTGATCCTCCCCTTCTTCCACTGTCTCTAATCCATCTCCTGAGAGCACAGAGCTGTGTGGGCGCTCTGCACATGCTCAGTTTGGTGTATATTGCTAGAGAGGTTTTTTTTCTCTTGGGAGAGTGCATGTGATCAGCACTGTCCAGACAGGGTCAGGGGTCCTGCAACCTCATAGGACAATCAGGGGAGAATGAAAAGCTTTAACCAGACACTGATAGAAGTCACAAGGCTGCTATATACTTCTGATGAGAAAAGGTATTTAGCAGTTTATAGTTACTAATATCATTGCATTTCCATGTTCTGTGTACTATGGGAGACCAGATATAGTGAATGCAGGTTCCTGGGTTTAGTAACACTTTAAGGCAACATTCACACTGCTGCAATCCAACGATTTTTAGTGTGATTATGTTGTGCAACTTGGATGTTTGCATATTCTTTAGGGCCAAAATGGTGCTGGAATCACACCGATGTAGTACAGGAACCTCTTCCAAAGTACGCCATGCTGAGTTGCATTGGGGCGAACGGGCACCATTGAAAACTATGTGATTGCCATTGTCATGCAATTCTGTGCAACTCAAGTTGCATCTGAAATTGCACGGTGTGAACAGAGCCCAATAGAATTAGGAAAAAAACTGGCATGCAAATTCCCTTGCACACCAGTGTCATATATAATCATGGTAATTTGCTATGTTTATTTCCTGTGATCATCAGCTCCATCTAGAGGCAATGATGTAAATCTTTACATAACACAAAGCACGCAAAACAAAAACCAAAAGTGATGGGTCTGCAGAGATCTCAGGATTATTGTGTATTGTATGTACAGGGAAACAAACCTCAATGGAGAGGAACCTCAACACAATCCTACAAAGTGCTTTTTTTGTATCCTTACAAATACAGTAATCACTTGTATATCAAATAACATTGAGCTCTTCATGTAACTAATCACATTTCAATTCATACTCTCAAATAGGAATAACAATCATACCTAGAGCGCGTGAATTTTTGATCAAGTTGGTCTTCAGGCTAGATAGAAGAAAATGAATAATTATTGGTGAAGGATTACCATTGATCCACTTCAATACCGGGCACTTAACCCCCTTCCGGCCCAGGCCATTTTTCAGATTTCAGCGCTGTCACACTTTGAATGACAATTGCGCGGTCATTCAACACTGTACACAAACAGCGTTCTTTTGGTGGTATTTAATCACTGCTGGATTTTTTATTTTTTACTAAAAAAAAAAATTTTGAAAAAAGTTTTTTTTTTACTTAGTTTCTGTCAGTAAATTTTGTAACTAAGTATTATTTCCCCTTCACTGATGTGCGCTGATGAGGCGGCACTGATAGGCTGAACTGGTGGGCATTGATGAGGTGGCTCTTACGGGCACTGATTAGGACACACTAATATGCTGCACTTATGGGCACTGATATGTGGCACTGGTGATCACTGATAAGTGGCACAGCTAGGCGGTACTGATGGGCATTGATTGAGAGCATTGATGTGCAGCACTGATAGCCAGCATTGCTAATGGGCACTGATTGCTGGCACTGGTGGGTGACACTGTTGGATCTATATTGTAATCAGGGCACTGATGATCAGCTCCCTGATTACATGCCTAGATTTCCCCCTGCATGGAGATGCTGCTGATCGGTTCTACTCGCCACACACTCAGTGAGAGGTGAGGAGAGCCGATTACTGGCATCTGTGTTTACATGTGACCGGCTGTGATTGGACACAGCCGATCACATGGTTAAAGAGCCGCGGACACCTCCCAGAATGAGAGCCGCACTGCCCCGCCGTCATTTGATGGTGGGCGGGCGGCAGATAGTTAAACATCAGAAACATTTTCATGAACATACTTGCCTGCTTTGTATAATGGTTTTGCACAGAGGAGCCCCGCGATCCTTCTTTTGGAGCTCCTGGCTCCTCCCCACTGCAGTGTGTCCCCACAGGAAGCCACTTGCTATGGGGGCACTTGTGTATGCTCACTCCCGAGCCCTGCTCTGTGTGTCCATAAGACACACAGTTCGGGGTTCAGCCCTGTTCCCCCCCACTTCCTCATCAATGGCTGCGATTAACAGCGGGAGCCAATGTCTCCCACTGCTGCGTCTGAGCCAACGAGGAGGGAGACTCATGCACATCACTTGATTGAGATGAGGCTCAGGTAAGTACTGGGGGGAGCTGCATACTGAAGGTTTTCTTACCTTCATACATGGAATGCATAAAGGTAAAAAAATCTCCAGCCTTTAGAATAAGGGAGCAATCATGTTTATTTTAAAAGGGTCACTCTTATTCTAGGTAGCTTCAAATTGCAGTGCCCCAAACTGCATTAATGAATTGAAGAGCAATTACCCCAATTTTTGGCCAAAGGGAAATCAACTATTTCTCGTCAAAATAAGTTTGTCAACATGTGACAGACCCAACAGGGACAGGGGACTGCAGGGTGGCCTCTTGCCTACTTACTATGGGCCCTGGCGTTTAAGGGGGCTCCATTCTTTGGGAGGTGTGTACCTGGGGGATCTTTAGATTAGTTTTACTTTGGATTCAAGTCCATGTCTCCCTGAGACACACAGACTGAGAACCGGAGGACCCAAATACAGATTTGGGGCCTCTGTGTTTTGTTGGGGGGTAAAGAACCAACAGCCCAAAACAGCTTTGGCTGCTTCAACCCCCTCCTAGACTTAGAGACTCAATACAGAAGATTACAATCGGCTCAAAACAACTTGATGCCGGGGTCTCCTGCTGATGTGTTATAATGTGTACCCGTGTTTACCTATCCTGTCTAGGTGTGAAGGGTCTTTCTCCCATTGTGTGCCACCTAGCTGTGAATTCCCCTTGTTAATTGAGTCGCCTATTGTTTCTGTCTGTTTGCTAATCCTCCTAAAGATGTGATTAGTCTTGTGTGGACTTTACCTCATTACTTAACCACTGTGGGATATTTACCCCAATGTGTAATATGTCTTTTCATTGTTCATGTGATGACTGCTCCAATATTTGAAGTGTATAAAAACCTGTATTTCTGTTCAAAAAAATTATTACTTTCGGTTCTACCTCAATATCTTGTCTGCGTACGATGCTTGGGGTAACAGGTTGTTATTAGCTACCGGTCTGCTGGAAGGGTTTGGAGGGCAGGAGGCACCCGGTTGGGGTACCAGGTGCTCCGCCACACAAAATTTTTGAGATTATAAACACTGTAGTAGGTTTACATTACAAAACCAATAAGTAACACCATCAATTACAAACATACTCTACATAGCTAGTTATTCCGCTAAACTGGACCAATCCTGTTGCCAGTGCAGTTTTTAGGCTGTGTTCGCAAAGTCTAGACACAGATCAGCCCCTATTGCTTTACCTCTCATTCTGATTACTGGGGGAGTGAAGATTGAGGAAATGCTTCCTCCTGCCTGCAGCACACTGATGACATCAACTTATCCTAGGCAAAGTCACTGACTAGTGTTCAAGGACGGCTTTTTAATAAAAGGTGGCGTTTCTGAAACATCATATTGCTATATATAATATGACTTATCAGAAATGTATTTATGCAGGCTTGTAAAGTTACTGCCATACCTTCTGACAATTTCCTGTTAAGTCTTTGTAGCCTTGTTCTCTAGATTTTCCAAATCTGGTTCTGGCTGAGAATCACTGTTCAACAATGTTATCTACTTCTCCCTATCCTGCATGGTGTGTGCACAGAAAATAGACCCCATACATCGTGTGTGATCAGGTCAATGGTAATCTCACCTATTTGTTGTCCACATATTTGCAGTCACAGTCCCCGCAGCTGAACAGGATCTCACGTCCACTATGTAAATGAAAAAAAACATAAGAGAATTACAATCATGCAAAAAAAAAGGAAGTGGTACAGTGCAAAGTCCATACATACAGAATAAGAACAGATACTGAAAATTACACCTGGCATACAGGACAATAGAAGTGGTACTGTGCAGAGTCCATACATACAGAATAAGAACTGTCTTCTAGTTTTTTCTGGGTCTTCTCCACTGTCTTCTCCCTCTGTTCTTCTTCCGGTATTGACTCAACGATCTCTCCCGCTCTAATGCTGGGTGCGCGGTGTGCCACTACTTATATTGGCATGGGGCGGGGTCACCAGAGGCCCGTCCCTTATGACGTCACCGCCGATCACCTGGTGACCCCACCTCATGCCAATATAAGTAGTGGCACACCGCGCAGCCAGCATTAGAGCGGGAGAGAGCAACACATCAGCGGACAGGGGAGACGAATCGGCAGAGGCAGAAGGCGGTCGCCAGAAGAGGGAGAAGAAGTCAGAAGAGCCCCCGGAGCTGCCCAATAAATTACTTTAAAAATCTGTGTACTGTGTTTTATTTTTGATACTTCTTTTGGGTGAATGGGTAGGGGTACAAGGTACCCCATACTCATTCACATAGGGAGGGGGCCAGGATCTGGGGGCCCCCTTGTTAAAGGGGGCTTCCAGATTCTGATAGGCAGACCCCGACAACCAACGGCCAGGGTTGTCGGGAAGAGGCCCTTGTTCTCCATGTTGCTCTTCCCCTGCTTCTTCCTCTATCTTCCTCTGCTTCTTCCTCCAGTTTTCTCCTCCGGCTTCTTCTTCCCCGCTTTGTGCTCCGGACGATCCGCCTCAATGGGAGTCTTCCGCTGTGTGACGCTTATGTTCTTTTGAATGCCCTTATTGGACAGAGGGCGGGGCCGCCCCCTCACCATAGGGAATTCCGTGCGTCAGAGGGGTGCAGGGTCACCGGGTGGCCCCGCCCTCAGTTATATATGAGCTGTCACAAGAACAGAACATTTTTGACACTTTTTTTGTGAAATGGTAGGGGTACCAATTCACACGGGGGGGCCGGGATATGGGGGTCCCCTTGTAAAAGGGGGCTTTCAGATTCCGATAATCCCCCCGCATACCCCCACAACCACCAGGCAAGGGTTGTGGGAATGAGGCCCTTGTCCCCATCAACATGGGGACACGGTGCTTTGGGGGGCTACCCCAAAGCACCCTCCCCATGTTGAGGACATGTGGCCTGGTACGGTTCAGGAAGGGGGGCGCTCTCCCGTTCCCCCCCCCTCTTTTTCTGCGGCCTGCCAGGTTGCGTGCTCAGATAAGGGTCTGGTATGGATTTTGAGGGGGACCCCCACGCCATTTTTTTTAAAATTTGGTGCGGGATTCCCCTTAATAGCTAGACCTGAAGGGCCTGGTATGGAATTTGGGGGGACCCCCACGCAATTTTTTTAAAATTTTTGGTTCGGGGTTCCCCTTAATATTCATACCAGACCCAAAGGGCCTGGTAATGGACTGTGGGGGAATCCCATGTCATTTTTTTCAATGACTTTTATGTGTATTGTCGGGACCGACAATTCATTAATAGCCGCGAGTAGTTTTAAATGACTTTTTCCCTTTAGAAATGTAATTTTGCTCTCGGACTGTTCTAAACACGGGAAACATGCGCCCCTTTACAGGCATACTATAGACACTCCCCAGGTACGAAATTTAAAGGGATATTACACTTTTATTGTTTGACTTTAAGCATTATTAAAATCACTGCTCCCGAAAAAACGGACGTTTTTAAAACTTTTTTTGCATTGATCCATGTCCCCTGGGGCAGGACCCAGGTCCCCAAACACTTTTTATGACAATAACTTGCATATAAGCCTTTAAAATTAGCACTTTTGATTATTCATGTTCGTGTCCCATAGACTTTAACGGTGTTTGCGTGTTCGAACAAATGTTTTGCCTGTTCGCATGTTCTGCTGTGAACCGAACTGGGGGGTGTTTGGTTCATCCGTAATCTACATGTCCAACCTAGTTATCTCTGTTTTGGGAAACCTCTTCCCCTTTCCTCTCTTTTCTTATTCCTCGAAACTTCTAGCAACCTTCTCTCGAGGTTAAACAAAGGTGATTTATTGTTATACTGTTGATGGTGACTAATTGAATTACGTGTGATTCAAGATTCTCTCTTTCTTTGTAATTGACATCACTGTTCTAATAATCTTTACATTGTAAACAATAAAAAGAAAAAATGATTGAACGTAAAACAAGGATGCTATATAGACGACCGGCATGCTCCTTATCAACTGATGATGCCATTGGCCGTTACGACACCTGCAGCTAGAAGGTTGTAATGGTGCACAATGAAAACCCATGGCTTTGTATAACTAAAAGGCTTCATCCACCCGCCGGATTGTATTCAATTTTTGAGAAGCTTTTAGGAATTTTGCCAAGGCACCCCTGAAGAAACCTCAAGGCACCCTGGTTGAAAAAAAGGCTGGTCTGGGACATCAAACAAATGTAATATTTTTATTTACTACAGCATAGCCATACAGTACATGAGCAAACAACAGACTTGAGGGGGGGGGGGGGGGGGGGGAGGCACACCCTAAAAATGCGTTTACATTCAAGATGGTGCTGTTATAAGACCGCAAACAGAAAAAAAAATAGATTACAGCGCACACATACAAAAATGACATTTAAATCTTGCAAGGCTATTTAAAACACCTGAACGTATTGAAAAATATGGGGTATTTGGTTACACCATATGGTCATATATTGCTAAGCCCACTACTGCATCACAGTACCCCTTTATCAGTGGGTCCTACACTATCCATACAATTTTTGTATGTGTGTGCTGTCACTCTATTTTGTTCTGTTTGTGGTCTTTTAGCAGCACCATCTTGAATGTAAGCGCATTTTTAGGGTGTGCTCCCCAAGTCTGTTGGTTGTATATTGTAAGGGTCCTGACCAGATCCCCCCCGCCATTACCTCTTATTAGTGTCCACCAGAGACATATATGGAGGAGTCCTTATAGTTCTCCCATAAAGAGGAGTTTGTCTCCCATGGTTGAGATGCAGGACCTTTCATTCTATGGATAGTGTAGGACCCACTGATAATGGTACTGTGACGCAGTAGTGGGCTTAGCACTACATGACCATATGGTGGGACCAAATCCCCATATTTTTGAATATGTTCAGGTGTTTTAAATAGCCTTGCAGGATTTAAATGCCATTTTTTGTATGTGTGGCTGTAATCTATTTTATACAGTACATGAGGACACAAAAATGTTATACATATAATCATTGTAAACATGTACTAAAGAGGCAATGAGGAAAAAAACAGTTTGTATCTTAAAAGCATGCCTTAGGAATTGAGATGGACTCGGGTGAGCAGAAACCAAATAAAGCTGCAGTAAAAGGAAACCTAAAATAAAACATATCAGTGGCAAAGTAGCTCAGAGTGGAAAGGCTCTATCAGCAGATAAGAAAATGTCTGAAGCAGAACATTAAAAGGCATCATACCTGGGATTTACTGCTTGGAAAGTTTCAGGAGAACAGATGCACACCTGTGTAAGTGAATGCTGCAAAGGTGAGTGATGTTCTCATGTTGGGGGTTTATATAGAAGAAAAAGGTGCAGAAATGTGAAAAAGGGGGAGGAGAGCGGGTGCATGGGACCAATGAAGGATCAACACTGACTAGCCCTGAGGGAGACAGGAAGGAAATACTTGGATGAAGATGGGGACACTGATACTGATAACAACATTGCCTAAGGAGAGATTGCTTCACACATTTAACCACTTGAAGGCTTTTTCTGGCACTTTTTGGTTACAAGTTTAAATCAGTATTTTTTGCTAGAAATTTACTTATAACCCCCAAACATTATACTTTTTTTTTTTTTTTTTTTTTTTTTAGCAGAGACCCTAGGGAATTAAATGGTGATCGTTGCAATTTATGTCGCAAACACAATTTTTAAAAAAAAAGAAATACACTTTTTTTAATTAATTTAAAAAAAAAACAGCACACAATAGTTACCCCAATTTTTCTTTAATGTGAAAGAAGATGTTACATCGAATAAATTGATACCTAACATGTCATGCTTTTAAAATCGTGCACGCTCGTACTATGGTACCTAAAAATCTCCATAGGTGACGCTTTAAACACCTTAGCAGGTTACCTGGTTAGAGCACTAGAATTATTTCTCCCGCTTTAACGCGATACCTCACATATGTGGTTTGAATATTGTTCACGTATGCGTGCGCGACTTGCTTATGAGTGCACTTCTGCGCGCAAGCACGGAGGGATGGGGGCGCTTTAATTTTTAAATTTTTTTTATATTTAACTTTTTATTTTTACACCTTGTTTTAACCTCAGAGTCACCAACACTGCCCAAATGAATGACCAATCTATGCTGTCAAAGGCTTTTTCTGTGTCTGTAGACAAAGTGAGATAAGGTCTAGGGCCTGTACTAGGCCCAGTAGATAAGATGAATGGCTCTGGGATAGTTATCTCGCGCTGAACGACCTACAATAAATCCCGTTTAATCCGAATGTATGACCTGGGGCATGAGGTGCGATTCACTAGTATCTTTGCCAGAATTTTAATGTCTGCGTTCAGCAGAGATATTGGGCGATAATTCCGCGCTAAGGTAGGTTCTTTGCCCTCTTTCGGGAGTACCCTAATGTGTGCCAACAGGGCTTCTGGGGGAATTCGACTACCCTTGGCTATAAAAATAGTAACTACACATAGGGCCGAGTAACAGGGGGAGGAAACATAGTATGAGTAACATAGCATGCCTTAGTATACCCATATGGGCTGATAAGACATTCCAGGGTCATCCATTGTTCTTCAGCTAGGGGCGGAATGCCGGACCCAGTCAAGTATGCCTGAATGCTTGACAATCTAGAGGCCTGAGCCTCAGGGGTAACCTTTGCATCTAAAGAGTAAACTTGAGCGTAACAGTTGCAGAACAGGTAATTTTTATTAGAATGAGAGACTCCTTCCCCAGAGGGAGATTGAAGTTTATGGACATGTATCTGAGCACGTCATTTATGAAGAGCTCTGGCCAGCATCCTGCTGCATTTGTTACCATGTTTATAATATTTGTGAGAAAGATAACAGCATTACCTGCTAACTTTATGGCGTGAAAAAAGGTCCCTAAGCTCAGTTAACTGTTTCAATGCCTGGGGGTCTCCGTGATGCTTATGCCGAAGTTCAGCCTGCTGAAGTTTGCCCAGGACCCTCTGAAAGTCTGCCTGATGTTCTTTCTTGCTTCTAGATCCACTGCCTTCTGTCCCTTCCAGACCAACCCCTCACTTACATCGTCGGTAGAGTTCCCCCCAAAGTAATACATGAGAGTATCAGAAACCCCTGCAACCACTGCAGCATTATCCAGGAGATTTTCGTTTGACCGCCAAGACCAGGCTCGGTGGGTGCCCCGCGGCAAGGTAAAGGTGGCGGAGACCAAGAAATCTCGTCTGAGTCTGAATTAACTTTTCTTTTCTCTGGCCCTAGTAAATGGCTGGAGAAAAAGTCACTGATATACTAGCACATTAAAACTTTTGAGGAATATATTAAAGAAGATTTGGTAATAGAGGGAAAAACACATGTAGGAGAGATGTAGACGCTGCACACCCCGAAGCAATATGTTAGCAAAAATGGACAGTTTCCCCGATGTGGCTTTGGACAGCAATATCTTAGAATCAAGAATTGTCTAAAATGAATAACCAGTAAATGCATTTATTTGAACAATAGGCACATATCATATTGTAATTGAATTTACATTGTAACATATAAAGGACCGGCCAAATAGTACAATACATATTCCACAATATAGCACAAAATTGTATACATTGATACATATCCGGACTGTTGAAAGTATGAAATCCCCGGCGCGTTTCGACCTATGGGCGGTCATCATCAGGGGCATAATTAGTTCTATAAAACACATTAAACAGCTTCAAAATTTAAGAACATATCATCATAAATCCCATTGTAGGACTAAAATGGAGATATATTTACAGCTAGAGAGTGGAGGGAATAATCCCATGGCCAGAACTGTTAACAGCCGTAAATGGATCCGGAGGGCCCCATGATCGCCCCTGCCTCCCCAGAGCGCATGGATCCAGCCCAAGGGGCTTACAAGGAGCCACATTATTGACGCCCTCCAGGGAAAGGGGAGAATCCACACCTGCAACAAACACCCAATCAGTCATAATGATCGATATATATTCATCGGGTATCCTAAAGTCTCATAAGTATAGTTGATTAGATATAGTGTGGGTAAGCCGTTATAGGATAAAAGAAATTGTAGTATAGTTGTGGGGTTATTTGGAATATAAGGTGTGTGAGAGTGAGTGGGGGAGAAGTGGTGTGGAATACTGGGAATAAAGAACCCTTAGGTGATTGAGTTAAATAGAATGGATGGCCAGCACAGCACAGTGCTGGCTAAAGTGCCATATTTAAGTGAATAAGTATGTGTATGGTGTCAGCCAACACAAGTTGCAATAAAACCATCAAACAATCAAGAAAGTTTGTGAGAGACCTAAACCAAATATAGGAATAGGAATAATAGTATTAAAGTTTACCTTCTACCGCAATGTAGCTGGTATGGTATGGGAAGTTGTACTTGTATATACCAAACTGCAATAAAGCAAGAGAGGTAGAGAGTTGGAGCCAAGAAAAATATATGCAGTGCCATCCATTGGGTCTGCGTGGAGTCATGGTTAGACTCACAGGCAGCCAGTCATGGATATATGCCTAGGATAGGCAATTAGGTGAGTGAGCACAGGTGCTAATCTCCTCCCCCCCAGAGTGGTGGCGTCCGGGCCACTGGAAGAGTGGCCCACGTGTGGTTCCCTCAGTGTCCCGGAAGGCAGATGCCCCGGCTAATGCCGTCATCTCCGCTGCAAACCGTGAGATGTTGCGGCGTTGTGCGCACACCGAAGGAGCTCGCACATGCGCACCTCGCTGCAGCTCATCTGGAGGTGATCAAGGGATGCCGCCGGCAGGGTGAACCTCACATCGGCGGATGAGGGAAACCACTCGTCCGTCAACCAGAGCATGGGCGGCAGAGCGCGGTATGTATGTATGTAGGTATGTATTTTAAAGAAGATTTGAACCCTCTTGGGCTTCGCATACAGATTTTTCCTTCCTTTGAGAGTATAGATTCTACCGTTAAAACGACATGGGAGAGCAATTTGAAATCTTGCTTCACCAAAACGATGAGTCTTCTCATTGACGAATACCAAAAGCGTCTAATTTAGACAGACAACAATGTGGATAAAATATACTTGCAAATCCAATCTTTACAAACTCATTCCTCTTTTCAAGAACTCAATGGAAAATTGAAAACTCATATCGAGATTTTCAACAAATCTATACTCTCCAAGAAAGAAAATCAATTTTTAAGAGACAAACAGGCCTCCCACGAAGGCCGGACCTTCTAGATCCCTGCTAAATCAGTATGCCTCGCACCTCTGCCTTATGTCCCTCCCAAACCATCCCCTCGCTTACATCGTCGGTAGAGTTCACCCCAAAGTAATGCATGAGAGTATTAGAATAGAAACCCCTGGGGGGGCCTGGAGGCGGAGTCTAGTGGTGTGGACATGCACAGTAAGAGCTCCGTCCGGTATGGGAGAAGAGCTGCTGTCAAACTAAAACCCGCAAGTATTAGAAATAACCACGGGCTTCAGTATCTACCCGGGAACTCGGGGTCCGTTTTTGTGGGAAAAATATGGTTCTGGGAGGCGGCCGTTCTAAGTTAAACAATCCCCTCACCTCACAGGGGAAAGCAGCTGTTAAAATGGCGCCGACCCCCTCTTCATACACTGCCTCAGTGCGCTCTCACAGGCACAAAATGACACAGCCTGACAGGCACAAAATGACACAGCCTGACTCCCCAGCTGATTCAGAAAGTGAACTTTTCACCTCACAAGATACCTCACAGAATTTACAAATAGCTCCAGCTATACTTAAACAATTTGAACATATGTTGCATAAAGCCCTAAAACAAACCTCTGAGCAAATTACAACCAACCTTACTAGAGAAATAAGAGAATTAGGCAACCGCACAGCTGCACTAGAACTTAAAATGGATGATTTGGAAAATGCCACACAAGAACATAACACTGCTATGGAAAATCTCAGAGAGGAAAACCTAATGCTCCAAACTAAATCGGAGGACCAGGAGAATAGAGCCAGAAGGTCCAATCTACGCATCAGGGGAATTCCTGAATCGATCATTGACCTACAATCCACCATAACGGCTCTATGTCATGAACTGCAACCAGATATCCCAATTGAAAGATTGGAGTTTGACAGAATACACCGAGCCCTTACAGCAAAAAAATTGGACGGTCCGCCACGTGATATAATAGTGAAATTTCACTATTATCGCACAAAGGAACAGCTCTTATCATCAGCCAGAGATAAAAAAGACCTACATTTTCAAGGTAACAACTACCAACTATTCGCTGATTTATCCCAGGTCACTATATCAAAAAGACGAGCAAAGAAACCCCTCCTCATGGAATTCCAACGTCAGAGCATCATTTATCAATGGGGCTTCCCATTCTCTGTACGCTTTGCTTACAATGGAACGAAATACATCTGTAGATCTAATGAAGAACTTCAACAAACGCTCATAGACTTGCACCTAATGGATTCCTCACCACGTATTACTTCAACACGTAGAAGATCACCATCCTTATCATCCGCAGGCAACTCCTCACAATCCACCTTGAGAAATGGAAACCATCCATCCCATAAGCGAGGTCGCTTTGCATCTCCCACTCAGGAAAGAGATGATTCTATGGACTGAAGGAAGTAATTTAAGCAGAGCTTACTGTTCATTCTTCATCCTGATAATAGCTTTCATCACAGATGCACCGTGCACTCTTGCCTTAAAACTAGTAATCTACTAATATAAAAACTCTATTTTACATTTCCTTTATTTAATTACCACATGATTTATAATTCTCATTAATCTTTTTAGTCACAGCTGAAGATAACTATCTTTAAATGTATTTTTTATTATTTCTTTCTTTTTTTTTTTGTGTTTTTTTGTTTTGTTTTTTTGCTCTAAAACTACGGTCAGTATCCTAAAATTAGAATATAGACCATTGCACATATAGTGTAGAAAATTTAAAATACTTTAGTCCTCCTGAAAAGATACTTATAGATGGTCTAAAAGTATTTCTAATTTTTAGTCTGACCACAAGATTTAATTGATTTACTTATTATTGTTCTCAATCTTTAGTTGATTTTTAGTTTAATAATAGGAATTCTAATATGCTGTTATTATCATAGGAGTTTTTCACTCCAAACCCTTCAGGTTGACCTATTGTTTTACCCTTATTACTAATTTAGGGACCCATTAATCCTATTCTATCCTCCAGTTCCCTTCTTCATTATTACAGCCTGATACACACTTTACCATGGGATCTTGAAAATGCTTAATAACATTCTCAAATTTCCCACTTCCCCGGTTTTCCCCTCCTTAATTTTGTTGGATCTCGTTTCCAAAATTTATCCTAGATTGTGTGGTGTATTGTTAGGAACATCTTGGTCATGTTCTCATTGGAAGGCTCTTCTCCCAGGTACGGGAGATCCGTGTGCCCTAGTCTGCCTCCCTCATTCTTCCACTTATAATATGTGGAAGTCTGACGGTTGCACTTTTTTCCCTGAGATGGATCTCTATCCCTTCTCACGGGAAGTCTCTGTACATTTCTTTATAATATCTAAGATATTCGTTAACCGCTTCTGTTTTCTTTCTCTTTCTCACCTCAGCATTTATTTATATTTTCCTCCTCTTCTCACTCTTCAAGTCCACGTGGAATGACCCATTTAACCGGAACAACACGCTATTTGGTAAGTCTCACTTCTCCATTCGGTTACCATGGCACCACTATCTATCCCTGAATGTTCAGGGAATTAATTTACCCCAGAAACGAACCAAGGCTTTTCGTACATTTCATGCCCGAAAGGCTCACATAGTTTGTTTACAAGAAACACACTTCACAAAAAATTCTACTCCTAAATTTATGTCCCATTTTTATCCACAAATTTTTACAGCCTCGGCTACCTCTAAACAAAGAGGTACCCTCATAGCCTTTCATCGTTCTACTCCATTTATTCTCCAATCTCAAATTAATGACCCAGAAGGATGCTACATAATTCTTACAGGACAAATAATGGATAAACCAGTTACTGTCATCTCATACTATGCGCCTAACAAAAAAAACAAACCTGTTCTTATCACACTTACTACAAGTTGTGAATGATCATAAAATAGGAACAGTTATTTTGTGTGGAGACTCCAATCAGGTCCTCCTTCCATTTCTGGATAAATCCCCTTACACTCCATCCAATAAAACATTCAAAATGTCTTTTTCCCAATTGTTATCCAAATATAACTTAGTAGACACATGGAGAGAGTGTAATCCCACAAAACGTAGATACACATATTACTCTCATCCCCATCAAACTTCAACACGGATTGATCATATATTCCTAACAATTGGCATGATTCCAGAAATACTTACAGCCGACATAATTCCTATCCCATGGTCTGACCATAACGCAGTACTCACTTCAATTAATTCTACTATACCCAAAGGCCATGACCCCACATGGTATCTCCCAGATATTATGCTCAAACCACCGTCAAATCATCGAACAAGCCCTAAAAGAATATATATCATTTAATACCAGCCCAGAAATAACTACATTAACACTTTGGGAAGCACATAAACCTGTGTTACCTAATACAATTCAGAAACAATTTACTTTATTCAAACGTGAACGAAAAACCCTTGCTCGTAAATTAGAATCTGAGTTTAATAATGCCTTTATAGCCCATCAAGACAATCCATCGCCCATCACAAAATCTCAATTAGATAAAACCCATACTGCATTTGACTTATTTTTAACTGAGTCAGTCGAAAAATCTTTTAAACGCTCTAAATACAACCATTTTATGAAATCCAATAAACCGGGTACTTACTTAGCACGTACACTTAACTCAATAAACAAACCCTTTAAACCAATTCGCTTAAAATTAGCGAAAGACATATACACAAGTAACCCTATGAAAATTGTCCAGAAATTCCACTCCCACTTAACCTCATTATATTCATCTTCTAACAATTTTGACTCAAACCCAGCAGATGCTTTCTTTTCTAGCATAAAATTACCAGAGCTTTCCCTAAATCAAAAGAGTCTACTAGAAGAAAGCATCTCTCCAGAAGATGTCTCTAATACCATTAAAGAATTAAAGATAAATAAGAGACCAGGCCCGGATGGTTACTCTGCCTTATATTATAGAACTTTTATAGATACCCTATCACCTATGTTAGCTGATGCTTTTAATGCGTTACTAGAGGGAAAATCTTTTAGACAAGAATCACTAACTGCCATAGTTTGCATGATCCCCAAACCTCTCACTGATGACACCTCTTACACAAATTACTGTCCAATATCCCTTTTGAATCTAGATATCAAAATTCTAGCAAAAATTTTAGCAAAATAACTAAACAAGATCATAGGCAATCTAATCCACAGGGACCAAGTAGGCTTCATGCCAACACGCCAAGCTGGCGACAATGTACGTCGAGCAGTTTTATTAGCGCAAATAGCTAAAGCACGCCATATTCCTTCTTGTTTCAATCCACTCGTTATAAAAAAGGCCTTTGATTCTGTATCATGGCCTTATCTACGCTACACATTACAAAAATGGGGTTTTGGACCCCACTTTTTGACATGGATTGAAGCACTTTACAACAAACCCAAAGCATATATCAAATATGCGGGTTACAAATCTAATTCTTTTAATATAGAGAGGGGAACACGCCAAGGATGTCCACTTTCCCCTCTCTTATTTGCCCTCCTAATAGAACCTTTAGCTCAACAAATTCGATCAGACCCGACTATCACTGGTATAGAAACCGCTGGATACCAACACAAATTATGTTTATTTGCAAATGACATTTTACTATTTCTGTCATCTCCACAAATTTCTGGACCCAATCTCCTGCCCATTCTCAATAATTTCGCGATGATTTCAGGTCTCTCAATTAATCCTAAAAAATCCATAGCCCTGGATATATCTCTCTCCAAAGTGGAATTGGACTCGGTAAAACATGCACTTCCATTTATTTGGGCTGAAAGGTCAATTCCCTATCTAGGAATTCACTTAACAGCCTCTCACCACGACCTCTTCTCAGCAAACTACCCCCCAATCCTGAAACAGATTACAAAACTCCTACAGCAATGGACACATCTTCCATTATCATGGATAGGCAAAATTAACGCAGTAAGAATGACAATTCTGCCAAAACTGCTTTACTTATTTAGAGTTTTGCCAATCTCAATCCCTCCTCACTATTTAAGAATAATACAAAAAAGATCAACAACTTTTATCTGGGGCTCCATCAAACCCCGCATATCTTTGCACACATTACACCTGCCAAAACTCAAGGGAGGCCTTGGCTTTCCGAACTTTGCAAACTATTACAGAGCAGCACATATTGCCAGCCTCTCTAAATACCATGCAACACAAGAAATACCTTTATGGGTAATAATAGAAGCTTCAGAATGCGACCCGCTCTCTATTTCAAATCTATTATGGCTCCACTCCAAAGATCGGAAGAATCTACGTAATCCTATCACCAAATACTTTCTATCCTTATGGGATAAGCGCAAATTTAAACACCAATCACAATCTCCTCATAACCCTCTTTTATCCTTCTTCAAAAACCCTGCTTTTTATCCAGCATGGGTCTTCCCTAAATCATTCAAAGCCTGGACCTCTTTAGACATTACTCGGCTAAATAAACTGATTTCTTCCACGTCCTTCCTCACCTTTCCTACCCTCTGCGATACCTATAAGCTACCACACTCCGAACTATTTAGATACCTTCAAATTAAAAAATTCTATTCACCTTTGGTAAGCACAAATACCTCCATGTCCCAAATCACTAATTTTGAATCAGTATGCCTAAAAGACCCCCCACTCAAGAGGTATGATTTCTTCCATATATTCACAAATTTCAACGAATACTGGCCTCGAAAATCCACCTTATGCCCGGAAATGGGAGGAGGACTTGGAAAAATCGTTAGATATGGCTGATTGGTCTAAAATCTGGACTGCAACTAAATCTTCTTCACCAAACATTCTGGCGGTAGAAACTAACTATAAGGTTCTAACTCGTTGGTACCTTGTACCCTCCAGGTTGGCCAAATTTGTGCCAACCCAAGCAGCTCAATGCTTTTGGGGCTGTTCAGATCCAGGCACTCATATGCATATATGGTGGTCCTGTCCGACGGTACAAACGTTTTGGGGAAAAATATTTGAAATTGCCTCCAGAATGTTTGAACTAAAATTGCAACCAGATCCTGTCATAGCCTTACTCAACTTAAAACCAGATTGTCTCACACATAATCAATTTAAACTCGTTACTCAACTCCTCACTGCTGCAAAACAGACGATTGCAAAGGCATGGAGGTCTGCCAACTTGGAAATACCCGAGACCAAACTCAGATTAAACACTTTCATGTCACATGCCAAAATGCTGGCAATAGAAAGAGACCAAATTCCTATATTTGAAAAAACTTGGAACCCTTGAATTAAATCATTTATTGCCAATATTTGATAATTCACCCCATTATTATAATATAGCGTTCTTAATATCAACAAAATCATACCATGTTACCTGGATCAATCCTGTGGACTCTTTCTCTTCTATTTCTATCTTTCCTACTATTCTTTCCTTTCCTCTTTCTTACATCTTAAACTCATTTTTACTATATTTTCCCTTTGTAATGTTTTAATAAAACAATATCTCCAAAGCTCTGGTCCAACAAATAAGACAGTTTATTTTAACATAAAATCTCCTTCATTCCCTTGGTCAGACAGTAACCAAATGTTAAATGGAAGATATTGCATTGATTACCTGATTGTAATGAATTAATAAGCCAGTGAGTTGTACCATTTATCATTTCTGTCATATTATATTATTAGTACTTATTGTATCTAATTGTATTAAACTTTTATGCTCAACTAATAAAAACCTTTTTGACAAGGAGATTAGAAACCCCTGCGACCACTGCAGCATCATCCAGGAGATTTTCGCTTGACCGCCAAGACCAGGCTTGGTGGGTGCCCGGCGGCAAGGTAAAGGTAGCGGAGACCAAGAAATTTGACACGGGATCCATGGATATGATCTCTATCTCTGTGCCTTACCCTAGGTTAACACCTATGCGTTTCTTAGTGCGTTTTGCAGTTTGCAGCAATGCACTACAGTCCATTTAACATGGTTTCCTATGGTACACATTCACAGCTATACGTTTTGCGGCTGGTGCATTTTTGGAAAGGGTCAGGGACTTTCTTTCTGCATTTTGCGTGTAATAGACTTCGATGGAATCACACCAGAAACCCAAGTTTTGTATTTGTGATGCGATTTTTGATGTGTTTTGCATTTTTATTTTTCTGTTTAAAACACTGTATATAGTTGGTTGCTAAGGAGGGGGCCGGGAAGCTGGCTGCCTTGTCCTTAACAACAGATAAGTCATCAGCTGTCAGTGGGCTTCCCCGCTGAAAGTTGAATGTAAAAAAAAAATTACCGGCAAAAAAATTTGCAAAAAAAACAGCGTGGGGTCCCCCCCAAAATCCATACCAGACCCTTATCTGAGCATGCCACCCGGTAGATCAGGAAAGGGAGGGGACGAGCCTCCTGAAACATACCAGGCCGCATACCCTCAACATGGGGGGGGTGCTCTGCGCACTTTGATAAGACTTTGATAAGGCTCTCCTTCAACGGGAGCTGAGATGGATATCAAATTTGAATGCTACTTTCCCACTAGTCCTGAATGAGGCCTTTATTCTCAAACCATTCTTACCAGGCTTCTCCTCTGAAGGTTTTGATAGGGACGTGTAAACTTATGTTACGCTTTATCTACAGGTTGTAGGCCATATCCTTTTAATTCTTCAATTAGTGCAATCATTCTCTATTCTCTTTCCCTTTTTTTGATTAATATTGTGTGCTTTGATGGTCACTTGTATTGTCTGTTCCACAAATTCTAATCCAATTGCAAAATTTGTATATTTTTTAGCTGTACAAGCAATGGCTGATACCTCTCCTAACTCCACCATATTATATGTATATATTCTATCTATGTGACATGGTTGCATCGAAGTGCCCGCCCTTTGATGCATCGAGGCTCCTCGGGACTGGGGGGCCCCCTGGTGTTTATTGCCCTATGGGTCCTTCCTTTTACTTGGGCTGCGGCTTCACTATGCGAGTGCGAGCTCCCCATCCCACGCCTGCGCACTTGGGGCATTTCCACTCTGCCGTTGGTCACCGCCGACTTGTTGCGTCGGCAGCTCTGTCGACGTCTGACGTTATTGTGTCCTTTGACATGGCTGCGCCGGACACCGCACGAGCCGGGGGTTTGCCAGTGAGATGTTCGGTCTCACACTCTAGATGTACAGGTGTATCGCCAGGGTTCAACAATCGGATGACCCTGCTGATCACCTGTTAAACTTTATCTTCACCCATTTGACAGTCCATGTATGTTCAAGCTTGGTCCCTCCCCTATACTTTCTTTATTAGCCAGGTAGGTTTGTAATCACTTTTGCTGCACAGCCCGAACGACACACAGGCCTTCCATCTCTGCAACATAAGATATAGAAACCTAGACAGGTGAGCATTTCTGGTGTATTGTCTCTGGACATTCTGAGCACTACCCTCTCTGGTTGACATACACTGACTTTATATTGAGCCAACTCCTGGCATTTTTTTGCAAACATACTTATTGCATCATTTTTCCTCTTTATGATAGGTCCACATGTCCAGGCATTTTTGGCTTAATCCTTGTGAGCATTGATGTGTTGTGCGGTGAGGCAAGTGCTGCTACCTTCCGATATATAGTCCTTTTAATTTTTCTGCTGTATTTGGATTCATACAACACTAAATTGGGTGAGGCCTCCTTTGGCCCCCACATACAATACTTTATGAATCTTCAGAACATATGGTAGAGCATAATAGGAAGATTTCAGCCTCGCTTTGTGTCAACTCATCTTGTTGTGTAAAAAGACATGAATTATGTAAGTACTCTTTGCAATTCTTGATGTTTTGCCATGCTTATGAAACGGCAAAGAAACAGCCACTCATACTATTATACTTACTTATTATGAATTTTGTATTATTGTTTTTTTCTTTTGGTAATAGAATAAAACAGCATACCCCAGTTCCGTCCCTGAAGAAGGAAATAAATACTATACCATCTTTCTGAAACATGTCGGGTATACTGTAAACACATTTTGGTCGACTACAGGTCTAGACCTCATGTGTATATTAGTAAATTATTTACTGTTTATCATTTGTGTCATGTACTATTGTTTTTTTTTAGGTATTTCTATTTTTTGTGTATCAAGTCTATGCTTTTGTGAATGTCTAATACATTTTGTACTTTTTTTTTTTTGTATGATCTGGTTTTACCTCCCATGCCCATATAATCCCTGGGACATTTCCTTTTTGCAAATTTCTATATATGGGATGTGGCAAGGGCTTCCAGCTCTGACTCCCAATTGTGGTTTCTCTTAAACAATTTTCCCTGTTTTTTGGGTAGCAGATACCCTTTAAGCCCCTCTCTTTCAAACCTTATTCTTTTGAGTTTACATTGGCTGTTTTTTTTCTCTCTCTTTCTAGCATGGCAGAATTTTGTGGTCAGGCATGGGGCGACTTTGCATCTAAACTCCAAAGAGAATACGGTCAAAACTAATCTTGTGAGTCTGAATTGACTTTTCTTTTCTCTGGCCTTAGTAAATGGCTGGACAAAAAGTCACTGATATACCGGGACATTAAAACTTTTGAGGAATATATCAAAGAAGATTTGAACTCTCTTGGGCTTAGCATACAGATTTTTCCTTCCTTTGAGAGTATAGATTCTACCTTTAAAACGACATGGGAGAGCAATTTGAAATCTTGCTCCACCAAAATGATGAGTCTTCTCATTGACGAATACCAAAAGCATCTAATTTAGATAGACAACAATGTGGATAAAATATACTTGAAAATCCAATCCTCTTTTCAAGAACTCAATAAAAAATTGAAAACTCATATCAAGATTTTCAACAAATCTATACTCTCCAAGAAAGAACATACATTTTTAAGAGAAAAACAGGCCTCCCACGAAGGCCGGGCCTACAAATGGCATCAAGGGACTAGTGGCGGGGGTTTCCGGCGCAGGCCTACACAACACCCAGGCCAATCTGATATGTTGGACATTTCCTCCGCGTCGTCTCTTGTATCCCATCCCTTTTCTAAGCAGTCTAGACGTACGAGACGCCCAAAAAGACTTTGCGATGGTGATAATCCATCAACAAACACTTTTCCAAAATGTTCCTCTAAGGATAACTCACGTATCCCTCCTGGAGGTGCTAGAGGTGCCTCGGTGTCAACGTCTAGTATGACACCGATCCCCTCAGCCTGTTCCAATCATTAGTGCCCCCAACCCTTCACTTTTTGTCACACCTAAAATCCCCACAATATTTTTTCCAAAAAAACAGGGGAACCTCCCTGTTCCACCAATTCTAACACCTCCTTAAATACTTATCAAGTTGAATCTTCACAATTTAATATAATTAACTTGTCTTCTCACCCTCTTACAACGGCTTTAGACAAGACTTTGGTCTTGTCTAAAGGCCTCACTTTTTGTCCAAATCACAAATTGGACAAATTTGAAGCAATTAAGGATTTACACCTATACACACGCACTCTCTTATTAAGAACTATGTTTGAAAAACGGAACCCAGACGTTGAAAGCTGTCATACCTTCGGTGAACGACAAGCTTTGGAGATTCTTAATTCCCTGCTTGAGGAGAGTGACTTTACAGATCTCATTGATACGCCAGATCTGGAGTCCCTCCTCAGACAGGCAGATGATCCAAACACTGAGAAGATTGTGATCACCACTAAATCCCTATTGAAGAAAAAGTCATCTTTATACCCTGCACCTTGTTCCAATCATGGAATAGCCACCTTCCTCAAGTTGACTTGTCAAGAGATAAGGGCCCTAAAACCTACACCCAATGAGCTGGGAAATCTGTCTGATAGCGAGAGGGTAGCTCTCCAAAATGTATCCACGAATTATGATATCACCATTAAGCCCTTCAACAAGGGGGGGCAACATTGTCCTTTTGGACAATGAGACATATAAGCAGATGTGCATGAAAATTTTGAATCACACAGATTGGTATCATCCTGTAAGCCCTGGTACTGTTTATATCATAAACAGGAAATTCTATTTGTGGATAATGCTTTCCACAACAAAGTTATTTCCAAACAATCATGGAACTTCATCCGTACTCCCTTCCCTAGAACGGCTACCTTTTATTTACTGCCCAAAGTACACAAAAATGCAATAGAACCCCCAGGGAGGCCCATCGTATCTGGAAATGGTGCCATTACTGAAAACCTGTCCAGATTGGTGGATGAACATATTAGACCATTTGTTCTTGCTTTACCCTCATATGTTCGTGACACCATTCATCTACTTCTAATTCTGGAAGGAGTGCCGATGTCTGATAGCTCCATTTTAGCCACCATTTGCGTGGAAGGTCTTTATAGTTCTATTCCACACTCTAAGGGCCTAGCATGTATTTGAAAGGTTTTGTCTCAGATAAGTCATCATGAGGAATCGTTCATTGAATTTATACTTCTCTCTCTTGAATTCATACTGAATCACAATATTTTTTCATTTGACAGTCAGTTTTTCCTCCAGGTGCAGGGCATAGCCAGGGGCACTTGCTGTGCCCCTGGCTATGCCAATCTGTATCTCGGGAATGGGAACACTCCATATTTGAGGATGAGGGTCTCTCTATGTACCTGTGCCACGTTGTTATGTGGCACAGGTACATAGATGACATCTTCATCGTATGGGATGGACCCGAACAGTTGTTGGTAGACTGCTTGTCAGCCCTTAACTATAATGAATTTAACCTTAACTTCACCATGTCCTTTCATTCTTCAAAAATAACCTTTTTAGATGTTGAAATATACAAAGATGCGACTAATATGCTGTCAAGCAAATTATTTAGAAAGCCTACTGCAGGCAACACTATTTTGCATTCATCTTGTTCTCACGCTAAATCCCTTGTCAACTCCATACCATATAGTCAATATATGCGAATCAAACGGAATTGTTCTGCCTATGCGGACTACAAAAAGGAGGCCAACTTTCTGAAATGACGATTGTTAGACAGAGGATATAGTCATAAATGTCTCAAACAGGCATTTAATTGTGTAGAAAAAAGAACGAGACATGACCTTCTATTTTTTAAGAAGGCCAAGCCTCCTGAGACTCAAAATTCCAGGATCATTACCACATACACTAATGATCATTCCAGAGTGAAGGGCATTCTTGATAAGTATTGGCATCTCCTAACGTCTGACCCCACTGTGGGACCACTCCCAAACCATGGGAGTGGTATAACTCCTGCAGTGTAGCTGTAGGTGTTACTACATAGGAAAAACTATTCAAAAAAAGTGGCAAAGAGTTAATCGTCACATTAGGGCCATGAAAGTAAGTGACCCTGACTCGCCTCTAGGGAGACATGTAGCACAGGCTCATAGTGGTGTGTTTCCAAAAATATCCATCCTTGTTGTGGATCGTGTTCATCCCAGCCCCAGAGGAGGAGACTTAGATAAGGCTTTCCTTCAACAGGAGCTGCGATGGATATCAAATTTGAACACTACTTTCCCACCAGGCCTGAATGAGGTCTTTAATCTCAAACCATTCTTACCAGGCTTCTCCTCTGGAGGTTTTGATAGGGACCTGTAAACTTATGTTACGCTTTATCTACAGGTTGTAGGCCATATCCTTTAATTCTTCAATTAGTGCAATCATTATCTATTCTCTTTCCTTTTTTTTGATTAATATTGTGTGCTTCGATAGTCACTTGTATTGTCTGTTCCACAAATTCTAACCCAATTGCAAACTTTGTATGTTTTTTAGCTGTACAAGCGATGGCTGATACCTCCGTTCTCCTAACTCCACCATATTATATGTATATATTCTATCTATATGACATGGTAGTATTGCAGTGCCCGCCCTTTGATGCATTGAGGCTCCCCGGCACTGGGGGGCCCCCTGGTATTTATTGCACCATGGGGCCTTCTTTTTACTTCGCCTGCGGCTTCACTATGCGATCACGCTACCCATCCCACGAGCCCATGCCTGCGCACTTGGGGCATTTCCATTCTGCCATTGGTTGCCACCCATTTGTTGTGTCGGCAGCTCTGTCGACGTCTGATGTCATTGTGTCCTTTGATGCAGCTACGCTGGACGCCGCACAAGCCGGGAGATTGCCAGTGGGACGTTCGGGATCACACTCTGAATGTACAGGTGTATTGCCAGGGTTCATCAATCGGATGACCCTGCCGATCACCTGTTAAACTTTATCTTCGCTCATTGGACAGTCCATGTATGTTCAAGCTTGGTCCCTCCCCTATACTTCCTTTATTAGCCAGGTAGGTTTGTAATCACTTTTGCTGCACAGCCCGAACGACACACAGGCCTTCCATCTCTGGAACATAAGATATAGAAACCTAGACAGGTGAGCATTTCTGGCGTATTGTCTCTGGACGTTCCGAGCACTACCCTCTCTGGTTGACTTCTCCTTACCAATGTGGAGGTCTGTCCCTAAGGGGTGCTACAAATTTGCTTTACATATACTGGCTCTATATTGAGCCAACTCCTGGCATTTGTTTTTGCAAACATACTTATTGCATAATTTTTCCTCTTTATGATAGGTCCACTGTCCAGGCCCTTTTGGCCTTATCCTTGTGAGCAATGATGTGTTGTGTGGTGAGGCAAGAGCTGCTACTTTCCAATATATAATCCTTTTACTTTTTCTGCTGTATTTGGATTCATACAATACTAAACTGGGGTGAAGCTTCCTGTGGCCCCCACATACAACACTTTATGAGTCTTCAGATCATGTGGTGGAGCGGAATAGGAAGCTCAGCTTCGCTTTGTGTCAACTCATCTTGTTGTGTAAAAAGACACAAATGATGTAAGTACTCTTTGCAATTCTTAATGTTTTGCCATGCTTATGAAATGGCGAAGAAATAGCCACTGTTACTACATATACTATTATACTTACTTATTATGAATTTTGTATTATTATACTGTTTTTTCTTTTGTTAATAGAATAAAACAGCATACCCCAGTTCAGCCCCTGATGAAGGAAATAAATACTATACCATCTTTCTGAAACATGTCAGGTATACTGTAAACACATTTTGGTCGACTACAGGTCTAGACCTCATGTGTACATTAGTAAATTTGTTATACTTTTTGTATGATCTGGTTTAGGGCTGAAACAACTAATCGATTAATCGACAACTAATCGATTATGAAATGAATCGATTATTATTTTCATAATCGATTAATCGGCCAGTAACATAATGGGGTTAACAATAATAAAATTAGCCCTTTATAGTACAAAAAGATCAAATAATCGCTACTGTAAATATTACTTTCACAGTTCTACAAAAAATGAACCCCTTACAGTAGCGGTTATTTGCTTTTTTTGTACTATAAAGGGCTCATTTTAGGTTTTTTAACCCCATGTTACTAAACATCTTAGACCTGGTTCACATCTTTGTGTTTTTTGGTGCTTTTTGCAGAAACACACTACAGTTCATTTAACATGGTTTTCTATGAGACACGTTCACATCTATGCTTTTTTTCAGCCGCTGCGTATTTGGAAAGGGTCAAGGACTTTTTTTTTTTTTTTTTAACGCAAAATGGTGCGTTTTTTGGTTCAATATACTTCAATGGAGAAGCTGCAGAAAAGCATGTAATGCGTTTTTGCAGCAATTTGTATTTTTAATCTGCCCAACAACAAATTGGCCAAAAAACTTCTAATAGTGTATACAGTATATCTCCTCTAATAGTGTATATACAGTATATCTCTTCTGTCTGTTATTCTCAGAGTGGATTCAATATTTTGCTCCCTAACCATATAGTTGGTTGTTCATATTTACCACTGCATAGAGATATTTAAGAATAAATTGCCTTTTTTTAAAAAACTTTACATATTAACTAAATTATACACCACACTTTTTTTTTTAAGGTTATTAACCGATTAATCGATTAATCGAAACAATAATCGACCAACTAATCGATTATGAAAATAATCGTTAGTTGCAGCCCTAATCTGGTTTTACCTCCCATGCCCATATAATCCCTGGGGTATTTCCTTTATACTACCCAAACCTCCCAGTATAATGCCTTATACTACCCAAACCTGCCACTTTAATGCCCTATACTACCCAAACCTACCACTATAATGCCCTATACTACCCAAACCTGGCATTTTACCACCCTATACTACCCGAACCTGCCACTATACTACCCAAACCTGCCACTATAATGCCCTATACTACCCAACCTGCCACTATAGCACCCCAACCTGCCACTATACCACCCAAGACTACCCTTACCTGCCACTGTACCACCCTATATTACAATAACCTGCCACTATACTACCCTAACCTTCCACTATACTGCTACTATGCCACCCTAACGTGCCACTGTACCACCGTTATACTACCCTAACCTGACACTATACATTACTGCACCCTATACTGTACCCTCCTGACCTCCCCTGTACTGGGAGCAGTATGTACAGGGAAAAAGATACTCAATGTATACAGGGGGTCAGTGTATAAGGTGGGCAGTGTGTAGAGAGGGCAGGACAGTAAGTACAGGGGGTACTTTTTTTTAACTCAGTAAGGTTTTTATTGATATTTTATTGAAAAAAAAGTTGACAAGTAATTGAACCATTCCAGAGAAAATAACACAAACATTCCAAGTTATCAGTGACAAGTCCAACATTGTCACAATGGTACATGTACACCAAGTCATTCTTATCTAAAGTGTCAAGTTACAAACATACCACATTGAAACCGTTTGTAAGCCTACTAAACCCGAGACTGCTACCTGTACAAAACTCTGTCCAAAACTAAGTTGACTGGCGATAACCCCGGGGTATCAAGCTAACAGGGGGTAAATTAAATTTTTGATCATTTTCTGATTGTGTTCATGCTAAAAAGCCACACCCAACATGTAGCATAATTTAGACACCTCCACTTTACGAACGATGCAGGTCACCATCTCCCTGGTAGGGACCTTAGTGCACTACTTTGCCAAGCGGCCCACAATGCTATTAAGATGGCACTGGGGGTGGAGCCTAAGAGGGGGCTTGGATCCTGATTGGGCTGGACTCATGTGGGCAGCCTCAGACATGATAATGCCCGGCCCGCCTTGGTGCACATCCAAGTTGGCTGATATTCAAATGTAGGTGGGTGTGATTGGGATCTGTAATCAGACTTGTATTTGTACAGTGTTGTGTTGAAATGAATTTGAACTCTTTAAGTAGATTGGACCCTTACATACTGGACACTCTCCTAGGTCAGTGTTCACACCTAGTTCAGTACATCCTTATGGTCTAGCAAAAGCTGTCTGAGACACTGAAAAAACTGGCAGCTATGGTTATTAGTGAGGCATTAAAACTGCTGCTTGAGTCCTCAGGCCCTTCTCCCTAAAACCCCTTGGGTCCCAGAAAATTTCATTTTGATGATGTCTCTGCTCTGCAAATATACCTTTTAGCATTCGTATGTCTACCTTAAATGTATTATTTATGGCCTACCCTGCCACTGCATAATGCTCACTGACTTACCCGTCACTACATACCGCTCACTGACTTCCCTGTCATTACATACTGCTCACTGACTTACCCGTCACTACATACTGCTCATTGACTTCCCCGTCACTACATACTGCTCACTGACTTCCCTGTCACTACATACTGCTCACTGACTTCCCTATCACTACATACTGCTCACTGAATTCCCTGTCACTACATACTGCTCACTGACTTCCCTGTCATTACATACTGCTCACTGACTTCCCTATCACTACATACTGCTCACTGACTTCCCTGTCATTACATACTGCTCACTGACTTCCCTATCACTACATACTGCTCACTGACTTCCCTAACACTACATACTGCTCACTGACTTCCCTATCACTACATACTGCTCACTGACTTCCCTAACGCTACATACTGCTCACTGACTTCCCTATCACTACATACTGCTCACTGACTTCCCTATCACTACATACTGCTCACTGACTTCCCTATCACTACATACTGCTCACTGACTTCCCTATCACTACATACTGCTCACTGACTTCCCTATCACTACATACTGCTCACTGACTTCCCTGTCACTACATACTGCTCACTGACTGCTGATTCACTGAATACTTGAACTGTTACAAAACTCGGGCCCATTTGGGCATGGTACTTCCTTTTGGTTGGTTATTGGTGGTTCTCCCAGGAGCTACTGTAGGTCCTCTGGGAAAAAAGTAAGAATGTGTGAATTCATACATGGGCAATGCTAGTTATAAATTAGAAATGCCCATTACATTGCAAAACTGGGTTCTTATGGGGTTGGGTATTGGTGATTCTCTCATATGTCATTTATGTCCCCAGGGGAAAAAAATAAAGTGTGAGTTTGTAACATCTTTGATACAGCTGAGACACGGCTGAGGATATGGACAAGTCTAGTTACATATTGCAAAGGTCCCCAATAGTGTGACGCTGGTAGTTGTACAAGAGAATAAAGACTGAACCTGCCACCCCTGGATTGGATCTCCTTTACAGGTTGCTATTTTGCTATTGTTTGGATCTTTTATACTAGAGACAGGGTCCCTTTAAGGGATAAGTCCACCTTTGGGGCTCATTTACACTTGCTTTGACTTTTTTGATGTGTTTCTGATGCTACACTGATGCTACAGTGATGCTTTTTGAAGATTTAATGAAGCTTGGTAAATGCTCTGCGTGTGTTGATATCAGTCCAGTAGAACCCCAGGCTCAGTAGTACCCCCACTAGGCAGATTCCCATCTCATTAGTACCCCTGTTCAGCACGTCCCCAGCTTATTTGTACCCTTATTCAGCATATCTCCAGTTTATTAGTACCCTCGTTCAGCAGATCCCTTGCTCATTAGTTCGCCCAGCTCTGCTGATGCCCCACTCAGTAGTATCCCCAGCTTTGCTGATCCCCCTGCTCAGTAGTAACCCCCAGCTCTGCTGATCCCCCACTCGGTAGTAATCCTCAGCTTTGCTGATCCCCCTGCTCAGTAGTAACCCTCAGCTCTGCTGATCCCCCACTCGGTAGTAATCCTCAGCTCTGCTGATCCCCTGCTCAGTAGTAACCCTCAGCTCTGCTGATCCACTGGTTTGCTGATCCTCCTCTCTCTGGTCCCCGCTCACCTCTCACTATATTGCTCCCACACTGCACACCACATATAACATTTGCAAGTTTCTCCTGCTCCAATCCCCTAGCTCTGCTGATCCTCTGCCTTACGTTCATTCAGCAGATCCATTGCTCAGTAGTACCCCCAGCTCTGCTGATCCCCAGTTCAGTATTAACCTCCAGCTCTGTTGATTCATTGGTTTACTAACCCTCCTCTGTCCAGTCCCCGTTCACCTCCCAACATATTGCTTCCACACTGCACACCACACGTGACATCTGCAAGTTTCTTCTGCTCCGCTCCCCCAGCTCTGCTGATCTTTTGCTGCTGAGTCTTCTCTCCGGTCCCCGATCACCTTCTGCTATAGCGTTCCCATGTTGCACACCACGTGTGCCGTCTGCTAGTTGCTCTGCCCCAGTCCGGACCCCGCTCACCTTCCTGCTGCTTCGCGCTGCACACCAGATGTGACGTCTACACCAGACACTCCCAGAATATAAACACCTGAACCGGAAGTGACTGCTGATGACGTCTTTCCAGTTCACTTGTTGGTTTCCCAGTGGATATCTCATACAAAGTGAAGCTAATGCTGAATAAAAACCCCTCAAAAAGCTTCAGGTGCTGTTAGCGAGTGTTGTTATAGTAGATGTATAAATGGATGACTCCCGCGCTGTCTAATTAAGCTAGGCTAGTGGATACTGCTGCAGACACCTGTGGATCTGATCCAAAACAAGACAAAAGTAATGAGTGAAAAAATGGTGGTGTCTGCGCTGTGTGAAAGGAGGTGATATTATAAAATATTAATAAATATGATCCCTGTGAGGTATTGATCCTAATATAAATAATTGGCACAATGTTGAAATAAATAACAAGTGAAATAGAACAACGTGAACAATATTCCTATAGAAACGTGATAAATCCTGGTAAAGAATATAAAATCTGGTTAAAGGTAAACACGTGATGGTCAAATGTGATCATTCCTATTATAACTGTATGAGTCTATTGCCTCGTACACACGATCTGACTTTCTGGCATACTTGGTCCGGCAGACTTTCTGACGGACTTTGTCCGCCAGGTGCGCCGGACTTTAAAACGGACGGACTTGCCCACACACGACTGGACTTTCTGGTGGGCTAGGTCTGCCCGTCTTTCCGACGGACTTTCGCCAGAGTTACGGCGGACTTTCGCCAGAGTTACGGCGGACTTTCAGAATGAACGGACTTGCCCACACATGGACAAGTCCGTTCATTTAGAACGTGACTCGGGTACGACGGGACTAAAAAAGGAAGTCAATCTTGCCGCTTTTATCGGCGAGATTGACACCTTGCGAGCCCCATCGCGGGTCATACCAGGCCCTTAGATCTGGTATGGGTTATAAAGGGAACCCCCTACGCCGAAAAACGGCGTGGGGTCTCCCCTAAAATCCATACCAGACCCCGATCCGAGCACGCAGCCCGGCTGGTCAGGAAAGGGGGTGGGGACGAGCGAGAGCCCCCCCTCCTGAACCGTACCAGGCCGCATGCCCTCAACATGGGGGGTGGGTGCTTTGAGGGAGGGGGTGCCCTGCGGGGCCCCCCCACCACCCCAAAGCACCTTGTCCCCATGTTGATGAGGACAAGGGCCTCTTCCTGACAACCCTGGCCTTTGGTTGTCGGGGTCTGCGGGCGGAGGGCTTATCGGGAAATCTGTCTGATAGCGAGAGGGTAGCTCTCCAAAATGTATCCACGAATTATGATATCACCATTAAGCCCTTCAACAAGGGGGGGCAACATTGTCCTTTTGGACAATGAGACATATAAGCAGATGTGCATGAAAATTTTGAATCACACAGATTGGTATCATCCTGTAAGCCCTGGTACTGTTTATATCATAAACAGGAAATTCTATTTGTGGATAATGCTTTCCACAACAAAGTTATTTCCAAACAATCATGGAACTTCATCCGTACTCCCTTCCCTAGAACGGCTACCTTTTATTTACTGCCCAAAGTACACAAAAATGCAATAGAACCCCCAGGGAGGCCCATCGTATCTGGAAATGGTGCCATTACTGAAAACCTGTCCAGATTGGTGGATGAACATATTAGACCATTTGTTCTTGCTTTACCCTCATATGTTCGTGACACCATTCATCTACTTCTAATTCTGGAAGGAGTGCCGATGTCTGATAGCTCCATTTTAGCCACCATTTGCGTGGAAGGTCTTTATAGTTCTATTCCACACTCTAAGGGCCTAGCATGTATTTGAAAGGTTTTGTCTCAGATAAGTCATCATGAGGAATCGTTCATTGAATTTATACTTCTCTCTCTTGAATTCATACTGAATCACAATATTTTTTCATTTGACAGTCAGTTTTTCCTCCAGGTGCAGGGCATAGCCAGGGGCACTTGCTGTGCCCCTGGCTATGCCAATCTGTATCTCGGGAATGGGAACACTCCATATTTGAGGATGAGGGTCTCTCTATGTACCTGTGCCACGTTGTTATGTGGCACAGGTACATAGATGACATCTTCATCGTATGGGATGGACCCGAACAGTTGTTGGTAGACTGCTTGTCAGCCCTTAACTATAATGAATTTAACCTTAACTTCACCATGTCCTTTCATTCTTCAAAAATAACCTTTTTAGATGTTGAAATATACAAAGATGCGACTAATATGCTGTCAAGCAAATTATTTAGAAAGCCTACTGCAGGCAACACTATTTTGCATTCATCTTGTTCTCACGCTAAATCCCTTGTCAACTCCATACCATATAGTCAATATATGCGAATCAAACGGAATTGTTCTGCCTATGCGGACTACAAAAAGGAGGCCAACTTTCTGAAATGACGATTGTTAGACAGAGGATATAGTCATAAATGTCTCAAACAGGCATTTAATTGTGTAGAAAAAAGAACGAGACATGACCTTCTATTTTTTAAGAAGGCCAAGCCTCCTGAGACTCAAAATTCCAGGATCATTACCACATACACTAATGATCATTCCAGAGTGAAGGGCATTCTTGATAAGTATTGGCATCTCCTAACGTCTGACCCCACTGTGGGACCACTCCCAAACCATGGGAGTGGTATAACTCCTGCAGTGTAGCTGTAGGTGTTACTACATAGGAAAAACTATTCAAAAAAAGTGGCAAAGAGTTAATCGTCACATTAGGGCCATGAAAGTAAGTGACCCTGACTCGCCTCTAGGGAGACATGTAGCACAGGCTCATAGTGGTGTGTTTCCAAAAATATCCATCCTTGTTGTGGATCGTGTTCATCCCAGCCCCAGAGGAGGAGACTTAGATAAGGCTTTCCTTCAACAGGAGCTGCGATGGATATCAAATTTGAACACTACTTTCCCACCAGGCCTGAATGAGGTCTTTAATCTCAAACCATTCTTACCAGGCTTCTCCTCTGGAGGTTTTGATAGGGACCTGTAAACTTATGTTACGCTTTATCTACAGGTTGTAGGCCATATCCTTTAATTCTTCAATTAGTGCAATCATTATCTATTCTCTTTCCTTTTTTTTGATTAATATTGTGTGCTTCGATAGTCACTTGTATTGTCTGTTCCACAAATTCTAACCCAATTGCAAACTTTGTATGTTTTTTAGCTGTACAAGCGATGGCTGATACCTCCGTTCTCCTAACTCCACCATATTATATGTATATATTCTATCTATATGACATGGTAGTATTGCAGTGCCCGCCCTTTGATGCATTGAGGCTCCCCGGCACTGGGGGGCCCCCTGGTATTTATTGCACCATGGGGCCTTCTTTTTACTTCGCCTGCGGCTTCACTATGCGATCACGCTACCCATCCCACGAGCCCATGCCTGCGCACTTGGGGCATTTCCATTCTGCCGTTGGTTGCCACCCATTTGTTGTGTCGGCAGCTCTGTCGACGTCTGATGTCATTGTGTCCTTTGATGCAGCTACGCTGGACGCCGCACAAGCCGGGAGATTGCCAGTGGGACGTTCGGGCTCACACTCTGAATGTACAGGTGTATTGCCAGGGTTCATCAATCGGATGACCCTGCCGATCACCTGTTAAACTTTATCTTCGCTCATTGGACAGTCCATGTATGTTCAAGCTTGGTCCCTCCCCTATACTTCCTTTATTAGCCAGGTAGGTTTGTAATCACTTTTGCTGCACAGCCCGAACGACACACAGGCCTTCCATCTCTGGAACATAAGATATAGAAACCTAGACAGGTGAGCATTTCTGGCGTATTGTCTCTGGACGTTCCGAGCACTACCCTCTCTGGTTGACTTCTCCTTACCAATGTGGAGGTCTGTCCCTAAGGGGTGCTACAAATTTGCTTTACATATACTGGCTCTATATTGAGCCAACTCCTGGCATTTGTTTTTGCAAACATACTTATTGCATAATTTTTCCTCTTTATGATAGGTCCACTGTCCAGGCCCTTTTGGCCTTATCCTTGTGAGCAATGATGTGTTGTGTGGTGAGGCAAGAGCTGCTACTTTCCAATATATAATCCTTTTACTTTTTCTGCTGTATTTGGATTCATACAATACTAAACTGGGGTGAAGCTTCCTGTGGCCCCCACATACAACACTTTATGAGTCTTCAGATCATGTGGTGGAGCGGAATAGGAAGCTCAGCTTCGCTTTGTGTCAACTCATCTTGTTGTGTAAAAAGACACAAATGATGTAAGTACTCTTTGCAATTCTTAATGTTTTGCCATGCTTATGAAACGGCGAAGAAATAGCCACTGTTACTACATATACTATTATACTTACTTATTATGAATTTTGTATTATTATACTGTTTTTTCTTTTGTTAATAGAATAAAACAGCATACCCCAGTTCAGCCCCTGATGAAGGAAATAAATACTATACCATCTTTCTGAAACATGTCAGGTATACTGTAAACACATTTTGGTCGACTACAGGTCTAGACCTCATGTGTACATTAGTAAATTTGTTATACTTTTTGTATGATCTGGTTTAGAGCTGAAACAACTAATCGATTAATCGACAACTAATCGATTATGAAATGAATCGATTATTATTTTCATAATCGATTAATCGGCCAGTAACATAATGGGGTTAACAATAATAAAATTAGCCCTTTATAGTACAAAAAGATCAAATAATCGCTACTGTAAATATTACTTTCACAGTTCTACAAAAAATGAACCCCTTACAGTAGCGGTTATTTGCTTTTTTTGTACTATAAAGGGCTCATTTTAGGTTTTTTAACCCCATGTTACTAAACATCTTAGACCTGGTTCACATCTTTGTGTTTTTTGGTGCTTTTTGCAGAAACACACTACAGTTCATTTAACATGGTTTTCTATGAGACACGTTTACATCTATGCTTTTTTTCAGCCGCTGCGTATTTGGAAAGGGTCAAGGACTTTTTTTTTTTTAACGCAAAATGGTGCGTTTTTTTGGTTCAATATACTTCAATGGAGAAGCTGCAGAAAAGCATGTAATGCGTTTTTGCAGCAATTTGTATTTTTAATCTGCCCAACAACAAATTGGCCAAAAAACTTCTAATAGTGTATACAGTATATCTCCTCTAATAGTGTATATACAGTATATCTCTTCTGTCTGTTATTCTCAGAGTGGATTCAATATTTTGCTCCCTAACCATATAGTTGGTTGTTCATATTTACCACTGCATAGAGATATTTAAGAATAAATTGCCTTTTTTTAAAAAACTTTACATATTAACTAAATTATACACCACACTTTTTTTTTTAAGGTTATTAACCGATTAATCGATTAATCGAAACAATAATCGACCAACTAATTGATTATGAAAATAATCGTTAGTTGCAGCCCTAATCTGGTTTTACCTCCCATGCCCATATAATCCCTGGGGTATTTCCTTTATACTATACTCCCAGTATAATGCCTTATACTACCCAAACCTGCCACTTTAATGCCCTATACTACCCAAACCTACCACTATAATGCCCTATACTACCCAAACCTGGCATTTTACCACCCTATACTACCCGAACCTGCCACTATACTACCCAAACCTGCCACTATAATGCCCTATACTACCCAACCTGCCACTATAGCACCCCAACCTGCCACTATACCACCCAAGACTACCCTTACCTGCCACTGTACCACCCTATATTACAATAACCTGCCACTATACTACCCTAACCTTCCACTATACTGCTACTATGCCACCCTAACGTGCCACTGTACCACCGTTATACTACCCTAACCTGACACTATACATTACTGCACCCTATACTGTACCCTCCTGACCTCCCCTGTACTGGGAGCAGTATGTACAGGGAAAAAGATACTCAATGTATACAGGGGGTCAGTGTATAAGGGGGGCAGTGTGTAGAGAGGGCAGGACAGTAAGTACAGGGGGTACTTTTTTTTAACTCAGTAAGGTTTTTATTGATATTTTATTGAAAAAAAAGTTGACAAGTAATTGAACCATTCCAGAGAAAATAACACAAACATTCCAAGTTATCAGTGACAAGTCCAACATTGTCACAATGGTACATGTACACCAAGTCATTCTTATCTAAAGTGTCAAGTTACAAACATACCACATTGAAACCGTTTGTAAGCCTACTAAACCCGAGACTGCTACCTGTACAAAACTCTGTCCAAAACTAAGTTGACTGGCGATAACCCCGGGGTATCAAGCTAACAGGGGGTAAATTAAATTTTTGATCATTTTCTGATTGTGTTCATGCTAAAAAGCCACACCCAACATGTAGCATAATTTAGACACCTCCACTTTACGAACGATGCAGGTCACCATCTCCCTGGTAGGGACCTTAGTGCACTACTTTGCCAAGCGGCCCACAATGCTATTAAGATGGCACTGGGGGTGGAGCCTAAGAGGGGGCTTGGATCCTGATTGGGCTGGACTCATGTGGGCAGCCTCAGACATGATAATGCCCGGCCCGCCTTGGTGCACATCCAAGTTGGCTGATATTCAAATGTAGGTGGGTGTGATTGGGATCTGTAATCAGACTTGTATTTGTACAGTGTTGTGTTGAAATGAATTTGAACTCTTTAAGTAGATTGGACCCTTACATACTGGACACTCTCCTAGGTCAGTGTTCACACCTAGTTCAGTACATCCTTATGGTCTAGCAAAAGCTGTCTGAGACACTGAAAAAACTGGCAGCTATGGTTATTAGTGAGGCATTAAAACTGCTGCTTGAGTCCTCAGGCCCTTCTCCCTAAAACCCCTTGGGTCCCAGAAAATTTCATTTTGATGATGTCTCTGCTCTGCAAATATACCTTTTAGCATTCGTATGTCTACCTTAAATGTATTATTTATGGCCTACCCTGCCACTGCATAATGCTCACTGACTTACCCGTCACTACATACCGCTCACTGACTTCCCTGTCATTACATACTGCTCACTGACTTACCCGTCACTACATACTGCTCATTGACTTCCCCGTCACTACATACTGCTCACTGACTTCCCCATCACTACATACTGCTCACTGACTTCCCTGTCACTACATACTGCTCACTGACTTCCCTATCACTACATACTGCTCACTGAATTCCCTGTCACTACATACTGCTCACTGACTTCCCTGTCATTACATACTGCTCACTGACTTCCCTATCACTACATACTGCTCACTGACTTCCCTGTCATTACATACTGCTCACTGACTTCCCTATCACTACATACTGCTCACTGACTTCCCTAACACTACATACTGCTCACTGACTTCCCTATCACTACATACTGCTCACTGACTTCCCTAACGCTACATACTGCTCACTGACTTCCCTATCACTACATACTGCTCACTGACTTCCCTATCACTACATACTGCTCACTGACTTCCCTATCACTACATACTGCTCACTGACTTCCCTATCACTACATACTGCTCACTGACTTCCCTATCACTACATACTGCTCACTGACTTCCCTGTCACTACATACTGCTCACTGACTGCTGATTCACTGAATACTTGAACTGTTACAAAACTCGGGCCCATTTGGGCATGGTACTTCCTTTTGGTTGGTTATTGGTGGTTCTCCCAGGAGCTACTGTAGGTCCTCTGGGAAAAAAGTAAGAATGTGTGAATTCATACATGGGCAATGCTAGTTATAAATTAGAAATGCCCATTACATTGCAAAACTGGGTTCTTATGGGGTTGGGTATTGGTGATTCTCTCATATGTCATTTATGTCCCCAGGGGAAAAAAATAAAGTGTGAGTTTGTAACATCTTTGATACAGCTGAGACACGGCTGAGGATATGGACAAGTCTAGTTACATATTGCAAAGGTCCCCAATAGTGTGACGCTGGTAGTTGTACAAGAGAATAAAGACTGAACCTGCCACCCCTGGATTGGATCTCCTTTACAGGTTGCTATTTTGCTATTGTTTGGATCTTTTATACTAGAGACAGGGTCCCTTTAAGGGATAAGTCCACCTTTGGGGCTCATTTACACTTGCTTTGACTTTTTTGATGTGTTTCTGATGCTACACTGATGCTACAGTGATGCTTTTTGAAGATTTAATGAAGCTTGGTAAATGCTCTGCGTGTGTTGATATCAGTCCAGTAGAACCCCAGGCTCAGTAGTACCCCCACTAGGCAGATTCCCATCTCATTAGTACCCCTGTTCAGCACGTCCCCAGCTTATTTGTACCCTTATTCAGCATATCTCCAGTTTATTAGTACCCTCGTTCAGCAGATCCCTTGCTCATTAGTTCGCCCAGCTCTGCTGATGCCCCACTCAGTAGTATCCCCAGCTTTGCTGATCCCCCTGCTCAGTAGTAACCCCCAGCTCTGCTGATCCCCCACTCGGTAGTAATCCTCAGCTTTGCTGATCCCCCTGCTCAGTAGTAACCCTCAGCTCTGCTGATCCCCCACTCGGTAGTAATCCTCAGCTCTGCTGATCCCCTGCTCAGTAGTAACCCTCAGCTCTGCTGATCCACTGGTTTGCTGATCCTCCTCTCTCTGGTCCCCGCTCACCTCTCACTATATTGCTCCCACACTGCACACCACATATAACATTTGCAAGTTTCTCCTGCTCCAATCCCCTAGCTCTGCTGATCCTCTGCCTTACGTTCATTCAGCAGATCCATTGCTCAGTAGTACCCCCAGCTCTGCTGATCCCCAGTTCAGTATTAACCTCCAGCTCTGTTGATTCATTGGTTTACTAACCCTCCTCTGTCCAGTCCCCGTTCACCTCCCAACATATTGCTTCCACACTGCACACCACACGTGACATCTGCAAGTTTCTTCTGCTCCGCTCCCCCAGCTCTGCTGATCTTTTGCTGCTGAGTCTTCTCTCCGGTCCCCGATCACCTTCTGCTATAGCGTTCCCATGTTGCACACCACGTGTGCCGTCTGCTAGTTGCTCTGCCCCAGTCCGGACCCCGCTCACCTTCCTGCTGCTTCGCGCTGCACACCAGATGTGACGTCTACACCAGACACTCCCAGAATATAAACACCTGAACCGGAAGTGACTGCTGATGACGTCTTTCCAGTTCACTTGTTGGTTTCCCAGTGGATATCTCATACAAAGTGAAGCTAATGCTGAATAAAAACCCCTCAAAAAGCTTCAGGTGCTGTTAGCGAGTGTTGTTATAGTAGATGTATAAATGGATGACTCCCGCGCTGTCTAATTAAGCTAGGCTAGTGGATACTGCTGCAGACACCTGTGGATCTGATCCAAAACAAGACAAAAGTAATGAGTGAAAAAATGGTGGTGTCTGCGCTGTGTGAAAGGAGGTGATATTATAAAATATTAATAAATATGATCCCTGTGAGGTATTGATCCTAATATAAATAATTGGCACAATGTTGAAATAAATAACAAGTGAAATAGAACAACGTGAACAATATTCCTATAGAAACGTGATAAATCCTGGTAAAGAATATAAAATCTGGTTAAAGGTAAACACGTGATGGTCAAATGTGATCATTCCTATTATAACTGTATGAGTCTATTGCCTCGTACACACGATCTGACTTTCTGGCATACTTGGTCCGGCAGACTTTCTGACGGACTTTGTCCGCCAGGTGCGCCGGACTTTAAAACGGACGGACTTGCCCACACACGACTGGACTTTCTGGTGGGCTAGGTCTGCCCGTCTTTCCGACGGACTTTCGCCAGAGTTACGGCGGACTTTCGCCAGAGTTACGGCGGACTTTCAGAATGAACGGACTTGCCCACACATGGACAAGTCCGTTCATTTAGAACGTGACTCGGGTACGACGGGACTAAAAAAGGAAGTCAATCTTGCCGCTTTTATCGGCGAGATTGACACCTTGCGAGCCCCATCGCGGGTCATACCAGGCCCTTAGATCTGGTATGGGTTATAAAGGGAACCCCCTACGCCGAAAAACGGCGTGGGGTCTCCCCTAAAATCCATACCAGACCCCGATCCGAGCACGCAGCCCGGCTGGTCAGGAAAGGGGGTGGGGACGAGCGAGAGCCCCCCATCCTGAACCGTACCAGGCCGCATGCCCTCAACATGGGGGGTGGGTGCTTTGAGGGAGGGGGTGCCCTGCGGGGCCCCCCCACCACCCCAAAGCACCTTGTCCCCATGTTGATGAGGACAAGGGCCTCTTCCTGACAACCCTGGCCTTTGGTTGTCGGGGTCTGCGGGCGGAGGGCTTATCGGAATCCGGGAGCCCCCTATACCCTATAAGAGGGCCCCCAGATCCCAGCCTCCCACCCTATGTGAATGAGTATGGGGTACATGGTACCCCTACCCATTCACCTAGGGAAAAAGTGTCAATAATAAAACACACTACACAGGTTTTTAAAATAATTTATTAAACAGCTCCGGGGGGTCTTCCTCCAGCTTCGGGGGTCTTCTTCCGGCTTCGGGGGTCCCTCCGGTTCCTCTTCTCCCGGCGTCCGGTTGGTTCTTCTCCGCTCTCACTGGCCTCTTCTCCCAGTGTTTCAGTTCTTCTGCCGGCTCATCCGCTGTCTTCATGCCGCTCTTTTGCCAGCGGAGGTCCGGACTTCTGGGCTTCTTGTCTTCTTCCCTCTTCTCTTCTCCAGATTTGACACAACGCTCTCTCCGGCTGGACTGCTTTCTGAGCGCTCCGTTGTGACTTATATAGGTGGAGACCCCACCCCCTTATGATGTCACAGTCCCTGGGCATGCTGGGACTGTGATGTTTTAGGGGGCGTGGTCACCACCGCCGGAGCCTACACACGGTCGGATTGTCCGGCGGACTCTGGTCCGCCGGACCAAGTATGCTGGAAAGTCCGCTCGTGTGTACACGACATATGAATCACAACAAGTGACTAGACAAAAACTAGATCAGCTGGTGAGATAGAATGATATGTAGTTGTATTTCCAAATACTGTCAGTGTAGACTATAATAAGTCCCTCCACCAATATAGCAAACGTGCTACAAAAAACGGCAAAGCTTCAGTGATGACACCTGTGGTTGTGCAAGCAGCTCACCTTACTGCCGTAAGGTATACAGCATAATTTGATCACAAAGGTAGGATGGCAGGTGCACACATACATATATATATATATATATATCTTTTATTAAATAGTTTTGGGGTGATACATATAATTTCACACTTTTTTCAGTATACAACCTTGTTTGAGGATTGGTTATACATTCCGTAATATATCCCTTTCATTTCCTGCATTCCCTTTTTTTGCCGTTTATATGTAATTTTTGATCTATTTGTTTTAACAGCGGTGTTATGGACCATTGCAAAATGGCCCCTGCATCATATTATGTTAGGTCTGCATTTTTGGTATGTAAAAGTGGATGTAAACCCGAATTTTTTTTTTCTTTTTTTTAAGTCATAATGTAGAGTATAAGATTTCCTATCATTTGAGCCCAGTCTTGCCACAAAGAGTTAATCCAGCTCTGAGCAATCCTCTTTTATTGTTCAGTTAGATAAAACTTGACAAACAGAGAAAAACTTTGTCAAATCCTCCCCCTTGCTGTGAGTGACAGGTGATTTACATATCTCGCGCACTAGCCTAAGACCTGCATTATTTTTTATTTCCCACCCCCACTCCTTTCTTCAGCAGCTCTGCAAGGATTGGCTGTTCCACACCTTGGCATGCTGAAGTCATGTGGTTACTTTCCTGTCTTTTCACTGGATGTTAGAGATCATAGCAGAAGTTCAGTGTAAGAAATACACAGGAGAAAATGCATATTGACAAGGGGAGTGTAGAGGTGGGCGGGGAGTCTACTGACATCACGACTCCACCCACCGAGCTCCAGACAACAGACCCACCCACAGAATATGCAGTTTTTCGGGTCTCATAACAGACAGAGGGGAGACATTTGACAGGTAAAGATACATGCAGGAGGCGTGTATATCCTTATAGATAACCCCTATGGCAGTAGTTTAGAAAGGATGACATTGGGTTTACATCCACTTTAAGTTGGTCTTCTCTAACATGGCCACATGTAGTACTTTCACCGCCCCAAGTAGGGAGATTGTTTTGAGCATCTCCTTGGCGACGGACTTATAGAAAATGGCCGTGGTACTGGCTCCATTCATTTCAATAGCAGGCTACTATAAAATGGCCGATGAGCGCTTAATTTACCACATTATTTAAGGACAAGTTTTTCACCCAGTAGCATCCCCTGATGAAGTCACGTGGTGTGACGATACACAACGGGATTGGAGCACTGGGTTCAGACAAAATCTGACTGTAGGTTACGAGCTCGACGCTCGTGGTTTGCTGCGCTATTTTTGCCATTTAAATGTGAGTTTTTATGGTTTATTTTATTAATAAATTTGTTTCAAAAACGGGATCACGCTATGGGCATCTCTCTATTTATATTTTAATACATCATTTACTGAGCCATATTGGAGCCAATTTGAAGCAAGAGCAGACCCAGGACCACACACACAGGGGCTTATGAACTCGGCGTTTGTAGATTGTTGCCTACGCTCTTATTGCAAAAGTGAGTTTATCACTTGTGGATCTGCTTTTGTTCCACCCCCAGGAGTACTTTACAGAATTATGTTACGTAATTTATGTTTGTGTCTCTCCATATGATTGAAAACTGCCGCTGAGACGAGTCAAGCAATCTTACACAGCCTGGAGGGGATTGTGCTATTTTGTACCTGCCATCCTACCTTTGTGATCTTATTATGCTGTATACCTTACGGCAGTAAGGTGAGCTGCTTGCACAACCACAGGTGTCATCACTGAAGCTTTGACGTTTTTTGTAGCACGTTTACTATATTGGTGGAGGGACTTATTATAGTCTACACTGAGAGTATTTGGAAATATCAACTATCAACTACATATGATTCTTTCGTACCAGCTGATCTAGTTTTTATCTAATCACTTGTGATTCATAGACTCATACAGTTATAATAGGAATTATCACATTTGACTAGAGGTCGACCTACATACTGCTCACTGACTTCCCCGTCACTACATACTGCTCACTGACTTCCCCCTCACTACATACCACTCACTGACTTCCCTGTCATTACACACTGCTCACTGACTTCCCTATAACTACATACTGCTCACTGACTTCCCTATCACTACATACTGCTCACTGACTTCCCTATCACTACATACTGATCACTGACTTCCCTATAACTACATACTTCTCACTGACTTCCCTATCACTACATACTGCTCACTGACTTCCCTGCCACTACATACTGCTCACTGACTTCCCTATCACTACATACTGCTCACTGACTTCCCTATAACTACATACTTCTCACTGACTTCCCTATAACTACATACCGCTCACTGACTTCCCTATCACTACATACTGCTCACTGACTTCCCCATCACTACATACTGCTCACTGACTTCCCCATCACCACATACTGCTCACTGACTGCTGATTCACTGAATACTTGCATTGTTACAAAACTCGGGCCCATTTGGGCATGGTACTTCCTTTTGGTTGGTTATTGGTGGTTCTCCCAGGAGCTACTGTAGGTCCTCTGGGAAAAAAGTAAGAATGTGTGAATTCATACATGGGCAATGCTAGTTATAAATTAGAAATGCCCATTACATTGCAAAACTGGGTTCTTCTGGGGTTGGGTATTTTTGATTCTCTCATATGTCATTTATGTCCCCTGGGAAAAAAATAAAGTGTGAGTTTGTAACATCTTTGATACAGCTGAGACACGGCTGAGGATATGGACAAGTCTAGTTATATATTGCAAAGGTCCCCAATAGTGTGATGCTGGTAGTTGTACAAGAGAATAAAGACTGAACCTGCCACCCCTGGATTGGATCTCCTTTACAGGTTGCTATTTTGCTATTGTTTGGATCTTTTATACTAGAGACAGGGTCCTTTTAAGGCAGTGGTTCTCAACCTGGGGGTCGGGACCCCCTCGGGGGTCGAATGATGATTTGCCAGGGGTCACCAAATCCTGGGCTGTTCCTGAAGCCGGCACTGCTCTCCCAGCCTTTTTGTGGCCGCCCAGCTGGGTCTGTCCCTGCAGCCCGCAGCCGCCCACTCAGCCTCTTCGCAGCCGCCCATTCAGTTCACGGCATGGCTGGGGGTCAGAGACTAGAGGTCAGCTGACTGATGAGGAATGTGAAGTGGGAGGGGCTGGAGGAGACCCTATCTCCTGATTTCAGCATAGGTGTCACTACTACGAGACACCACAAAGTCGGAGACACAGTGAGTAACACTACCTGTGATTATAGTTGCCATTAAAAGTCCCCACTACAGTTCTCAGATCAGCAGATGACCTTGATCAAGAGCACCTAAGTTGGCTCAGAACTCCCCCCAGCACCGCCACTCATCCCACCCCCCCACCACGGAGTAAGAGAAGGAATAAAAATAGAGAATACATGGAAGGGAGAGGAAAAGGGGGGGGGGGGCAAAGAATAAGGGAGAGAAAGAATAAGAGAAAGAACAAGAAAGTTGGCTAGAGAAAGGGATGGGGAAAAAAAATTAGGATAGAGGGGGATACAAGGGAAAAAAAGGAGAACAAAGAGAAAGAGTGGTACCATAAGGGGTTTTAATATTGTACGAGTGGAAGGGACTCAGGGAGCGCTAAATGTCCGTGGGTTAGGGGCGCAAATTACTTGTCTTGCCTTGGGTGCTGACAACCCACGCTACGAAAATAATTTTACTGTTGGGGTCCCCACAACTTGGGAAATTTTATCAAGGGGTCACGGCACTAGTAAGGTTGAGAACCACTGCTTTAAGGGATAAGTCCACCTTTGGGGCTCATTTACACTTGCTTTGACTTTTTTGATGTGTTTCTGATGCTACAGTGATGCTTTTTTGAAGATTTAATGAAGCTTGGTAAATGCTCTGCGTGTGTTGATATCAGTCCAGTAGAACCCCAGGCTCAGTAGTACCCCACTAAGCAGATTCCCATCTCATTAGTACCCCTGTTCAGCACGTCCCCAGCTTATTAGTACCCTTATTCAGCATATCTCCAGTTTATTAGCACCCTCGTTCAGCAGACCCCCTGCTCATTAGTTCGCCCAGCTCTGCTGATGCCCCACTCAGTAGTACCCCTAGCTTTGCTGATCCCCCTGCTCAGTAGTAACCCCCAACTCTGCTGATCCCCCACTCGGTAGTAATCCTCAGCTCTGCTGATCCTCTGGTTTGCTGATCCTCCTCTCTCCGGTCCCCGCTTACCTCTCGCTATATTGCTCCCACACTGCACACCACATATGATATTTGCAAGTTTCTCCTGCTCCAATCCCCTAGCTCTGCTGATCCTCTGCCTTACCTTCAATCGGCAGATCCATTGCACATTAGTACCCCCAGCTCTGCTGATCCCCCGTTCAGTATTAACCTCCAGCTCTGCTGATCCCCCATTTAAATGTAACCTCCAGCTCTGTTGATCCGTTGGTTTACTGACCCTCCTCTGTCCAGTCCCCGTTCACCTCCCAACATATTGCTTCCACACTGCACACCACATGTGACATCTGCAAGTTTCTTCTGCTCCGCTCCCCCAGCTCTGCTGATCTTTTGCTGTTGAGTCTTCTCTCCGGTCCCCGATCACCTTCTGCTATAGCGTTCCCATGTTGCACACCACGTGTGCCGTCTGCTAGTTGCTCTTCCCCAGTCTGGACCCCGTTCACCTTCCTGCTACTCCACACTGCACACCAGATGTGACGTCTACACCAGACACTCCCAGAATATATACACATGAACCGGAAGTGACTGCTGATGACCTAATGTAAATAATTGGCACAACGTTGAAATAAATAACAAGTGAAATAGAATAACGTGAACAATATTCCTATAAAAGCGTGCTAAATCCTGGTAAAGAATATAAAATCTGGTTAAAGGTAAACATGTCAAACGTGATCATTCCTATTATAACAGTATGAATCACAACAAGTGACTAGATAAAAACTAGATCAGCTGGTGAGAAAGAATGATATGTAGTTGATATTTCCAAATACTCTCAGTGTAGACTATAATAAGTCCTCCACCAACATAGCAAACGTGCTACAAAAAAACGGCAAAGCTTCAGTGATGACACCTGTGTTTGTGCAAGCAGCTCACCTTACTGCCGTAAGGTATACAGCATAATAAGATCACAAAGGTAGGATGGCAGGTATACACATACATATATATATATATATATATATATATATATCTTTTATTAAATAGTTTTGGGGCGATACATATAATTTCACACTTTTTTCAGTATACCACCTTGTTTGAGGATTGGTTATACATTCTGTAATATATCCCTTTCATTTCATGCATTCCTCTTTTGGCCATTTATACGTCATTTTTGATCTATTTGTTTTAACAGCGGTGTTATGGACCATTGCAAAATGGCCCCTGCATCATATTATGTTAGGTCTGCATTTTTGGTATGTTAAAGTGGATGTAAACCCGAAAATTTTTTTATTTTTTTTGTTTGTGTCATAATGTAGAGTATAGGATTTCCTATCATTTGAGCCCAGTCTTGCCACACAGAGTTAATCCAGCTCTGAGCAATCCTCTTTTAGGCCTCTTTCACACTGGGGCGGTTTGCAGGCGTTATTGCGCTAAAAATAGCGCCTGCAAACCGCCCTAAAACTGCCGCTAATGTTTCTCCAGTGTGGAAGCCCGAGGGCTTTTACACTGAAGCGGTGCGCTGGCAGGAGAGAAAGAAAACTCCTATTCACCGCTCCTTCACAGCTCCTGCCCATTGAAATCAATGGGGCAGCGCGGCTATACCGCGGCTGTACCGCGGCCGTAGCGGCGCTATGCGAGTGGTTTTAACCCTTTTTCGGCCGCCAGCGGGGGTTAAAACCACACCGCTAGTGGCCGAATGCTGCCGCAAAAACGACAGTAAAGCGGTGCTAAAAATAGCGCCCCCACCGCCCCAGTGTGAAAGGGGCCTTATTGTTCAGTGAGATAAATCTTGACAAACAGAGAAAAACTTTGTCAAATCCTCCCCCTTGCTGTGAGTGACAAGTGATTTACATATCTCGTGCACTAGCCTAAGAGACATGCATTATTTTTTAAATTCCCACCCCCACTCCTTTCTTCAGCAGCTCTGCAATGATTGGCTGTTCCACACCTCAGCATGATTGGGCATGCTGAAGTCATGTGGTTACTTTCCTGTCTTTTCACTGGATGTTAGAGATCATAGCAGAAGTTCAGTGTAAGAAATACACAGGAGAAAATGCATATTGACAAGGGGAGTGTAGAGGTGGGCGGGGAGTCTACTGACATCACGACTCCACCCACCGAGCTCCAGACAACAGACCCACCCACAGAATCTGCAGTTTTTCGGGTCTAATAACAGACAGAGGGGAGACATTTGACAGGTAAAGATACATGCAGGAGGAAGGTATATCTTTATAGATAACCCCTATGGCAGTAGTTTAGAAAGGATGACATTGGGTTTACATCCACTTTAAGTTGGTCTTCTCTAACATGGGCGCGTGTAGTTCTTTCACCGCCCCAAGTAGGGAGATTGTTTTGAGCATCTCCTTGGCGATGGACTTATAGAAAATGGCCACGGTACTGGCTCCCTTCATTTCATTGGCAGGCTACTATAAAATGGCCGCCGAGCGCTTAATTTACCACATTATTTAAGAACAAGTTTTTCACCCAGTAGCATCCCCTGATGAAGTCACGTGGTGTGACGATACGCGTCGGGATTGGAGCACTGGGTTCAGACACAATCTGACTGTAGGATACGAGCTCGACGCTCGTGGTTTGCTGCGCTATTTGTGCCATTTGAATGCGAGTTTGTATGGTTTATTTTATTAATAAATTTGTTTCAAAAACGGGATCACGCTATGGGCATCTCTCTATTTATATTTTAATACATCATTTACTGAGCGATATCGGAGGATTTGGAGCAAGAGCAGACCCAGGACCACACACACAGGGGCTTACGAACTCGGCATTTGTAGATTGTTGCCTACGCTCTTATTGCAAAAGTGAGTTTATCACTTGTGGATCTGCTTTAGTTCCACCCCCAGGAGTACTTTACAGAATTATGTTATGTAATTTAGGTTTGTATCTCTCCATATGATTCAAAACTGCCACTGAGACGATTCAAGCAATCTTACACAGCCTGGAGGGGATTGTTCTAATTTGTACCTGCCATCCTACCTTTGTGATCTTATTATGCTGTATACCTTACGGCAGTAAGGTGAGCTGCTTGCACAACCACAGGTGTCATCACTGAAGCTTTGACGTTTTTTCTAGCACGTTTACTATATTGGTGGAGGGACTTATTATAGTCTACACTGAGAGTATTTGCAAATATCAATTATCAACTACATATGATTCTTTCTCATCAACTGATCTAGTTTTTATCTAGTCACTTGTGATTCATAGACTCATACAGTTATAATAGGAATAATCACATTTGACTAGAGGTCGACCGATATATCGGCCGATATTTGGTGTCTCTTAATTAATCGGCGTCAGCCGATTGTGCTGATAAAAAAGGCCGATTATAACTTCAGCGTGACTTGCAAATGACTTCTGTAAAGAAGTCAGTGCAAGTTGCCTGAAGTCTTCCGTGGAGCGACTTCTCTCCTCTCTGGGCAGCCTGCCAAGTCTGAGAAAAGAAGCTAAAAAGATACAATGTTTCTACTTATCAATGAACTGAACTCTGTGTGGAGGAGTTCTCAGTTTAACCATTTAAAGACTAAATATTTTTTGTTGCTTACAAGTAAAAATCCTGTATTTTCAGAATCACTTAGAACCCCCAAAAATGATATATATATATATTTTTTTGCAGAGACCCTAGGGAATAAAATAGCGGTTGCTGCAATATTGTATGTCGCACGGTATTTGCGCAGCGGTCTTTCAAACGCAATTTTTTTCGGAAAAAATACACTAATGAATTAAAAAAAAATAAATAAAACAGTAATGTTAGCCCATTTTTTTTATCCAAGAGTTTTGATTACCTGTTTTTGTGTATTTAATATTTAAGATATAGTTTTTTTTTTTAAATCTAAATTATACATACAAGTGAACTGATTGGAGGTTTGTTTTGTTTAATAAATGTTTAAATGTAAGAAATTTTCTGTATCACTATTTACTTAAGGTTGCTCTCACACTGGAGCGGGCAGGCGTTGACGGTAAAACGCTGCTAGTTTTAGCTGCGCTTTACCGCCATTTTTGCTGCGCTATTCGGCTGCTAGCGGGGCGCTTATAACTCAGCTAGCGCCCTAAGAGGGGGTTAAATGCGCCCATGAAGCCTTGCAGGTGCTTCGGCAGCGATGCCCATTCATTTCAATGGGCAGGAGTGGTGGAGGAGCGATATAAACTATTTATTCGAGGTTCCACTGTACACCCATATTTAGGGTGAAACATGATGCCAAGGGGACCTCCTTTCCTAACCCCCCCCCCCATCCCTATACCATCTTTCTGACATCGAGCAGAGGTTCTCTTCTCCCAAAATAGCTTTCAAATTTGAAGCCAGTGGGGCTCCATCTGCACAGCCATGTCATTCATTCACAGAGACCTGTGAATCAGTAAACTACAAGAAGTCCCACTTGTAATTACAGGTCCCGCTGTGAACAGTTGGGAATTCTGGGAGCCGATAGGCTCCCATGGCACAGCCATTGTTGGTGCTCCCTCATTTTCCCCTGCAGCCACTACTCACTGACACAGGGGAGCCGGAACTGATGGATCATGTGACCAGAACAGAGAGGACTAAACAACAAATAAGTATACAGATCTTCTTTAGACAGGGTGGGAAGGAAAGGTGGGGGTGGGGAGGGGTGAGCCAGTATCTTAACCACTTCAGCCCCGGAAGATTTTACACCCTTCCTGACCAGAGTACTTTTTGCAATATGGTACTGCGTCGCTTTAACTGACAATTGCGCGGTCGTGCGACGTTGCACCCAAACAAAATTGACGTCCTTTTTTCCCCACAAATAGAGATTTCTTTTGGCGGTATTTGATCACCTCTGCGGTTTTTATTTTTTTTTGCGCTATAAACAAAAAAAGAGCGACGATTTCGAAAAAAAACCCCAAATTTTTTACTTTTTGCTATAATAAATATCCCCAAAAATATATAAAAAAAACTATTATTTTTCCTCAGCTTAGCCCGATACGTATTCTATTACATATTTTTGGTAAAAAATATCGCAATAAGCGTATATTGATTGGTTTGCGCAAAAGTTATAGCATCTACAAAATAGGGGATAGTTTTATGGAATTTTTATTATTAATTTTTTTTTATTTAATTTTTTTTTTTTTTTTAAATTCAGGCCATTATTTTTCGTGTCAAAAAGAAGTATCATTCTTAGTTCAAACATTTTCCTTTCCTGGATATTTCTGAAATTCCCTTTAAGAACTAAAACATTGAGGTCTTCTATAGTGTGGTCCGGTTGTGAGTCATGATATGGACTGTATGTGAAGAAAATCTAAACCAATTCTTCTCATTGATCAACACTTTTCACCCATCTATCGAACTAAAAATGGACTATTCGAACACACATGTCAACTTCCTGGACACTACAGTATACATCAGGGATGACAAGCTTCACACGTCGATATACAGAAAACCGACTGACCGATGCAGCTATCTTCATAGTTCCAGTTTTCACCCCCAACACACTAAACGGGCCATCATACACAGCCAGGCCATCAGATACCACCGAATTTGTTCAGACCCAGAAGACAGAGATAAACATCTCAGAACACTGGCAGACTCCTTCCATAAGAAAGGTTACAAAGACAAAACCATCAACAACAGCATAAACACAGCCTTGAAAACCCGAAGAGAAAATCTCCTCCAATACACAGAGAAAAAAAACAAATAACCGAGTACCTCTAGTCACCACATACAACCCAGCACTTGAAGGGATCAAAAAGATAATCAAAGATTTACAACCCATTATAACAGAGGATGAAACTCTGAAAGGAATATTCCAACAACCCCCATTATTGGCTTTCAGACCACCACCCGACCTCAGACAACCACCCGACCTCGGACAACCACCCGACCTCGGAAAACCACCCGACCTCGGAAAACCACCCGACCTCGGAAAACCACCCGACCTCGGACAACCACCCGACCTCGGAAAACCACCCGACCTCGGAAAACCACCCGACCTCAGACAACCACCCGACCTCCGACAACCACCCGACCTCGGAAAACCACCCGACCTCAGACAACCACCCGACCTCAGACAACCACCCGACCTCAGACAACCACCCGACCTCAGACAACCACCCGACCTCGGAAAACCACCCAACCTCAGACAACCACCCGACCTCAGACAACCACCCGACCTCAGACAACCACCCGACCTCGGAAAACCACCCAACCTCAGACAAACACCCGACCTCAGACAACCACCCGACCTCGGAAAACCACCCAACCTCAGACAACCACCCGACCTCGGAAAACCACCCAACCTCAGACAACCACCCAACCTCAGACAACCACCCGACCTCAGACACAAACTAATCAGCAGGAAACTTCACTCTGATTATGAAGTCACAAATAATGGCAGCAAACCCTGCAATAAAAAAACGCTGCAAACTATGCAACCAGATCAATCTATCCAAAAATGTTACACACACAAATGGGATCTTCAATATCATGGGATCTTACAGCTGTACCTCCCAGTAATGTTGTGTACCTCATCCAATGCAAAAGGTGCAGCAAAGGATCTTATGTTGGTGAAACAGGACAGAAGTTGCAAGCGAGGATGAATTTGCACAGACATACCATCAAAGAACATAAAGAAGACAGTTTATGCACACATGTGGGACATCACTTCTCACAACCGGACCACACTATAGAAGACCTCAATGTTTTAGTTCTTAAAGGAAATTTCAGAACTATCCAGGAAAGGAAAATGTTTGAACTAAGATTGATACTTCTTTTTGACACGAAAAATATTGGCCTGAATTTAGATATTGGTTTCCTTACTCATTATGCTAAAGTTTTACGACCCCCTCTGTGACTAGTATCCCTCCCTGCATTCTATAGCTCTCCCTCTGTCTTATCTCACTAACTCTGCTGCTATCTTTATTACCATTCATTTTTTATGTGTTTGGGTTTCTCTTTTTTTTTTTTCTTCTTCTTCTTCTTTAACATTCTGCTTAAAAATTTGTGAATCAGTACTGCTTGGACCTTGAAGAAGGGGACATACCCCGAAAGCTTGTCCTGAAAAATTGTATTTTAGTGCAAATAAAAAAGTATCACGGACAGTACTCAATTTTCTCTGACCCCAGATCTCATATTTAAGAGATCCTGCCATGCTTTTTGTCTTTTACAAGGGATGTTTACATTCCATTTAATAGGAATAAAAGTGACACAATTTTTTTTTTAAAGAACAGTGTAAAAATAAAAGGTAAAATAAATAAGAAAAAAAACATTTTTTTTAAACTTGCCCCATCCCGCCAAGCTCGCGTGCAGAAACGAACGCATACGTGAGTAGCGCCCGCATATAAAAGCGGTATTCAAACCACACATGTGAGGTATCGCCACGATCGGTAGAGCGAGAGCCCTAGACCTCCTCTGTAACTTAAAACATGCAAGCTGTAGAACTTTTTAAACGTCGCCTATGGAGAATTTTAAGGGTAAAAGTTTGTCGCCATTCCACAAGTGGGCGCAATTTTGAAGCGTGACATGTTGGGTATCAATTTACTCAGCGTAACAATATCTTTCACAATATAAAAAAAAATTGGGCTAACTTTACTGTTGTCTTATTTTTTAATTCAAAAAAGTGTATTTTTTCCAAAAAAAAAGTGCGCTTGTAAGACCGCTGCACAAATACGGGGTGACAGAAAGTATTGCAACGACCGCCATTTTATTCTCTAGGGTGTTAGAAAAAAAATGTATAATGTTTGGGGGTTCTAAGTAATTTTCTAGCTAAGGTTTTTTCATTTTGAAACAACAAATCTCAAAAAGAGGCTCGGTGCCTAAGTGGTTTAGAGTAGTTAGATTTGAATTCCATTTTAAGGTTATTGGCCCAGGCATGAATTTCCCTGAAGGCAAATTTCCATCAAAGCACCGGATCATTTTTATTGAGACCAGTATCAGCCCCTAAGGCATTATTTTAGTTCTCACAAAGGTACATTCCTTACAGCTTTTTTAAGCTCAAAAAACAAGTGTGAACCGGAGAAGAGAAAATGAATGGAGGGTCTGCATGACTAAGGGAGTTACAGTAAAAGGGTTAAAAATGTGAGTTCCGTGTGGAACGGGTGTAGGTCTTACTAGATTGATGGTAAAAGTTCAGATGGGCAGGATGGGACCACAAGGGTTGTTTCTACAAAGGCTTCTGGGTACTTGCTATTCTTTCTGGAAACTTCACTCAAAGCGGAAGACCCCCCATCCACTCATCCGTGATTTGCAATTCATTGGAAGTCGAGGATTGTTAGGAAATAATAAAACAAGTCACAACAGGTAGGCAGGTCAGGGAGTCTTGGAGTGGGGTAGTGAATACAAAACATGAGGCCTATTTGGGCATGGTACTTCCTTTTGGTTGGTTATTGGTGGTTCCCCCCCAGGAGCTAGGTCCTCTGGCAAAAAAGGAAGAATGTGTGAGTGCAAAATGTCTTTAATCCAGTTGGGACACAGGCAATGCAAGTTATCAATTAGAACTGCCCATTACATTGCAAAACTGGGGATCATTCTGGGGTACAGTGCTTCCAATTGGTTTGTTATTGGTGGTTCTTTCAGGATGTATGTCCCCTGGGAAAGTAAGAACGTGTGAGTTGGTAACATCTTCAATCCAGTTGAGACACGGCTAAGGATATGGACAATTCTAGTTAGGAAAAAGAATTGCCCCATTGCATCATAAATCTGGGGGTCCATCTAGAGTATGACATTTCAACTTGGCTTGTTATTGGTGGTTCTGCTAGCAGCTAGGTCCCCTGGAGAAAAATAAAGAACATGTAAGTTCATAATGTGTTTGGGTTGGTTGGTGCGCTGCGGTCAGGTAGTACTTGCAACAAATCTCTGTGCACAGACGACTTAGAGTCATTTACATCCATGCTCGCACACATCCACGCGTGTAATCGCATGCCCATACATGCACATATGTCACTAATGTTGCTATTTAAACTAAGCCAGTGCTCGGGTTCAGTGCGGTCTGATCTTCATCATTTCCCATGTGATCTGTGACCTGTTTCCTGCATCTGATACCATTCACAGACTTGGCTTGTACTGACCAACCCTTGAGCTCTGCCTGTACGACTTGTTTCTGACCTCTGCTTCTGCCTGCTCCTGTTGCCACAGTACTGCTGAACCTTTCCTGACTCCGGCCTGCATCCTCAACGTGCACCTCACTATGTACTTGTACCTCATGCAATTACCAGTCTCTGACCCGGCATGTGCCTATCTCTGCTCTTCCTCCACACACTGCCTAGCAATCCACAACAAGCACCTACAGACCTGCTACCAGCCAGTACTTGTTCATCGCCCACTCGCTGACCAGCCAGCACCTGCTCACTAAAAGCCAGTACCTACCTGTTCCAGCCTTCTACTTACCCGATGTCTCCCGGCCAGACTATTCCACTGTGGTCCACTGTCAGCTTCCTTCTGCTCCCGCTTGAACACCATGCTTGGCTCGCTGCATTTTAAGATCAACAGGAACTCGCGCCACTCTGTGCTCTTGTCCCACCACGTCCATTCTAGCAGTGGCCCTGAGCCCGAGTGTCACATACCTGGTGGAGATTGAGCTGTAGAGAGGGCTTCTCTTGCACCTCCTGTCCAGCACCCCTGGTAGAGATGACAGGGAGTGAAGGACACAGAGTGGCATGAGGGCCGAAGTAGCAGATGGGTCTGGTTGGGTCTTGGCAGGAACCCGACAGCTGCGGATCACCAGATAGGCACCAAGACAAGGAACTCTATGTTGCTGGATCAGCAGGCGGAAGTGTGGTCGGAAGGGCCTGGTATGTTCTTATGCCGCGTACACACGGTCAGATTTTCGGCCCGCAAAAGACAGATGAGATGTTTTCGTCAGAAAATGCGACCGTGTGTATGCTCTATTGGACTTTTGCTGGCCGAATTCCAGCCAGCCAAAAAAATTGAGAGCATGTTCTTAATTTTTCGGTCAGAAAAAGTTCCTATCCGAAAATGCTGTGGCACGTCTGTGGCAATTCCGACGTGCAAAATCCCTATGCATGCTCGGAAACAATTCGACGCATGCTCGGAAGCATTGAACATCATTTTCTTGGCTCGTCGTAGTGTTGTACTTCACCGCGTTCTTGACGGTCATAATTTCAACGAACTTTTGTGTGGCCATGTGTATGCAAGGCAAACTTGAGGAGAATCCCGTCGGAAAAGCCGTCATATCTTTTTCCAACGAGAAAACCGATCGTGTGTATGCGGCATTAGAGGGGGAACCCATGTCATTTTTTTATTTAAAATTTGCCGTGGAGTTCCCCCTCAAGATTCATACCAGACAGTGCCTGGTAAAGTCGGATATCCGTTCATTGAAGTCGGACGCGTCTCTGACTTCAAGTCGCAAGGCAAAGTCGGATCCAAAGTAGGACGAGTGTCGTGTCGCACCAGTGTGAGCCCAGCCTAAGGCTGGGTTCACACTGATACGACGAATGCTCCGACATTGAGAGCTCATGTCGCATGATGTGTGAAAATTAATGTTTCCCTATGGGAGCTGTCCTAATTGGTCCGACACAAGTCGGTCCGACTTTGAAAATGCTGCCTGTACCATTTTAGTCCGACTTTGATCCTACTTCAGCCGATTGACTATCATTGAAGTCGGATCGCCGTCCCGCATGATCCGACTTTGGCATGCGACTTGTGCTCTGATGATCTTGAGGGGGAACTCCACACCAAATTTTAAATAAAAAACCTGCATGGGTTCCCCCTCCAAGAGCATACCAGGCCCTTGGGTCTAGTATGGATCTTAAGGGGAACCCCCCAAAATCCATACCAGACCCTTATCCGAGCAAGCAGCCCAGCCGGTCAGGAAAATGGGTGGGGACGAGCGAGCGCTCCCCCTCCTGAACCGTACCAGGCCGCATGCTCTCAACATGGGGGGTGGGTGTTTTGGGGCAGGGGGGGGTCGGAAGAGACCCTCGAAGTCGGAAGAGACCCCCGGAGCTGCCTAATAAATTACTTTAAAAACCTGTCTAGTGTGTGTTTTTTATTGACACTTTTTTTCCCCAAGGTGAATGGGTAGGGGTACAATGTACCTCATACTCATTCACATAGGGTGGGGGGGCCGGGATCTGGGGGCCCCTTTATTAAAGGGGGTTCCCGGATTCCGATAAGCCCCCTGCCCGCAGACCCCGACAACCAACGGCGAGGGTTGTCGGGAAGAGGCCCTTGTCCTTATCAACATGGGGACAAGGTGCTTTGGGGTGGGGGGGCCGCGGAGCACCCTCCTGCCCCAAAGCACCCACCCCCCCATGTTGAGGGCATGCAGCCTGGTACGGTTCCAGGGGGGGGGGCGCTCGCTTGTTCCCACCCCCTTTCCTGACCGGCCAGGCTGCGTTCTCGGATAAGGGTCTGGTATGGACTTTGGGGTGGACCCCCTTGCCGTTTTTTCAGCGTAGGGGACTTCCTTTAAAATTCATACCAGACCGATGGGCCTGGTATGCTCTTAGAGGGGGAACCCATGCCGTTTTTTTTTATTTAAAATTTGGCGTGGAGTTCCCCCTCAAGATTCATACCAAACACAGTGCCTGGTATTTTTCAGGGATCCAAGTTTGATCCCTGTTCATTGAAAGCCCGACGTATATCGGCTTCAAGTCACAGGGCAAAGTCGGATCCAAAGTAGGACGAGTGTCGTGTCGCACCAGTATGAACCCAGCCTGAAGGCAGCAGATGTCAGTAATTTAAAACTCCATTATTTACTTACAACCATCAATCAAGTCCAGCCCTGCCTGGGAAATTACAGATGGAATTTGATTTCTTGAATCTGGTTTGTGACAATAACAAGAACTGGAAAATACCGAATGAGGAAAAACCTGTTTGTTTTTCTCCTTTAGGCCCCTTTAACACTGGGGTGGTGGGTGCGTCGCCGAAATTGACGGTAAAGCACCGCTAAAAATAGTGGAGCTTTACCGTCAATTTCGCGGTGCTATTTGCCCACTAGCGGGGTGCTTTTACCCCCCGCTAATGGCCGAGAAAGGGTTAAAACCACCCGCAAAGCACTGCTGCAGCAGTGCATTGCCGGCGGTATAGCCGCGCTGCCCATTGATTTCAATAGGCAGGAGCAGTGGTGGAGCGGTATACACAACGCTCTTTCACCGCTCCAAAGATGCTGCTAGCAGGACTTTTTTTAGCGTCCTGCCAGCGCACCGCTCCAGTGTGAAAGCCCTCGGGGCATTCACATTGGAGAAACAGGAGCGGCTCTTTCAGGGCGCTTTGCAGGCGCTATTTTTAGCGCTGTAGCGCCTGCAAAGCGTCCCAGTGTGAAAGGGGTCTTAACCACTTAAAGTGATTGTAAAGCTTCGATTTAAAAAGATAAAAATTAACAAACCTATCATACTTACCTCCACTGTGCAGTTCATTTTGCACAAAGTGGCCCCGAACCTCAACTTCTGGGGTCCTTTGGCGGCTCTCGCGGCTCCTCCCCGCATCATATAACCCCCTAGGGGAAGAGCTCTCCTGGGGGGTTACCTTGCGGGCGTGCTCCCGAGTCCAGCATTCGGCGTACACAGACACTGAATGTAGGACTCGGGCCCGCCTCCTGCGTCATTGGATTTGATTGACAGCAGCGGGAGCCAATGGCTGCGCTGCTTTCAATCTATCCAATCAAGAGCCGGGACCCCTTGCAGAGAGGGAAAGCGTGTCTCCGCCGAGGGAAATACGGGGCTCAGGTAAGTAAAACGGGGGGGGGGGGGGGGGGGCGGTCACTGCCAGGTGTTTTTTCACCTCAATGCATAGGATGCAAGGTGAAAAAACACAAACCTTTACCACCCCTTTAAGATTTTCCCCCTTAATGACCGGGCCATTTTTTGTGATACGGCACTGCGTCGCTTTAACTGAGAATTCCGCGGTTGTGCGATGCTGTACCCAAACAAAATTGATGTCCTTTTTTCCCACAAATAGAGCTTTCTTTTGGTGGTATTTGAACACCTTTGCGGTTTGTATTTTTTGAGCTATAAACAAAAAAAGAGCGACAATTATATGCTATAATAAATATCCCCCCAAAAAATATATAAAAAAACGAATTTCTTCCTCAGTTCAGGCCAATATGTATTCTTCTACATATTTTTTTGGGGAAAAAAATCCCGATAAGCGTATATTGATTGGTTTGCACAAACGTTATAGCGTCTACAAACTTTGGGATAGATTTATGGCATTTTTATTATTATTATTATTATTTTTTCTTTTTACTAGTAATGGCGGTGAGCTTCAATTTTTAGCGGGATTGTGGCGGAGAGATCGGACACCTAACTGACCTTTTTTTACACTTTTTTGGGAACCAGTGACATTATTACAGTCCTCAGTGCTAAAAATATGCACTGTTACTGTACTAATGACACTGACAGGGAAGGGGTTAACATCAGGGGCGATCCAGGGGTTAAATCCATTCCCTGCAGGTGTGTTCTAACTGTATGGGGGGATGGTGTGCCTGGAACAACACACAGATCCATCTTCCTGCGTAGCAGAAGACAGGATCTGTGTGATCTCCCCTGTCAGAACGGAGATTTGCCTTCTTTACACAGGCAGATCCCCGTTCTTTCAATGCAGGGAGCGATCGCGGGTAGGGTTGCCACCTCATCACTTTAAACCCGAACACATATGAATTACACAGGTTCTGAGGCTAATTTAATGCAGATAAGGCACCAAGTGCGTTTAATTACCATCTTAATCAGCCACAGAACCTGTGTAATTAATATGTGTTCGGGTTTAAAGGGATGAGGTGGCAACCCTAATCGCAGGGGGGCCTGCGGACATTGAGTCCTCCCCACCGGCTGATTGGCTCCTCCTGCTGGCCAGTGGGAGCACGCACCCACAAACTCTAGTTTCTCAGCCGACGTCCAATAACGGCGATTCGCGGGAACGTGCCGACCTGCCGCAGTACAATGACGGCGGCAAGTAGTTAAGCACTCAGCATGCATCACACAACAATTTGTATCTTTTTTTTTTTTCCCTACATACCCCGTTTCCCCGAAAATAAGACCTAGCATGATTGTCGGTGATGGCTGCAATATAAGCCCTACCCCCCAAATAAGCCCTACCCTGTTTCCCCAAAAATAAGCCCTACCCTGAAAATAAGACCTACAAGGACTTTAACTAGGGCTTATTTGGGGGGGTAGGGCTTATATTGCAGCCATCACCGACAATCAGGCTAGGTCTTATTTTCGGGGAAACAGGGTAGGAATTTCTTTTCTTGCCTTTTGTACCTAGAGAGATAGAAAGAGACACATTATTACTTAAAGTGTATATAGACCCTAACAACGAGCTTCTATGAGGCTTCATTCACACTTGTACGACTCCAAATTTGTGCCAACTTTGGTGCAACTTGGACGAGCCTAGGCTTTGACCAGTGATTCCGTGTCTGTAAGCCCTGGTACACGCTGTTGCGATGCAGGAAACGCACAAGTTTCGCAATGTTTCCCCCGAATCGCACTGCATACCAATCCCACGGCATCCATGCGATCTGCTGTAGGTGTCAATGTTAGATTAACGACACCCCAAACCAGATCGCAAAACGCAGTGCAATTGCCAGCATTGTATCACATGTGTGTGAACTCCCATGCAATGCGATTCAGGTGCAGAAAAAAAAAAGGGGGGGGGGGGTCCTGCACCATTATGGTGCGGATGCAATGCAATTTGAGCCAAACAAAATGTACGGCTCAAATCGAAATCGCATAGACATCGCATGCGACGTGCACAGGAATGCGGTCCGAATCAAATGTGGTGTCCCGCACGTATCAGTGTGAACCCCCCTCCTCCCCCGGCTAAATGTCTGGGAATGGCAGCCGCTGCCCATAAAAAAGAAATAAATATGGCCACAGGTTAGCTTCACAGCTATGCATGCGCAGATCCAAAGGCAGCAAAATGGTGTTTGGTTGGGCTCCAGGCGGGCATAGTGACGTCATGGCGCTTGGCATCTTTTTCGAAATGTTCATTTTACAGGTCGTTTTCTTTTGAGGTTTTTAGTGTGTTTTCAGGTACAAATTGTGAATTTCTAGCGTGTGTGCGCAAAATGAAAAACAAAAAAAGTCTCTGCCAGTGAAATGATTAGGAGGTAATAACTCTTTTTGTAGGCAGCAGGTGTGTCAGTATTATAAGACGCCATTATTTACTTACAACCATCAATCAAGTCCAGCCCTGTCTGGGGAATTACAGATGGAATTTGATTCCTTGAATCTGGTTTGTGTCAATAACAAGAACTGGAATGAGGAAAAAGCTGATTTTTTGTCTCCCTTAACTTAAAGTGATTGTAAAGCTTCGATTTTTTTTTTTTAATAACAAACATATCATAATTACCTCCACTGTGCAGTTCGTTTTGCACAGAGTGACCCCGAACCTGCTCTTCTGGAGTCCCTCCCCACATCAGTTAACCCCTTAGGAGAAGCGCTTGTGGGCGCGCTCCCGAGTAAAGCATTCAACGTCCACAGACTCCGAATGTGGGACACGGCCCCGCCCCCCCCCCCCCGGCGCCCGCGTCATTGGATTTGATTGACAGCAGCGAGAGCCAATGGCTGCGGTGCTATCAATCTGTCCAATCAAGAGCCGGGACCCCGTGGAGAGAGGGAGAGCGTGTCCCTGATGAAGAGATGAAGGGGCTCAGGTAAGTAAAACGGGGGGGGGGGGGGGGCGGTGACTACCATGTGTTTTTTCACCTCAATGCATAGGATGCATTAAGGTGAAAAAAACACGAGGGTTTACAACTCCTTTAACCACTTCCGATGTACATCGGCAGAATGGCACGGCTGGGCAAATGGGCGTACCCATATGTCCCTTTGAATTTGCCGCCCTGCTACCCTGTTTCCCCGAAAATAAGACCTAGCGTGATTGTCGGTGATGGCTGCAATATAAGCCCTACCCCCCCAAATAAGCCCTAGTTAAAGTCCTTGTAGGTCTTATTTTCAGGGTAGGGCTTATTTTTGGGGAAACAGGGTAGGGCTTATTTGGGGGGTAGGGCTTATATTGCAGCCATCACTGACAATCACGCTAGGTCTTATTTTCGGGGAAACAGGGTATTGCGTGTGCGCTGGCCAGTAGCTCCGTGAGTCGGGTCGCGGGTCCCGCGGACTCGATCGCCGCGGGGATACCCGCGATCGTCTCACGGAGAGGACGAACGGGGAGATGCTAATGTAAACAAGCATCTCTCCGTTCTGCCTAGTGACAGTGTCACTGATCTCTGCTCCCTGTCATCGGGAGCAGAGATCGGTGACGTGTCACACGTAGCCACGCCCCCCACAGTTAGTAACACTCCCCAGGACATACTTAACCCCTCCCCGCCCCGCTAGTGGTTAACCCCTTCACTGCCAGTGTCATTTACACAGGAATCAGTGCATTTGTATAGCACTGATTGCTGTATAAATGACAATGGTCCCAAAAATGTGTCAAAAATGTCCGATGTGTCCGCCATAATTTCGCAGTCACGATAAAAATCGCTGATCGCCGCCATTACTGGTAAAAAAAAAAAAAAATTATTAATAAAAATGCCATAAAACTATCCTCTATTTTTTAACTTTTGCGCAAACCAATCAATAAACGCTTATTGCGATTTTTTTTTTTTTACCAAAAATATGTAGAATACGTATCGGCCTAAACTGAGGAAAAAAACGTTTTTTAACCACTTGCCAACCGCCGCACGACTATATACGTCGGCAGAATGGCACGGGCAGGCAAAAGGACGTGTATGTACGTCCTTGCCTGCCCGCGGGTGGGGGGTCCGATCGGACCCCCCCCCGGTGCCTGCGGCGGTCGGCAAATCTTCCCCGGCGATCGGAGGTGAGGGGGAGGCCATCCATTCGTGGCCCCCCCCTCGCGATCGCTCTCAGCCAATGGGATCATTTCCCTGCCTCTGTATTGTACACAGAGGCAGAGGAAATGATGTCATCTCTCCTCGGCTCGGAATTTCCTGTTCCGGGCCGAGGAGAGAAGACTGCAATGTAAGTGCACCAACACACTACACACAGTAGAACATGCCAGGCACACAAAACACCCCGATCCCCCCCCCCCGATCGCCCCCCGACCCCCCCCAATCACCCCCCCCCCTGTCACAAACTGACACCAAGCAGGTTTTTTTTTTTTTTTTTTTTTTTTTTTTCTGATTACTGTATTGGTGTCAGTTTGTGACAGTTACAGTGTCAGGGCAGTGAGTGTTAGGCCCCCTGTAGGTCTAGGGTACCCCCCTAACCCCTCCTAATAAAGTTTTAACCCCTTGATCACCCCCTGTCACCAGTGTCGCTAAGCGATCATTTTTCTGATCGCTGTATTAGTGTCGCTGGTGACGCTAGTTAGGGACGTAAATATTTAGGTTCGCCGTCAGCGTTTTATAGCGACAGGGACCCCCATATACTACCTAATAAATGTTTTAACCCCTTGATGGCCCCCTAGTTAACCCTTTCACCAGTGATCACCGTATAACTGTTACGGGTGACGCTGGTTAGTTTGTTTATTTTTTATAGTGTCAGGGCACCCGCCGTTTATTACCGAATAAAGATTTAGCCCCCTGATCACCCGACGGTGATATGCGTCGCCCCAGGCAGCGTCAGATTAGCGCCAGTACCGCTAACACCCATGCACGCAGCATACGCCTCCCTTAGTGGTATAGTATCTGTACAGATCAATATCTGATCCGATCAGATCTATACTAGCGTCCCCAGCAGTTTAGGGTTCCCAAAAACACAGTGTTAGCGGGATCAGCCCAGATACCCACTAGCACCTGCATTTTGCCCCTCCGCCCAGCTCGGCCCAGCCCACCCAAGTGCAGTATCGATCGATCACTGTCACTTACAAAACACTAAACGCATAACTGCAGCGTTCGCAGAGTCAGGCCTGATCCCTGCGATCACTAACAGTTTTTTTGGTAGCATTTTGGTGAAATGGCAAGCACCAGCCCCAGGCAGCGTCAGGTTAGCGCCAGTACCGCTAACACCCACCCACGCACGCACCGTACACCTCCCTTAGTGGTATAGTATCTGAACGGATCAATATCTGATCCGATCAGATCTATACTAGCGTCCCCAGCAGTTTAGGGTTCCCAAAAACGCAGTGTTAGCGGGATCAACCCAGATACCTGCTAGCACCTGTGTTTTGCCCCTCCGCCCGGCCCAGCCCAGCCCACCCAAGTGCAGTATCGATCGATCACTGTCACTTACAAAACACTAAATGCATAACTGCAGCGTTCGCAGAGTCAGGCCTGATCCCTGTGATCGTTAACAGTTTTTTTGGTAGCGTTTTGGTGAACTGGCAAGCGCCAGCGGCCTAGTACACCCCGGTCGTAGTCAAACCAGCACTGCAGTAACACTTGGTGACGTGGCGAGTCCCATAAGTGCAGTTCAAGCTGGTGAGGTGGCAAGCACAAATAGTGTCCCGCTGCCACCAAGAAGACAAACACAGGCCCGTCGTGCCCATAGTGCCCTTCCTGCTGCATTCGCCAATCCTAATTGGGAACCCACCACTTCTGCAGCGCCCGTATTTCCCCCATTCACATCCCCAACCAAATGCAGTCGGCTGCATGAGAGGCATTTTTATGTCCTCCCGAGTACCCCTACCCAACGAACCCCCCAAAAAAGATGTTGTGTCTGCAGCAAGCGCGGATATAGGCGTGACACCCGCTATTATTGTCCCTCCTGTCCTGACAATCCTGGTCTTTGCATTGGTGAATGTTTTGAACGCTACCATTCACTAGTTGAGTATTAGCGTAGGGTACAGCATTGCACAGACTAGGCACACTTTCACAGGGTCTCCCAAGATGCCATCGCATTTTGAGAGACCCGAACCTGGAACTGGTTACAGTTATAAAAGTTACAGTTACAAAAAAAGTGTAAAAAAAAAAAAAAAAAAAAAAACACAAACAAAAATATAAAATAAAAAATAATAGTTGTAGTTTTATTGTTCTCTCTCTATTCTCTCTCTCTCTCTCTATTCTCTCTATTGTTCTGCTCTTTTTTACTGTATTCTATTCTGCAATGTTTTATTGTTATTATGTTTTATCATGTTTGCTTTTCAGGTCTGCAATTTTTTATACTTTACCGTTTACTGTGCTTTATTGTTAACCATATTTTTGTCTTCAGGTACAGCATTCACGACTTTGAGTGGTTATACCAGAATGATGCCTGCAGGTTTAGGTATCATCTTGGTATCATTCTTTTCAGCCAGCGGTCGGCTTTCATGTAAAAGCAATCCTAGCGGCTAATTAGCCTCTAGACTGCTTTTACAAGCAGTGGGAGAGAATGCCCCCCCCCCCCCACCGTCTTCCGTGTTTTTCTCTGGCTCTCCTGTCTCAACAGGGAACCTGAGAATGCAGCCGGTGATTCAGCCAGCTGACCATAGAGCTGATCAGAGACCAGAGTGGCTCCAAACATCTCTATGGCCTAAGAAACCGGAAGCTACGAGCATTTTATGACTTAGATTTCGCCGGATGTAAATAGCGCCATTGGGAAATTGGGAAAGCATTTTATCATACCGATCTTGGTGTGGTCAGATGCTTTGAGGGCAGAGGAGAAATCTAGGGTCTAATAGACCCCAATTTTTTCAAAAAAGAGTACCTGTCACTACCTATTGCTATCATAGGGGATATTTACATTCCCTGAGATAACAATAAAAATGATTAAAAAAAAAAAAAAAATGAAAGGAACAGTTTTAAAATAAGATAAAAAAGCAAAAAAATAATAAAGAAAAAAAAAAAAAAAAAAAAAAAAGCACCCCTGTCCCCCCTGCTCTCGCGCTAAGGCGAACGCAAGCGTCGGTCTGGCGTCAAATGTAAACAGCAATTGCACCATGCATGTGAGGTATCACCGCGACGGTCAGATCGAGGGCAGTAATTTTAGCAGTAGACCTCCTCTGTAAATCTAAAGTGGTAACCTGTAAAGGCTTTTAAAGGCTTTTAAAAATGTATTTATTTTGTTGTCACTGCACGTTTGTGCGCAATTGTAAAGCATGTCATGTTTGGTATCCATGTACTCGGCCTAAGATCATCTTTTTTATTTCATCAAACATTTGGGCAATATAGTGTGTTTTAGTGCATTAAAATGTAAAAAAGTGTGTTTTTTCCCCAAAAAATGCGTTTGAAAAATCGCTGCGCAAATACTGTGTGAAAAAAAAAAATAAAACACCCACCATTTTAATCTGTAGGGCATTTGCTTTAAAAAAATATATAATGTGTGGGGGTTCAAAGTAATTTTCTTGCAAAAAAAAATAATTTTTTCATGTAATCAAAAAGTGTCAGAAAGGGCTTTGTCTTCAAGTGGTTAGAAGAGTGGGTGATGTGTGACATAAGCTTCTAAATGTTGTGCATAAAATGCCAGGACAGTTCAAACCCCCCCAAATGACCCCATTTTGGAAAGTAGACACCCCAAGCTATTTGCTGAGAGGCATGTCGAGTCCATGGAATATTTTATATTGTGACACAAGTTGCGGGAAAGAGACAAATTATTTTTTTTTTTTTTTTTTTTTTGCACAAAGTTGTCACTAAATTATATATTGCTCAAACATGCCATGGGAATATGTGAAATTACACCCCAAAATACATTCTGCTGCTTCTCCTGAGTACGGGGATACCACATGTGTGAGACTTTTTGGGAGCCTAGCCACGTATGGGACCCCGAAAACCAAGCACCGCCTTCAGGCTTTCTAAGGGCGTAAATTTTTGATTTCACTCTTCACTGCCTATCACAGTCTCGGAGGCCATGGAATGCCCAGGTGGCACAAACCCCCCCCAAATGACCCCATTTTGGAAAGTAGACACCCCAAGCTATTTGCTGAGAGGTATAGTGAGTATTTTGCAGACCTCACTTTTTGTCACAAAGTTTTGAAAATTAAAAAAAGAAAAAAAAAATTTTTTTTTTTGTCTTTCTTCATTTTCAAAAACAAATGAGAGCTGCAAAATACTCACCATGCCTCTCAGCAAATAGCTTGGGGTGTCTACTTTCCAAAATGGGGTCATTTGGGGGGGGTTTGTGCCACCTGGGCATTCCATGGCCTCCGAAACTGTGATAGGCAGTGAAGAGTGAAATCAAAAATGTACACCCTTAGAAATCCTGAAGGCGGTGCTTGGTTTTCGGGGTCCCGTACGCGGCTAGGCTCCTAAAAAGTCCCACACATGTGGTATCCCGTACTCAAGAGAAGCAGCAGAATGTATTTTGGGGTGCAATTCCACATATGCCCATGACCTGTGTGAGCAATATATCATTTAGTGACAACTTTGTGCAAAAAAAAAAAAAATAAATAAAAAAATAAATTGTCACTTTCCCGCAACTTGTGTCAAAATATAAAATATTCCATGGACTCAACATGCCTCTCAGCAAATAGCTTGGGGTGTCTACTTTCCAAAATGGGGTCATTTGGGGGGGGTTTGTGCCATCTGGGCATTTTATGGCCTTCAAAACTGTGATAGGTAGTGAGGAGTAAAATCAAAAATGTACGCCCTTAGAAATCCTGAAGGCAGTGATTGGTTTTCGGGGCCCCGTATGCGGCTAGGCTCCCAAAAAGTCCCACACATGTGGTATCCCCATACTCAGGAGAAGCAGCTAAATGTATTTTGGGGTGCAATTCCACATATGCCCATGGCCTGTGTGAGCAATATATCATTTAGTGACAACTTTTTGTAATTTTTTTTTTTTTTTTTTTTTTTTCATTATTCAATCACTTGGGACAAAAAAAATGAATATTCAATGGGCTCAACATGCCTCTCAGCAATTTCCTTGGGGTGTCTACTTTCCAAAATGGGGTCATTTGTGGGGGTTTTGTACTGCCCTGTCATTTTAGCACCTCAAGAAATGACATAGGCAGTCATAAATTAAAGACTGTGTAAATTCCAGAAAATGTACCCTAGTTTGTAGGTGCTATAACTTTTGCGCAAACCAATAAATATACACTTATTGACATTTTTTTTACCAAAGACATGTGGCCGAATACATTTTGGCCTAAATGTATGACTAAAATTGAGTTTATTGGATTTTTTTTAGAACAAAAAGTAGAAAATATCATTTTTTTTCAAAATTTTCGGTCTTTTTCCGTGTATAGCGCAAAAAATAAAAACGGCAGAGGTGATCAAATACCATCAAAAGAAAGCTCTATTTGTGGGAAGAAAAGGACGCAAATTTCGTTTGGTTACAGCATTGCATGACCGCGCAATTAGCAGTTAAAGTGACGCAGTGCCAAATTGTAAAAAGTGCTCTGGTCAGGAAGGGGGTAAATCCTTCCGGGGCTGAAGTGGTTAAAATATTTTTTGGGGATATTTATTATAGCAAAAAGTACAAAATATTGTGTTTTCAAAATTGTCGCTATTTTTTTGTTTATAGCGCAAAAAATAAAAACCGCAGAGGCGATCAAATACCACCAAAAGAAAGCTCTATGTGTGGGGAAAAAAGGACGTCAATTTTGTTTGGGAGCCACATCGCACGACCGCGCAATTGTCAGTTAAAGCGACTCAGTGCCGAATCGCAAAAAGTGCTCTGGTCAGGAAGGGGGTAAATTCTTCCGGGGCTGAAGCGGTTAAAGTGTATATAGACCTGTAGCAGATCCCCGAAGGAGTTGCTTTTGTTTATTGGTTCAATCCGTTGCTCTGCCTCTCAACCCCAGAGAACTGTCCCAGCCCCTCTGGCACACCTAGCAAGGTGGTAAATAGAATAACCTGATAATAATACACAACACAGTGCTGTACTTCAAGTTTACTTAGAGTAGAATAAAGTTTAGATTAACCAGTATCCCCGTTTTCGTGCGGCGGTCGGATTTCAGATAAAAGTGGTCTCTGCAGCGGATTCGCCGCGAGATCCCTTTTATCGGTGGCGGTAGAGGGCCCTCCGCCGCTTACCGGAGCCATTGGCAGCGGCGGAGGCGATCACGTTGTGCCTGGAGACGAGTGAGGGGAAGATGGCGCCCACTCGTCTCCATGACACTGCAGGGCGACGTCAAAACGTAACTTCCGCCCATACGTCTTAAAGGCACATTTTTTTCAATGTCATTTTTTTTTTTTTATTGCATTTTAGTGTAAATATGAGATCTGAGGTCTTTTTGACCCCAGATCTCATATTTAAGAGGACCTGTCATGCTTGTTTCTATTACAAGGGATGTTTACATTCCTTGTAATAGGAATAAAAGTGACACAATTTTTTTTTTTTTTAAAAACAGTGTAAAAATAAATAAAATCATGTAAAATAAATAAGAAAAATAAAAAATTTTTTTTTTTTAAACCCCCCCCCCCGTCCCGACGAGCTCACGCGCAGAAGTGAACGCATACACGAGTAGCGCCCGCATATGAAAACGGTGGTCAAACCACACATGTGTGGTATTGCCGCGATTGTTAGAGCGAGAGCAATAATTCTAGCCCTAGACCTCCTCTGTAACGCTAAACATGCAACCTGTAGAATTTTTTTAACGTGGAGATTTTTGAGGGTAAAAGTTTGACGCCATTCCACGAGCGGGCGCAATTTCGAAGCGTGACATGTTGGGTATCAATTTACTCGGCGTAACATTATATTTCACAATATAACAAAAAAAATTGGGCTAACTTTACTTCCTCCCACCGACCCGCTTTACTCTGATTGTAGTCTCTGCTACTCATCCTGTTTGAAGAGTTTTTCCCCCAGGGCTGGATTTACATTTTAGGAGATGTTCCTGGTGATAGTGACAACTTTGTCTGTCTATGATGGAGTGTGCCAACTGGATTTACTGATTGAGCCTTTGTACTACATGCACACATCACTTGTTTTTTATATCCTTCTGGTAAGCAGATTGACAAGCACTTGGGGGTGGTGTGCTTTTCTCTTGCACACGGAAGTTTTGGTGGAGGTTTCATCTCATCTCTACTCTCTATTGATTTATATGGACTGTCATATTTTATTTAGCGCTGCATTTATGATCTTTTGTACTTGTGTTTGATGAATCAACAAACTATGTTGGCTGCTTATTACATTTTTAATTATCTCAGTTAGCGCTGGTATTTGGTTACCGCTCTATACAACTTTACTGCTGTCTTATTTTTTTTATTCAAAAAATTTTTTCCAAAAAAAAAGCGTGCTTGTAAGACCGCTGCGCAAATACGGTGTGAAAAAACGTATTGCAACGATCGCCATTTTATTCTCTAGGGTGTTAGAAAAAAAAACAATATATAATGTTTGGGGGTTCTAAGTAATTTTCTAGCAAAAAAAACTGTTTTAATGATGTAAACACCCAAATTCCAAAACAAGGCTGGTCCTTAAGTGGTTAACATTAGTCAGTTAAGGCCTGTGTAAATAACCAGGACTTGGTTAAAAAAGTAAGAAAAAAAAACAGTCAGTAACACTATGCAACAAATAAAAAGGGTAAATAACAATATACACAGGTTAAGTAGGTTCCCCTAAGAAGATTCTGTTCCTCTGGGCTGGGCTCCAGACTGTGTGTCACTGGGCAGGCCGCAATCCCCCTCACACACAGCAACAGAGGGGTTGCTCTCCTCATGGGGATCCAGGAAAACCAGGCTCTGGCCTAGTCCCTCCCTGTCCTTTGTAGTCTCTCCCACAATCCTCCTGACTCTGAGCAATGCATCCTGGGATTTGAGGTCTAGTCTCTTAAACAGTCAATCAGCTTGCCTTGTGTTATGACTTTATATCCCACACTTCTCTGCTGCTGCTTCCTGCTGATTGGTTACTAGAGGTTACTGTACAGTATTACTGCTCACTGATTGGTTGCTAGAGGTTACAGCACATCATCTCCTCACTTCATGATATACATATGAATGCTGCCATTATTTACATATCAATGCCGGTTATTTACATGTAAACACAGGGTCTGGGCAGCATTAGTACCAGCACTTCACACTGAGATATCGGGACACAGAACAGGACTAAAACTTCAAGGGACAAGGGAATTTAAACTGGGATAGTTGGCAAGTATGAGGCAGCTGTTTGGGGCCCCACAACAATGACAGGGCCCAGGGCAGCTGCCCCGCCTTAAAGACGGCCCTGGCTGTCAGTCTCTTCCAATAGGAAGGCTAAAGAGCAAGCAGTTCTGTCATGGATTGAATCAGCCTGAAGAGGTACCTGCTACAGACCCTAACAACAAGTTTTTATGAGGCTTTATTCACACTTGTACGATTCCAAAGTTGTGCCAACTTTGGTGCAACTTTGGATGGGTGCAACTTGGATGGGCCTAGGCTTTGACCAATGATAATGGACAACTGCTGCACACAAGTTGCAGTGTATAACATTCGGGTATGGCTTTCATGCAATTTCTGAGGGTTAACATTGAAGTCTATGGCCCTCAATCTGAATGAAAGTTGGACCAAAGTAGCGCATGAACTACTTTGAAATTGCTGCAACTTTGAGTTGCGCAAATATGAATGGGTATCATTGGAAAAATGGGGAACAACTTGTCATGCAACTTTGATGTCCAAAGTTGCATGGCAAGTCTCACGTGTGAATGGAGCCATATTGGCGTCTAATTGGTTTATTAACCACTTCCCGCCCGGCCTATAGCAGATTGACGGCTGGGCGGTGGTTCCGTTATCCTGACTGGGCGTCATATGACTCCAGCAGGATAACATGCAGCTGCGTGCCTGCAGGGGAGCGCATCACGGCGATCGGTGGAGCGGTGTGTCAGCCTGACACACCGCTCCACCGATCTTTACCACGTGATCAGCCGTGTCCAATCACGGCTGATCACGATGTCAATAGGAAGACACGAGTAGAGGAGAGCCGATCGGTGGCTCTCCTGAAGGGGGGTCTGCGCAGGTTATTTATCAGCGCAGCCCCCCCTCAGATGACCACACTGGACCACCAGGGACACCACTAGGACCACCAGGGAAGGGGCAACATGTGGATGGCCAGGTATGTACCCCATGGCCATCCACATGTGCCCAATCTGTGCCCACAAATGGGCACTGATTGGCACCATTATATTTCAGTTCTGCCCAGCAATGCTACCAATCAGTGTAATCAGTGCCACCAATCAGTGTCACCAGTGCCACCTGTCAGTGCCCATCCGTGCCACCTGTCAGTGCCCATCCGTGCCACCTATCAGTGCCACCCATAAGTACCAATCAATGCCACCTACGAGTGCCCATCAGTGCCGCCTATGAGTGCCCATCGGTGCCATCTATGAGTGCCCATCAGTGCCGCATACCAGTGCCACCTATCAGTGCTCATCAGTGCCACCTATCAGTGCCTATCAGTGCTGCCTATCAGTGCCCGTCAGTGCCACCTCATTGGTGCCACCTCATCGGTGTTCATCAGTGCCGCCGTATCAGTGCCCGTCAGTGCAACCATATCAGTGCCAGTCATTGAAGAAGAAAACATACTTATTTACAAAAAATTTTAACAGAAACAAAGAAAAACTTTTTTTTCAAAATTTTCGATCTTTTTTTATTTGTTGCGCAAAAAATAAAAACCGCAGAGGTGATCAAATACCACCAAAATAAAGCTCTATTTGTGGGAACAAAATGATAAAAAATGTGTTTGGGTACAGTGTAGCATGACCGTGCAATTGTCATTCAAATTGCGACAGCGCTGAAAGCTGAAAATTAGTGTCTAAGTGCCTGGTATTGAAGTGGTTAAATACTCTATTACATGTTTTGTTGTATCTGTTTTTAAGTGCACAAAACACCTGTTGATCCTGCCAGAAGCCCAGTGAGTTGATAACCTCCTGTGCTCTCTGCCTGTACTACTTCAGTATCAAATGTTTTCTCTTTAGATAACAGAATATCAGCCCCCTACAGTATGCTATGGAGAAGGAGAGAGGGGTGTTCTGTAGTCCTGTCCTAGGGTGACAACGCTCCTCCATAGACACAATACAGTGAGTGTTGTCACCCTAGAACAGGAAGTGTTATGGATAAAATATATTATATGACTAAGGCCCCCTTTTACACTTGTGCGACTTAAAGCAATGCCTGTGTAATCTTGAGGTCTATCACTGCATCAAAGTCGGACCAAAGTAGTGCAGGGACTACTTTGAAATCGCTGGGGCTTGAAGTCGCACAGATATGAACAGTACTCATTGGAAATTATGGGGTACGACTTGTCATGCGTCTTTGCAGTCCCAAGTTGCACGAAATGTGAAAGGGGCCGTAAGGATTCGTCAGCCCTTCTATTAAGGACTTGGATAACATGGGTTTGAATGGACACAGCAGGAATGTTAATTACAAAACAAAACAACAAAATAATAACATACAATTAAAATAAGCAACAAACAATTTTGACAAAGCGATCAGGAGGGGTTTGGGGTGTTCTTTAACCACTTGCCGTTTTTACTTTTTCTCACACATGTTTAAATCACCACTTTTTGCTAGAAAATTACTTAGAACCCCCAGATATTATATATTTTCCGAAAGCAGAGGCCCCACGGAGAATGAAAAAGGAGGCTGTAACAATTTTTTATTTGACACATCATTTGTCCAGCTGTCTATCAAACTCAAATGTTTAGGAGAAAATACAATACAATTAATTTAAGTGCACACAAATGCAATATAACATCTATTTTTGTGGTCAAATGTAAAAGATGAGGTTGAATCGAGTAAATGGATACCAAATATGTCAAGACTTAAAATTGTGTGTAACTGAGAAATGGCCACAAACTACAGTGACAAACATTTTTCATAGGTGATGCTTTAAAAACTTTTACAGTTTATCAGGTTAGAATTCACACTGTAACCCGCTGCGGATCGCACAGGAGCGCTGTGCGTCCCTGTTCCCCATTTCAGGGATGAATCAGGGTCGGTTCTATGCCTGAATTTGGCCCTGAAACGGAGCCAAAGACACACAGCATTTCTGTGCAGTGCGCTCCACAGCCACAATGGAGATATGTGAACCAGCTCCATAGGGAGCTAGTCACGTTCTCTTGCTATGCGAATTGGATGCGGGGAAATCCGCATCTAATTCGCATAGGTGTGAACCCGGGCTTAATCAAGAATCACTCTCATGTTTGTAGTGATACCTCACACATATGGTGCAATCGCTGTTTGCATATGTGTGTGGGCAGGGCCGCTGATAGAGGGGACCTCCTGTAGGGGGCCCGGGCACACAGGGGGGCCCGAACAGCAGAGGGAATTGGTGTGGTCGGGCAGAGGGGCAATTACAGAAGGATGCCCTGTGCGGCTCTCTGCAGCAGTTAAAAGCCAGTTTCTCTCCTTCCTGCTGGCTTTCAGCTACTACAGGGAGAGACACAGACACATGACATCATACCTGTAATTGCTTTCCTGACACCGATCCCCCACCCTAATCTGCATGCTTCTGATCCCCCCCTGCAGCGCTGCAGGCTTAAACACTGTAATAAAAAAAAAAATTAAATTGTAAAATAAAACAGTTGACGCAGTTTTAAAACTAAACCTGGACAGTGCCTGCAATTCATCAGCGCCTGCCACCAGGTGTCACTACAGCGCACACTGTCTGAAGCCTGCTTACAGTACCTCGCACGCTGAACCAACAAGCATGTGGGCGGAGTCACGCCCAGTGGAGAACAGTGAGGAGATCAGCATACTGCGCGCCAGACACGAGGCGGATGAAGATGGCGGAGGGTGATCGGAGGATGCCCGCTGTACAGCGACTACCTGAAATGCAGGACTGGGTGCTAATTGACACTGGCATCCGTTTGGAGCTCTGTGGAGGACTTGCTTTGGGGGTGATCGGAGGAGTGGAGTGGTTATGCATGCTGTGCCCCAGGTGCCACCTGCCTACGAATAGAGTCAACGCCTGGGCCTGGTGCGGTCACTGTGGGGAGCCACTAACCCGCTTATGGCCGGTGCAGTGGGAATCAAGATATTATAACATCCACCTGCTCAGAGGACTATGCATGCTGCAACCACAGGACGTCCGGAAGGCCAGAGAGGGCCGAGGATCGCCTGCCAGTGATGGAGGAGAACAACCATCAGGTATGTCCACTTCAGAGTTCCGAGACATATGGGAGAAAGAGACTGCTGTAGAGACCCATGGCCTGGTCAAGGGCCCGGGGGTTGCAGGAGTCAGTGTGCGGCCTCTGGTTGATATCCCTGAAGAGCCAACTCCAAGACCCTTGCTGTGCCCATTCGGAGGGAGAACATGTTGCAGGAGGGAAAACCTTCAGGTGAGCTGGATGAGATGAGCGAGGGCCGGGTCATAGACTGGGGTTCGCTCAGAGTGCTGGAGAGGTTCGGATCAGTGGAGAAGCTGTTTTCCTGGTCTTCCCCAGAAGAGGGCTCCAGTGAGGAGGAGTGGGAGACCGGAGATTCCCCATCCATAGATACCTCATCAGAGGCAGTGGAGGAACTACAACTCTGCATGGACCCCAGTACAAGCCAGCAGACTTTTCACAAATGAGCCATTCACTTCCCAGACCAGGGCACCCACGTACAGGCAGAAGGTCATCAAGGCCCCAGATGCCTGCGTCCTGCTGGGAACAGGAAAACTTAAGGAGTTACCCCAACTCTCATGTTTCCAACAGGAGGTACAAAGGAGGGTTGCCTTGGAGTGGGGCTTAGATTACCCCTATGTCCCAGCCCAAACCATGGACGTTATTGAAAACTCACAGGGACAGTTGGAAGATGACTTGGTTTGGGACTTTTTGCACGTGCCCAAGCCACTCTGGGTACCAGGAAGTGATGCCTGGACCCAGGTTCTAGTACATCCAGCAGGAATGGAGGTTGGGCCGTGCGATCCACAAAGACCGAGTCCATAGTTGCCAACAGTCCCGATTTTCCCGGGACAATCCTGATTTTGGGACCCTCGTCCCGATCGGGGGCTGTCCCGAATTGGGATTTCCCCAGGGAAATTCGGGAATGTTTGCATTTTTCATTTTTTTGCAACAGGCTTCAGTAAAATGGCGGCTGGTCCCGCCGCTAGAACGCTCCCCCTTGTGTTCAGTAGAGAGAGGAAGGGGGTTTGATCCGTGCAGCCAATGAATCGGCTTCTCCTCTTGCACGGATCAGCCCCTCCCCTCTAGACTGAACACACGGCGCCGGCGGGCGCTGTAATGTAATGTGCTGGGGCCTGGGGGCGTTATGGGAGGGGGGTTTGCACTGAGGGGCATTTGCCGAGGGCTTCTGCATTGATAGAGGGGGGCCTGCATTGACGGAGGGGGGCCTGCATTGATGGAGGAGGGTCTGCACTGAGGGGGTCTGCATTGATGGAGGGGGGCCTGCATTGATGGAGGGGGGTCTGCACTGAGGGGGTCTGCATTGATGGAGGGGGGTCTGCAGTGAGGGGGTCTGCATTGATGGAGGGGGGTCTGCACTGAGGGGGTCTGCATTGATGGAGGGGGGTCTGCACTGAGGGGGTCTACATTGATGGAGGGGGGTCTGCACTGAGGGGGTCTGCATTGATGGAGGGGGGTCTGCACTAGGGGATCTGCACTGATGAAGGGGGGTCTGCATTGATGGAGGGGGGTCTGCCCTGAATGGGTTTGTACTGATGGAGGGGTCTGCACTGAGGGGGTCTGCACTGATGGAGGGGGGTCTGCACTGATGGAGGGGGGTCTGCACTGAGGGGGTCTATACTGACTCTGCTGGGGGCACCTGATGCGAGGACGGTTTCTGCTGGGGGGGCACCTGATGCGAGGACGGACTCTGCTGGGGGTACCTGATGCGAGGACGGACTCTGCTGGGGACCCCTGATGCAAGGACGGACTCTGCTGGGGACCCCTGATGCAAGGACGGACTCTGCTGGGGACCCCTGATGGAAGGACGGACTCTGCTGATGGCACCTGATGCAAGGATGGCTAGTGACACATCCGGGGATCCCACTGATTCGGTATTATGGTGAGTTTAATGATTTCATTTTATATTACAATGTAATAATAGAAATAATGCACTTCAATCATCCTGACACCATAACAATCATGGTGCCGGGATGATTGAAGGGGTAACACCAGGTGTTTGGAGTATCTTTATCTGCTGATTGTTAAACTTTCTAGAATACACATTTCTATTGTTGTGTAGGATCTGGGGCTTCTGTCCCTTCATTCCTCTCCTCCCTTTCCCTCTCCATCCCTCATTCATCTCAGACTCTAACCACACCCCCTTCGAGCCACGCCCATTTAAGCTACGCCCACTATTTCGCGTAAACCATGCCCATTTTTCGCCGCGGCCGCTTCGCTCGCCGCAGCTTTCTTTTTTTGCTAAGCCACGCCTACAAACAAATGCCCCACCCCCTAATTATTGTACAGCTCCGCCTACAGCCAAAAAAGCGTCCCACATATTTTTTTTGCAATGTTGGCAACTATGCGAGTCCTGGTTGTAAAGGCGGGTTGGCCTGCATTGCATCCGCACCATAATGGCGCAGGACCCACCCTTTTTTTTACTGCACCTCAATCGCATTGCATGGGAGTTCACACCCATGTGATGCAATGCTGGAAATTGCACTGTGTTTTGCGATCTGGTTTGGGGTGTCGTTAATCTAACATTGACACCTACAGCAGATCGCATGGATGCCGTGGGATTGGTATGCAGTGCGATTCGGGGAAACGTTGCGAAACTTGTGCGTTTCCTGCATCGCAACAGCGTGTACCAGGGCTTACAGACACGGATCACTGGTCAAAGCCTAGGCTCATCCAAGTTGCACCAAAGTTGGCACAACCTTGGAGTCGTACAAGTGTACTCGGCACGTTCCCGCGAATCGCTGTTATTGGACGTCGGCTGGGGAACTAGAGTTTGTTGGCGCACGCGCCCACTGGCCAGCAGGGGGAGCCAATCAGCCGGTGGGGAGGACTCGATGTCTGGAGGCCACCCGCGATTAGGGTTGCCACCTCATCCCTTTAAACCCGAACACATATTAATTACACAGGTTCTGTGGCTGATTAAGATGGTAATTAAACGCACTTGGTGTCTTATCTGCATTAAATTAGTAGCCTCAGAACCTGTGTAATTCATATGTGTTCGGGTTTAAAGTGATGAGGTGGCAACCCTACCCGCGATCGCTCCCTGCAGTGAAAGAACGGGGATCTGCCTGTGTAAAGAAGGCAAATCTCTGTTCTGACAGGGGTGATCACACAGATCCTGTCTTCTGCTATGCATACAGTTAGAACACACCCGCAGGGAATGTATTTAACCCCTTGATCGCCCCTGATGTTAGCCCCTTTCCTGTCAGTGTCATTAATACAGTAACAGTGCATATTTTTAGCACTGAGCACTGTAATAATGTCACTGCTTCCCAAAAAAGTGTAAAAAATGTCAATTATGCCGCGTACAGACGAGCGGACTTTACGGCAGACTTTGCCCGGCGGACGGGATTTCGTCGGACAATTCGATCGTGTGTGGGCTCCAGCGGACTTTGTTTTCTCAAAAGTTGGACGGACTTAGATTTGAAACATGTTTTAAATCAATCCGTCGAAATCGAGTCCGGTCGAAAAGTCCGCTCGTCTGTATGCTAGTTCGACGGACAAAAAGCCACGCTAGGGCAGCTATTGGCTACTGGCTATGAACTTCCTTGTTTTAGTCCGGTCGTACGTCATCACGTACGAATTCGACGGACTTTGGTGGATTGTGTGTAGGCAAGTCCGTTCATTCAGAAAGTCCGTCGAAAAGTCCGCCGGGCAAAGTCTGCCGTAAAGTCTGCTCGTGTGTACGCGGCATTAGGTGTCCGATCTGTCCGCCGCAATGTCGCAGTCCCGCTAAAAATTGAAGATCACCGCCATTACTAGTAAAAACTAGACGCTATAACTTTTGTGCAAACCAATCAATAAACACTTATTGGAATTTTTTTTCCCCCAAAAATACGTAGAAGAATACATATTGGCCTGACCTGAGGAAAAAATTTTTTTTTTTTTTTTTTAAATTGTTGCCCTTTTTTTGTTTATAGCTCAAAAAATAAAAACTGCAGAGGTGATCAAATACCACCAAAAAAAGCCCTATTTGTGGGGAAAAAAAGGACTTCAATTTTGTTTGGGTACAGCAACGCACGACCGCGTGATTGTCAGTTAACGCAACGCAGTGCCGTATCGCAAAAAATGGCCTGGTCATTAACCACTTAAGGACCGCCTAACGCCGATTTACGTCGGCAAAGCGGCACGGGCAGGCAAAATCACGTACATGTACGTGATTTGCCTTCCGCGGGTGGGGGGTCCGATCGGACCCCCCCCCGCCGCCCGAGGCGGTCCCGTTCTGTTCCCCGGCGATCCGAGATGAGGGGGAGGCCATCCGTTCGTGGCCCCCCCCTCGCGATCGCCACCGGCCAATGGGAACTTTCCTTTGCTGCTGTATGCTAAACAGCAGCAAAGGAAATGATGTCATCTCCCCTCAGCTCGGTATTCCGTTCCAGCGCCGAGGGGAGAAGACATCAATGTAAGTGCACAATACAAAACACCCCGATCCCCCCCCCGATCGCCCCCCGATCCCCCCCCAATCACCCCCCCCCTCCTGTCACAAACTGACACCAGCAGGTTTTTTTTTTTTTTTTTCTGATTACTGTATTGGTGTCAGTTTGTGACAGTTACAGTGTTGGGACAGTTAGTATTACCCCCCTTTAGGTCTAGGGTACCCCCCTAACCCCCCCTAATAAAGTTTTAACCCCTTGATCACCCCCTGTCACCAGTGTTGCTAAGCGATCATTTTTCTGATCGCTGTATTAGTGTCACTGGTGACGCTAGTTAGGGACGTAAATATTTAGGTTCGCCGTCAGCGTTTTATAGCGACAGGGACCCCCATATACTATCTAATAAATGTTTTAACCCCTTGATTGCCCCCTAGTTAACCCTTTCACCACTGATCACCGTATAACTGTTACGGGTGACGCTGGTTAGTTTGTTTATTTTTTATAGTGTCAGGGCACCCGCCGTTTATTACCGAATAAAGGTTTAGCCCCCTGATCGCCCGGCGGTGATATGCGTCACCCCAGGCAGCGTCAGATTAGCGCCAGTACCGCTAACACCCACGCACGCAGCATACGCCTCCCTTAGTGGTATAGTATCTGTACGGATCAATATCTGATCCGATCAGATCTATACTAGCGTCCCCAGCAGTTTAGGGTTCCCAAAAACGCAGTGTTAGCGGGATCAGCCCAGATACCTGCTAGCACCTGCGTTTTGCCCCTCCGCCCGGCCCGGCCCACCCAAGTGCAGTATCAATCGATCACTGTCCCTTACAAAACACTAAACGCATAACTGCAGCGTTCGCAGAGTCAGGCCTGATCCCTGCGATCGCTAACAGTTTTTTTGGTAGCGTTTTGGTGAACTGGCAAGCACCAGCCCCAGGCAGCGTCAGGTTAGCGCCAGTACCGCTAACACCCACGCACGCAGCATACACCTCCCTTAGTGGTATAGTATCTGAACGGATCAATATCTGATCCGATCAGATCTATACTAGCGTCCCCAGCAGTTTAGGGTTCCCAAAAACGCAGTGTTAGCGGGATCAGCCCAGATACCTGCTAGCACCTGTGTTTTGCCCCTCCGCCCGGCCCAGCCCAGCCCACCCAAGTGCAGTATCGATCGATCACTGACACTTACAAAACACTAAACACATAACTGCAGCGTTCGCAGAGTCAGGCCTGATCCCTGCGATCGCTAACAGTTTTTTTGGTAGCGTTTTGGTGAACTGGCAAGCACCAGCGCCCTAGTACACCCCGGTCGTAGTCAAACCAGCACTGCAGTAACACTTGGTGACGTGGCGAGTCCCATAAGTGCAGTTCAAGCTGGTGAGGTGGCAAGCACAAGTAGTGTCCCGCTGCCACCAAGAAGACAAACACAGGCCCGTCGTGCCCATAGTGCCCTTCCTGCTGCATTCGCCAATCCTAATTGGGAACCCACCGCTTCTGCAGCGCCGTACTTCCCCCATTCACATCCCCAATCAAATGCAGTCGGCTGCATGAGAGGCATTTTCTTTATGTCCTCCCGAGTACCCCTACCCAGCGAACCCCCCAAAAAAGATGTGTCTGCAGCAAGCGCGGATATAGGCGTGACACCCGCTATTATTGTCCCTCCTGTCCTGACAATCCTGGTCTTTGCATTGGTGAATGTTTTGAACGCTACCATTCACTAGTTGAGTATTAGCGTAGGGTACAGCATTGCACAGACTAGGCACACTTTCACAGGGTCTCCCAAGATGCCATCGCATTTTGAGAGACCCGAACCTGGAACCGGTTACAGTTACAAAAGTTAGTTACAAAAAAAGTGTCAAAAAAAAAATATATATATAAAATAAAAAAAAATAGTTGTCGTTTTATTGATCTCTCTCTCTCTATTCTCTCTCTATTGTTCTGCTCTTTTTTACTGTATTCTATTCTGCAATGTTTTATTGTTGTTATGTTTTATCATGTTTGCTTTTCAGGTATGCAATTTTTTATACTTTACCGTTTACTGTGCTTTATTGTTAACCATTTTTTTGTCTTCAGGTACGCTATTCACGACTTTGAGTGGTTATACCAGAATGATGCCTGCAGGTTTAGGTATCATCTTGGTATCATTCTTTTCAGCCAGCGGTCGGCTTTCATGTAAAAGCAATCCTAGCGGCTAATTAGCCTCTAGACTGCTTTTACAAGCCGTGGGAGGGAATGCCCCCCCCCCCCACCGTCTTCCGTGTTTTTCTCTGGCTCTCAATAAACAATAAAAACAATAAACAATAAAAATGATTAAAAAAAAAATATGAAAGGAACAGTTTAAAAATAAGATAAAAAAAGCAGAAAAATAATAAAGAAAAAAAAAAAAAAAAAGCACCCCTGTCGCCCCCTGCTCTCGCGCTAAGGCGAACGCAATCGGCGGTCTGTCGTCAAACGTAAACAGCAATTGCACCATGCATGTGAGGTATCACCGCGAAGGTCAGATCGAGGGCAGTAATTTTTGCAGTAGACCTCCTCTGTAGATCTAAAGTGGTAACCTGTAAAGGCTTTTAAAGGCTTTTAAAAATGTATTTATTTTGTTGCCACTGCACGTTTGTGCGCAATTTTAAAGCATGTCATGTTTGGTATCCATGTACTCGGCCTAAGATCATCTTTTTTATTTCATCAAACATTTGGGCAATATAGTGTGTTTTAGTGCATTAAAATTTAAAAAAGTGTGTTTTTTCCCCAAAAAATGCGTTTGAAAAATCGCTGCGCAAATACTGTGTGAAAAAAAAAAATGAAACACCCACCATTTTAATCTGTAGGGCATTTGCTTTAAAAAAATATATAATGTTTGGGGGTTCAAAGTAATTTTTTTGCAAAAAAAAAATAACTTTTTCATGTAAACAATAAGTGTCAGAAAGGGCTTTGTCTTCAAGTGGTTAGAAGAGTGGGTGATGTGTGACATAAGCTTCTAAATGTTGTGCATAAAATGCCAGGACAGTTCAAAACCCCCCCAAATGACCCCATTTTGGAAAGTAGACACCCCAAGCTATTTGCTGAGAGGCATGTCGAGTCCATGGAATATTTTATATTGCGACACAAGTTGCGGGAAAGAGACACATTTTTTTTTTTTTTTTTTTTTTTTGCACAAAGTTGTCACTAAATGTTATATTGCTCAAACATGCCATGGGAATATGTGAAATTACACCCCAAAATACATTCTGCTGCTTCTCCTGAGTACGGGGATACCACATGTGTGAGACTTTTTGGGAGCCTAGCCACGTACGGGACCCCGAAAACCAAGCACCGCCTTCAGGCTTTCTAAGGGCGTGAATTTTTGATTTCACTCTTCACTGCCTATCACAGTTTCGGAGGCCATGGAAAGCCCAGGTGGCACAAACTCCCCCCCAAATGACCCCATTTTGGAAAGTAGACACCCCAAGCTATTTGCTGAGAGGTATAGTGAGTATTTTGCAGACCTCACTTTTTGTCACAAAGTTTTGAAAATTGAAAAAAGAAAAAAAAAAAATGTTTTTTCTTGTCTTTCTTCATTTTCAAAAACAAATGAGAGCTGCAAAATACTCACCATGCCTCTCAGCAAATAGCTTGGGGTGTCTACTTTCCAAAATGGGGTCATTTGGGGGGGTTTTGTGCCACCTGGGCATTCCATGGCCTCCGAAACTGTGATAGGCAGTGAAGAGTGAAATCAAAAATGTACGCCCTTAGAAATCCTGAAGGCGGTGATTGGTTTTCGGGGTCCCGTACGCGGCTAGGCTCCCAAAAAGTCCCACACATGTGGTATCCCCATACTCAGGAGAAGCAGCTAAATGTATTTTGGGGTGCAATTCCACATATGCCCATTGTCTGTGTGAGCAATATATCATTTAGTGACAACTTTATGCAAAAAAAAAAAAAAAAAAGTGTCACTTTCCCACAACTTGTGTCAAAATATAAAATATTCCATGGACTCAATATGCCTCTCAGCAAATAGCTTGGGGTGTCTACTTTCCAAAATGGGGTCATTTTGGGGGGTTTTGTGCCACCTGGGCATTCCATGGCCTCCGAAACTGTGATAGGTAGTGAGGAGTAAAATCAAAAATTTACACCCTTAGAAATCCTGAAGGTGGTGATTGGTTTTCGGGGCCCCGTACGCGGCTAGGCTCCCAAAAAGTCCCACACATGTGGTATCCCCATACTCAGGAGAAGCAGCTGAATGTATTTTGGGGTGCAATTCCACATAGGCCCATGGCCTGTGTGAGCAATATATCATTTAGTGACAACTTTTTGTAAATATTTTTTTTTTTTTTGTCATTATTCAATCACTTGGGACAAAAAAAATAAATATTCAATGGGTTCAACATGCCTCTCAGCAATTTCCTTGGGGTGTCTACTTTCCAAAATGGGGTCACTTGGGGGGGTTTTGTACTGCCCTGCCATTTTAGCACCTCAAGAAATGACATAGGCAGTCATAAACTAAAAGCTGTGTAAATTACAGAAAATGTACCCTAGTTTGTAGACGCTATAACTTTTGCGTAAACCAATAAATATACGCTTATTGACATTTTTTTTACCAAAGACATGTGGCCGAATACATTTTGGCCTAAATGTATGACTAAAATTTAGTTTATTGGATTTTTTTTATAACAAAAAGTAGAAAATATCATTTTTTTTCAAAATTTTCGGTCTTTTTCCGTTTATAGCGCAAAAAATAAAAACCGCAGAGGTGATCAAATACCATCAAAAGAAAGCTCTATTTGTGGGAAGAAAAGGACGCAAATTTCGTTTGGGTACAGCATTGCATGACCGCGCAATTAGCAGTTAAAGCGGCGCAGTGCCAAATTGGAAAAAGACCTCTGGTCCTTAGGCAGCATAATGGTCCGGAGCTCAAGTGGTTAAGGGGGCAAATCTTTAAAGGGGTTGTAAACCCTTGTGTTTTTTTACCTTAATGCAGCCTATGCATTAAAGTGAAAAAACAACTGGCAGTGACCGGCCCCCCCCCATTTTACTTACCTGAGCCCCGTATTTCCCTCGGCGGAGGTGCGCTGTCCCTCTCTGCACAGGGTCCCGGGTCTTCATTAGATAGATTGATAGCAGCGCAGCCATTGGCTCCCGGGGGGGGGGGGGCGGGGCCGAGTCCTACATTTGGAGTCTATGGATGCCGAATGCTGGACTCGGGAGCGCACCTCCAAGGTAACCCCCCCTGGAAGAGCATTTCTCCTAGGGGGTTATACGATGCGGGGAGGAGCTGCGAGAGCCACCAAGGGACCCCAGAAGTCGAGGCTCTTGATTGGATAGATTGATAGCAGTGCAGCCATTGGCTCCCGCTGCTGTCAATCATATCCAATGGCGGGGGGGGGGCGGGGCCGAGTCATTCTGTGTCTATGGACGCAAAAGCTGGACTCGGGGGCACACCCGCAAGGTAACCCCCTGGGAGAGCGCTTCTTCTATGGGGTTTACCGATGTTGGGAGGACCTGATAGCGCCACCGGGGGGACCCCAGAAAAGGAGGTTCGGGGCCACTCTGTTTAAAACAAACTGCATTGTGGAGGTAAGCATGACATGTTTGTTTTTTGGTTTTTTTTAAATCGAAGCTTTACAATCACTTTAAGTGGTTAAAGGAGAAAAAAAAAAACAGGTGTTTCCTCATTCCGTATTTTCCAGCTCTTGTTATTGACACAAACCAGATTTGAAAAGTCAAATTCCATCTGTAATTTCCCAGACAGGGCTGGACTTGATTGATGGTTGTAAGTAAATGATGGCGTCTTATAATACTGACATCTGCTGCCTTCAATACTTCAATAGAGAGTTATTACCTCCTAACCATTTCACTGCCAGAGACTTTTTTTAGTTTTTCATTTTTGCGCACACGCGCTAGAAATTCACAATTTGTACCTGAAAACACACTAAAAACCTCAAAACTTTTTACATTTTCTGAAAGCAGAAGGGCCCGTAGAATGACATCATTTCAGTTGCAATTTTTCATATTGCACAATATTAGTGCAACTGTTTATCCAACTCATATTTTCAGGAAAAAATCCACTCAGGAGAGCACTGATCGAACGCAGCACTGATCGAACGCAGCACTGATCGAACGCAGAGATCAATGGTGCCGATCCCTGCAGCATGCTAGCAAAGGCCAGACATCCTTCTTAGGTTGTAGCTGCTTTAGAAAATAAATGACCTGTAAAATGAACATTTCGAAAAAAGGTGCCAAGCGCCATGACGTCACTATGCCCGCCTGGAGCCCACCCTGAACCCAAACACCATTTTTCTGCCTTTGGATCTGAGCATGCACAGTTGTGAAGCTAACCTGTGGACATATTTATTTCTTTTTTATGAGCAGCGGCTGCTACTCCCAGACATTTAGCCGGGGGGGGGTGTTCACACTGGTACGTGCGGAACACTACCTGTGATTCGCACAGGAATCTCACCGCATTCCTGTGCACATCGTACGTGATGTCTGTGCAGTTGCAATTTGAGCTGTACATTTTGTTTGGCTCAAATCGCATTGCATCCACACCATCATGGTGCAGGACCCCCCCTTTTTTTATTTCTGCACCTGAATCGCATTGCATGGGAGTTCACACCCATGTGATGCAATGCTGGCAATTGCACTGCATTTTGCAATCTGTTTCGGGGTGTCGTTAATCTAACATTGACACGTACAGCAGATTGCATGGATTCCGTGCCATTGCTATGCAGTGCGATTCGGTAATGTCGCAAAACTTGTGCGTTTCCTGAATCGCTTCAGTGTGAGCCAGGGCTTACAGACATGGTAATGAGTCAGCTGAATAGGAGGTGTTAAGGGATTATTATACCAACATTTCTGTAAGTGTTGGGTGCTGTGCGGGGGGGGGGGGGGGGGTGTCCGTTCCCAGCTGTCAGTGTTCCCACATGAGCAGACATGTCAGGGTGGGGTACACTGAGTGACATGACTGGGCAAATCAGTGTCTTACCTCAGGTACAGCCGTCCTGTCCTGGCTATCAAGCGCGGCTTTTCTCCTCCTCGCTCACTCAGGTCTCTGTGACAGGGAGGCGGCTCGCCGTCCCCACAACTTGTCAGCACACAGCAACACAGAGCCACACCTCACCGTGAGTCCTTCACTCCATTCAGGGCACTGAGAGCGGAGGAGGGATGTGGAAGCTGAGAACTGGAATATAGAGCTCGGCTGTGGGGCACAATGCAGATAGGAGCTGCCAATCTGGATTTGCTGACCACTGTACACACGGGCGTAGCATAAGGGGTTGCAGGGGTCGCAATTGTGACCCCTGCAACCCCTTATGCTACGCCCATGTGTACAGTGGTCAGCAAATGTTTAAAGGCATAGTCTATAATAGGGCTGCAGCTAACTAATATTTTCATAAACGATTCGTTGGTCGATTGTTTTGATTAATTGATTAATCGGATAAAAACCTAAAAAAAAAACAACCAAAAAAAGTGTGATGTATAGTTTAGTTATTATGTAAAGTTTAAAAGAAAGGCAATTTATTCTTGAATATCTACATGCAGTGGTAAATATAAATAACCAGCTATATAATTGGGGAACAAAATATATATTCCACTCTGAGAATAACAGACAAAAGAGATATACTGTAATATTACATTTACCCAGAAGTAGAATAAAGAGGGTATTCTAACTGGGAGTCAGACAGAAAGCTATATGAGGGGTGATAGAAATCTTTTACAATAAAAAAAGTACTAAAGACTGAGACTATTTTTAATGGATATGATCATTTTAAATATAATGCACAATACTGGTAAACTTTTATTGTAAATGTAATTGTAATGCCTTCTATTACCTCCGGTCTATCAGCCTCCACCCTCTCTGGGTTCAGACGCTGATCTTCCCTGCACAAACCACTTAAAGTGATTAAAAAAAAAATCCAACGTTTACAAACAACAAACTTGTCATTCTTACCTGCTCTGTGTAATGGTTTATACAGAGCAGCCCTGATTCTCCTCTTCTGGGGTACCACAATGGCACTTCTGGTTCCTCCTGCCTTCAGAGTGCTTCTATAGCAAGTTGCAATGTATAATATACTGTAGGATACCCCTAAAGCAAGATAAAAAAAAACACTTCTGCCTTTAGAACTATTGATTTCCTTTTCCTGCCCAGCACTACATGTCCCATGATGCATTGCTCCTCACACATTCACAAGTTCCCAGGTACTTACTGACATGTATGGAGGGTGTACTGAGCTGTATGTGTGCTGCACTGTGTATACTGACATGTATGGAGGGTGTACTGAGCTGTATGTGTGCTGCACTGTGTATACTGACATGTATGGAGGGTGTACAGAGCTGTATGTGTGCTGCACTGTGTATACTGACATGTATGGAGGGTGTACAGAGCTGTATGTGTGCTGCACTGTGTATACTGACATGTATGGAGGGTGTACTGAGCTGTATGTGTGCTGCACTGTGTATACTGACATGTATGGAGGGTGTACTGAGCTGTATGTGTGCTGCACTGTATTTCCTGATAGGTAAACAAATAATGCATTCTGTATGCAGGACAACTAATCGGCTGACCAACTAATATCCTAGTCTATAGGGATGAGCTTCGTGTTCGAGTCGAACCCATGTTCGACTCGAACATCGGCTGTTCGCCCGTTCGCCGAATTGCGAACGATATGGGCCGTTCGCGCCAAATTCGTGTGGCACGTCACGGCCCATAATTCACTGCGGCATGGCAGTGCATTGCTTGCTGATGATTGGCCAAGCATGCACTATGACCCGCATGCTTGGCCAATCACAGCGCCGCCTGAATAGAGAGCCATAATTGGCCAAAGCCAAGGAGGCTTTGGCCAATTATGGCTCAGGGGATTTAGTACACGCCCCACACTATATAAGGCCGCCTGCACGGCGGCCCTGTGTAGTGTGTGTTCCAGCGTTCATTGAGAGAGAGAGAGACAGACAGTGTCATTTGATTTGAGTTAGATAGATTAGGCAGAACAGTCAGTCAGTTAGCTGCACTTACAGTGTATTGTGTATATATATGCATCCCAGGTGTTGCATATATATATATACACTGTATTCAGTTTAGCTAGATCCGTTCCTGTTATCTTCTATCTAGACTATTTACATTTAATGCAGTGCGTCCTGCTCACAGTGTTCAGCTAGATCCGTTCCTGTTATCTTCTAGACTATTTACATTTAGTGCAGTGCGTCCTGCTCACAGTGTTCAGCTAGATCCGTTCCTGTTATCTTCTAGACTATTTACATTTAGTGCAGTGCGTCCTGCTCACAGTGTTCAGCTAGATCCGTTCCTGTTATCTTCCTACTGACAGGCAGGCTTGTCTGGTTACAGTATATAAAGCTACCTGAAGAAAATTACTGGTGTTCTATTTGATCCTATTAGTACCACGGTCAGGCAGCTAGACTATTTACATTTAGTACAGTGCGTCCTGCTCACAGTGTTCAGCTAGATCCGTTCCTGTTATCTTCCTACTGACAGGCAGGCTTGTCTGGTTACAGTATATAAAGCTACCTGAAGAAAATTACTGGTGTTCTATCCCAGCTTAGTGCAGCTACAGGCCATTAGTATGTCTGGAAGGCCAAGAAGGAGAGGCAGACAGTCACAAGCCAATAAGAGAGGGCAAGCAGGCTCTGTGTCTAGTGCTGGTCGTGGAGACGGTGTATCCTCATCAGCACGTGGCCATGGGACACGCTGGGCCTTTTTTACGGCAGCTGGCCGTGTTGAGCCGCAACATGCGGAAGACTTGGTCGAGTGGATGACCAAGCCGTCCTCATCCTCCGCATCCTCTCTCACCCATGCCCAGGGTGCTTTGTCTGGCAAAGCAGCGGCCTCTTCCCTCAGCTCAATGTCATCAGTGACTCCTTCCCTAGCTCCACCATGTCCTCATGAGGATTCCCTCGAACTGTTTGACCACAGTGTTGGGTACATGCTCCAGGAGGATGCCCAGCGTTTGGAAGGCTCTGATGATGATACTGAGCTCGATGAAGGCAGTAACATGAGCACGGACAGAGGGGGTGCCCAAGAAGGACAGCAATCTGGCAGTCATGCTCCCCCTGCTGCAGCATACTGCCAGGTTTGCTCCAGTGATGAGGAGGGAGGGGATGATGAGGTCACTGACTCAACGTGGGTGCCTGATAGGAGAGAGGAGGAGGAGGAGGCGGCACATCACCAACGAGGCAGGATGCCCTCCAGGGGCCAGCCTAAGGGCAGCACATTGACTGCATCACACCCCAAAGCTCCACATGTGCAGGGCGCTGCAGTCTCTGCGCGTTATTCAAAAAATTCTTTGGTGTGGGCCTTTTTTGAGACGAGTGCATCAGATCGCACCGCTGCTATTTGCAACATATGTCTCAAGCGTATCTCACGTGGCCAAAACATCTCCCGCTTGGGTACCACATGCTTGACCAGACATATGTTGACCTGCCATGCAGTTCGTTGGCAAGCGTATCTAAAAGACCCACACCAAAGAACAAAGAGGATCTCTCCTTGCTCCTCATCAGCTGAGATTTCCAACCCCACTAGACCTCCAGTCCTCTCTGAGACCTGCAGTGAGAGGAATGAAGGTGTAGAATTAGGTGTGTCACAGCCAAGTACTTGTGGGCAATCTGCTTTTGGTACACCGACGTCAGATTGTACCAGGCAAATTTCCCTGCCCCAGCTGCTGCACCGCCGAAAGAAGTTTCCTCCCAGCCATCCACATGCCCAGCGGTTGAATGCTAGCTTGGCAAAATTGCTAGCACTTTAACTGCTGCCTTTTCAGTTGGTAGACTCTGCCCCCTTCCGTGAGTTTGTGGAATGTGCGGTTCCTCAGTGGCAGGTACCCAAACGCCACTTTTTCTCACGGAAGGCGATTCCGGCTCTCTACCGGCATGTGGAAGGCAATGTCCATGCCTCGCTGGACAGGGCGGTCAGCGGTAAGGTGCATATTACCGCTGACTCATGGTCCAGCAGGCATGGACAGGGACGTTACCTAAGTTTCACGGCACATTGGGTGACTCTGCTGGCAGCTGGGAAGGATGCAGGACAAGGTGCAGTAGTGTTGGAGGTTGTTCCGCCACCACGCCTCCAAAATGCTGATTGTGACACACCTCTCTCCTCCACCCCCTCCTCTTCTTCTTCCTCCATGGCCTCTTCCTCGGAACCAGCGGTGCTCTGTAGTCGTTCAAGGGGCTACGCAAGTACGCAGGCCAAAAGATGCCATGCGGTGCTTGAGCTGGTGTGCTTGGGGGACAGGAGCCACACTGGGGCAGAGGTTCTGTCAGCTCTGCAGGGGCAGGTTCAGAGGTGGTTGACGCCACGCCAACTTAAGGCAGGAATGGTGGTTTGCGACAATGGCACCAACCTCCTCTCTGCCCTCCGACAGGGACAAATGACCCATGTGCCCTGTTTGGCTCACGTCCTTAACTTGGTGGTGCAGCGGTTCTTGGGCAGGTACCCGGGCTTACAGGATGTCCTGAGGCAGGCCAGGAAAGTCTGTGTGCATTTCCACCGGTCATATAATGCCAGTGCTCGGCTGACGGACCTCCAAAAGGAGTTTAACCTGCCCAAGAACCGCCTAATCTGTGACATGCCCACCAGGTGGAACTCAACGTTGGCCATGCTGCAGCGGCTGCACACGCAGCAGAGGGCCATCAATGAGTACCTGTGCGACTATGGCACCAGGACAGGGTCAGGGGAGCTTGGTTTTTTTTCCCCACGCCAGTGGGCCATGATCAGGGATGCATGCACTGTCCTGTCACCATTCGAGGAGGCCACGAGGATGGTGAGCAGTGACAGTGCATGCATCAGTGACACTGTCCCCCTTGTCCACCTGTTGGAGCACACGCTGCGTGGAATAATGGACAGGGCACTTGAGGCAGAACAGAGGCAGGAAGAGGAGGACTTCCTTAGCTCTCAAGGCCCCCTTTATCCAGACAGTGTTCCTGCGTGCCCGCCGATCACACAGGAAGAGGACGAGGAGGAGGAGGAGGAGGAGGAAGATTGTGTCAGTATGGAGGTGGAGCCTGGCACTCAGCATCAGCAGCAGTCTTTAAGGGATCAGTCCCAAGAAACACATGGACTTGTACGTGGCTGGGAGGAGGTGGCTGCGGACGTTGTCGTCCTTAGTGACCCAGAGGACTCCGGACCGAATGCCTCAGCAAACCTACGCTGCATGGCCTCCCTGATCCTGCAAAGCCTGCGTAAGGATCCTCGTATTCGTGGTATCAAGGAGAAGGACCAATACTGGCTGGCAACCCTCCTTGATCCACGTTACAAGGGTAAGGTTGCGGACCTTATCTTGCCATCGCAGAGGGAGCAGAGGATGAAACATCTTCGGGAGGCCTTGCAGAAAGGTCTGTGCAATGCGTTCCCAGAGACTGGGAGGTTACAAACTCCTGTTTCTGGACAACGTGTTGCTGAGGCTTCGGTCAGTCAAAGAAGGAGCGGTGGAGAAGGTGGCCGTCTGACCGATGCGTTCAGACAATTTTTTGGTCCGCAGCCCCAAGGTATGATCGGTTCCAGCAACCATCGCCAGCGTCTGTTTTACATGGTGCAGGAATACCTAGGGGCAAGATCAGACTTGGACACCTTTCCCACCGAAAATCCTCTGGGTTACTGGGTCTTGAGGATGGATCACTGGCCAGAGCTTGCACAGTATGCAATTGAGCTACTGGCCTGTCCTGCATCCAGCGTTCTTTCGGAACGCACATTCAGTGCTGCTGGAGGCGTGGTAACCGATCACAGGGTGCGTCTGTCCACCGACTCGGTCGATCGGCTGACCTTCATAAAAATGAATGAGTCTTGGATCACCACCAGCTACCAAGCACCTGATGCTGATGTAACCGAATAATTTTTTTTGAAATCTCAGATCCCTTCAAAGACTGCCTATGCTGATGCTGAGTGACTATCCCTGAGTAATTATCCTCTTCCTCCTCAATCATCACGCTGATAGCTTGTAAGAACATTTTTGGTTCTGGGCGCCACCACCAGTGCCTAAGGCACAATTTTTCAGCCCCTGTTTAACAGGGGCGTGTTAATTACAATTTTTGATGTAATACTTTGCAGCAGGGCTCGTTCCTGCATTCCAACTAGAGTGTCTGTGAGGGGTTGCAGTGTTGTGGCACCAGCACCAGTGCCTAAGGCCCAATTTTTCTGCCCCTGTCTAACAGGGGCGTGTAATTACAATTTTTGATGCAATACTTTGCAGCAGGGCTCGTTCCTGCATTCCAACTAGAGTGTCTGTAAGGGGTTGCAGTGTTGTGGCACCAGCACCAGTGCCTAAGGCCTAATTTTTCAGCTCCTGTTCAACAGGGGCATGTAATTACAATTCTTGATCTAATATTTCACAGCAGGGCCCTGTGAGGGCTTACAGTGTTGTGGCCACAGCAACACCTAAGGCCCAAATTTCTGCTGAGTATATAGGGCAGGACCCTACTTTCAAACATCTAACTTACAAACGACTCCTACTTGCAAACGGAAGGAGACAACAGGAAGTAAGATGAAATCTACCCCTAGGAAGGGAAATTCTCTCCTGTAAGAGTTAATATGGGAAAACAATTTCTCCTTTCCACTGATGCTTTCCAATCCTTGTTCCACAAAAAACCCAAATTTTCAAAAAACATTTTTCATTGGGACAAAAAGTGAGGTGAAATCTTATGAAGAGGAGGAAAGACAGAAAAACAAATGTCACAGGGGTGATAACCCTTCCCTATGTTTTCCAAAAAGCTTAAAAAAGATTTTTTGGCTGGAGCTAAACGCTTTAAAAATTTACCCGTTCAAAATTACAAAGAGATTCTACTTAACAACAAACCTACAGTCCCTGTCTTGTTTGCACCGCCTGTATACTGCTGTTCAGAGTATATAGGGCCTTTCCTTATTTTAATTTGGGTGCGGGGTTCCCCTTAATATCCATACAAGACCCAAAGGGCCTGGTAATGGACTGGGGGGTACCCATGCCGTTTGTCTCACTGATTTTCATCCATATTGCCATGACCCGACATTACATTAAACCCGCAAGCAGTTTTAAATGAGATTTTTTCCTTTAAAAATGACATTTGGTGCAGGGACTGTTCTAAACACGGGAAACACGAGCCACTTTACAGGCCTACTATAGACACACCCCAGGTACGATATTTAAAGGAATATTTCACTTTTTTTTTTTTACTTTAAGCATCATTAAAATCACTGCTCCCGAAAAAACGTCAGTTTTTAAAAGTTTTTTTTGCATTGATACATGTCCCCTGGGGTAGGACCCGGGTCCCCAAAACCTTTTTAGGACAATACCATGCAAATTAGCCTTTAAAATGAGCACTTTTGATTTCGAACGTTCGAGTCCCATAGACGTCAATGGGGTTCTAACGTTCGTGCGAACTTTCGGTCCGTTCGCAGGTTCTGGTGCGAACCGAACCGGGGGGTGTTCGGCTCATCCCTACTAGTCTATAACTACAATCTCCCATGTCCTCAGCCGATGTCACATACCTGGTTGAAGGATCCTGACTTGATGAGGAAGGCCTCTCCTAAACCTCTGGCTCAGATTGGACAGGTGGTACGGGAGCACAGAGTGCCTGTTGACCTTGATTCCAGCTGAGCCCAGCAGGGGGTGTTCAAGCCAGAGCAGAAGGAAGCCAACAGTAGACCACAGTGGAATAGACTGGTTAGGAGATGACAGCTAAGTTGAAGGAACAGGCAGGTACTGGCTGGCAGCAGACAGGTGGTGAGCAGGTACTGGCTGGCAGCAGACAGGTGGTGAGCAGGTACTGGCTGGCAGCAGACAGGTGGTGAGCAGGTGCTGGCTGGCAGCAGACAGGTGGTGAGCAGGTGCTGGCTGGCAGCAGACAGGTGATGAGCAGGTACTGGCTGGCAGAAGACAGGTGGTGAGCAGGTGCTGGCTGGCAGCAGACAGGTGATGAGCAGGTACTGGCTGGCAGCAGACAGGTGGTGAGCAGGTGCTGGCTGGCAGCAGACAGGTGGTGAGCAGGTGCTGGCTGGCAGCAGACAGGTGATGAGCAGGTATTGGCTGGCAGCAGACAGGTGATGAGCAGGTACTGGCTGTCAGCAGACAGGTGATGGGCAGGTGTTGGCTGGCAGCAGACAGGTGGTGAGCAGGTGCTGGCTGGCAGCAGACAGGTGGTGAGCAGGTACTGGCTGGCAGCAGACAGGTGATGAGCAGGTACTGGCTGGCAGCAGCCAGGTGATGAGCAGGTGCTGGCTGGCAGCAGACAGGTGATGAGCAGGTACTGGCTGGCAGCAGACAGGTGGTGAGCAGGTGCTGGCTGGCAGCAGACAGGTGATGAGCAGGTACTGGCTGGCAGCAGAGAGGTGGTGAGCAGGTACTGGATGGCAGCAGACAGGTGGTGAGCAATAACCAACCAAAAGGAAGTACCATGCCCAAATGGGCCCTGACTTTTGTAACAATTCAAGTATTCACAGCCCCACCCCAAGACCCCCTGACTTGCCTACCTGCTGTGACTTTTTTTTTATATTGCCCAACAATCCTTGACTTGCAATGAATTGCAAGTCAAGGGCAAGTGGATGGGGGGTCTTCCTCTTTGAGTAAAGTTTCCAGAATATCTACCCAGTACCCAGAAGCCTTTGTAGAAACAACCCTTGTGGTCCCATCCTGCCCATCTGACCTTTTACCACTTATCTAGTAAGACCTACACCCCTTCCACACTGAACTCACATTTTAACCCTTTTCTGACCTGTAACCTCCTTAGTCATGCAGACCCTCCATTAATTTGCTCTTCTCCGGTTCTCCCTTTTTTTTTAGTTTAACCACTTAGAGACCAGCCGCCGCAGTTGCATTGTGGCAGGTTGGCTCTCCTCTCCCCTGGGCGAATCGCCGCCATGGTACATTGGTTGCTTTAAGACCACTAGGGGGCGCGTGCGCACCACCAGAGGCACGCGCGCCCGCAACGCCGGTGTGCATGCCCATGATGTCCGCCGGCCATCCACAATCGCTCCTGAGAGAGACAGAACAGGGATCTGTTAATGTAAACAGACAGATCCCCGTTCTGTCAGGGGAGGATAGACAGATCGTCTGTTCCTAGTGATTTGGAAGAGAGATCTGTCTCCTCCCCCAGTCACTACACTGCCCCCACAGTTAGAAGCACCTCCCTAGGGAACACTGTCTGCTGCCAGCCAGTACCTGCCTGCTCATCCCCTGTCTGCTGCCAGCCAGTACCTGCTCATCACCTGTCTGCTGCCAGCCAGTACCTGCTCATCACCTGTCTGCTGCCAGCAAGTACCTGCTCACCACCTGTCTGCTGCCAGCCAATACCTGCTTACCACCTGTCTGCTGCCAGCCAGTGCCTGCTCACCACCTGTCTGCTGCCAGCCAGTACCTGCTCATCACCTGTCTGCTGCCAGCCAGTACCTGCTCATCACCTGTCTGCTGCCAGCCAGTACCTGCTCATCACCTGTCTGCTGCCAGCCAGCACCTGCTCATCACCTGTCTGCTGCCAGCCAATACCTGCTTACCACCTGTCTGCTGCCAGCCAGTGCCTGCTCACCACCTGTCTGCTGCCAGCCAGTACCTGCTCATCACCTGTCTGCTGCCAGCCAATACCTGCTTAGCACCTGTCTGCTGCCAGCCAGTACCACCCCATCACCTGTCTGCTGCCAGCCAGTACCTGCTCACCACCTGTATGCTGCCAGCCAGTACCTGCTCATCACCTGTCTGCTGCCAGCCAGTACCTGCTCATCACCTGTCTGCTGCCAGCCAGTACCTGTTCATCATCTGTCTGCTGACAGCCAGTACCTGCTCATCACCTGTCTGCTGCCAGCCAGTACCTGTTCATCATCTGTCTGCTGACAGCCAGTACCTGCTCATCACCTGTCTGCTGCCAGCCAGTACCTGTTCATCATCTGTCTGCTGCCAGCCAGTATCTGCTCATCACCTGTCTGCTGCCAGCCAGTACCTGCTCATCACCTGTCTGCTGCCAGCCAGTATCTGCTCATCACCTGTCTGCTGCCAGCCAGTACCTGTTCATCATCTGTCTGCTGCCAGCCAGTACCTGTTCATCACCTGTCTGCTGCCAGCCAACACCTGCCTGTTCCAGCCTCCAACTAGCTGTCATCTCCTAACCAGTCTATTCTGCTGTGGTCTTAACCCCTTGATCTCCCCCCTAGTGTTAACCCCTTCCTTGCCAGTGACATTTATACAGTAATCAGTGGATATTTTTAGCTCTGATTGCTGTATAAATGTCACTGGTCCCAAAAAAGTGTCAAAAGTGTCCGATCTGTCTGCCACAATGTTGCAGTCCTGCTAAAAAAAATGCAGATCGCTGCCATTACTAGGAAAAAAATAAATAATAATAAATGCCATAAATCTAACCCCTATTTAGTAGACGCTATAACTTTTGCGCAAACCAATCATTATACGCTTATTGAGATTTTTTTTTTTACCAAAAATATGTAGAAGAATACATATCGGCCTAAACTGAGGAAGTAATGATTTTTTTTACATTTTTTCATTTATAGCGCAAAAAAACCCCAAAAAGATGCAGCGGTGATCAAATACCACCAAAAGAAATCTCTATTTGTGGGGAAAAAAAGGACATCAATTTTGTTTGGGTCCAACGTCGCACGACCGCGCAATTGTCAGTTAAAGCAATGCAGTGCCGAATCGCAAAAAATGTCCCGGTCATTAAGGGTGCAAATCCTTCCAGTCTGTAAGTGGTTAAAAAAAAGCTGTAAGGAATGTACTTCAGTGGGAACTAAAATAATGCCGTTGGGGCCGAAACCAAACTACTCAATAAAGATTCCCCTTTGCTTTAAAAATATCTCTATACATATTTGTTGTTTGGTCTACTTTTTTTCCGTCATATAATCCATCAGCACTGCTCAGTCTTTTTTCGTTTGTCTAATAAAGAAAGAAAAGCTCAGAGGTGATCAAATACCACCAAAAGAAAGCTCTATTTGTGTGAACAAAATGATATAAATTTCATGTGTGTACAGTGTAACCTGACCGCGCAATCAGTCATTCAAATTTTGACAGCGCTGAAAGCTGAAAATTGGCCTGGGCAGGAAGGGGGTGAGGCCTCTTGCACACACTACTCCTGTTGCATCTATTTTTTCAGGCTTTTTTTTTTTTTATGTATTTGTGCGTATATTCACGCATGTGCGTTCATGCAATTTCACACATTTTAATGCGATATGTTAATGGCCGATCACACTCAAATGTGCGCATATGCATGCATGGGGTGTAAATTACTTCCCCCTTACATCAGAGTCCACAGCATTCCCCCTTACCACAGAGTTCCCCATTACATCAGAGTCTGCAGGATTCCCCTTTACAGTGTAAGGGGGATCAGGGTTCCAAGAGTCCCTCCTTACATCAGACGGCCCCCTTACATCAGAGTCCACAGCATTCCCCCTTACATCAGAGTCCACAGCATACCCTCTTACATCAGAGTCCACATCATTCTCCTTACAGCAGAGTCCACAGCACCCCCTCTTACATCAGAGTCCACAGATTCCCCCTTACATTAGAGTCCTCAGAGTTCCCACATACATCAGATGGCTCCCTACATCAGAGTCCACAGCATTCCCCCTTACCACAGAGTTTCCCATTACATCAGAGTCTGCAGGGTTACCCTTTACAGTGTAAGGGGGATCAGGGTTCCAAGAGTCCCTCCTTACATCAGAGTACCCGCTTACATCAGAGTCCACAGCATTATCCTTACGTCACAGTCCACAGCATCCCCTCTTAAATCAGAGTCCTCAGAGTTCCCCCATACATCAGATGGCCTCCTACATCAGAGTCCACAGCATTCCCCCTTACATCAGAGTCCACAGCATTCCCCCTTACATCAGAGCCCACAGCATCCCCTCTTACATCAGAGTCCAAAGCATTCCCCTTACATCAGAGTCCACAGCATCCCCTCTTACATCAGAGTCCACAGATTCCCCCTTACATTAGAGTCCTCAGAGTTCCCCCATACATCAGACGGCCCCCTACATCAGAGTCCACAGCATTCCCCATTACCACAGAGCTCCCCATTATATCAGAGTCTGCAGGGTTCCCCATTACAGTGTAAGGGGGATCAGGGTTCCAAGAGTCCCTCCTTACATCAGAGTACCCCCTTACATCAGATTCCACAGCATTCTCCTTACATCAGGGTCCACAGCATCCCTTCTTACATCAGAGTCCACAGCAACCCCCCTTACATCAGAGTCCTCAGAGTTCCCCCATACATCAGATGGCCTCCTACATCAGAGTCTACAGCATTCCCCCGTACATCAAAGTCCACAGCATCCCCCTTACATCAGAGTCCACAGCATCCCCTCTTACATTAGAGTCCACAGATTCCCCCTTACATCAGAGTCCTCAGAGTTCCCCCATGCATCAGATGGCCCCCTACATCAGAGTCCACAGCATTCCCCTTATATCAGAGTCTCCACAGCATCCCCTCTTACATCAGAGTCCACAGATTCCCCCTTACATTAGAGTCCTCAGAGTTCCCCCATACATCAGACGGCCCCCTACATCAGAGTCCACAGCATTCCCCCTTACCACAGAGTTTCCCATTACATCAGAGTCTGCAGGGTTACCCTTTACAGTGTAAGGGGGATCAGGGTTCCAAGAGTCCCTCCTTACATCAGAGTACCCGCTTACATCAGAGTCCACAGCATTATCCTTACATCACAGTCCACAGCATCCCCTCTTAAATCAGAGACCTCAGAGTTCCCCCATACATCAGATGGCCTCCTACATCAGAGTCCACAGCATTCCCCCTTACATCAGAGTCCACAGCATTCCCCCTTACATCAGAGTCCACAGCATCCCCTCTTACATCAGAGTCCAAAGCATTCCCCTTACATCAGAGTCCACAGCATCCCCTCTTAAATCAGAGTCCACAGATTCCCCCTTACATTAGAGTCCTCAGAGTTCCCCCATACATCAGACGGCCCCCTACATCAGAGTCCACAGCATTCCCCATTACCACAGAGTTCCCCATTATATCAGAGTCTGCAGGGTTCCCCATTACAGTGTAAGGGGGATCAGGGTTCCAAGAGTCCCTCCTTACATCAGAGTACCCCCTTACATCAGATTCCACAGCATTCTCCTTACATCAGAGTCCACAGCATCCCTTCTTACATCAGAGTCCACAGCAACCCCCCTTACATCAGAGTCCTCAGAGTTCCCCCATACATCAGATGGCCTCCTACATCAGAGTCTACAGCATTCCCCCGTACATCAAAGTCCACAGCATCCCCCTTACATCAGAGTCCACAGCATCCCCTCTTACATTAGAGTCCACAGATTCCCCCTTACATCAGAGTCCTCAGAGTTCCCCCATGCATCAGATGGCCCCCTACATCAGAGTCCACAGCATTCCCCTTATATCAGAGTCTCCACAGCATCCCCTCTTACATCAGAGTCCACAGATTCCCCCTTACATTAGAGTCCTCAGAGTTCCCCCATACATCAGACGGCCCCCTACATCAGAGTCCACAGCATTCCCCATTACCACAGAGTTCCCCATTATATCAGAGTCTGCAGGGTTCCCCATTACAGTGTAAGGGGGATCAGGGTTCCAAGAGTCCCTCCTTACATCAGAGTACCCCCTTACATCAGATTCCACAGCATTCTCCTTACATCAGAGTCCACAGCATCCCTTCTTACATCAGAGTCCACAGCAACCCCCCTTACATCAGAGTCCTCAGAGTTCCCCCATACATCAGATGGCCTCCTACATCAGAGTCTACAGCATTCCCCCGTACATCAAAGTCCACAGCATCCCCCTTACATCAGAGTCCACAGCATCCCCTCTTACATTAGAGTCCACAGATTCCCCCTTACATCAGAGTCCTCAGAGTTCCCCCATACATCAGATGGCCCCCTACATCAGAGTCCACAGCATTCCCCTTATATCAGAGTCTCCACAGCATCCCCTCTTACATCAGAGTCCACAGATTCCCCCTTACATTAGAGTCCTCAGAGTTCCCCCATACATCAGACGGCCCCCTACATCAGAGTCCACAGCATTCCCCTTACATCAGAGTCCACAGCATTCCCCTTACATCAGAGTCCACAGCATCCCCTCTTACATCAGAGTCCACAGCATCCCCCTCTTACATCAGAGTCCTCAGAGTTCCCCCATACATCAGAGTCCACAGCATCCCCTCTTACATCAGAGTCCACAGATTCCCCCTTACATCAGAGTCCTCAGAGTTCCCCCATACATTAGACGGCCCCCTACAACAGAGTCCACAGCATTCCCCTTACATCAGAGTCTCCACAGCATCCCCTCTTACATCAGAGTCCACAGATTCCCCCTTACATTGGAGTCCTCAGAGTTCCCCCATATATCAGACGGCTCCCTACATCAGAGTCCACAGCATTCCCCCTTACCACAGAGTTTCCCATTACATCAGAGTCTGCAGGGTTCCCCTTTACAGTGTAAGGGGGATCAGGGTTCCAAGAGTCCCGCCTTACATCAGAGGGCCCCCTTACATCAGAGCCCACAGCATCCCCCTTACATCAGAGTCCACAGCATTCCCCCTTACATCAGAGTCCACAGCATTCCCCCTTACCACAGAGTTCCCCATTACATCAGAGTCTGCAGGGTTCCCCTTTACAGTGTAAGTGGGATCAGGGTTCCAAGAGTCCCTCCTTACATCAGACGGCCCCCTTACATCAGAGCCCACAGCATTCCCCTTGCATCATAGTCCACAGCATTCCCCCTTACATCAGAGTCCACAGCATTCCCCCTTACATCAGAGTCCACAGCATTCCCCATTACCACAGAGTTTCCCATTACATCAGAGTCTGCAGGGTTCCCCTTTACAGTGTAAGGGGGATCAGGGTTCCAAGAGTCCCGCCTTACATCAGACGGCCCCTCTTACATCAGAGTCCACAGCATTCCCCTTACATCAGAGCCCACAGCATTCCCCTTACATCAGAGTCCACAGCATTCCCCCTTACATCAGAATCCACAGCATTCCCCCTTACATCAGAGTCCACAGCATTCCCCATTACCACAGAGTTTCCCATTACATCAGAGTCTGCAGGGTTCCCCTTTACAGTGTGAGGGGGATCAGGGTTCCAAGAGTCCCTCCTTACATCAGACGGCCCCCTTACATCAGAGCCCACAGCATTCCCCCTTACATCAGAGTCCACAGCATTCCCCCTTACCACAGATTTCCCCATTACATCAGAGTCTGCAGGGTTCCCCTTTACAGTGTAAGGGGGATCAGGGTTCCAAGAGTCCCGCCTTACATCAGACGGCCCCCTTACATCAGAGCCGACAGCATTCCCCTTACATCAGAGTCCACAGCATTCCCCCTTACATCAGAGTCCACAGCATTCCCCATTACCACAGAGTTTCCCATTACATCAGAGTCTGCAGGGTTCCCCTTTACAGTGTAAGGGGGATCAGGGTTCCAAGAGTCCCGCTTTACATCAGACGGCCCCCTTACATCAGAGTCCACAGCATTCCCCTTACATCAGAGCCCACAGCATTCCCCTTACATCAGAGTCCACAGCATTCCCCCTTACATCAGAGTCCACAGCATTCCCCCTTACCACAGAGTTCCCCATTACATCAGAGTCTGCAGGGTTACCCTTTACAGTGTAAGGGGGATCAGGGTTCCAAGAGTCCCTCCTTACATCAGAGTACCCGCTTACATCAGAGTCCACAGCATTATCCTTACATCACAGTCCACAGCATCCCCTCTTAAATCAGAGTCCTCAGAGTTCCCCCATACATCAGATGGCCTCCTACATCAGAGTCCACAGCATTCCCCATTACCACAGAGTTTCCCATTACAACAGAATCTGCAGGGTTCCCCTTTACAGTGTAAGGGGGATCAGGGTTCCAAGAGTCCCTCCTTACATCAGAGTACCCCCTTACATCAGATTCCACAGCATTCTCCTTACATCATAGTCCACAGTATCCCCTCTTACATTAGAGTCCACAGATTCCCCCTTACATCAGAGTCCTCAGAGTTCCCCCATACATCAGATGGCCCCCTACATCAGAGTCCACAGCATTCCCCTTACCACCGAGATTCCCATTACATCAGAGTCTGCAGGGTTCCCCTTTACATTGTAAGGGGGACCAGGGTTCCAAGAGTCCTGCCTTACATCAGACAGCTCCCTTACATCAGAGTCCACAGCATTCCCCCTTACATCAGAGTCCACAGCATTCCCCCTTACCACAGAGTTCCCCATTACATCAGAGTCTGCAGGGTTCCCCTTTACAGTGTAAGTGGGATCAGGGTTCCAAGAGTCCCTCCTTACATCAGACGGCCCCCTTACATCAGAGCCCACAGCATTCCCCTTGCATCATAGTCCACAGCATTCCCCCTTACATCAGAGTCCACAGCATTCCCCCTTACATCAGAGTCCACAGCATTCCCCATTACCACAGAGTTTCCCATTACATCAGAGTCTGCAGGGTTCCCCTTTACAGTGTAAGGGGGATCAGGGTTCCAAGAGTCCCGCCTTACATCAGACGGCCCCCCTTACATCAGAGTCCACAGCATTCCCCTTACATCAGAGCCCACAGCATTCCCCTTACATCAGAGTCCACAGCATTCCCCCTTACATCAGAATCCACAGCATTCCCCCTTACATCAGAGTCCACAGCATTCCCCATTACCACAGAGTTTCCCATTACATCAGAGTCTGCAGGGTTCCCCTTTACAGTGTGAGGGGGATCAGGGTTCCAAGAGTCCCTCCTTACATCAGACGGCCCCCTTACATCAGAGCCCACAGCATTCCCCTTACATCAGAGTCCACAGCATTCCCCCTTACATCAGAGTCCACAGCATTCCCCCTTACCACAGATTTCCCCATTACATCAGAGTCTGCAGGGTTCCCCTTTACAGTGTAAGGGGGATCAGGGTTCCAAGAGTCCCGCCTTACATCAGACGGCCCCCTTACATCAGAGCCGACAGCATTCCCCTTACATCAGAGTCCACAGCATTCCCCCTTACATCAGAGTCCACAGCATTCCCCATTACCACAGAGTTTCCCATTACATCAGAGTCTGCAGGGTTCCCCTTTACAGTGTAAGGGGGATCAGGGTTCCAAGAGTCCTGCTTTACATCAGACAGCCCCCTTACATCAGAGTCCACAGCATTCCCCTTACATCAGAGCCCACAGCATTCCCCTTACATCAGAGTCCACAGCATTCCCCCTTACATCAGAGTCCACAGCATTCCCCCTTACCACAGAGTTCCCCATTACATCAGAGTCTGCAGGGTTACCCTTTACAGTGTAAGGGGGATCAGGGTTCCAAGAGTCCCTCCTTACATCAGAGTACCCGCTTACATCAGAGTCCACAGCATTATCCTTACATCACAGTCCACAGCATCCCCTCTTAAATCAGAGTCCTCAGAGTTCCCCCATACATCAGATGGCCTCCTACATCAGAGTCCATAGCATTCCCCCTTACATCAGAGTCCACAGCATTCCCCCTTACATCAGAGTCCACAGCATCCCCTCTTACATCAGAGTCCAAAGCATTCCCCTTACATCAGAGTCCACAGCATTCCCCCTTACATCAGAGTCCACAGCATTCCCCCTTACCACAGAGTTCCCCATTACATCAGAGTCTGCAGGGTTACCCTTTACAGTGTAAGGGGGATCAGGGTTCCAAGAGTCCCTCCTTACATCAGAGTACCCGCTTACATCAGAGTCCACAGCATTATCCTTACGTCACAGTCCACAGCATCCCCTCCTAAATCAGAGTCCTCAGAGTTCCCCCATACATCAGATGGCCTCCTACATCAGAGTCCACAGCATTCCCCATTACCACAGAGTTTCCCATTACAACAGAATCTGCAGGGTTCCCCTTTACAGTGTAAGGGGGATCAGGGTTCCAAGAGTCCCTCCTTACATCAGAGTACCCCCTTACATCAGATTCCACAGCATTCTCCTTACATCATAGTCCACAGCATCCCCCTTACATCAGAGTCCTCAGAGTTCCCCCATACATCAGATGGCCCCCTACATCAGAGTCCACAGCATTCCCCTTACCACCGAGATTCCCATTACATCAGAGTCTGCAGGGTTCCCCTTTACATTGTAAGGGGGACCAGGGTTCCAAGAGTCCTGCCTTACATCAGACAGCTCCCTTACATCAGAGTCCACAGCATTCCCCTTACATCAGAGTCCACAGCATTCCCCTTACATCAGAGTCCACAGCATCCCCTCTTACATCAGAGTCCACAGCATCCCCCTCTTACATCAGAGTCCTCAGAGTTCCCCCATACATCAGAGTCCACAGCATCCCCTCTTACATCAGAGTCCACAGATTCCCCCTTACATCAGAGTCCTCAGAGTTCCCCCATACATTAGACGGCCCCCTTCATCAGAGTCCACAGCATTCCCCTTACATCAGAGTCTCCACAGCATCCCCTCTTACATCAGAGTCCACAGATTCCCCCTTACATTAGAGTCCTCAGAGTTCCCCCATATATCAGACGGCTCCCTACATCAGAGTCCACAGCATTCCCCCTTACCACAGAGTTTCCCATTACATCAGCGTCTGCAGGGTTCCCCTTTACAGTGTAAGGGGGATCAGGGTTCCAAGAGTCCCGCCTTACATCAGACGGCCCCCTTACATCAGAGTCCACAGCATTCCCCTTACATCAGAGCCCACAGCATTCCCCTTACATCAGAGTCCACAGCATTCCCCTTACATCAGAGTCCACAGCATTCCCCCTTACATCAGAGTCCACAGCATTCCCCCTTACCACAGAGTTCCCCATTACATCAGAGTCTGCAGGGTTACCCTTAACAGTGTAAGGTGATCAGGGTGCCAAGAGTCCCTCCTTACATCAGAGTACCCCCTTACATCAGAGTCCACAGCATTCTCCTTACATTAGAGTCCACAGCATCCCCTCTTAAATTAGAGTCCTCAGAACTCCCCCATACATCAGATGGCCTCCTACATCAGAGTCCACAGCATTCCCCCTTACATCAGAGTCCACAGCATTCCCCGTTACATCAGAGTCCACAGCATCCCCTCTTACATCAGAGTCCACAGCATCCCCTCTTACATCAGAGTCCACAGCATTCCCCTTACATCAGAGTCCACAGCATCCCCTCTTACATCAGAGTCCACAGATTCCCCCTTACATTAGAGTCCTCAGAGTTCCCCCATACATCAGACGGCCCCCTACATCAGAGTCCACAGCATTCCCCATTACCACAGAGTTCCCCATTACATCAGAGTCTGCAGGGTTCCCCTTTACAGTGTAAGGGGGATCAGGGTTCCAAGAGTCCCTCCTTACATCAGAGTACTCCCTTACATCAGAGTCCACAGCATTCTCTTTACATCAGAGTCCACAGCATCCCCTCTTACATCAGAGTCCACAGCATCCCCCCTTACATCAGAGTCCTCAGAGTTCCCCCATACATCAGATGGCCTCCTACATCAGTGTCTACAGCATTCCCCCTTACATCAGAGTCCACAGCATTCCCCCTTACATCAGAGTCCACAGCATCCCCCCTTTCATCAGAGTCCACATCATCCCCCCCTTACATCAGAGTCCTCAGAGTTCCCCCATATATCAGATGGCCTCCTACATCAGTGTCTACAGCATTCCCCCTTACATCAGAGTCCACAGCATTCCCCTTACATTAGAGTCCACAGCATCCCCTCTTACATCAGAGTCCACAGATTCCCCCTTACATCAGAGTCCTCAGAGTGCCCCCATACATCAGAAGGGCCCCCTACATCAGAGTCCACAGCATTCCTCTTACATTAGAATCTCCACAGCATCCCCTCTTACATCAGAGTCCACAGATCCCCCCTTATATTAGAGTCCTCAGAGTACCCCCATACATCAGACGGCCCCCTACATCAGAGTCCACAGCATTCCCCCTTACCACAGAGTTTCCCATTACATCAGAGTCTGCAGGGTTCCCCTTTACAGTGTAAGGGGGATCAGGGTTCCAAGAGTCCCGCCTTACATCAGGCGGCCCCCTTACATCAGAGTCCACAGCATTCCTCTTACATCAGAGTCCACAGACTTCCCCTTACATCAGAGTCCACAACATCCCCTCTTACATCAGAGTCCACAGATTCCCCCTTACATCAGAGTCCCCCCATACATCAGACAGCCACCTACATCAGAGTCCACAGCATTCCCCCTTACCACAGAGTTCCCCATTACATCAGAGTATGCAGGGTTCCCCTTTAAAGTGTAAGGGGGATTAGGGTTCCAAGAGTCCCTCCTTACATCAGAGTGCCCCCTTACATCAGAGTCCACAGCATTCCCCTTACATCAGAGTCCACAGCATTCCCATTACATCAGAGTTCACAGCATTCCCCTTACATCAGAGTCCACAGCATCCCCCTTATATCAGAGTCCACAGCATCCCCCTTACATCAGAGTCCCCCATACATCAGAATCCACAGCATTCCCCCTTACCACAGAGTTCCCCATTACATCAGAGTCTGCAGGGTTTCCCTTTACAGTGTAAGGGGAAACAGGGTTCCAAGAGTTCCTCCTTACATCAGACTGCCCCCTTACATCAGAGTCCACAGCATTCCCCCTTACATCAGAGTCCACAGCATTCCCCCTTACATCAGAGTCCACAGCATTCCCCCTTACCACAGAAAAACACAGGGGATAACGGCACTGTCACATGGTATGTATGATAGTAGAAAGTCCATCAATTCAGTCCTTGTTATGGAGTTCTTAGTATGAATGGAGAGGGGCTGAGTGAGACTAAATGGGGAGGGGGAGGAAAAAAGACCTGTATACAGATTGCAAAACTCCATGAACCGGGGCAAGCCTTCAGAGGGAAGTTGAGAGCAGACTCCAGGATATGCAAAAAGAAGAGAACAGGCACCTCCGGGTTAGAACTAATAGCATTTAATGAATTACAGGTGCAATTATCCACTTGCAGCAAAGTTATGGAAGTCCAGCACATGTCCTATCCACACTGATGTGGCGTCTGTCCGGTGCTTTAGCATTACTGCAGCTTTTCATACCCAGGAGAAGGGAATCATCTCCAGCAGGATTTTTGGGAGGCTGAAGAGCTGTGACCGAGGCTTGCTTGAAGCTGTGCGTCGGTGTTGGAACTCAGCATCGGGCGCAGTGACATCATTGATGGTCGCGACGACGTTTCAGAGGATGCACTCTGGCTATCAAGACAGGCGCGCTCCTTTCTCAAGCTTACGGAACATAGGATGTTAACAGCCTTATATGTACATTGGTTGGCTGCCATCTAGTGGATAGAGTGGAGATCTTACACTTACATCTTATAGAATAGCAGCACAGTTGATGTGAGAAGAAGCGAAAAGGGGGGGGGGGGGGGGGGGGGGGCGGCAACATATAAATATACAAATTATTCAGAGAGGATTAAAAAATGACATAATCAATAAAACATATATAGGAGGAGCATTTAAGAGATATTACAATACATTAATTAATTCTGGTGCCACTATTGCATGAAATAAATAAATACTAAGAAATAGTAGTATATATACATCTGATTATGAAATTAGATTACTATATTAATTAGAAGTGGGCAAGTTGATAAGAATATATACAAAATTTAAAATAAATAAAGATATAAATAATAAAAATAAATATAAAAATAAATAATAAAATGAAAATGAAAAATAAAAAACGTGATAAAAAGACTATTGTATTGGGATGAATTAAACAGATTAAATTATATATCACTATTGAGAGCCAGATATGGGCCGATGTTTAGAATGCCAGAGACATATATGTTTATATACATACGCATACGCATCTACATGTATACACATATATGAATACATTTACAGTGTCTGCCAAGATTGTGCTCCCAATTAATAAGATTATTTGATTGCATCAACTAGTATCTTCCTCAACATGTAGGGGGATGATGAGCTTTTTGGGAAAATAGAGACCCTGCTTTGGTGTTTAACACAAAAATGAAAGGAGAAAAAGGGGAGAAAAAAGGAATCATAAACTGTATTGCATATATCTGGAGGATACATATGTATATCAAACATTATAAAGTGTAAATGAAAATGAATATTATAGCCCGCTTACAAAAAAAGTATATGAATTTACTTACTATTGGGTCGGAACGCCCCCCCACCCCAAAGATTTTATTTTTATGATAACCATCATGATAAAAGTAATGCCTAAGAAAAAGGAACAAAATTCAAAATATTATTATAGTATAGTGGACACCTCTAATGCCTCGTTTAAGCCCCCAGGTGACAGGGTGTCGAGAGAATAGATCCAATACGTTTCCTGTTCACAGAGCTTATAGAACCTCTCAGCCTCAGAGAGATTTTTTGGCATCTGTTCCACTACCCATACCTTTAGGCCATCAGTGGATCCTTTGTGATATTTGGAGAAGTGAGGAGGAACGCTGTGTTTGTCTTTGCCTTCCTCGTCCTTTCTCCGATGCTGGCCAAACCTCTGTCGAGGTGGACGGATGGTGCAGCCTACATAAGTTGGTGACAGGGGCAACAGAGGCAAAATACAATGTAATCAGATGAGCAATTACAGAATTCACTGATGTAGGTTTTTCCTTTTGTGGTAAATTGTTTCTGACCATGCTGTACAAAACTGCAGGTTTTGCATAAGGGTTTTTTACATTGGAACATACCATACAACGGAAGTAGACATATGTGGGGTAAAGACTTGGTGGGGCGAGGTTTTAGCTTACTGGGAGCAATTTTGCTTTTTATGTTGGGTGCTTTTCTATACGTGACCTTGGGTATATTGGGCAATAAGGTTTTTAGATGCAAATCCTCCAACAGCATAAGCCAATGTTTCTTTAAAATTGATTCCATTTTTTGTGTTCATAGTGGAATCTAGTAGTAAAATGAACTGATTGGTCGAAAACCCCTTTGTCTCTCTGAATGGGTGTATCTCGTGCATAGTGTGTGAATCAAAGATTCTGGGTAGCCTTTTTCTTTCAGTTTATTGCTAAGTAAGTAACTTTGTTCTATGAAATCTGAAATGTTTGTGCAGTTGCGCCTAAAGCGGCAGAATTATCCTCTAGGAATATTGTTTTTCCACTTTTGATAGTGGCAGCTCTTATGCCCCGTACACACGGTCGGATTTTCCGACGGAAAATGTGTGATAGGACCTTGTTGTCGGAAATTCCGACCGTGTGTAGGATCCATCACACATTTTCCATCGGATTTTCCGACACACAAAGTTTGAGAGCAAGCTATAAAATTTTCCGACAACAAAATCCGTTGTCGGAAATTCCGATCGTGTGTACACAAATCCGACGGACAAAGTGCCACGCATGCTCAGAATAAATAATGAGATGAAAGCTATTGGCCACTGCCCCGTTTATAGTCCCGTCGTACGTGTTTTACATCACCGCGTTTACAACGTTCAGATTTTCCGACAACTTTGTGTGACCGTGTGTATGCAAGCCAAGTTTGAGCCAACATCCGTCGGAAAAAATCCTAGGATTTTGTTGTCGGAATGTCCGAACAAAGTCCGACCGTGTGTACGGGGCATTATAGTGTAGCAGTGAGTTGCCAGCTGTTGGTTTAATCATCATCAACATGGTACAATTCTAAATCGAGAAAGGCCAATTTGTCTGCATCTGTAACATGAGTGAAACTTAAACCGTGTGGATTATCATTATAATAATTAACGAAATCCTGAATGTCTTTGGTAGATCCATTCCAGATGATGACGATATCATCTATATATCTGCCGTAATAGATGAGATGTTTAGAATAAGGATTATTGTGCCATATATATTTATGCTCCCATAGGCCCATCGAGAGATTGGCATATGAGGGAGAAAAAAAAGTTTAACCCTGCGCTTACCCAACACAACAGCAGCTCACACAACAAATAAGGATTTTGTCTAAAGTTATAAGTGCACAAACAAGTGTAGCACTAGAGATTTTACAAGCTTATGATATAACGTATATATAAGAATATGGAAAGAAAAGTCTATGTCAGTCCACAGTGTGCAAAAATACAGTCTCTGGTGCTCTTCAGATGTCCCTTCAAATACAGAAGACTGTTGTTAATCCAAAGGGTATATAAAATTCCTTTATCACCACGTGGATAACACATGCAGAAAATGAGGTGTGATGGACCCTCCACACGGAAAGAGTGAAGGCTTACCAGAGGAATTGAACTCATAGGAACATACGTTCAATGAGTCAATCTAGCTTGTATCACCAACAGGCAATAAAAGGAAGGACCTCCCAATTGGATGGCAGCAGAACTCCAAACGTATCCAAAGCCGTGAGGGAACTCTCTTTTATAGTGGATGGCAAACCTTCCAATGGATCATCTCAGAAGAATAGCCCATATGAAATAAAAAGGGGCCACATAGCATAACACCATTTGTAAAACGAATTTATTAAAACAAGTAAACAACTTACATTTCTGTAGTAAAAAAAGCGCTTCAAGTAAAATTATGGCAGGCAGTGGAGTTTCGTCTTACAAGACTTCATCTGGGGTACTCACCCACTGCTGCCATACCCCTTAATATAGATGCCATGGCCCCCTTGATGAGAATCCAGCTCGTATCTACAATTAACATGCACTTCCGGGTTTGGCCAAAATGGCGGACCCTCGTGCGTTCCAAGCCTCACTATGGTGTGTCTGTGTGCGTTTCAATGTCGTGCCGAATTTTATCCCAGTATTCTCATAAATATAATGTGATCGTAAATATAAACCACTTCCTCGAGAAAAAATCTGCCAGTAAGCTTGAACTAGTGGGGTTACTATATGCTCAAAATCTCTGGTAATGTAATTTATATCCAAAGATGGGGAGAGCGAGTGACTGGACATGCGTCACCTCGTCTAGTGAGGCAGGCGCACGTTGCTTCCCCTCTCGTGGAGCGCTAAAGGTAAACAGAGGCTAGGGACAATGCGCAGTGACGTCAACTACGCTCTATACTGACGACACGGCAAGGCAATCTTAATTTCTAAGTCGAGGAAGTGGATCTTATTTTCGCTAGCTTCATATGTTAAGGAGATACCTCTATCATTTGTATTAAGACACTCGAAAAATTGTTTCAATGATTCTGGAGTGCCACTCCATAGGAGGAGGATGTCGTCTATATATCTAGCCCACAGAACCAGTGAAGTGGTTCCATGGGTATAGACGACATCCTCCTCCCATTTGGCCATGAAGAGGTTCGCAAGGCTCGGAGCGAATTTTGCTCCCATGGCAACTCCACGTTGTTGTAGATAGTAACGTTGATCGAACCAGAAGTAGTTGTGTTTGGTTGCGAATTCAAGCAGTTCTATCAAAAAATCGCATTGAAAGATGCCAGAGATTGTTCCCGGTAAAGGAAATGTCTGACAGCTTCTATGCCTCTCTCATGCGGTATGCACGTGTATAACGAGGCCACATCCGCTGTGGCCATGATATACCCTTCCTGCAATTGAATCCCTTCCAGAAGTTTAATCGTGGAACTAGTATCTTTCAAAAAAGAGGGTGTTTTTGTTACAATAGGCTGCAAATAAAAATCAATATATTTGCCTATTCTTGAGGTAATGGAATTAATACCACTCACGATGGGCCTACCTGGGGGGCATACCGGATTTTTGTGGATTTTAGGCAAATAATATATAGTGGGGATTCTTGGCGCAGAGGGTATCAGGAATGCTTTTTCTTTTTTGTTTAAGATCTTCGAATCATAACCTTTAGTTATAAGTGTCTGTAATTGTTTTTTATAAATGCTAGTGGGATTACTGGGGAGTTCCATATAAGTATCAGGTTCTCTCAGTATCCGATACATCTCCTCATCATACTGGCTCCTATCTAGTACAACTATTCCTCCTCCCTTGTCTGCTGGGCGGACCACTAAATTTTTTCGTGCACACAAGGATTGTAATCCTTCTTTCGACAATGGTGAATGTCGAATGTGCTTTTCTGGCAATCTTGCAAGATCATCAAGAACGAGATCCCTAAAGATTTTTACTGCAGGAGTGATAGGGACAGGGGGGATGAATAGAGAAGGATTAAATAGTCCCGAGTGTACAGTTCCTGAAGTAGCTGCCGGGTAATCTGTCCGTGTTGGATTAGAAATCAAGTACCTTTGGATATTAATTTTGCATATATACTTGTGGACGTCGATGAACGTATGAAATGTATTTAATTTCTTAGGGGGGGCGTATTTGAGACCTTTATCAAGCACTGATATTGCGGCGTGGGTAAGTGTTTGAGTACTCAAATTAAATACCCCTTGCCCCACTAAACTCTTTTTCTCTTTTCTTCTCTGTAGTCTCCTCCCCCCTCGACACCCTCTCTTAGGTCTGGACCGCGTTTTCTGGCGTGTCGGTCCTTGTGAAAACCCTGGTTTTGATAGGTCATAGGGTTTTGAACGTACGGAGGATCAACATAACTGTCTCTCCTATTATTAGAGGTATATGTATCTCTAAGGGGTGAGTATCTGTTATATGTGCGGATTGGGGAGGAGGGGTAGCGATAATATGGACTTTCATCACGATATGGATCAGAGCATGTCTCATGTCTTGCAAATGGAGGACGTTGGGGTTGGTTATCATAGTCCCAGTAGGGACGTGTGGCGGAATGATGTGTATTCCCCATAGGGTTACCCCTATTGCCACGTTTCCCTCTATGGTTGCCCCTCCCCCTTGGGAAATTCTTGGGGGTCTGTGGCTTGAAATGACGCACTCTTGGTTGAGACTTGTGTGATTCTTCATTATGTCTCTCTGTGCCCCTAAATGTCTGACCTCTGGTGGCAGTAGGTTGGGGGGCTAGAGATGTTGAAGTTATGGGGGCATTTGGTGGCACAGTCGCTTCGATGTTGCCAGACGAAACTTCCATAGATGGAGCAACTGAGAAAAGTTTCTGCCAACCAAAAACTGTGTTGTTCCTATAATCCCTAACATCTCTAGAGTATTTTTTCTGTTTTTTATATTTCTGATCCCTGTCCTCCTTTTCAAGATGGCTCTGAAGATTGGAGGACAGAGAATTATATTCTTGGGTATTCTTATGTGCTAGTAATTTATCTTTTAATTCTTTGATTTCCCTATCTAGAGAAACAAGTCTGTTCTTTTTCTTAGAAATAAGTACATTAAAAAAATTAATACCGGCATCATTAAAATATTTAAACCAAGAATCTAGCCAACGGAGGCTTCTTGGTACCATCTGTTCTGAGATATATTGCTGTAAAAATACTAGGTCCCACTGAAGATGAAGTTCAGTGGTCATAATATTTTTTAGTCTCAGAAATAGTCCTCCCACCTCCGTATCACTCCCAGTTATAATAAACACTCCCTCAGTGTTAACCTTATGGGAAGCTCGATAGTCAAAAATGTCCATCATAGCAGATGAAAACGCGGCAAAAAATAGGGCAGCAGCAGTGTTTGTTCCGAACCAGTATATAAACAGAGAAGAAAAAAGTTTAACCCTGCGCTTACCCAACACAACAGCAGCTCACACAACAAATAAGGATTTTGTCTAAAGTTATAAGTGCACAAACAAGTGTAGCGCTAGAGATTTTACAAGCTTATGATATAACGTATATATAAGAATATGGAAAGAAAAGTCTATGTCAGTCCACAGTGTGCAAAAATACAGTCTCTGGTGCTCTTCAGATGTCCCTTCAAATACAGAAGACTGTTGTTAATCCAAAGGGTATATAAAATTCCTTAATCACCACGTGGATAACACACGCAGAAAATTAGGTGTGATGGACCCTCCACACGGAAAGAGTGAAGGCTTACCAGAGGAATTGAACTCATAGGAACATACGTTCAATGAGTCAATCTAGCTTGTATCACCAACAGGCAAAAAAAGGAAGGACCTCCCAATTGGATGGCAGCATAACTCCAAACGTATCCAGAGCCGTGAGGGAACTCTCTTTTATAGTGGATGGCAAACCTTCCAATGGATCATCTCAGAAGAATAGCCCATATGAAATAAAAAGGGGCCACATAGCATAATACCGTTTGTAAAACGAATTTATTAAAACAAGTAAACAACTTACATTTCTGTAGTAAAAAAAGCGCTTCAAGTAAAATTATGGCAGGCAGCGGAGTCTCCCGACGCGTTTCGTCTTACAAGACTTCATCTGGGGTACTCACCCACTGCTGCCATACCCCTTAATATAGATGCCATGGCCCCCTTGATGAGAATCCAGCTCGTATCTACAATTAACATGCACTTCCAGGTTTGGCCAAAATGGCGGACCCGCGTGCGTTCCAAGCCTCACTATGGTGTGTCTGTGTGCATTCCAATGTCGTGCCGAATTTTATCCCAGTATTCTCATAAATATAATGTGATCGTAAATATAAACCACTTCCTCAAGAAAAAATCTGCCAGTAAGCTTGAACTAGTGGGGTTACTATATGCTCAAAATCTCTGGTAATGTAATTTATATCCAAAGATGGGGAGAGCGAGTGACCGGACATGCGTTACCTCGTCTAGTGAGGCAGGCGCACGTTGCTTCCCCTCTCGTGGAGCGCTAAAGGTAAACAGAGGCTAGGGACAATGCGCAGTGACGTCAACTACGCTCTATACTGACGACACGGCAAGGCGATCGACTATGCGCAGTAACGTCAGCTAGGATCTGCTCAACCAAAGGATAGATGTAGAATTTAAATAAAATAGATGAATGTATATAATTAAGATGAAATATTAAGTGGTGTATCGATGTCAATTGTCACTAAGTTGTGATATCGTAAAGGTGTAATGGAAGACAAAGAAATGGAGGGAAGAGAAATAAATAGAGATGAATGGAATAGAGTACTGTGATAGTGAAGCCTAAGTGTTATTAAGAAAAATGAAAAAATAGGGGATATGAAAAAAGGAAGAAAGAAAGAGAAGAGGGAAGATAAAAATAACAAAAAATGGAATAAAATTAAATGAAAAAAATAAATAGAAAATATACAGATTAAAAATAAAAAAATAAAAATATACTAAAATTAAATAAAAATAAATATAAAAAATAATGAAAAAAATAAAAAATAATAAATAAAATAAAAATAAAATAAAATAAAAATAAACATAAAAATAAAAATAAAGATAAATGCAACAATAAAATGTGGAAAAATAGAAATAGAAACACAAATAAAGATGAAAATAAAAATAGGCAAATAAAATAAATATAAAATAGAAAATAGATGAAAATAAAATTAAATCAAAATAAAATAAAAATGAATATAAATATGGAAATAAGAATAAAGATGAGGATAAAAATGAATGTATGAGAGAGAAGAGAAAAATGAGAATAAAATTATAATGTGAAGAGATGTGAAATGATAATTTAAGAAGATGATGATAGACACCACCTTAGGGTGTATATATCTTCCAATAAAGACCAAAGCCCCCCCCCCCCAGAAAAGCAGGATCCAATTTGCTACAGCAGGGGAAAAAATTCCTTCCTGATCCCAATTTTACTCACTGAAGTTTTTGTCAGGACTGTCCGACCTGGAATGCACTCGTTGGTTCTGGCTCGAAGGACCAAAATATTAGGATTCTTCTTCTCCTGTGATCAGTCGAACTCCAGATGTATTGAAAAGCAGACAATTTATTTCAGATGTGTCACACAAAAGGACGATGCTTACAAGTCAAAAGATGCAGTAAGAATCACACAAAGGGATGTACAGTCCCCCCTCCTAATACCTACAATAATATAGCTATAATGCTTCTATTGGCTTAGGAAATGCTGATAGCATGCCTGGTACAAAATGGTATGTACTTTATTGGCTAATTAGCGTTTCCTGTACAGTCTGTTCTACCATACATAGCAAAGCTTGTTAGACAAAGACAAAAAGAAGTTAATTCAGACCTGTGCATAGAAGCCATCTTAAAAATCAGTCTCAGGGTTTTTCTTTTTTATTAGTCACACAATAAACATTTAAAATGTTTCTAACATTCCCTCCTCTTGTGTGACTATTTTATCTCAACACATTTCAGTGATAGTCCCTGTGTTATACACTTTCGGACTGTATGTCATTAAGTTGAGCTTCAATGTCCACATAGGTCTCCTCTGAGGTAGGAAGGGCTTGATACATCGTTCTTGAGACTGCAATTTCAATCAGTTTTAGTGAAAGTCCTCGAATACAGGGAATGCAGCAGCATCCGCAAGTGACCAAAATGGCCAAAGCCACAGCAATTGAGATAAAACATGATGTTTGTGAATGGATCATTAATACTTGAGTTTTCCGCTAATTCATTCGATAGAGCAGTCAGTCCTTCTCAGACCCTGATATTTTAGCAGAAATAGATAAAACATGAACCCCCTTTATGCTCTGGTCCCAAGTGAAATCCACAGGGTCCAAAAACAGAACATTTTTTTTTCTTTTTACCCAAACACATATTCTGATTCAGAAATTAGCCTTTTAACTTTATAAATGTACCCAAATATAAACAGCATTGCATCATTAACACTTTACAGTTGAAATTCTGGGAATTCTAAAAGTAACATATCCAACAAATATTTACTTTGAGACTATTATTCGAACTTTCTTTCCCACCGAAAATCCTAATATTTTCACAGATGCACAAATTAACCTCTGTGTGCTCAAAAGTTCATGCTGCTTTACTAACATATTTATCACCATCTCCCTTTTTCTTCTGCTACATCTTTCTTCTGCTACATCTGTCAGGCAATCTGCATTTTCTTGTTTCTGAGAAACAGCTCCTTGACCATTATTTTGGGCTATAAAAGCATCAAGTCTGTTGTATTCTCTTTTCTCTCCTCTCTCTGGGCTTCAGTGCTACTGCACACTTCTCTTAGCAAAGCCCATTCAAATCCTTGTTTCCTTATGGAAGTAATGTTAGCACTCAGTCACATACTGTCTCTGCCATGCACTGGCCACATTTAAAATAATCAAAACATTCTCAGCCTTTTCTTTTCTCACATTCATCAAGCCACTTGATAATTCTACAACATTCTGTTCACTTTCTTTATAGTGCAATTCACTTTCATGTTTTCTATCTATTGCTTTAAGGCCATTATTAACCTTCTGATAATTTCTCTCTTCTGGCATGTACTTCCTTGTCCAACTACTGTTTCTTAAAGTGGAGTTCCACCCAAAAAAAAAAATAAATCATTAATGTGCATGAAATAATACAAAGATAAACATTTGGAGAAAAATTTTTTTTTACTTACCTTTTTTTGCCTGTTGGTATGTGGTCCCTTGAAATCTTCCTTCTTCATCATCTCGGCTCCTTACGTCACTTCCCTCGGCGCCTCCGCTCGCTACTGCTTCTGGGAGATGTGTGTCATCATTTCCCAGGAGACAGTGGGCAGCGCCGAGGGCTAGGTTTCCATAACAATGGGGTGGGCATTTCCGACGCCCGTTGTTATGGCAACCTGTATACTTTACAGCGCCGCTACGGCGCATTACTGCGCATGTGCGAGAACGGGGCGGTGCATGCTGGCCGCTCAGCTGCACCGTATCCCGGAAATAAATACTTGTGGGCTTCACATGCCCACAAGCAAAATGACAATGGCCAGCAATCAATAATATAAGCTTCTTTTGGGTATTAAACGCGTCATCGGGGGACGAATTGCGGCAAAAACGTGAGTATTACATGGCAATGTATTAACTTCAGAAATGTTTTTTTTTTTTTAATTGTTAAATGTCGTTGGAACTCCGCTTTAACTTGCATAATTCCTTTAATATTCTGGCATGCTAAAATAAAGCCACCTGGTCTTATCAGCGTATGGAACCTTTTCCCTTTTTCTTACGCTTCAATACCTACAATATAACCCTTCTGTATTGTCATAGCTGTTCAAGAGTCAACTTTTTTACAGACACAATCTCTCACACAGGAATTTGAAAAGGAGGAGCACTTCACTCCCTCCTTACAGGAGATTCACACGAGGGGAGGAGTGAGGAAACTGCAAAGAGAGCAGGCTTTAGTCTCCCCAAAATGATTTCTTGCACTTATTTTTTTTCTCCACTTAGCCATACTTAGCTATTTTTCTGCTTCTTAAATACTTGTTAAACATTTAGATAACACTTGCGTCTGTTCTAACTCTCTTTTGCTAGACCCATCAGTGATATGACTATTGGATCTGCTATTTAACTATTGGGTCACCTTTACCTGAAGCTGCAACTGTTTGGTTCCTATGAGTCCCACCGAGGGTTGTCCCCGAGCAGGCGGCCCAGATGTAGCACATTCTCCCAGACAATGTTGTCCAGTGGTACCTGAGACAGTGCAGTAATCCAAGACGCCGGCTCCAGTCCAATTCTTATGAGCCATATAGTGCAATGCCACTATCAGGAAACCCGCTCGTCTGTATGCTGTTCCGACGGACCAAAAACGACGCATGCTCTGAAGAAAGTACGAGGTGGAAGCTATTGGCTGCTGGCTATTGCACTTCCTTTTTCTAGTCCCGTCGTACGTGTTGCACGTCACCGCGTTCTGGGCGGTTGGACTTTGGTGAGACCGTGTGTTGGCAAGACCGCTTGAGTGGAATTCCGTCGGAGTTCCGTCTGAGAAACCTTCGGAGTTTATTCCGATGGCAAAACTGGTCGTGTGTATGCAGCATTAGAAAGAATTAAGAATAATTTAAATTATCTTACCTCTCAAACACCAGGAGGACTAGATCATGTTGGTTCGAAACCAGATAGTGGATCCAGGTCTCAGGCCCCTGCCCTTATTTCACCACTAACGTTGAGTGGGGGGACTTTTAATTCTCAGTGAGCTTTGAAGTCCGATACTCACCAAAGTTTTTGTTGGGACTGTTCGACCCGGAATGCACTCGTTGGTTCCGGCTCGAATGTTAGGATTATTCTTCTCCTGTCTGCTTTTCAATACATCTGAAGTTTGACTGATCTTCAGATGTATTGAAAAGCAGACAATTTATTACAGATGTGTCACACAAAAGGATGATGCTTACAAGTGAAAAGATGCAGTAAGAATCACACAAAGGGATGTACAACCCCCCTCCTAATACCTACAATAATATAGCTATAACACTTCTATTGGCTGAAGAAACACTGATAGCATGTCTGGTACAAAATGGTACGTACTTTATTGGCTAATTAGCATTTCCTGTGCAGTCTGTTCTACCATATATGGCAAAGCTTGTTAGACAAAGACAAAAGGAAGGTAATTCAAACATGTGCTTAGACGCCATCTTAAAAATCAGTCTCAGGGTTTTTCTTTTTTAATTAGTCACACAATAAACATTTAAAACTTTTCTAACACTTTACCTATAAATGTTAGTACCCAGTAATATTATGTATATTTAGGAAAGAATCCAGGCCTTTCCTAAAGCAATCTACTGAGCTGGCCAGAACCACCTCTGGAGGGAGTCTATTCTACATTTTCACAGCTCTTACTGTGAAGAAACCTTTCCATATTTGGAGATGAAATCTCTTTTCCTCTAGACGTAAAGGGTGCCCCATTGACCTCAGTGTTGACCGTAAAGTGAACAACTCAATACCAAGTTCACTATATGGACCCCTTTTATATTTGTACATGGTGATCATATCCCCCCTTAATCTCCTCTTCTCAAGAGTGAATAAATTCAGTTCCTCTAATCTTTCCTCATAGCTGAGCTCCTCCATGCCTCTTATCAGTTTGGTTGCCCTTCTCTGCACTTTCTCCAGTTCCCCGATATCTTTTTTGAGAACTGGTGCCCAAAACTAAACTGCATATTCCAGATGACATCTTACTAATGATTTGTACAGGGGAAAAATTATATCTCTCTCTCTGGAGTCCATACCTCTCTTAATACAAGAAAGGACTTTGCTCGCTTTGGAAACCGCAGCTTGGCATTGCATGCTATTATTGAGCTTATGATCTACCAAAACCCCCAGATCCTTCTCCACCATTGATTGCCCCAGTTGTGCTCCCCCTAGTATGTATGATGCATGCATATTCTTAGCGATCTGTTCTTTTGTGATCCGTTAGCATGCTTCACTTTGTCAGACAGCTTCTATTTATGTGGTTTCTTGATTCAACAGGTCTGGCAGTAATCAGGCCTGGGTGTGGCAAGTGAAATTTAACTCAGCTTTCCAAAAAATTGTGGTTAATCACAGTTCATTCATGATTCAGCATGGGAGGGGGTAATTACATTTTTACATAGGGCCAGGCAGGTTTGAACAGCTTTTTTCCCTTAATAAATGAAATAATAATTTAAAAACTGCATCTTGGATTTACTCTGGTTATCTTGGTGTAATATTAAAATTTGCTTTATCTTAATCATTTAAGTGTGAGAAATATGCAAAAAAATAAAAAAAAATCAGGAAGGGGGAAAATACTTTTTCACAGCACTGTATACAGCGACTGGCATCTTATGGAAACTTGAGGAAAACCCATGGTGCATTATGGAAGGACTGAGGATGCCATCACTGATCCACATCTGTATATGCTAGCTCTGTGATGTCATAAGGTCATATTTATCCAGAAGATTCCAATGGTTTAACCACTTGCTGACCAGCCGCCATCATTATACTGGTTGGCACGGTTGCGTGAATCACCGTAGGCATACTTCGGCCACTTTAGGAGCAATAGGGGGTGCCAGCGGTGTGATGTCGGAGCCGATTCGCGAGGCATGTTAACAAACAGATCCTCATTCCCCGTGTATGTTAACAAACAGATCCCCGTTTTGACAGGGGAGTAGAGAGAGCGATCTACTGTTCCTAGTGATCAGGAACAGCGATCTCTCTCCTCCTCCTTCAGTCAGTCCACTTCCCCCACAGTTAGAAACACCTCCCTAGGTAACACTTAACCCCTTGATCGCACCATAGTGTTAACTCCTTCCCTACCAGTGAGCTTTATACAGTAATCAGTGGCTATTTTTAGCTCTTATCGCTGTATAAATGTCAATGGTCCCAAAAAAGTGTCAAAAGTGTCTGATCTGTCTGTCGCAATGTCGCAGTCCTGCTAAAAATCGCAGATCGCCACCATTACTAGTAAAAAAATAAATAAATAATAAAAATGCCATAAATCTATGCCCTATTTTGTAGACACTATAACTTTTGCGCAAACCAATCAGTATACGCTTATTGCGAATTTTTTTTTACCAAAAATATGTAGAATACAAATTGGCCTAAACTGATGAAGAAATAAAAACTGCAGAGGTTTTGGAACAGGACCGGCCAAATTACTGTATGATGGGCATATTCCCATACAAATAGCGTTTGGGCCAGCAGTTGCTGGAAAAGTAGAAGCATTTGACGTTTGATACACTGACAGTTGTGTGCCTCAAGGCTACCAGGGGCTGAACAGAATTCCATACTGATTGGGACAAACACCGACTTGGTGAGGAGGCTGTTGTCATCTGTACTGGGAGAAGGTGGCTCCATTCCCAAAAAGATTCACCCTAAGTTGCTTCAGGCCCGCCATTGTGTAGCCAAGGAACAGAGCGCACTTGCTGAGTGGGTAGGACATCTGTGTAAGCTATAAACAAGGGAGAGAGTGCTGCAGCCCAGAGAAGTTGCTTGCCTGACCAGAGAAGTTGCTTGCCTGAAGGCTACAATCAAGTTGATCTAGGACCAACCCGGGCCCTTCGTTGTGTTAGAGACAAATGAACAGGCCCAAGCTGCTGGGATGGAGATGGTCCCTGAGCTTGTCCCTACTAAGGATCTGTCCTGAACTGGGAAGAAGTTGCCCATTAGTCTTCCAAATGTCACAGATCATCCAATTACCTTAGGAGCACGTATGCTGGTGGGACGAGTGAGTGTAGCCACCCCTGTGCTTCCTGAAGAGGCTGCTAGGGAGGAAGATTGTCAGAGGATGCGGAAAGAAGTCCAGCATTGTACTGAAGCTTTACCCCCCCGCATGGCAGTGAAGAATGAAGTTACAGCTGGCTAGGTGGGAGAAGATTTTCTTGAAGGATGTTTTCAATGTGGGATGTGCCAAGAGTGCTCAGCATCAAATTTGGCTGCAGGAAGACAAGCCCTTTCGAGAGCGAGCCCGGAGAATACCTCTCAGTGAACTTGAAGACCTTCGGGAACAGTTGGTCGAGTTGAAGAGGTCCGGGGTCATTCAAGAGTCCAGAAGCCCATACGCCTCTCCTATTGTGGTGGTGCAGAAGAAGAATGGGTCATTGCGCATGTGCATTGGCTACTGGACTTTGAATCGACGTACTGTTCCTGACCAGTACACGAGCCCTCGTATTGAAGATGCCCTGCAGTGTCTTATCGGAGCTAAATGGTTCAGTGTACTCGACTTGAAGAGTGGGTACTACCAGATCCCCATACACCTGGAAGACAGAGGGAAGACCGTGTGCCCCTTGAGATTCTATGAGTTTAGACGGATGCCTCAAAGATTGTCGTGGAGCCCCAGCAACCTTCCAGCATTTGATGGAAAGAACAGTAGGAGACATGAATCTAATAAAAGTACTCATGTACCTAGACGATATCATTGTGTTCGGGAAGACTTTAGAAAAGCAAAAACTTTAGAAGCCCGGTCTTTGCATGGCTCCATGAGGAGAGGTTGAAGCTGTCGTGGAAGTGCCAGTTCTACAGAACTTCTGTTACATACTTGGGTCATGTCATCTCAGCTAGAGGGGAAGCCACGGACCCGAAGAAGTTGGAGGCTGTCACCACATGGCCTAGGCCAAGGTCTGTAACTGAATTGAGATCCTTCCTGGGATTCTGCTCTTACTATTGTAGCTTTGTGGCTAACTTTGACAGGATTGCTCAGCCTCTTAATGAACTGCTGCAGGTGGCCACGGGAGAAGGAGAGGATGAGCCTAAGTCTGGTTGTCGCAGGAAGGGAGAATCGGTGCAAGATCCCAGTGTGAAGAAGCGTTCACTCATATGAAGAAGAGTCTCACTGGCACTCCGGTATTGGCCTATGCTGACCCTACCAAGCCCTATAAACTTCATGTAGATGCCAGTAGAGATGGGCTGGGGGGAATTCTCTAGTCTCTCAGACCAGTGGATTATGTGAGTCGCAGTCTCACCCCATCAGAGAAAAATTATCCTGTTCACAAACTGAAGTTTCTGACTCTGAAATGGGCCGTGGTGGACAAGTGCAAAGATTACCTATATGGAGCAGTGTTTGTGGTGAAGACGGATAATAATCCTTAGACCTATCTCCTAACTTCTGCCAAATTAGATGCAACAGGACATAAGTGGCTGGCTGCCCTTGCAGGATTCCAATTCAGCCTAAAGTACCGGTCTGGGGCAAGGAAAAAAAAGATGCGGATGCCCTATCTCGTAGACCTTATCAGCGAGTGAAGGAGCCAGAAGATTGGGCCTATGTGACTGCAGAAGGTGTACAGGCCTTGTGTCAAAGCATAGCCCAGCGGTTGAAATTAAGTGTTGGAGCTGAGTCCATAGGAGTTCATCCCTCTGGAGTACCCAAATGTTATTGTGGGCTGAAACAAGTATGAGGTGAGGGCCTTCCTCGGTTGTCCAAAAGAGAATTGAGAAAGGACCAAGATCAGGATCTGCAGTGCCATCTGGCTATCCAAGCCCTGAGCAAGCAGGATCCACACTTCTTAATGCTGCAGAGCTCGGTGACTCAAGCGAAGATTCTACATCGGGAGTGGAATAGATTGCAATTGAGAGATGGAGTATTGTATAGGCGAGGTCCTTCTGAGAATATGGAGTTAAAATGGCAGCTATTCCTTCCTGAGAAACACTGTGCAACAATCTTGATAGCTTTGCATGATGACCATGGACATTTAGGTACAGAGAGAGCTTTTCGTTTAGTGAGGGATAGGTTCTACTGGCCCAACATGAGAGGAGAGGTAGAGAGTTATTGTAATTCCTCTTTTGCATGTATCCAGCGCAAGACATTACCAGTTCGGGCTTCTCCTATGGGACACTTGCAGAGCCAGAAGCCTCTGGAGTGGGTTTGCATTGACTTCCTATGCCTGGAACCCGATACAGGTAGAAGTAATGTCCTGGTGGTGACCGACCATTTCACCCATTATGCGCAAGCCTATCCCAATAAAATTAGGCGACCGCAGTGGTCAAAGTTCTTGTTGAGAAGTTTTTTGTGCATTATGGACTGCCGATTCAAATCCACTCTGACCAAGATTTTGAGATCAGGTTAGTCCACCAGCTGTGTATCTTGTTAAGTATTAAGAAGTTTCTGGCCACGCCTTATCACCCGCAAGGGGATCCTCAACCCAAGAGATTTAACAGAACTTTGTTGAATATGCTGGGGACTCTGCCCACTGAGAAGAAACAGCATTGGGGAAATCACATTGCAGCTGTGGTCCATGCTTACAACAGTACTGTAAGTGATGCCACTGGCTATTCCCCCTACCGACTCATGTTTGGAAGAAAAGCTCACCTTCTTATTGATCTAGCTTTTGGAACCTCTGTCGACAACACTTCCTTGACTTCTCATAGGGGTTATGTCGAAATGCTACGGAAGAATCTGCATCAAGCATATGAAAAAGCCATGGAACATACTTCGACCAGAAAACTAAGGAACAAAAAGCATTTTGATTTAGGCTGGGTTCACACTATTGCGACTCGCAATAGCAGGAGATTGTGAATTGGTCTCTATGGAGCCGGTTCACATATCTCCTATATGGCTCCAGTGCAAATTTGCACAGGAGTCCTGTGCGTCTTTTAGTCTCTTTCAGGTCCAAATTCAGCCCAAAATTTGGGCTGAAATCGGACCTGAAACAGTGGACCGGGACACACAGGACCTCTGCTGGGAGCCGCATCAGTATTAGGTGTGAACCGAGCCTTAAAAGTGAGAGTGCAGGATTTGCAGCCCTTAGATCGAGTGTTGAAGAATTTGGGGGTACCAGGAAAGCATAAGCTGGCTGACCATTGACCTTATGTCATCTGTAAACAGCTTCCTGGGTTGCCAGTCTATCAGATCGGGCTTGAGGGAAAACAAGGGCCCTTGAAGATGTGGCATCAAAATCACTTGCTTCCATTGTCTGATGCTGTCAGGGTGCCTCAAGTGCCCCCTTCGCCTCCTCCAAAATCAACCCCACCCAGGACCCGTTCATGTCGACGAGCTTTGCCACTGTAATACAGGAAGAAGATAGTGAGGATGAGGAAACAGTGCCTTACTGGCTGTGGCCTACAGAAGCAGAAACTGATGCAAGGCCCAATGGAGTGGCTAGAGGAAGAGAGCGGACTGGAGCAATAAGAAATTTACATAGTCCAGAGGTTAAGATCTTACCACCATTTCGGGAAATCGACCAGATCAAGGTTGAAAGTATCAGCCCAACTTCTGAGAAAGAAACAGGAGATTAAATCAACTTCATCGATGAGGCTTTAATACTGCCTGAGCCAGATTGCCCTTCAGAGACTGAAAGTAGGGAATGTCAAATGCCTATCCCTAAGGTCACTGAGGAGATTGATCTCCATCTTTTACAGCCTGGCCCTGAATCTGCAGCTACAGACTTTCCTCTGGAATCACACAGCCCCGACCAAACCAGGAGGCCAGCAGGAAACTCTTCCCCAATACCTGAAGAGCATCCGACTGAGGCGAAATATACATCTTCCAAAGAGACTCACATATAATACTCTGGGAGAGAGCTCTGATGAACTGATTTCTACCAATCAAAGGCAAGTTCCTAGGCTTAATCCCCCTACTGTGAATTGGGTAGGGGGCGACTCTGCTCTGACCTCTGACACCAATGGGTGGGACACTGCAATCGCCCTGGCCTGTCAGAAAACTGATTTTGAATTGATTGAAAGTGTATATAAATGGTTCCAGCAAAATCCAGATGTGTGTCAATATTTGCTGAGATTAGATTGTGGTTAATGTTAATATAGACTTGTTAACAACCCTTTTCTTTTCATTAATGTTTGAATAGTTTAATTTCTCTGCCTCTTTGGGGGCCAAAGAATTCAAGTGGGGGGGGGAATGTAGCCAGGAGCTGGCTATTGTGCCTGCAATTCAGAGACAGCGTGCAGTGCTTGGACTTCATGTGTTATTTTTCTAAACAAAAAGACAGAATTTAGAGCAGAGTAAAGCATCATGGGACGTGTAGTTCAGAATGCTGGGGTATCAATTTCAGCAGGACTGGTTTGAACTACAATTACCAGATTGCTTAAGAAAAAAGTACAGACTGCTGGGAGATGATATAAAAAGGTGGGTTGCGGCTTGGATTGCTCTCTTGGGACGCCGGCTTGAATCTGCCAGCAGGAGCTCTGTATCAGTTTGAGCTGTGGACGAGTCGTGGTCTGCATAGGGAAAGGAGCCACACCGCTGCATTCAGAGGGACATCTGCAGACAGCATCACCTCCTATCCACAGCGGACAGGAGACTGTTCTTGATCCTCCAGCGATACCTGCATTTCAGATCCAGGTAGGCAGTGTGACAGAGGTCAGACGCCATTCCCCAGAACCAGGACCCAGAGGGAGTTCCTGAAAGACTCCCCATCATCACCTGCATCGATACCTGCACCTTCTGTAACACTGGTGAGCGGGCACCTGCCCATTTAGTTCTATAAGACACTACATATAGACATCATTTTTTCTGCCCAGTTTTCTAATACTTGTAGTGCCACTGGAAGCAAGTTAATTCACTCCAATTGACACTGTATGCAGACAATTGTTCTTTGCTCACATTTCTATCATCTGTAAGCTTATTGGATACAATAATATTAAAGCAACATACAGGGTGATTACAGATTATTAAATCCCACAGGAAGAGTCTGCCATTACAGCAAGGGTAAACACATACAAGTTAAATTTCGCTTTACTCTGCCCTTGAGGATTATTCTGTTCATCACCTTTTAAGTGCTATAGCTGAAGATTTGCCGGATTCCATGGAGTAATGATTAAACCTTTTGTTGTCCTATCCTTATTTGCTCAAGTGACTTATGCCGCGTACACACGAGCGGACTTTACGGCAGACTTTGCCCGGCGGACTTTTCGACGGACTTTATGACGGACTTTCTGAATGAACGGACTTGCCTACACACAATCCACCAAAGTCCGTCGAATTCGTACATGATGATGTACGATCGGACTGAAACGAGGAAGTTCATAGCCAGTAGCCAATAGCTGCCCTAGCGTGGCTTTTTGTCCGTCGAACTAGCATACAGACGAGCGGACTTTTCGACCGGACTCGAGTTCCATGGAAAGATTTAAAACATGTTTCAAATCTAAGTCCGTCCAACTTTTGAGAAAACAAAGTCCGCGGGAGCCCACACACGATCGAATTGTCCGACGAAATCCCGTCCCCCAGGCAAAGTCTGCCGTAAAGTCCGCTTGTGTGTACGCGGCATTAGGCTGTCTTAGCATAAGAGATTTACTCTCACTTCTCTGGAACTCTGTTTAAAGCGACAGCCAACTTAAACACAACAGTTTGCATTGTGCCTGGTTAGTTGTTTGATGTTGACCTGTGGGCTGAGGAGACAGAAAGGAGTGGACTGACAAAGGATACACAGGGGTTGATTTACTAAAGGCAAAAAGACTGTGCACTTTGGAAAGTGCAGTTGCACACTGCAAGAGCAGTTGCTCCAGAGCTTAGTACATGAGCAGAAGCTCTGTTGACTTTCATCAACCAATCATGTGCAAGCAAAAATGCTGTTTTTTATTTTCCTTGTATGTGATTGGGTATTCTTTGCAAAGTGAAGCTCTACCTCATTTACTAAGCTCTGGAGCAGATGCACTTGCAGAGTGCAATTGCACTTTCCAAGGTGCACAGTCTATTGGGCTTTAGTAAATCAACCCCACAGTGTCAGTCCTCTACCTTTCTGCCACCTGTTCACATAGGTTTCTGTGACTAAAATAAAGTTTTATTGTATTTGGGTCATATTGTGTTCTGTGCAATTCACCTCACTCAAAACTGCATTTCCTATTAAATGCCATATTGTTCAGATAACGTATTTCTATGACTTACAGTGTTATGGTATGCGCTTTTATGTGTCCCTTTTTATTAGTGTCAGCAGGGGCGTAACTACCACCATAGCGACCCATGCGGGCGCTATGTGGCCCGCAGCCGAGTGGGGCCCAGTGAGGATAAGAGCACTGCCGGCACAGTCTCCCAACCAGGGGAAGAGAGAGGAAAGGAAGAGGCGAGCTGTCCGTATCAGCAGAGAGCTGAATTGCCCGATATAAGAGCTTTCATTAGAACTTCCAGTGTTCCCGGGGCTCACGTCACATAGCTCCACCTGTTGGCACTGTGCCTTTGATAGACAGAACGCCGATCCAATGCGGGACATGTGATGTCATCAAAGGCGTCGGGCCATGAGGTGGGGCTATGTGACGATGAGCCCCGGGAAGACAGAAAATTCAAATGAAAGCTATTACAGCGGGCAATCTCTGCTGATCCGGGTGGTTTGCCTCTTCCTCTGCATAGGTGGGGCTGTATGGGGCACAGGCAGACCAGGCTGTATTGGACACAGGTCACGCTGTATTGGGCACAGGTCACGCTTTATTGGGCACAGGTCACGCTGCACTGGGCACAGGTCATGCTGCATTGGGCACAGGTCACGCTGCATTGGGCACAGGTCATGCTGCATTGACACTAGGGAAGCTATGGGGGGGGGCTGTTTGCAGGGGGGCCCCATACAACATTTTGCTATGGGGCCCTGCTATTTCTAGTTACGCCCCTGAGTGTCAGTTGGTAGAAATGACCAAACCCAGGGTGTCAGAGATGTCACAGGACAGAGGACTTGCAGAGTCGGGTCAACCAATGGGGTACAGAGTCTATCAGCGGCTCTCATGAGGGTAGCGCTACATACATGCACAGTTTTTTATAATATGTAGGCTATGTTTTATGGCCTAACATAGCTGGTAGGCAAGCTGTGCATTTTACAAATCTAAGGCTGCATTCACACCTGAGCGTTTTCAGATCGTAAAACGCCTGAAAAATGCACAACAAGCAAAATCCCATTCATTTAAATGGCCCCTGAGCATTTTGTAGCCTGAAGCAAAACACCTTAAGCTCAAGAAAGTACATGAGCTTCTTTTTGGACAGATTACAGGTGTTTTTATGCTTTTTTACATTGGTAACCGCTTGACCTGTGCAAAATCACAGCAAAAACGTGCGACTTTCTGCCTGAAAACGAAACGCTCAGGTGTGAATGCAGCCAAAAGGAGTTACTTGCAGGGGATTGTAAAATGTACGTTTTGTGTAATCAGACTTGAAAGGAATAGTACAAAAACTATTTATTGATGGTAATTAGACTTGAGGGGGTATTCATGGGAAATGGTGGTTTGTTTACCTGGTAAACACTAACGTGAGGTTATTGCCAGTAAGACCTAGCAGAACCCCCCTCTAGTGTCAAAATAATACTTTAGGGGGACGATTTGAGCTGGGAGTTTTTTTTCAGTCTTTGATTCTTACTTTTTCCATCAAGAGATGAGGGCACGGGTCTAGATATATTCTAGGACAAATGGGACTCTGAAAGCTACTGTTCATTGTCATATTTACTCTGTTGGATTTTGTCCTCTGTTGCAAGGTTTTTCACAAGAACTTTGTTCTTCTGTGTTGGGTGTTAATGAATGCATTCTTTGGAAGAACCACTGCAGAAAATTACTCACAATATAGTAATAGTTAATAATAAACCTTCATTCCACTAATACATCACTACACTTTCCCACTATAATAAAACACTGGCTAGACACACAGTTAACCCTTTGATCGCACCTGATGTTAAAGTGGTTGTAAACCTTCAGGTTTTTTAAAATAATGTAGCAAGGTCTTTTACCTCTTTTGGTCTAATGAGGACCTCCATGGCCAAAGATAGCTGACATCCTTCAATATGTGGTGGGTTGTGAGGCATAGTGGGTGCAAAGATGGTGAAAGTAATTGGGCGCCAGACACTTCTTGGATGTAAAAGAGTTTTTTTTCATTTCTTTGACAGTCCTTTTTATATATTTTTGGTGGAAAGAGGGTTAGGGCCAGGACGCCCTTAGATAGTTGCAAACTCAATTGGCAGACTCCGGGACTTCAATAGGAGGACAGCCGTACAAGGAAAGGCCCCAGCAAGGCACGACATCTGCATGTGCGGGATTGCTGTCTCCTATGGTAACAGTCTTTAACAGTTCCTAACTCAAACGGAACAGTCCTTTCAATTTTACTGCAACTTCTGCTTGTAGTTCTTCTTCAGCCTGACACACAAGGTTGCTCTGCAAGCGTCACCTCCGCTGGTTGGGTCCCTAAATTGATCACCGCCTGAAGTTTCCTGATTTTCCACTGTGCCCTTTCAGTGACAATATGACTCCGTTACTTTCTTCAGTTACTCTCTGTGGTCTCTGGTAAAGGCGATTGGTCCCTTCATGGTGACAGCTTCCCTTCTACCTCCGACCACTGACAGGTTCTCTGGCCAGCAGAACCGTCACTTCTAGTTAGACTGCAAGCCGCAACCCCAACCCTGCGCTACTCTTTCACTTCTGGATAGGCTCTCACACGGCCTAGCAGCCAGATGCCCCTGGGATAGGGGCAATCTCTGGCCTAGCAGCCCGGGGCGTAGGACACACGTCCACCCAGACAGCCGTCCAGGTGGCACAGAACACAGATCACCTGACTTCACCCGAATATATAGACTCTCCCAGCAGGCCAAGGAATTAAAGTAAACTCCTGCCCATTGGCTGGGACACCCACATACCCATAACCTGACCTTAGCTTGCCCTTCTCGTATCTAGTACCACCAAGTACCACCCGGCCACCTAGTGATAGAAGAGAAAAGTGCAACAAGGCCAAGCGTAGGGAGAAATCAATAGATCCCTATCAATCGACCAAGATAACTATTCCTGGCAAGTAAATCCATGAGGAGCTCCCTGACCAAACTCCAGGACGCTACATCCTTTTTAAAAATAACAAACATGTTATACCTACCTGCTCTGTGCAATAAATTTGCACAGAGCAAAAAAGTGTCAAAAGTGTCAGTGTCCGATTTTGTGCCACAATATTGCAGTCCGACCATAAGTAACCGATCACCGATATTACAAGTAAAAAATAAATAAATATGTAACATTTCCATAAACATATCCCATAGTTTGTAGACGCTATGGGGTTGATTTACTAATGGCCAATAGACTGTGCACCTTGGAAAGTGCAGTTGCACTCTGCAAGTGCAGTTGCTCCAGAGCTTAGTAAATGAGGTAAAGTTTCACTTTGCAAAGAATACTCAATCACATGCAAGGAAAATAAAAAAAACAAAATTTTTGCTTGCACATGATTGGTTGATGAAAGTCAGCAGAGCTTCTGCTCATTTACTAAACTCTGGAGCAACTGCTCTTGCCGTGTGCAACTGCACTTTTCAAACTGCACAGTCTTTTTATCTTTAGTAAATCAACCCCTATAACTTTTGCACACACCAATTAAATTTTCCCTTTTGAGATTTGTTTTTTTTTTAACTAAAAATATGTAGCAGAATACATATTGGCCTAAACTGATGAAGAAATTGGATTTTTTTTTAAAGAAATTTTATTGCATCTGTTTTATAGCAGAAAGTACATTTTTTTTTTTCAAAATGTATAGCGCAAAAAATGCAGTGGTGATATCACCAAAAGAAAGCTCTATTTGTGGGAAAAAAGGACAACTTTTATTTGGGTACAGCGTCTCACAACCGCGCAATTATCAGTTAAAGCAACGTAGTGCCATATCGCAAAAAAATGGCCTGGTCATGAAGGGGGGTACGTTTTACAGAGCTGAAGTGAAGTAAATTCAGAAAAATATATGTGACATTGGTTAAGGAAACCCCTGTTATGGTGGCGGTTTCCATTGAACTTGAGTGATAAGTAAATACATGCATGACTAGGGTAGCCAGATACCTTATTGCCCCACCAATACATGTAAAACGTATACTCTACCATTAATGACGCTGACACTTGAATGGATGTAAATGGCCTTTACGGCCTTTATTAACAAAAAACAATAAAACAGTAACTTTTTATTTCAAATATTTAAAATTGAATTTACATATTCAAAATATTCAAAGAGATTTTAAACTCTAACTCCCAGTAAGTTTTGTTTTTTTCTGGTCCCTGACGACCCTTAACTTTTAAACATGTAGCCCCTATTGTTAGCATCTGCCCCCAGCTGCTAACTTGCCTCGAGGACACACTAACTGACCACAGACCACCACTTATTACCCGTTGGTCCAAAAAACTGGCACTAGACCAACCGGACTACTCCATCCTGGGATGTGTCCCAACGTTTTCAAAACCTCCTTTTCATATATATCTATATATTCATAGACATATATATACTCCCGTCGTCAAGGAACTAACGCCATACTCTCTGATAAGAACCATTTTTTTGACCACATCCCTAAGGGCGGGAGGGAGGGAACATTCTTCCTAGCTATCTCTCCCACGACTGATCATCCCACACCCCCCAGCTACTTCCTAAAGTTACACACTCCTCCCCTATAAACTAATCCCCCAATCCCAACAGGGCACTGAATTCCCTAAACCACTCCTCATTATTAACCCACTAAGTTACTTTCACCCTGTTATGGCTGCACTGCGCTTCCACTTCATTACAGCTCCGTACATGTCTTTAGCATTAGCGTCATCTCAGGAACTTACAGAAAACAAGCATAAATAAAAACAAAAAAAACAAAAAAAAAACAACCCTTATCCTGATTGCTTTGTATTTTGTTTTTATTTATGCTTGTTTTCTGTATGGCCATTTCATTAACAATCCATAGCCCCGTGTCTAGCACATGCCCATAATAATCCTTGCCTAACAGAAGCATCCTATTGCGCCTTTGAAATACAGCATTGGTCTGCTGAACTTTGCAGTCTGTCCCCTTCCCCTCCCCTCTCTCCCCTCTCTCTATATGAATCTTGCAGAGGACGACCGAATCCCCTGCCTGACAAAGAAGTACGCATGCTCCGAACACGAGCGCCTTAAGCCATGCCCACTGTTCTCCAGCGTCTGACGTGTCCTGCTGACATGCCCAGCTGACGTGCCTGCCTGTGATACCTTCAGCCTCGGAGCTACGGACACCACTGCAGCGGACGGGGACTGTTCCATCACTGCTGCCCAGCCAGGAAACCGAAGGAATACCCAGTACAGCTGAGGAAGAACAAAACCTTTTACCCAAATGCCTGACTAACACTGCCAGAATGTGAGTGTATTTTAAGCATATTAAAGCTTCCTTTTTAACTTATTTATTACACTTAGAGTGGTGCTGCTCTCTCTTCCCTCTTCTCAGGTAATGCAAAGGCATAGCTTTAAGTGGAACTATACCCACCTTGGCTCCAGAGATGTGACTTCCTGGAGTTCCCTGCTGGCCGCTGACGTTTTCATGCAGCTGGCTTTGGGGTTTTGAACACCGGCCTCTTTCATTGGCTGGGCAGGAATGACAGCAGCTTCAGCATTGCTGAATTTCTACAATGTACACTGTTCTAAAAAGAAGGTTCTTGGGAGGATCATAGAGTTATAGGTTCACCAGAAACAAGGTACAAGGCAGGATTGTCCAAGGAATTGCCCAGGGAGCTGTCCAGCATCTCAGGTGGCTCAGCAAATAGAGATTGTGCCAGACACGTCAAAGGTTGCAGGTTCACAGCATGTGGCCTGAGGGGGGTGCATGCTTCCTCACCCCCTTTTCCTGGCCAACCAGGTTGCAGTCTCAGATAAGGGACTGGTGTAGATTTTGTGAGAGAGCCATGCTTTTTTTTTTTTTTTTTGCATGGAGTTCCCCCTTAAAATTCATACCAGAGCTTAAGGGCCTGGTATATTCCACAGGGGGGATAAAATAAAATAAATGTGGTATGCTTAAATATACAGTGGGGCAAAACAGTATTTAGTCAGCCACCAATTGTGCAAGTTCTCCCACTTAAAAAGATGAGAGAGGCCTGTAATTGTCATCATAGGTATACCTCAACTATGAGAGACAAAATGTGGAAACAAATCCAGACAATCACATTGTCTGATTTTTGAAAGAATTTATTTGCAAATTATGGTGGAAAATAAGTATTTGGTCAATATCAAAAGATCATCTCAATACTTTGTTATATATCCTTTGTTGGCAATGACAGAGGTCAAACGTTTTCTGTAAGTCTTCACAAGGTTGTCACACACTGTTGCTGGTATGTTGGCCCATTTCTCCATGCAGATCTCCTCTAGAGCAGTGATGTTTTGGGGCTGTCGCTGGGCAACACGGACTTTCAACTCCCTCCAAAGGTTTTCTATGGGGTTGAGATCTGGGGACTGGCTAGGCCACTCCAGGACCTTGAAATGCTTCTTACGAAGCCACTCCTTCGTTGCCTGGGCGGTGTGTTTGGGATCATTGTCATGCTGAAAGACCCAGCCAAGTTTTATCTTCAACGCCCTTGATGATGGGAGGAGGTTTGCACTCAAAATCTCACGATACATGGCCCCATTTATTCTTTCATGTACACGGATCAGTCGTCCTGTTCCCTTTGCAGAGAAACAGCCCCAAAGCATGATGTTTCCACCCTCATGCTTCACAGTAGGTATGGTGTTCTTTGGTTGCAACTCAGCATTCTCTCTCCTCCAAACACAACGAGTTGTGTTTCTACCAAACAGTTCTACTTGGTTTCATCTAACGATATGACATTCTCCCAATCCTCTTCTGGATCATCCAATGCTCTCTAGCAAACCTCAGACGGGCCTGGACATGTACTGGCTTAAGCAGGGGGACACGTCTGGCACTGCAGGATCTGAGTCCCTGGCAGCATAGTGTGTTACTGATGGTAGCCTCTGTTATGTTGGTCCCAGCTCTCTGCAGGTCATTCATTAGGTCCCCCCGTGTGGTTCTGTGATTTTTGCTCACCGTTCTTGTGATCATTTTGACCCCACAGGGTGAGATCTTGAGTGGAGCCCCACATCGAGGGAGATTATCAGTGGTCTAGTTTGTCTTCCATTTTCTAATTATTGCTCCCACAGTTGATTTCTTCACACCAATCTGCTTGCAGATTCAGTCTTCCCAGCCTGGTACAGGTCTACAATTTTGTTTCTGGTGTCCTTCGACAGCTCTTTGGTCTTCACCAAAGTGGAGTTTGGAGTGTGACTGTTTGAGGTTGTGGACAGGTGTCTTTTATACTGATAACAAGTTCAAACAGGTGCCATTAATACAGGTAATGAGTGGAGGACAGAGGAACCTCTTAAAGAAGAAGATACAGGTCTGTGAGAGCCAGAAATCTTGCTTGTTTGTAGGTGACCAAATACTTATTTTCCACCATAATTTGCAAATAAATTCTTTCAAAAATCAGACAATGTGATTGTCTGGATTTGTTTCCACATTTTTCTCTCATAGTTGAGGTATACCTATGATGACAATTACAGGCCTCTCTCATCTTTTTAAGTGGGAGAACTTGCACAATTGGTGGCTGACTAAATACTTTTTTGCCCCACTGTATATATATCAAATACACTGCCACTAACTGAATAACCTGCCTGCTTAATATAACTCAAGCTATCTCTCTGTCCACGCCAACAACACTACACATGGCCGCATTGTAAGCAGCCTTACATAGTGTGGAGCATGGACTTAGTCCCCCTGAGCCATGATTGGCCAAATGCACCCTGCCTTTGGTCAATTATGGCTCTCCCAGCAGAGCACTCTGTGATTGGCCAAAGCATGCAGGTCAGGTGCATGCTTTGGCCAATCATCATACAGCAATGCACTGCGATATAGCAGTGCATTTTGGGGAGTTCCGCAAATTTCCTGCGAACGCCCCATAACGTTCGCTGTTCTGCGAACGGGCGAACACCCGATGTTCGAGTTGAACTTATGTCGGGACCATCCCTAGTCATGAGGTATAGTCATGAGGTATGGCAGGGGCAGACTGAGGTGAGCAAGGAGGAGGAGGGACAGATCTGTGCCCCTTTTGTGTGGCTTTTAGGTGCTCTTACCAACAAATTGGTGGCTGACTAAATACTTTTTTGCCCCACTGTAAGTAGAATGTACCTTCTATCTATCTCTGCCTTTGTTTCAATTCTCAAATGCAAGCTTTATTCTGCTATTCCTAGACTTCCTGTTCTAGGGTGGCTACATTTGTTCTCCATGCCGGTGTTCTGCCGAAAACTCTAACTCGCCAAAATCTCTCAAACCACGTCACTTCCGGTGACTCTCCAGCATCAATAATTGGAGATTTTTCGAGAAGTTTTTTCACAGAACACCGGCAGCGTATACAGTATTAGTTGGATGTTTTAACAGAACAGCGGGTAAGGAGGAAAAAAGTTGTTGCTGCCTTAGAGGTGGCCATGTTCTTAGTTAGTATCGGGCGGACTAACAATGTCCACTCATTATCCGATGTACCGTATATGCTGCTGGTGTTCTGTAAAAGCAGGCAACTCGTCGAAATCTCCAAGTATTGCTACAGGAGAGTCACCGGAAGTGACGTGGTTGGAGATTTTGGCGAGTTGGAGTTTTCGGCAGAACACCGGCCCTTGTGTATGTAATTGTAGCCATCCTTTCCTGCTCACGACCAATATGTATTACACATCTACTTGCAGGCACATTCAGCCAAAATGATGGCACTGCTAATGGTAATGGTGAGGTGCATCAGTGGAGAATGGGGGAAAAGTACCCGGACGAAGCCTGAAAATAATGGTAAGAGACTTTAAAAATAAATAAACAAAAGGAGGGCCATGGTATACTTCATATTTTAGAATGACTGATGTAAAAATTTGAGTTTATTGTCACTTTAAGCTGTATGTGGTGTAATGGAACAGTACAATTCTCACAGACAGAGTTACCATATGCTGGTATCACATCATTTGCAAGTGTGATTTCTTATTATTAGTATAATTTTTACTTTTATATTATTCATTGGCTTACACACAGTATTACAATCTACTCTATAGAAGAAGAATTTCTGATTGAAGTGACAAATATTCTCATGTAATATCATATAGGTACCATACTCCAGTAACCTGCACAGTTTCCAATGAACAGGAAATATTGTTAGAAGGAATTCACCCTGATCTGAGCTCACATTTACTTTGAAGCATGAGTTTATGGTTCTGTAAACATGTGGGTTCTGTTGAAACGGAGGAGAAAGTTTGAAACAAGTACAAATGCCAAGCACCATGACTGGCCAAAATGTCTATCAGCAAATCATGCTGAGATGAGCGACCCTTGTTTCATACAAGGTAAAGTATGTGAACAGTCAGATGACTTGGCAACTGTGGTTGCTCCTTGATCTCACCTTACCTAAAATAATTTTGTTTTTACTATATGTAACCCAAATCACTAAAATTTAATTCAAACTTTAAGATGTGAATACCATTGAAAAGTTCTTTGTATTTTGTCAACCATTCACAAAGTACAAGGCTTTTTGTGATTGTAAAAGTGGACAGGGGGGACAAGTAAACAACTTGAGGGCTTACATTCATGAGAGCTACAGCTCTCATAGGTGCCACAGTCCAGAAGTATAGTGAGAGCTGTACTGTCTGGCATGAATGAGAATGCAATCCTGCAAGTGGCATACACCCCATTAGAGGTAACTTTTTTTATTATATAGAAGATTTGAATAAGAATGTTTGCTTGGCGTTCTGCTTTAAATCTGCAGTTTTCAATAAGATAATTCCTGGTGATCCTGTCATGAAATATCTTGTTCAGGCACTTCCTATTATAATGTGACATTTTGGGGTTGATTTAGTAAAGGCAAACAGAGCTTAATAAATGAGAAGAAGCTGTTCTGACTTCCATCAAGGTAGTATATCTTAATTGCATTTGCACAGGTGGTTGGATGCAGACTGGTGTTTAGCTGCCTCCTATATCATTTAGTTTTGTAGCACAGTGTACTTATGCCCCGTACACACGGTCGGATTTTCCGATGGAAAATGTCCGATCGGAGCGTGTTGTCGGAAATTCCGACCGTGTGTGTGCGCCATCGGACATTTTCCATCGGATTTTCCGACACACAAAGTTGGACAGCAGGAGATAAAATTTTCCGACAACAAAATCCGATCACGTCAATTCCGACCGTGTGTGGCCTGTTCCGACGCACAAAGTGCCACGCATGCTCAGAAGAAATTCCGAGACGGGACAGCTCGTTCTGGTAAACTTAGCGTTCGCAATGGATACAGCACTTTCGTCACGCTGCAATGTTAAAAATGGTTTAATACAGCGCACTCTCTTTTTCTTTATAATGTGACAAGAATTAAGTAGTTTTGCTGCTCATATTCACGCACACTGCTCACAAACTTTTATTTGTGTTTTTTTAGTGGGATTCCCTGAATATATTGTTATTAGTTGTCACATCTGACAGTTTTATATTATTATTTTTTTTTTTTTTTTTTGGATTTTCAGCCTTTTTTTTTCTTTAATGTTTGGATTTTTTCCAAGGCTGATCTTTGTTCAATGTTATTTTTATTTTTACTCCAGAATATTTTTGGGTGTGTTTTGTGTGTCAAGTTACCCCAACACCATTGATATCTTTTATTATTTAATCTCAAGGAGATTGTTTGGTGTTGGTGACCCTTGTTCATTTCACATTGTATATTTGAAATGTACCTGAATCCTCACAAAAAAACTGTCCTTTTTGAAGTAAAACACATAGGAGAGTATAATTCAAAACAAAAATCCTTTATTAAGGGCTCAGAACCAAACAAAGAGGGAGGCAACACTGGATCAACATGAGAAATTAGCGAAGCCTGGGACCCCCACGGCAGACATCAATTCTTCAACATCAAAATTGGTGGCCTGAGGAGTCCATATGTAAGGGAGGGCAGTCTGGTCCAGAATTCACAGAGATCCCGATAGCAGCAGATGACATCAGTGTCCCCAGGCTGTGGTACCACAAGAGGCTGCATTTTTTGGCCGACCAGACTGAACCCAGGGCAATCACTGTCTGGTCTTCCTTCCACGCTTCCTTCCGGGCTGTGGCTGTGCAGTTGGAGATGTGGCAGGAGGAGGAGTAGGACCTGGAGGAGGAGGAGGACTGGGAGGACCTAGAGGAGGACTGGGGGGACCTGGAGGAGGACTGGGGGGACCTGGAGGAGAGGGAGGAGGAGGAGGAGGACCTGCAGGAGGAGGAAGAGGACCATCACAAAGGTGTGTCTGAGGTGTCATTTGGCCCCTCATACCTTTCTCAAGAGCCTCCAATATGAGGGCCTCACACATGGCTTGTTGGCCCTCCTCCATCCTCTGCATTTTATATGTAATGAAGGCAGCAATGTTCTCCTCCATGGTGTGGGGTGCTCCCAGGACCTCTGTAGCCCTCCAAAAGAATCCTATAGCAGCCTCCTCTAGGGCACTCCTCCTACTGCCACTTTCTCTTTTCAGGGGGGGTGGAGGGACCTGCAGATCAGCCAGCCGGCTCGGCCCGGCCACCTCCTGGCTGAGACTTCCCTGTGTATGAAAAAGGGACATGCTTTTATTTTTTGCATCATCAATCACAATCCTAAATTAGTACTCCCAACTAACATGTAGTTAACATCATTGATTGGACAAGCAGAAATATTTAGAGGAATGCTATACCTGGCTCAATCTGGGCTCCTCCACATGTGGCCTGGAAGGCCCAGGTTGGGCGTCAGAAGCCTCAACCGGGGGGGAAGGAAGCATGGAAGGAAGACTGGAGAGGGATGGCCTGGGTTCAGTCTGGCCTGCCAGAAAGTGCAGCCTGTCGTAGTACAACATCCTGGGGACATAGATGTCATCTGCTGCTCCAGATCTCTGTGAATCCAGGACTTTCTTGCGCTCCCTCAGATATGTACTCCTCAGGCAACCAATTAATATCTTTAAATAAGTGATGTCTGCCGTGGGAATCACCTGCTTCACAATTTCACACAATTGCACCAGTGCTGCCTTCCTCTTTGCTTGGTTCTTGAAATGGGGGTGTTTAATCTCCCACAGACAGGGCAGCTCCCTTAGCATCTCTAGGAATACTGACATGAAGTCATTATCTTTGAGTAGCATATCCATGTTCACTGCAAGACACAACACAAGACAAAGCCTAATGTCAGACAAAACTCTCCTAATCATGTTACAATATAGGCCTCAATCTAGAAGCAGTATAGGCACAAGTTTGTCTCTTACCTTCGTTCTTACGATCGGCGCGTCCAATGCTCCTTCCTCCGCTCACAGATCGTACGTAATACGCATGCGTGTTACGCTTTATACACACTGCACATGCGTGTAACTCCGCCCACCCCTGACGTTCTTTCTAGTCTATTCCCCACCCCTTTTCGTTCAGCGCAGTGGGTGAAGAGCACATGGCGGAGTCACAGCAGGTGTGTGCTAATTATAGCAACGAGGAGGAGGAGGAAAGCCCGGATCCAGGCACGTCCCGATCCAGAAGGAGACGTTTTAAGGCCACAAATATGTCCTTTGGGGAGATGTTGGAGATGGTCGACATCATGAGGAAGTCCGACTATGACGGGAAGTATGGGCCTTACCCCAACCCCAATATCAGAAAGGCCAAGATCATGGCGAAAGTGATCAAAAGCCTTCACAGGAATTTCAGGGTACGAAGATCTAAAGATCAGCTCAGGAAGCAGTGGTCGGACCTGAAGTTGAGAGAGCCAGAGCAGTACCGAAAGATCCGGAGAGTGCTGCAAAAAAGTAAGTAGTTGTGCTGTGTTCCTATTCTTTCTGTCTTTATTCCGTTCGTGCTGCTCCATATGCTTTTATTAATTGTAACGTTTAAAAGGGCAACTTTAATGTTCATGGGCCCATTATTCGTTCGTATCAAACATTTTTCTTTCGGCCTCTAGAACACCATTGTTTAGGCCATATGCATTTTCCGACATTTTTTTTGGGCCTACTTGGATGCCAAATATTTGTTTGTGTAGATGGGTTTGTTACTAGAATGAAATGCAAACTAGATTGTGTGTAAGGAGAGGACACTGAGCAGCTGTTTTCATATCTGGACACTGGAGCACTAGTGTGGGACACCAGAACACCATTTTTATTAGGGGGCCACACAGGTGCTCCAGTGTATACTATAGGGGGGGCTACATCTGTGAAGCTTGTACTAAACCAGTAAAGTATTGCAGCTTGACAAAGGGCAATAAAAAAAATACATCTTGGAACTCGGCTAAAATAGACAATTGTACCCCACTTCCAAGCAATGTTTCCTATTTCTAGTTCTGCCATCAAATATCTGTGTGCTAATTATACCATTTTTGTTTTACATAGGGGAGAAAAGACTCGGAGGACACCCCTCATCCGAGGAGACCAGAGACCCCCCACCTCTGGAAGAAGGTGAAATACCGCAAACCCAAGAAGAGCAGGAGGAAGAAGAAGATGTGGTGGAGATTGGCACCACAACAGGTGAGTGTCTGCGACCACAGGCTCAGGTAAAAGAGATGGATGGTGGCAGATTTTTGAGACCTGTTTTTTTTTTTATTTATCTCTTTTTAGGTGATCGTGAGGTTGTGGATCCCGAACGCTTTACTTCAGAAAGTGCCCAGATCCTGATCAGGGAGATCATGGGGTGTAATGCCGAACTGCAAAACATCCAGCAAAAAATCCATGATGTTATTAAAAAAATAATAACATCATTGATGTTTTGGGGCGAATTTAAACCCCACAAAATCACTTTTTGGATTGTGGTCCAATCTTTTAAATTTTTTTGCAATGTTTTGAAAAGCCAAATTTGGAGGATGCACACAGTGTGCCAACATGTGCTATCTGCCATCACGGGAGATCAATGGACGCGTTTTGGGGGTGCAACCCCTTCCTCAATTATAAAGTCGCGTTGAGGAAGGGCTTGCTCCCCCAAAACACATCCCTTGATCCCCCCTAATGGCAGATAGCACATGTTGACATTGGGAAATCGGTGTGCATCTGCCAAATTTGGCTTTTCCAGGGGTGATTTCCCCCCATCTGAATGCTATATCAAACCCAGTTCCTAAATACTGATGTCTGATATAGCCTTCAGGTTTTACCTAATGTGAACTTTGTAAGTTCAAGTTTTTTGGCTTTCTTGTTGGTTTTACAGGCCTGTTTTATCTGAAATGGACATTTCGAATTTTGCTAATGCTACTGCAAAAATTGTTATACAACAAACATGTTGGTTTGTTTTAAAAACCTTTGGTAAATGCACATGTGATTGTGCAGGTATAAAAAAGTGGCTTACTCAAGAATGTGTGGATTATTGTCTCAACACTACAACACTTTTGGGGTGATGTAATAGCTGTTTGATGCAAAAGTGGGGGTTATTTCCTAAGGGCAAATCCTCTTTGCACTACAAGTGCAGTTTCAGTGCAGTTGCAAGTGCACTTGTAGTGAAATGTGTTTTTGCATTTAGGAAATAACAGCCAACAGTGCTTTGTATAAGGTTACCCAATCACGACATTTTCTGCACTCAAAACATTTCTGTCAGGGTCAGCTAAAAAAAACACAAGCAGTAAATGTCCACAAAGATTTTCTTTATTTTTTTTTATTTGAAAAAGGCTTCACATATTGTCTGGCATATTGATAGCCCCCCTACCAGCAAAGAACTCCAGGTAGCGTAACTGGACATCACGGGCACTCAGGGAGGGCAAGCCAGGACGGCCACTTTCAAGCGCCGTCAGTGTGGTTTGATGTAGGATTCCGGCCTCAGGCCCAACTGAGCCAGCATAGTTGGCCGAATGTTTCCGTAAAAAGTTATGGAGAACACAGCACGCAAGTATTATATGGTTCAGTTTATACTCCGCTATATGGATAGGTGTCAGAAATAGGCGGAACCAGCTGGCCAGGATTCCAAATGTGTTCTCCACCACTCTTCGGGCTCTGGCCAGCCGGTAATTAAAAACCCTCTGTTCCGGGGTGAGGGTCCTCATTGGGAATGGCCGCATCAGGTGGTCCCCCAGCGCAAATGCTTCATCAGCAACGAACACAAATGGGAGTCCTTCAACATTGTCCTCTGGAGCTGGCAAGTCCAAGCTGCCATTCTGGAGACGCCTGTAGAACTCCGTCTGGGCGATGACTCCACCATCGGACATCCGGCCATTCTTCCCCACGTCCACATACAAGAAGTCGTAATTAGCCGACACCACCGCCAACATCACTATACTATTAAACCCCTTGTAATTATAATAGTACGACCTCGAGTTGGGTGGTGGGACGATGTGGACGTGTTTCCCATCAATTGCCCCTCCGCAGTTAGGAAAGTCCCACCGCTGGGCAAAGTGGGAGGCCACAGTCTGCCATTCCTGTGGCGTGGAAGGAAACTGTTGAGGAAAAAACAATAAACATTACTATTTTTACTCTGAAACATGGCAAGCAGATTAGACACAAACATTATGGGTCAACCTCCAGATAGCATTTATTAAGGGGAATTTAACAAGGCCAAAGTATAAGGTACACCTATCATATTCCCCCTCCCCCCCCTCTCATGGGCCATTTCTAACATTATGGGGTGTGTGGAAATCTTGGACAGGTAACCCTCTTCACTTCATTGAGAGATGAATGCCTAAATAATGGGTATTACTTTGAACAGCCCCTCCTTAGTTACACTATTGGCAGCCCACTGGACAGGTAAGAAGTGTCATAATACAAAGATAGAAATACACACTGCACACATTTGAGGACATTTGGACATTCTACTATTACCTATCAAGATAATAATAGGATACAAAAACTTTAAACAGTACCATTGGAAAGTATACAGGCAGGCCCTTGCACTACATGCTTTGGGGAATTCATCCATAAATCTGAGCACTAAAGAGATGGGTATAGTGTGTATGGGTTTGGCAAAGTCAGCAGATAGATGATTGAGGATAGAGAATTGGTATCAGCTGACTTAGCAGTTGGGGGAGGGAGGGTTACTAAAAATTATTTGGGGACACTACAAAAAAAAGCCTCTGGCACTCTGCCTGAATTTAAATAAAAAATAACATTACCAAACATTTTAGGGGGTGTTTGGGGTAAAGCACTACTATGGAGCTGATAAAATACATTGTTAAGTGACTACATGAGGTGAAAATAGAGGCAGGAGACACCATGCTGGGGAGGTTAGTGAAGGGCAAATATGTATGAAGGACCTAAAATAATAATTACATAAAAATCCAGCATGCATGAGGACAAAGGGGACATTCACAGCATATTACAAGCATGGTAATTAGGGAATGAGGAAAGAAATACAATATATTATCAAACATTAAAGACAATAAAATGTTATATAAAAGGATAAAAATCTTACCTTCATATACTCCTTCTGCAGGACCTGTATGATGGCAGAACAGGTCTCTGGGATAATGATCCCCAGAGCCTGGGGGGAGATGCCTGTCGAGAACTTCAAGTCCTGCAGACTTCTCCCTGTGGCCAAATACCGCAAGGTAGCGACCAACCTCTGCTCCGGAGTGATGGCTTGCCTCATGCAGGTATCCTGCCTGCTAATATAGGGGGTCAGCAAAGCCAACAAATGGTGAAACACGGGATCCGTCATCCTGAGAAAGTTCCTGAAATCATCAGGATTATTCTCACGGATCTCACGGAGCAAAGGCATATGAGAGAACTGGTCACGCTGAAGCAACCAATTCTTGTTCCATGAACTCCTCCCCACCCTGTTCATGGACTGGACTTGTGTCAAGGTCAGGACCCCAACACCAAGCCCCCGCACAGCACGAACTCTACGAGGAGTACGCATACGAAACATGGCTAGAAAACGGTCGGCTGCTCAGAACGAAGTAACAGAACGCACTGAAGAACAGCAAGGCCTGTGAAGAGCGACCTGAAAAACAGCAACGAGCAGGCAAGATCACACAGAAAACTCTGATACGAACTGACTGCACGCACTGAAGAGCAGATACAAACCCACAAGCACAAACTGAACGGCAGAAAACGATCTGAAAGCCACGAGTCTGAAAAAGCGCGAATCGTCTCTCACCAAACTTTTACTAACACGAGATTAGCAAAAGGAGCCCAAAGGGTGCCGCGCTTGATTCTGAACCGGCCTTTTCTAGTCTCGTCGTACGTGGTGTACGTGACCCCGTGGTTGGCGATGGGAAATTCCGACAACTTTGTGCGACCGTGTGTAGGCAAAACAAGTTTGAGCCAACATCCGTCGGAAAAAATCCTAGGATTTTGTTGTCGGAATGTCCGAACAAAGTCCGACCGTGTGTACGCCCTATTAGATTTAGCTATAGTGATAGCGCGGAAGGTTTATTTATACGTATATACATTCATGACCTCAAATTAACTGGAGGAAAGTTCAAAACTAATCTTAGGAAATATTATTTTACTGAAAAGGTAGTTGATGCTTGGAATAACCTTCAAGTAGAGGTAGTGAGACAGTCAACAGTAAATGGCTTCAAACATGGTTGTGACAAACATAGATCTATAGTCAGACAAAAAAAGTAACGAAAAAAACAACAAAAAAAAAAACAAAAAAAAAACTTGTAACCCCCCCAAAAAAAAGGCAGACTTAATGGACTACTGTCAGAGCCCATTCACACAGGGGCAACTTTGGATCCGACTTCAAGTTGCCCCAAGTCGCCCCTAGTCGCCTCAAGTCGCGCTACATGAAAAAATCAATGTAAATGAATGGATCTGTCTTAATGCACACTACTGCAGTCGCTTCGACTTCAGAAAAGGTTCCTGTACTACTTCAATCCGACTTGAAGGCAACTTGTACCCATTGATTTCAATGGAAGTTGCCTCCAAGTCTGATCACTGTTCATACTGAGGCAACTTTACAGAAAGCAGAAAAGAAACAGAAAGTAATTTCCTCCACTAAACAGCCAGCCCCCTCCTTCTCACACACAGCTGATAAGCTCTGATTGGCCACTTGTAAAGTTCCCTGTCCTGGAGGCGACTTCAAGTTGTGTTGTAAGTTGCCCCAAGTCGTGCTGTGATTCATACTCAAGTCGTGTCCAAGTTGCCTCCCAAAGTCGCGCTGGAAGTCGTGTTGCCCCTGTGTGAATGGGCTCTCAGTCTTTTTTCTGCAGTGTAACATTGATGCAAATGTAGCCTATTGATGGTTGCTAGGATGCTAAGCGACTTGAGCTGCCTGCATCCTGGCAATGAAGGAGGCTGAGCAGCAAGGAGCCATCTGCACCCTAGCAGTGAAGGACACTAAAGCCTGGTACACACTAATAGTTGGTTGAATGAAAAAAAGCTGAGAGCTCCCGTTGGAGCTGCTGTACTAACAATCCATCATTAGTGCAGCGATCTCCCCTGTTGTGTTCTGAAAAGGGGGTGGCCCCCTTGCCAGAATTCTCTGGTCAGCGCTCTCTGCCATTGGCTGAGAGCTCTGATTGGGAGCCAGTCGGCTGCTGGTTTTGCAGCATGCTCGTCCGACAGAAGCTGGCTAAAAGGACAGCTTCTGTTGGACCGGCTAACATACAGATGGGCCGAATGTCGGCCGGTTTTTATTGAACTGCCCAATGTCTCCCGACATTTGGCCCGTGTGTAAGCAGCAAGGAGCCATCTGCATGCACACAAACAAAGGACACTAGGTCGCAATCAGCCCTCAGCATTCTACCAATGAAGGATTCTAGAGGGCAAGGAGCCTCCTGCATCCTAGCAACTAACATTACAAGGAGGCATGGAGTTGCCTGCATCCTAGCAATGAAGAACACTCCTGTCATCCAGCATCCTTCATTGCTAGGATGCAGGTGGCTCCAATAGAGCGCATTTTTGCTGAACGTTGTGCAGATGTAAATGATGGCACAAACATTTACATGCATACACAGTAAATGCAGTCCATACGCAGGACCATGGACTCATCACAATTCCACCCACCATAATATCACCTTTGGGTGGTTTGACCCTTGAGAAGAATTGTTTATTGAGCTTGGAACAAGAACCTGTCAAGCTTTTTTATGTGACATTATATAGTACCATTCTCCGGTAACTTACACAATGTTGATGAACAGGAAATATTGTTTGGATAACCTTTACCCTGGTTTAATCGCAGAGTTACAAGGAATACGTTTATTTCAGTTCTACAAATATCCGAGTTTCCTTGGAACTGGAAGAGGATGTTTCAACATACTGTATATGTCGGGTGCCATGCTGGTCCAAGATGGAGATCAGCAACTCCTGTTGTGGTAATTAGGCCAGCCTCCTACAAGTTAAAAATGTGAATACAGTAAAACTTTGGATTGCCAGCATAATTTGTTCCGGAAACGTGCCTGTAATCCAAGGCACTCGTATTTCAAAGTGAATTTTCCCATAAGAAATAATAGAAACTCAGATGATTCGTTCCACAACCATTTATTCATAAGACTTTCGGTTTATAGTCCATATAAAAAGATTATAGCAATGTGACCAGGTTGTGTAACCATAAAATGTCCATCTACAAACAGAAGCCTCCACAAGGGGATTAGAAGCAAAATCCAGCAGGAGCTACAAACTATAAAATAGAAGAGAGGCGCCTCTGAGTGTAGCAACATGGTTACATTTAATGAAGGTACAACATTTAGCAACTCACATGGTTGATGATGTAAAGAGGCACATCTAAATATGCAGGCATCCGTGATAACGCTATCCACATAGACCGTCCTCCACACCGCTAGCTCTCACCGCTCTTAGTCTGCAATCATGACCGGGAAGACTACCCTGCAGTAGAGCGATCTGAAAGCGAGGCTTGAATAGCTCGTGGAGCGCAGCGTGGAAAGGATGATGTTGATGGCGATGAGGAGGACGGTCTATGTGGACAGCTTTACCCCAGATGCCTGCATACTTAGATGTGCCTGTTTTAACCACATACAGTAAGGACTGGAAGGATTTGTCCCCTTAATGACCAGGCCATTTTTTGCGATACGGCACCGTGTCGCTATAACTGACAATTGCACATGCGTGTGATGCTGCACCCAAACAAAATTGATGTTGTTTTTTCCCCATAAATAGAGCTTTTTTTTGGTGGTATTTGATCACCTCTGCAGTTTTTATTTTTTGCACTATAAACAAAAACAGAGCGTCAATTTAAAAAAAAGCAATATTTTTTACTTTTTGCTATAATAAATATCCCCCCAAAAAATATAAAAAACAAATCTCTTCCTCAGTTTAGGCCGATATGTATAGTTGTTAAAAAAAATTGTAATAAGCGTATATTGATTGGTTTGAGCAAGAGTTATAGCATCTACAAAACAGGGAATAGATTTATGGCATTTTAATTTTTTTTACTAGTAATAGTGGTGATCTGCGATTTTTAGTGGGACTGCGACATTGTGGCGGACAGATTGGACACTTTTGACACTTTTTTGGGACATTAAGGCCCGGTTCACACTGCTTGCGATGTCAGACATTGCATGTGATACACAGCACACTGCTGTTCACATCACATGCAATGTCTGTGCGATGCAATGTCAGCCATACAGACAGTATGGCTGATATTGCACCGCATTCGGTCCAAACACGCACAGGACCCTTTTTTTTGTTCGGACCAGAATCGGATCGCATGTGTGTTCACACCTGTGCGATCCGATTCATGTCTGAACTGTCAGTTCGCAGTGCGATATGCAAGCTGAACTGGGGGTGTCGTTAATAATTTATTAACACTCCCCAGCAGTTCGTATATGGCAGTCCGAACTGCCATGCGAGTCGGTGCGATGCGGCATCGCACCAGTGTGAACCTGGCCTTATACAGCGATCAGGGCTAAAAATAGCCACTGATTACTGTATAAATGTGACTGGTCAGGAAGGGGTTATCTGTGTTATCTATGGAGTCTTTCTATCTGTAGGAGGAAGGGACTGCATGGAAAGGAGACCCATCGCTGTTCCTAAACAGTAGGAACAGGAGATCTGTCTTTCCTCCCCTGACAGAATGGCGATCTGTCTTTTTACATTGACAGATCTCTGTTCTGTCTCTGTCAGGATCGATCACGTCACGGCCGCCGACCATGCGCATCTGCTCCGGTGCCCCCTACAACTCTTAAAGCAGCCGACGTACAGTTATGGCGATTTGAGCAGGGGAGCCAACCTGCCGCACTACAACTGTGGCAGCCAATGGCGTCCCTAGGGGGGGCCAGATGGGGCCCTGACCCCCCCAACCAGCAATATCAATAGCAGGGGCAGGAAGCCAGACCAGCGCTGTCAATATCAGGGGCAGGACAGCAAGAGGAGGCCTGGGAACCCCACAGTGGCAGAACACCAGGGCCCGGTGGCAAGACAACCTTTGCAACCCTGATAGTTCTCCCACTGCTTGGGACCCTTATATTTTCTTGGTATGCTGGTGACATATATCTCTTGTTTTCTGCCACCCTGGGGGGGCCCCAATACAGTAGGAAGGGAGCTCACTGCAGAACATGTGAAGGGGCCGTTGTGGGATCGTAGTAAAGGGCCCCAGGATATATGTATATATAGATAGATATATGTATATATATATATAGATATATATATATAGATATATATATCTATATATATAGATATATATATCTATATATATAGATATATATATCTATATATATAGATCTATATATATAAATAATTGCATTTTATAGTTGCCCCCCTACTTTTGTCCCTGTCCCAAGTGCCCCCCCTAAAAATGAAAGCTGGAGACACCACTGGCGGCGGCTGGTCCTTAAGTGGTTAATCATCAACCACGTGAGTTGCTAAATGTTGTACCTTCATTAAATTTAACCGTATTGCTACACTTAGAGGCGCCTCTCTTCTCTTTTATACTCAGTTGTGACGTGATGCTACTTGTCTATCAAGACATCGCTCGTTTATCAAGTCAAAATACTCTCAGACCAAGGTTTCACTTTATTTAGATCAGTGGTCCACAACCTTTTTGGCACCGGGGACCGGCTGCGTGGAAGAAAGTTGTGCCAAGGACTGGACCGGGGCGGGGGGGGGGTCACGATTTTTCGTGGGCAATGGCTGGTGTTAGCGCTTCAATCATCACGGCACCATGCTTGATATGGTGTCAGGATGATTGAAGCGCATTATTTCTATTATTACATTGTAGTAATAAATGAAATAGTTCAACTCACCATAATGTAGAATCAGTGGGAGCTCTGAGCGTGTCACTTGCCACGTTGCCTGTCACCAGATGTGGAATGTCACTTGCCACATCACCAGCCACACTGCCTGCCACAAGATGTGGATTGCCACGTTGCGGAGTGAGTGGAGTGCCCCTTGTGGTACGTCAGGCAGACAGCTGAGGGGGTGAACTACAAGTCCCAGCACACCTCTTCTGTACTCCCACACACAGCTCACCTGTCACTGATGACGTCACATCTCTGTGGGATCGCCCCTCTGGATGTAGCAGGGTGTCTCCCTCCTCTTGCTGCAGCCGGTCTTACCTGGCAGAGGTAGGGTCCGGGACTCCTTCGGCTGTCACTCTCTGGCTCCACCCTTCTGCCATTCCTGATTAGCTGTCCGGGGGGGGGGTGGCCAGGCAATCTGCTCCGCTGAACGAGGAATCTAAGTTTTCACACAGCGAGGAGCCACAGGAGAGCAGTGATGCGGGGCGGGCAGTATAAGATGATGTCATCTCTCTGCTCCCCACCGCACCTCCAACACTGGGACAGAGCACTGGCTTTGAGGGCGGAAGAGCGGTGATGTGGGGGCGGAGAGAGATGATATCATCTCTGCTTGCCCGCCCGCTCGCTTCTTCCATCCTTCTAGCGCTCTCATGCCTGCAGCCCAGTATGTCTCTTGCCGGCCGCCCGCACCAGCGGCCCGGCTGCAGAAGGGCCACGGCCCAGTAGTGGGCCGGGGACCGGGGGTTAATGACCCCTGATTTAGATTATCAAATGCTCAAAATAGCTCCATGATCTCAGCTCACCTAAAACAGCTCTATAAGCCTTAACACATTAATGCCATTCCAAAAGTAATTTCCGATATTTTAAAATCTAGATCTTTCATGAAATAATAGCGGGTGTTGCTGCCATTGCATTTTTGCTTGCACATAATTGGATGATGGAAGTCAGCTGGGCTTCTGTTCATTTACTAAGCTCTGGAGCAACTGTACTTTGCAAAGTGCACAGTCTATTTGCCTTCAGTAAATCAACCCCATAGTGTCCAATTTGTCCACCGCAATGTTGCAGTCCTGCTATAAGTCACTGATCGCCGCCATTACTAGATAAAAATAAATAAATAAATAAAAATTCCGTAAATCTATCCCATAGTTTGTGCAAAACAATCAATATACACTTATTGGGATTCTTTTTACCAAAAATATGTAGCAGAATATATTTGGCCCAAATTTATGAAGAAATTGGATTTTTTCCATTTTTTATTGGATGTGTTTTATAGCAGAAAGAAGTAAGAAATATTGTTGTTTTTTTCAAGATGGTCGGTCTTTTTTTGTTTTTAAGCAAAAAATAAAAACTGCAGAGGTGATCAATTGCCACCAAAAGAAAGCTCTATTTGTGGGGAAAAAAGGACATCAATTTTATTTGGGTACAGCGTTGCACGCCCGCGCAATTGTCAGTTAAAGTTACGCAGTGCCGTATCGCAATAAATGGTCTGGTCATGAAAGCGTCTCAAGTGGTTAAAGAAAAAGCCGAAAACAAAGATTTTCTTTAAACAAGTGTTTATGATACAGTATTTTTGCAAAGTAGATGTCGGGTTTACGTCTAACTTAAGGAGATTTAGTTACATATTCAGGATAAAAAAACTATACAATCAATAAAGTTTAACAAATTAAAAAAAATAAATACATAAAAGCATTTTTATGAGCCTCAAACCCTCAGTTGATCTAGAACAGTGGTTTCCAAACTGCAGCCTGCAGGCCAGATGGCCCTTGGGACACTATTTTACTGATACCAACCATAGGGCAATAAGCGCCCCCAGCCTCCTTTGAAGAAACGAACGCATACGCATATGTAAACAGTATTCGAACCACACATGTGAGATATCACCACGAACGTTAAAGCGAGAGCAATAATTCTAGTGCTAGACCTCCTCTGTAACTCTAAACAGATAACCTGTAAAGGCGTTTAAAGCGTGGAGATTTTTAAGTACCATAGTTTGTCGCCATTCCACATGACATGTTTGGTATCTATTTACTCGACATATCATCTTCTTTCACTCTATGCAAAAAAATTGGGGTAACTATTTTGTGTTGTTTTTTTTTTTTTTTTATTATTATTAATTAAAGTGTATTTCTTGCAAAAAAATTGTGTTTGCGCAAATACCTTGTGACATGAAAAATTGCAACATTCACCATTTTATTCCCTAGAGTCTCGTTTAAAAAAAAAAGAGTATAATGTTTGGGGGTTATAAGTAATTTCTAGCAAAAAATACTGATTTAAACTTGTAAACAAAGAGTGCCAGAAAAAGCCTTCAAGTGGTTAAATGTGTTGGACAATCTCTCCTTAATCAATCCTGTTATCAGTATGAGTGTCCCCATCGTCATCCAAATATTAGTATGTCATTCCATTCTCCCTCAGGGTTAGTCAGGGTCATCAACATCAGCATTAACACGTTCCTTCATTGGTCCCATGTATTCTCTCTCCTCCCCCCTTTTCAAATTTCTGCACCTTTTTCTTCTATTTAAACCCCCAACATGAGAACATCACTCACCTTTGCAGCATTCACTTACACAGGTGTGCATCTGTCCTCCTGAAACTTTCCAAGCAGTAAATCCCAGGTATGATGTCTTCTAATGTTCTACTTCAGATGCTTTCTTATCTTCTTATACACATTAAACCCTTCCTTTCCATTCTGAGCTACTTTGCCACTGATATATGTTTTTTTTTATATTTCCTTTTACTGCAGCTTTTTTTGGTTTCTGCTCACCCGAGTCCATCTGAATTCCTAAGGTATGGTTTTACTCCTTATATAAAATGCTTTAGGAGATACAAATGTATCTTTCTCTATAGTACACCTTGATTTATATGATTATATGTATAACATTTTTGTGCTTTCATGTACAGGTGAATTTCATAAAATAAATTTAGAATGTCATCAAAAAGATCATTTATTTCAGTAATTCAACTCTTATGCCCTGTACACACGATAAGATTTTCAGATGGAAAATGTGTGATAGGACCTTGTTGTCAGAAATTCCGACCTTGTGTGGGCTCCATCGGACTTTTTCCATCGGAATTTCCGAAAACACAAAGTTTGAGAGCAGGCTATAAAATTGTCAGACAACAAAATCGGTTGTCGTAAATTCCGATCGTGTGTACACAAATCCGACGCACAAAGTGCCACGCATGCTCAGAATAAATTAAGAGACGAAAGCTATTGGCTACTGCCCCGTTTATAGTCCCGACGTACGTGTTTTACATCACCACGTTCAGAACGATCGGATTTTCTGACAACTTTGTCCGACCATGTGTATGCAAGACAAGTTTGAGCCAACATCTGTCGGAAAAAATCCATGGATTTTGTTGTCGGAATGTCCGATCAATGTCCGACATAAGACCAATAAAAAAACAAGGATTTTTAATACAGAAATGTTGGCCTCCTGCAAAGTATGTCCATGTACGGTATAGTATGCACTCAATACTTGGTTGGGGCTCCTTTTGCATGAATTACTGCATCAATGCACTAATGGCAGTGTTTGGCAGTGTTGGCAGGTGCCGAGTCCTGCTGAGAAATGAAATCAGCATCTCCATGAAGCTAGTCAGCAGAAGGAAGCATGAAGTGCTCTAGAATTTCCTGGTAGAGGGCTGCACTGACTTTGGACTTGATAAAAACACAGTGGACCAACACCAGCAGATGACATGGCTCCCCAAATCATCACGGACTGTGGAAAATTTTGCAGTGTAGTATATATAATACAGTGCAGGGTATATAGTGCAGTGCAGAGTATATAATACAGTGTATTGGAGTGGTTAAGGGGAACCCTATGACAGAATTAAGAAAAACAGCGTGGGGTCCCCCCAAAATCCATAATAAGGCCCTTCGGGTCTGGCATAGATTTTAAGGGGAACTCCACGCCAAAATTTAAAAACAATTGGCGTGGGGTCCCCCCCAAAATTCATGCCAGGCCCTTTGGGTGTGGCAAAAATTTTATGGGGAACTCCACACCAAAATTTTAAAACAATTGGCGTGGGGTCCCCCCCAAAATCCATACCAGACCCTTATCCGAGCAAGCAGCCTGGTAGGCCAGGAAAGGGGGGGGACGAGCGAGCGCCCCCCTCCTGAAACATACCAGGTCGCTTGCCCTCAACATGAGGAAGGTGCTTTGGGGCTTTGGGGACAAGGGCCCCTTCCCGACAACCCTGGCCGGTGGCTGTTGGGGTCTGCAGGCGGGGGCTAATCAGAATCTGGAAGCCCCCTTCAACAAGGGGACCCTGACCCCCAGATCGCGGCCCCCCTATGTGAATGGGTATCGGGTACATTGTACTCCTACCTATTCACCAAAAAAGCATCTAAAAGTAAAGCCCACAACAGACAGTTTTTGACGATTCCTTTATTAAAAAAGAAAAAAAAAGTGTCCCATGATGTCCATCCATCTTCAATCATGCCGGCCTACTGACCCGAAAAATAGAAACATTTTTAAAAGCTCCGCCTCGATGGGAGGCCTCCCGGTGACTGCTGTCTTTTGGCTTTGACAGCTGTTATATAGGCAAGGACGGGGCCACCCAGTGATGTAACAGAGTGACCCCGCCCCCTTCTGACATCATGTGACGTCAGAGGAGGTGGGTTCATCCGGTTACGTCAGCGGGTGGCCCCGCCCTTGCCTATATAACAGCCGTCAAAGCAAAAAGACAGCAGATGCCAGGAGGCCTCCCATCGAGGCAGAGTTTTTTATTTTTTTGGGGTCCGTCAGGTGGCGTGATTGACAATGGATGTACGTGGGACACTTTTTTTCTTTTCTAATAAAGAGATTGTCAAAAACTGTCTGTTGTGGTTTTTACTTTTTGACACTTTTTTTGGTGAATGGGTAGGGGTACAATGTACCTGATACCCATTCACATAGGGGGGGCGGGATGTGGGGGCCCCCTTGTTAAAGGGGGCTTCCAGATTCCGATAAGCCCCCCACCCGCAGACACCGTCAACCAATGGCCAGGGTTGTCAGGAAGAGGCTCTTGCCCCCCTGCCCCAAAGCACCCACCCCCCCAAGTTGAGGGCATGTGGTCTGGTATGGTTCAGGAGGGGGGCTCTCGCTCCCCCTCTATCCTGACCTCCAGGCTGCATATTCAGATAAGGGTCTGGTATGGATTTTGGGGGGGGGCATGCCAATTTTTTAAACATTTTGTTCCCCTAATTAAATTAGTTCCTTCGGGCCTGGTATGGACTGGGTGGGGACCCCACGCTGTTTTTTTGCTTGATTTTTCATCTATATCGCCAGGAGCCGGCAATACATTACAGCCGCAGGCAAGTTTAAATGACATTTTTTCCTTTAGAAATGTAATTATTGCTACACATCGCACAGATGCGCCACTTTATAGGCAGACGAAGGGGACCCCCCAGGCATGATATTTAAAGGAATATTTCATTTGTATTGTTTTATTTTAAGCATTATTAAAACCACAGTCCCCATACACTTTTTATGGCAATAACTTGCATATAAGCCTTTAAAATGAGCACTTTTGATTTTTCATGTGCGTGTCCCATAGACTTTAATAGGGTTTGCATGTTCGCTAGAACTTTTTGCCTGTTCACGGTGTTCTGGTGCGAACCGAACCGGGGGGTGTTAGGCCCATCCCTAATGTTGGTCTACAGTGTTTTATCAAGTCCAATGTCAGCGCAGAGCTCTACCAGGAAATTCTAGAGCACTCCATGCTTCCCTCTGCTGACCAGCTTTATGGAGATGCTGATTTCATTTTCCAGCAGGACTTGGCACCTGCCCACACTGCCAAAAGTACCAATACCTGGTTTAATGATCATGGTATCACTGTGCTTGAGTGGCCAGCAAACACGCCTGACCTAAACCCTATAGAGATTATGTGGGGTATTGTCAAGAGGAAGATAAGAGACACCAGACCCAACAATGCAGATGAGCTGAAGGCCGCTATCAAAGCAACCAGGGCTTCCATAACACCCCAGCAATGCCACAGGCTGATCGCCTCCATGCCACGCCACATTGATGCAGTAATTCATGCAAAAGGAGTATTGAGTGCATACTGTACTGTACATGGACATACTTTTGGGTAAGCCAACATTTCTGTATTAAAAATCCTTTTTTTTATTGGTCTTATGTAATATTCAAGTTTTCTAAGATACTGAATTTGGGGTTTTCACCGGCTGCAAGCCATAATTATCAACATTTTGAATTGAATTACTGAAATTATTTTTTTGATGATATTCTAATTTTTTGAGATACATCTGTATGTCTATGCTGTAGGAAAAAAAATATTACATTTGTTTGATTTTGTTCGATGTCCTAGACCAACCTTTTTCAACCAGGGTGCCTTGGCAAAATTCCTAAAAGCTTCCCAAAAATTGTATATAAGCTGGCGGGTGGATGAAGCTTGCCTTTTAGTAATACAAAGCAATAGGTTTTCATTGTGAACCATTACGACCTTCTAGCTGACGACCTCCTAATGGCCAATGGCATCATCAGTTGATAAGGAGGATGCCAGTTGCCTGTATAGAATCCTTGTTTAACCCTTACTTGCCTCTGTCCATCACCTTTGGGGTCACATTAGCTAAGTGATGAATAAAACTGAGGAAGAAGAGAAACACTGGAATACTAGTGGGTGCCAGTTTGCAAAAGTGTATTTGCTTTGGAAGAATAAATCACCTCTAATGTTGGGTCTCCTACATGTGGATGTTGCTGCATTATGTAAATCTATTAGAATAGTTTTTACAATTTAAATTGGCATGCCCCAAGATTGTCCATAATTTTAAAGGATGGCTCGAGACTGTCTGTAATTTTGGAGGGTGTCCCGAGACTTTCCATAATTTTGGAGGGTGCCTCAAGACTGTACATAATTTTTGAGGGTGCCTCGAGACTGTCCATATATTTTAAAGGGTGCCTAGACTGAAAAAACCTTACCTCAAAGGATAAGTTCACCTTTACAGAAAAATCTGTAAGGTGAACTTACACAGGACCCCCTTCTCAGCCGCCCTGTCCCGCTGACCTGAATCTTCCATTCTGAGCCTCGGTAAAGCCACCTCACCCGTCCAGGGCTTAGAAACCCCCTCGGCTTATCTCCAAAACGTCCCCCGTCAGGAGGGATGTTTCAGAATATTCTAATTGGTCGGCGCTAACCAATCAGATCCCACGTAGCCCCTCCTGTCAGCAGGGAAGAAGCAGAGAGAATGTCTAGGGGATTTCTAAGCCCTGGTCCAGTGAGGCGGCTATACTGGGGCTCAGAACTGGAGATCGCCACACTGCAGGTCAGCGGGACAGGGGGGGCTGAGGAGGCGGTCCTGTGTAAGTTCACCTACAGATTTTTCTGTAAAGGTGAACTTACACTTTAATGCAATCCTTGCATTAAGATAAAAAATATTTAGGCATTAGTATCCACCCCCCCCTCCCCGTTTTACTTACCTAAGCCCTCTGGTGCTGTGCATGTGTGCAGCTATTCTATCCCCTCACTTCCATGTCTCACTGGCTTTACTGGGGCACCGGAAGGCACCATTGGCTCCCGCTGTTGTCAATCAAAGCCAGTGACAAAGGGGTGGGGCCAAGTCCCACTGTCTGTGTCAATGCACGCAGCAGGTAGGCTCAGGAGCGAGCACACACAAGTGCCCCCTTGGCAAGTGGCTTCCTGTGGGGGCACTGGACAGAGAGGAGGGGCAAGGAGCACCGGTGAGAGACCCAGGAAGAGGTCATTGCACTCTAAGTATAGAGATGTTTGTGAAAAAAAACCTTTACAACCACTTTAATATATATTAACTGTAATATTATCCTTTGCCTTTTAGATGTATGGCTTTTGTATTTTTACTTGTTTTGGAGCTTTGAGAGTGTGTATGGCCCCCAAAATACATTGGCTCTATTCTGCTATGAATCACTTCTTTTTATTAAATGAACTTGGACTCTTGGATGTTTTTGTGACTATGACTTGTATCTGGTGTGAACCTGTGACTTTTCCAGGAAAAAGTTTTTGATTTACAAGCTTTGCAAAACCTTGAGGTTACCCATGGTAACGATAAACTCAAAACTCATCCCTACTTATTATATTCATTTTTTGGTGTCTAAACTAAGATTTTAATTTTGATATTGTTGAAGAGCTAAAGTTTAGTGAGAACATTCCATTCAGAGATTGCAAAAACTATTCATATTTCACAAATTATTGCCTGTAAATTTTCAACAAAATGTGACATATACATCATTGTATAGTTAGGCAAATGGAGGTCTCAGCATCATCTTTTTATAAGGAGATAAGTAAACCTTGGACAGAGGGGTGGCGGTGGACGTGGTATACTTGGATTTTGCCAAAGCGTTTGGTACAGTTCCCCACACACGGCTCATGTGTAAAGTAAAGTCTACAGGCTTAGAAAGATCAGTTTGTAAATGGATAGAAAACTGTCTAAAAGACCGAATTCAGAGTGTAGTGGTTATTGATTCTTATGCTGAATGGTTGAAGGTTATCAGTGGTGTACCCCAAGGTTCAGTGCTGGGACCCTTACTTTTTAATATACAGTATTTATGAATGATAAAGGGTCTGGGATTAAAAGTACCATAGAATGCATTAAGATAAAAAACCTTCTGCCTTTACAACTCCTTTAATGTTGATAAATGTAAAGTTATGCACTTGGGGGCTAAGACTATGCATGCATCATACAGTACATACTAGGGGGAGTACAACTGGGGGAATCAATGGTGGAGAAGGATCTGGGGGTTTTCGTAGATCATAAGCTTAATAATAGCATGCAATGCCAAGCTGCGGATTCCAAAGCGAGCAAAGTCCTTTCTTGTATTAAGAGAGGTATGGACTCCAGAGAGAGATATCATTTTGCCCCCCCTGTACAAATCATTAGTAAGACCTCATCTGGAATATGCAGTTCAGTTTTGGGCACCAGTTCTCAAAAAGGATATCAGGAAACTGGAGAAAGTGCAGAGAAGGGCAACCAAACTGATAAGAGGCATGGAGGAGATCAGCTATGAGGAAAGATTAGAGGAACTGAATTTATTCTCTCCTAAGAAGAGGAGATTAAGGGGGATATGATCACCATGTATAAATACATAAGGGGGGATATGATCACCATATATAAATACATAAGAAGGGGGGATATGATTACCATGTATAAATTAGAGGTCGACCGATATATCGGCCGATATTTGGCTTTTTTTACTTAATCGGCATTAGCCGATAAAAAAAGCCGATTATAACTTCAGCACTTGCAAATGACTTCTGTAATAGAAGTCAATGCAAGTTGCCTGACATCTGTAGAAAGACTTCTCTCCTCCCTGGGCAGCCTGCCAAGTCTGATAAAAAGAAACATTGTATCTCTTCAGGTTATTTTATCAATGAGCTGAACTCTGTGTGTAGAAGTTCTCAGTTTAACCATTTAAAGACTAAATCTTTTCTGACATTTGTTGCTTACAAGTAAAAATCCTGTATTTTCTGCTAGAAAATCACTTAGAACCCCCAAACATTATATATATATTTTTTTTAGCAGAGACCCTAGGGAATAAAATAGCGGTTGTTGCAATATTTTATGTCACACGGTATTTGCGCAGCGGTCTTTCAAACGCAATTTTTTAAAAAAAATTAATGAAATAAAAAAACAAAAATAAGCAGTAAAGTTAGCCCATTTTTTTTCGTCCAAAAGTTTTGATTACCTGTTATTGTGTATTTAATATTTAAGATATAGTTATTTTTTTTTTAATCTAAATTATACATACAAGTGAACTGATTGGAGGTTTGTTTTGTTTAATAAATGTTTCAATCTAAAAAATTTTCTGTATCACTTATTACTTAAGGTTGCTTACACACTGGAGCGGGCATGCGTTGACGGTAAAACGCTGTTAGTTTTAGCGGCTCTTTACCGTCATTTTAGCGGTGCTATTCGGCTGCTAGCGGGGCACTTATAACCCAGCTAGCGGCCGAGGAAGGGCTTAAATGCGCCCATGAAGCGCTGCTGCCGAAATGCTTTGCAGGCGCTTCGGCAGCGGTGCGCATTCATTTCAATGGGCAGGAGTGGTGGAGCAGTGGTATACACCGCTCCAAAGATGCTGCTTGCAGGACTTTTTTTTAACATCCTGCCAGCGCATCGCCCCAGTGTGAAAGCACTCGGGATATCACACTAAGACTGCAGGGGAGCCATTTTACAGGCACTTTACAGGAGCTATTTTTAGCCCAAAAGCGCCTGAAAAACGCTCCATTGTGAAAGGGATCTAACTGTTAGATTTTATGAAATGAAGGTAAAAAAAAAATAAAAAATCGGCCTAATATATCGGCCCAAAAAAATCGGCATCATATATCGGCAACCGCAATTTCTAAATATCGGCATCGGCCAGAGAAAAACCCATATCAGTCGACCTCTAGTATAAATACATAAGTGGGAATATGATCTCCATGTATAAATACATAAGTGGTCCATATAGTGAACTTGGTGTTGAGTTATTTACTTTAAGGTCATCACAGAGGTCAAGGGGGCATTCTTTACTCTTTGGAGGAAAAGAGATTTCATCTCCAAATACTGAAAGGTTTCATTACAGCAACAGCTGTGAAAATATGCAATAGACTCCTTCCAGAGCTGATTCTGTCCAGCTCGGTAGACTGTTTTAAGAAATGCCTGGATTCTTTCCTAGATACAGAGGGGTTGATTTACTAAAGGTAAATAGACTGTGCACTTTGCAAAGTGCAGTTGCTTCAGGGCTTAGTAAATGAGATAAAGCTTCACATTACAAAGAATAACCAACCACCTTCAAGGAAAAATTAAAAAAAACAGCATTTTCGCTTGCACATGACTGGATGATGGAAGTCAGCAGAGCTCGCCCTCATTTACTAAGCTCTGGAGCAACCGCACTTGCAGAGGGCAACTTCACTTGCAAAAGTGCACAGTCTGTTTTCCTTTAGTAAATCAACCCCATAATAAAACTGAATACAAATATTTATAGGCAGGGCTTTTTTTCTCTGAGAATAAATGCAGGTACCCCCCCTTTCTGAGTCACTGCTTTTCTTCACTCCCTACCCACCTCTGAGCACTGTCCCTTAATTTTACCCCTACCCACCTACCCATTTAGGGGGACTCCCACGTCATTTTTTTTTTTTTAATTTTGGTTCGGGGTTCCCCTGTGGGGAATTCCCATGCTGTTTTTATCAATGAACTTCTATGTGTATTGTCGGCAATGCAATAGCCGCGAGTAGTTTTAAATGGGTTTTTTCCTTTGAAATGTCATTTTGCTGTCAGACTGTTCTAAACACAGGAAACATGCGCCCCTTTACAGGCATACTATAGACACCCCCCAGGTACGAAATTTAAAGGAATATTACACTTTTATTGTTTGACTTTAAGCATTATTAAAATCACTGCTCCTGAAAAAACGTCCGTTTTTAAAACTTTTTTTTGCATTGATCCATGTCCCCTGGGGCAGGACCCAGGTCCCCAAACACTTTTTATGACAATAACTTGCATATAAGCCTTTAAAATTAGCACTTTTGATTATTCATGTTCGTGTCCCATAGACTTTAACGGTGTTCGCGTGTTCGAATGAACTTTTTTCCTGTTCGCATGTTCTGGTGCGAACCGAACAGGGGGGTGTTCGGCTCATCCCTAGCGTGGACAGAGAGATAGCTTGAGTTAGATTAAGCAGGCAGGTTATTCAGTTAGTGGCAGTGTATTTGATATATATACAGTGGGGCAAAAAAGTATTTAGTCAGCCACCAATTGTGCAAGTTCTCCCACTTAAAAAGATGAGAGAGGCCTGTAATTGTCATCATAGGTATACCTCAACTATGAGAGACAAAATGTGGAAACAAATCCAGACAATCACATTGTCTGATTTTTTAAAAGAATTTATTTGCAAATTATGGTGAAAAATAAGTATTTGGTCACCTACAAACAAGCAAGATTTCTGGCTCTCACAGACCTCTATCTTCTTCTTTAAGAGGCTCCTCTGTCCTCCGCTCATTACCTGTATTAATGGCACCTGTTTGAACTTGTTATCAGTATAAAAGACACCTGTCCACAACCTCAAACAGTCACACTCCAAACTCCACTATGGTGAAGACCAAAGAGCTGTCGAAGGACACCAGAAACAAAATTGTAGACCTGCACCAGGCTGGGAAGACTGAATCTGCAATAGGCAAGCTGCTTGGTGTGAAGAAATCAACTGTGGAAGCAATAATTAGAAAATGGAAGACATGCAAGACCACTGATAATCTCCCTCGATCTGGGGCTCCACGCAAGATCTCACTCCGTGGGGTCAAAATGATCACACGGAGTGAGATCTTGCGTGGAGCCCCAGATCGAGGGAGATTATCAGTGGTCTTGCATGTCTTCCATTTTCTAATTATTGCTTCCACAGTTGATTTCTTCACACCAAGCAGCTTGCCTATTGCAGATTCAGTCTTCCCAGCCTGGTGCAGGTCTACAATTTTGTTTCTGGTGTCCTTCGACAGCTCTTTGGTGAGCAAAAATCCCAGAACCACAGGGGGGACCTAGTGAATGACCTGCAGAGAGCTGGGACCAACGTAACAAAGGCTACTATCAGTAACACACTACGCTGCCAGGGACTCAGATTCTGCAATGCCAGACGTGTCCCCCTGCTTAAGCCAGTACATGTCCGGGCTGTCTGAGGTTTGCTAAAGAGCATTTGGATGATCCAGAAGAGGATTGGTAGAATGTCATAAGGTCAGATGAAACCAAAGTAGAACTGTTTGGTAGAAACACAACTCGTGTTTGGAGGAGAGAGAATGCTGAGTTGCAACCAAAGAACACCATACCTACTGTGAAGCATGGGGATGGCAACATCATGCTTTGGGGATGTTTCTCTGCAAAGGGAACAGGACCACTGATCCGTTTACATGAAAGAATGATTGGGGCCATGTATCGTGAGATTTTGAGTGCAAACCTCCTCCCATCAGCACGGGCATTGAAGATGAAACGTGGCTGGGTCTTTCAGCATGACAATGATCCCAAACACACCACCCAGGCAACGAAGGAGTGGCTTCGTAAGAAGCATTTCAAGGTCCTGGAGTGGCCTAGCCAGTCTCCAGATCTCAACCCCATCGAAGGGAGTTGAAAGTCTGTGTTGCCCAGCAACAGCCCCAAAACATCACTGCTCTAGAGGAGATCTGCATGAAGGAATGGGCCAACATACCAGCAACAGTGTGTGACAACCTTGTGAAGACTTACAGAAAATGTTTGACCTCTGTCATTGCCAACAAAGGATATATAAAAAAGTATTGAGATTAACTTTTGATATTGACAAAATACTTATTTTCCACCATAAATTGCAAATAAATTATTTCCAAATCAGACAATGTGATTGTCTGGATTTGTTTCCACATTTTATCTCTCATAGTTGAGGTATACCTATGATGACAATTACAGGCCTCTCTCATCTTTTTATGTGGGAGAACTTGCACAATTGGTGGCTAACTAAATACTTTTTTGCACCACTGTATAAATATATATATATATAGTTAGCTCTAGTTCTCCCATCTTGTCCACTAGACTCCTGGCATTGATGAACATGCCACGTAGTTTAGACCGGTCGCATACTATCTCCTTATCGGGTGTTCTGAGGTTGCAAATAGGATTTGTTACTGTACTTACCTCGGGTTTAGGTGCTTTAGTCAACCTACCACTAATGCCCCCAATACTACCCTCTGGAATTTGTTCCACGCTGACTATCTCTACACCCCCCCCCGTCGCCTAGTTTAAAAGCCCCTCTAACTTGTCGGCCATCTTCACTCCCAGTCTGTCTGCACCTTCCCCATTTGGGTGCAGACAACATACAGTTCTGCGCTTCAGGTCTTTGTGACAGATTGCCCTCTCTGTCCTTCTAAGAATTGAGTCCCCTACCACTAGAATCTGTCTTTCCTTTCCTTTGCATGTACTCCCACTCTCACTGGAAGAGTTATTCCCCTGGCAGCTAGGGGGAGTCGCTCAGCTCCAGAAATGCTGGTCCCTGACTAGTTTCACCAATGTCACGCCAACGGGGCGTACGTCTTGGGATATTCCAGCCCAGGACCGGCCTCCCTGGTACTTTCCCCTCTACCCTTCCTGACTGTCACCCATCTACTCTACTTTGGTGCCTGCCCCTCTTTATCTCCACCCGCCTCTGTGCTGGCCCCTGTTGGCACCTGCCGGGTACGATCCCAACTCTCCTTTTGTATGGAGAGTCTTCTCAGTGTTGACAGTTGCTTCCCTAGATTCAGAACCTGGTCTTCCAGGGAAAAAACATTTTGCACAGCAGTATTCGATTGGATAATCAAGGAACGCATACATGCCGCAAGATGTACACTGAGTCGCATCTCCACACCCGCCGGGGCATCGTACCCACTAATTTAATGGGGATTGGGGATTATACCCTGTCCAAATTAACTAACAACTATCTTCCTGACACTAATACTCAACAATACACGGGTACTCAACAATACATTACACAGATACTCGCAGCACTCGTGCACTCACAGCACACGTGTGTGAGCGGGAATCAGGGGCGGCGCCAGGTGGGTGCTTGGGTGTGCTGAAGCCCCCCCAAAAATGTTTCAAGCACCCTCATAGCACCCCCAAAAATTCCACTGAGGTATTGGCATCCCTCTGTCCCCCTGTCCATCCCTCTGTCCCCTTGTCCATCCCTCTGTCACCCTGTCCATCCCACGGTCCCACTGTCCCCTTGTCCATCCCACTGTCCCCTTGTCCATCCCACTGTCCCCTTGTCCATCCCACTGTCCCCTTGTCAATCCCTCTGTTCCCTTGTCCATCCCACTGTCCCCCTGTCCATCTGTCCATCTCCCTATCCATCCCCCTGTCTATCCCACTGTCCCCCTGTCCATCCCACTGTCCCCCTGTCCATCCCACTGTCCCCCTGCCCATCCCTCTGTCCCCTTGTCCATCCCTCTGTCCCCCTGTCCATCCCACAGTCCCACTGTCCCCTTGTCCATCCCACTGTCCCCTTGTCCATCCCACTGTCCCCTTGTCAATCCCTCTGTCCCCTTGTCCATCCCACTGTCCCCCTGTCCATCTGTCCATCCCCCTGTCCATCTGTCCATCTCCCTGTCCATCCCCCTGTCCATCCCACTGTCCCCCTGTCCATCCCACTGTACCCTCCTCTGTCCCCCTGTCCATCCCTCTGTCCCCCTGTTCATCCCTCTGTCCCCCTGTCCATCCCTCTGTCCAACCCTCTGTCCATCTGTCCATCCCCCTGTCCATCCCTATGTCCCCCTGTCCATCCCACGGTCCCCCTGTCCATCCCTCTGTCCCCCTGTCCATCCCATGGTCCCCCTGTCCATCCCACGGTCCCCCTGTCCCTCCCTCTGTCCCCCTGTCCATCCCTCTGTCCCCCTGTCCATCCCTCTGTCCATCCCTTTGTCCCCCTGTCCATCCCTCTGTCCATCCCTCTGTCCATCTGTCCATCCCTCTGTCCCCCTGTCCATCCCACGGTCCCCCTGTTCCTCCCTCTGTCCCCCTGTCCATCTGTCCATCCCCCTGTCCATCCCTCTGTCCATCCCACTGTCCATCTGTCCCTCCCTCTGTCCCCCTGTCCCTCCCTCTGTCCCCTTGTCCATCCCACTGTACCCCTGTCCATCTGTCCATCCCACTGTCCCCCTGTCCATCCCACTGTCCCCCTGTCCCTCTGTTCATCCCTCTGTCCATCCCACTGTCCATCTGTCCATCCCCCTGTCCATCCCACGGTCCCCCTGTCCATCCCACGGTCCCCCTGTCCATCCCACGGTCCCCCTGTCCATCCCCCGTCCCTCTGTCCATCCCTCTGTCCATCCCTCTGTCCATCCCCCTGTCCATCCCACGGTCCCCCTGTCCATCCCCCTGTCCATCCCACGGTCCTCCGGTCCATCCCTCTGTCCATCCCTCTGTCCATCCCACGGTCCCCCTGTCCATCCCCCGGTCCATCCCCCGGTCCATTCCCCTGTCCATTCCCCTGTCCATCCCCCTGTCCATCCCTCTGTCCCCCTGTCCATCCCTCTGTCCCCTGTTACACTCACAGCACACTCCTGAATAGGAGGTGGCTACAGCGGCCATGGAATGCATGAATCTATCCATAGTACACAGAGGGGGGGGCGGCGCCCGAGCGCCCCTAATGGATGCACCGCCACTGGAGCCCAGGTTGGCAACCCGTGGACCACGATCTACCAGTCGATCGCATCCAGGTGACTGGTAGGTCCTGGGCTTGCCGACTTTCTGTCACTGATTGTGGATAAAGGCTGCAGCCGGACACAGAACAAGCGAAGCAGGGCTGGAGGTTGCAGATGGCCATGGGGACATCAAGCCTGCCTCCTGAGCCAATTTCTTGTCCATAGTTCAGGTGGAGTGATACCAATAGCACTCCGTCTCTCATTCTTGGTAGCGGAATCCACAACAGCTGGAAGTGCTGCAAGAAGTTATGGTCAGTGGGCATCATAGAGCACAGTAAAAGCTATGTGGGCACAATAGCATCTATATACTGTAGGCACAATAGAATAAAGATGCTATTGAGCCCATATAGATGCACAATACCAGCTATATGGGCACAACATGGCATGTGTACACCTTTGGCTACTGCCTCTGCAGCTAAAGGCGGTAGGGATTGGGGAAGGTAAAAGTGTGACTCGACCACCGGGTTTTACCAACCCCAATCTCATGTATAAAGAAGCCCTAAGGGTACCACAGCCAAATGCAGCTAAGGGCTGTTTTACAAGTGGAACAGGCACCACTGTTCCTCTAAAAAGTGATCTAAGATTGTTTGACAGGTTGTGAAAGGGCTGATTTAAAGCTATAACTGCTATGCATGCAATTGCAGTTTAAAAGTACAACCATTGTAGGTGTAAACCAGGCGGTAAAGAAGTAATATATCTCCTCCTCACCACCTGCCAAAGACCTCTGAAAAGCAAAATGCGCGTGAATCAGTTTTCAAAGGAGCTTGTTCCAAGTTTCTGTGCAAATCAGTGTGGTGCGATTTTGCAGCCTATTATTTGAATGGCTGCAAATCGCACCAGACTGCACAAAAAATAGTGCATGCACTACTTTTCAAAAATGCACTGTGCCAAATAACATGATGCTGCACTACCTTACCTTAACCTCTGGTGAGTTTTCACCCAGTGGGTGATGGTGCACGGAAGTAGCTGCTAATAGCTTGCAGAGGATTCAATATGCTTGTAGACAATTCTAATGAACTTTGTTGATGTGAAATTCTAATAGGGGTCACTTGTGTTGCACATTGCACTTTATGTGCATGCACAGATTACACTTTTATTGTTTTTAGCACATATTTAATATATATATTTATTGATACTTTTAATGCTTTTACTACTTTCTTTGAATTATTGTGGTGTATATTGAGGTGATTACCTTTAGGACATTTTGTAGTTTTTTTTGGGTATGGGACAACGTGCCCAACTGCATGGCCTGTTATCAATGTGTAACTGAGTTTTTAGATGGTTCTCTGGCTTCTTTGTGGCTGTTGAATTTTAATACCCAACTACTACCCACTGACTTGAGGTTATTGCTGGCCCTGATATATGCTGGGGGGTATAATTGTCGGCCTCAATTGAGCTCATTTTACTTCACAATCTCTTGAGTGTACCTCCAGGCTCTTTTTAGCCTATACAAAGAGGGAAACGTGGCACACTACAAGCTATAGATTGGGAAGAATCACTGACATTTGGCCACACTCAATTTAGCCACACACACACATTTTGCGGCGCGCTTCGCGCGCCAGGTCAGCCCCCTCTATTTTTGTTACAGCACCTGCACAGCACCCCCAAAAATTTTGGCCTGGAGCCACCCATGGTGGGAATTCCACCTGCCCCTAAACCGCCTGATTTGTGACATGCCCACCAGGTGGAACTCGACTTTGGAAATGCTGCAGCCATGCTCTGTTCACTGCTAGCCCCTGTCCTGCTCACCCCTCTCATCTGCCCTATAGACATATGCGCCGTCAATAAATTTGTTTCGTTTCGTTCTGTTTTGTATTAGAATTAATTTGTATTTCGTAATTCCTGTCCAAAATTCTATTTGGATTCGTACGAGATATGAATTTTCGCTAGGTTTGTTAACTTTTTGTAACAATTACGAATGTTCGTTATGATGAATTTATCATTATGAGGGGCCCCCACATCCCTGTGCTGTGCTGACTTCCTGGGTTTTTAACTTTTAGGTTTGTTAACTTTTCGTAACAATTACGAGTGTTCGTTATGACGAATTTATCATTATGAGGGGCTCCCACCATCCCTGTGCTGTGCTGACTTCCTGGGTTATTTAACTTCACCATAATGAATAATCGCAATAAACGAACATTCTCGTTTCCGTTGTAACGGAATTTGGATCTGAAATTCGTAAACGAAATTTCGTATTTCGTACAAAATTCGGAAGCATAGCAATTGGTATTTCGGATCCTCCCGAATGTACGAATTTACGGAAATTCGTACGAATTTTGTATTTGTACGAAACTTTGTACGAAACTTTGTACGAAACTAATCGCACATTTCTACTGCCCTACTGACCTCTGTACATTGCCCTACATACTATTGACCTCTGTATATTGCCCTACCCTCTATTGACCTCTGTAAACTGCCCTACCTACTACTGACCTCTGTATACTGTCCTACCAACTACTGACCTCTGTATACTGTCCTACCAACTACTGACTTCTGGGGGCTTTCTAGTTAACTAAAAAAAATTAAAATGCAGCGGTACCGTAGTGAACTTTGCTGTCTTTGATGCTGTCATGGTAGCTCTCCGCCTCTAAAAGGTTGCCTACCCCTGCCCTAGAGCATCCTGATGTTGATTTGGAACTCATGTGCTGGCTCTTCAGTGTCATTTTATCTGCTGATGGCAGAGAGAAGAATGGTCTACGTAGATCATAAAGTGTTGAGTTGAAGACAGATGACTACACATGCCCAGTGCAAGGGGGACGAAAACAGTGAGTGAAAGAAAGTAGTGCTGGGAACCCCCAACAAAAGAGAGTGAGAGGTCTTTGGATGGGGCCTTGTTTATACTAATTATCGCCATAGGTGGCCAGTGGGATGGTGCCTGGAAGTTGGGTGACTGATGTGCAGGAATGAGCAGAATGAGTTTGCAAAAGCTGATGGTAAAGCAAAATTGCCAATATGTATGAATAGTGCACAGTATCACTTCTCTTGTCCACTATGCTGGGTGAAGTCTCAGTATCTGTTCTTATTCAATATGTATGGATTCTGCACCATACCACTTCTCTTATCCTGTATCTTGTCCTGGATGTTAAGGGTAATCCTGGCTGCTTTTTTTTTACAAACAGAACAAAGCAGACAGGAAATGTAAGTACAGGCATACCCCACTTTTAAGTACGCAATGGTGTTTATTTACTAAAGCTGGAAAGTGCAAAATCAGGCTCACTTCTGCATAGAAACCAATGAGCTTCTAACCTCAGCTTGTTCAATTAAAGGAACACTAAAGGTAAATTTTTTATTTTTTTTTTTTAAATAACAAACATGTTATACTTACCTCCACTGTGCAGCTCGTTTTGCACAGAGTGGCCCCGAACCTGGTCTTCTGGGGTCCCTCGGCGGCTGTTTCAGCTCCTCCCCACAAGAACTAATCACCACCATGCGAGCTCCCTCACATGGTGGTGAGTTCTTGCGGGCGCGCTCCCGTGATACAGCCGGCGGCCATAGCCGCCGGCTGTATCACTCGGCCCCGCCCCCCGGCGCGCCAAGTCATTGGATGTGATTGACAGCAGCGCGAGCCAATGGCTGCTCTGCTTTCAATCCATCCACTCTAGCCAATCAGCGGTCAGGCTGATCAACGAAGAGGATGTCGGGGGCGAGCGCTGGACTTTCGAGGGCTCAGGTAAGTAAAACAGGGGGGCTGGGGGCGGCGGTATTGTCGGAAGTTTTTTCACCTTAATGCATAGAATGCATTAAGGTGAAAAAACTTTTACCTTTACAACCCCTTTAAGCTTTGGTAATAAAACCTGGAAGCTCGTTGGTATCTATGCAGAAGTGAGCCTGATTTTGCACTTTCCAGCTTTAGTAAATAAACCCCATTGTGTACTTAAAAGTGGGGTATGCCTGTAGTGACCTGCAATGTAAAAACACATTTTCTTCCTCTGTAAATGTCACATTTGCAGTAGTATATACAGGCGGTCCCCGGATTACAAACAAGATAGGGTCTATAGGTTTGTTCTTAAGTTGAATCTGTTTGTAAGTCAGAACAGGTAAATTTTTTTTAAGTGTAGCTCCAGCCAAAAAAACTATTTTTAAGCTTTTTGGATAGCATAGGGAAGGGTTATCATCACCCCTGTAATGTTTGTTTTGCTGTCTGTGCCCCTGTTCAGTAGATTTTACCTCACTTTCTGTCCCAATGACCATTGGATTTTGAAAATTTTGGATTGTTGTGGAAACAAGCCTTTGTGATAAAGCATCAGTGGAGGTACCTTTTTCCCATGATAACTCTTACAGGAGTGAATTTCCCTTCCTAGGGGTAGATTTCCTCTCACTTCCTGTTGTTTCCTTCCGTTTGTAAGTAGGAGTCGTTTGTAGGTTGGATGTTTGTAACTAGGGGACCGCCTGTACCCCAAGCATGTTGGATTTGTTCACCCTAAATTTTGTCCTTTAACCCCTAATAAAAGAGCTGTTTCCAACCAAATGGTACTTTTTAAAAGTTTGTTAGCATTGGTACAGGTCTCCCAGGGCAGTGTCTAGCTCCTAATGCCTTGTGTTTGATTTGGTGGGGGAGCCTCCATGTCATTTTTTACAAAAAAAAAAGTCCACAGGGAAATTTTATTCAGTAGCCAGCAATTTAAATTTTATATCTTTTTTTTTCCCCGTAAATATTCATTTTTCTGTAGTACATTCTCATAGGTGTGTGTGGGGGATGTGCTAGGTGTGCCTGGGCACACCCTAATCACTGCATGCGGTGCAGATTCCTCCTATTGCCTGCCCCCCCATCTTGCCTCCCCCCTGCAATGCTGCAGGCTTCCCTCCTCTCCTCTCTCCCTGGCTGTTGTGGGGGATGCTTCAAAATTGAAAATGGGGGAAGGGGCCAGTAAATATGTCAGTTACTGGCTCCTTCCTTTTCTAAATGAACACACTCACTCACTGTGTTCATTCATAAGTGAAGCATAGTAAACTGTGTTTACTATGCTTCCGTTTGTAAATGAACAGGAAGCCACTCAGGACACTTCCCATTTATTCACTGTTCAGTGCAGCTGAGGCTGCAGAGAAAGGCGTGTGTTTGAGATTTTGGTGCACACCCTAATGCAGTGATGGCAAACTTTGGCACCCCAGATGTTTTTGAACTATATTTCCCATGATGCTCAACTACACTGCAGAGTGAAGTCCAGATGGATGCGTTTCTTCTGACCGCAAAACACATTGGCTGTTTTTTAGTATAAACTTATAAATTAATTTGGACTTAATCCATTATGCAGCCATTTAGCATCTGAAAAAGATAGTGTATTTTTTTTGGACATCAACAATTTAAATAGCATACAGATTTATAAGAAAGCCTTTTTGAACAGACTGCAATTTCTGAGAGATTGAGTGGGCATTTAGCAAGTGGAAAAAAAAAGAAAATAGTGTTTTATTCAGACAATAGGAATAGGGTACAGATTTGCACCACAGCTGGAATGCCTTTTTGAACAGGCCACAATTTCTGAGCGATTGATCAGGCATTTGGCCTCTCAAAAAAGGAATATCAGTGTCTTTTTTGAACACTGAGGATGGAAACAGCATACAGGTTTGCACCACAATTAGAAAGCCTATATGGTGGGGCAGTAATTTATGAGAGCTTGAGCAAGCATTTAGCATCTGAAAAAAAAAAAAGTGTAATTCTTGGACACAGTATAGTTAGTATAGTATGCACCACAGCTGGAAGGCCTTTTCGAACTGACCACAATTTCCAAGAGACTGATCAGGTTTTTACCATCCATAAAAAAATAAATATTAATGTCTTTTTTGAACATGGAAATAAAGAGATTTATCAGGCATTTAGCCTCTAAAAACAAGAACTATTATGCCGCGTACACACGACCGGACTTTCCAGCAAACTAGGTCCGATGGAATTAGTCTGTCAGACAATCCGATCATGTGTGGGCTAGTTCGATTCTTTTGTTGGGGAAAAAATCCGACAGACCTAGAAATAGAACATGTTTCAAATCTGTCCGACGGGAATACCGTCAGACCTAGTTTGCCGGAAAGTCTGGTCGTGTGTACGTGGCATTAGTGTCTTTTTTTTGACACTGAGGATGGAAACAGCATACAGGTTTGCCCTACAGTTAGAAAAACATTTGTGAACAAACAGTTTAAAAGAGATTGATCAGGCGTTTATCTTCATGGATGGAGATATCATACAGGTTTACACCAAAGCGAAAAAGTCTGTTTGGACATGCCTGCAATTTCCGAGAGCTTGAACAGCCATTTAGCATCCAGAAAAAACCTCCTTGAAATCTAAAATTTGTCTCAACATGGAAAAAATGGGAAATTTTTTTCAGCACAGCCATTAAGCTTATATGGATAGCTTAATATTTATGATCAACTGAGCAGGCATTTAGCATTCATAAAAAAAGATCTTTTTTTTTTTTAAATCAATGATGGAAATAACATACGGTTTGCACCCCAGCTAGACACCTGTTTGGACAGGCCACAATTTCTGAGAGAGCATGTAAAAAAATTTTGTAGTTTTTTGACACTGACAATGGAATGAGCGTACAGATTTTCACCAAGAAACTAGAAGGCCTTGTTGAACAGGCTGCAATTTCTGAGTGGTTGGGCAAGCAGTTGGCACCCACAAAATAAATAAATAAATAAATACATATGTGTATCTTTTTTTTGGACACTGAGCATACAGGTTTGCACCACAGCTAGAAAGCCTGTTTGAACAGGCCACAATTTCTGAGAGCTTGAGTGGCCATTTTGCATTGAAAAAAAAAACATATTTTTTGGACACAACCAATGAAAATAGCATAAAAATTTGCACCACAGCTATGAAGCTTGTTTGAACAGGTTGCAATTTGTTTATAAAGTGGTTGTAAAGTCAGAAGGTTTCTTATCTCAACGCATTCTCTGCAGCAGCCCCCCTCAGCTCCCCTAATACTGAGCCCCATCTAGTTCCAGCGATGTTATAGGAGTGTCTCGGCTGCCCAGGACTCCCCTCCTCATTTGCTGAGACAGCAGTGAGGTGCCGCTTCTGCTGCTGTCAATCAAAGTCAGTAAGCCAATGAGGAGAGAGAGGGTGCCCCCATAGCAAGCTGCCTGCTGTGGGGCACTCATCAGGAGAGCGGGGCCAGGAGAACCGACGATGAACCCGAGAAGAGGAGGATCTGGGCAAGACCACCACACAGAGCAGGTAAGTATAACATGTTTGTTATTTTTAACTTAAAAAAAGGAGACTTTACAATCACTTTAACCACTTGCCGACCGTATACAGTACATATACGGCAGTAAGTCAGACCTGGCGATTGTTCCCATGGGAGACACAGTGGTGGTCTGCCGATGAACAACAAGGCAGATCGCAGTTCTGTTAGTAGGGGAGGTAGAGAGCCTGTGTTTCTGCTAAGCAGGGACATGGATCTTTGCCTTCTCATAGCAAAAACACACAGTGGCATCACTAACGTGGGGCCAGAGGGGGCCCTGACCCCCCCAACATTATGCTGTGCCTCCACATGTGCCCCCCCAATTAAAATGCCTTTTGTTGCAACAGCCCACATCTTGCTAATGCCGTTGTCAGAATAACATAGGCTCTCCTGATAAGGAGAGCGTCCTGTCACACCTGCGGGATATCCCCCCTCCCTTCACTCCCTCCCTCTCCATCCACGCTGACACTCTGCAATCTGAGAGAGAGAGCCGCCCAGGTGTTTAGAGCGCAGCGCAGGGAACACAGTGATAACAGCTTTCATTTCAATTGCTGTGTTGCTCGCTGTCAGATACAGCCCCTCCTCCTGGTCCCAGGACTTTGATAGACAGATCACCCATCCAATCCCAGTGACGGGTGATCTGTCAATCAAAGTTCCCCGCCCAGGGGAAATAGGCAGAGGGATTTGGGATAGTGCGCAGGTAACTTTCTCTTTTGTTTTTTTTGTATGTATTGGGGCATTGTTGCAGGAGTACAGGGCTTAATATTGTATATTTGCATGCATTTTATACCCATTGTCAGGATATATAAAGTGATATATATATATATATATATATATAAAATTGCGTTTTATAGTTGCCCCCCCCTACTTTTGTCCCTGTCCCCTCATGTGCCTCCCCTAGATATGAAAGCTGGAGACGTCACTGAACGCACATCCCCCACAGTTAGTGCATTCTATGCATTAAGGTGAAAAACCTTTTGTTGTGCAGCAGCCCCCCCAGAGCCCCTCTTTTACTTACTTGAGCCCGATCTTTCCAGCGACGAGAACGAGCCCAGCAGTTCCAGCCGCTGTCTCGGGTCCTCATTGGATAGATTGATAGCAGCGGGATCGAACACAGAAAAAATATATACATGTGCTCATGTGTGCTCTGTCAGCTTGATAGAGAGAGTGGGCAATTAGAAAGCTCTCTATAACAGGGAGTCCATGTATGACAGTTCAAATGCAGCACAAGGTGTATCGGTGGTCACAGGTAGACTGACTGTGGACAGCTGCCGCCTCATAACAAGGTAGAAGGGGCTCTGTAGACAGTAAACACAAAGGAGAGCAGCGCCATCTAAGTGCAGCAATGTTAAAATATTTTATTACAGGACAGACAATTTGGAATTCACAAGATCGTAGAGGTAACAGCGCATGTAGAAGGATTTAGATAGTTCATCCACTCCTGGGAGAAGGCGGTAGGCTCACAGATGGAGAGACAGATGATGATTCTGGCTGTGCTAGTGGCTCCCAGCGCTTCCTGGTTCTCAGAAAAGGCTCAGTGGCGGCTGTACACGTCACTTCCATTTACTTCCATTCGGAGCATGCATGCTCCTTCATCAGGCAAAATCATTTTGCCTGATGAAGGAGCATGTATGCTCCGAACGCGCACTCCTCCCCATTAACCGCCCCCTGAGCCCTTTCTGAACCAGAATCATCAGCTGTCTCTCCATCTGTGAGCCTACCGCCTTCTCCCAGGAGTGGATGAACTATCTAAATCCTTCTACATGCGCTGTTACCTCTACGATCTTGTGAATTCCAAATTGTCTGTCCTGTAATAAAATATTTTAACATTGCTGCACTTAGATGGCGCTGCTCTCCTTTGTGTTTACTTTCTACAGAGCCCCTTCTAGCTTGTTATGAGCCAGCAGCTGTCCACAGTCAGTCTACCTGTGACCACCGATAGACCTTGTGCTGCATTTGAACTGTCAATCAAATCCAGTAACACGGGGGGGCGGGGGCCAAGTCCTGCTGTCTGTGTCAATGGACGTAGCAGCAGGACTCGGGAACGCGCCTGCACGAGTGCCCCCATGGAAAGCGGCTCTCCGTGGGTTTTTTGTTTAAAAATATCAAAAATGTTTTTCCTGGCCCACCTCTTGTCAGCGCACACCTCCTCTGGAGCCCACAGGACCACCACTTCCTAGCTAAATAAACAGAAGTGTTCTTCTTCTTCTTCTCCGCTTCTTCCTCCAGTCTTCCTCCATCTTCTCCCGCATCTTCATCCTCCGGTCTTCTCCTTCTCTCCCTGCTTCTTCTTCCACTCTTCTTCTGTCTTCTTTGTCCGGTGTTCTTCTTCCTCTGCGCAGCTCCCGCCGATGACCCTCCTCCGATGCTGCGTCCCGCTGATCTGTCAGTGCCGATGCCACTTCTTAAATAACGATGGGGGTGTGGCAATCGGATTACGCCACCCAGAGGCCACGCCCCCTTGTGACGTCATAGACCCACCATGCCCCGGGTGGTGATGTCACAAGGGGGCGTGGTCTCCGGAAGACCAGAGGAAGAAGCGGAGAAGAAGATTTTTAATAAAAGACTTGTCAAAAACTGTCTACTGTATTTTTTAACACTACACTACTTTTTTTTTTAGTGAATGGGTAGGGGTACAATGAACCCCATACTCATTCACATGGGGGGGCTGGGATATGGGGGCCCCCTTATTAAAGGGGGCTTCTAGATTCCGATAAGCCCCCGCCCGCAAACCCCGATAACCGCCGGGCAAGGGTTGTCGGGAAGAGGCCCTTGTCGCATCAACATAGGGGCAAAGCACCCATCCCCCCATGTTGAGGGCATGCGGCCTGGTATGGTTCAGAAGGGGGGGAGGCACTCGCTCATCCCCTCCCTTTCCTGACCTGCCGGGCTGCATGCTCAGATAAGGGTCTGGTATGGATTTTGGGGGGACCCCCACGCCATTAAAAAAAAAAAAAATTGGCATGGGGGGGGTCCCCTCCAAATCCATAGAAGAACCAAGGGCCTGGTATGGACCTGGGGGAACCCCACGCCGTTTTTTTCACGATTTTTTTTTTTTTACATTGAGCGCAAAGCCAGCTGACAGCTGATGACTCATCGGTTGTTAAGGACGCGGCTTCCCGGCCCCCTCCTTAGCAACCAGTTATATACAGTGTAAAAAAAAGAAAGAAAAAAACGCAAAAAGCAAATCGCGGCAAAATCGAGGTAAAAACACGGTACTTGAGTTTTGGATGCGGGCCCATTGAATTCTATTACATGCAAAATGCTGCATTTTGCGGGAAAAAAAGTCCCTGACCCTTTCCAAAAACGCAGAGGCACAAAAATGCATTGTTGTGAACATGTTCCATAGGAACCCATGTTAAAAAATTTCCCTGCATTTCTGCAAAATGCATCAAAAAATGCATTAGTGTGAATCGAGCCTAAAAGAATCTCAAGCGGTACTTTGGATCCTCCATTGGTGACATCAGAAACACAAGATCACTGCCTTCCCCTGTCACAGAATGGCAATCTGCCTTTATATTCGTTTTTGTTTTTCATTTTTCTAGTAATAGCATTTTTGTCATATATACAAGTGCATTATTTTGCTATTTGGACATACAGTATAGTGTATAGTGTGGGTGTGTGTTTATCATTTGAGCTATGATTAAGCACCGAAGATGGTGTGAAACGCATTAGCTGTTGCTCTATATCCCTCTTCTATGCGCTGTGGATTGTCTTTGTGACATACGGATTAATAAAGGTGATTTTATGGAAGTGTAGCCATCCAGACTTTCTTCACATTGAAACTTCTGCAGTGTACAGGGCCAGCACTCCTCAGTGTGCAGTGGTGGTGGAATTAGTAGAGACTTATCTTGAGCGCTGTTTTACCTATAATGCCTCCTCACTGCCTGTCAAATGCTTGTTGAAGAGCGATCCAAATGGGGATCGCTCTTCAGAGAATACTACTATTGTGAACAAGCCCTAAGACCACACTATGTGAAAGAGTGTGTATCCCAAATTTCAGAGCTGGGAGCAGCATTCTCAAAGTTTGTTATTAGTCTGTATGTATGGACTTTGCAAAGTACCTCTTCCTTTTTTTTTTTTTTTCATGCTGATTGTAATTCTCTTATGTTTTATTTCATTTACATAGCGGACGTGAGATCCTGTTCAGCTGCGGGGACTGTGACTGCAAATATGTGGACAACAAATAGGTGAGATTACCATTGACCTGATCACACACGATGTATGGGGTCTATTTTCTGTGCACACTCCATGCAGGATAGGGAGAAGTAGATAACATTGTTGAACAGTAATTCTCAGCCAGAACCCGATTTGGAAAATCTAGAGCTCAAGGCTACAAAGACTTAACAGGAAATTATCAGATGAAGGTTTGGCAGTAACTTTACAAGCCTGCATGAATACATTTCTGATAAGTCATATTATATTCAGCAATAATATGTTTCAGAAACACCACCTTTTCTTAAAAAGCCATCCGTGAACTCCAGTCAGTGACTTTTCCTAGGATAAGTTGATGTCATCAGTGTGCTGCAGGCAGGAGGAAGCATTTCCTCAATCTTCTCTCCTTCAGTAATCAGAATGTAATATTGTAAGTCACAAGGTGAGAGGTAAAGCAATAGTGGCTGATCTGTGTCTAACCTTTGTGAACACAGCAAAGAACTGCACTGGCAACAGGACTGGGCCAGTTTAGCTGAATAATTAGATATGTAGAGTATGTTTGTAATTGATGGTACACTTATTGGTTTTGTAATGCAAGTATACTACAGTGTTTATAATGATAATCTCAAAAATGTTGTATGATGGACCGCCTGGCACCCCGACCAGTAGCTAATACCAACCTGTTACCTCAAGCAGTGGCAGCTGGTGGTTTTTTGTTTAGGGGGGCAGCAAACAACCACCCCCGTGGCACCTCAAACCCCCCCACCCCCTCACTGTCTGCTGGTCCACCGGCACTTACCCCATTTAGGCGGTGAGCACATCGGGCAGCGGCGGGGATCAGGCAGCGGCGGGCTCATCAGGGATCGGGCAGTGGTGGGCACATCCGGCAGTGGCGGGAACATCAGGGATCGGACATCGGTGGGCACATCGGGCAGTGGTGAGGATCAGGCAGCGGCAGGAACATCAGAGATCGGGCAGCGGCGGGAACATCAGGGATCGGACATCAGTGGGCACATCGGGCAGTGGCGCGGATCAGGGCATCGGCGAACATCAGGCAGCGGCTCCTGTGCCTTCTCCTCCTCGCTTCCGCCGTGCATTTCCTCCCCTCCTCCTAGGCGTCCAATAGGATCGCCTGTCCTTTCAGCCAATCGAGTGACTGGTATCAGACCCGCTTCCCGATTGGCCAGGAGTAGGATCAGTGTTGCAACAGCAAATATTCATTCGCTGTTGCAACACACCTGGGTGGGCTCCAGATGCAATGCTTTGCATCCCGAGCCCACCCTATTTTAAAGCCTATTAGGGCCTCTGGCTCTAATCAGGTTCTTCAAAAAACACCCGTCCCCCACCCACCCCCGCCATAGGAATTCATGTGCCCGGTGTCCTGAAAGGGGCCAGGCGCATGGATAGGGAGGACGGCGGCGGTGGATAGGGGAGGCGGTGCCCGTGCGCCCACAATGCACAGAGCGCTCCTGACCCCAAGCATCCTACGCAGACAAGATATTGAGGTAGAACCAAAAGGAATGATTTTTTGAACAGAAATACAGGTTTTTATACACTTCATAAATAGGGGAAGTCATCACATGAACAATGAAAACAAATATTACACATTGGGGTAAATATCCCACAGAGGTTAGGTAATAAGGTAAAGTTGACACAAGACTAATCACATCTTAGGAATCTCCAGGAGAATTAGCAAACAGACAGAAACAATAGGTGACTCAATTAACAAGGGGTATGTACACCTACCGTGTTTCCCTGAAAATAAGCCCTACCCCAAAAATAAGACCTAGCATGATTTTCAGGGATGGCTGCAATATAAGCCATACCCTGAAAATAAGTCCTAGTTAAAGTCCTTTAAAAACATGTAATCTGTTCTGTAAAAAGATTATATAATGTGCAGTGTGTCTCCTTGTGTAACTTTATTGTGATAAATACCTTATTGACATCACCGCTGGGCGCTCACGTGACCCGCTGTAGACCCGCCGGAGATCTTTTCCTCTCCTCCCAGCTGACGTCAGAGGCCCCTCCCTCAGCAGTGCTCGGAGTGGGGCTGAAGTCAGTGGGGATCTCGGTATCGATGTGAGGAAAGGAGGGAGCTGGTGGAAAAGGGGTGCTGTGATTGGCCCTGTACCCTGATCCGCGATGCGCTGTGTCCAATGAACACAGTGATCATGGACACTTCCCGATGTGCACCCCAGGAAGCGCGCAGAAAGCACAATCACGGGAGTGGTTCACAAATTATTGTGATCGTTGTGGCGGCAGCAGTAGCAGCATTGCATCCTGAGCACAGGAGTCAGCTGAGTGTAGAAGGAGATGAGCCGCAGGAATCCATAGACAGAACCGCTGAGCGTACAGGATACAAACCAGCCGAGCCTCCCCATCACTGCACTGCCAGCCTTTCTCTGCACACTCGCCTTTTTTTTTTTTAAAGGATTTCTTGGCCAAATGGATCTTTTGTATGACTAAGTGGATCTGAGTAGGAGACGGTAACAAAAAGTGCCTAGAAGTAGAGGAGAAGTAGCCGATCGCTTTCTAGGAATATTGGACACCCAGGCCCATTGGATATACAGGACACCTTGCAGGACCAGTGACAACCCAAACAGGAAGGAGATCGCGGATCCGTAGAGGGGGACACCGATCGAATCCTATCAGTGGATTTATTTTCACTTGCCCATTACCCCTGCAGGGGTTGGGTCTTCCGGACCAGTGACAACCCAAACAGGAAGGAGATTGCGGATCCGTAGAGGGGGACACCGATCGAATCCTATCAGTGGATTTATTTTCACTTGCCCATTACCCCTGCAGGGGTTGGGTCTTCCGGTGAGTGGGGACACAAGTGGGGGCTCCAGAAGAAAAGTTTACACAACGATCACAATAATTTTCATGGGATCTTTTTGGATTGCCAAGACAATTTTCACCGTTTTTCTTTTCTTCTTTATGTAGAACTTTAATTTTGCTTGGACACTTACACCATTTGGACTTGATTTTTGAAAATTTTGGTGCACATTGATTATTTATTACACCATTGATGCTATTTGTGCATTTTTTAGACATTTTTGTGCGTTTCTCTTGCAATTTTGTTTACTCACGCCAATATTACGCACATTTATATATTGGTGATATTTTACTTTTTTGAGTGCATGTATTTCTTTTATGATTATTTACAACGCATTTGCACTTTTGTTTTTTATACTATGTGACGTTTTATATTTATGGTATACACATGACATGCTTCATTTAACATCTGTTCATAGTTTTTCTCACATATTGTCACCACACATTCCTTATTAATATACACTTTTGAACAGCGCCACATTCCCCACTAGAGTTTTTTAATTTTTTGGATTTCACCTCTGTGTTTTTCCATTTTCTGGGGGGGCTGCAGTTCTCTTTTAAATATTGTCCTAAGCGCGGAATATTTTAGTTTATATTCCTGTGGGGACACACTGCAGTGGGGAGGAGCTGGGAGCTCTGGCAGGAGCTCAGAGAAGAGGACGATCAGGGCCGCCCTGTGCACAACCATTACACAGAGCAGGTAAGTATAACATTTTTCTTAATGAAAAAAAAAATTCCTTTAGTATGACTTTAAGATAATGATTGTTACACACAGCCTGTGCAATCCCCTGATCACTCCCCAAGAAAGTTTCGTCCAGTAAGCAAAGTTTTCCTGCCCTTGTCCTGTCCTTGCCATGTCCTTGTCCTGTGGGTTAGTTGCACAAAATTTCAGCCAAGAAAAATTGACCAATTTCACAAACCTCTAATTGATACCTGTATGGCCAGGAGCTGTATAAATGTTTAAATAGTTTGTGTTTTTTGGGGTCTGTTTGGGTTTTAATATTTTCCGATGTTTTTTAATGGTAATCTTTCACCAGTATTTATTAATCATTTTCTTGTATCTAGCCTGAAGAGGAACTTGATCAAAAATCCATGCGCTCTAGGTGAGATTGTTATTCCTATTTGCCTATTTTATAATGTAGGCAGTGTTTTCATTAGATTTTAATTGATGTGTATTAGGTCTTTAACTCCTATATTGTGTTATTGCTTGGGGGGTCTATACCTCAATCCGGAAAATATGACATCATTGCCTCTAGGTGGAGCTGATGATCACAGGAAATAAACATAGCAAATTACCATGATTATATATGACACTGGTGTGCAAGGAAATTTGCATTTCAGTTTTTTTCCTAATTCTATTGGGCTCTGTTCATACAGTGCAATTTCAGATGCAACTTGAGTTGCACAGAATTGCATGACAATGACAATCACATAGTTTTCAATGGTGCCCGTTCGCCCCAATGCAACTCAGCATGGCGTACTTTGGAAGAAGTTCCTGTACTACATTGGTGCAATTCCAGCACCATTTTGGCCCTAAAGAATATGCAAACATCCAAGTTGCACAACATAATCACACTAAAAATCGTTGGATTGCAGCAGTGTGAATGTAGCCGTAAAGTGTTGCTAAACCCAGGACCCTGCATTTACTATATCTGGTCTCCCACAGTACACAGAACATGAAAATTTAATTATTTTAGTAAATATGAACTGCTAAATACCTTTTCTTATTAGCAGTACATAGCAGTCTTGTGACGTCTATCAGTATCTGGTTAAAGCTTGTAGGAGGAGTTTTCAATCTCCACCGATTGCAGAATCAGCCTGCAGGACCCCTAACCCTCTGTCTGAAGAGTGTGCTGATTGGCCCTGTGCTGATCACATGCACCCTCCCAAGAAAAAAAAACTCTCTAGCAATACACACCAAACTGAGCATGTGCAGAGTGCCCCCAAGGCTCTGTACTATCAGGAGATGGCTTAGAGACAGTGGAAGAAGGGGAGGATCAGAAGGGGGGGCAGGATCAAACAGCCTTTTTACACAATGCAGAGGATTAACCCCTTAGATTCCACAGGGAGTATAAAAAGCATGCTGTACTGCATATACAGGCTGATTTTAATGTTGTGGGTTCAGTAACACTTTAACCACTTCAGCCCCGGAAGGATTTACCCCCTTCCTGATCAGAGCACTTTTTACAATTTGGCACTGCGTCACTTTAACTGCTAATTGCGCGGTCATGCAGTGCTGTACCCAAACGAAATTTGCGTCCTTTTCGTCCCACAAATAGAGCTTTCTTTTGATGGTATTTGATCACCTCTGCCATTTTTATTTTTTGCGCTATAAACGGAAAAAGACTGAAAATTTTGAAAAAAAATTGATATTTTCTAATTTTTGTTATAAAAAAAATCCAATAAACTCAATTTTAGTCATACATTTAGGCCAAAATGTATTCAGCCATATGTCTTTGATAAAAAAAATGTCAATAAGCGTATATTTATTGGTTTGCGCAAAAGTTATAGCGTCTACAAGCTAGGGTACATTTTCTGGAATTTATGACTGCCTATGTCATTTCTTGAGGTGCTAAAATGGCAGGGCAGTACAACCCCCCCCCCCCCCCCAAATGACCCCATTTTGGAAAGTAGACACCCCAAGGAAATTGCTGAGAGGCATGTTGAACCCATTGAATATTTTTTTTTGTCCCAAGTGATTGAATAATGACAAAAAAAAAAAAAAAAGTTGTCACTAAATGATATATTGCTCACACAGGCCATGGGTCTATGTGGAATTGCACCCCAAAATACATTCAGCTGCTTCTCCTGAGTACAGGGATACCACATGTGTGGGACTTTTTGGGAGCCTAGCCGTGTACGGGGCCCCGAAAACCAATCGCTGCCTTCAGGATTTCTTAGGGCGTAAATTTTTTATTTCACTCCTCACTACCTATCACAGTTTTGAAGGCCATAAAATGCCAAGATGGCACAAAACCCCCCCAAATGACCCCATTTTGGAAAGTAGACACCCCAAGCTATTTGCTGAGAGGCATGTTGAGTCCATGGAATATTTTATTTTTTGACACAAGTTGCGGGAATGTGACAATTTTTTTTTTTTTTTTTTGCACAAAGTTGTCACTAAATGATATATTGCTCACACAGGCCATGGGCATATGTGGAATTGCACCCCAAAATACATTTAGCTGCTTCTCCTGAGTACGGGGATACCACATGTGTGGGACTTTTTGGGAGCCTAGCTGCGTACGGGCCCCGAAAACCAAGCACCGCCTTCAGGATTTCTAAGGGCGTAAATTTTTGATTTCACTCCTCGCTACCTATCACAGTTTTGAAGGCCATAAAATGCCAAGATGGCACAAACCCCCCCAAATGACCCCATTTTGGAAAGTAGACACCCCAAGCTATTTGCTGAGAGGCATGTTGAGTCCATGGAATATTTTAGATTTTGACACAAGTTGCGGGAAAGTGACAAATTTTTTTTTTTTTTTTTGCACAAAGTTGTCACTAAATGATATATTGCTCAAACATGCCATGGGCATATGTGAAATTACACCCCAAAATACATTCTGCTGCTTCTCCTGAGTATGGGGATACCACATGTTTAGGACTTTTTGGGAGTCTAGCCGCGTACAGGGCCCCGAAAACCAAGCACCGCCTTCAGGATTTCTAAGGGCGTAAATTTTTGATTTCACTCCTCACTACCTATCACAGTTTTGAAGGCCATAAAATGCCAAGATGGCACAAACCCCCCCAAATGACCCCATTTTGGAAAGTAGACACCCCAAGCTATTTGCTGAGAGGCATGTTGAGTCCATGGAATATTTTATATTTTGACACAAGTTTCGGGAAAGTGACAATTTTTTTTTTGAAAGTGTGAAAGTGTGTCCTAGTCTGTGCAATGCTGTACCCTACGCTAAAACTCAACTAGTGTATGGTAGCGTTCAAAACATTCACCAATGCATAGACCAGGATTGTCAGGACAGGAGGGACAATAAGACCGGGTGTCACGCCTAAATCCACGCTTGCTACAGACACGACATCTTTTTTGGGGTGCTCGTTGGGTAGGGGTAATTGAGAGGACATAAGGAAAATGCCTCTCATGAAGCCGGCTTACTGCATTTGGTTGGGTAAGGTGAGGTGGAGCACCATCTGGAAACAGAAGGGCTCAGACGATCTCTTCCTGGAATTTAAGGAAGGATCCAGTCCGTCCTGAAGCTCTGTATAGCACATAAGCGTTCAGCAAAGCCAATTGAAATAAATAAACAGACACTTTTTTGTACTAGCGTCTGGCCTTACGGGCAACTAGGTAAGGCGCCAGCAACTGGTCGTTGAGGTCCACCCCATCCTATATTTTGGTTATATTCATGGACACAGAGGGGTTTCTCCACAACACCAGTCGCCGTTGTAATTTGGGCCGTCGTGTCTGCATGAAGGGAGGTGAGAACGAAAACATTCTCCTTATCCCTCCGCTTCATAGCGAGCAAATTATTACACTGCAAGTAGGCTCTCTCCCCCAGCCTAAGACGGGAATCTACAAGCCGCTGGGGAAAGCCCCGGCGATTAGGTCGCACGGTGCCACATGCTCCAATCTGATGATCAAAAAGATGACTAAAAAGTGGCACGCTCGTGTAATAATTGTCCACGTACAAGTGGTACCCCTTTCCGAATAAGGGTGACACCAAGTCCCACGCTATCTTGCCAGCGCTTGCTATGTAGTCAGGACAGTTGTTGGCTCTACGTGACTATCTTTGCCCTTGTAAACCATAAAACTACATGTATAGCCTGTGGCCCTGTCACAGAGCTTATACATCTTGACCCCGTATCTGGCACGCTTGCTGTGAAGGTACCGTTTGAATGACAAGCGGCCAGAAAATTTAATCAGGGACTCATCAACGCAGACAACTTGATGGGGAGTAAACAGGTCTGCAAAACGCTGGTTGAAGTGGTTTACGAGGGGCCGAATTTTGTAGAGCCAATCGTATCCAGGGTCTCCACGAGGACGACAGAATTCATTGTCATTGAAGTGCATGAACCGCAAAATCTGCTCGTATCGTGCCCTGGCCATGGAAGCAGAGAACACGGGCATATGGTAAATTGGGTCAGTGGACCAATATGACCGCAACTCACTCTTTTTATTTATGCCCATGTTGAGGGAAAGGCCCAGAAAGATCCTAAATTCGGAGACCGTAAATGGTCTCCAATCTCTGGCAAGGGAGGACTGGGGATTAGCGGCGATGTGTTGACCAGCGTATAAATTGCTTTGGTCCACAATAGATCTATAGAGATCTTCAGTGAAAAACAGCGAATAAAAATCCAGTGGCGTAAAATCAACTGTTTCCACCTGAATTCCGGGTTGGCCAGTGAATGGGGGAAGTACGGGTGCTGCAGAAGTGGTGGGTTCCCAATTCGGATTGGCGAATGCAGCAGGAAGGGCACTATGGGCACGACGGGCCTGTGTTCGTCTTCTTGGTGGCAGCGGGACACTACTTGTGCTTGCCACCTCGCCAGCTTGAACTGCACTTATGGGACTCGCCACGTCACCACGTGATACTGTAGTGCTGGATGTACGGCCAGGGTGTACTAGGCCGCTGGTGCTTGCCAGTTCACCGGAAGGAATAGCGGCGCTAGTACTTCTCTGCTCCATACGAGAGCCCTGCGGTTCTTGCACTTCAAGGACAGAAGAAGAAGATTGGGGTCTTGTACACCTGACCTTGGCAGGGACCACAACTCCGTTGTCAAAGCTATCTGTCATGGAGCCGCTGTCCTCTACAGGATCGTATTCTGAGCCTGAATCTGACAGATGAGTGACTTCCTCTTCACTTTCTGTCATGCTCAGAAACGTGTAGGCCTCTTCACTAGTGTACCTTCGATTTGCCATTTTGGGCTCTAAATTTAGGGGTACACTAGTGAGACTCACAGGCAAAAAAGCTTGGCCCGTTTTGCCTCGGCATTTCTGTCATAGCGTTCTGCCCCGGCATTTCTGTCTCAGTGTACAGTCTCGGCATTTCTGTCATAGCGTTTCTGCCCCAGGGTTTCTGTCATAACTTTTCTGCCCCAGGATTTCTGTCATAGCGTTTCTGCCCCAGGATTTCTGTCATAGCGTCTCTGCCCCAGGATTTCTGTCATAGCGTCTCTGCCCCAGGATTTCTGTCATAGCGTCTCTGCCCCAGGATTTCTGTCATAGCGTCTCTGCCCCAGGATTTCTGTCATAGCGTCTCTGCCCCAGAATTTCAGTCAATGCGTTTTGTTTTTTTTCGGTCATGGCGTTTTCTGTCATAGTGTTCTGCCCCAGTATTTCTGGCTCGGCGTTCAGTCTCAACTTTTCTGTCTCAGCATTCAGTCTCAGCATTTCTGTCATAGTGTTTCTGCCCCATGATTCTGTCTTTGCATTTCTGCCTCAGCATTTCAGTCTCAGCGTTTCTGTCATTGCGTTTCTGCCCAGGATTTCTGTCAATGGCATTTCTGCCTCAGCATTTCTGCCCCAGGATTTCTGTCATTGCATTTCCGCCTCAGCGTTCTGTCATAGCGTTTCTGCCCCAGGATTTCTGTCATGGCATTTCTGCCCCAGGATTTTCTGTCATTGCATTTCTGCCTCAGCGTTTCAGTCTCAGCGTTTCTGTCATTGCATTTCTGCCCCAACTTTCTGTCATTACGTTTCTGCCTCAGCATTCAGTTTCAGCGTTTCTGTCATAGCATTTTCTGTCATAGTGTTGCTGTCCTTGCGTTTCTGCCCCAAGATTTCTGTCATAGCGTTTCTGCCTCAGCGTTCAGTCTCAGCATTTCTGTCATAGCCTTTCAGCCTCAGCATTCAGTCTCAGCATTTCTGTCTTAGTGTTTCAGCCTCAGCATTTATCAGAGGGGCATTGTTGTTCAGTCACAGCATATACTCCGGTAGCGGTTTTCATCTTCGTTGTTTGTCACGTCTCACCGTTTTTTGTTCATGTTTGTACCTGGGTCAGTTAGCTAGGGCTCACATGTCAGGATCTGTCACGTCTACAGATCCATACAGGCTGAGGTTTCATTTGTTAATGATTGTTGACCACAATCTTCTCGCCCATATACCATACATCATACGATGCACGTTCATTCACCACACCTGTATGACTACCCACCACGGTCTGTGGGTACACCAGCCCTGAGTTTTCAGTTAATTACCTGTTTCTGCGCGGCAGGTTACTTGGGCTCACTCACTACTTACACAAGGGTGGGGAGGGGGTCCGTCATCAGGTTCATTTACACGTAGTGGTCTTGTCAATTCTGCTCATATTCCCATACTTAGGTAGGCACAGAGGGGTGTTGTTGTTCTCATGTCTGGTTGTCTGTCATTTCTCTTGTTTGTGTTCTCAGGTTGGGCTGTTTTGGCATCCATACCGTTATCAACCATGATTGTACTCACTTTCATCAGTCCTGCCCATTGTTGGGGCTAATTTATTAGTGCAGATGTAATTTCACCACTGGGCTCACCCTTGGGTCGGAAGCAGTCGTCAATCTTCTTTCAGTTGATGTCCTGTTGCTTAGAGGCCCTGGTCACCGCCAGGGATTCACAGTCTCTCTGAGGGTGTGTGCTGTGCCACCCTTGACGGTCCTTAAGTAGTAGGTTGGGCAAACGATGTCATGATTCTGGATTCCACTCTCGGCTCTGATCTCGTCTAGGATGTTGCCTGGAGAACTGCTCAGGGACGTCAGTCCAGTCATCTTTTCCGATCCCCAGCCTGTTTCAGGTAGGGGAGCTTCAGTCACTTTGGGTATGTCTATATCATGCCATGGGACTTATTTCCCCGGGGTGGAGTCTGGCCCTCCTGCCTCGGTTCAGGATTCAGACTCTGTTGTCAGGTCACAGGCTGAAGCACGACCCGATCGAATCAGGTGGGACCAGTGTTCTGTGTCTGGCATGGCTTCTCCATGTTGACAATGCTTATTGCCATAGTGCATGGGCCTCATCCGCCTACTCCATTGCATCCTTCAGGTATTCAGCATTTTGAACTCCTGCCAGTTGTCCTTTTGCACTCACCCTCGCACTTCCTCATACCAAGTATGGGTAGGCCAGGGGTTGGGGCTTTTCACTGAGCACTTCACTGGTGTTCATTTGAAGTTTCCATCTTCTCGGCTATCAGTTTGCAGGGGCTCCTCGGGCCAGCCATTGCTCCCTTTCCCCCACGTATCCTCTCATTCACAAGCAGTTCATTCTCATGTCTGGGTTGTCTCGGGCTTCAGGCTCTATCCAATCTTTCACGGGACGTTTAGTTGGGTTCTGGGTAGCTTCGCAGGTTCTATAGGGGGTTCCGTCTCATCACCAAGTCAGAAGTTGGGGGGGTTTCTCCTGTCATAGCGGATACTTATCGGATATATACTGTTGCCATCCGGGCGCACGCTACTCCACTTGATGGATTGTTACCTTCCATTCTTCACCTAAGTTTGTGTCTTTTTGCCCTCTTTCAGGCATACTGACCAGCCAGGACAAGGCACACCTCAGGCCTTGGTGCTTAGGAGTATCACTTTCTCACTCGAAGACTCTGACTACAAGTGTAAGGCTGGCCGGAGGCCTGCCTGTATTTGTGGGAGGAGTCCGAGGGCTATTTAAACCTCCTCCTCTGTCAAGGCTAGGTGTCGTCGGCATTTCTGTGTTCCCACTCACCCGTTTTCCCCAGTCTTCATACATACTTATAGTACTTTTTCTTATTCTTACATTCAGGGTATGCCCTCTTTCAGGCATACTGACCAGCCAGGCCAATGCACACCTCAGGCCTTGGTGCTTAGGAGTATCACTTTCTCACTCGAAGACTCTGACTACAATTCCATTTACTTGGAGGGGAGACAGAGATTGACTTTTTTCACTGTCCAGTCACAGGCTGGGGATAGGTCCAGGATGACTTGGGCTCAGAGGAAGTGGGAGGAATGATGATGGCCATCAGACTGGAGACAGCAGAAAGGCATGGAGGGGGAAATATCTGTATTGATGCTGAATATTACAGCCAACACTGGTTTTATTTATATATTTTATTGGACTAGTCAAAATGAGGTTTATGGCTAGAGATCTGCTTTAATAATGCCACAGATGTGGAAGTTATTAAAGCGGACTTCACAATGTGTACCTACAATCAATTTTATATTATAACATTTATTCTGACAGCCTTGGCAGAAACATGACTTTAATTTTGCTTCATGACTTCAATGTGTTTTCCGATTCTGTGTTCCCCGCTGTAGAGGATTTTAAATACTGGACCATAGATGAAAATGGTGGTAGTGAATGGAAGATTGAAGATTTGCCTGGAGATTCGGGAGAATGTTTTCCAAATCCATCTCTCATAAAATACTTTGTAACCTCTAACCAGTAAGGCCAATTTCCTTCATTAATGTCATTAACACATAAATGCTGTAAACTGTTTTTAAGATTTTCATTTTATACTTCTAATGGCACATGGGATGGTTGAACTCTGGGGAAAAAAATCTATTGAATACATCTCTGCGCTTGGCACCTAATGGCCAGTTTGAGTTGGTAACTGTGTCTACTACACTAAAATTCCAACCAGTGTCAGCCCTGCCCAGTTATCCTTTGCTGGAACACATAAAGCCTCCCCCTCCTCATTTCCATTACATAAGGAGGAGCTGACTCAGGGGTCTCCAAACTTTGGCCCTCCAGTTGTTCAGGATCTACAATTCCCATCATGCCTAGTCATGTCTGTGAATGTCAGAGTTTTACAATTCCTCATGGGACGTGTCATTCCGCAACAGCTGGAGGGCCGTAGTTTGGAGATCCCTGAGCTGACTGTTTTACTTGCTAAATTATAAACAATACCAGCATTCTCTTCCGAACGGCCCCAAAAGAAACATAAACCTATTCTCAGTCTCCTGGGAGTAACAATAAAGATACACTATAGTACCATAAGTATTGGGACGCCTGCCTTTACATGCACATTAACTTTACTGGCATCCCAGTCTTAGTCCATAGGGTTCCATTTTGAGTTGGCCCACCCTTTACAGCTATAACAGCTTCAACTCTTCTGGGAAGGCTGTCCACAAGATTTAGGAGTGTGTCTATGGGAATGTTTGACCATTCTTCCAGAAGCGCATTTGTGAGGTCAGGCACTGCTGTTGGCCAAGAAGGCCTGGCTCACAGTCTCTGCTCTAATTCATCCCAAAGGTGTTCGGGTTGAGGTCAGGACTCTGTGCAGGCCAGTCAAGTTCCTCCACCCCAAACGTACTTACCCGTGTCTTTATGGACCTTACTTTGTGCACTGGTGCGCAGTCATGTTGGAACAGGAAGGGGCCATCCCCAAACTTTTCCCACAAAGTTGGGAGAATGAAATTGTCCAAAATGTCTTGGTATGCTGACGCCTTAAGAGTTCCCTTCACAGGAACTAAGGGGCCAAGCCCAACCCCTGAAATACAACCCCACAACATAATCCCCCCTCCACCAAATGATTTGGACCAGTGCACAAAGCAAGGTCCATAAAGACATAGATGAGTGAATTTGGGGTGGAGGAACGTGACTGGCCTGCACAGTGCTGTATTCAACCCGATAGAAAACATAGTTATATAGTTACCGTATATACTTGAGTATAAGTCGAATTTTTCAGCACATTTTTTTGTTCTGAAAGTGCCCCCTCGACTTATACTCGAGTCAAGCACTTTTCTGCAGCAAAAAATTTCATTTTCCGAACCGAATTTGGGGCCTCGTATCTCAGGGCCACTTGGTGCTAGAAACCCCAAATTTGGTATGCAAACCCAATGGACCTGGTAGCAAAACATATCCAAAGCTGAAGTTCCTAGCACTAAGTGCCCCCGAGATACGGGGCCCCCAAAATCGGTTCGGAAAATGTCATTCTCTGCTGCAGAAAAGTGCTTGACATTTTCTGAACCGAATTTGGGGCCCCATATCTCAGGGCCACTTGGTGCTAGGAACCCCAAATTTGGTGTACAAACCCAGTGGAACTGGTACCATAACATATCCAAAGCTGAAGTTCCTAGCACTAAGTGGCCCTGAGATACGGGGCCCCAAAACTGGTTCGGAAAATGTCATTCTCTGCTGCAGAAAAGTGCTTGACATTTTCTGAACTGATTTTTGGGGCCCTGTATCTCGGGGCCACTTGGTGCTAAAAAACCCCAGCTTTGGAAATTTTATGGTACTAGTTCCACTGGGTTTGCACACCAAATTTGGGGTTCTTAGCACTAAATGGCCCCGAGATACGGGGCCCCAAATTCGGTCAACTGTGTCTATCTGCAGCAATATCATTTCGGGACCCTTTGGGTTCAGAGACCCCAAATTTTGGCTGCAGCTAGGGGGCATCTAGGAACCCTTAACTACCGAGTTTGAAGTTCAGGGGACCCATGGCTGCAAATGGGCACAGTGATGCTGCAAATGGGCTATGTTGACCCTCTTTTCCACTTAAAGTAGCTGTGCATTTCTCACCCTCATCTTATACTCGGGTCAACAAGTTTTTCCCATTTTTTTTGTGGTAAATTAGGGCCTCGACTTATACTCAGAACGACTTATACTCGAGTTTATACGGTAGGTTGAATAAAGAGACAAGTCCATCTGGTTCACCCAATAAAAGAAAAAAAAAACCAACCATACAATCCTATACCCACAGTTAATACAGAGGAAGGCAACCCCCCCCTCCCCCCAGCAAAACATGATCCAACTTTCTACAGCAGGGGAAAAAAAATTATTTTCCTGGATCAACTTTACCTATAAATGTTAGTACCCAGTTATATTCTTTGTAACCTTTAAACGATGATAGTGTTCCTTCATTTTTATATTTTTAAAAGCTCTTTTTTATTATGTATAGCTTTTTTAACTTCGGCCGTGAGCCACATAGGTTTTATCTTTAGCCTTTTAAATGTATTGCCCCTGGGAATGTACTTTGCAGTGAGTTCCCATACAGTCTTTTTGAAGATTTCCCATTTCTGTTCTGTGTTCATCGATGCCAATATTCCCTCCCAGTCTACAGTAAGTCTTGGAGAGCAGCCCTGATCCTTGGAAAATTTGCTCCCTTAAAGTTAAGTGTTTTTATATTTCCCATATGTGTTTGTTGCTTACAGCTAACATTAAATTAAATCATGTTATGGTCACTGCTACCAAGATGTTTTTTTATATGAATATTGGTAATAAGCCTGACCTCACAAATGCGCTTCTGGAAGAATGGTCAAACATTCCCATAGACACACCTTGTGGACAGCCTTTCCAGAAGCTGTTATAGCTGCAAAGGGTGGGCCAACCCAATATTGAACCCTACAAACTAAGACTGAGCCATAACTCCTGGTTCTTTTTTTTCTACAGGCGGCCAGCTTTTTCATGAAACCTGTCTGAGTGACTCATGAGCCGCTGGAACGGTTTCCGAATCGGCGGAAGGGGTCATCAACCCCCCCACCCTTCCGCCACTCGCTAGTGTTTCTCGGGCTTACCATTTTCACCAGTTTGCCCGACATAAGATCCGGCAGTGTGACCAGCTGCTCCAATAGATGATCAAAGAGTTAACACTCCTTGATCGTCTCTATGGCTTTGGAGGACCGGAGAGACGCCATGATGTATTTTGCAGTCCAGGCTGGAAGAATATATATATATGTATTCCTTGTAATAGGAATACATATATATATATATATATATATATATATATATATTTTATTCCTATTACAAGGAATTTTATTCCTTGTAATAGGAATAAAAGTGATATAAATGGACAGTGTAAAAATAAAAAGTAAAATAACTAATAAAAAATAAATAAAATTAAACCGTTCTCATCCCATCATACTTGCGTGCAGAAGCTAATGCATACTTAAGTTGCGCATGCATATGTAAATGGTATGCGAACCACACATGTGAGGTATCACCACGAACAATAGAGTGGGAGCAATTATTCTCCTCTGTAAATGCGCAATTTTAAAGCGTGAAATGTTAGGTATCCATTTACTCTGTGTAACATCTTTCACATTATACAAAAAAATTGGGGTAACTATTGTGTTTTTTTTTTTTATTCAATAAAGTGTATTCTTTCCAAAACAAATTGTGTTTGCAAAACCGCTGCGCAAATACTGTGTGACATAAAATTGAAACAATCACCATTTTATTCCCTGGGGTCTCTGCTAAAAAAAAAATGATAATGTTTGGGGATTATAAATCATTTTCTAGCAAAAAATACTGATTTAAACTTGTAAACAAATAGTGCCAGAAACAGCCTGGTCAACAAGAGGTTAAATAGGTGGTCTGCTGCCAGGGATGGACTGGGACAAAAATTTGGTCCTGGACTTCATCCAGACCGGCCCACTTTAATTTTGCAAACATGCACAAAAACAGTATATAAACTATACGTAATTGCGCAAAAAAAATGTCAAAATATTCTATTGTAAGTATAAATGGCTTTTTATATGAAAATGTGTTAACTGAAAACATGCTCTAACTCCTCACTCACCTCTTTTATTATTTCACTTATCCTCCTCTGTATTTTTCTCCTCCTTCTCACATCACTGCGTGAAATGGGAGGGCTAATGTCATGCATGAACATTGCTACAGCCTAATTGGCTGTAATTTCAGAAACCGGCATTGATGCACATATTACATTGTAATATAAAATGAAATTGTTCAACTCACCATAATGCAGAATCAGTGGGAGCCCTGAGCCTGTCACTTGAGCCTTACACTTGCCACCGTCGCCTGCCACCAGATGGAGCCTTACACTTGCCACCGTCGCCTGCCACCAGATGGAGCCTTACACTTGCCACCGTCGCCTCCCACCAGATGGAGCCTTAACCTTGCTACCGTTGCCTGCCACCAGATGGAGCCTTACACTTGCCACCGTCGCCTGCCACCAGATGGAGCCTTACACTTGCCACCGTCGCCTGCCACCAGATGGAGCCTTACACTTGCCACCGTCGCCTGCCACCAGATGGAGCCTTACACTTGCCACCGTCGCCTGCCACCAGATGGAGCCTTAACCTTGCTACCGTCGCCTGCCACCAGATGGAGCCTTACACTTGCCACCATCGCCTGCCACCAGATGGAGTCTTACACTTGCCACCGTCGCCTGCCACCAGATGCCGCATGTGAATTGCTACGTTGCCTCCACCAGATGCTGCATGTCACTTGCCACGTCGCCTCCACCAGATGCAGATTGTCATTGCCATGTCGCCTGCCACCAGATACGGATTGTCACTTGCCATGTCACCTGCCACCAGATGCAGCTTGTCACCTGCCAAGTCACTTTTCACCAGATGTAGCGCTAGTACAGGACTTAATGTGCACCTCCAACCCAGCTCTGTCCCCCCAAATACTCAGTACATCCAGCAGATCACCCCATGGCCACTCACCTGCAACTGTGGTCAATGGTGCCTGCAGTATCTCCCCCTGCACCTCTGGCTGTCAGCTAAGAGTTGAGTGGGGTGGGGGGGCAGATGGCAGCTCTGTGGTGCCCACGGGATTTCCCAGTATTCATTAGGCAACCCATCACCGGCCAACCACCGGACTGTGTTCAGTGGAGAGGGGAGGGGCCTCCGACCCAGACAGCGAACCGGCATCTCTCTTCAGTGTACAAGTAGACAATTTGCTTGTACACTGATGCCGGTTAGCTGTCCGGGTCGGAGGCCCCTCCCCTCTCCACTGAACACAGGGGAAAGAGACCTGCTAGCCGGAAGGAGATCTCACGGCCATGTTTTTATAGCCAGAAGCTGCCGCGGCCAGTGACACTGCCAAAAAAAGTCACTGAAACGGGCCATCGGCCCACTGGGAAACTCCCGGTAGTCCCGATGGCCAGTACATGCCTGTCTGCTGCCCCCTCACCAGTATTTTGCATGAGAATCCGACCGGGAAACTATAATGACAAAAAAATAGTATCCCAACATTTACAGTATATTAGGGAGGGAATCCCTGCTGTCCTGGACAACTCTTAGAAACAGAGTTAATGGTAAATTCCCCAAAATAGGAAAGCGGAGGGGACATCTTCCAATGGGGACACTAGTTCCAGTGACAACCAGAAATTCAATCACTTCAGACAGATTTCTTTCTTACTTCCTGTTTTACAACCACTAACTCTTAACTCTTGGAATTGAAGGGAAATCTCCCAATTTGGCTCACTCTATACAAAAAACGGTTTTGCCTTTAGTCCACCTTTCTGACCATGTTTTATGTTCACCCAAAATTTAGGATGTACTATAAATCAGTCACATTCTGAAGCTGCAATCGTGGGTTATTTCTGCCCATAGCATCCTTTATTTTTAGATAAATTGCATGGATCACCCACACAGCTACCTTATCCACTCAGATAAGGCACACAAACGTGAATGGAGGACCACCAGTTTTATCTGCTGCCATGAAAATGGACTTGGAGTTCCTAATGGAGCACATGTCCACCATTTACTTCTCCAGACCCGTAAATGAAGGTACATAATTCCTGGGGGAGTAGTGTGCATGAGAACCTGAGGCTGGGAAATAATCTGCAGAGACCTAAGCATGGCACCCACGATCCACTGATTGCAGTTGCAATGCTTTGCTTATGCAACAAATAATGCACTTTTTTTTTTCTTTTAATTAGGGTCCATTTTATTTTTTTACAAAAGGTGGGGGTATGCATTTTTGGTCTACTGGACAGCACAAGTCCAAGTTGTCATTTTTTTAAAAGTCTACAACTAGGACATTTCCCTGATGGATTTGGAGGAGCACAACCAGGTGTGAAAAGGATACATTTTTGGTAGAAGGTTTTGCAATGTATATAGATCATGTTGTATATGATTTTCTTAAGGTCCTAAATAAAGAATAAAAAAATCTTTTGATCTTTGCAGAACCTGCAAGAAGTCCCAGATTATTGACCTAAAGAAAGAGGGGTTCAGTGCTGAGATTATGGACGAAGCTCAACCGGCCATTATCATCACAGACTGGTAAGTGTAATTTATAAGCTGATTGGTGGAGGGAGAGTTGTAGGATGAATCTTGTATCTCTGTGCAGAGCAAATGGGAATTGTGACTTAGCTGCTTCATAGATACTGTGGAGGAGATGGAGCATTCAGAATCGGGTGCAGCTGTGCATGGTAGCCAATCAGCTTCTAACTTCAGCTTCTTCAATTAAGCTTTGATAATAAGCTTAATTATTCGTTCACATTGGAGCCTATTGCCTACTTCGAGGGAGATTTCAATAGACATCTGTGCATGCCCCCCGCACAGATGTCTTTCAAATCGCCCCCAAACTCACAATGAAATGCTTCTGTGCACTGGTCCAAATCATTTGGAGGAGGGGGGATTATGGTGTGGGGTTGTTTTCAGGGGTTGGGCTTGGCCTTCCCTAGTGGTCTCTGCTCTAATTCATCCCAAAGGTAGTCTATCGGGTTGAGGTCAGGACTCTGTGCAGGGCAGTGAAGTTCTTCCACCCCAAACTTGGTCATCCACAATATGTTGCCAAAAGTATTGGGCCACCCCTCCAAATCATTTGGTGGAGGGGGGATTATGATGTGGGGTTGTTTTTCAGGGGTTGGGCTTGGCCCCTTAGTTCCAGTGAAGGGAACTCTTAAAGTGGATGTAAACCCACTCTCATCCTTTCTAAACTACTGCCATAGTGGTTATCTATTTTTATTTATTTTATTTATTTCAGGTACTTATATAGCGCCGTCAATTTACGCAGCGCTTTTACATATACATTATACATTCACATCAGTCCCTACACCCTCAAGGAGCTTACAATCTAAGGTCCCTAACTCACATTCATACATACTAGGGACAATTTAGACAGGATCCAATTAACCTACCAGCATGTCTTTGGAGTGTGGGAGGAAACCGGAGTACCCGGAGGAAACCCACACAGACACAGGGAGAACATGCAAACTCCAGGCAGGTAGTGTCATGGTCGGGATTCGAACCAGCGACCCTTTCTTACTGCTAGGCGAGAGTGCTACCCACTACACCACTGTGCCACCCCAGATAAGGATATACATGCCTCCTGCATGTATCCTTACCTGTCGAATGTCTCCCCTCTGTCTGTTATGAGACCCGAAAAACTGCAGATTCTGTGGGTGGGTCTGTTGTCTGGAGCTCGGTGGGTGGAGTCGTGATGTCAGTAGACTCCCTGCCCACCTCTACACTCCCCTTGTCAACATACATTTTCTCCTGTGTATTTCTTACACTGAACTTCTGCTATGATCTCTAACATCCAGTCAAAACCCAGAAAAGTCACCACATGACTTCAGCATGCCCAATCATGCTGAGGTGTGGAACAGCCAATCCTGGGAGAGCTAGAAAAGAAAGGAGGAGGGGATCTGAAGTACACAGAATGCCTCTCTCTGGCTTGTTCATGAGATATGTAAATCACCTGTCACTCACAGCGAGGATAAAAGACACACCCGCCGCTCCAGGTGAGACCAGGAAGCCTAATGATCCAGTAGGTGCTCGCCTCCACACACAATGAATTTAGAAGAAATGACCGCACACCACTGTAGATCAAAATCCTTTTTATTTGTACATCCCAAAAACGACAGGAATCAGAATGCTGGGTATGTGCATGAGATATGTAAATCACCTGTCACTCACAGCCTTAACAGAAGAATTGAAGCTGTTATGGGCCAACTCAATATTGAACCCTACAGACTAATGCCCCGTAAACACGGTCGGACTTTGTTCGGACATTCCGACAACAAAATCCTAGGATTTTTTCCGACGGATGTTGGCTCAAACTTGCCTTGCATACACACGGTCACACAAAGTTGTCGGAAAATCCGATCGTTCTGAACGCGGTGACGTAAAACACGTACGTCGGGACTATAAACGGGGCAGTGGCCAATAGCTTTCATCTCTTTATTTATTCTGAACATGCGTGGCACTTTGTCCGTGGATTTGTGTACACACGATCGGAATTTCCGACAACGGATTTTGTTGTCGGAAAATTTTATATCCTGCTCTCAAACTTTGTGTGTCGGAAAATCCGATGGAAAATGTGTGATGGAGCCCACACACGGTTGGAATTTCCGACAACAAGGTCCTATCACATATTTTCCATCGGAAAATCCGACCATGTGTACGGGGCATTAGACTGGGATGCAATTAAAGTTCATGAGTGTGAAAAGGCGGGTGTCCCAATATTTTTGGTAATATAGCGTATATATGGGCACTAACTCCACCAATTACAGCACTACAGGAAGGCTTTATTTAAAAGGACCCTAAGACACAATGAAATTATTCCCACACAATATTTTGAGACAGAGCAGTGGCAGCTGGTGCTAAAAAATGTTGAGGGGGCACAAACAAACTGAAAAATACTGAACTCCCCCCCATCAAATGCAGCCACTGTGCTCATCAATTGCAGCCATTATGCCCATCAAACGCAGCCACTGTGCCCATCATATGCAACCACTTGTGCCCATCATAGGCAGCCACTTGTGCCCATCAAATGCAACCACTTGTGCCCATCAAATGCAACCACTTATGCCCGTCATATGCAGCCACTTGTGCCCATCATATGCAGCCTCTTGTGCCCATCAAATGTAGCCACTTGCTGCCATCAACCCATCAAATACAGCCACTTGTGCCCGTCAAATGCAGCCACTTGTGCCCATCATATGCAGCCACTTGTGCCCATCATATGCAGCCACTTGTGCCCATCAAATGCAGCCACTTGTGCCCATCAAATGCAGCCACTTGTGCCCATCAAATGCAGCCACTTGTGCCCGTCAAATGCAGCCACTTGTGCCTGTCAAATGCAGCCACTTGTGCCCATCATATGCAGCCACTTGTGCCCATCAAATGTAGCCACTTGTGCCCATCAAATGCAGCCACTTGTGCTCATCAAATGCAGCCACTTGTGCCCATCATATGCAGCCACTTGTGCCCATCAAATGTAGCCACTTGTGCCCATCAAACGCAGCCGCTGTGCCCATCTAATGCAGCCACTTGTGCCCATCATATGCAGCCACTGTGCCCATCATATGCAGCCACTTGTGCACATCATATGCAGCCAGTGTGCACTTCAAATGCAGCCACTTTTTCCCTATCATATGCAGCCACTTGTGCCCATCAAATGCCAAGTATATGCAGCCACTTGTGCTCATCATATGCAGCCACTGTGACTACCGACCCCCCCCCCCCCCACACACACTCGCGGGGCTCATGGCTCTGGCAGCACTACCTGTGCGTGGCTCTGACAGCACCCCCACCCCCACGCGCAGCTCTGGCAGCTCCTCTTTATAAGCGCCAGGCATCCAATAGGGTGGCCTGGCGCTTTGGCCAATCAGGAAATAGGTCTGATGTCCTGCCTCCTGATTGGCGGGGAGGAAGGTTAGTGTGAAAATAGCGAAAAGTAATTTGCTATCGTCACACAATTGGATGGGATCAGGGCGCACTCTCTGCGCCCTGAGCCCACCCTATTTTGAAGCCTATTAGAGCCTCTGGCTCTAATTGGGTGCTTCAAAAAGTACCACCCCCTCCCACCCCTGCCATAGGAATCCATGGTGCATGGATGGGGGGGCGGCTTCCATGCACCCACAGTGCAGGGGCCACCACTGAGACAGAGTCACCTCGTAACAGACTGGCTGACTTTACCTTCTTACAAGTGGCCTAAAGTAACTCCGGAAGTTGCTACATACATCAATATTAATGGCCGTGGTTTTTGAATGGGATGTCCATCAAACTTGTATAGGTGTATTGGTCAGAAGTTCACAAACTTTTGGCCATATGGTGCATAGAGTTTGCATGATCTCCCTGTGCCTGCGTGGGTTTCCTCCGGGTACTCTGGTTTCCTCCCACACTCCAAAGACATGCTGGTCTAAATTAGCCCTAGTATATGAATGTGAGTTAGGGACCTTAGATTGTAAGCTCCTTGAGGGTAGGGACTGATGTGAATGTACAATGTACAGGGGGTCCCCGGGTTACAAACAAGATAGGGACTTTAGGTTTGTTCTTAAGTTGAATCTGTTTGTAAGTCGAAACAGGTACATTTTTTTAAGTGTAGCTCCAGTCAAAAAAACAATTTTTAAGTTTTGTAGATAGCATAGGGAAGGGTTATCACCCCTGTAACATTTGTTTTGCTGTCTGTGTCCCTGTTCAGAAGATTTCACCTCACTTTCTGTCCCAATGACAATTGGATTTTGAAAATTTGGGGTTATTAGGGAAATAAGTATTGGTGATAAAGCATCAGTGGAGACACCTTTTTCCCATATTAACTCTTACAGGAGTGAATTTCCCTTCCTAGGGGTAGATTTCCTCTCACTTCCTGTTGTCTCCCTCTGTTTGTAAGTAGGAGTCGTTTGTAAGTCGGATGTTTGTAAGTAGGGGACCCCCTGTATATGTAAAGCGCTGCGTAAATTGACGGCGCTATATAAGTACCTTAAATAATAACAATAATTTACAACTGAAATGAACCCCTTCACACCGACCGTACGCATATGTGGCCAAAATGGACTGGGCTATTTTTCTGTGGGGCAGAATATTTGTGTATCTCCCTTTGCGTGTGGTACTCTCCCAGCACACAGACCAGGGTCTCGGCGGGAGCCCCGGGCCCCATACTAACAATTGGGACCCGGATCTCCCGATTCCGGGCCACCTGATCGCTGTGATGGATTCTCATTGGCTATCACAGTGATCAGTCACTGTGAAGCCTGCCCCCGTGTTTTCTTCCTCTGTGAATGCAGGAGAGAGATACTTATTATCTCTCTCTCTCCCCTTGCAGAGAAAAAAAAAGTGTGTGTAAAAATAATAATAATAATAAAAAATAAAATACAAAAGTCCAAAAAAATACCTAGATCAAGGTTTGATCTAGGTCAGTGCCAGGGTTAGTATTTGGGTCAAGGTCAGGGTCAGTTTTTTTTTTTTTTTTTTACATTAGTATCAGTGTCAGTTAGTGCCAGTGTGTTTTAGGTAAGATTAAAAAAAAAAAAAAAAAAAAGGCAAAATGCGCACTGGGCTGTACTACGGCTACAAACGAAAACTAACTAACCCATATGTGGCATCGCAATTTGGGTTGTTATTCGGTAGTAGCAAGAATTATACAGCAAAATAAAAAAAAAAAAATTTTTTTACTATTTTTGGGCCAGTTTTCCCTTGAAAAAAAATTAAGAGATATCCATTATCATGTACCACCAAATGAAAGCCCAATTTGTCCTGAAAAAATGTAGTATAATCCACCTGGATGTACAAAGTAGATGTGATGATATGTACAATTTTACTAACACATATCGAAGTTGCAAAATTGTGCTTAGGCATTTAGATTTGTTTTACCCTTAGGCGCGAAAGGGCTAAAAGTTTGAACAAAAATAGTACCTAAGCTGTAGTCTCCTTATATAACTGAAAGTTGTGGTAACGCCCTATGAAACTTTCTTCCCCCTCAGGTATGCGTCTAGGACAGACTGTAGCTGCCAGTATGAGTTGTTGGTCCGACTGCTTTCTGCAGACAAGAAAACCTTACAGGAGTTTTGCCCACAGCCTGTGAACCTACCGGACGGTGATGGCCAATGGCATTATGTAATGTTCCAATTGCAATTCCTTACAGATCCTTCCATAATGTTGCTTTACGTAAAGAGTTGCCGATGACATTTGACACATCAATATGTGTAAAATCTCATGTTTGAACAGAAATTCTGATATTTTGACACCACTCGTAGCAACCCTTTCCTCCATTGCAGCTCTCAGTCTCTTTGGTGTCAACACTTTTGGAAGGTTTGGATGGCTGTGTCCCCCCCCAAGCACCATGGTACTATCCTCTGACCCCTGACATTTACTGACGGGGCTGATTTTTAACTTGGCAACTCTGACATAGAATGTTCTAGATGAGCTGCAATCTTCCACACACAAAGTCCTCACAACTTTATATAATTTCCTATTAATTGTTCTACAATCTACATGAAATTGTATGTGTAGCAACCCTTAATTAAATTTTATGTTAAGACTTCTCTACTTTCTCTTCCCCTTTAGGTAACACACACATTCAGTAACTATGGACCAGGAGTGCGCTATATCTATTTTCAGCATGGCGGGAGGGACACTAAAAACTGGGCCGGCTGGTATGGTCCACGAGTCACCAACAGCAGCGTGTCTGTAGACATTTAGGGTCCAACTGCGTGAATGTGACCTTGTGTCAAATAGCACTGCTAACCTGTAAATTTTAGTTTGTAGTTGTCTCTAAATTGTAATTCAAAGCAACGGAAATATGAAAAATTACTATGTCATTGTTCTGGAACCAGTGCCAATAAAGCATGACTCTCATCCTCAGACTTTTATTTTTTCTACAAATAAATCTTAGGGGCAATATATTTGGCTTGTGCAACAACTATTTTAGATAAGTATTTGCTAGACATATCTCCCCATTGGTACCTTTCTTTCTTAAGCCGATAGAAGAGCGCTCTGTTTTCTTGTTCAATAAGATCTTTTAATTCCTCTTTCTTTATGATCATTTCCATTTCTGTACCCTGGTCCCCTGTATTTTTAAAGCTCTGTTCAAGGTCGTGAATTTCTTTATATAACACTTCACCTTTCCGCCTGCTCTCTTTTTTTTTTTTGCTGCCCCTATTGTAATCAGGATCCCCCTGATATAGGCCTTATGGGCCTCCCACACTGTGGCTTCAGAGGTAGTATCTGAACTGTTTGTTAAAAAATACCAATCTAGCTCTTTTTTTAGCCTATCCACGACCTCCGCATCCTGTATCAGATCTTTGTTCAATCTCCATATATTAGTCCTATTGTGTGCACCCTCTATCTTTAGTTTTATTGATACTGGGGCGTGGTCCGAGAAAGTCCCGGTTTCTATGTTTGACCCGGTTACCATGTCCAGCATCCTATGTTCTACTAGGAATAGGTCAATTCTCGAGGACGTCCCGTGCACGGCGGAATGGAAAGTATAGTCACGTATTTTAGCGTGTTGAATTCTCCACACATCCATCAGTTGATATTGATGGAGTTTCTTTTTCAGTGACTCCCCCCGGACCATCCCTGGCCGCCGTGCTCGTGACGTACAGTCTAATTCAGTGTTCATACAGATATTGAAGTCCCCAGCCATGATTGCCCACCCCCTCTTAAACTCCATAAACTTCTCCACCACCCTCAACAGAAATTTTGCTGAGTGCCTATTAGGTCCGTAGATATTTGCTATGGAGTACTCTACATCATTTATTCTACCCCTTAAAAGCAAATAGCGCCCTTCCGGGTCCACCATTCTCTCTTCCGGTGTAAACCGCACTCCTCTAGCAAATCCTATGGCGACACCCTTGGCTCGCTTAGTTGGAGAGTCCCCATAGTACCACAATGGGTAGTCTCGTGACCAGATTTTAAGGTTTGAGTCCTGAGAGATGTGTGTCTCCTGTAAAAGAACAACATAAGCCTTGAGGTACCTTAACTCGCTTAAAATGTTGGCCCTTTTGGTTGAAGTGTTAAGCCCTCTTACATTGTAGGATACTATATTTAGTATGGTCATCGTCTGTCCTGACCCTCCCACCTCCTCCTTCCGTCATTGTAAGGCCTTCTCCACCTAAGGTTCCTCGGTATTTGCCTATCTTCGGTGTTATCTGTCTGTACTGTACCTAAACCTTGTTGTTTTGACTCATCTGCACCATGGTGTATTTGGACTTCTGGCAGCCCTTTTACTTTAAAATTGGAGAGAGAACCTGCCCCCCCCCTCCCTCCCCCCTCCCACCTCCTGTCACCCTCTCCCACCCCACAACACCCACCCCCCCGCCCCACAGCCTATTGGGGGCTTTGCCTTCACTAGGCTCTGGGATCCGTGGCCAACCCAGTCCTTCCAGCCCACCGGATCTCCCCCTCGAAGGTTAAGCTCCATCTATGGTGCCCACAGCGGCCGCCGCCCCCCAGATGGGGTTGCCCCTCCCAGTCCCACCCACCGTGCAGCGCTCTCTCCCCCCCAACCCCCCTCCCGTCTCCAACGTCCAGTCCCCTGTGTCCCCATCATCTTCTCTCTGACTTCTTCTTGGATGATTTCTTCTTTTTATCATACAGATGCCACAGCTTTTGGTCCGTGGCGTTAGATGTTTTCTCGTGGGCTTCCCACCAGCCTGGGATCTCCACTAGCGGAATATCCAATTTTTTGCAGAATTTTTCCGTATCTTCTGAAAATCTTAATGTTGCCGACCGGCCCTCTTTCTTTCTCATGAAGCAGGCTGGGAAGCCCCACGAATATTGTACGTCGTTAGTCCTTAGCAGTTCCAGCAGGGGCTTCAACAACCTTCTCCTTCTGAGGGTTTCCGATGCCAGATCCGGGTATACTTGCAGTGAGTGCAACAACCAGTTGACGTGAAGCTCTCAGTGAAAACTGTAGTAACTATAGTCACTAAGCCCACTCTGTGTTGAGGAGCATGTAAACATGCATCCATTTATTAAAAAAAGATTGGAAATAAAAAAGTGTAGTGCTTGTGAATAATGTGTGACAAAAATTTAAATGTTGTGATGAAACAACTACAAAAATAAAACGTGGTGTATAATGAAGTGTACTGGCTAAAGTGTAATAAAGTCCCAACACTGTTAAAGTAATAGCACAATAAGTTTGTGAATGTAAGTCCACTGAATGTGACTAAAGAGGTATCCTCTGTGGCAGATGATAAAATGAAGTAAATCCAACGGTGGCTGTGTGACACATCTAGAAGTTGGAAATGGGTAAACTTTCATCAAAGATATAAAAAATGGATGGGTACTCCTTACCGGACTCGGTGGGTACACCTGTCATACGACAGTGAGCCAATCAGGCGTAGTTTTGACTGAAAGTCAAACACTTATCCATGTTCCCGACTGAAAGAGTGACAATATCGATGAAGGCATCTCTCTGTAGGCAGATGTTGTGCCAATTGGCCAATCGGGATCCAGGTACAGTAGCCAAATATCCAAGATTCAGGAAAATGGAATGTAAGCCAGACCAAGGTTAATCAAGGGAACAGCTGTTTTGGTGGGAAGGACGCCTCTGCTGTTCCCTGGAATAATATAAAGAATCAATATCTTTTTTGCCCTTTTTTTATAAGTGATCACATTCCCTCTGTTCTCAGTTGCATAAGAGCTGGGGGGGGGGGGGGAGCAGCAGCACACTGAGCAGCCATTTTCTGGGAAGCTCAGTGTGCTGGAAAGCTCAGTGTGCTGCTGCTTCACTCCTCCCCAGCTCTTATGGAGCTGAGAACAGAAGAGAATTAGTTTCGCTAATAGGCTTCCTCAGGAGATCCTATACATGTTGAAAGATGTATAACAGTTAATGACAAAAGTCATAGAGTAATCATAAGATAATATACATATCGTAAGTATTGAGCACTCACATGCATGCACAGAGCTAGAGGCTATATAGTGTCCAGTCGTGGGGGCACAACACTGGGCTTGAGGTGGCTGCAAGAGGAGCAAAAGTCATAAACGTTAGGCTTGTGCAATTCGTTTCGTAACTAATTGAAATTCGGCCGAATTTTGCATCTTTCGGACATTCGGATGCATCCGAATGTCCGAATAAAAAAATAACGAATTTGAACTAATACGAAAGAAATTATACCGGATATAACAAATGAATTCGACATGATTCGGTAATTCGTTAAAGATCTAATGAAACAAAAGGTCGACTCAAAGTAAATCTTACAGTCCAGTCAGCTGATTAATTTTGTGCTGGAAGTTGGATTACTGGCAAAGTGTATTCCTGAGAACTGAGTGAGAATTGTGTTGTATTGTATTTGAGCAGAGGAGAAGAGATATTGTCAGTGTGTGTGTCAATAGATTCAATAAACAAACAACTTTCCAAACTACGAATCATCATGAATCAATATACATACGTAAATATTGAATTTCAACTAATACAAAAGAAATTATAGCGGATACGAATGAATTCGACATGATTTGGTAAATCGTTAAAGATCTAATGAAACAAAAGGTCAACTCAAAGTAAATCTTACAGTCCAATCAGCTGAATAATTTTGTGCTGGAGGTTGGATTACTGGCAAAGTGCATTCCTGAGAATTGACTGAGAAGGGTGTTGTATTGTATTTGAGCAGAGAAGAAGAGATATTGTCATTGTGTGTGATTCAATAAACAAACGACTTTCCAAACTACGAATCATTATCACGAATATATATACATACATAAATATCGAATTTCAACGAATACGAACGAAATTATAGCGCATATAACAAATGAATTTGACATGATTCGAGATTCAGTATAACGAATATCGACACTCTACAGAAATAATGAATTATCCGAAAACGTATTAACATAACATAATGAATCTAACAGAACGAAATTATGTATTTTACGAATGACAACGAAGCGAAACTAAACAAAATTTTCTGTTGTGCACAAGTTTAATAAACGTACAAGAGATTTGGACATATCATATTTGAAATGGGCGTAAAAAGGTGTGTAGAGATACAAATCAAAAGTTCAAAAACTCACTTAAAGCAGAGAGTGGAAGGTATAGGCGCAGAGGAAGAATAGTATATCCCAGAGGGCAGATGAGGTTCACACATCCAACACCTTGTACTGCAATGAAGCAAAACAAACAAATGCAAAATAGCCATAAAAATTCCATTCCTTTGGGGTATTGACATATGAAGACCCCCACAAACAAAGCAACCACATATAACTCTGTGGACTAAGTCCAATGACTAACCTTAATATACATTTGATGTGTCCTATTCACACTACAATGCTGTGTTACATATACCGGTAGTTACATAGTAGTTGAGGTTGAAAAAAGATACAAGTCCATCAAGTCCAAATCTATGTGTGTGATTATATGTCAGTATTACATTGTATATCCCTGTATGTTGTGGTCGTTCAGGTGCTTATCTAATAGTTTCTTGAAATTATCGATGCTCCCCGCTGAGACCACCGCCTGTGGAAGGGAATTCACATCCTTGCCACTCTTACAGTAAAGAACCCTCTACGTAGTTTAAGGTTAAACCGCTTTTCTACAAATTTTAATGAGTCACCACGTGTCTTGTTAAACTCCCTTCCGCAAAAAAGTTTTATCCCTATTGTGGGGTCACCAGTACGGTATTTGTAAATTGAAATCATATCCCCTCTCAAGTGTCTCTTCTCCAGAGAGAATAAGTTCAGTGCTCTCAACCTTTCCTCATAACTATTATCCTCCAGACCCTTTATTAGCTTTGTTGCCCTTCTTTGTACTCCAATCAGCTGGTACCATTCCAGTCAGTAGACTGTCAGTAAAAATTAGGAACAATGGTCTGGCAATTACTTGACTGAGTTCCCTAAGTACTCTCGGGTGCAAGTCATCTGGTCCCGGTGATTTATTAATGTTAAGTTTCCCAAGTCTAATTTTCATTCTGTCCTCTGTTAACTATGGAGGTGCTTCCTGTGTTGTGTCATGAGGATAAACACTGCAGTTTTGGTTACTGAAACCCCCCGATTCCCTCGTGAAGACCGAGGAGAAGAATAAATTCAATACCTCCACCATCTCCCCATCCTTTGTAACCAGATGTCCTTCCTCATTCTTTATGGGGCTAATATGGTCTGTCCTCCTTTTTTGCTGTTTACATACTTAAAGAATTTCTTGGAATTTTTTTTTGCTCTCATCCGCTATGTGTCTTTCATGTTCTATCTTAGCCGCCCTTATTACACCCTTACATTTCTTGTTGCATTCTTTATAAAGTCTGAATGCTGATGATGATCCCTCAACCTTGTATTTTTTGAAGGCCTTCTCCTTTGCTTTTATATGCATTTTTACATTGGAGTTAAGCCATCCAGGACTTTTGTGCGCTCTTTTAAATTTATTACCCAATGGGATGCATTGGCTAATGCCCTTATTTAATATGCTCTTAAAGCAAACCCATCTCTGCTCCGTGTTCTTTGTTCCTAAAATGTTATCCCAATTTATGCCTTTTAGCAAGGTTCCTAGTTTAGGGAAGTTGGCTCTTTTGAAATTCAGTGTCTTTGTATTCCCCTTATGTTTCCTATTTGTGTGATTTATACTGAAGCCAATTGACCTGGGATCGCTGTGATCGCTGTTACCTAAATTGCCCCGTTTTTCCACATCCGTGATCAGGTCTGTATTGTTGGTAATCAGTAGATCCAGTAATGCTTTTTTTCTAGTTGGTGCATCTACCATCTGACCCATAAAATTGTCCTGCAAGACATTTAGGAACTGGGGAGCCTTAGATGAATGCGTGGTTCCCTCCACCCAGTCAATGTCTGGATAATTAAAATCCCCCATTATGATAACACTTCCCATCCTTGCTGCTAATCCAAATTGTGATAGGAGATTAGGGATGAGCCGAACACCCCCCCGGTTCGGTTCGCACCAGAACCTGCGAACGGACCGAAAATTCACAAGAACGTTAGAGCCTCATTGACGTCTATGGGACTCGAACGTTCGAAATCAAAAGTGCTCATTTTAAAGGCTAATTTTCATGGTATTGTCCTAAAAAGGGTTTGGGGACCCGGGTCCTGCCCCAGGGGACATGTATCAATGCAAAAAAAAACTTTTAAAAACGGCTGTTTTTTCTGGAGCAGTGATTTTAATGATGCTTAAAGTAAAAAAAAAAAAAAGTGAAATATTCCTTTAAATATCGTACCTGGGGGGTGTCTATAGTATGCCTGTAAAGTGGCGCGTGTTTCCCGTGCTTAGAACAGTCCCTGCACAAAATGACATTTTAAAAGTAAAAAAGTCATTTAAAACTGCTTGCGGCTTTAATGTAATGTCGGGTCCTGGGAATATGGATGAAAATTAGTGAGACAAACGGCATGGGTATCCTCCAGTCCATTACCAGGCCCTTTGGGTCCTGTATGGATATTAAGGGGAACCACGCACCCAAATTAAAAAAAGGAAAGGCGTGGGGCCCCCAGGCCCTATATACTCTGAACAGCAGTATACAGGCGGTGCAAACAAGACAGGGACTGTAGGTTTGTTGTTAAGTAGAATCTGTTTGTAATTTTGAACTGGTACATTTTTAAAGTGTAGCTCCAGCCAAAAAATCTGTTTTTAAGCTTTTTGGAAAACATAGGGAAGGGTTATCACCCCTGTGACATTTGTTTTGCTGTCTGTGCTCCTCTTCGGAAGATTTCACCTCACTTTTTGTCCCAATGACAAATGTTTTTTGAAAATTGTTTTTTTTTAGTGAAACAAAGATTGGTGATAAAGCATCAGTGGAAAGGAGAAAAGTTTTTCCCATATTAACTCTTACAGGAGAGAATTTCCTTTCCTAGGGGTAGATTTCATCTCACTTCCTGTTGTCTCCTTCCGTTTGCAAGTAGGAGTCGTTTGTAAGTTGGATGTTTGAAAGTAGGGGCCTGCCCTATATACTCAGCAGAAATTTGGGCCTTAGGTGTTGTTGTGGCCTCAACACTGTAAGCCCTCACAGGGCCCTGCTGTGAAATATTAGATCAAGAATTGTAATTACATGCCCCTGTTGAACAGGGGCTGAAAAATTGGGCCTTTGGTGGTGGTGCTGGTGCCACAACACTGTAAGTCCTCACAGTTAATCTTGGTGGGCGCAGAAACGGGCCCTGCTGTGAAATATTAGATCAAGAATTCTATTTACATGTCCCTGTTGAACAGGGGCTGAAAAATTGGGCCTTAGGCACTGGTGCTGGTGCCACAACACTGCAACCCCTCACAGATACTCTAGTTGGAGCGCAGGAACTAGCCCTGTTGCAAAGAATTGCATCAAAAATTGTAATTACATGCCCCTGTGGGGCTTAAAAATTGGGCCTTAGGCACTGGTGGCGGCACCCAGAACCAAAAATGTTCTTGCAAGCTATCAGCATGATCATTGAGGAGGAAGAGGATAATTACTCAGCATAACAGGATAGTCACTCAGCATCAGCATAGGCAGTCTTTGAAGGGATCTGACATTTAAAAAAAAAATATTCGGTTACATCAGCATCAGGTGCTTGGTAGCTGGTGGTGATCCAAGACTGATTCATTTTTATGAAGGTAAGTCGATCGACCGAGTCAGTGGACAGACGCACCCTGTGATCGGTTACAAAGCCTCCAGCAGCACTGAATGTGCGTTCCGAAAGAACGCTGGATGCAGGACAGGCCAGTAGCTCAATTGCATACTGTGCAAGCTCTGGCCAGTGATCCATCCTCAAGACCCAGTAACCCAGAGGATTTTCGGTGGGAAAGGTGTCCAAGTCAGATCTTGCCCCTAGGTATTCCTGCACAATGTAAAACAGACGCTGGCGATGGTTGCTGGAACCGATCATACCTTGGGGCTGCGGACTAAAAAATTGTCTGAACGCATCGGTCAGACGGCCACCTTCTCCACCGCTCCTTCTTTGACTGACTGAAGCCTCAGCAACATATTGTCCAGAAACAGGAGTTTGTAACCTCCCAGTCTCTGGGAAGGCGTTGCACAGACCTTTCTGCAAGGCCTCCCAAAGATGTTTCATCCTCTGCTCCCTCTGCGATGGCAAGATAAGGTCCGCAACCTTACCCTTGTAATGTGGATCAAGGAGGGTTGCCAGCCAGTAATGATCCCCCTCCTTGATACCACGAATATGAGGATCCTTCCGCAGGCTTTGCAGGATCAGGGAGGCCATGCAGCGTTGGTTTGCTGGCTGAGCCATTCGGTCCGGAGTCCTCTGGGTCACTAAGGACGACATGGTCCGCAGCCACCTCCTCCCAGCCACGTACAAGTCCATGTGTTTCATGGGACTGATCCCTTAAAGACTGCTGATGATGCTGAGTGCCAAGCTCCACCTCCATACTGACACAATCCTCCTCCTCCTCATCCTCTTTCTGTGTGATCTGCAGGCACGCATGAACACTGTCTGGATAAAGGGGGCCTTGAGAGCTAAGGAAGTCCTCCACTTCCTGCCTCTGTTCTGCCTCAAGTGCCCTGTCCACGGCGCGCAGTGTGTGCTCCAACAGGTGGACAAGGGAGACAGTGTCACTGATGCATGCACTGTCACTGCTCACCATCCTCGTGGCCTCCTCAAATGGTGATAGGACAGTGCATGCATCCCTGATCATGGCCCACTGGCGTGGGGAAAAAAACAAGCTCCCCTGACCCTGTCCTGGTGCCATAGTCACACAGGTACTCATTGATGGCCCTCTGCTGCGTGTGCAGCCGCTGCAGCATGGCCAACGTTGAGTTCCACCTGGTGGGCATGTCAGAGATTAGGCGGTTCTTGGGCAGGTTAAACTCCTTTTGGAGGTCTGCCAGCCGAGCACTGGCATTATATAACCGGCAGAAATGCACACAGACTTTCCTGGCCTGCCTCAGGACATCCTGTAAGCCCGGGTACCTGCCCAAGAACCGCTGCACCACCAAGTTAAGGACGTGAGCCAAACAGGGCACATGGGTCAGTTGTCCCTGTCGGATGGCAGAGAGGAGATTGGTGCCATTGTCGCAAACCACCATACCTGCCTTAAGTTGGCGTGGCGTCAACCACCTCTGAACCTGCCCCTGCAGAGCTGACAGAACCTCTTCCCCAGTGTGGCTCCTGTCCCCCAAGCACACCAGCTCAAGCACCGCATGGCATCTTTTGGCCTGCGTACTTGCATAGCCCCTTGAATGCCTACGGAGCACCGCTGCCAGCAGAGTGACCCAATGCACCGTGAAACTTAGGTAACGTCCCTGTCCATGCCTGCTGGACCATGAGTCAGCTGTAATATGCACCTTACCGCTGACCGCCCTGTCCAGCGAGGCCGAGACATTGCCTTCCACATGCCGGTAGAGAGCCAGAATCGCCTTCCGTGAGAAAAAGTGGCATTTGGGTACCTGCCACTGAGGAACCGCACATTCCACAAACTCACGGAAGGGGGCAGAGTCTACCAACTGAAAAGGTAGCAGTTGAAGTGCTAGCAATTTTTCCAAGCTAGCATTCAACCGCTGGGCATGTGGATGGCTGGGAGCGAACTTCTTTCGGCAGTGCAGCAGCTGGGGCAGGGAAATTTGCCTGGTACAATCTGACGTCAGTGTACCGAAAGCAGATTGCCCACAAGTACTTGGCTGTGACACACCTAATTCTACACCTTCATTCCTCTCAGTGCAGGTCTCAGAGAGGACTGAAGGTATAGTGGGGTTGGATCTCAGCTGATGAGGAGCAAGGAGAGGTCCTCTTTGTTCTTTGGTGTGGGTCTTTTAGATACGCTTGCCAATGAACTGCATGGCAGGTCAACATATATCTGGTCAAGCATGTGGTCCCCAAGCGGGAGATGTTTTGGCCATGCGAGATACGCTTGAGAGATATGTTGCAAATAGCAGCGGTGCGATCTGATGCACTCGTCTCAAAAAAGGCTCACACCAAAGAACTTTTAGAATAACGTGCAGAGACAGCAGCGTCCTGCACATGCGGAGCTTTGAGGTGTGATGCAGTCAGTGTGCTGCCCTTAGGCTGGCCCCTGGAGGGCATCCTGCCTCGTTGGTGATGTGCCTCCTCCTCCTCCTCCTCCTCCCTCCTATCAGGCACCCACGTTGAGTCAGTGACCTCATCATCCCCTCCCTCCTCATCACTGGAGCAAACCTGGCAGTATGCTGCAGCAGGGGGAGCATGACTGCCAGATTGCTGTCCTTCTTGGGCACCCCCTCTGTCCGTGCTTACGTTACTGCCTTCATCTAGCTCAGTATCATCATCAGAGCCTTCTAAACTCTGGGCATCCTCCTGGAGCATGTACCCAACACTGTGGTCAAACAGTTCGAGGGACTCCTCAGAAGGACATGGTGGGGCTAGGGAAGGAGTCACTGATGCCATTGAGCCGAGGGAAGAGGCCGCGTTGGCAGCTGCTTTGCCAAACAAAGTACCCTGAGCATTAGTGAGAGAGGGTGAGGAGGGCTTGGTCATCCACTTGACCAAGTCTTCCGCATGTTGCGGCTCAACATGGCCAGCTGCTGAAAAAAAGGCCAAGCGTGTCCCACGACCACGTGCTGATGAGGATGCACCGTTTCCATGACCAGCACTGTTGCCTCTAGACACAGAGCCTGCTTGCCCTCTTTTATTGGCTTGTGACTATCTGCCTCTCCTTGTTGGCCTTCCAGACATACTAATGGCCTCTAGCTGCACTAAGCTGGGATATATATATATATATATACATATATATACTGATACTGCAGCTAGCAAAATCAACTGCCTGCCTGTAGTATGAGAACACCACCAACCTTCTACAGGTAGCTTTAGCTGAACACTGTGCAGAGGTCGCACTACACTAACGTGTAAATATTTTAGCTGCCTGCGGTAGTGATAGTATCAGGAAAACACCACCAACCTTCTACAGTTAGCTTTAGCTGAACACTGTGCAGAGGTCACACTAAACTAACTTGTAGCTTTAGCTGAACACTGTTCAGAGGACGCACTACACTAACTTGTAGTTTTAGCTGAACACTGTGAGGAGGACGCACTACACTAACTTGTAGCTTTAGCTGAACACTGTGCAGAGGTCACACTAAACTAACCTGTAGCTTTAGCTGAACACTGTGCAGAGCTCGCAAAAAACTAACTTGTAGCTTATTTAGCTGCCTGCGTTAGTGATAGGATCAGGAAAACACCACCAACCTTCTACAGGTAGCTTTAGCTGATCACTGTGCAGAGGTCGCACTACACTAACTTGTAGTTTTAGCTGAACACTGTGAGGAGGACACACTACACGAACTGGTAGCTTATTTAGCTGCCTATGGTAGTGATAGGATCAGGAAAACACCACCAACCTTCTACAGGTAGCTTTAGCTGAATACTGTGCAGAGGTCGCACTAAACTAACTTGTAGTTTTAGCTGAACACTGTGAGGAGGACGCACTACACTAATTTGTAGCTTTAGCTGAACACTGTTCAGAGGACGCACTGTACTAACTTGTAGCTTTAGCTGAACACTGTTCAGAGGACGCACTACACTAACTTGTAGCTTTAGCTGAACACTGTGCAGAGGTCGCACTACACTAACTTGTAGTTTTAGCTGAACACTGTGAGGAGGACGCACTACACTAACTTGTAGCTTTAGCTGAACACTGTGCACTACACTAACTTGTAGCTTTAGCTGAACACTGTGAGGAGGACGCACTACACTAACTTGTAGCTTTAGCTGAACACTGTTCAGAGGACGCACTACACTAACTTGTAGCTTTAGCTGAACACTGTGAGGAGGACGCACTACACTAACTTGTAGCTTTAGCTGAACACTGTGCACTAAACTAACTTGTAGTTTTAACTGAACACTGTGAGGAGGACGCACTACACTAACTGTAAATAGTCTAGCTGCCTGACTGTGGTACTAATAGGATCAAAAGAACACCAGCAATTTTCTTCAGGTAGCTGTAAATACTGTAACAACACAAGCCTGCCTGTCAGTAGCAAGATAACAGGAATGGATCTAGCTAAACTGAATACAGTGTATATATATATATATATATACAACACCTGGGATGCATATATATACACAATATACTGTAAGTGCAGCTAACTCACTGACTGTCCTGCCTAATCTATCTAACTTAAATCAAATTACACTGTCTCTCTATCTCTCAACGCCGGAACACACACTACACAGGGCCGCCGTGCAGGCGGCCTTATATAGTGTGGGGCGTGTACTAAATCCCCTGAGCCATAATTGGCCAAAGTCCCAAAGCACATAAACCCAAGGTAAGTATAGTCCTAGTTGCAATCTTGGAACACCCAATAAAACGTTAATATGCGACCGGTCTAAACATGTGCCATGTTCACCATTACCAGGAGCCTGGCGGAAAAGATGGGTGAACTAGAGATACTGTTGTACGAGGTGCTCCTATACTTACCTTGGGTTTATGTGCTTTGGTCAACCTATCACTAATGCCCCCAGTACTACCCTCTGGAATATGCTCCACGCTAACTATCTCTTCCTCTGGACCCTCCCCCATTCGCCTAGTTTAAAAACCCCTCTAACTTTTTGTCCATCTTCATTCCCAGCTGATCTGCACCCTCCTCATTTAGGTGCAGTCCATCCCTTCTATTGTACTAGTAGGTTATCGACCGAAAAGTCGGCCCAGTCCTCCAGGAACCCAAACCCCTCCTTACTACACCAGATCTTCAGCCACTTGTTTACTTCCCTAATCTCCCTCTGCCTTTCTGGTGTGGCTCGAGGTACCAGTAGTATTCCTGAGAATACTACCGTGGAGGTCCTTTTCCTCAATTTAGCTCCCAAGTCCCTAAAATCCTTCTTTAGGACACTCCATCTGCCTCTGACTTTGTCATTGGTGCCAACGTGCACCATGACAGCTGGGTCTTCCCCAGCCCTTCCAAGTAATCCGTCCACCAGATCCATGATGTGCCAAACCCGAGCACCCGGTAGACAACATACAGTTAGGCGCTTGAGGTCTTTGTTACAGATTGCCCTCTCTGTCCTTCTACCACCAGAATCTGTCTTTCCTTTCCCTTCGCTTCGCCCCCACTCTCACTGGAGGAGTTCTTCCCCAGGCAGCTAGGAGAGTCCCTCAGCTCCAGCAGTGCTGGTCCCTGATGCTGGTCACTCAATGGAGTGTACTTATTGGGATACTCCAGCCCTGGATCAGCCTCCCTGGCACTTCCCCCTCTACCCTTCCTGACTGTCACCAACCTACTCTTTCCTAGTGCTTCTTTGTCTCCACCCACCTCTGTGCTGGCCCCTGCCTGGCTCTCCTTTAATATGAAGGGACTTCTCATTGCTGACAGTTGCTTCCCCAGTTTCAGAACCTGGGCTTCCAGGGAAACAATGTGCTTACATTTTGCACAGCAGTATTCGCCCTCAATTGGATGATCAGGGAACGCATACATGCCACAAGATGTACAAAGAGTCACCTCTCCACACCCGCCGGGCATCGTACCTATTAATTTAATAAGAATTGGGGATTATACCCTGTCCAAATTACCTAACAACTAGCTTCCACTTGTGTTGCGTTACAATGTAACATATATGCATTTTAACGCAACACGTGTGAAACTCACGTCACTGCAGGACAACGCAAGTAAAGGAAAAGAAAACTTTGCCTTGTCATTACTTTTGTCTCTAACCCACAAACAGAAACAGGATGTGCTATCACAGGAAACATACAAAATGCGTAGCTTTTTAACGATTGCTAAAATGCAAATCAATGAGCATTTAAATGCACATAAAATGGATGGAAATGTACGTCCGGTCTCCCTGCATTTTACTGCAAGTCATTGTGAATTTATCCATTCTCTCCTTTCCTCACTTATCTACTGCTTTATTCTATTTATTCTACTGTTTGGACCGACTGGGGGGGGGTCCCCGTTCTACTCCCGTCAGAATGGGGATCTGTTTGTTAACATACACCGATTCCCCTACTGCCTCTCTGTGGAGCGATCGCTGGCCATGCGCATTGGCTCCGACATCACGCCGCGGGCCCCCCCGATCACTCCTAAAGTGTCCAAAGTATACCTACGGCGATTCGTGCAACTGTGCCAACCTGCCGCAGTATTATTATGGCGGCTGGTCGGCAAGTGGTTAAACCATTGGAATCTTCTGGATAAATATGACCTTATGACATCACAGAGCTAGCATATACAGATGTGGATCAGTGATGGCATCCTCAGTCCTTCCATAATGCACCATGGGTTTTCCTCAAGTTTCCATAAGATGCTTTATACAGTGCTGTGAAAAAGTATTTTCCCCCTTTCTGATATTTTTATTTTTTTGCATATTTCTCACACTTAAATGATTCGGATCATCAAGCAAATTTTAATATTACACAAAAATAACCCGAGTAAATCCAAGATGCAGTTTGTAAATTATTATTTCATTTGTTAAGGGAAAAAAGCTGTTCAAACCTGCCTGGCACCTATTTGAAAATGCAATTGCCCCCTCCCATGCTGAATCACGAATGAACTGTGATTAACCACAATTTTTTGGAAAGCTGAGTTAAATTTCACTTGCCACACCCAGGCCTGATTACTGCCAGACCTGCTGAATCAAGAAATCACATAAATAGAAGCTGTCTGACCTAAGTGAAGCACGCTATCAGATCACAAAAAGCCACACATCATGCCACAATCTAAAAATTCCAAATTTTGTTTGGGTACAGCGTTGCACGACCGCGTAATTGTCAGTTAAAGCTACGCAGTGCTGTATCGCAAAAAATTGCCTGGTTATTAAGGGGGCAAATCCTTCCGGGGCTGAAGTGGTTAAGGCCCCCCCAACACACACACACTTATATGATAAGATAAGAAAAGATATGTAGATTAACAGTGCTGACTTTCCTCTGAGTTCTATGTGCTGCACACACACTTAGAAAAGATATGTAGATTAACAGTGCTGACTTTCCTCTGAGTTCTATGTGCTGCATGCATTTTTTTTCCTCTAGTTCAGTAACTTCAGAACTCAACACAAAAGTCGGCCATAAACTTAGTATTTTTAGGAGGTCAGCAATGGCATGCTGCATGTTTGTGTCCGTTTTCTTTAAAATGACCCTTCCCTGCAACCTCCAACCTGACTTGTTGAATCTTAAAGTGATTGTAAACGATCACCTTGTAAAACAATCCATTCAGTTTAAAACAGAAATGAAAGGCAAAACATTTTTGTATAGATGAATAAAACATTATAAATACCTTTTTTTCCCTTATTATCACATTCCCTCTTTTCTCAGTTGCATAAGAGCTGGGGGGAGGAGACACAGCAGCACACTGAGCTTCCCAGTGAATGGCTGTGCAGCGGGGGCATATCAGGACATGTCTGATCATTGGAGAGCAGGCCGAGTTCCCAACATAGCTAGAGAACTGACCACGATTTGCTCTTCTGCTTAGTGTGGTCAGTTTTTAATAGGAAAGCAGGGGGACTGTTAGGAACACCGGGGATTTCGTACAAAGGAAGCAATACAAAGAGAACAGGAGACTTTCTCATACAAGTACATGGTATAGCAGGCACATATCAGGAATATGAAGTGTTGGGGTAACAAACAGTGACAGAACTAGATGTATCACGAGGCACAGCTCTATCAGTGATATGTGATGAAGTCACATATTCAACTATTCCTAGAATTTCAAAGTGTTTTTTTATCACTCCAATTGTCAAAGTGGTTCGGGAATGAGAAAGGGTGACTATGTTCCAGGGAAGGGTCATTTTAAAGATACATGCAGCATGCCATTGCTGACCTCCTTCTAAGAATACTAAGTGCATGGCCGACTTTTGTGTTGAGTTCTGCAGAAAATAAAATGCATGCAGCACATAGAACTCAGAGGAAAGTCAGCACTGTTAATCTACATATCTTTTCTAAGTGTGTGTGTGTGAAGGGGCATTTTTTGCGATACGGCACTGAGTAGCTTCAACTGACAATTGTGCGGTAGTGTTGTACCCAAACAAAATTTATGTCCTTTTTTTCCCCACAAATAGAGCTTTCTTTTAGTGTTATTTGATCACCTCTGCGTTTTTTTTTTTTTTGCTCTATAAACAAAGACAAAAAAAAAAAAAAAAAAATTTCTTCATAAGTTTAGGCCAATATGTATTCTTCTACATATTTATGGTAAAAAAAAAATCGCAATAAGCGTATGTAGCACCCTCTACTAATAGGTAGGTGCTAGTAATAGGATTTTTGTTAAATAGACTGTCAGCACAGGTAAATTTAGGCAGGCCTGTGCTACAAGCTAGGCCTGTCTGTTTTGATCTGGGGGCTGGGAGTGGTTAGAGTAGCAGTGGGTGTGGCCACCTGTGCTCTAGTTCTGAGGCGCCTCCCTTGCTTCCAGGGAGAATGTTCTGGAAGAGGGGCAGGGCCTGGAACTGGAGTGGCAGGCAGCTCATGTGGGAGTCCTGATCAATCCCCAACTGGAATTGGCAGGGGGCGGGCCTCCTATATAAGCTGAGGTAACATGCCACTGGGGACCATGGTCGGCTGAGTGAAGTGGAAAATGGAATACTAGACAGCAGCAGGAGGGCACCCCCATCGGGGGGGGGGGTGAGCCAATCGCAGGAGGAGGCCCGGGGAGAACTCTGAAGGAACATTGCCTTTACACGGTCATTGCCAATGTCCTCATCATTACACGGTCATTGATGAGGAACTCCTGGAGCAGAGGGGCAGGTGAAGCTGTCGGAACGTATGGTCCGGTCAAGTTCTCCATCAAGGACTTAGGGCAGTGAAAGGTCGTGGGTGTACCACAGTGGAGGGAAGTCTGTGAGGGAACTTTGCCTTTACATGGTCATTGGTAATGTCCTCATCAGAACATGGTCATTGATGAGGAACTCCTGGAGCAGAGAGGGCAGGTGAAGCTATTGGAACGTATGGTCCGGTCAAGTTCCTCATCAAGGACTCAGGGCAGTGGAATGTCGGTGAGTGTTACCACAGTGGAGGGCTGGATGTGCCAGGAAGTCTGTGAGGGAACTTTGCTTTTACATGGTCATTGGCAAAGTCCTCATCATTACCCGGTCAATGATGAGGAGTCCTGGATCAGAGGAGAGACTGTGGGGATATTGTGTCAAATCTATGTGGCCTGAGGGCACAGGATTTGCAAGCTGGCTAGCTGGGAACAGTAGACCACTATCCAACATGTGCTTTTAAACAACTAGGCCTCCTGGGAGAGGTGCTGCAGGCCTCTGGCCTAGTAGCAGCGAGCAACCTGAGCCAGCTAAAGGAACTATTCAGAGTGGGTCCTTCTTGCTTACAGAAGAAGATTTAACATTACTTTACTTCAGGATAAGTTTGTGCAGGAGGAGAGGAGTTCTGGGAACATCACCCTTACACTGTGAAGAGTGATGTCCTCATCCTTACACGGTAACGGATGAGGAAGTCCTGGAAGCAATAGTCTGTAGGAGTTAAGCAGAGGAGGAGCAACAGTCTGCATATTGATGCAGGAGAAAGATCATAGCAATTAAATATGCACATCATCTCTTCTGGCTCTAATTATGTGCTAATCTGTGAAATCTTTAAAGTATGAAGGCGAAATGAACTATCCTATGGGCATGCCATATACCCCTTTCCCCCAACCAAGTTATGAAATGGTGGATGTTTGTTACTAGTGGCAACTACACCGCTACACGTATATTGAATGATTTGCGCAAAAGTTATAGCGTCTACAAAATAGGGGATAGATTTATGGCATTTTTATTATTTATTTATTTATTACTAGTAATGGCGGCGATGTGCAGTTTTTAGCGGGACTGCGACATTGCGGCAGACAGATCGGATGCTTTTGACACTTTTTTGGGACCATTGACAATTATACAGCGATCAGAGTTAAAAATAGCCACTGATTACTGTATAAATGTCACTGGCAGGGAGGGGGTTAACACTTTGGGGCAATCAAGGGGTTAAGTGTTCCCTAAGGAGGTGTTTCTGACTGGAGGAGGAGAGAGATCGCTGTTCCTGATCACTAGGAGCAGTAGATCTCTCTCTACTCCCGTCAGAATGGGGATCTGTTTGTTAACATACACAGATCCCCGCTCTGCCTCTCTGCGGAGCGATCCTGGGTGGCCGGCGGCTATGCGCATTGGCTCCGACATCACGCCGCTGGCCCCCCTATCACGCCTAAAGTGTCCAAAGTATAACTACGGCGATTCGCGCAACTGTGCCAACCTGCCGCAGTATTATTATGGCGGCTGGTCGGCAAGCGGTTAAACTATTGGAATCTTCTGGATAAATATGACCTTATGACATCACAGAGCTAACATATACAGATGTGGATCAGTGATGGCATCCTCAGTCCTTCCATAATGCACCATGGGTTTTCCTCAAGTTTCCATAAGATGCCAGTCGCTTTATACAGTGCTGTGAAAAAGTACTTTCTCCCTTCCTGATTTTTTTAATTTTTTTGCATATTTCTCACACTTAAATGATTCAGATCATCAAACAAATTTTAATATTACACAAAGATAACCCGAGTAAATCCAAGATGCAGTTTTTAAATTATTATTTCATTTGTTAAGGGAAAAAAGCTGTTCAAAACCTGCCCGGCCCTATGTGAAAATGTAATTGCCCCCTCCCATGCTCGAATGAGTCACGAATGAACTGTGATTACCCACAATTTTTTGGAAAGCTGAGTTAAATTTCACTTTCCACACCCAGGCCTAATTACTGCCAGACCTGTTGAATCAAGAAATCACATAAATAGAAGCTGTCTGACAAAGTGAAGCACGCTATCAGATCACAAAAAGCCACATATCATGCCACAATCTAAAAATTCCAAATTTTATTTGGGTACAGTGCCGCACGACCGCATACTTGTCAGTTAAAGCTACGCAGTGCCATATCGCAAAAAATGGCCTGGTCATTAAGGGGGCAAATCCTTCAGGGGCTGAAGTGGTTAAGACCCCCCCCCCCAACACACACACACACTTAGAAAAGATATGTAGATTAACAGTGCTGACTTTCCTCTGAGTTCTATGTGCTGCATGCATTTTTTTTCCTCTAGTTCAGTAACTTCAGAACTCAACACAAAAGTCGGCGATGCACTTAGTATTCTTAGAAAGAGGTCAGCAATGGCATGCTGCATGATTGTGTCCATTTTCTTTAAATTGATCCTTCCCTGCAACATACTCACCCTTTCTCATTCCCAAACCACTTTGACAACGGGAGTGATACAAGACACTTTGAAATTCTAGGAATAGTTGAATATGTGACTCCATCACATATCACTGATAGAGCTGTGCCTCGTGATACATCTAGTTCTGTCACCGTTTGTTACCCCAACACTTCATATTCCTGATTTGTGCCTGCTATACCATGTACTTGTATGAGAAAGTCTCCTGTTCTCTTTATATTGCTTCCTTTGTACAAAATCCCAGGTGTTCCTAACAGTCCCCCTGCTCTCCTATTAAAAACTGACCACACTAAGCAGAAGAGCAAATCGTGGTCAGTTCTCTAGCTATGTTGGGAACTTGGCCTGCTCTCCAATGATCAGACATGTCCTGATATGCCCCCGCTGCACAGCCATTCACTGGGAAGCTCAGTGTGCTGCTGTGTCTCCTCCCCCCAGCTCTTATGCAACTGAGAAAAGAGGGAATGTGATAATAAGGGAAAAAAAGGTATTTATAATGTTTTATTCATCTATACAAAAATGTTTTACCTTTCATTTCTGTTTTAAACTGAATGGATTGTTTTACAAGGTGATCATTTACAATCACTTTAAGATTCAACAAGTCAGGTTGGAGGTTACACACAGCTTTTCCCCCGGTCCAAGCAGTAGAATAAATAGAATAAAGCAGTAGATAAGTGAGGAAAGGAGAGAATGGATAAATTCACAATGACTTGCAGTAAAAAAAGTTTTTTTTTCCTTTACTTGCGTTGTCCTGCAGTGACGTGAATTTCACACACGTTGCATTAAAATGCATATATGTTGTAACACGACACAAGTCAACACAGCATTGTAGTGTGAATAGGACACATCAAATGTATATTAAGGTTAGTCATTGGACTTAGTCCACAGAACACAGGGTTATATGTGGTTGCTTTGTCTTTATATGTCAATACCCCGAAGGAATGGAATTTTTCAGGATATTTCGCATTTGTTTGTTTTGCTTCATTGCAGTACAAGGTGTTGGATGTGTGAACCTCATCTGCCCTCTGGGATATACTATTCTTCCTCTGCACCATCGGCCTATACTTTCCACTCTCTGCTTTAAGTGAGTTTTTGAACTTTTGATTTGTGTCTCTACACACCTTTTCCGCCCATTTCAAATATGATTGTTCTGTCCACCAGATGTCTTGCTGATTATTTGTACCTTATTTGTACCTGTGTTGTCAAATTTACATGCAAAATGTGTAATTTACTTAAGACAATCATATGTGGTGTGCAGGCTCCATCTAGCGTTCCTTTTTGGTATTGCTGCAGTTCTGTTTTTGGTTTAATGTATGTGTAATTAAGGAAGTTGTCAGCAAGCAGGGAATTCTGGGTAGAATCTTAACAGGAAGTGAACCAGCCACCATTCTTTTCAACACATTTCAGGAAGCAAGACATGTCTTTCTCAATCTATCACCATCACCCCTTAGATAACTTAAAAAGTAAGTTTTTACTATCACATCTTGTATTGTATTGATGTCCTATGCCAGCACACTGGCAGACACCGGATTGTCAACAGCAGACACTTTTGTTCCAATACCTTTGTCAGCAGCTGCTGCTCTTGGCTCAGCCTCTCTACCTGGGGGACATTACACTGTCAGCAGTAATGGTCTTCGACCACCATCCTAATTCAGGAAGGATCAGGCGTACCTTGTGAAGGTGCCCTTGCGGCTCCATGTGCTATCCCTTGGCGTCCCTTCTGTCACCTGTGGACTTCTACAACCAGCACGCTGACACTTTTCTGCTTGTTCTTTCCCCATGACATGAGCTTTATTTTAGACAAGAAATATGTATTCTTCACCCATCTGTATGTAAAACAATTCCCCTGAAGAAGGAATATACCATTGTGACTACGGTCCTTTCCGAAACATGTTGGGAAATATGCATCAGCCACCCACCCCCACCAGTTCTACTTCATTTAGGTGACGGTTCGGGGTTGCTGGCATTGGGTGATAATATTCATGTATGCTCTATATGTCTTTGTTAATATTCAAACCTACTTTATATTGACTGTACACGTTGGTCTTGTCCTTTAAATATTATTATTTTATTTTTGTATATCAATAAAGTTGGCACCTTTGTTGCCTTTTATGGTTAATACTTTCTCTACCTTTTCTGCCTATAAAATCCTAAGGGGCGTCCCCTACATGCACTCTGTTGCAGACAATTTTCTCTTAATATTTTGCAGGATGTTGGCAGTATTATTGCACACCATCATGGTTTCTCATAATCTTATCTAATATTGTATTGTACATAGTTGTTTCTGCAATGTATGCTGTATTGTATGCAATGTTATACTTAGTGAAGTCTATTTCTGTTATTTGTAGTTTCACCTGGCTTGTTCTAATAAAACTGAGATCAAAGAAATATGGTATCTACAGTTATTGGGAAAAGGAGGTTTAGCTAGCTGTCCCAGAGACAGAACAGTGAAATTTTTAAGCTGACCTCTGAAGGGAAGATAAGTTGACTTCGGAAGTCTGTACAGCCCGGGGCTACGCAGTATCCATACAGTCAGAAGCCTTAAAGAAACAGGCCTGCAGCAGGCGAAGCAAGCAGCCACGCTACACAGAGACACGCTCTGTCAAGCAGCATCGACACTAGAACAGTCTCTATACAGCAAGACAGCTTCTTCCCCTCAGCCATGTCTCACAATGGGACATCTTCTTCCAAATGACGTTCACGAATAAGCTCAGCAAGGTCATCTGTCGCAAATGCAGCAGCTATCGCCCGTTCAAAAGCTCAAGCAGCAAGAGCCAGGGCCGCATTCGCAGACCAAGAGCTACAGATGAAAAAAGAAAAGGCCCACCTTGATGCAGAAAAGGTGAGACAGGAACAAGAGAGAGAGAAGGAAAGAGTACGCTGGGAGCAAGAAAGTACGCATGGAACAAGAGAGAGAGCAAGAAAGAGTATGCATGGAACAAGAGAGAGAGCAAGAAAGAGTACGCATGGAACAAGAGAGAGAGAAGGAAAGAATACGCCTGGAGGAAGAGCTAGCCCAGCAGGAAGCATCTCTGAAATTGCAGCAAGCTATCTTAGAAGCTAACATGGAGAAGCTGGCAGTAGAAAGAGACGCTGCCGCCGCCATTGCAGAAGCTGAAGCTTTAGAAGCAGCCGTCTACGACGAGCCAAGAGTAGGCAGCAGCATACCGGGTCTAGAGGAGGACCAACAAGATTCTTCACGACGCACGTCAGATTATGTCCACCAGCACTGGGACCCAAGCAGCATCCCACAACAAGAAATCAAACATAACGTCAGTGAGTCACATCAAATAAAGCAGCAACAAGATGACCTGGGAACCCAGTGCTACAAGCAAGAAAAATCTGACAGAGTGTCAGACTTTCCAGTCCCAACCAATCCTTCTACTCCACAAGGTACCCAGCCTTCATACAAACATCAAACACCAGTCTTCACTCCAAAGGTGTATGCAACAAGCCAGTACGAACTGCCAACCTTAAGCAAGTTTGAACCCAGTGCGCCTAAAGAAGAGACTTTTACCAGGTATGCCTTTACACCGCACCACAATACACCAGCAGCCTACCCCAATGTCAATCAGGCTACTGTAGACTTTGCCAAGTTCCTGGCCAAAAGAGAGTTAGTTACCCAAGGACTTGTCAAATTCAGTGATCGCCCCCAACACTACAGGGCGTGGCGATCCGCTTTCCAGAGTGTCATTCAAGGTCTAGATCTATCCTATAGGGACCAGATAGACCTCCTCATAAAGTGGCTTGGCAATGATTCTGTTGAGTATGCCAAAAGGATCAGAGACATTAACATAAACCACCCTGAGATAGGCCTTACAAACATCTGGAATAGACTGGATAGATGTTATGGCTCACCAGAGCCTATAGAAAGTACACTGTTTAAAAGGATAGAAGACTTCCCAAAAATACCTAGCAGAGGTTACCAAAGACTCAGAGAATTCAGTGACCTGTGTATGGAGTTACAAGTTGCTAAAGCAGAAGGAGACTTACCTGGCCTTTCTTATCTTGACTCTGCTAGAGATATTAACTCCTTAGCACAAAAACTTCCTTATGAGTTACACAAAAGATGGATTACTCATGGCTATAACTACAAACGAAAATACAATGTGCCTTTTCCACCCTTTTGTGAGTTTGTGGACTTTGTAGACAGACAAGCGGGAATGAAAGATGACCCCGGCTTCATTTTTCCAGTGTCTTATACCACTTCTTCTGGCCCTAAACAACTCAGAGCCCCAGTAGCAGTGCACAAAACTAACATTTCTTCCCACAGATTTGCAGATTCTCAGCCAGAGGATCAAGACAGTGACCCTACTAAGTTCTGCCTTCTACATAAGATGTCACATCCTCTTCTGAAATGCAGAGCCTTCAGGACAAAGACCATCCGGGATCGCAAAGCTTTCCTCAAAGAGAACATCTGTTACAAGTGCTGCTCTTCGTCCAAGGACTGTAAGGTCGGTGTCAAATGTATAGAATGTGACAGCACAGAGCACAACACAGCTCTACACCCAAGGCCTACTCCAAGAACTTTCCCACCTGTTCATAGGGACAAGGAGCAAGGCGGGGAGACCAAAGACTCTAGTAGAGATGCCATAGCAATCACTTCACAGTGCACTGAAGTTTGCAAAGGAAGTACAGGTGGCAGATCCTGCTCTAAAATCTGTCTCATGAGAGTTTACCCAAAAGGACGCAGGGACAAAGCAGTCAAGCTCTACGTCATCTTGGATGATGAGAGTAACAAGTCACTAGCTAGATCTATGTTTTTTGACATTCTAAACCTTAAAGGCCCAAGCAGTCCTTACTCCCCTAGGACTTGTGCAGGTACAGTGGAAACGGCGGGGAGAAGAGCTGACGGCCTACAAATTGAATCTATGGATGGTAAGACATGCCTACCCTTACCGACCATAATAGAGTGCAACCAGATGCCAGACAACAGATCAGAGATCCCCACACCAGACACAGCAGCTCACCAGACTCACTTGAATCACATAGCCCATCTCATACCAGAACTAGATGATCAGTCTCAGATAATCTTACTCCTAGGAAGGGATATCTTGCAAGTCCACAAAGTAAGAAAACTGATCAATGGTCCTAAAAATGCCCCGTATGCCCAAAAACTGGATCTCGGGTGGGTCATTATAGGTGATGTTTGCCTGGGAGGTGCACACAAACCGGCATCTGTTAATAACCTGCTCACTAGTACCCTCGAGAATGGTTGTCCTGCTCTTTTCCAACCCTGTCATAATCACATCCTCATAAAGGAGCTACCACACAACAACCCTGTACCTCTTCCCTTCCTAAGTCCCCTTTGTGACAGCAATACCTATGACAACAACCAAAGCGACTTAGGAAGCACAGTGTTCAGGAGAACAAAGGAAGACAACCAGGTAGCAATGTCCATGGAGGATAGGCTCTTCTTAGAAGTTATGGAAAAGAGTTTGGAGAAAGACGAGACTAATAGCTGGGTAGCACCTCTAACCTTTAGACCACAAAGACGACATTTGCCTAACAACAGAGAACTAGCATATAAACGTCTCACTTCCCTAAGACACAATCTTCCAGGGAAACCAGAGATGAAAGAACATTTCTTTTCCTTCATGGAGAAAATATTCCAGAATGGTCATGCTGAGATAGCCCCAAACCTCAAAGACTCAGAGGAATGCTGGTACTTACCTATATTTGGGGTCTATCACCCTAAGAAGCCAGGACAGATTAGAGTGGTGTTCGATTCCAGCGCCAAACATGATGGTGTCTCTCTAAATGATGTCCTTCTCTCTGGCCATGACCTTAACAACAGACTATTAGGAGTACTTCTTCGCTTTCGCAAGGATTCAGTCGCATTCATGGCAGACATACAGCAAATGTTCTATTGATTTCTTGTTAAAGAAGAACACTGGAACTTTCTGAGGTTTCTCTGGTTCAGGGACAACAACCCCTCTGGAGACATCACAGAATACCACATGAGGGTACACATATTTGGCAACAGTCCTTCCCCTGCAGTTGCTATGTATGGCCTCAGACACTCTGCTAGAGTGGGAGAGTCAGAGAATGGGTCAGATGTCAGACAGTTTGTGGACAAGGATTTCTATGTAGATGATTGCTTGAAATCACTACCCACAAATGAAACCACAATCAGTCTCCTCAAAAGAACTCAGGCAATGCTTGCGTGTTCCAACTTAAGACTCCACAAGATTGCTTCCAACAGTAGAGAAGTTTTAGAAGCCTTTCCTGTCCAAGATCATTCTAACGAGTTAAAAGACTTAGATCTAGGCACAGACTCACGTCCCATGCAACGCAGCCTTGGTTTGCTTTGGGACTTAAGATCTGACACGGGGGCGTGCCCGGAACCTGCATGGACACATGAACTCATAGCTCTCCTCTAGCCCACAGCTTAAAGGCCTGAAAGGGGGATTTTCAGCGACGCTATATGGGAGGAAGCAGGAGAACTAGATCCTCTAAGACCAGGGGATCGTCACAGCCACCATCTGGCTCCACTACAACCCTCCACGAGTATTTTAAAACGTCCTCCATGTCAGAGGACGAGCGGGACAAGATGGCGCCGACGGCCCCCTCTTCCTCCACGAGGCCGCAACCACAGCAGCCCATGGCAGCACCATCACCATCCCAACATACAGCGGGCCAGGCTGGGGAGATGGACGGACTGATCGGCACGAGAACTACAGCGGTGAGTCCGTCCCCACCTCACCCTGCACAAGAGAAACCTCAGAGTGCACCCTGGGACACTTTACTAGGCCTCACTGCAGCTTCGTACACGCAGTGTTCAGAGGCCTTCCCGCAGCTGCTGCGCTCAGCGTCAGACCCATTCTTGCCTCAGGGAGGAACGATCTCTCCTACCCCCTCGCTGCAATCAGGTGAATTACCCCCACTGCCGGAACCAGAGGGTGCTTGGGGCCACAGTAAAGTATTAGAGGCACAGTATGGTGGATGTACCCCCCAGCAAGTGTACTGTCCCCCCCGACTCCCCCCAACCGCAAAGGCAAGCAAGCCATGGTGCCTCCAGACCCATAGAACAGCCGACAGGTCAGACAAAATCATATGCCCAGGTGGCTTGTTCGCCGAATGGGCCCCCTATGGATGCCATGGTGGGGGTTCACCCCCCTTCTCCTATGCAGAGGCCTTTATGGGGAGACTTGCAGGCACCACAGTTCCAGTCCCAGGACTCACGGAATCCCATACTTCCCCCTGCACCCCACAGGGAATCCTCCCCTCCACGTCACCCACAACATTACAGTCCACGTTTTCAACAGCCCACCTCATGGCAAGATTGTTTTCAAGCCATCCCTACCAAGGAGGACTTTAAACTCCTCATTGAAGAAGTTAAATCCGCCTGTCGGGCGGAAATTCAAGTTATCCATACCAATCTTAAACATCTATCTGAGAGGATGGAGATGGCGGAGGAGGAAATTCAAGAGACTAAACTGGCAGTGCATCGTAGTCAAATACAAGGGGTGGATCACCATCTAATGCTCCGGAACATGCAACGCCATATTGAAGATCTAGACAATAGGGGGCGCAGAAATAACATCCGAATTAGGGGCCTAACTGAGTCAGAGGGCCCCGAAGATTTCCATGAAACCCTGCAGCTATTGTTTAACAATCTCCTGGGGGACCCCCCAAATAAACCTTTAGAAATGGATCAAGCTCATCGAGCCCTGCGCCCTAAGGGGCCGGCCTCCAGACCCCGAGACGTCATTTGCAGGGTCCACTCCTTCCCCCTAAAGGAAGATATTATGCGCAAAGCCCCACCAGCCCGCACCACAAAGAAAGTGGTATTCCAAAATACACAACTCCAGCTGTTTCCAGACCTCTCCTGGATCACTTTGCAAAAGCGAAGACTACTTCAACCCCTGCTCATCTTGCTCCAAGAGAATGACATTACATACCGCTGGGATTTCCCCTTCAGCCTTACAGCCCGTCGGCAGGGAAAATCTGCAGTTCTGCGTTTTCCGGAGGACTTGGATAATTTTTGCGACACTTTGGAGATTCCTGTCCCTCGTTTGCCTGAATGGGACCTAGTGGATTTGCCAACGTCACCCCCAATGGTTTGGCAGAAGATACCCTCAACTAAACGCCCCAGGGATAGGGACTCTCCCCGAGGATCTATTAAACCTAAACCTAAAAAAAGCTGACTGGCATGATACTTACTCCTGCCCCACTTATTATTGTTATATGCATTTCCCCTAAGGCCTCTCATCAGTTTTTTTTTTTTGTTTTCAATATTGGGCACTTTTTTTTATTGGAGACTAGTCAGTGGTAGTTTTTTTTTCGGATCACTAGTCCCCCTAGAGGTTTATCCTACTAAAGTTCCCCTTTCTTACTTTGTTTAGATAGCTTGAACATAGTTGAACTTGCTCTGAGTGGTTCTCTATGCCCCCCCGGACTGAGCCCTGGTTGGGGGCTTCGGCTGGGGGGTCCTACTGGAACTTTAGTCTGCCCAGGCCCACAACGAAACGTTTATTTCTATTTGTAACGTTAATAACCATTTTTTTTCTTTGTTCCTTCTATCCCTCTCTATCCTTTCTTTTCCCTCTCCTTCCTACTCCTCACCTCTCTTTGGCTCGTCGCGGGTTTGGGATGGACGCCTGGTCGCACTTAACCTATGGATCTCCTCGCTCTCTGGACTTCGTAGGGGTCTCCCAGCTGGACAGGCTAAGTAAACGCGTGCACACATATACCAATCACCATGGCTAGGCTCATGTCATTTAATGTTCATGGGTTGAACTCAAATAAGAAAAGACATCTTGCGTTGAGAGAGCTCAGGCGATCAGGGGCAGACATAGCTCTGCTACAGGAAACACATTTTGATAGGGGGGATGCCTTCGCCTTCGCATCCAGACAATACCCTCAGGTCTACCAAGCGTTTAACCCCTGCAAACGAGCAGGTGTGGCTATCCTATTTAAGCGGGGTTCCCCGTTTAAATGCTTTGAGTCTTTCATTGAACCAAGGGGACACTACATAATTTTGCGGGGCCAGTGGCAAATGCAGGCGGTAACTATTTGTAATATTTATGCTCCTAATACCCATCAGATACACTTCCTATCTAAGGTCTTTACGCGTTTGTTTAGGTCACCCAATGAATATTTGATCATCGGTGGTGATTTCAACCTGGCTCATTCAATAGGTCTAGATCGCCACGTAATCAACCCTACAGCCCCTCAGACCCGAGCCGCCCGTGACTCCAAACTATTTAGACAATTAACCAGACGTCATGCTTTATTTGATGCATGGCGAGCACTACACCCAGGAGATAGACAATACACATTTTTCTCTGCCCCTCACCGCATGCATTCCCGCTTAGACTATTTCTTCGTCAACAATGCCACCTTACGAGCCACAAAGACAGCTCAGATCCTACCCATTTCTTGGTCTGATCACGCCCCAGTTATTGTATCACTAGAGATGGGAACCCCTACTCGTAAACCTAGTAACTGGCAGTTAAATAACTTTCTCCTCCAACACGTTCCGTCTAGATCGGAACTAGAGACGACTTTGCAGAACTACTTCTTAGAAAATAACACTTCCAATGTCTCCCTTACAACTCTCTGGGAGGCTCACAAGGCAGTCCTTAGGGGACGGTGTATCGCGATCTCTATTTTTTGGATTATTTGGAGGACAGTGGACTTCCCAAACTCCAGGGGGCGGACCTTGTGTCACTCAACGCTCCAATTACGGAGGAAGAACTAACGGACACTATTCAAATTTTGCCTGCACACAAATCTCCCGGACCGGACTATCTCCCTTATGAGTACTACAAGACATTCCTCCCGATTCTCCTACCCTACATGTGTAGGATGTTTAATGCCTTTTTTCTGAAAACTACTATTCCCGCGGACATGCAGAGGTCATTTCTCACGTTGGTCCCCAAGCCTGACAAGGACCCTTCAGTATGTGCCAGTTACAGGCCAATCGCACTTCTAAACTCTGATTTAAAAATTTTCACTAAACTCCTCTCCATGCGATTGAATCTGATACTTCCTTCCTTAATACACAAGGATCAGGTGGGTTTTGTCCCCCTGCGTCAGGCGGGGGATAACACGAGACGAATTATTGACCTGATAGACGTGGCGAATAGGGATGGACTAGAAGCGCTGGTTCTTGGTTTGGACGCTGAAAAGGCTTTTGATCGCCTTGGCTGGCCTTTCCTGTTCGCCACATCGAGCTACATGGGATTCCGGGGCCCATTTCTGCAGGCTATTAGACATTTATACACTAATCCCTCATCCCAGGTGAAGACTCACTTTGCCTTGTCGTCGGCTTTTTCGATTGCGAGTGGAACTCGTCAGGGGTGTCCGCTATCACCGCTACTATTTGCGCTGTGTGTGGAGCCTCTGGCAGCGTCCATTCGAAAAAACACGAACATACATGGAATTCCAGTGAGAGGTAGGGAATTTAAGTTAGCACTGTTTGCAGACGATGTTATACTTACCCTGACTCAGCCTAGGATCTCACTGCCCAACCTACACGCTGAACTTGACCTGTACAGATCTTTTTCGGGCTACAAAATAAATGCAGCTAAATCTGAAGCTCTACCTATTAACATCCCAACACAGGAGTTCCAACACTTACAACAATTCTTCCCTTACCACTGGAAGACATTATCCCTGAAATATTTGGGAGTCCAGATTACTCCCTCCTACTCCACCCTATATCGAGCTAACTACCCCCCCCCTCTTTAAAACTATAAGGGACCTCCTACGGAAATGGAGGGCTTATCATGTCTCCCTATTGGGGAGGGTGGCTTCTGTTAAAATGGTTATTTTGCCAAAGCTGCTCTACCTATTCCAAACACTCCCCATCCCAGTTCCGATGGTAGAGCTGTGGAAATTTCAGGCGGACATGATACGCTATGTCTGGAATTATAAGAGGCATAGAGTATCACAATCGGTCCTGATGGCGTCGCGAATGGACGGCGGGTTGTCCTTCCCTGACCTAACTATATATTATCAAGCTGCCCAATTGCGAGCCCTGGCCTCCTGGTTCACCCAGCGTTCGTATAATAGGTGGACAGAAATTTAAAAAATATGGATGGCACCATTCCACCCGAATAGTATGTTATGGAATGCGATGGTGAAGGTAGACTCAGCTTCTGGGCCCCATGCTCCACCTTAGCTCACTCTGGCGCAAACTATCACGAGTTCATAAATTATGCTCAGAGAGGTCACCCCTTACGTCTTTCCTTTACAATCCCAGATTGCCTGCAGGTCTTACACATCAGATGTCCTCCCCATGGGCGACAAGAGATCTGTTCCATTTTGGTCATCTGGTACACCCATGCACGCGCAGACTACTTTCCTTTGCAGACCTTCAAAAAAAATTTGACCTCCCACGGCAAGTATTCTATGGATACTTGCGGATTAGACATTATGCTCAATCAATAGCCCCGGATTTACAATTCTCAGCTCCAACTACATTTGAGGGCTTGATATTGGAAGGTTCGGCTAGACGTGGGCTAATTTCCGATATATACCAGATACTAAATTCCTACAGCTTCACGGACCAGGATAAGCACGCATACATGCTCCACTGGGAGAAGTTTTTAGGCGAGGAGATTCCAGAAAACACATGGCAGATGATCTGGTCCCAGGCAGCCAAGAGTTCACTTTGTACATTGTATAAGGAGAACGCGTATAAAATCCTTTTTTGTTGGTACATGACGCCTGAAGTTCTCCGAGCCATCTACCCTTCCAGTTCGGACAGATGTTGGCGATGCCACAAAGACAGAGTAACCCTATATCATATTTACTGGTCATGTCCTAAAATAGTTCCGTTCTGGACGGAGACTCAATTACTACTAAACCGCCTATTGGGGGTGCAGGTACCTAAAGTCCCGAAACTATTTCTTCTTGGAGTGTCTGGACTGTGTGTACCCCGACACTCCAGGAAACTGCTTGGCCATGTTCTTACGGCGACGAGGTGCTTGGTCGCCCTGCACTGGAAGAAACAGGCCCCACCTACCCAAACAGATCTCTATACCAGAATAAAAGATATAGAGCTAATGGAAAAAATGACAGCCCGACTACAGGACAGATTGGAGGCACATGATAAGGTCTGGCAGTACTGGCACAGGCGAGAAGACCCATCCTAGGCTGGCGGCTGAGCCCCCCCACTCCCTCCCCCCTTCTCCCATCCTATTCCTTCTCTTTTCTTTCCCTCTTTCTTTTCTACCCTACTTTGTTTTGTTAGATTTTTATTCAGATTAAAATGGACATACTTTGGTTGACAAGTATAGGTGATAGGGAATTTGCTACTTTACTAATGTATTTGGATGAATATATTCTGATATCTACTGATCACCAGTTTGTTTGTCCGCCAGATGTACTTTGTTCCTTGCGATTTCAACGTCTTCTGTACTTATATATATTTGTACCTAATAAAAACTGTTATTTGAAAAAAAAAGATCTGACACGTTTACTTTCCAAGTAAACACAGAAGAAAAACCCTTTACCCGTAGAAGTATCCTGTCTACCATAAACAGCCTGTATGATCCCTTAGGCTTTGCAGCACCTGTCACCATCCAGGGTAAGGCACTACTTAAGAGACTTCACCTGTGAGTCACTAGATTAGGATGACCCTCTCCCCACCGACAAGAAGAACCTATGGCTAGAGTGAATGGACTCACTAACAGCTCTATCCAACCTTAAAATTCCACGACCATATGCTCCTCTGTCATGTGCTGATGTTCAGATACAAAGACTTTGTGTGTTTTCAGATGCTTCTGTTAAAGCAATTGCTGCTGTAGCTTACCTGAAAACCATAGACATTAAAGGACAATGTCACATAGGGTTTGTAATGGGGAAAGCAAAACTTGCACCACTTCCCAAACACACCATACACAGACTGGAACTTTGTGCTGCAGTATTAGCCACAGAGCTAGCTGAACTAATTGCAACCAGAGGCCCAGTGAAACTCATTCGTTCTGACAGAGGGTCTAACTTTGTAGGAGCAGTAAAAGAACTTCAAATTCCTTCTAATTTGGATGTTCTCAGAGTAGTAAGATACTTGAGTGAACAAGACTGCACGTGGATCTTCAATCCACCTCACTCTTCTCACATGGGAGGTGTTTGGGAGAGGATGATAGGCATAGCCCGCAGAATTCTTGACTCTATCTTCCTACAAGTAGGAATTGCAAGGCTTACTCACGAATGTTTAGTGACATTTATGGCAGAGGTTATGGCTATCATTAACGCCAGACCTTTGACATCCATTTTAAGTGACTCTGAAGATCCAGTAGTCCTCACACCTGCCATGTTACTCTCGCAAAAGACTTGTCTTGCCGGTGCTCCAGCTGGAGAGTTTTGTGGGAAGGACCTTTACAAACGTCAATGGAGACAAGTACAAACCCTTGCCAATACCTTCTGGAACCGGTGGAGGAAACAATATATATCTACTCTACAAGTAAGGAGAAAGTGGCACACTGAAAAGCCTAATCTTAAACCTGGTGATGTTGTGCTCATGAAAGATTGCCAGACACTAAGGAATATGTGGCCTTTAGGTTTGATAACCAAAGTACTGCCAAGCAAGGATAATCGTGTCCATAAGGTTGAGGTCAAGATCTTTCAACAGAATGAGGCTAAAGTATTCTTGAGACCAGTGACCAAACTTATTCTGTTGCTTTCTACAGAGGACTCTATTAGTGACATCACTTGATGTCAGGCGGGGAGTGTTCTGTCCACCAGATGTCTTGCTGATTATTTGTTCCTTATTTGTACCTGTGTTGTTAAATTTACATGCAAAATGTGTAATTTACTTAAGATATTAATATGTGGTGTGCAGGATCCATCTAGCGTTCCTTTTTGGTATTGCTGTAGTTCTGTTTATTTGTTTAATGTATGTGTATTTAAGGCAGTTGTCAGCAAGCAGGGAATTCTGGGTAGAATCTTAACAGGAAGTGAACCAGCCACTATTCTTTTCAACACATTTCAGGAAGCAAGACATGTCTTTCTCAATCTATCACCATCACCCCTTAGAGAACTTAAAAAGTAAGTTTTTACTATCACATCTTGTATTGCACATTGTTGTTTCTGCAATGTATGCTGTATTGTATGCAATATTATACTTATTGAAGTCTATTTCTGTTATTTGTAGTTTCACCTGGCTTGTTCTAATAAAACTGAGATCAAAGAAATATGGTATCTACAGTTATTGGGATAAGAAGGTTTAGCTAGCTGTCAGACAGAACAATGATATGTCAAAATCTCTTGTATGTTTATGACTTTTGCTCCTCTTGCAGCCACCTCAATCCCAGTGTTGTGCCCCCACGTCTTTGGGGGGGTTCCCCCCCCCCACACCATCTGAGACTGGACACTATATAGGCTCTAGCTCTGTGCATGCATGTGAGTGCTCAATACTTACGATATGTATATTCTCTTATGATTACTATATGACTTTTGTCATTAACTGTTTTACATCTTTCAACATGTATAGGATCTCCTGAGGAAGCCTATTAGCAAAACTATCCACAATAGCGTCTCCTGTATTGGGCCTATGGAAAAATCTTTACTATATTCATATATGTGATCGATTGTATCACACACTCAGATCTTGCCCCAATATACCAGTGGGAATGTAGCCTATTATATCTGATAAGTTTGGGTTTTAACGTTTTTTTTTTAAATAGTTAGCAATTTAAGTTTGTTAATAAACTTTTATTTTGTTTTATACCTTTAGAGTACTCATTTCCTTTATTTGGGGTTAAAAGTGGCAACCAATAAAGTCCATTCAACTTTTTCTTTTGCTCTTTACAAACGTGGTGTGTCTCAATTTGTACCACATAAAAAACAATTATTTATGTGCCTATGCGTTGATCTACATTTTGCAAGTACACTTAAGGCTGGGTTCACACTATTGCGAACCGCATCCAATTCGCATGTCAGGAGTCTGTGACTGGCTCTCTATGGAGCCGGTTCACACATCTCTGGAGCGGCTCTGGCACAAATTGCACAGGAGTCCTGTGCGTCTTCTGGTTCGTTTCAGGTCTGAATTCAGCCAAAAATTCACACTGAAATCGGACCTGAAACGTTGAACGGGGATGCACCGGACCTCTGCTGTGAGCTGCTTCGTGCAGCTGTGTGAGCCCAGCCTTATACACACATCAATCAATGCACTTCAGTAGTGTGAATTAGCCCTATATGTTTCTGGGGAAGGGTTAAGCAACCCTTTTTTTTTCTTTGCACTACATGGACAAAGGAATTGTCTTCATATTAGGAAGTAACAAACCAGGTAAGTAAGTCTTCTTTCCTATTCCAGGGACTTAGGCTCCATTCACACTTGTATGACTCCAAAGTTGCGCCGACTTTGGAGTGCAACTTTGATGCAACTTTGGATGGGTGCAACTTGGATCCGACTTTGGCTTTGACCAGTGATAATGGACAACTTTTGTACAATTATTGCATTGTAAGACATTCAGGTACATCGTTAAGGCAACTTTTGAGGGTTAACTTTGAAGTCTATGGCCCTATAGTTGCATGAAAGTCAGACCAAAGTAGTGCATTTCCTTTATTTGGGGTTAAAAGTGGCAACCAATAAAGTCCATTCAACTTTTTCTTTTGCTCTTTACAAACGTGGTATGTCTCAATTTGTACCACATAAAAAACAATTATTTATGTGCCTATGCGTTGATCTACATTTTGCAAGTACACTTAAGGCTGGGTTCACAGCCTTAACTACTTTGAAGTTGCTGCAACTTTATGTCGCACATACACTATATTGTCAAAAGTATTGGGATGCCTACCTTTACACGCACATGAACTTTATTGGCATCCCAGTCTTAGTCTGTAGGGTTCAATATTGAGTTGGCCGACCTTTTGAAGCTACAACAAGGTCCATAAAGACATGGATGAGCGAGGTTGGGGTGGAGGAACTTGACTGGCCTGCACAGAGTCCCGACCTCGACGCAATAGAACATTTTTGGGATAAATTTGAGCGGAAACTGCAAGCCAGACCTTCCCGTCCAACATCAGTGCCTGACCTCACAAATGTACTTTCTGAAGAATGGTTAAACATTCCCATAGACACACTCCTAAACCTTGTGGACAGCCCTAACTGAAGAGTTAAAGCTGTTATGGGCCAACTCAATATTGAACCCTACGGACTAAGACTGGGATGCCATTAAATTTCATGTGCGTGTAAAGGCAGGCGTCACAATATTTTTGGTAATATAGTGTATAAATGGGCACTAACTCCACCAATTACAGCACTACAGGAAGGCTTTGTCTAAAAGGAACCTTATGCCGCGTACACACACGAGCGGACTTCTCATCGGACTGAACTACGAAGGACTTTTAGACGGAGTTCCGACGAAACGGACTTGCCTACACAAGATCACACCAAAGTCCGATCCTTTCAAATGTGATGACGTACGACCGGACTAGAAAAGGAAGTTCAATAGCCAGTAGCCAATAGCTGCCCTTGCGTTGTTTTCGGTCCGTCGGACTAGCATACAGATGAACTTTTTTTTCGATAGGAATCGAGTCCGTTGGAAAGATTTGAAACATGTTCTATATCTAGGTCCATCGGAATTTTCAACAGAAAAGGTCCGGTGAAGGTCCGATAAAGCCCACACACGATCGGAATGTCTTCCGGAATAGTTCCATCAGACCTTTGTTGCCGGAAAGTCTGCTCGTGTCTACACGGCATAGGACACAATTACATTAATCCCACACAATATTTTGAGTGGCAATGAGTCCTGACCTCAACCCAGCCAGGTCTTCTCATCTAACATCAGTGCCTAACCTCACAAATGCGCTTCTGGAAGAATGGTCAAACATTCCCATAGACACACTCCTAAACCTTGTGGACAGCGTCCCCAGAAGAGTTGAAGCTGTTATAGCTGTAAAGGGTGGGCCAACTCAATATTGAATACTACGGGCTTTGCCATTCATTTGTAGTACTGTGTGTTGCAATTAAAAATGGTTGCCAGTGCATTTTTTGGGTTGTTGTCATGCGTTGGCAATCCTTTTATAATAAATGGATGCATGTTAACATGCTCCTCAACACAGAGTGGCCTTAGTGACTATAGTTACTACAGTTTTCACTGAGAGCTTCACGTCAACTGGTTGTTGCACAAGCCAAATATATTGCCCCTTAGATTTATTTGTAGAAAAAATAAAAGTCTGAGGATGAGAGTCATGCTTTATTGGCACTGGTTCCAGAACAATGACATAGTAATATTTCATATTTCCGTTGCTTTGAATTACAATTTAGAGACAACTGCATACTAAAATTTACAGGTTAGCAGTGCCCTTCGACACTAGAAGAGGAAATGAAAACATGTCCCATTCACGCAGTTGGACCCTAAATGTCTATAGAGATGCTGCTGTTGGTGACTCGCACTCCATACCAGCCGGCCCAGAATTTAGTGTCCTTCCCGCCATGCTGAAAAAAGATATAGCGCACCCCTGGTCCATAGTTACTGAATGTGTGTGTTACCTAAAGGGGAAGAGAAAGTAGAGAAGTCTTAACATAAAATTGAATTAAGGGTTGCTACACATACAATTTATGTAGAACAATTAATAGGAAATTATATAAAGTTGTGAGGACTTTGTGTGTGGAAGATTGCAGCTCATCTAGAACATTCTATGTCAGAGTTGCCAAGTTAAAAATCAGCCCCGTCAGTAAATGTCAGGGGTCAGAAGATAGTACCATGGTACTTGGGGGGGGGGGGACACAGCCATCCAAACCTCCCAAAAGTGTTGACACCAAAGAGACTGAGAGCTGCAATGGAGGAAAGGGTTGCTATGAGTGGTGTCAAAATATCAGAATTTCTGTTCAAACACGAGATTTTACACATATTGATGTGTCAAATGTCATCAGCAACTCTTTACGTAAAGCAACATTATGGAAGGATCTGTGAGGAATTGCAATTGGAACATTACATAATGCCATTGGCCATCACGTTCTGGTAGGATCAAGGGCTGTGGGCGAAATTCCTGTAAGATTTTCTTGTCTTCAGAAATCAGTCGGACCAACAACTCATACTGGCAGCCAGAGTCCTTCCTAGATGCATACCTGAGGGGAAGAAAGTTTCATAGGGCATTACCACAACTTTGAGTTATATAAGGAGACTACAGCTTAGGTACTATTTTTGTTCAAACTTTTAACCCTTTCGCGCCTAAGGGTAAAACAAATCTAAATGCCTAAGCACAATTTTGCAACTTTGATATGTGTTAGTAAAACTGAACATATCATCACAACTACTTTATGCATCCAGGTGGATTATACCGCATTTTATCAGTAAATGATAATGGATAATATCTCTTGATTTTTTTTTTCAAGGGAAAACTGGCCCAAAATAGTAAAAAAAATATATTTTTTGAAAATGTAGCTGTATAATTCTTGCTACTACCAAATAGCAACCTACATTAACCCCTTCCCGCCGAGCGTACGCAGATGTGTGTACTCGGCTTTCCGGGGTTATACTGGGATGATGCCCGCAGCTGCAGGCATCATCCCGGTACCATGTTGTAGAGCGGGCGTTCGGCTATCCGAGTATAACAACTGATGCGGCTAAAAGCCGCTCGGCTGTTATACCAGAGGAGCGGGAGGGGACGTCCCCCCCCCTCCCGCCGCCTCCCGCCGCTCTAACCGGGCCTCCCGGTCCACCGGGAGGCCCGATCGATGATCCGCCGCCTCCAGCGGCTGATGACAGTCTGGAACGAAGCCGTGCATGGCTTCGTTCCAGCCTTCTAATTGTAAACGCGGAAGTGACGTCATGACGTCACTACTCGGCTGCCAATGGCGCCGGTTTTAAAAAAATATACAGTGTTCAGATTCGTCGTTTTTGGCGATCTGAATACTGTGAAGTGCAAAGGAGGGATTGGAGGTCTTTTAGACCCTCGATCTCTTCATAAAGAGTGCCTGTCACCACCTACTACTGTCACAAGGGATGTTTACAGAGCAGAAGTTCAGTGTAAGAAATACACAGGAGAAAATGTATGTTGACAAAGGGAGTGTAGAGGTGGGCGGGGAGTCTACTGACATCACGACTCCACCCACCGAGCTCCAGACAACAGACCCACCCACAGAATCTGCAGTTTTTCGGGTCTCATAACAGACAGAGGGGAGACATTTGACAGGTAAAGATACATGCAGGAGGAATGTATATCCTTATAGATAACCCCTGTGGCAGTAGTTTAGAAAGGATGAGAGTGGGTTTACATGCACTTTAAGAGTTCCCTTCACTGGAACTAAGGGGCCAAGCCCAACCTCTGAAAAACAACCCCACATCATAATCCCCCCTCCACCAAATGATTTGGAAGGGTGGCCCAATACTTTTGGCAATATGGTGTAGATGAGCAAATTTGGGGTGGAGTAACTTCACTGCCCTGCACACAGTCCTGACCTCAACCCAATAGAACACCTTTGAGATGAATTAGAGCAGAGACCACTAGGGAAGGCCAAGCCCAACCCCTGAAAACAACCCCACACCATAATCCCCCCTCCACCAAATGATTTGGACCAGTGCACAGAAGCATTACATTGAGAGTTCGGGGCAATTTGAAAGACATCTGTGTGGGTGCATGCAAAGATGTCTATTGAAATCTCCCCCAAAGTCGCCAAAAGTAGTGCAGGAACTACTTTTGGGAAGCGGTGCAGTGCCGAAAAGTCGGCGTTGCATCGATTCGGACGGTGCCGTTGCCGGCAATAGGCTCCGATGTGAACGAGGGCTTATTATCAAAACTTAATCGAAGAAGCTGAAGTTAGAAGCTGATTGGATACAATGCACAACTGCACCAGATTCTGAACGCTCCATCTCCCCCACAGTATCTATGAAGCAGCTAAGTCACAATTCCCATTTGCTCTGCACAGATACAAGATTCATCCTACAACTCTCCCTCCACCAATCAGCTTATAAATTACACTTACCAGTCTGTGATGATAATGGGCGGTTGAGCTTCATCCATAATCTCAGCACTGAACCCCTCATTCTGTAGGTCAATAATCTGGGACTTCTTGCAGGTTCTGCAAAGATCAAAAGATTTTTTTTTATTCTTTATTTAGGACCTCAAGAAAATCATATACGACATGATCTATATACATTGAAAAACCTTTTTTGTCACCATAGTTTCCCGGTCGGATTCTCGTGGAAAATACTGGTGAGGGGGGCAGCAGACAGGCATGTACTGGCCATCGGGACTACCGGGAGTTTACCAGTGGGCCGATAGCCCGTTTCAGTGACTTTTTTGCCAGTGTCACTGGCCGCCGCAGCTTCTGGCTATAAAAACATGGCCACGAGATCTCCTTCTGGCTAGCAGGTCTCTTTCCCCTGTGTTGAGTGGAGAGGGGAGGGGCCTCCGACCCGGACAGCTAACCGGCATCAGTGTACAAGCGAATTGTCTACTTGTACACTGAAGAAAGATGCCGGTTAGCTGTCTGGGTCGGAGGCCCCTCCCAACTCCACTGAACACAGTCCGGTGATCGGCCGGTGACGGGTTGCCTAATGAATACTGGGAGATTCCGTGGGCACCACAGAGCTGCCATCTGCAGGCACCATCTACCACAGTTGCAGGTGGGTGGCTATGGGGTGATCTGCTGGATGTTCTGAGTATTGGGGGGGGGCAGAGCTGAGTTGAAGGTGCACATCAAGTCCTGTACTAGCGCTGGTGACAAATGACTTGGCAGGTGACAAGCTGCATCTGGTGGCAGGCGACGTGGCAAGTGACAATGTGTATCTGGCGGCAGGCAACGTGGCAATGACAATCCACATCTGGTGGAAGGTGACGTGGCAAGTGACATGCGGCATCTGGTGGAGGTGACGTAGCAATTCACGGTGGCACGACGGTGGCAAATGTAAGGCTCCATCTGGTGGCAGGCGATGGTGGCAAGTGTAAGGCTCCATCTGGTGGCAGGTGACGGTGGCAAGTGTAAGGCTCCATCTGGTGGCAGGCGACGGTAGCAAGTGTAAGGCTCCATCTGGTGGCAGGCGACGGTGGCAAGTGTAAGGCTCCATCTAGTGGCAAGTGACATGCTCAGGGCTCCCACTGATTCTGCATTATGGTGAGTTGAACAATTTCATTTTATATTACAATGTAATATGTGCATTAATGCCGGGTTCTGAAATTCCAGCCAATTAGACTGTAGCAATGTTCATGCATGACATTAGCCCTCCCATTTCACGCAGTGATTTGAGAAGGAGGAGAAAAATACAGAAGAGGATAAGTGAAATAATAAAAGAGGTGAGTGAGGAGTTAGAGCATGTTTTCAGTTAACACATTTTCATACAAAAAGCCATTTATACTTACAGTGGAATATTTACTTATGTTTTGTGCAATTACATATAGTTTATATACTGTTTTTGTGCATGTTTGCAAAATTAAAGTGGGCCGGTTTGGATGAAGTCCAGGGCCAAATTTTTGTCCCAGTCCAGCCCTGGCAGCAGACCACCTATTTAACTACTTGCTGACCAGACTGTTTCTGGCACTATTTCTTTAGAAGTTAAAATCAGTATTTTTTTCGAGAAAATTATTTATAATCCCCAAACATTATAATTTTTTTCTCCAAACATAAAATTGAAACAATCACCATTTTATTCCCTAGGGCAGTGATGGCGAACCTTGGCACTCCAGATGTTTTGGAACTTCAATTCCCATGATACTCATGCACTCTGCCGTGTAGTGGAGCATCATGGGAAATGTAGTTTTAAAACATCTGGGGTGCCAAAGTTCGCCATCACTGCCCTAGGGAATAAAATGGTGATTGTTTCAATTTTATGTCATACAGTATTTGCACAGCGGTTTTGCAAACACACTTTAATGAATTAAAAAAAAAAAACACACAATAGTTACCCCAATTTTTTTGTATAATGTGAAAGATGTTACACTGAGTAAATAGATACCTAACATTTCACGATTTAAAATTGCGCATTTACAGAGGAGGTCTAGTGCTAAAATTTTTGCTCTCGCTCTAATGTTCGCGGTGATACCTCACATGTGTGATTCTCATACCTTTTACATATGCATGTGCAACTTAAGTATGCATTCACTTCTGCGCGCAAGTATGGAGGGATGGGAACGCTTTAAATTTTTTATTTATTTATTTATTTATTTTTATTTTACTTTTTTTTTTTTTTTTTTTACACTGTCCATTTTTATCACTTTTATTCCTATTACAAGGAATTTAAACATCCCTTGTAATAGAATAAGGAGTCAAAAAGACCCCCAAATCTATCCTTTACCTATAAAAGCAAGAGATTAAAAAAAAATTATATATACAGTCAGGTCCATAGATATTGGGATGTCGACACAATTCTAATCTTTTTGGCTCTATACACCACCACAATGGATTTGAAATGAAACGAACAAGATGTGCTTTAACTGGAGACTTTCAGCTTTAATTTGAGGGTATTTACATCCAAATCAGGTGAACGGTGTAGGAATTACAACAGTTTGTATATGTGCCTCCCACTTTTTAAGGGACCAAAACGTAATGGGACAGATTAACAATCATCCATCAAACTTTCACTTTTTAATACTTGGTTGCAAATCCTTTGCAGTCAATTACAGCCTGAAGTATGGGACACATAGACATCACCAGACGCTGGGTTTCATCCCTGGTGATGCTCTGCCAGGCCTCTACTGCAACTGTCTTCAATTCCTGCTTGTTCTTGGGGCATTTTCCCTTCAGTTTTGTCTTCAGCAAGTGAAATGCATGCTCAATCGGATTCAGGTCAGGTGATTGACTTGGCCATTGCATAACATTCCACTTCTTTCCCTTAAAAAACACTTTAGTTGCTTTCGAAGTATGCTTTGGGTCATTGTCCATCTGCACTGTGAAGTGCCGTCCAATGAGTTCTGAAGCATTTTGCTGAATATGAGCTGATAATATTGCCCAAAACACTTCAGAATTCATCCTGCTGCTTTTGTCAGCAGTCACATCATCAATAAATACAAGAGAACCAGTTCCATTGGCAGCCATACATGCCCACGCCATGACACTACCACCACCATGCTTCACTGATGAGGTGGTATGCTTTGGATCATGAGCAGTTCCTTTCGTTCTCCATACTCTTCTCTTCCCATCACTCTGATACAAGTTGATCTTGGTCTCATCTGTCCATAGGATGTTGTTCCAGGACTGTGAAAGCTTTTTTAGATGTTGTTTGGCAAACTCTAATCAGGCCTTCCTGTTTTTGAGGCTCACCAATGGTTTACATCTTGTGGTGAACCCTCTGTATTCACTCTTGTGAAGTCTTCTCTTGATTGTTGACTTTGACACACATACACCTACCTCCTGGAGAGTGTTCTTGATCTGGCCAACTGTTGTGAAGGGTGTTTTCTTCACCAGGGAAAGAATTCTTCGGTCATCCACCACAGTTGTTTTCCATGGTCTTCCGGGTCTTTTGGCGTTGCTGAGCTCACCGGTACGTTCTTTCTTTTTAAGAATGTTCCAAACAGTTGATTTGACCACACCTAATGTTTTTGCTATCTCTCTGATGGGTTTGTTTTGTTTTTTCAGCCTAATGATGGCTTGCTTCACTGATAGTGACTGCTCTTTGGATCTCATAATGAGAGTTGACAGCAACAGATTCCAAATGCAAATAGCACATTTAAAATGAACTCTGGACCTTTTATCTGCTCCTTGTAAATGGGATAATGATGGAATAACACGCACCTGGCCATGGAACAGCTGAGCAGCCAATTGTCCCATTACTTTTGGTCCCTTAAAAAGTGGGAGGCACATATACAAACTGTTGTAATTCCTACACCGTTCACCTGATTTGGATGTAAATACCCTCAAATTAAAGCGGAAAGTCTGCAGTTAAAGCTCATCTTGTTCGTTTCCTTTCAAATCCATTGTGGTGGTGTATAGAGCCAAAAAGATTAGAATTGTGTCGATGTCCCAATATTTATGGACCTGACTGTCGGGTGGGATGGGATCTCTAACCCTGTGTTGAGGTCTTATGGAGAGCCAGCAGGTTGTGAGCCCAGGTGCACACAGCCCATATAACGAGGGGCTGGTGAGAGCAGAGGGTGGAGGAAGGTGAAGTGTGTGCAGCTTGCTGCTGTATCAAGACAGACCTGTGTCAGACTACATCCCTGGTAAGGGGGAACTTTGTTTCTGGAGGACTGGGAAGGTTGGGACGGCTACAAGGGCCTGTGAGACCAGAGAAGGGTCTGGGCGGCTGGGAGAGCCGAGGTGACTAGCAAGTCCAAGGAGGCTGAATGAAGTCCTGAAGTCTGGGGGACAGTAAGCAAACCCAAGGTTCTGGAGAATCCTGTTGAGGCCAGTTCAGCAGGGAACTGCAAGGCAAAGTAAGCCTAGGAGCCAAGAGGCTTGGCATTTTCTGTTATATGAATTTACTGGAGAAGAACCCCTGTGTGGGAAATCCTGTGTATAAACTTTTATTTTGTTCCTGTTAATAAAAATGGGCTGCCATGCCCTCAAACCTGATAACTGACTGCTGTGGACTCGCTATGTGAAGATGCATCTACCACTGAGCTAAACACCCCAATATTACAAATGGTGTTCGAATGCGGGCAAACAGACGGTGAAATCCGGGTCTCTGCGCCAGTAGTGAGTCATTTCAGGAACTGCTGCTATCTGTCTGTGGCAGCCAGGCGAACGGCATTGCACAGAAGTTGAACTTATGGACTGTGTTGCATACAGGCGTTGTACCTGTGGAAAGTGAGCTCAGCGTGGCCTGAGAAGATGTCTCCACCTAGGGGGGCCAGTCCAGAAGGCCTAGTGATGTGCGAGACAGTGAATGAGTAGTTCAAGCGGAATCGCAAAGAGTGGGGTGCAGTGCAAGGGGCTGAGATTGTGGCCTCTGACTATGTGAAACCCATGCTACCTACAGAGGAGGTTGGGGACTTCCTGAAAAAATTTGAAAAAATCGCTGTAAGGAGAAAATGGCCTAGGGACCGGTGGCCAGAATTGCTGCAAACCCTGTTACCGACAGTTCCAATCAATTTACCATTTGATGGATTGGGACCAGGATGACTACCACAAGTTTAAAGAGGAAATCCTTTTTAGGGGAGCTGTTCAGCGTATCATGGTCCACCAGCAATGTTCCAGGATTGGAGAGGTGTCGCCGGTAGGCCAAAGTATCCGGAAGTCTGAGAAATGCAAAGTTGTATTTTGTGGCCACTTAGAGAAAGTGGTCAGCCCAGAAAGGAGGGCGCAAAAGTCTCTATTCTGCGTGGGGTATAGCCAACCAGCTTTGGAGTGCAAGTCTCCGGTTACCCCTAGCAACAAGGGTCTTGTGTTACCTGCAGGGGGCATCAGTGGGTCTAGAAAGGCTGCAGTGTTACTCCGTGACCATATGGGGGAGTCAGCCTGTTGAGACAGCACACTCAAGTGAAAGCTATGACACCAGCTGCAGGAACTGGTAAGACTGTTTCAGTTTATGGTACTGAACCCAGTGAAGTGGGAATATGTCCAGTGGGGAGATCCGCAGTACAAATGGATATAGACTTGCTGCAGTGTGCTATCCAGAGCAGTGGGGAGGCGCAGCGTAAAGCCCAACTAGCCGCAGGGCTTAAGACTGGAAAGGACATGGGGACTCTGCACGTGCCTGCTATAATCCAGTAGATGGCTGGGAAAATTGAGCTAGGGGTGACCAAAACAGTGCTGGTGCCATGTTCCCTAGTTACAGGTGCTGCAGGGTTGCCCAGGGAAACTTCCAAGGAGCTCGCAGTGATGAAGCAGAGAGTTTCCCAGGTCGGCTATGGAGCTGCCCAAATAGGTAAGAGTGCCCCTTTACAGAGAGCGGGCACTGTGAAGAGTCGGTCAGAGGTTATGGTGGCTCATAGACAACCCACAAAAACGGCAGTGTGTCTACATGCAATGAGAATGCTAATGATCGTGCTGACAAAAGTGTTACTGTTGGTAATGTGGGTTGTAATGACATTGAAACATAGTTACATAGTTACATAGTAGGTAAGGTTGAAAAAAGACACAAGTCCATCAAGTCCAACCTATGTGTGTGATTATGTGTCAGTATTACATTACATATCCCTGTATATTGCGGTCATTCAGGTGATTATCTAATAGTTTCTTGCAACTATCAATGCTCCCCGCTGAGACCACCGCCTGTGGAAGGGAATTCCACATCCTTGCCGCTCTTACAGTAAAGAACCCTCTACGTAGTTTAAGGTTAAACCTCTTTTCTTCTAATTGTAATGAGTGGCCACGAGTCTTATTAAACTCTCTTCTGCAAAAAAGTTTTATCCCTATTGTGGGGTCACCAGTACAGTATTTGTAAATTGAAATCATATCCCCTCTCAAGCGTCTCTTCTCCAGAGAGAATAAGTTCAGTGCTCGCAACCTTTCCTCATAACTAAGATCCTCCAGACCCTTTATTAGCTTTGTTGCCCTTCTTTGTACTCGCTCCATTTCCAGTACGTCCCTCCTGAGGACTGGTGCCCAGAACTGGACAGCATACTCCAGGTGCGGGCGGACCAGAGTCTTGTAGAGCGGGAGAATTATCGTTTTATCTCTGCAGTTGATCCCCCTTTTAATGCATGCCAATATTCTGTTTGCTTTATTAGCAGCAGCTTGGCATTGCATGCCATTGCTGAGCCTATCATCCACTAGGACCCCCAGGTCCTTTTCCATCCTAGATTCCCCCAGAGGTTCTCCCCCAGTGTATAGATTGCATTCATATTTTTGCCACCCAAATGCATTATTTTACATTTTTCTACATTGAACCTCATTTGCCATGTAGTCGCCCACCCCATTAATTTGTTCAGGTCTTTTTGCAAGATTTCCACATCCTGCGGAGAAGTTATTGCCCTGCTTAGCTTAGTATCGTCTGCAAATACAGAGATTGAACTGTTTATCCCATCCTCCAGGTCGTTTATGAACAAATTAAATAGGATTGGTCCCAGCACAGAACCCTGGGAAACCCCACTACCCACCCCTGACCATTCTGAGTACTCCCCATTTATCACCACCCTCTGAACACGCCCTTGTAGCCAGTTTTCAATCCATGTACTCACCCTATGGTCCATGCCAACGCACCTTATTTTGTACAGTAAACGTTTATGGGGAACTGTGTCAAATGCTTTTGCAAAATCCAGATACACCATGTCTACGGGCCTTCCTTTATCTAGATGGCAACTCACCTCCTCATAGAAGGTTAATAGATTGGTTTGGCAAGAACGATTCTTCATGAATCCATGCTGATTACTGCTAATGATATCATTCTTATTACTAAAATCTTGTATATAGTCCCTTATCATCCCCTCCAAGAGTTTACATACTATTGATGTTAGGCTAACTGGTCTGTAATTCCCAGGGATGTTTTTTGGGCCCTTTTTAAATATTGGTGCTACATTGGCTTTTCTCCAATCAGCTGGTACCATTCCAGTCAATAGACTGTCTGTAAAAATTAGGAACAACGGTCTGGCAATCACCTGACTGAGTTCCCTAAGTACCCTTGGATGCAAGCCATCTGGTCCCGGTGATTTATTAATGTTAAGTTTCTCAAGTCTAATTTTAATTCCGTCCTCTGTTAACCATGTAGGTGCTTCCTGTGTTGTGTCATGAGGATAAACACTGCAGTTTTGGTTACTGAAGCCCCCCGATTCACTCGTGAAGACTGAGGAGAAGAATAAATTCAATACATGTATTTCTTGTAATGTCATATCTGAGAGTGAGGTTGGTAATGTGCTCACTACCAATGATGGGAGGAGTATATTTCCCATGACAGGCAGAGGCACAGGATTGTCCATGAAAGTCTCATGGGGTCTCCATGTGTTGGAGTCAGAGGCTGTCCAGGATGGCTCTGGTGCTATGCTGGTGGAACAAGGGGGAACTAATTCATACAGTGAGAGTGTGTGGGCACAGCCCCACAACCCCAAGTGTAACCCAGTTGGCAAGGGGTTAATTCAGCCTATAAAAACCTGAGAGTTTAAAGCTAGATGTGTTTGTAGCGCCACCAGAGCAAGGTGGTCAAAATAAGGTATTGCACATTGCCTTGGTTGAGGATGCAATCTCTCAGTATGATATGGGTAAAAAAAATAGTGTCACAATGTGAGGTAGATGGAAGTGACAAGTGTGCTGTTCTGGCTAGTGAATCCCAGGTTCCTGTGGGGCCTTCTAGAGCAGGTGATGCAGTGTTGTGGAGCACCGGTGATAGAACCACAAGGCACTGGGTTGATTAGTGCAAGGAAGCACTTGCGGCACTAGGCCAACTAACAAGGAATTACGAATCAATCATGTCTAACAAAGGTGTGGACAAAACACCTGCTATGCCAAATGGAGGGATCACAGAATGGCCGGTGCTCAAGGGTACACCAGCCCCTGCAAAGGCTAATGACCTCCAGTCTGAAGGAACTGTTCTGGGCACAGGCATGGCAGATGGGTTGTCCACAGCCCAGCAACTAAGTAATAGCCAGTGTCAGGGTGACAATGTGACTATTGTTGACCTGCAGAGGCTCATTGTTGAGTTGGAGGGGAAGAGGAGACATGTGGCTGACAATGCTCCAGGGGAGCAACAGGCAGTGATGGTGGGTACCTCCAAGGAGGTGAAGGTCTCTTCCAAGGTCTCAACTTCTCAGACTACAGTGGATGAGCCCAGGGCCGGGACAAGGGGTGGGCAGGAGGGGAAGCTGCCCTGGGCACTGTGGTATCATATGAGGTAGGGGGGCACCACAAAGGGATTGGGGGGGGAGATTTGTGTTAGGCGGAGGAATTTGGGGGACAGCAGGGGGTAAGAATAGTTCTAGGAGGGGAACTGGAGAGGGATTTGTGCTAGGAGGGGGAATTTTGGAGGTTTTTGCTTGAAAAGGTGATATGGTAAAAGGGAAAAAGATTTTATACTAGGAGGGGACATTTTTTTTTTTTGGGGGGGGGGGTTGTGCTATTAGGGATGATTCAGGGGTATTTGTGGTAAAAGGAAAACTTTGGGAAAGGGATTTGAGTTAGGATGGGGAATTAGGGGAAGGGAATTTCTGCTGGGGGGATTTTGGGTGGGGGAGCAGAGGATTTGTGCTTGCAGAGGATATTTGAGGGTTAGGGGATTTGTGCTAGGAGGAAGAACTTTTTTTGGGGAGAGGGGATTTGTACTGGAGGCATATGGGGAGAGACGATTTTAGCTGGGGGGCATAGGGAGGTAAGATTTTGTGCTGGGAAGGAGAGAAATTCAATAGGGGGGGTTGGATTTGTACTTGGAGGAGGGGGAATATTTGCTTAGGGGGTAAGCATGCAGATTAGTGCTCGATTGTTTGGGGGTGAGGGATTTTTGCTGACACATAATGCCCATACATCTTAGGGGGGCGCAATTTGGTATGTTTGCCCTGGGCTCTAGATGACCTTGTCCCAGCACTGGATGAGCCCCTCCATGTCTTGGAGGAGGGAAGGGTCCCTAAAAAGGTCACAAATTTAGACATGGAATGTATAGAAATACCGGAAACTTTACTTGAAATGCTGGACACTCACTGTACACTTGGGTGTCTCCATCACGGTCGGACCAGGTGGTGCTGCGTAGCACCAAGGGGTGGAGCCAGGTGGTACAGGCGGTAAACCTTGCCCAAGAGTGGAATTGGTGGGGCCAATGTTTATTAACCGTTTGGCACAGGATCTCCCAATTCCTGGTTGGGGTACTTCCAGTACTTCCAGTTGTTGATTGGAAGTCGCTCAGGGGAACTGTTGGAGATATCAGAGGTCTCTCCGCCTGGTGCTGTGATTGAGAACACCTTTGCTGGTGCGGTCCAAGGTGCGACTGAGCAGTGGTCAGTAGAGGGCGCAGATACTGTCTCACCTGCTAGACCTCATGAAAAGGAAGGACCCAGAATGGACGCGGCAGTAGTGGAGATGCTTTCTGTCACTGGCCAAGAGGTACAGGTTAAGGTACCCGGAGACACTGTGGGAGAAAGTGCTGAAGGTATTGGTTGCTGTAACAATGTAATGTGTACACCAGTTGGCATTATCGCAGTAAGGAATGATTTGTGCTTGGGTCAGTGTCATTTGTTAGGACAGCCGCCCATGGATCGTTGGACAGTAGATGAGGTGGAGCTTGGTGATAGTTCCCTGGAGCATAGTCACTCGCCTGTGTGTGGTCCCTCCTCAGGATGGGTCCTAACAAACTCTGAAAAAAGCACTGATGGTATCGGAAGTTGAGATCTCAAAATTGGTGATCTGATAATGATTGGTGCTGTTAATAATGACGTGGTTGCCGTGGACAACCAGAGAAGGGTATTAGGACCTAATAGTGAAGGTTAAAGCTGATGTCAGTGAGTTGAAAGGAAGGACCAGGGAAAGCAGAGTTTCCCCAAGAAAAATGAATAAGCCCAGGGACCCAAAAAGAAGAGGGAGAAGGCTGAGTATAGAGAAATGTAGGACCCTGTTAAGATCCAGGGTGGGACGTACCTGGAAGCGCACCCAAAGAAAAAAGCCTACGTGGCTGACAGCCAGCACAGAGGTGTCCCAACCATGATGGGTGCTGGTGTTCCTCCCTCCAGATTGAAACAAAGGGGTGGATATGTAATAGTGAGAGTCCCTGTCACTGTGAAAAGGGATGGAAAATGGACACAGAGTCTGCATGTCGGCAGACTGCAGTGCTACAGAGCATAGCTTTGAAAGAGAGAAAACTGTTTTGGCAGCTTTCTCCAGGTTTTGCTATGTTCGGATGGGGCTCTGTAGTTTGGAGATCCCGCAGAGATTTGGGTGGGATGGGATCTCTAACCCTGTGTCCAGGTCTTATGGAGAGCCAGCAGGTTGTGAGCCCAGGTGCACACAGCCCATATAACGAGGGGCTGGTGAGAGCAGAGGGTAGAGGAAGGTGAAGTGTGTGCAGCTTGCTGCTGTATCAAGACAGACCTGTGTCTGAAAAGCTGTCTGCCCTGTGTGAGACTACATCCCTGGTAAGGGGGGACTTTGTGTCTGAAGGACTGGGAAGGTTGGGACGGCTACAAGGGCCTGTGAGATCAGAGAGGGGTCTGGGAGGCTGGGAGAGCCAAAGCGACTAGCAAGTCCAAGGGGGCTGAAGGAAGTCCTGAAGTCTGGGGGACAGTAAGCAAACCCAAGGTTCTGGAGAATCCTGTTGAGGCCAGGAGTAGGTCGGTTCAGCAGGGAACTGCAATGCAAAATAAGCCTAGGAGCCAGGAGGCTTGGCATTTTCGGTTGTATGAATTTACTGGAGGAGAAGCCCTGTGTGGCAAATCCTGTATATAAACTTTTATTTTGTTCCTGTCAATAAAAACTGGCTGCCATGCCCTCAAACCTGATAACTGACTGCTGTGGAATCACTATGTGAAGATGCATCTACCACTGAGCTAAATACCCCAATATCACTATATATAATTCTTCCAGCCTGGACTGCAAAATACATCATGGCGTCTCTCTGGTCCTCCAAAGCCATAGAGACGATCAAGGATTGTTAACTCTTTAATCATCTATGGGAGCAGCTGGCTGCACTGCCGGATCATTTCTCAGATGAAGTGGTGGAAGTGGAAAGCCCGAGAAATGCTAGCGAGCTTCAGAAGGGTGGGGGGCGGGGGGTTTGTTGATGTCCCCTTCCGCCGATTCGGAAACCGTTCCAGCGGCTCATGAGCCGCTCAGACAGGTTTCATGCTGGCCTCCTGGAGAAAAAGTACCAGGAGTTATGGCTCAGTCTTAGTTTGTAGGGTTCAAATTGGGTTGGCCCACCCTTTGCAGCTATAACAGCTTCTGGGAAGGCTGTCCACAAGGTTTAGGAGTGTGTCTATGGGAATGTTTGACCATTCTTCCAGAAGAGCATTTGTGAGGTCAGGTTTATTACTAATAATTCATATATAAAAACATCTTGGTAGCAGTGACCATAACAAGATTTAATTTAATGTTGGCTGTAAGCAACAAACACATACGGGAAATATAAAAACGCCTTAACTTTAAGAGCAAAATTTCCAAGGATCAGGGCTGCTCTCCAAAACCTACTGTAGACTGGGAGGGAATATTGGCATCGATGAACAGAAATGGGAAATCTTCAAAAAGACTGTATGGGAACTCACTGCAAAGTACATTCCCACGGGCAATATATTTAAAAAGCTAAAAATAAAACCTATGTGGCTCACGGCCAAAGTTAAAAAAGCTATACATAATAATAAAGAGCTTTTAAAAATTATAAAAATGAAGGAACACTATCATCATTTAAAAGTTACAAAGAATATAACTGGGTACTAACATTTAAAGGTAAAGTTGATCCAGGGAATATCAGATTGCCTCTTGGGGGGGGGATCAGAAAGGAATTTTTTTTTTTCCCCTGCTGTAGCAAGTTGGATCATGCTTTGCTGGGGGAGGGGTTGCCTTCCTCTGGATTTAGGCCCCTTTCACACGGGACGGATCCGTGTTGATCCGCCCCGTGTTTATCCGCTGCTCAGCGGGGATCGCTCCGCTTTCCCCAGCTGAGCAGGCAGATGACAGGGTGGGACCCGCACACTGTGCAGGGACCACCCTGTCAGATCTCCGCTCTCCCCTATGGATTTTCTTCCGTCCGCAGAATCGGACGAGAGCGGAGCCGGACAACATCGGGTGTTAGCGGATGTACATCCGCTGACACCCGCTATCCCATAGGGATGCATGTATGTCCGTATTTCATCCGAAAACGGATGGATGAAATACGGACATACGGTCCGCATGTGTGAAAGGGGCCTAAGTGTGTGTGTGTGTTTGTTTTTGTGTTTTTTTTTTTTTTTTTTTTTTTTTTTTTTTTTTTATTGGTTGAACCAGATGGACTTGTCTCTTTATTCAACCTAACTATATAACTATGTTTTCTATCAGGTTGAGTACAGCACTGTGCAGGCCGGTCAAGTTCCTCCACCCCAAACTCACTCATCTATGTCTTCATGGACCTTGCTTTGTGCACTGGTCCAAATCATTTGGTGGAGGGGGGATTATGTTGTGGGGTTGTATTTCAGGGGTTAGGCTTGGCCCCTTAGTTCCTGTGAAGGGAACTCTTAAGGCGTCATTAAGAGTGCTCCCAACTTTGTTGGAACAGTTTGGGGATGGCCCCTTCCTGTTCCAACATGACTGCACACCAATGCACAAAGCAAGGTCCATAAAGACATGGGTAAGTAAGTTTGGGGTGGAGGAAATTGACTGGCCTGCACAAAGTCCTGACCTCAACCCGATAGAACACCTTTGGGATGAATTAGAGTGTAGACTGCGAGCCAGGCCTTCTCGTCCAACATCAGTGCCTGACCTCACAAATGCGCTTCTGGAAGAATGGTCAAACATTCCCATAGACACACTCCTAAACCTTGTGGACGGCCTTCCCAGAAGAGTTGAAGCTGTTATAGTTGTAAAGGGTGGGGCCAACTCAATATCGAACCCTACGGACTAAGACTGGAATACCATTAAAGTTAATGTGCGTGTAAAGGCAGGTGTCCCAATACTTATGGTAGTATAGTGTATCTTTATTATTACTCCCAGGAGACTGAGAATTGGTTTGTTTCTTTTGGGGCCAATCGGAAGAGAATGTTGGTATTGTTTATAATTTAGCAAGTAAAACAGTCAGCTCAGGGATCTCCAAACTACGGCTCTCCAGCTGTTGCGGAATGACATGTCCCATGAGGCATTGTAAAACTCTGACATTCACAGACCTGACTAGGCATGATGGGAATTGTAGTTCCGGAACAACTGTAGGGCCATAGTTTGGAGACTCCTGAGTCAGTTCCTCCTTATGTACTGGAGATGAGGAGGAGGAGGCTTTATGTAGTCCAGCAACGGATAACTGGGCAGGGCTGACACTTGTTGGAATTTCAGTGTAGTAGACACAGTTGCAAACTCAAACAGGCCAATAGGTACCGAGCGCAGAGATGTATTCAATGGATTTTTTTCCCCAGAGTTCAACCATCCCATGTGCCATTAGAAGTATAAAATGAAGATCTAAAAAACAGTTTACAGCATTTTTGTGTTAATGAAGGAAAATTGGCCTTACTGGTAAGAGGTTACAAAGTATTTTTTGACCGTTGGATCTGGAAAAAACTGTCCTGCATCTCCAGGTAAATCTTCAATCGTCCATTTATCACCACCATCTTCATCTATGGTCCAGTATTTAAAATCCTCTACAGCGGGGAACACAGAATGGGAAAACACATGTAGTTTAGACAACAAACAGCAAAATTAAAGTCATGTTTCTGCCAAGGCTGTCATAATAAATGTTATAATATAAAATTGATATTTTCCCATTTCCGTCTTTCAGGACAGCACTATAGAGAGGACAGCACCATAGAGAGACCTTGGCTCCTCCCCTCTTGAGGAAACACCGCCTTCAATTTCAGGATTTTATCCTCACCGGCCCCTCAGTTCTGGTGTTTCCTCCGGTGGGGAGACATCGCTAGGGACCAATAGCTAATGCAGAGGCTTCTCAAACTGCTCCCGGAGATTCCTGCACCAGCCACCTCAAAGGTAAGGGGAACCCTGGGGTGGTCTTCCCTTAAGCCCTTTCTGTAAAGCTCCACAGGTGTTTGTTCCCTCTGGGGGTGGGGGGGGAGTTGGTAACCAGGGAAAATTAAAAAAAAAAAAAAAAAAATCAGAGAATCTATCCACCAGCATCTCCACAGAGGGCCACCAGGGGTGGTGGTTGATCCTGGGAAGAGCACCCCTGGTGGCCCTCTGGAGATGCTGGTGGATAGATTCTCTGATTAATTTTTTTTTTTTTTTTTTTAATTTTCAGAGCAAATCTGCAGAGAAAAGCAAGTCACCCCATAATCCCAAGAAAAAATGTCCTTCATGCAGAGCCACGTTGGGGGAGTCTTGGTCCAAACCACTTTGTAAGGAGTATATTGAGGGGTTACTAACGGAGCAGTCTGTGGAAAAGTGTTCGGATCTAGCAGCGTCCGTCAAGGAACTTTCTAGCACTGTGCAAACTTTTAAAACCCTTTTTTCTAGTTTTCAGTTGCCACAGCCCCAGGTCATTTCTCCACCAGCACAACGGAGTATTGCTCCAGACTTAATGGATGCTCCCTCTGGGAGTGGAGAGAATCCAGGAGGCGCTAGACAGGAGGTTGAGGAGGAGCCTGATAGCGGTTCTTCAGACCCCCAGGGGGAGTCGGAGGGAGAGGAAGTGGATGGGGAATCAACAACAGCCTCTCGCTATAAACTTTCGCTGGAAGAAGTGGAGGAGCTTTTAGGAGCTATCCATACCACTTTAGGAATCCAGGAGGAAAGGAAGAAATTATCTCTCCATGACCAGATGCATAGGGGCCTGGGAGAGCATAAAAGGAGAGTGTTTCCGGTCCATGAGGTTTTGGTTGATGCCATCAAAAGAGTGGCAGGACCTGGAAAGGAAGCCTTTCTTTTCCAGAACTCTGAAACGGAGATTTCCCTTTTGCTGAGGAGGAGGCGTTGGTATGGAATAAATCTCCTAGACTAGACACGGCCTTTTCTCAAGTCTCCAGACATACTGACCTGGCTTTTGAGGACATGGGGGAGCTCCCAGATCCCATGGACAAGAGGATTGACTCCCTCTTGAAAAAGTCCTGGGATTCCTCTCTGGGTAACCTCAAGCCTGCCATGGCGTCCACAGTGGTGGCACGGAGCATGTAATATTGGTTGACGCAGATTTAAGCACACATAGAGGCAGGGCCATCTAAGGAAACGATCCTGTCATCTTTCCCTATGCTCCTTAAAGCGGTGGCTTATCTTGCGGACGCCTCGGCAGAATCGGTGCGTATGTCCGCAAGATCGGCAGCATTATCCAATTCAGCAAGGAGAGCGTTATGGCTTAAGACATGGCAGGGAGATACCGCATCTAAAGTTAAACTTTGCGGAATTCCTCTCACAGGGGACTTGCTGTTTGGACCTGGTTTGGAGGCCGTCTTGGATCGGACAGCCGACAGGAAAAAGGCCTTTCCTTTTAAAAGGAAATTTGCAGAGACTAAAAGGAAGTCTCGCCCCCGGAAGAAGTTTGACCCCCCAAAAACTGAACAGAAAAAAGGTTGGGGTCAAAAGGGCAAGGGACGTGGGGGAGCTATTTTTCGCCTTCCTGAACAGCCCAAAAAGGCCAAGTGACGGGACCACAGTGGGGGGAAGATTGGGGTGCTTCCTCCCACAGTGGGAGACGATCACCTCCAACCAATTTATTTCTGGGATCATAAGAAGAGGGTACCGGTTAGAGTTTGCAGATCCTCCACCACGCAGACTCTTGGTCACCACGCTGCCAAAATGCACAGAAAGGTCATCAGCTCTTCTTTCCTCTCTGCAAGAGTTGGCGGAACAGGAGGTGGTTGTACGAGTCCCAGAAAGCGAGACAGGCAAAGGCTTTTATTCCCACGTCTTTGTGGTCCGCAAACCGTCGGAAGTTCAGGCTCATCCTAAACCTGAAGCCTCTGAATGTCTCGCTCACCTACAAGAGGTTCCGAATGGACTCTATCTACTCGGTAAAGGCGCTCCTTCCCCCGAACTGCTTCATGGCATTGGTGGACTTGAAAGATGCCTACCTACACATTCCCATCGCAGAAGGGTGTCAGAAGTTCCTCAGGCTGACAGTGAATACCAAAGAAGGGACATTTCACTTCCAGTTCAGGGCCCTTCCCTTCGGGATATCCCCCCCCCCCCCCGTATCTATACCAAGGTTATGGTGGAGGTCTTAGCTTTTCTGCGGCTCAGAGGCATCTCAGTAAACGCATACTTAGACAATCTACTCCTCTTTGCCTCTTCTCGGAACAGTTGTCGTGGGATCTAAAGTCAACAAGAGACATCCTGGAGAATCTAGGATGGCTCTTGAACCTGGAGAAATCCAACTTGGTACCGTCTCAAAGGGTGGTCTTTCTGGGTTACGTGTTGGATTCAACAAAGGAGAAAATCTTCCTTCCATTGGAAAAAATCCAGAAGGTGGACAGTGCAATGTTGCTACTCCAGGGCAATCATCAGTTATCTGTAAGGAAAGCTATGTCAGCTTTGAGTTTACTGACCGCATCCCTTCCAGCAGTGCAGTGGGCAGGATTACATTTTCGCCCTCTACAATTATTCATCCTGAGGGTCTGGAATGGCAGTCAGGGGTCTTTGGACTCCCTGATAACGGTACCGAGTCAGGTCAAGAGGTCCTCTGGTGGTGGAGAAGGGGGGCCAATCTTTCACAAGGTCTGGATTGGGTCCTACAAGTGTCCAAAAGTATCACGACCGATGCGAGTGGCACAGGTTGGGGCACGCATCTAGATTCCCATATGGTTCAGAGTGTCTGGCCGAGAAGGGACGTAACAAGGTCCTCGAACTGGAGGGAGCTGAGAGCCATAGCCTTGGCACTCAGAGCATTTCAGGGGGCACTCCAGGGGCAGCATGTAAAAAGTCAGACCAGACAACTCCTCAGCGGTAGCCTATATAAACAGGCAGGAGAGTACCAAAAGCAGATCCCTGTGGGTCCTCAGAATCTATTCTCAAATGGGCCGAAACAAATGTCCTGTCCCTTTTCGGTGGTGCATTTGAAGGGGGAACAAAATCAGGTGGCTGATTTCCTCAGAAGGAGGTTGCTGAGAGAAGGCGACTGGGTTCTGAACCAGGAGGTCTTCGAGGCAATATCTCGAAAGTGGGGAAGGCCTTGTGTAGACCTTTTCGCTTCGAGAGAAAACTGGAAGACACGTCTTTTCTTTTCCCTGAACAGATGGGACAGGGCACTTGCAGTGGACGCATTGGCACAGAGCTGGTCTTTCGCCGGGTGTTATGCCTCCCCCCCCGTACTGATTCCAGCGGTACTGAGAAAATTCCAATTAGAAAACACAACGCTTATTCTAACTGCTCCTCACTGGCCCAGGAGGCCGTGGTTCTCCATTCTAAGGAGTCTAGCAGCGGAACTTCCCTGGTTTCTGCCAATCCAGGAGAATCTTCTTTCTCAGGGGCCAATCTTTTGTCCTCAGGTGGAGAGGTAGAGCCTCGCAGCTTGGCTACTGAAAAGGAATTGCTAAAGGGCAAGGGTTTCTCAGATCGTTTAGTGGAAACCCTCCTAAATTGCAGAAAGAGAAATGCAGGTTATCTACCTGAAGACGTGGAAACGTTTCAATAGCTGGTGCACAGAAAGTTCCTTTTGAAGTGCGCAGTCCCATAGCAATATTAGAATTTCTGCAATCAGGGGTGGAAAAGGGGTTAGCCCTTAGCACCCTAAAAGGACAAGGATCTGCTCTGAGCGTTTTTTTGGAAAAACAGCTAGCAATAGACCCGTGGATAGTTAGGTTTTTTTTTTATGCCTTAAGCAGGCAGAGACCAGTTAGAGTCTCCTCTTTCCCAATGTGGGATCTTTCTTTAGTTTTACAGGCCTTTACGGTGGAACCTTTTGAGCCGTTAGAGGCTTGTACATTAAAATGGATCACCCTCAAAACGGTGTTTCTGGTGGCGATCACTACGGCAAGGAGAGTGAGTGAATTCGAAGCCCTTTCTATTAGAACACCGTTTTTCCAGGGGTTTCCGGACCGTGTGATTTTTAGAACTGATCTGGCCTTTTTGCCAAAGGTGACCTCGAGTTTTCATAGAGGTCAGGAAATTGTTTTGCCCACCTTCTGTTCGAATCCTGTGAGGGAACAGGAACTTATTTTTCATAAATTGGACGTTTAGAAGGTGTGTCCTTCAGTACTTGCAAGGTACAAAACCATTTAGAAGGTCTGAGTCTTTTTTTTGTATTTTCAGGAATTAGAAAGGGCTGCAGAGCCTCTAGGCGTACAATAGCCAGGTGGTTAAGGTTAGCCATTATCCAGGCTTACGTAGTCAGTGGGTTTGAGCCCCCCGGAAGGCATTAGGGCACATTCCACCAGGGCAATGGCGACTTTTCAGGCAGAGTGGGCTGGTGTGTCTCCGGAGCAGATCTGTAGGGCGGCAACGTGGTCCAGATTTGACACGTTCGTGAGGCACTACAGATTGGATCTACTGTCAGCAAAAGACCAGGCTTTTGGTCGTAAAGTTCTGCAGGCAGTAGTCCCACCCTAAGGTAAGGTGCTCGCTTATACTCTCTATGGTGCTGTCCTGAAAGACGGAAATGGAAAAATCGGAGTTACTTACCGGTAATGTCCTTTTCCAGGAGTCTTTCAGGACAGCACAGATACCCACCCAAATTTTTGGGGACATTCCTGAAGAACTCATCGCAGGAGAACGTCAGGTAAGATTTAGAATATTATGAGGTGTTCTTGTGTCTCCCCAGCTTGCCGGAGGTCCTCTGGAAGAACTGAGGGGCCGGGGGGACGGTGAGGATTAAATCCTGAAATTGAAGGCGGTGTTTCCTCAAGAGGGGAGGAGCCAAGGTCTCTCTATGATGCTGTCCTGAAAGACTCCTGGAAAAGGACGTTACCGGTAAGTAACTCAGATTTCCCCCTCCGTGCCTTTCTGCTGCTAGAGGTCCTCAGTCTGATGGCCATCATCATTCCTCCCACTTCCTCTGAGCCCAAGTCATCCTGGATCTATCCCCAGCCTGTGACTGGACAGTGAAAGAAGTCAATCTCTGTCTCCCCTCCAAGTAAATGGAATTATGTAAAACACAGAATGTTGAATTTGGGCTTCAACGTTCATACACTACAACATTGAATTGATACTAAAGTCTCTTTTTTTTATTTTTTGTTTAAAAATAACAAACCTGTTATACGTTCCTGCTTTGTGCAGTTGTTTTTGCACAGAGCAGCCCGGATCCTCCTTTTCTCAGGTCCCTCGCCAGCGTTTCTGGCCCCTCCCACCTGCCAAGTGCCACCACAGCAAGCGGCTTCCTATGGGAGCACACAAGCCCCACCCCCACTCTCCTCATTGGCTCACTGACTTTTTTTATTGACAGCAGCCAATGAGGGAGCGTTCCAGACAGCCAAGCCTCTTGTGCAACATTGCTGGATCGAGATGGGGCTCAGGTAAGTATTAGGGGGGGTCTAAGGGGGGCTGCTACACACAGGTTTTTTATCATAATGCATAGAATTTATGAAGTGTCTTTAGAACCACTTTAACCACTTCAGCCCCGGAAGATTTTACCTCCTTCCTGACCAGAGCACTTTTTGTGACTCGGCACTGTTCGCTTTAACTGACAATTGCGCGGTCGTGCGATGTTGCACCCAAACAAAATTGACGACTTTTTTTTTTCCCCCACAAATAGAGCTTTCTTTTGGTGGTATTTGATCACCTCTGCAGATTTTATTTTTTGCGCTATAAACAAAAAAAAAGCGACCATTTTGAAAAAATAATATTTTTTGCTATAATAAATATCCCCCAAATATATATAAAAATTTTTTTTTTCCTCAGTTTAGGCCCATATGTATTCTTCTACATATTTGTGGTAAAAAAAAAAAAATTTCAATAAGCGTATTAGTTTGCTTCTACAAAATAGGGGATAGTTTTATGGCTTTATTATTATTATTATTATTATTATTATTATTATTATTATTATAAATTTTTCTTTTACTAGTAATGGTGGCGATCTGCTATATCATAAATTTTTTTTTTATTTTTTTTTTGTGACTGCGACATTATGGCGGACACATGGGACAATTTTGGGACCATTGGCATTAATACAGCGATCAGTGCTATTAAAATGCATTGATTACTGTAAAAATGTCACTGGCAGGGAAGGGGTTAACACTAGGGGGTGATCAAGGGGTTAATGTGTTCCCTAGTGTGTGTTCTAACTGAAGGGGGGAGGGGACTGTGTAGGGGAAGCGATAGATCGCTGTTTATACTCTGTATGAACAGACGATCTGTCACTTCTCCCCTCAGAGAACTGGAAACTGTGTGTTTACACACACAGATCCTGGTTCTCCGTGTCTCAGAGGCGATCGCATCAGCTCGGTAGGCGTGCAGCGGGCACTCGCGCGCCCCTAGTGGCCACAGGGAAAAACGACATAACATAACGTCGCTTTGCCCAGCCGTGCCATTCTCCCACAGTAAAACTGTGGCAGCTGGTCAGCAAGTGGTTAAAGTGTTACTGAACCCACAACTATAAAATCCGTCTGTATATGCAGTAAAGTATGCTTGTTATACTCACTGTGGAATCTAAGGGGTTAATCCTCTGCATTGTGTAAAAAGGCTGTTTGATCCTGTCCCCCCTTCTGATCCTCCCCTTCTTCCACTGTCTCTAATCCATCTCCTGATAGTACAGAGCCTAGGGGGCACTCTGCACATGCTCAGTTTGGTGTGTATCGCTAGAGAGTATTTTATTTTTTCTTGGGAAGTGCATGTGATCAGCACAGGGCCAATCGGCACACTCTCCAGACAGAGGGTCAGGGGTCCTGCAGGCTGATTCTGCAATCGGTGGAGAATGAAAACTCCTTCTAAAAGCTTTAACCAGACACTGAATGAAGTCTCAAGACTGCTAATGAGAAAAAGTATTTAGCAGTTTACTATATTTACTAAAATAATTGCATTTCCATGTTCTGTGTACTATGGGAGACCAGATATAGTGAATGCAGAGTCCTGGGTTTAGAAACACTTTAAGGCTACATTCACACTGCAGCAATCCAACGATTTCCAGTGTGATTATGTTGTGCAACTTGGATGTTTGCATATTCTTTAGGGCCAAAATGGTGCTGGAATCACACCGATGTAGTACAGGAACCTCTTCCAAAGTACGCCATGCTGAGTTGCATTGGGGCGAACGGGCACCATTAAACTATGTGAATGCCATTGTCATGCAATTCTGTGCAACTCAAGTTGCATCTGAAATTGCACTGTGTGAACAGAGCCCAATAGAATTAGGAAAAAAACTGGCATGCAAATTTCCTTGCACACCAGTGTCATATATAATCATGGTAATTTGCTATGTTTTAGTAAATAATGTAGCGCTATGTGTAAAATTATAACTATAAAGTGCAAATCTCTAAAATAACTAAATAACTTACATATAAATGAATAGTCCATAAAATGAAGAACTAAAACATGAAAAACTCTTCTTTTGATCAGTGTATCCACACAAGTCCACCACAGTGATTGTTTGTCCTCACAAGGAGTGCACACCACCACCAGTAAAAATGCGCGATCACCTCCCAAATGAGTCAAAATTCCTATGCGGATCTCCCCACGAGCTCTTTGCTCTCACTTCCTCTTCCCAATCAATGGTGAGTAATCCAGATGGCTCTTTTCTTAATGGTAACTCAGCTCATTAATATCCAAAGAAGCGGATCATCTCCCAGCTTGGTTCAAGATTCCATGAGTTCAGGACATGTAAATAATAAGTATAGAGACCATAGTGTTCTCCGTATACAAATTTTATTCAAAGCCCCCAAATAGACAAGTTGCACTTACAAAATAAAAACTTTAAAAACCTCCAGAGTAGCACCGCCGTGTCCACATACACAGTGCTTGGCTGGACGTGACTATCAGCTCCTCCCTTCTAGACGCGTATCGGCCAATCACAGGCCTTCCTCAGTAGGATTACCCACCATTGATTGGGAAGAGGAAGTGAGAGCAAAGAGCTCGTGGGGAGATCCTCATATGAGTTTTGACGCGCATTTTTACTGGTGGTGGTGTGCACTCCTTTTGAGGACGAACAATCACTGTGGTGGAATTGTGTGGATACACTGATCACAAGAAGAGTTTTTCATGTTTTATTTCTTCATATTTTTTTTTTTTTCATTTTATGGACTATTCATTTATATGTAGGATTTATTTATTTTAGAGATTTGCACTTTATATTTATAATTTTACACATAGTGCTACATTTTATTATTTACTATCCATTTTGAAATTAGTGTGGTGTAACACTTGGAATGTTTAACAGCTGTGCACGTTTATTATTAGGTTATCTTATTTAAACATCACAATATTAATTACTTGTGGCGCTGATTGTTTCATCTTATAATTTGCTGTGTTTATTTCCTGTGATCATCAGCTCCACCTAGAGGCAATGATGTGATATTTTCTGGATTGAGGTATAGACCCCCCAACTAATAACACAATATAGGCGTTAAAGACCCAATACACATCAATTACAATCTAATGAAAACACCGCCTATTAGGGTAGTGTGGTTTTTTTTTTTTTTTAATGGAATACAAGGGGGGAGGGGGGTAAACATGGCTTTTTTTTTTTTTTTTTTTTTTTTTTTTTTTTTTTTGTGTAAATTTTTACATACCACAAAGCATGAGAAACAGTCTAATCATACAAAACAAAAACCAAAAGTGATGGGTCTGCAGAGATCTCAGGATTATTGTGTATTTGTATGTACAGGGAAACAAACCTCAATGGAGAGGAACCTCAACACAACCCTACAAAGTGCTTATTTTGTATCCTTACAAATACAGTAATCACCTGTATATCAAATAACATTGAGCTCTTCATGTAACTAATCACATTTTCTTTCATACACTCAATCAGGAATAACAATCTCACCTACAGCGCATGGATTTTTGATCAAGTTGTTCACGCTAGATAGAAGAAAATTATTAATAATTACTGGTGAAAGATTACTATTAAAAACATCAGAAAATATTAAAACCCAAACAGACTCCAAAAAACACAAACTACCGTATTTATCGGTGTATAACACTCACTTTTCTCCCCTTAACACGCGTGTGTGTGTTATACGTCAATATAGGCTGCCTCGGAGGGGAAGGAGGCAGTCATGCCCAGTCCCGCCCCATGGATGGCTCATAGTGTTGATGTCCCGGCATTGGACCGCTGTTCTGTCCATCGTAGGAGCCGAGCTAAGGGACGGGACTGGGCGTGACTGCGAGCCGAGTACACAGGAGTTCCGGCTCTGTCTATCCCGGCATAGACAAGGCTGCAGATGGACACGGATCAGCCTGCAATTATGGACAAGGATGTAGATGGGCACTGATTAGGCTGTAATAATAAGCAAGGCTGCAGATGGGCACTGACCCTTATTTTGCTTCAAAATTCTTTAATTAAAATTTAAGTTTTTTTTTCCTAAAACTTCCTGCTTAAAATTAAGGTACGTGTTATACGCCAATAAATACATTATTTAAAAAATGTATACAGCTCCTGTTGGCCACACAGGTATCAATTAGAAGTTTGTGAAATTGGTCAATTTCCCCCCTCACCTTCCAGGACAGCTACTTGAGAAATTATCAGCTCCGCCCTCTACAGGAAACACAAATCAGAATTTAAAAGGCCCCTCCCTTTCCTCTGACCCTCAGTTGTTTTGTGTTTCCAGTCCCTCCAGGAGCACCGACACGTTTTTTGTTTTCCTATGGTCTGGTAACTGTGGTTGGTGGACCCCCCCCCTTCTCTGGGTTCATCCAGGACTAGTTGTGGCCAAGTCCTGGATGATGGTCTGTACCAGAAGGGTTCCCTATTTCTAAGGGTTACTTGCCTTTGGAAATGGTGGCAACTCCCTTCCTTTCCCCAGCGCTGCTGTGTGGAACTGTGTCCTCCTAAATGCTTCATTCTGGTGTACCAATATGGCGTCAGGAGGACGTCCGGTGATGCAGCAAGATGGCACCGGAAGTCACATGACGCACTTCCGGACGGAAAATGTGCTGGCGGACTTTCTGAGCAGGGTAAGCATCAGTTCCAGCGGTTGGGAACTACATCAAGGCACGTTCCAGGAGGTGGTGCTAAGATGGGGTCTCCCCACAGTGGATCTTTTTGCCTCCAGTCTCAACAAGAAACTACCGGCGTTCTTCTCTCTGGAGAGACAGAGTCCTTGGGGACGGGTGCACTGTCCTTCCCTTGGGACTTCAGCCTGGCCTATGCCTTCCCTCCTTTTCCCCTTTTGCCCCTGGTGGTTCGGAAAATTATTCAGGACAGAGCAGAAGTCGTTCTGGTGGCCCAGGAGGAGTTGGTTCTCCTCTCTGAAGGCCCTATCTGTGTATCCTCCCTGGCCCCTTCCAGTTCGAAAGGATCTACTCCATCAGGGACCGGTATTGCATCCAAACCCTCAGACCTTCCATTTGATGGCCTGGAGGCCGAGCAGCGCATCCTACAGTTAAATGGATGTTCAGAGAGGGTTATTCATACTGTCCTGGACAGCTGGTAAATTGGTCACAAGAAGAATCTATGGGAAAGTTTGGGAAACTTTTATTTCCTGGCAAAGGAAATCTGGTTTAGATTCTTTTTCCACTCCCTGCATTTTAGATTTTCTGCAGGAGGGAGTGGAAAAGGGGCTCTCTGTTAACACCCTAAGGGTTCAGGTTGCTGCCCTATCTTTATTTTCAGAGAGAAGACTAGCGGTAGATCCCTTAGTCAGGAGGTTCCTTTTAGCCAGATCTAGGCATACTCGCAGGATCCTCAAACATGTTCCTCCCTGGGATCTGTCGTTGGTATTAAATGCACTAACAAGGGCTCCTTTTGAGCCTTTGCATGAGGCTTCCCTGAAAATGATTTCTTTGAAGTTGTCCTTCCTTTTGGCTATTACGTCAGGACGAAGGATTTCTGATCTAGAGTCTCTTTCCTGTAAAGATCCCTTCCTGAGGATTTTAGAGGACAGGGTGGTGATTAAACCCGATCCACTCTATTTACCCAAAGTTTCTTCCAACTTTCATAGGTCCCAGGAGGTAGTCCTCCCTAGTTTCTGCACCTCTCCCAAAAATGCGGAAGAGGAAAGGTTTGGTCTTTTAGACGTAAAGCGATGTCTTCTACTTTATCTAGAAAAGACCAGTGGGTTCCTCCCAAATGTTAGTTTTGTTCAGTGGCCCCAAGAAGGGGTCCAAAGCATCTAAAAGTTCTATTGCTAGGTGGATTAGGGGAGCTATCTGTGAGGCATATAAAGCGTCAGGTCGCACCCCTCCTTCTAGAATTGGGGCCCATTCAACGAGATCCATGGCCACATCATAGGCAGAAAGAGCGGGAGCTTCATGGGAAGATATCTCTAAAGCTGCCGTCTGGTCCTCCTCTCATGCATTTGTCAAGCATTATAGAGTTCAGATGCTTTCCAGCCAGGACCTTTCCTTTGGTAGGAAAGTGCTTCAGGCTGTCGTCCCTTCCTAAGGTATAATATCTTGCTTATCCTCTCAAGTAGCTGTCCTGGAAGGTGAGGGGGGAAAACCCCCGTTAGACTTACCGGTAATGGTATTTCTAGGACAGTGTCTATATTCCCACCCTATTCTATTTTTTCACTGGTCAGCTATGTTTTCCTGGTGGTGGTGTGTTTTATGTTTTCTATTTTTTTCCTCTGCCGAGTGCACCTTCGGTGGAGGTTACTTGATCTTCTAAACAACTGAGGGTCAGAGGAAAGGGAGGGGCCTTTTAAATTCTATCTGATTTGTGTTTCCTGTAGAGGGCGGAGCCAATCATCTCTCAAGTAGCTGTCCTGGAAGGTTCCTGGAAATACCGTTACCGGTAAGTCTAACGGGGGTTTTTTCTTGGCTGAAATTTTGTGCAATAGTACTGCTTGGCCCTCTGATTGCAGTAGTTTTGGTGCAGTTTCAGTAATTGCGCCACACCTACAGGACGTAATAGAAGTCTATGACAAAGAGCAGCTAACTCCCAGGAAAGCAACAAGGACAGGAAAACTTTGCTTACTGGACGAAACTTTCTTGGAGAGTGATCAGGGGATTGCACAGGCTGTGTGTAACAGTCATTATCACTCATACTAAAGGAATTTTTTTTTTTTTTTTTTTTTTTCCATTAAGAAACATGTTATACTTACCTGCTCTGTGTAATGGTTGTGCACAGAGCGGCCCCGATCCTCCTCTTCTCGGAGCTCCCAGCTCCTCCCCACAGCAGTGTGTCCCTACAGGAAACCACTTGCTATGGGGGCACTTGCCTTATAGGCACACAGAGAAGGATTCAACCCCATCCCTGGCTCCCTCCTCCCTGGCTGTCATTAACAACAGCAGGAGTCAATGTCTCCCACTGCTGTGTCTGAGCCAATAAGGAGGGGAGAGCCTGGAGAACAGTTGCTCTCATGCACATCGCTTGAGATGAGGCTCAGGTAAGTTTTGGGGGGAGCTAGCTGCAGACTGGAGGTTTTTTTTTTTTTTTTTTTTGGTACAAAACCTCCAGCCTTTAGGATAACTTTAACCACTTGCCACCTGCGCTATAGCAAAATGATGGCTACAGCGTGGTCGGCCAGTTCTGGAAGGGTGTTATAGGACATCCTCCCGTGATCGCACTTTCTGCGCGCTTCCTGGGGTGCCCATCGGGAAGTGTCCATGATCACTGTGTTCATTGGACACAGCGCATCGCGGATCAGGGTACAGGGCCAATCACAGCGCCCCTTTTCCACCAGCTCCCTCCTTTCCTCAAACCGATACCGAGATGCCCACTGACTTCAGCTCCACTCCGAGCACTGCTGAGGGAGGGGCCGCTGACATCAGCTGGGAGGAGAGGAAAAGATCTCCGGCGGGTCTCCAGCGGGTCACGTGAGCGCCCAGCGGTGCTGTAAATAATGTATTTATCACAATAAATAAATAATCTTTTTACAGAACGGATTACATGTTTTTACAAGGACTTTAACTAGGGCTTATTTTCGGGGTATGGCTTAGATTGCAGCCATCCCTGAAAATTGTTTTTTGAAGCACCTGATTAGAGCCAGAGGCCCTAATAGGCTTTAAAATAGGGTGGGCTCAGGACGCAAAGCATTGCATCTGGAGCCCACCCAGGTGTGTTGCAACAGCGAATGAATATTCACTGTTGCAACACTGATCCTACTCCCAGCCAATCGGCAAGCGGGTGTGATACCCATTACCCGATTGGCTGAAAGGACAGGTGATCCTATTGGGCGCCTAGGAGGAGGGGAGGAGATGCATGGCAATAGCGAGGAGGAGTAGACACAGGAGCCCACTGCCTGATGTCCACAGAAGCCCCTATTGCTTTACCTCTCACCTTGTGACTTACAATATTGCATTCTGATTACTAGGGGAGAGAAGATTGAGGAAATGCTTCCTCCTGCCTGCAGCACACTGATGACATCAACTTATCCTAGGAAAAGTCACTGACTGGAGTTCAAGGATGGCTTTTTAAGAAAAGGTGGTGTTTCTGAAACATTACCGAATATAATATGACTTATCAGAAATGTATTCATGCAGGCTTGTAAAGTTACTGCCAAACCTTCATCTGATAATTTCCCGTTAAATCTTTGTAGCCTTGAGCTCTAGATTTTCCAAATCTGGTTCTGGCTGAGAATCACTGTTCAACAATGTTCTCTACTTCTCCCTATCCTGCATGGTGTGTGCACAGAAAATAGACCCCATACATCGTGTGTGATCAGGTCAATGGTAATCTCACCTATTTGTTGTCCACATATTTGCAGTCACAGTCCCCGCAGCTGAACAGGATCTCGCGTCCACTATGTAAATGAAATAAAAGAGAATTACAATCAGCATGCAAAAAAAAAAGGAAGAGGTATTTTACAAAGTCCATACATACAGAATAATAACAAACTTTGAGAATGCTGCTCCCAGCTCTGAAATTTGGGATACACACGCTTTCACATAGTGTGGTCTTAGGGCTTGTTCACAATAGTAGTGCTCTCTGAAGAGCGATCCCCATTTGGATTGCTCTTCAGCAAGCATTTGACAGGCAGTGAGGAGGCATTATAGGTAAAACAGCGCTCAAGATAAGTCTCTACTAATTCCACCACCACTGCACACTGAGGAGTGCTGGCCCTGTACACTGCAGAAGTTTCAATGTGAAGAAAGTCTGGATGGCTACACTTCCATAAAATCACCTTTTATTAATCCGTATGTCACAAAGACAATCCACAGCACATAGAGGGATATAGAGCAACAGCTAATGCGTTTCACACCATCTACGGTGCTTAATCATAGCTCAAGTGATAAGCACAAACACACTATACACTATACTGTATGTCCAAATAGCAAAATAATACAGTATGTGGAAGGTTGAAAAGATCTGGACAGCCCACACCGGGATAAATAGATTAAATTCTTCTTTTATTCATGAAACAGGATCATAGGGTACATAAAACACCGTTGGAGTGGTACAGCACAACAGCTGACGCGTTTCACACTTACACAAAGTGCTTACTCAGCCAGCATGGTCCCAAGACAGGAAAGAAGTTGTCCCAAGAGACCCAAAAATGGCGTCTGCCCCTTAAGAACTCTTTCCCAGCTTGCACAGCGGTGGACCACCTCTGCTGGGTTACTTCTGAGAAAGAAGAGCACTCAATACACTTCAGCCTGTTGCTTTTCAACACTGGCCTGTGGTGACAACGACACCTACAGACAACAATGTGGAACTACACGCAACACAACCAATGCTGGAACAGAAGCTAATTTAGCCATAGATTAAATCTGAACTATATACAGAACAGGTAACCCCCTAAATTTACATGCAAGCGCCTGATCAACAGGAGAAGGGCACTACACAATCCCTGCGATCGCTAAGTTTTTGGTGGTAGGGTTTTGATACAGTCGCTAATAGTCAGGAGCTTTTTTCCCTGTGAGTCTCACTAGTGTACCCCTAAATTTAGAGCCCAAAATGCAAATCGAAGGTACACTAGTGAAGAGGCCTACACGTTTCTGAGCATGACAGATAGTGAAGAGGAAGTCACTCATCTGTCAGATTCAGGCTCAGAATACGATCCTGTAGACGACAGCGGCTCCATGACAGATAGCTCTGACGACAGAGTTGTGGTCCCTGCTAAGGTCAGGCGTACCAGACCCCGAACTTCTTCTGTCCTTGATGTGCAAGAACCGCAGGTCCCTCGTATAGAGCAGAGAAATACTAGCGCCGCTATTCCTTCTGGTGAACTGGCAAGCACGAGCGGCCTAGTACACCCTGGTCGTACAACCAGCACTGCAGTATCACGTGGTGACGTGGCGGGTCCCATAAGTGCAGTTCAAGCTGGCGAGGTGGCAAGCACAAGTAAAGTCCCGCTGCCACCAAGAAGACGAACACAGGCCCGTCGTGTCCTTAGCGCCCTTCCTGCTGCATTCATCAATACTAATTGGGAACCCACCACTTCTGCAGCACCTGTACTTCCCCCATTCACTGGCCAACCCGTCATTCAGGTGGAAACAGTTGATTTTACGTCACTGGATTTTTATTCGCTGTTTTTCACCGAAGATCTCTATAGATCTATTGTGGACCAAAGCAATTTGTACGCTGGTCAACACATCGCCGCTATTCCCCAGTCCTCCCTTGCCAGAGATTGGAGACCAATTACGGTCTCCAAATTTAAGATCTTTCTGGGCCTTTCCCTCAACATGGGCATAAATAAAAAGAGTGAGTTGCGGTCATATTGGTCCACTGACCCAATTCACCATATGCCCGTGTTCTCTGCCTCCATGACCAGGGCAACAATGTCCTCGTGGAGACCCTGAATACGATCGGCTCTACAAAATTCGGCCCCTCGTAAACCACTTCAGCCAACGTTTTGCAGACTTGTTTACTCCCCATCAAGTTGTCTGCATTGATGAGTCTCTGATGAAGTTTTCTGGCCGCTTGTCTTTCAAACAGTACCTTACCAGCAAGCGTGCCAGGTACGGGGTCAAGATGTATAAGCTCTGTGACAGGGCCACAGGCTATACATGTAGATTTATGGTTTACGAGGGCAAAGATAGTCACGTAGAGCCGACAAACTGCCCTGACTACATAGAATGCGCTGGCAAGATTGTGTGGGACTTGGTGTCACCCTTATTCGGAAAGGGATACCACTTGTACGTGGACAATTATTACACGAGTGTGCCACTTTTTAGTCACCTTTTTGATCATCAGATTGGAGCATGTGGCACCGTGCGACCTAATCGCCGGGGCTTTCTCCAGCGGCTTGTAGATCCCCGTCTTAGGCTGGGGGAGAGAGCCTGCTTGAAGTGTATTAACTTGCTCGCTATGAAGTGGAGGGACAATAAGAAGGTTTTCGTTCTCACCTCCCTTCATGCAGACACAACGGTCCAAATTACTACGGCGACTGGTGTTGTGGAGTAACTCCTCTGTCCACGAATATAACCAAAATATGGGAGGGGTGGACCTCAATGACCAGTTGTTGGCGCCGTGCCTAGTTGACCATAAGGCCAGACGCTGGTACAAAAAAGTGTCTGTTTATTTATTTCAATTGGCTTTGCTGAACGCTTATGTGCTATACAGAGCTTCAGGACAGACCTGGATCCTTCCTTAAATTCCAAGAAGAGATCGTCAGAGCCCTTCTGTTTCCAGACGGTGTTCCACCTCACCTTACCCAACCAAATGCAGTAAGCTGGCTGCATGAGAGGCATTTTCCTTATGCCCTCCCGAGTACCCCTACCCAACGAGCCCCCCAAAAAGATGTCGTGTCTGGAGAAAGCGCGGATATAGGTGTGACACCCGGTATTATTGTCCCTCCTGTCCTGACAATCCTGGTCTTTGCATCGGCGAATGTTTTGAACACTACCATACACTAGTTGAGTATTAGCTTAGGGTACTGCACAGACTAGGCACACTTTCACAGGGTCTCCCAAGATGCCATCGCATTTTGAGACCCGAACCTGGAAACGGTTACAGTTACAAAAGTTAGTTACAAAAAAAGTGTAAAAAAAAAAAACCAAAAAAAAGTAAAAAAAAAACACAAAAAAATATATAAAAAAAACAAAAATAGTTGTCGTTTTATAGTTCTCTCTATTCTCTCTATTGTTCTGCTCTTTTTTTACTGTATTCTATTCTGCAATGTTTTATTGTTTGTTATGTTTGCTTTATAGGTATGCAATTTTTTTTTTTTTATACTTTACTGTTTACTGTGTTTTATTGTTAACCATTTTTTTTTTTTTTGTTTTCAGGTAAGCCATTCAGCTGCAGAGCGGAATAATTTATCTTGACAGCAACAGCGTTTGCTCCCACGATATATAAAGCCGTGACTCCAGGGCTGTGGGAGGTGATTTCACCACCACAGTTACATACTTCAGCATATATGCCGAAGCGTGGGGGCAGCAGGGGCGGAGGAGCAATTTGCTCCTACCTTTTGCGGGAGGATGCCCCCATGCTTCGACATATATATATATTTTAGGCAAAGGTTGCGTTTAAATGTACTATTTTTTTTTTTTTGTTTTTTTGTATCTGCTTTGCAGGTATGGTAAGTCTTACTGTTACTTTGTTTTTTTGTTAACCATCATTTGCTTAGCAGGTACGCCATTCAGTTGCAGCGCGGATTTATTTATCTTGACAGCAACAGCGTTTGCTCCCACGATACTTAAAGCCGTGACTCCAGCGCTGTAGGAGGTGATTTCACCACCACAGTTAAAAAAAGAGCATATATGCCGAAGCATGGGGGCAGCAGGGGCGGAGGAGCGATTTGCTAGTACCTTTTGGGGCGGATGCCCCCATGCTTCGGCATATATAAAAGGTGCATGTATACCCATCATGAGAAGTGGGTGGATGAACGGAGGTATTCTAATGGTGGGCATACCCACCGATCAATCTCTCTTTTTCGTTTAGCCCACAGGCTGCATGAAAAAAAAGTTTACAATATTTGCCCAACAAGACCAGCAATGTACTGGTATGTTGCTGGACTTTGAGTGGTTATACCAGAATGATGCCTGCAGGTTTAGGTATCATCTTGGTATCATTCTTTTCAGCCAGCGGTCGGCTTTCATGTAAAAGCAATCCTAGCAGCTTTTACAAGCAGTGGGAGGGAATGCCCCCCACCAACTTCCATGTTTTTCTCTGGCTCTCCTGTCCCAACAGGGAACCTGAGCATGCAGCTGGTGATTCAGCCAGCTGACCATAGAGCTGATCAGAGACCAGAGTGGCTCCAAACATCTCTATGGCCTAAGAAACCGGAAGCTATGAGCATTTCATGACTTAGATTTCACCGGATGTAAACAGCGCCATTGGGAAAGCATTTTATCACACCGATCTTGGTGTGGTCAGATGCTCTGAGGGCAGAGGAGAGATCTAGGGTCTAATAGACCCCAATTTTTTCAAAAAACAGTACCTGTCACTACCTATTGCTATCATAGGGGATATTTACATTCCCTGAGATAACTATAAAAATGATTAAAAAAAAAATGAAAGGAACAGTTTAAAAATAAGATAAAAAAGCAAAAAATACAAAGAAAAAAAAAAAAAAAGCCCCCCTGTCCCCCCCCGTCCCCCCCTGCTCTCGCGCAAAGGCAAACGCAAGCGTCGTCCTGGCGTCAAATGTAAACAGTAATTGCACCATGCATGTGAGGTATCACCGCGAAGGTCAGATCGAGGGCAGTAATTTTAGCAGTAGACCTCCTCTGTAAATCTAAAGTGGTAACCTGTAAAGGCTTTTAAAAATGTATTTAGTTTGTCGCCACTGCACGTTTGTGCGCAATTTTAAAGCCTGTCATGTTTGGTATCCATGTACTCGGCCTAAGATCATCTTTTTTTATTTCATCAAACATTTGGGCAATATAGTGTGTGTTAGTGCATTAAATTTTAAAAAGTGTGTTTTTTTTTCCCCAAAAAATGCGTTTGAAAAATCGCTGCGCAAATACTGTGTGAAAAAAAAAAAAAAAAATTAAACGCCCACCATTTTAATCTGTAGGGCATTTGCTTTAAAAAATATATAATGTTTGGGGGTTCAAAGCACAGTACGGTTATAATCGCTTATAGGTGAGCTGTTCAATCCTCGCTCCCTTGTTAATTTACGCCACATATCCATTTATCCCCCATGTTTACTTCTCACTTCTATCCTGGTTGTTTGTTTTCACCCTCTTTTTTTTTTTTCCCTCCCCTCCTTCCTCCCCCTTTCCCCCATTCCCCCTTCTCTCTTTTCTCAGCTTCCTTTCTCTCCCCTTTCCCCCCCCCTCTCCTCCTTCCTCCTCCCCCCCCCCCCCCCCTCTTTTTCCCCCCATTTCTCCCTTTCCTTTCCCTCCCCTTTCCTCCTCTTTCCCTTCCCACTTTTATCATCTCCCTCCCTTCCCCTTTTTCCCCCGTTCCCCTCTAACCCCACCATCTCCCATCAGCCCTGCAACCCCTCCCCCTTCCCCCACCACCCCTTCCCGTTTCCCTCCTTTCCCTCTTTCCCCTTTCCCTCCCTCCCTCCTTTGCCCCCCTTTCCCCCTTCTCCCTTCTCCCTTCATGGATTGTGACGTTTTACACCAGTTTTGTGTATTATCATCATATATTGCCTTTTCATTTAGACTCATACCCGCATACATCCTCCTTGTTTGCCGCGGGGGGAGCCTCCAGTTCGGGCTAGTGGTTTTACACATAGGCCATCTCTGCAGCCTGGTGAGCAATTCAATAATGATTCTTTTCATTATTTTTGTATAATCTGCTGAACTTTACTGTGTGCAGTTTTGAATATCATGTGTTCAATCTATGCCTTATTTCATTTATTTATCTTACAGAATAGTCCTCCTGAAGAAGCGGTCATCCGCGAGAAACCAATCAATTTTGAGAATTGTTTCAATAGCAGATTCTTTCTAGGAGTACCCTGAGTATTTGCTCTTTGAAAATCAATTTTTCATAATTGTTGTTTTAATATACCCTGTATGTTGTCTTTTATGTAACAAATCATTTTTTTTATATTATTCATTTGTTTATTATTAGTACCGAGATAGTCCATCACAATTTCTTGAGTTTTGGGATTAAATTTATGGTCAGCCTCAGCAACTACCCCATCTTCTCATTCTCATCCCCTCTAAACTATTCAATTCAAATTCGTTCTATTCAAGATTTACATTTCGAAAAAGACAGTTATATTTATATTTTATTCTATTCTATTTTACTACATTCTTTTATATCATGTTCCTTTAATTTCTATTAACTTCTATTTTAATTTCTATTCTATTTTATTTTATTCTATTTATTTTATTTTCTATTCTTTTTCATTCAATTCTATTCCTTTATTTGATATTTTCTATTCTTTTCTATTCTTTTATTTCTATTCATTTATTTTTTATTCTATTTACTTATTTTCTATTCTATTTTCTTTGTTTTTACTCTATTCTTGTATGTTCTGTTCTATTTTATTTTCTTATCTATTATATTTTCTATTCCCAAATACTATATTCTTTTCTATTCCAAACCTTTATTTTCTATGATATTTTATTCTATTATTTTCTTTTTTTTTCTATAGAAATAGGAGGGAGACAGTGCTTCCTCTAAGAAAATGGGATCTTTAATGAAGACATCAATGTCTGTTACCAAGGTAAACACATTTCTATTTTTATTCATCACTAGGGATTTGGAGACATTTATCTGTTTATGGAAACAGTCCAATAACACTTTTTTCCCCTCATATATTTCTTTTTTTCTGTTTTGTTTTACTCTATTCTTTTCCATTCCTTTATTTTCTATTTAATTTTATTTTCTTGTTTTCTGATTCAATTTCAAAGTAATTTTCAAATTTGAATTTCAGCTGAATTTTGTTTTGTTATTTCGGATTCATCTAACTCCCATGGCATTAGCCGCACCCGAATATCCGGCCTCTCGGCGGGCAGGCCTTGGAGCTGAGCGGCCACGTATTTGCGTGCATTAATACAAATAGAGCTGTGCTGAGAGCGCGCCCTGCGCCTCCTGGCATTCTAAATCCTTTAAGGGGCTGCAGGTGCTGGCTCCAATGGGTTAAATTAGTTACTATTGTAATTCGGAAATTCTGATAAATCCTGCAAATAGGAGGGGGGCAAGCAGAGGTGACCAGTGCAGTGATGGTGTGTGGTCATCTGTGTGAGGGAAGGAAGGGAGCGCAAAGTTAACCAGTGGATGGAGGTGGTGCAGAGGTGACAAGGGGATGGAGGTGGGTGCAGAGGTGACAAGGGGATGGAGGTGGGTGCAGAGGTGACAAGGGGATGGAGGTGGGTGCAGAGGTGACAAGGGGATGGAGGTGGGTGCAGAGGTGACAAGGGGATGGAGGTGGGTGCAGAGGTGACAAGGGGATGGAGGTGGGTGCAGAGGTGACAAGGGGATGGAGGTGGGTGCAGAGGTGTCAAGGGGATGGAGGTGGGTGCAGAGGTGTCAAGGGGATGGAGGTGGGTGCAGAGGTGACAAGGGGATGGAGGTGGGTGCGTAAAGAGGTGACAAGGGGATGGAGGTGGGTGCGTAAAGAGGTGACAAGGGGATGGAGGTGGGTGCGTAAAGAGGTGACAAGGGGATGGAGGTGGGTGCGTAAAGAGGTGACAAGGGGATGGAGGTGGGTGCGTAAAGAGGTGACAAGGGGATGGAGGTGGGTGCGTAAAGAGGTGACAAGGGGATGGAGGTGGGTGCGTAAAGAGGTGACAAGGGGATGGAGGTGGGTGCGTAAAGAGGTGACAAGGGGATGGAGGTGGGTGCGTAAAGAGGTGACAAGGGGATGGAGGTGGGTGCGTAAAGAGGTGACAAGGGGATGGAGGTGGGTGCGTAAAGAGGTGACAAGGGGATGGAGGTGGGTGCGTAAAGAGGTGACAAGGGGATGGAGGTGGGTGCGTAAAGAGGTGACAAGGGGATGGAGGTGGGTGCGTAAAGAGGTGACAAGGGGATGGAGGTGGGTGCGTAAAGAGGTGACAAGGGGATGGAGGTGGGTGCGTAAAGAGGTGACAAGGGGATGGAGGTGGGTGCGTAAAGAGGTGACAAGGGGATGGAGGTGGGTGCGTAAAGAGGTGACAAGGGGATGGAGGTGGGTGCGTAAAGAGGTGACCAGTGGAGGGAAGGAAGGGAGCACAGAGGAAGTCATCTGTGGTTGAAAGAAGAGGGTTGAGCAGAGGTGACCAGTGGATAGTGGCGGGAGAATTAGTGCTAGAAGAGAAATTTAAGGCAGAGTAGGAGAGGGGATTAGGGGTAAAGGATTTGTTATTGGGAGGGGTAAATTAAAGGGGGGAGGATTTGTGATAGGATTGGGGTGGAAAAGATTTGTACAGGGGAAGGGGTTTGGGAGGGATAATTGTGATATGAGGACGGATTTGGGGGGGAGGGGGAGATGAGGATTCGTGCTCGCAGGGGGGATTGGGGAGATTTGTGCTAGCAGGGGGATTTGGAGGAGGCAGGGGAAGAGGATTTATGCTAGGAATGGGGTTTGGGGTAGAGGATTTGTGGTAGGAGGGAGGATTTGGAGGGGGAGGATTTATGCTAGAATGAGGGTTTTTAGGAAAGGGGAGAATTTGTGCAAGGAGGAGAGATTTAGAAAGGAGGGGGGGGGGGGGGTTTGTGCTAAGAGGAAAGATTTGGAGGGAGGATTTGTGCTAGAAGGAGAAATTTGGAGGGGATAATATGTGCTAGGAGGGGGGATTTATGGGAGAACTTTGTGCAAGGAATGGGGATTGGAGGCGGAGGATTCATTCCAGAAAGGGAATTTAGGGAGGAGCATTTGTGCTAGAAGATGGGGGGGGGGGGGGGACGATTTGTGCTTGGAGGGGTAGTGGTGCTAGGAGGATGGATTTGAAGGGGGGAGGGAGATGAAGATTTGTGCTAGCAATATTTTTTACTTTTTGCTATTATAAATATACCCCATAAATATATCGAAAAACAATTTTTTTCCTCAGTTTAGGCCGATGCGTATTCTTCTACATATTTTTAGTAAAAAAATCGCAAAAAGCGTATATTGATTGGTTTGCGCAAAAGTTATAGCGTCTTCAAGATAGGGGGATAGTTTTATGGCATTTTTATCGTTAATTTTTTTTTTTTAGTAATGGCGATTTTTATCGGGACTGCGACATTATGGCGGACACATCGGACACTTTTGACACTATTTTGGGACCATTGTCATTTATACAGCGATCAGTGCTATAAAAATGTACTGATTACTGTGTAAATGACACTGGCAGGGAAGGGGTTAACCACTAGAGGGCGATCAAGGGGTTAAGTGTGTCCTAGGGAGTGATTCTAACTGTGGGGGGGGCTTCAACACACTTGACAGTGATCACTGCTCCTAATGACAGGTAGTAGTGATCTCTGTTATGTCACAAGGCAGAACGGGGAAATGCCTTGTTTACAAAGCTATCTTCCCGTTCTACCTCTCCGTGACACGATCGCGGGCACCTGGCGGACATCGAGTCTGTGGGACCTGCGGCCACGTTCACAGAGAACACGGTGGGTACGAGCTCACCGTTTCTTTAACGGGACGTACCTGTACCCCCTTTTGCCCACCAGTGCCATTCTGCCGACATGTATCGGTGTTCGCTGGTCGGGAATCGGTTAATAACCTGGCTTTTTTTTTTTTTTTTTGCGATACGGCACTGCGTTATTTTAACTGACAATGTGGCGGCCGTGCGATGCTGTACCCAAACAAAATATCCTTTTTTCCCTACAAATAGAGCTTTCTTTTAAAAGGTGGTATTTGATCACCTCTGTGGTTTATACTTTTTGTGCTATAAAAAAAAAAAATTTGAGAAAAAAAATTTTTACTTTCTGTTATAATACATATCCATTAAAGATGTAAAAAAAAATCTTATTTCTCTTAGTCATCTTCCAGGACGGCACACCTGAGAGATGAGAGGCTCCTCCCTACAGGAAACACAATCAATTGACAGCTGTTTTAAGTCCCCACCCTTCCCCTTGATCCTCAGTTTGTTTTTTTCCAAATGACCCGAAGCCTGGCTGGTGGTCTCCCCCTGGGAGCCGGACCAAATGCCTGGGAAGCCTCTGGGTCTGGCCGGATATATTTATCCTTCTTGGGGGGTTCCCCTATCCTTTCCTCAGGGGGGGCAGCAGAAACTGGAAGAGCCCCCCCCCCCTCGAGAGCTGAAGGCCCCTTGGTAAAGTGGTGTCCCCAGAACTTCAGGGGCCATTATCCTGTCTCCCCCCCACCCCCCCCCCCCTCCCTTACCTGTCCGGGTGTCCGATCAGACAGAGGTGCTGGCCGTCGGTTCTTTCCAGGGGGAGCATGTCCCCCGACTCCTGGGCCCCTGGTAGCTCACGTGGGCTGCTGGGGAGGGCCCCGCCTGAACGACCCATTCTTACCCAGAAGGGAAGGCTGAGAGTCAGCAGGAGCAGGTACCCACATCCTCCTTTCGAGGAGGCACCAGTTCGCTACGGTGGATGTCTGCCTAAACCACCTCAGATGGGAATGAGGAATGTACGGCATTGCCCCCCCCCCCCCCCCATGTGTATATACTGACTGGTACAGTGCAGGACACAGCCTAACCTTGCAGTTCCCTAAAGGGACAGCAGTTGGGGGGGGGCACTTTACCGGCTATCCTCCTTGTGTGTGGACCATAAGGATGGAAAAGCAAGCCCGGTGGCAAGAAGACGACAACGGTGAGTACTTTCCTTTACCTTGGGAATTTAGCAAAATCCCTAATCCCAGCCAGATGGTTTCTGGGCATTTGAGATGATCTCCCCTGGGGTCTGGATTCAAATAGCCCAGAAGCTTCTGCTAAAAACACCAGCTACAACTCCATCTTACATCAGAGATGCTGTATGGTGGACAAGTGGTGCAGAGGAGCGAGTGTGCCTAAACCACCTCAGATGGGAAAGAGGTAGGTAAGGCATTTCTTCCCCTTCCACCGGTATTTACTGAGTGGTGCAGTGCAGGACCTGGGGTCTCCATAACAAAATAGCCCAGAAGCTACTGCTAAAACCACCAGCCACAGCTTCCTCTTATAGCAGAGACACTGTGGTTATCACAACAGTAGGTTGCCAGCCTCTCCCTACATGTCCGGTTGTGGGACATTAGTAGGGATGAATAGAGCGAAGGGGGGACCTGGTAGATACAAAGAGTTCCTTACAGGTCAGGTATACCACTGTGCAATGGTTGAAGGATTCAGGAGTAAGCTCCCCTGGTCAGCAGGTGCTCTAGGTTATATGGCCCTATTAGCCCAGCTGCTATTAATCTGAAGTTGTTCCAAAATGCTTAAAAGCTGACCTAACTTTCAACAATGTGGCAGGGACCAAGCTTCTGTGTGGCACAGTAGGGGTTCCCTTGTGACAGATCCTCCTTTTGGGGGTTGCTTGCTATGGGTAACTTTTCATAAGCTCCAACCTCCCACTCCACCTTTTACATTGTGGTTATATTATAGTGCAGGAGGTAAGAAAAACCTTTTTGTTGGTTTGGGCTACAGTCCACTCAGTGACAGATCTAAAGGCGATTTACCATAAATTGATTCCTATATCCTTTAACCGGTTCCCGACCGGCACACGCCGATGTACGTCGGCAGAATGGCACGGATGGGCAAATGGACTTACAGGTATGTCCATTTGAATTCCCTGCCGTGCCATTGCGTGTGTGCTGCCGGCGGCTAGCACGCGCGCCGGCCGGGAGCTCCGTGAGTCGGGTTGCGGGTCCCGCGGACTCTATCGCCATGGGGATACCCGCGATCGCCTCACGGAGAGGACGAACGGGGAGATGCTGATGTAAACAGCATCTCCCCGTTCTGCCTAGTGACAAGTGTCACTCGATCTCTGCTCCCTGTCATCGGAGCAGAGATCAGTGATGTCACACACACAGCCCATCCCCCCTACAGTTAGTAATCACTCCCCTAGGACATACTTAACCCCTCCCCGCCCCCTAGTGGTAGGGTTGCCACCTCATCCCTTTAAATCCGAACACATATGAATTACACAGGTTCTGTGGCTGATTAAGGTGGTAATTAAACTCACTTGGTGCCTTATCTGCATTAAATTAGCCTCAGAACCTGTGTAATTTATATGTGTTCGGGTTTAAAGGGATAAGGTGGTAACCCTACCTAGTGGTTAACCCCTTAACTGCCAGTGTCATTTACACAGTAATCAGTGCATTTTTAATCGCACTGATCGCTGTATAAATGACAATGGTCCTAAAAATGTGTCAAAAATGTCCGCCATAATGTCGCAGTCACAATAAAAATCGCTGATCGCCGCCATTACTAGTAAAAAAAAAAAAAATTATTAATAAAAATGCCATAAAACTATCCCCTAGTTAGTAAACGCTATAACTTTTGCGCAAACCAATCAAACGCTTATTACGATTTTTTTTTTTTTTTTACCAAAAATATGTAGAAGAATACGATCAGCCTAAACTGAGGAAAAAAAATGTTTTTTTATATCTTTTTGGGGGATATTTATTATAGCAAAATGTAAAAAATAATGCTTTTTTTCAAAATTGTCGATCTTATTTTGTTTATAGCGCAAAAAATAAAAATCGCAGAGGCGATCAAATACCACCAAAAAGCTCTATTTGTGGGAAAAAAAGGACGTCAATTTTGTTTGGGAGCCACGTCGCACGACCGTGCAATTGTCAGTTAAAGCGACGCAGTGCCGAATCGCAAAAAACGTTCTAGTCAGGAAGGGGGTAAAATCTTCCGGGGCTGAAGCGTTTAAGGATTTTCTGTGCAAACATATGCAAGAGCTAGATACATGATTGCTTGTTTAAGGCCTGCAGGTAGCTATTTACAGTGGGGACAGAAAGTATTCAGACCCCCTTAAATTTTTCACTCTTTGTTATATTGCAGCCATTTGCTAAAATCATTTCAGTTCATTTTTTTCCTCATTAATGTACACACAGCACCCCATATTGACAGAAAAACACAGAATTGTTAACATTTTTGCAGATTTATTAAAGAAAAACTGAAATATCACATGGTCCTAAGTATTCAGACCCTTTACTCAGTATTTAGTAGAAGCACCCTTTTGATCTAATACAGCCATGAGTCTTTTTGGGAAAGATGCAACAAGTTTTTCACACCTGGATTTGGGGATACTCTGCCATTCCTCCTTGCAGATCCTCTCCAGTTCTGTCAGGTTGGATGGTAAACGTTGGTGGACAGCCATTTTTAGGTCTCTCCAGAGATGCTCAATTGGGTTTAAATCAGGGCTCTGGCTGGGCCATTTAAGAACAGTTACAGAGTTGTTGTGAAGCCACTCCTTCGTTATTTTAGCTGTGTGCTTAGGGTCATTGTCTTATTGGAAGGTAAACCTTTGGCCCAGTCTGAGGTCCTGAGCACTCTGGAGAAGGTTTTCGTCCAGGATATCCCTGTACTTGGCCGCATTCATCTTTCCCTCGATTGCAACCAGTCGTCCTGTCCCTGCAGCTGAAAAACACCCCCCTAGCATGATGCTGCCACCACCATGCTTTACTGTTGGGACTGTATTGGACAGGTGATGAGCAGTGCCTGGTTTTCTCCACACATACCGCTTAGAATTAAGGCCAAAAGGTTCTATCTTGGTCCCATCAGACCAAAGAATCTCATTTCTCACCATCTTGGAGTCCTTTAGGTGTTTTTTTAGCAAACTCCATGCAGGCTTTCATGTGTCTTGCACTGAGGAGAGGCTTCCGTCGGGCCACTCTGCCATAATGCCCCGACTGGTGGAGGGCTGCAGTGATGGTTGACTTTCTATAACTTTCTCCTGACTGCATCTCTGGAGCTCAGCCACAGTGATCTTTGGGTTCTTCTTTATCTCTCTCACCAAGGCTCTTCTCGCCCAATAGCTCATTTTGGCTGGACGGCCAGCTCTAGGAAGGGTTTTGGTCATCCCAAACATCTTCCATTTAAGGATTAAGGAGGCCACTGTGCTCTTAGGAACCTTAAGTGCAGCAGAAATTGTTTTGTAACCTTGGCCAGATCTGTGCCTTGCCACAATTCTGTCTCTGAGCTCTTCAGGCAGTTTCTTTTGACCTCATTTGCTCTGACATGCACTGTGAGCTGTGTGTGGCTTTCCTAATCAAGTCCAATCAGTATAATCAAACACAGCTGGACTCAAATGAAGGTGTAGAACCATCTCAATGATGATCAGAAGAAATGGACAGCACCTGAGCTAAATATGAGTGTCACAGCAAAGGGTCTGAATACTTAGGACCATGTGATATTTCAGTTTTTCTTTTTTAATCTGCAAAAATGTCAACAATCCTGTGTTTTTCTGCCAATATGGGGTGCTGTGTGTACATTAATGAGGAAAAAAATGAACTTAAATGATTTTAGCAAATAGCTGCAATATAACAAAGAGTGAAAAATTTAAGGGGGTCTGAATACTTTTCGTCCCCACTGTACCTCCAGGCTAAATTGGTGACCAACTTTTCTAGAGGTCTTAAATTGGTCTCTAGGGCTGGGCTCATTGAGACTTTAGTTTCTGATCAGCCCCACCTGTGTGTGAGCTGGCTAGCATTTGCTCAGTCTACGGAGGTAAGGTAGGACAACAGCTACTATAGTAAGGTGTCCAACCATTTTAGGATTTGTTCCTTCACTGGGGGTGAAGTGTTAGTATCTACAGCCCAGGCTATGCCTATGGATCAAATTGCCCTGTTTGGTTATTTCATAAAGGGATACACCATGACTTTGGTTGCACACCAGTAGACCTCAGTAGTGAAGGTTTGTCCTTGATGTTTTGTGGCACAGCAGAAATACACATTGATATTTGTGACATTTCTGCTCATAAGGGGTATATTGCTGTACATCAGAAATGCACTGCACTGAAGCTTGTTTGTTGTCCTTTATATCCTAAAGGTACTGCTTTGTTTGGCTACAGATCAGAAAAATACAACCGGGAAGGTGGTCTGTACTTTCTGGTCTTGTGCCGCATGGTGGAAATGCACATCATTGAGTCTTGTGACATCTCTGCTCATATCTGTTATATTGCTGCACATCAGACATACACAAGATTGAGGTCTGTCTGGGGTTTGTGTCCTGTATTACTGCCTTATTGGTTGCTTATTAGAAAGGCAGTAGTGAAGATCGATGGTCCTGAATTGTTGGACCACATAGCAGAAATACAAATTGAACCTGGGCCAGGGGTAGTACTGGTACTGCCTTTGGTAATCGGTGCAGCACCACAAAGTGGCGTCGTGCTGACAGTGCTATTAACAGCAAAGGCTGACGATTTTAGGCATGCGATTTGACATGTTGATTCGCATGCCAAATTACTTCAATACGGATGTGCTATCTCTATTCAGATTGTTATATTGTTGCACATCAGACATATACAAGATTGAAGGTTGTCTGTCCTTTATGTCTTACATATACTGCCTTATTGGCTGCATATCAGAAGGGACACAACAGTGAGGTTACTTGTCCTTTTCTGATTTTGTTTTTGCTGCCTCAGCAGGGAAACACATTGAGGGTGGTGGCGTCTCTGCTCAGTATTGGTATATTGCTACACATCAGACATACACAAAGATTGAAGATTGTTTGTGTCCTGTATGTTCTATATTTACTGCCTTATCGGCTGCATATCAGAAAGGTACAGCAGTGAGCGATGTCTTTTCTGTTTCTCATTGTTCTACCTGGATGCTTCTTATGCCGCGTACACATGAGCAGACTTTACGGCAGACTTTGCTCGGCAGACTTTGCTCGGCGGACTTTTCGACGGACTTTACGACGGACTTTCTGAATGAACGGACTTGCCTACACACAATCCACCAAAGTCTGTCGAATTCGTATGTGATGACGTATGACCGGACTAAAATAAGGAAGTTCATAGCCAGTAGCCAATAGCTGCCCTAGCGTGGCTTTTTGTCCGTCGAACTAGCATACAGACGAGCGGACTTTACGACCGGACTCGATTTCGACGGATTAATTTAAAACCTGTTTCAAATCTAAGTCCGGAATATGGCGCTACCCTATGGTGACCCAACTTAGATTTATAAATTGGGAATAAACCCCTGGCTATACAGGTAATGCACAACTTGATATATATATAGGCGAGCAAAGGGAGTAGTTTGTGTGTATAAAAATGATAAAAAACAACAACAAAAAGTGCATCAAAACTGAACCACAAAAAAACACATCAAGTAATACACCCTATTATATGTATATACCCACTAGAAGTGCAATTATTATAGATTAAATTTTGTATAAGTGCATGTCATATTATAAATAGGAACCGCTAAGTTGCAACTGAGCTGAAACACAAAAAACACTCTATCAAGCGAAACAATAAATCATACCAAAGATGAAATCAACAGTATTAAGTATATGATCAGTGTTCCAATGCACTGTAAATACCGGTGAGGTTAAATGTTAATCAAGTACTGAACTTAACCAAAATATTCGTGTGAGTGTGTAATTATATAGATAAACCAAAATATTCGTGTGGGTGTGTAATTATATAAATAAACCACTAATTAGTCCAATATGCATTATAATGTCCAAACCGGGATACCAAAAGTATCCTCCCACAGTGTGCAGTCCAAAGAATATTTATAAATATATAAAAGATGTAGAAAACCGGTGACTTCTGTGCTCATATGAGCTTGGTGACTTCAGGTGCTCCCCCAATGTTTCCCCACTCACCAGACGTGGTCACCCCTGCAGGGGTAATGGGCATAGAGTGGGTAGCTTATGATGGGTATTCCCTTAGATGTTCCCCCTTTTATGCTCCGCTCCTCCGCCGGCTTCCACCAACAATCCGATGCAGCCCTCCGGGCATTCGTTGCAGACCTGGACCCCTCCACGATTTAGCACCATCAATCAATCCTCTCCTCCATGCAAAAGAAACAGGGGACTTCCGTAGTGAAGTATGCTAAATTTATTTAAAATTGTATTCCATACAGCGATAAAATCCAACAAGACCCAGTGCAGCACGGCCGTAAGCAAGGTTGAGTCCAGGAAGCCAGTCCTAGTGCGGGCGTCCCAACTTGCGTTCCAGCCAGAACTTCCGGGTGTGACGTGTGAGCGTGACTCGCCCTTACGTGTTTCGTCATCTTATACTCAAGTAGGTCCCATTGGGAACTAATTAAGGGAAGGCTGCAACCCTCTAACTTCCTAAGCGTGGATTTTTAATATAATCAAATCTAAGTCCGTCCAACTTTTGAGAAAACAAAGTCCGCTGGAGCCCACACACGATTGAATTGTCCGACCAAATCCCGTCCGCCGGGCAAAGTCTGCCGTAAAGTGTGCTCGTGTGTACGCGGCATAAGGGATACACAGCAGGGGGTTGTTTGCTGCACTCCTCCAGGGAGATACAACATTGGGGACCCCTCGCTTGTTCAACCTGAAAATTGCAAGTTCCCTGCGACCGGTGTAATCTTGAGGTCTGTGGATCCAGAAAGCAGGGTCTGCTTGGTGGCGCTGCGACCTGGAGTTGCACAGACATGAATGGTACCCATTGGAAGCCATAGTGTATGACTTTTCTCTTGCGTTTTTGCGGTCCCAGGTTGCAGGTTGGGTCGCACAGGTGTGGGAGCCCTAAGCTTGTCCCTTCTGGTTGAGGTTTTGCTAAACAGGAATAGACATCATGAAGTTATTGCCTTACTTTGCAGTACACCAGAAAGATCGCAGCTAGGAAGGCTGTCTATTTTTATGTTGCTGCACGGCAGAAATACTCAAAATTAAAGCTTGTTGGTGCTTTCTGTTTCAGATTCCCTTGCCTTACTGCACTTCAGAAAAACACAATGCCGCAGGTTGCTTGTGTCCTTTCTGTGTTGGTTCTATGTGACTGCACTACAGAACTGCATAACAGGAAAGATATTGTCTTGTGTACCATATTGATCTTATAACTGTATTTGGTGGTTCGTCAGAAATACGCAACATATATGTTTGGGTCTTTCTGTCTTATATTTATGGCCTTGTTTTGCTGTACATCAGTAAAACTCCACTGTAAAGAGGGTTCCCGTCCTTTCTGTATTTATATCAGTTATGACCTAGCTAGCTGCACTTCAGAAACGCGCAGCATTTAGGGTTTGCATGTGTCTTAATGTTTTTTACATATTGGCCGCACATCAGAAAACCAGACTGTGAGAACTGTTTGTCTACATTGAAGTTCAGATTTGGGTCTCTCCCATATTTGATATGCTGGTTTAGCTAGCCACACTCGGATACACAACATTATTGTCTCTGCTTGTGTCCTGTCTGTCTAAATCTATTGTGCTTTCCCCACAATCTATGATCTTTTTTAATTTGTGATATTAATAATGCATGTATCACCTTTTGTATTTCAGCCCTCTTTTACGTGGAGGGGCCAGGAGTTCTGGCTGCAGACATCACATGTCAGAAAGCCTCAGCCCCTTACATTCAGGAATGAATTTCCTAGGGTTGAAGCCCAGCAGGGTTATAGGACACTGGAGGAAGGCGATAAAGAATCACCCTGTTTAGTAAGAACTTGTTCAGAGGAGTATTATGGCCTGAAGATGAAGTATAAAGATGTATACCCGACCGAATAGGTTACGGCTCGGTGCATGGCCTTCATCTCGCCCTTCTAGCAGAACTAGATGTAGCAGTATAAGTGTTATACTCCTGCTATGGACTTTACTTACGCCTGAGTGCCTACTTCAGGAGAATAAAGCCCCAGAGTGGGCATGCCTTAAACCCAGGAATCAAGCCTCTGTTAATCTGTTACCCTTAAGTAGGCTTCCCTTTAGTCTTTGCTGAGGTAAAGATAAAAATGAACAAAAAAGGTTGTCTGTTAGGGGCCCACTTTTTTCTTTTTTTTTTTTTTTTTTTTGGAAGTTTTAATTCCCTGAACAGGGTAGTGTTAAGACAGGCCCTCTTATGCCGTGTACACACGGTCGGACTTTTCGGCTACAAAGGTCCAACAGCCCGTCCGACGGACATTTGGCGGACTTGCGGCAGACTTTCTAACGAACGGACTTGCCCACATACGATCACACAAAAGTCTGACGGATTCGTACGTGATGACGTACACCGGACTAAAATAAGGAAGTTGATAGCCAGTAGCCAATAGCTGCCCTAGCGTGGGTTTTTGTCCGTTGGACTAGCATACAGACGAGCGGATTTCTGGGTCCGGTGTAGTTACGACGTAAAGATTTGAAGCATGTTTCAAATCTAAAGTCCGTCAGATTTGCGGCTGGAAAAGTCCGCTGAAAGTCCGGGGAAGCCCACACACGATCGGATTGTCAGCCGGCTTTAGTCTGTCGGACTTTTGTAGACGAAAAGTCCGACCGTGTGTACGCGGCATTAGTGATCAATGTAGTGTCCTTGTCTTACAACACAGGTCTCTGATTAATCTTTAGGGGTTCTAAGTAGCACCTACAGGCACAATAGGCCATGGTTGTTAGATGTGTGAGACAGGTAACATTGCTAACCTACAAGTTTAACCTGTTTTTTGATTCCATCTTTAAGAGCCCACTCGACCTAGATCCTGCATCCGAAGCGGAGAAGGCGGGGACATCGGTGGAGTAGACCTGCAGATCAGCCGCATGATCCAGCTAAGATACCTTCATCAAGCATATGGAGTGGAGGTAAAACTCACTGCAGAACCAAGGTTCGCCAAGAGGGTCTTGCAGTGGTCCCACCCTAAGGTAGGCCTGAGGTACTTGATTATCCTCTCAGGTGTGCCATCCTGGAAGATGACTTATGCCCCGTACACACGGTCGCACATTGATCGGACATACCGACAACAAAATCCTAGGATTTTTTCCGACGGATGTTGGCTCAAACTTGTCTTGCATACACACGGTCACACAAAGCTGTCGGAAAATCCGATCGTTCTGAACGCGGTGCCGTAAAACACGTACGTCGGGACTATAAACGGGGCAGTGGCCAATAGCTTTCATCTCTTTATTTATTCTGAGTAGGGATGAGCTTCGAGTTCGAGTCGAATTCATGTTCGACTCGAACATTGGCTGTTCGCAAGTTCGCCGAACAGCGAACAATTTGGGGTGTTTGCGGCAAATTCGAATGCCGCAGAACACCCTTTAAAAGTCTATGGGAGAAATCAAAAGTGCTAATTTTAAAGGCTTATATGCAAGTTATTGTCATAAAAAGTGTTTGGGGACCCGGGTCCTGCCCCAGGGGACATGGATCAATGCAAAAAAAAGTTTTAAAAACGGCCGTTTTTTCAGGAGCAGTGATTTTAATAATGCTTAAAGTGAAACAATAAAAGTGTAATATTCCTTTAAATTTTGTACCTGGGGGGTGTCTATAGTATTCCTGTAAAGGGGCGCATGTTTCCCGTGTTTAGAACAGTCTGACAGCAAAATGACATTTCGAAGGAAAAATTCCATTTAAAACTACCCGCGGCTATTGCATTGCTGACAATACACATAGAAGTTCATTGATAAAAACGGCATGGGAATTCAACACAGGGAAACCCTGAACCAAAATTAAAAAAAAAAAAATGACGTGGGAGTCCCCCTAAATGAACCTGAACCGTACCAGGCCACATGCCCTCAACATTGGGAGGGTGCTTTGGGGTAGCCCCCCAAAACACCTTGTCCCCATGTTGATGAGGACAAGGGCCTCATCCCCACAACCCTGGCTGGTGGTTGTGGGGGTCTGCGGGCGGAGGGCTTATCGGAATCTGGAACAGTCTGACAGCAAAATGACATTTTGAAGGAAAAATTCCATTTAAAACTACCCGCGGCTATTGCATTGTGACATTGCGGCAGACAGATCGGACAATAAGTGACACTTTTTGGGGACCAGTGACACCAATACAGTGATCAGTGCTAAAAAAAAATGTTACTGTATAAATGGCACTGGCATGGAAGGGGTTAACATCAGGGGCGATCAAGGGGTTAAGTGTTCTTCTAGGGAGTGCTTTCTAACTGTGGGGGGGTAGACTGACTGGAGGAAGAGAGACATCTGTGTTGCTCATTAGCAGGAACACGGATGTCTCTCTTCCTCTGTAACAGAACACTGTTCTGCCTCTCCTACGAATGGTCGCGGGTGGCCATCGTGGCGGCCGGACTCGCTGATTGGCTCCCGCTGTTTCCAATCACAGGGTAAGCGGGTCTCTGTCAGTGCACGCGGGTGCGCCCCAGACTCAGGAAGAGGAAACAACGTACGGGTACATTGTTTCGCGCAGCCTGGCTGCCCTGCCGCAGTATATGTATGGTGGGCAGTCCGGAAGCGGTTAAAAAAAATTGGCACCTGCGCTTATCAGCCCTTTTTATTAGCAATACAGTTGAAGTGGTCATAAAGACACAAGGTTTTTTTTTTTTTTAACAGATATATATATAGTGTAGCGCTATGTGTATGGGTAGATCAAGGTGAGATGTTAGAATCGGGCCAACTGACAATGGCCAGAAAACAAGCAAAAAATTAATTTAAAAAGGTGAGTTGAAAAAAAATTTGATTGCACAAATACAAATTTATGTACGGAGCATAATAGAAAACGCCTGTGGTAAAGTGAAAACAACAAACACAATATAAATCAACATTAAATAAAGTCCATGTAAATAAATTGTGTCCTTAATGGAAATCGAAAAAAGGCCACCACCAACAGTCTCTGAGGGTAGGTTGATGAGAGCAGCAACAGGGTGTTACTGGTGGGTGAAACGGAGGAACACCAAATCCAATGTGACATCTATGTATGTGTCAGAACCACCACCATAACATCTGAAGAGGCTTACCGGACGTAGAGGACTTGGAAAGACATACGTCTTGCAAGTCACAAAAAGCTTAATTAGCCACCGGGGCTAGCAGGGTGAAAACATCAGTATCCAAAGCTTCAATAGGTGAGGAGGAAAGATCTATAGGCAGCTTCGACCGTCCAGAGGTATCAGCAAACCATCCGGATGTATAATTGGAACCATGAGAGAAAAAAGACTCACATGGCGTGATATCGTTTTAAAAGGCATGCATTTATTAAAACAATAAAAGAAAAGCACTCACATGGTATACGATCATAAACAGCTAAAATGGTATCGGATGCGGTGATCATAAAAGGTCCACCCACAGCTAAAATGGTATCGGATGCGGTGATCATAAAAGGTCCACCCAGCTAAAATGGTATCGGATGCGGTGATCATAAAAGGTCCACCCTGGCTAAAATGGTATCGGATGCGGTGATCATAAAAGGTCCACCCGCTAAAATGGTATCGGATGCGGTGATCATAAAAGGTCCACCCCAGCTAAAATGGTATCGGATGCGGTGATCATAAAAGGTCCACCCTTGCATTCTGTGCTTACCTTAGCCCTCTCTTGATCCAGTGATGTCCATAAGAGCCTTGCCTCTCCGGGGACTGGCACTCCTGATTGGCTCACTGGCTGTGATTAACAGCCAATGGCTCCCACTGCTGTCAAAAGCCAATCAGGAGACGAAGGGGGTTGGGGCCAAGACACGCAGAGCAGCGGCTTGGCTCGGGTACCCCCAGAGCAAGCTGCTTGCTGTGGGGCCCCCCAGCAGGAGGGTGGAGCCAGGTGTGCCGGGGTGGTCTGCTCTGTGCAAAACCACTTCACACAGCAGGTAAGTATAACATATTTGTTAGTAAAAACAAAAACCAAAATCAAGGCTTTAATATTGCTTTAAAGGGGCCCCAAAGTCAGTTTTCTTTTAACTTAACCACTTGCCGACCAGCTACCGCAGTTTTACTGCGGCAGAATGGCAAGACCCTTTTGTCACCAGGGGCACATGCAGCCGCAGCGTGTACCCGGAGCCGATGCGAGTGCCCAGAGGGTGCAGTGACCGCCGGGCACCCGCCATCGCTCATGACAGAGCGAGAACCGGGATCTGTGGGTGTAAGCCCACAGATCCCGGTTCTCCCAGGGGAGTGGAGACTGATCGTGTGTTCATACTAAGTATGAACACCAATCTCTTTCTTCTAGTCAGTCCCATCTCACCCCACAATATCGCAGTCCCGGTAAAAATCGCTGATCACCGCCATTACTAGTAAAAAGACAAAAATAAATAAAAATGCCATAAATCTATCCCCTATTTTGTAGATGCTATAACTTTTGCGCAAACCAATCAATATACGCTTATTGCGATTCCTCTTTTACCAAAAAAAAGTGGGATATTTATTATAGCAGAAAGTGCAAAATATTGTGTTTTTTTTCAAAATTGTTGCTTTTTTTTTTTTTTTTTGTTTATAGCGCAAAAAATAAAAACCGCAGAGGGGATCAAATACAACCAAAAGAAAGCTCCATTTGTGGGGGAAAAAAAAGGACATCAATTTTGTTTGGGTACAGCGTCGCACGACCCCATAATTGTCAGTTAAAGCGATGCAGCGCCGAATCGCAAAAAATTGGCCTGGTCATTGAGCAGCCAAATCTCCCGGGGCTGAAGTGGTTAATGCATTCCCTGCATTAGAGTAAAAACCACCCCACTACCTGTTCCCCCATGCCTAAACACTTACCTGCTTCCTCTCTCCGATTCAGTACTGTCCCAGCCACCGCACACCGGTCTTCCTCGTCTCACAAGAGGAACCTCCTGTCAGTCAAACACCTGTGAGAAGGGGGTTTGACTTAATAACACTGTGTGTCTGGACTTACACAGCCCTGATTGGGAGAGAGCCCGCATGGGTGCCCCCATAGCACATGGCTCACCAAGGGGGCACAGAAAGGAAGGAGCAGACAACACCAGCGGAGCACCTCCAAAGAGGAGGCAAGGGGGCCACTCTGTGCAATATTGCTGCACAGAGCAGGTACGTGTAATTTCTTTTTCATTTTAATATTTAGAAATTGACTTTTCAATCTTTACAATCACTTTATATTAAACAAAGAAACATTTTTTTTTTTTTTGTTTGTTTTTTTTAAAATTAAAGCTTAATAAAAAAAAAACATGTTTTAAAGCCCCCTGCCACACACACACACACACACACACACACACACACACACACACACACACACACACACACACACACACACACACACACACACACACACACACACACACACACACACACACACACGGGGCATCGGGTGCACATGTGTAGAAAACTATAATTATGCCAAGCCTATTATGTATAGCCAAGTGAGAGTAATAATTCTAGGGCTTTCATTCATAGTTAATAAATAAATATAAATAAATATATATTAATTTTTTTATTTAGTATTAACTGATGAACTGTAAAGGCTTTCAAAGCATCACCTATGGACAGTTTTAGGTTCTTTTGCTATTTCACAGGCGCACCCAACTTTGGAGCTTGACACATTTGGTATTGATTTACTCAACACAATCTTATTTGTTATACTTTACCAAAAATTGTTTTTGTTTTTTTTTGTTTTTTTTCTACTTTGTTGGCACTAAAATTAATATGAATGTATTTTCACTGAGACTTTATAAAACAGTAGCACAATAATTGTTGCTATAAATAAAATTGCAATTGTATTGGGTTTTCATGTAAATATTGTGTATTTTAACACGTGTGTACAACATGACAAAAAAAAAATAGATAAATCTGGTAGCGAAGGGGTTAAAGTAAAAGAATAAAGAAATAAAAACCAAAATTCATTGCAGCAGACCCATATAAAGAGTTAAGCGCCATGTATAGTGAAAACATTGATTTAAAAATAAAAATGCCACACCCTTTCCTTTTCCAATCTAAAATTCAAAATCAAAATTTTGAACAGACAGTAACACACTGTTTAAAATTGTAGAAGTTACCATTTTCACTTTTTTTTTTTTTTTTTACTATTTTTACTACTTTTTAGTATAGTAAACTTTCAAAGCAATGAAATGCACCAAAAACATGAAAAAAAAAAAATCAAAGATAAAAGATGTAAAAATCTTTTAACTTTTTTGGGGGGTATTTACTTTTGTGTTTTTATTTTTGTTTTTTGTTGACATGGCATGCGTGATCATCAAAAAAAAAAATCACTACAATACAGTGCACTTTTCCAGGACACGTACGATTTTCACACCTTTTCTCTTTTATACCTGAATTCCCAACAAGCTACATCCAAAAACAGCAAACATTTCAGACAAAAACGACGCTCGTGTGTCAAACAAAACTCTTTAAACAAACCTTAACCAAACTTAACTCCTCCATTTTCACTTTCTATATAAACTCTTCATCATTATCATCATCAGCTGTGATCAATCATCATCATAATCCTCAATCGTCACATCTAATAGGGCGTCTATTCATCAATGTTTTAACCTAAAATTCCCACATCCATCACACAAGATTCCCACATTGCTAAGTAGTAGACGTGACCTCCCTGATTCTCCCCCTAGAAACCCCTGGATGAGGGTTGTGTAGATCCAGTATAAGAAGAACTGGTTCCAGTTACCTGCACTGGGAGAAGAGGATGTGTGATCTCAGCGATCTCTCTGTAGACTGCGGTCCGTTGGTGACAGTTATATACACACACTGACTGGGGGAGGAGGGATTTTACGGGATATAGAAGCTTTGACAGAAATGAATTCTGCTTTCACTCTTTATGTCATCTCTAATGTCAGATCTCATACATGTACCAAGATTATATACAATGATCCCCACATTACTGAGAGATCAGATCTCATACATGTACCGAGATTATATACAATGATCTCCACGTTACTGAGAGATCAGATCTCATACATGTACAGAGATTATATACAATGATCCCCACATTACTGAGAGATCAGATCTCATACATGTACAGAGATTATATACAATGATCCTAACATTACTGAGAGATCAGATCTATCATTATACAATGTACCCACAATACACAACTCATCCAATATTAATCGCGGAAAATGAACAAATCAGGATTAATCTATATGTGAGGGATTATATGCTGGGTGTAGTTCTCAGTATCTGTTCTTATTCTGCACATGAAGCACTATAAATACTATATCTCCCCCTCAGTGCTCCATCAGCTGGAGCCTGCCCCCCCTGCCAAGCTAATGTCTCCATTGCTGGTGCTATTTTGTTGAAGTTTGCCCATATACACAGAGTGGAGTTGGTCTTCAACAAAATGGCGCCCAAAACCCACAACTATGGCACAAATGTTATTTGTGAATGAGATAAACTACACTGAACGGACGGGTGATATGAAGAGGGGGAGAGGGAGAGCCGGGAGGAGAAGAGAATCAAAGTCAAGGTCTGCCTGAGCCTGTCCTGTACCCGAGCAATGGAGGAGGTGAGGTCAGTTTGACAGCTCCAGCCAGGCCACACAAAGTCTATGGGGGGGTCACTGTGGTAACCAGAGTCCCCCCCTCCACATCATACCCTTTACATCAAAGTCTGAAGGATTCCCCCCAGTGCAAGGAAGAACTATGTGGACCCTGATGTAAAGGGGAACTCTGTTGTGAAGAGGAATGCTGCAGACCATGATGCAAAGGGGAACGCTGTAGACTCTGATGTAACAGGAGGGGCCACCTTATATCAGAGTTTCCCTTTTACACTTGAGTTCGCAAAATACCCCCTTACATCATGGTCCGCAGCATTCCCCTTTACATCAGGCCCTGCAGAGTTCTACCTTACACTTTAAGGGGGAACCCTGTGGACTCCGGTGTAAAGGGGAATGCTGAGGACCATGATGTAAGGGGGACCATTGTCACCAGAGCCCCGCTTACAGCATTACCCTTAGCATCATAGTCCGCCACATTTCCCTTAACATCAGGATCAACAGAGCCCTCCTCTTCATCAGGGTACACTGTAAGGGGGAACCCTGCGGGCTCTTATGGAAGGGAGAATTTTATGGACTATGATGTAAAGGGGAATTATGGAATCTGACGTAAAGGGGAATGCTACAGACCCTGATGTAAGGGAGAGCTCTGATGTAAAGGGGAACTCTGCGGACTGTGATATAAAGGGGAATGCTAGCTAGGACAAGCTGGTTGTACAGAAGTGAATCTACCTAATCGACTTTTGTACAACCACCCTGTTGGGTTTTTCCTGATCGAACAGTGCTGCCAACTATAGACAGCAGCACTGATGACTGTATTCTGATAGCGGGGAAGTTTTCCAGCTGTCAGACACAATAACACAGCGGGAGTGATTCCCCCATCCACCTGGAATGTGTGGATGGGGGAATCAGGTCATAATGTACAGGCTGCCTAAAGCAGGCCATACATTATGCAAGCTTCTTTCTTTCCACTGTGAGTGAAAGGAAAGAAAATTGCTTGTTTCTCCCCCATCAACACATTTATTTGATTGGGGAATCCCTCCCATAGCGTTATTGTGTTCTACCAATGGGGAGCGCAGGGAGCCTTCCTTGCTGGAAGTACACAATGATTAGTGTTGCCAGTTTATAGCCAGCAGCACTAATTGTTTGTGAAAAACCAGACAGGCTGGTAGTACATAAGTCGATCAATGGATCAACTTGTGTAAAACCAGGATACCCATACATTGATAAAAATGTGACAGTTCCCTGCTGAACCCACCGAGTTTTGATCCATGTATGGCTGGCTTTAGGCTTGAATTAGACACTTTTTTTAAAATCTGAATGCCTTGTGCAGTTAAATTATAGCCTTAAATGCTGGTAAAATGGGATAATTTTGACCAGGGCCTGAGGATGGGCACTACTATTTGCTCTTAGAATTTTGTTACCAGCCATTTCTTTTCTAAAGAGTGTCATTGCTATTAATTTATCAGACATAACAAAAATATCCACATCAAGAAATTGAATTCTCTGAGCCTCAAATGTGCTTGTAATCTTCAAATTTAAATGGTTGTGTCCCAAAGCCTGCTTGAATTCTGACAATTCAAGAGGCGTACCTGTTCAGATCATTAGTACGTCATCTATGTACCTGTGCCATGATAAAATGTGGCACAGGTACATAGATAAGGCCTCATCAGAAAAAAAGTTCACATTCCAAATCCCCCAAGTACAGGCTGGTATACGATGGGGCACAACATGTCCCCATCGCAGCCCCTTGTACCTGGAAGTAAGAGGTAATTGGTACACAGGAGCATGGACACATGTTTATTTTTATTTTTTTCTTCAAATATAATGTTGGTAATAAATTCTGGTAATATGTGCGTTTACAGTTTTTTTAATATTTGTTTTATATTTTAAAATTGCACTTCTGTTTGTGAAAAAGCAATACTTTTGTTTGTTTATGAAACTTGGTTTTATTTATTAAGCCGTAATCTATCACAATGGCTAAATCTGTGTCTGTAGTGCATGTTCAACCCTAAATACCATAAATAATGATATATTATTTGATTTTACTCCAGGAGTATATCATGATTTTGGGAATTACAGAGAAATGTTTAAATAATGCATTACAATTTAACTAAACTCATTAGATTTTAGTTGACTAAAATGTACTGGAGATTTTAGTTATCTAAAATGTAGGAGATTTAAAAAAAAAAAATCTAATCCAGTATTTTAGTCCACTAAAATATGACTAAAACCAAAACAATTCAGGTGACTAAAATACGACTAAAACTAAAATTGCATTTTAGTCAATAGGTTATGACTAAAAGTAGAAAATGGTGTAATACCTCGTGCCACAAAGTGAACAAACAAATAAAATCAAATTATAAGTAAACAGAATATACGTGAAAATTGCTCAAACAAATAAAATCAAATATAAGTGAATAGAATATATTCAAATATAAGTGAATAGAATATACGTGTGAATTTCTGCTAGACCTTTAGTGTACAAAAAAATGGGTATAAATGTAATAGTGATCAGCGCAAATTCCTATAGTTGGATAACATACACTGAAATGATTATACCTCAATGAGGAATATTAACCGCCTTAACGATCTCCCTGGAGATTTGATCTGTCCCAGGGAGATTGTTAAGGCAGTTTAAATTCCTCATTGAGGTAAGAGCTCTGGAAGCATTAGGTTCACATAAAGATCACATATAGAAGAATCATTGATTACAAGATCTGTTTTTCACAAGAGTTTGTAGATCACAGGAATTTTGGCACATTGTTTGAAAGGGGCTTTCTTTCACAGCAATTGACCGATCGTTGTCATTATCATTTTTGTGCATTTTTTGATGGATTTTGTCACAGTAATCATTTCAGTGTATGTTATCCAATTATAGGAAGTTGTGCTGATCACTATTACATTTATGACTAAAACTAAATCAAAATTTGACTTCAAATTTAACCTCCTGACCAGGCCATTTTTTGCGTTATGACACTGCGTTACTTTAACTGACAATTGCACAATCATGCGACGCTGTACCCAAATAGCATTTATGTCTTTTTTTCCCCACAAATAGAGCTTTCTTTTGGTGGTATTTGATGACCTCCTACGTTTTTGTATATTGCGCTATAAACTGACATTTTTAAAGAAAACCCCAACATTTTTTTACTTTCTGCTATAAAACATATCCAATACAAAAATGTGAAAAAAAAAAGTCTTCATCAATTTAGGACAAGATGTAGGGGGGGGGGTGGTTTACTGACACTTTAACCACTTCAGCCCCGGAAGATTGGAAGATTTGGCTGCTCAATGACCAGAGCATTTTTTGCGATACGGCACGGCATCGCTTTAACTGACAATTGCGCGGTCGTGTGACGTTGTAGCCAAACAAAATTGACCTCCTTTTTTTCCCCTCAAATAGAGCTTTCTTTTAGTGGTATTTGATTGTCTCTGCAGTTTTTATTTTTTGCGCTATAAACAACAACAAAAAAAAAAGACAATTTTGAAATAAAAAAAAATATTTTGTACTTTTTGCTATAATAAATATCCCCTTTTTTTTTAAAAAAAAAAAAAAAAAAAAGCTGATTTTTTTTTTTTTTTCTCAGTTTAGGCCAAAATATATCCTTCTACATATTTTTGGTAATAAAAATTGCAACAAGCGTATAATTGGTTTGCGCAAAAGTTATAGCGTCTATAAAATAGGGGATAGATTTTCAGCATTTTTATTTTATTTTTTTTTTTTTTACTAGTAATGGCGGCGATCTGCGATTTTTATCATGACTGCGACATTACGGCGGACACATCGGACACATTTTTGGGACAATTGACAATTATACAGTGATCAGTGCTATAAAAATGCACTGATTCCTGTGTAAATGTCACCGGCAGGGAAGGGGTTAACTGTGTTCCCTGACTGTGTGTTCTAACTGTAGGGGGAGGGGACTGACTAGAGGGGATGACAGATCATAGTTCCTAGCTATTAGGAACTCTGTCTCTCTGTCTCTCTGTCCAGGTATTTGTGTGTTTACACGCACACGTCCTCTGCCTCTCATGCCCGCAATCGCTTGTGGCCGGCGGTCATCGCCCACGAGGATCGGCACCCCCGCAGTGCAGTGGGCGTGCCTGCTATCCCGCTTAAAGGAGCAGACATACAGCTACAACGACTCGCTGGAACATGCCGACCTGCCGCAATATAATGACAGCGGCAGGTTGGCAAGCGGTTAAGGACTGAGTTAAGTTAAAATAATTTTTTTTTTTTTTGCTAGAAAAAAAACCCCCAAACATTATACATATATATCTTTTTTTAACACCCTAGAGAATAAAATGGCGGTCGTTGCATTAATTTCTGTCACACCGTATTTGCGCAGTGGTCTTACAAGCGCACTTTTTTTTTTAAAAAAATACACTTTTTTGACTTAAAAAATAAGACAACAGTAAAGTTAGCCCAATTTTTTTTTTATATTGTGAAAGATAATGTTGCGCCAAACATCCCTTGTAATAGAAAAAAAAGCATGACAGGTCCTCTTTAATATGAGATCTGGGGTCAAAAAGACTTCCGATCTTAGGTTTACACTAAAATGCAATAGAAAAAAAATGTCATTTGAAAAAAAAAAAAAAAAAAAAAAAATTTCTTTTAAGAGCATTGGGGGGAAGTGACGTTTGACGTCGCTTCCGCCAGTCAATGCTATAGAGTGGGGGCCATGTTTCCCTCACTCAGCAGCCAGTCAAGCAGGGAAGAGGACCCGATTGTCTCCGCCGTTAGCGGAGGCTCCGGTAAGTAGCGGAGACGACCGGAGCGTGGTGGGGGGCCCTCTCCCACCCCCCCCGATAAAAGTGTGGTGCTCAGATGTATTGAAGATCTGCTTTAATCATTCAAAAGGATATTCCATTATCGTTTTTCAAGGACTGTGATCTCAGCTGTGGGTGTTGGAGGATCCTCATTACTTCAAAAAGAATTACAACCTGTACCTGTCTCTATTGGGCCTTTAACCGAAGAACAGTCTCCTCATCTCTCCTTCCGTTCCTATTAATCTACTAAACAAATATTTACTTTGTGCATTAAATTGTCATTTGTTTTGTGCACTGGATGAAGTGTATGTTTTAAGCAAATTTTAAAGTAAAATCTCTGTGATATTGCCTTCACAGGTGAATCAATACAATATATAGACGTGTAGCTTCATACTCTCTCATCTGAAGCTGCACTTTTGACATAAATTTGCAGTTTTGCAAACACAAAGCCTATTGTTTAGGTCACAAAACCTCCCATTGAAGTAGACATTTGAGCTCAGGGGGAAAACAAGCCATATTATAAGCTCCATTTGTGAAAACAAAATACCTACTAAGACCCTTTCTGGGAAATACTGGCTAGTGTAGGCAATTGTTTAATTTCTCTTAGTTGTTAAACACAATGCAGAATATGACCCACAAAGACCAGCCTATATGTTCCACAGAAGTGAAGAGGCTTTGTCTGAATTCACAAAAAATTCAGATTCAGATAAAAGAAGACTTGTGCTAAAGCTCCTGCGTTCGGTGTAAGAAACTTTTGCAAACTGTTCACATTATAATTAGGAAATTGCTGGATGTTGGAGAAACAAAAAGGCACCACATCCGTTAATGGAAAAGATTTTGTAAAGAGAGGATAGTGGGAATTTAAAGGTGCCAAGGACCGATCAGAAACCAATATATACATAAAAGAAAATCGTAGCAAAAAAAGTGTATATCCAGGCCTATAATACACCACTCAGCGCCACAGACCTCAAATACTCATCCAGAACATATGTATAGGAAATGGCATAAATAAATTAATTAAATATAATACATATCATCCAAGACCCCTAAAGGGTGTGGGTATACAGCTGCTGTTTAAAAAACAATAAATACTAACAATAGTATAAACACTACACATTGATATTCAAGGAATAGTCATACACTAAAACAGCGCTAATGTTGAGCAAATAGGAAGAAACATGTGTGGCCAACTACACACAAAACAGCATCCATAAGAGTAGTGCAGTATCAATAGTGGTTCAAAAGTTGTTCAAAGTAGATCATAGAGTATGTCAAACGTGCACCATCCACCGATCACTCCAACTCCACCGTACGTGAACAGACTCCCCTCAGGGGGTTAAACTTACCAGAGTTAAGTATATTATAAGCCTCCAAAATAAGAAATATCCTGGGCCTTATTAACATAGCACTTCTCCAGGTGATGGGTAGATGGAGGGGGGGGACAGGGGGGATCAACGCCCTCTGTTGAAGTCCGGATATGACGAAACGCGTCAGAGCGTGACCTACACGACGCCGGAAGTGATGCGTGCGCTTCATCGTGGTGGACCCGGAACGAGGAAGTGTATTCCACTCCTTGATTGTTGAGACGGCAACCGGAGGTCCTACGGTGCAGTGCATGGCGATTTTCTTCCTTTCTGCTTGACTGCCTATGTCTAGTACGTAGTTACTGATGGGGGGTTTATGATGTGATGGGTGTGGTTTATTAATAAATGGAATTACGCTATGTGCGCTCTCCTTTGTTTTTATTCCTTTGGAGCCCCTGAGGTTCCCATGTCCGACTATCAATTCCTGGAATATCCCTGAATCATGTTATTGGTTATTCCTGCAATTATATTGATTATACTAATAATAATTAAAAAACTCAGATCCATGTATGAGAATATTAGGCTAAAAAAAATTTAATATAAAACAGGTGCTTAAATTTCAATGGGGGATTTTTAAAAACCATTCCTATATCGTACCTGAACAAGATTGTTCAGTCGGCTAAAAGTCATTAATGAAACAGTTGAGGTCTAATTCAATGTTAAGCCCCCTCGGGGTGAGACTTTTAAAAAGGAATATCCATTCCGTTTCTCTGCGTGATAGGTCCCTTACTCTGTTTGAGCCCCTCCATGAGGGGTGTACCACATCAATGCCACAAAATTGCAGCAGAGATGGGTCCTGTTGATGTTTATCCTTAAAGTGCATGGATACGCTATGGTACTTGTATCTGTTTTTTATGTTGGTCAAATGTTCCTTGATACGGATCTTCAATTGCCTTTTAGTTCTACCAACATAATACAGACCACAGGGGCACCACATAAGGTAGACAACATGTGTTGTGGTACATGTACTAAATTCTTTGATCTCAAACCTCTCTCCTTCTCTGTTGGTGACACTGGTGATGCCTCTATTACTAACCTTCACTGTTTTGCAACAGACACACCTCCTACAGCAGAAAAAACCTCTAAAGTTAAAAGATAAGGACCTTGGATTTTGTGGCTCCAGAATCTTTTTTACTATTTTATCTCCTATACTTGGGGCCCTCCTATATATAAATCTCGGTTGGGCTGGTAAAATTCCTCCCAAGTGTTTGTCCTTACAGAGGATGTACCAATATTTTCTAAAGATGTTTTCAATTTCCTTATACTGACAGTGGAACCCAGATATAAAGCTCAATTGATGTTGGATGTCCCCTTTTGCCACTTCTTTTTCCTTTAAACATCGTTCTCTAAGGATTTCAGCTATTTCTTGTGTAATTTTGGTTAGTATATCTTCCTTATAGCCCTTCTGAATGAACTTCTCCTTCAAGATATCCGATTGGGTCAAAAAATCTTCCTTCAAAGTGCAATTCCGACGGATCCGCAATAGTTGGCCCTTCGGGATATTTTTTATCCAAGATGGATGATGTCCACTGGCCACAGACAAATAGCTATTGCGGTCCGTCGGTTTGAAATACACCTTGGTTTTTAACGTGCCATCAACTTTCTCTATAGTGACATCTAAAAAATTTATTAATGACTCACTAACTTGGTAATCCAATTTAATGTTGTTTGTATTCCTATTTAATTGTGCCAGGAATATTTCCAAAGATTCCTTGGATCCCTCCCATATTAACAAGATGTCATCAATAAATCTTCGATAGAAGATCAACTGAGGCCTATTGATATTGAACACGCGCCTATCCTCCCATTCAGACATAAACAGGTTGGCGAGGCTGGGGGCATACTTTGCCCCCATTGCCACGCCAACCTGTTGGGAGTAGAACTGTTCATTAAACCAGAAGTAATTGTGGGACATCCGAGGGGGCTTAACATTGAATTAGACCTCAACTGTTTCATTAATGACTTTTAGCCGACTGAACAATCTTGTTCAGGTACGATATAGGAATGGTTTTTAAAAATCCCCCATTGAAATTTAAGTACCTGTTTTATATTTAATCTTTTTTAGCCTAATATTTTCATACATGGATCTGAGTTTTTTAATTATTATTAGTATAATCAATATAATTGCAGGAATAACCAATAACATGATTCAGGGATATTCCAGGAATTGATAGTCGGACATGGGAACCTCAGGTTACTGTGTGGCTAACGATTTGATCTAGGTTAAGAGATATAGTCAAGTAGTATTTTAACCAGTATGTTTTTAGATTTATTCAAGACTAGATTAGAGAGTATCTGATTTTAGCTTTGATATGTTAATCTTTGTCCAGCCATATTTATTCTTTCATTTTTGATAATTTTTTATCAATTTTTTATCTGTTTACTTTGGAAATATAATATTTTTTATTTTAGTCTAAGTTTTCCCATTCATGTATAATACCACTTTGCATGCATTTTTTAAATCATTTGCTTGTGCTGATATTTAATTTTAAACACCAATGAGTTGATAATAACAACCTGATTGGTTAGCCTTTGTAGCGTTTTAATATATGTGGTAGAATGATATTGCATATTTTAATTTTTTAGCATATAAAGTAGTTTGAAAAACATGTCAGGATGGTATAATGTTGTTAAATGACCCACTGTTCTGTGAGATTGCCAGCAATATGGGTGATTTAATAGAGGGAGGCCGACAGTCTGATTTCGCTGCATAGTTGTATTATAAACTACAGACCGGCCGGTATGAGCAGCAGGGGTTTGCGCTCACGGGGACACTCTGACTGCGCAGGCGCGGGACACACAGGTTGCGCTTGCGCACTGTGACTTCCCTAGTTCAATAGAGAGGAGGGGAAAATATAAAAGGAGATTGATGCTTTGAGCGGCCTATCCCATGATTAAGCTACAGACGTAGCGAAACATGTCGGGGGCGTGGCCGAGCGGAGATTGAACACCACATACTAGGTGACAGGAGGAAGCGACCTTTGAGGTTTGCCTAACACGGGAGACGGTGGGTCCGGTGGACGAGCGAGCGAGGAGAGGGTGAGAGAGTCTTCTGATACGCCAGCTGTGGCAGGGTCCGCCGTGACCGCATACCCCCTAGGAAGGCTTGTCTAGGTTGCTGTGTTGATATTGCAGTGTGCAGATTGCCGTGGATTTGTGCTGTGCTTTTATAGTGTTTTACACAATGTGAGTGCATCTTTTGAAGTGTTATTTGAAGTGTGCGATATTAAAAGTTTTTACGTTATCACACTATTGGGAGTTTTTTTTCATTCTTATATGGAACAAACCTCTGGATGGAATACACCTAACCCCTACTGGTAGCCTGGATACTCCTATGTTTGATAGCCTCATACGAAAGTGGAGGCAGTGAGAGCTGGTGAGAGACTGTCTATTGGGAGAGGGAGCACTGAACACATAGGTGTGGTGGAAAGTTCCATTTAACTTCAAGAATCACTAAGGACTTGCTGTGGCACAGTTGGTGTTTTTTATTGAATCACAGACTTTTTTCACACATATGTGTGCATTTTTCACAGACTTTATTTTTTACATATTAGTCACTTTGTTAATGTGCAATACGTACATGGTGCTATTTACTTTGATGTTGTATATTTATTAATTGGAGAAGGAGTGACACATATAATTTTGGTATTATCAGCACTGAGTCACTTTAGGTATTATATTTATTTGGTGTTTTTATTATTTTTTTCACTTTTGTTTACACTTGTAAAAATGTGTTCACTAGAGTAAGATTTTTTGCACTGTATATAGTGTTAATACAAGTGTGTCTAGGATAGCGCCACATTTTTTAATTCTTCACGTGGGGTGTAGTACACCAATGGCACGTCACAAGATTTGAAAATATTTGTTATATGTGCATATTTTATTTATTTTAATAAAATTTGTGATTTTATTCTATTTGGCCTCTGCCTCACGCTGTGCCTGTAATGTCTGCCTGTTTTGTTTTTTTTTGTCAGATTTTTTGTCCTGTTTTCCCTTTGGTTTGAGCAGGGTTTGGCGAACATCAAAGAAGTTTGAATGCTGAATCTGAACCCCACTTGTATTCAATGTCGTGTGTACAGGGCATAAGGCTCCATGCACACTGAGCTTAAAAAAAGTCTGTTTTCTCAGGAGTAAAAAAACGCTCATACAGAGCATTTTTGTACAAAATTTAGACGGGTTTTGGAGAGTTTTACGTTTTTTCTGCCATTTGTCAACCATTGTATTAAACGAGAGCCAATTCTGTCAAAGTTTTAAAAATGTAAATTTTCCATTTTCTGGACTAATAGGTAAGTAGGTCTCAAAAAAAGCCTGTGGGTGCTCGCTGCCCTGGAACATGTACTAATGCATCAAATAAAAATGTTAACTTCTATTCGGCCAGGAGCAGTGTTTTAAATTGCCCCCAAATTGCATTTCCTTCCTGGCTTCTTTTATTTAAAAAGAAAATGGCACACAGACCCAAAAGGTCCCCCAAAATGCATAGCAGAACCTTAGGAGAGGTCTTTGTGTGCCGTTTTTATTTTTGATAAAGGAAGCTGACAATTCATTTTCATTTGTTGGCCATCTAACCATCTAAACTGTTTGATTATCTCATTTGCCTAGAGCCCCCCCAAAAATGCATATCAGACTCTTTGAGTCTGGTATAAATTGTAAGGAGGTCATATCAAGCAAAAAAAAATTGAATGAGGTTCCACAGGAAATCCATACTAGACTCTTAATCTGAGCGTGCAGCCAGTCTAGCCAGGAAAGCAGCGGGGCAACCATGTGCCCCCTTTTGAACCATACAAGGCCACGTGCCTTCAATATGGGGGGGTGGGGGTGGTACCTTATCAGGAGGAATCCCCTGGCAAAATACCTCATCCCCATGTGGATAGGGACAAGGGACTCTAACCCACAATCTTGACCAGAGGTTGTGGGAGTCTGTGGTGGAGGAGCTTATCAGAATATGGGAGCCCCCTTTTAGCAATAAGGGGGTTCCCAGATACCACACCACCTTTGCGAATGAATAAGGGTACATAGTATCCTAGTATCATTCACTTAGAAAAAAAAACAACCAAACATTTGAAAAAAAAATACAAATCTGAAAGTCCCTCATTGTACATTCATATTAATCACAATACCTGCCATCCACCAACTTGATGATCCCAGCGGTACTGCAACCGAATGATATCTCCCCAAGCTTAGCTATATAAGGGAAGGGACTAGAACAGTGGTGACATCACTGACCAAATATGGCCATGGCCATATTTGGTCAGTGTCATTGCCTAAACATGTCTAGTAGCTATATTTGAGCAGCAACGTCACCACTGCCCCCATCCCTTTGGTTATGTGGTAGGGAGTCTGGGGTGATGTCAACAGCTCCTAAGGACAAACCGGGTGTAATCACCTGATGGTTCCTTAGCAACCAATAAAATCAGGAAGCTGTTCTAAATAAAAGTTGTAGAAATACCACTATATATGATGTGATGGGGCTGAACAAACAAAACTTTCGGTGTTCACCCAAACAGCCAAAGTTGGGTCCGAACCTAGATTCACCCCTTTTGAACATTTCTGAGCTCACCCTTTTCACACTGCCTCACAGTACTTGCGCGGTACACAACTACAGAAAAACAGTATGAATCATGGGATTGAGAAAAATACAGAATTGGTTTGGGGAAGAAGTTTGGGAGCGTAATCCTTACAAGTTTGTTGTTTATCATTTTTACGTGGAGGCCATGCTTTATCTGCAATCAGATTTGTACTGTCTTTGCAAACATTTTGTTTGCTTCCCCTCACATTACGACTAGTGACATCAGGATAGTATATGAGCTTAACGCAGGACAGTGGCATAAAAGGACACAGCAAACAGAAAAGCTGACAGAGTCACATCGTGCTGGCATGCAAATCCACACGGTATCTTTAGAAAGCGATTGTTTTCATACAAACTGGAATTCAAACATGTTTGCCTTTGTTCATCTCCGCTGCATGGTGGATTGATGGAAATAATAGTTTACATAAGAAAGATTTCGTATTTTCTTTTCAGCTCATAAAAATGATCCCCTTGCTATGTTTGGTGGACATTATAACCCGCTGAAAGCATCTCATTAAAGTGAATGGGGCCATGCTGCAAATGCCTCACAACTCCGAGCACATAGTTGCAGCACAGAAACATTGCCAGAACCCCACAAACATATTTTATATATATATATATATATATATATATATATATATATATATATAGTGGGGACGGAAAGTATTCAGACCCCCTTAAATTTTTCACTCTTTGTTATATTGCATTTTCTAAAATCATTTAAGTTCATTTTAAGAGAACAACATTTTAAGGAAGAGAACAACAGGAACGGTCTGCAGTGAGATCTAGCTGCACAGGTTACAGTACTGAATATACTGCAGCAAACTGAATCAATTGCCTGTCTGTAGTATATTAGGAACAGAACAACAGGATCGGTCTACAGTAAGATCTAGCTGCACAGGATACAGTACTGAATATACTGCAGCTAACTGAATGAACTGCCTTCCTGTAGTATATTGGGAACAGAACAACAGGAACGGTCTGCAGTGAGATTTAGCTAAACTGGATACAGTACTCAATATACTGCAGCTAACTGAATCAACTGCCTGCCTGTAGTATATTAGGAACAGAACAACATGAATGGTCTGCAGCAAGAACTAGCTGCACAGGATACAGTACTGAATATACTTAAGCTAACTGAATCAACTGCCTGCCTGTATTATATTAGGAAGAGAACAACAGGAACGGTCTGCAGTGAGATCTAGCTGCACAGAATACAGTACTCAATATACTGCAGCTAACTGAATCAACTGCCTGCCTGTAGTATATTAGGAACAGAACAACAGGAACGGTCTGCAGTGAGATCTAGCTGCACAGGATACAGTACTCAATATACACTGCAGCTAACTGAATCAACTGCCTGCCTGTAGTATATTAGGAACTGAACAGGAACGGTCTGCAGTGAGATCTAGCTAAACTGGATACAGTACTCAATATACACTGCAGCTAACTGAATCAACTGCCTGCCTGTAGTATATTAGGAACAGAACAACAGCAACCGTCTGCAGCAAGATCTAGCTAAACTGAATACAGTATACTGAATATACTGCCTGCCTATAGTATATTAGGAACAGAACAGGAACGGTCTGCAGAAGATCTAGCTGCACAAGATACAGTACTGAATATACTACAGCTAACTGAACAACTGCCTGCCTGTAGTATATTAGGAACAGAACAACAGGAACGGTCTGCAGTGAGATTTAGCTAAACTGGATATAGTATACCCAATATACTGCAGCTAACTGAATGAACTGCCTGACTGTAGTATATTAGGAACAGAACAACAGGAACGGTCTGCAGCAAAATGTAGCTGCACAGGATACAGTACTGAATATACTACAGCTAACTGAATGAACTGCCTGCCTGTAGTATATTAGGAACAGAACAACAGGAACGGTCTGCAGTGAGATCTAGCTAAACTGGATATAGTATACTCAATATACTGCAGCTAACTGAATGAACTGCCCGCCTGTAGTATATTAGGAACAGAACAGCAGCAACAGTCTACAGCAAGATCTAGCTGCACAGCATACAGTACTGAACATACTGCAGCTAATTGAATGAACTGCCTGCCTGTAGTATATTAGGAACAGAACAACAGGAACAGTCTGCAGTGAGATCTAGCTGCACAGGATCCAGTACTCAATATATACTGCAGCTAACTGAATCAATTGCCTGCCTGTAGGATATTAGGAACAGAACAACAGGAACGGTCTACAGCGAGATCTAGCTAAACTGCATACAGTATACTGAATATACTGCAGCTAACTGAATGAACTGCCTGTCTGTAGTATATTAGGAACAGAACAACAGGAACGTTCTGCAGCAAAATGTAGCTGCACAGGATACAGTACTAAATATACTACAGCTAACTGAACTGCCTGCCTGTAGTATATTAGGAACAGAACAACAGGAATGATCTGCAGTGAGATCTAGCTAAACTGGATATAGTATACTCAATATACTGCAGCTAACTGAATGAACTGCCTGCCTGTAGTATATTAGGAACAGAACAACGGGAACGGTCTGCAGTGAGATCTAGCTGCACAGCATACAGTACTGAATATACTGCAGCTAACTGAATGAACTGCCTGCCTGTAGTATATTAGGAACAGTACACCAGGAACGCTCTGCAGTGAGATCTATCTAAACTGTATATATATATATATATATATATATATATATATATATATACAAAGCCTGGAATTTTTATACAATTTTTATACAAAGCTAACTGAATCAACTGTCTGCTCAATCTATCTAAATGAAATGAAATGACACACTCTCTCTCAACGCTGGAACACACTACACATGGCCAACATGCAGGCGGCCTTATATACTGTGGGGCGTGTACTTAACCCCTTCCCGCCGACCGTACGCACATATGCGTACTTGGCTTTTCGGGGTTATACCGGGGTGATGCCTGCAACTGCAGGCATCATCCCGGTACTGTTGTTTACAGCGGGCGATCGGCTACCCGTGTATAACAACCGATGCGGCTCAAAGCCGCTCGGTTGTTATACCGGAGGAGCAGGAGGGGACATCCCCCCCCCCCTCCCGCCGCTGTTACCGGGCCTCCCGTGCGATCGGGAGGCCCGGTGTCCAATCGGGTACTTTCGGCAGCTGGGGGCGGGCTGGAACGAAGCTGTGAGCGGCTTCGTTCCAGCCTTCTTGTTGTAAACGCGGAAGCGACGTCATGACGTCACTTCCCGTTTACTCGGCTGTCAATGGCGCCGAATTTAAAAAAGTACACAGTATTCAGAATTGCCGTTTTCGGCGATCTGAATACTTTGAAGTGTAAAGGAGGGATGGGGGGTCTTTTAGACCCCCCCATCCCTCCATAAAGAGTACCTGTCACCACCTATTACTGTCACAAGGGATGTTTACATTCCTTGTGACAGCAATAAAAGTAAAAAAAAAAAAAAAAAATTTAAAACACAATTTATAAAGTAAAAAAAAAAAAAATAAATTAAAAAAAAAAAAAAAAATTTTTAAAGTGCCCCTGTCCCCGCGAGCTCGCGCAGTGAAGAAAACGCATACGGAAGTCGCGCCCGCATATGTAAATGGTGTTCAAATCACACATGTGAGGTATCGCCGCGATCGTCAGAGCGAGAGCAATAATTCTAGCCCTAGACCTCCTCTGTAACTCTAACCTGGTAACCGTAAAAAAATTTTAAAGCGTCGCCTATGGAAATTCATAGGTACCGTAGTTTGTCGCCATTCCACGAGTGCGTGCAATTATAAAGGGTGACATGTTTGGTATCTATTTACTCGGCGTAACATAATCTTTCACATTATACAAAAAAATTGGGGTAACTTTACTGTTTGGATTTTTTAAAATTCATGAAAGTGTCCCTTTTCCAAAAATTTGCGTTTAAAACACCGTTGCACAAATACCGTGTGATAAAAAATATTGCAACAATCGCCATTTTATTCTCTAGATTCTCTGCTAAAAAAATATATATAATGTTTGGGGGCTCTAAGTAATTTTCTAGCAAAAAATATGGATTTTAACTTGTAAACACCAAATTTCAAAAATAGGCTTAGTCATGAAAGGGTTAATCCCCTGAGCCATAATTGGCCAAAGGCACCCTACTTTTGGCCAATTATGGCCGTTTGCTTACGGCGCTGTAATTGGCCAAAGCATGCGCGTCATCGTGAATGCTTTGCCAATCATCAGCCAGCAAACCACTGCGATGACGCAGTGCATTATGGGCCGTGACGGCCCATAATGTTTGATCTTCATCGTACGATCGAACAGCCGATGTTTGAGTCAAACTCATGTTGGACTTGAACTTGAAGCTCATCCCTAGTCATGAGATATAGTAGAGGTAAACATGAAAGGTGAGGAGTGAGGAGGAGCAAAATTGCATCCCTTTTGTGTGGCTTTCAGGTGCTCTTGCCAGCAGGCTGAGTGGTGGGAGGTTGAAAGCCTTCACAAGCATGTGGTACCCAATTGGCTGGTGTTTTTTCCATGCTTGATCGGCTTGAGGCAAAGTTTTTTTCAAATTGCAACAGTGCGGTCGGCTGCCCAGACAGCTGAGCTGTGGGAAGTGAGCTGGGAGATAACAGCTCCACAAGGTGATGGAATAGGGTGGCTGCTCTCTACTCTTCCATGATGGTTGCCTCATTGGGGTTGTACCTCATCATCACCATCATCTCCTCCATCCTCCATCTTTACTGGAGCCAACTTGGCAATACGCTGTGGCTGGGGGAACATGACTGCCAATTTGTTGTTTACCAGTGTTCTCCCCCCTCTGTAGGCTCATGTTCCTACCTTCCTCAACTTCAGAACCAACATTAGAATCAAGTAATGCCTGTGGATCGTCAAGGTGCAAGTGGCATACGCTGTGTTCAAATAACTCAGCTGACTCCTCCATACATGATGCTGGGGCAATGGCAGGGGTAGCCATGGACAAGGAGGCAGAATAAGCCACTCTGACAGCTGCAGTGGACTGTGCACTAGTCTTTGCTTGGGTGATAGAGGAGGAGGTGGATGAGGATGGTTTAGTAAACCAGTCCACCACCTCCTCTGCATGCTGTGGCTGGATAGTACAGGCAACATCACTAAACCCAAATGTAATAAAGATGTGGTAATGTGTATGTGGATGCACTTTAATTAATTGAAAATGGTGTTTGGTGCACTTTAACTTGAGTACTCACTACACAGACATACTCCACTATACTGTAGTAACACTGCACTGATGCACTTCAATATACTTATTTAAAACTGCACAAACGCACTTCAATATACTTATGTAAAACTGCACTAATGCACTTCAATATACTGCCATAAAATGACCCTGAATATATATTAATATACTGCTGTAAACGTTAACTAACGCACTTCAATATACTGCAGTAAGAGTGCACTAATGCGCTTCACTTCAATATACTGCAGTAAAAGTGCCCTGACACACTACTATTCTGCAGTATAACTGCCCTCACACACTAAACTAACACTTCAGTAAAAATGAACGGTCGCATTACACTCACGCTGCACTATCACTATATTTATTTATTTCAGATACTTATATAGCGCCGTCAATTTACGCAGCGCTTTACATATACATTGTACATTCACATCAGTCCCTACCCTTAAGGAGCTTACAATCTAAGGTCCCTAACTCACGTTCATACATACTAGGGACAATTTAGACAGGATCCAATTAACCTACCAGCATGTCTTTGGAGTGTGGGAGGAAACCGGAGGAAACCCACACAGGCACAAGGAGAACATGCAAACTCCAGGCAGGTAGTGTCGTGGTTGGGGTTCGAACCAGCGACCCTTCTTACTGCTAGGCGAGAGTGCTACCACTACACCACTGTGCCGCCCTTTTATATTCACACCACACTGATAATTTGCACTGACAATAGAATCACAATAGCACACTATAGCACATTAACCCACTAATAACATTGAACAGAGCCCTGTTCTTTCTATTGCCACTCCAATATCACACTTCAAATGGCTAATCTCTGGGAAGAAACCTATTATAGTGTGGGGTGAGACTATGAGCAAAGAGCCATGATTGGAGAGAGTCATCGTGACTGTGCCCTGATTGGACAAAGCCTTCATTGCTTCAGCCAATCAGGGCATCCAACGCACTGTGTGGCGCACAGTGCATTGTGGGGCATTCGGTGGGCCAAAAACGGTTGAACGCTACCGAAATTCCGGTGTTTGCCGAACTCATGCTCAGGCCAAACCATTCGTCTAACACTAGTGGCAAGAATTTGAAAATATGGGAGATACTTTTCATTACCTAACTGAAAATATATTTGTGACAGCTACATCTTTGTATTAAAGAATAGGTAGCACTTTTTATACAGGATTCAGTTCCTAATGGGACAAAGTAAATGAAGTAGTTTGTCTTATCTTCCTAGGTGCCCTGTAATGCTAGCTGTGGTGTCAGACAGGGTGCCCCCTCTTGCTGTGACACAGCATCTAGCAAGGAACCTGCTGCTTTGCTAGTGAGCACCTGTCTTTGGCCTTGCTTACTTGGGCAAGCATCAGGAAGAGGAATGTAGAAGAAGGTGAGGCTACTTTGCTCCATCGGGAACTAAATACTGTAAAAAAAAAAGTTATTTTTAAATACATTTTGTATTTTGGGATTATAGCAGGACTTCAGGCAAACAGCTAAATAAATAGATGATATACATACCGTATATAGGGGAGTTGTTTTACCTGCCAAAGGATTTGTACATCCAGTCCTTACATTTACATAGATCGGCCACAAAGAACAGGCCAGTCTGGCATTGCAGTAGACCTGATTTTTCTGTTTCAGTTTAATGGCGCTTACAAGTCTTGTCCTTCCCTCAGTCTCTGAATAGAGGTAAAAGAAAAAGCAGTGGACTGATGAGCTTATCTCTGTTACCTTGTTCTTTCCTCCTATTAGCACGCTGCTTGTAAACATGCAAGTACTGCAGCAAAATTGATAGGTTCCTTGTGCTGCTTCTCCCTCTCCCACTCTGAGCTCCATGGTACTGGCATTGCAAGAAGCTGATACCAGCTCAAGTACAAGTGCTTACACTACTTTCTTTAAAAAAGAATACATTTAAAGAGCACTGTCATCTTGCCTTTTGGGGGCAAAGTGACAGTATGTTTTTAAAGCCCTCCTCCCTAAAACCCCAGATACCTTGTCAGCACTCTCCCTTGACTCCTGCCTCCATTGCAACTGGCATTAAAGTCCCCAGTACAAATTGCTGTCAGGGAGAGGTGAGGTCATTACCTCTGCCATGTGCTTGGATCTAGGAGATCACATGCTCACCCATACAGTGGAACCTTGGATTACGAGCATAATCCATTCCAAGAGAATTGGAGAGGTCTAGCTCTGATTTTGGAGGGAGTGTGTCAAACATCTCCAGAGGAACCACTGTTTCCACACACAGAAAAAAGGTTGCTCTCCAACATTCTGGCAGAGGGTAGGCTTCTACTCAGGCTGTGGGTGCTTTCTCATCTCTACCTATTTAGACAATTGACCGACTGTTAATCTTCTTTTCTCCACTTTTTCTTTCTATATTTGTTTTGTCGTCTTCTGATTTTCATGGATCTCTTTTTACACACTAGATGAACAAATAACGCATAAAAATATAGATAGTAAGGCCAGCCTTTGCCTAACACCCAGCTTTAAGCAACCCATCAGGAAAATTAATTCTGGCAAAAATAATATCCTGCCAATGAAAAGAAGGATTACTTACCTTTCCTTTAACTTTTGAAGCACATTCCTCCTCTGAAGTCTGCTGAGTAACTGACACTCATGGAGCGTCTTGTGCCCCCACTGCACTCATTGATTCTGGCCTTCGACTTCCACTTTACTATTATGTTCTGTAGTGATATGGAGGTCAGAAGGAGAAACCATTGTGAGCTGCAGGAGATTCTTTTTTTCCCAACACCGATTTTTTTCTGAAGGTAGCACATTTTTGTGTATTGAGGCTCATTGCAGCATGCTGCCTTAGCTAGCTAATTCAAATTGAATCGGCTGCAATGCTCTTAGTCACTGGCTACATTTTTTTGCAGTGCACTGCAAAACAATCTTATTTTTTTTAAATGTAATTTTATGTTTGTTAGGTTTCTTTCTTAATTTATGTTTTTTTTTTTTTTCAAAATTATTTAATTTAAAAACAGGGAAGAGACCCCCACGGGTCGACGTATTACAGGATATGACATTTGAACAATATATTATCCATTTACAGGTATATCGAGTTTTATTGGTATTAACATTCCAAATTGAACAACATATTTAACCTTGTGATGTAACGTGGTAGAAATAAGCAAAATACTGTGTTTGAGAGGTAGTTCATGTGTCCCCCTGTAGGTTCCCTGGTATCTCTTCTGCTAATTAAGTATGCAATAATATCAGAGAGAAAACCTTCCTAAAGGGGGGTTACTTGTGTCTCGGTTTCAAAAAGAAGTATGGTGTCGACAGCCCGTGTTTGTCCAGTCCCAAACTTTTCCTTTTTTTATCAAGAAAAGCTCCTTTACCTGGAATAATAGAGAGTTGTAAAGGATGATAGATTAGAATCTGAGAAAGAGATAAGAAGAAAAAAGGGGGGGGAATGCAGGTGCATGGGGGGGGTGGGGGGGGGTAAGGTAGGGTGCACGATGTGGTCCCATAAAACTAGATCGTCTGGAGGTTTTTACCGTTATCATCTTACTGGGGGGTATACGGATAAAGAAGAAGGTGTGTCATTACACAGTTCCATTTCGTTCTCTCAGAGCCTGTCCCTCATTTGAGAATATAAACATGGTCCACATTTGCCATGTTTTAGTGAAAACTTCTTGTCTATTCTGCGCTATGAGAATAAGGTCTTCCATATGTCTAATTTCTTCTACCTTTGTCAACCATGAGGAAATTGTCGGTGGGAATGTAGATTTCCAATGCAGTGGAATGCAGGCTCTGACCGCGTCTAATAAATGTCTAATCACAGATGTTTTGTATGCTTTCTCCGGGATGTTAGACGCATGTAGGAGAAAGAATGCCGGGTCATCTGGCATGGTGCGCTCTGTAAATTTTTGAGCAACTTTGTGCACCGTGCGCCAGAAATGGTCTAAGACTGGGCAGGACCAGAAAATGTGTGTTAGCGTTCCTCTATCCGCCCCGCAATGCCAGCAAAGGTCTGACGTCGCTGGGAAGAACTTGCGGAGCATCACTGGTGTCCTATACCACCTGGACAGGAGTTTGTAGTTTGTTTCCTGTATCTTAGTACATATGGAAGATTTGTGTGTAAATCTAAGTATGTGTTGGCGTTTAGTTGTATTAAAGTGACAGTTCCCGTTTAAGCAGTCCCGGAGGTATAAAATCTGTTTGTGTTGTGTTGAGGAGACCGTAGGCTAAAGATCGGGTGTGTGCTATAGTTCCTGAGGTGTTACAGATTTCCTCTAATGTTGTGAGAGATTGGTCACTATCTGCTGGTGGTTTCAGGGAATGCAAAAAATGTCTCAACTGTCGAGATCTCAGGAAGTCCAGACGAAATGGGCCCGCAGGGTCAGATAGTTCTGCTATAGTATACCTTCGTCCTGCCCTACCAAAGTGGGCGGCCTGATGTCTGCCCGTCTCGCCTAGCCTTCGGAAGACCACGTCCCGCACTCCCGGCATGAAAAGGATATATAGGCGAGTTGGGGGAGAATACAGATGATTTAGTAATGAGTTGTGCACATACCTTTGTCGTGTTCCCTATCAGTGGGTGTTGTTTGGTTTCAATCGGTGGGAACGAGTAGCACCATGGGGCCCTATTGAGGGGGATCTCGCTTTGATTTTGTTCCAGTTGAGTCCATAACTTGGACCCCTGATGGCGGCACCAATCTATTAGCCTCCCCAGGTGTATAGCCTGATGGTATGTGCGTACATCTGGGACAGCAGGGCCACCATGCTGTTTGGGTAATGCTAGAAGTTTTTGTGGGAGACGTGGTCTTTTCTTGGCCCAGATGAACTCTGTGAATGCGGTTTGTATCTGTTTGAAATAAGATGTTGGGATATGGATAGGCAACGTTAGCATAAGATATATAAATTTCGGTAAGATCATCATTTTTAAAATGTTGCATCGACCTATCCAGGAGTGTAATCCCGTGTGCCAATTGGTCAGCAGGGCTTTGATTGATTTCAATAAGGGTGGGAAGTTGAGATCGTATATACGTGCAAATGACTGTGGAATGAGTGTACCTAAGTACTTTAAGGCGTTTGTCGTCCGCTTCAGTTTGATGCTGGATTGAAGGTGTCTGAGTTGTGATTGCGGTATCCCTACGCTCATCGCTTCCGATTTAGAAAAGTTAATTTTCAGGTTTGAGAGTGCCCCATATGTCGCGAATTCCCTTAGCAGGTTCGGGAGGGAGATCACTGGGTTAGTAAGCGAAAACATTAGGTCATCGGCATAGGCTGACACTTTGTGATGTGTTTGGTCTATCTTCACTCCTGATATGTCGGGATTCCTTCTTACGTGACAGAGGAATGGTTCTAGGGAGAGGGCAAAGAGTAGAGGGGATAACGGGCATCCCTGTCGTGTCCCGTTGGTGATCGGGAAGGAGTCCGATATCACTCCATTAGCTCTAACCCTGGCCGACGGTGTCTCGTATGTCGCTGAAATCCATCTCATCATGTTGTCACCTAGGCCAATATGTCGTAGCGTAACAAACATGAAGGCCCAATCTACACAGTCAAATGCTTTCTCTGCGTCTGTGCCTATAAAGACACTAGGTGTTTTGGTGCGAGTGACTGTGTGTAGCAAATTCAGGGATCCCCCCCCAGTGGAGATGGCGGGTACTGCATGTTACAGCCAGCATCGAGGAAACAGAGCTGGAATATAACAATCAGAGGAGGTATGACCACGATGTAAGAAAACTAAAGGATCCACCCAGCGGTGACGGCGGGTACCGCATGTCATAGCTAGAATTGAGGTAAGAGTCCTGTGAGACCTGACAGCTAATGGAGCCACAATAGGAATATTGAGAACAACTACCTATACCTGGTCTAATACACACAGAATTTGATAATCCTCCATTCAAAACTATCCTTTGGACTTCCTATTATTGTTCCTTAAATTTGTCTAGGTTTTATACCATTTAAAGTGAACCTGCATTGAGCACAGTCACATAAGGTTACTCATCACTGTCAATGATTGATGAAGAACACTGTGATTTTATATAAGGATATTATTACCGCAAAAAAACTTTTTTATTTTATTATTGTAGATAGACACTGGATGCATCACTTGTTTTAATATTTACAGCAACAACTAATTACTCTCCTGAAATACTTAAACGTATGAATTTGACACTATTTACTTATTATTATTATTTGCGCGAAATCACTTTATTTATTTTGATGTATCATATGTTGTGGTAATGTGTGCAATGTGGATACTTTGAAGAGCAGTAGTGTCAAAGTGGCTGAAGGCTGTTTAAGGCGGTCAGCCTCCAGAGATTCCGTCTCCATAATTTACTACCTGTCAGGGCCTGGATCTGCAGCGTCTGGCAGTAACTCTTCTTGCTGGACAGCTCCCTATCTGATCCCTTAGACAATCTTGCCTGCACCTTGGTTCTTGTAAAACCTCAAACTCTTTGCTCCTCCAATGAAATTCCTGATTTAAGCCTTACCTTTGCACTTCCTGTTTGTCAGATTATTGTGCTCTCTTCAAAAACTGGCTCTTGTTTTTTTTTACATTTCACTGTCTTTTTGGTGAATGAGTAGGGGTAATATGTACCCGATACGCATTCACATAGATATGGGGGCCAGGGATCTGGGGGCCCCTGATAAGCCCCCTGCCCAAAGACCCTGACAACCACCAGCCAGGGTTGTCGGGAAAAGGAACGTGTCCCCATCAACATAGGGGCAAGGTGCTTTGGTGTGGGGGGGGCACAAAGCATCACCTTGCCATGTTGAGGGCATGCGGCCTGGTATGGTTCAAAAGGGGGAGCACTCGCTCATCCTCTCCCTTTCCTGACCTGCTGGGCTGCATGCTTGGATAAAGGTCTGGTATGGATTTTGGGGGGGAGCCCACGCCATTTAAAAAAAAATTTTGGCATGGGTAGGGTCCCCTCCGAATCCATACTAGACCCGAGGAGCCTGGTATGGACCTGGGGGGGGGCAATTTTTTTTTTTTTACATTCAGCTGTCAACGGGAAATCCCACTGACAGCTGATGACTCATAGGTTGTTAAGAAAGTGGCGGCCAGCTTCCCGGCCCCTTCCTTAGCAACCAGCTATATATAGTGTTTGAAGTTCAGTTCAGTCACTTTTTTTTTTGTAAAAAACGGATGTCAGCAGATATGAAAACAGATGTTAAAATTGACAACCATATCCGTTTTTGATCTGTTTGTTTTTACAAAGAAAAAACGTAACTGAACTGAACAAAGCAATGGAACGTCCAGCCTTACCCTGATTTTTTTTTATAGTGTGAATATTTTAGGTCTCATTCATTTGTTCTTTATAAATGTGTGTATTCTTGAGTGATTTGCACATTGGCAATTCTTTCTTGGATTTTGACACACTCCTATTCATGCAAATTTTGTGATGAAAGAGAAATCAACATGGAAGGAGGAATCTCCCCTGCTGGCTATTGTATTCTGACAGCAACAGCTTCTACAGATGTCAGAATACCTGAACAAATGATAATTTTCCACCCTGCTCCTTTGGTTTCTCAAACAAAGTGAGTTGGGTGGTACCATTAGGGCTACCCATGGCTCAAATTTCATCCAATTCATCAGGAATTGGCCAAAATTCAAACTATGTATGGCTAGCATAAATCCAACCATAATGACCTTCGCAAATGTATATGTGTGCATAAAGGTTTTGGAGGACCTTTCCATAATTTTGCTTGCAGAAAAAGGCAAATCACTGCTCATCTTTGAGGATAGCCTGATCATAACTTTAAACAGAATTTTGTGTGTGGGGGTTCAGCGTTATATAATTCCTGTCCTTTAGAGGTACCATCCCCTACGTAATACATACAAAAATGCAGAAATTGTGTGGGACTTTTAATGTACCCCCTTGGGTATAATATAAGCAAAGACAAACTGATTATGTATAAAAACATAGCATTTTTATTGAAAATATAACAAATATTAAAAGGAAGTTTTAAAAAAAAATCCACAGGTTAGACATCCAAGATAGATTCTTTCCTGGCCTTAGGATCCGTTTATTGGGCCAACGCGTTTCACGGGCAGTCCCACTTCATCAAGGCCTCGGATCTTATTAAAAAGTACTGTAACAATATACGTAAACACATATAAGACAGTAGTTATTAAATGGCACATTACATCATTGTGACATATATTATCATTACCAAACAATCAAAATCAGTGCATGTCATATCCACCATGAATGCAAAAAGGATGGATAAAATCCATATTATATAACCAATAGGGATGGGCTATCTGTTCGGGTCGAACATGCGTTTGACTCAAACATTGGCTGTTCGCCCGTTCGCCGAACGGCGAACAATTTGGGGTGTTCGCGGCAAATTCGAAAAGCCGCGGAACACCCTTTAAAATGCTATGGGAGAAATCTAAAGTGCTAATTTTAAAGGTTAATATACAAGTTATTGTCATAAAAAGTGTTTGGGGACCTGGGTCCTGCCCCAGGGGACATGTATCAATGCAAAAAAAGTTTTAAGAATGGATGTTTTTATCAGGAGCAGTGATTTTAATTAGCACTTTTTTTAATTAGCACTTTTGATTGTTCATGTTCGTGTCCCATAGACATTAACAGTGTACGAGTGTTTAAACTATTTTTTTGCCTGTTCGCATGCTCTGGATGCGAACCAAACAGGGGGGTGTTTGGCCCATCCCTAATAACCAAATATAGCTTTTCTCTTGGGGGCTGGGGGTAGTCTCAGGGAACACCTCCCTACCCCAATTATCCATTATTTGAGGTATATATACTGTGTCTTGATGATGGTATAAACTATGGTCCGCCATCTTGACCATATGCCAGGCTTGATGTGGGAAACTTGTTACAGCATAAATAGGTAAGCTATAGGACAAAGGAGACATTTCTTTCTAAATGTCCTTTAATATCCCTTTCCAAACGCTCAACACTATTCAATCATTTTTTATTTTATGGACCTACATCTGATAATCTTATACTCTTCTTTATCTGATTTTATTCTTTGTCCTTGGGACATAAGAGAACATATATTTCCCCCCTAGGAGGTTTGGGTAAGGATACCCCAGTACCCATCCCTCCTCTCTTGTCTCCTTCTCAATTTCCCCTCCCCCCCTTTTTTTCCTTCCCTCTTCCCCTCTTCACCCCCCATTCCCTCTCTTTGCCTCCCCACTTTTTCCCCTTTTGTACGTCTTGTTTCCCTTTCCCCCACCCTATAACCCCTTCCCCCTTCCTTCTCCCTTGTGCCCCCCCCCTTTTCCCCCTACCCCCCTTCCCCCCCTTCTTTCCCTTCCCCCCTTCCCCATTGAATGTATGTTTAAATCTTGAATTCTATCATTCAGATTAATATCATTCCCAATTTTAGGATGTGGAATATTCATTTGAGGGTCTGGTTGGTTCCCCACGGGCCTGGCAGGCTTTCGATCACCAACAATTTGTTATGTTTATTGCTTACAGGTGATTATGTCTTAATCTTTATATCACTATTATATCTGTGATAAAGACTATGTCTCAACCTTTATATTGTTGTCCTATCTTTGACAAACATCAATATTTGGTTATATAATAGGGATTTTTATCCATCCTTCTTTGCATGGTGGATATGACATGTATTTATGTTGATTGTTTAGTTAATGATAATATATGTCACAATGATGTAATGTGCCATTTAATAACTATTGGCTTATATGTATTTATGTATGTTGTTACAACCACTTGCTGACTGGCTCCTGTACATATACATCAGCAGTTTAAAGATGGATAGCTCAGTAACGGCAGCAGCTGCTGCCACAACCAAGGTATCCATCTTTTGAGCCGGTGGTCCTGTTTAAGATAATGGTGGTCTCTGCGGCGGATTCGCTGCGAGATCACTGTTATCGACGGCGGGAGAGGGGCCACCTCCCCTCCCGCCGTTCTCCCGCGCCCTCCGCCGCTTACCAGAGCTGTCGGCAGCAGCGGAGGCGATCGGGACCTGTCTGTGGCTGGGTATGGAGACGAGTGAGGGAAAGACTATAGCAGGGCGGAAGCGACGTAAAAACGTCACTTCCGCCCATACGTCTTAAAGGGCCATTTTTCTGTTGTCGTTTTTTCAGATGACACAATTTTTATCTTTTATTGCATTTAAGTCCAAATATGAGATCTGAGGACTTTTTGACCCCAAATCTCATATTTAAGAGGACCTGTCATGCTTTTTTTCTATCACAAGGGTTGTTTACATTAAAAGTGACCCAATTTTTTTTTTTTTTTTTTTTTTTTTTTTTTAAGTGAAAAAATAAATAAAATCAAATAAGAAAAAAAAATTTTTTAAAATTGCCCCGTCCCGATGAGCTCGCGCGCAGAAGTGAACGCATACATGAGCAGCGCCTGCATATGAAAACGGTGGTCAAATCACACATGTGAGGTATCACCGCAATCGTAGCGAGAGCAATAATTCTAGCCCTAGACCTGCTCTGTAACTCAAAACATGCAACCTGTAGAATTTTTTAAATGTCGTCTATGGAGATTTTTTAGGGTAATTGTTTGACACCATTCCACGAGCGGGCGCAATTTTGAAGTGTGACATGTTGGGTATCAATTTACTCAGCGTGATATTATCTTTCAAAATATAAAAAAATTGGGCTAACTTTACTGTCATCCTATTTTTTTATTCCAAAATGTGATTTTTTTTCCAAAAAAAAGTGCGCTTGTAAGACCGCTGCGCAAATACGGCGTGACAGAAAGTATTGCAATGACCGCCATTTTATTCTCTACGGTGTTAGAAAAAAATATATAATGTTTGGGGGTTCTAAGTAATTTTCTAGCAAAAAAAAATTGTTTTTAACTTGTAAACACCGAGTCTGAACAAGAGGCCTGGTCTTTAAGTAAGATCCGAGGCCCTGATGAAGCGGGACTGCCTGCAAAATGCTTTGGCCCTATAAACGGGTCCTAAGGCCAGGAAAGAAACAGTCTTGGATGGCTAACCTGTGGATTTGTTTTTAAACTTCCTTTTAACATTTGTGATATTTTCAATGTTTTTTTATATATAATCAGTTTGTCTGTGCTAATATTATACCCAAGGAGGTACATTTAAAGTTCCACATTATCTTAATTTTAGTAAATCAGGGCATTCATCTATTGTATTTCACAACATGTAGTTGATTGCAGGATATTTTCAACCTAGGTAGAGTGGCAATGGCCTTGTTGCATATTTTATTTTTTTCTTTTAAAGGATGCAAGTTTCAGGAGTTTTTTAGCTATGGATCACATCATGTTGCTATTGGAACAAAATACTTTTTTTTTTTAGACTAATGAATAGGTGATGCTGAATTATGAACTGCAAAAATGCAACCAGTGTCAATAAATGATTTGCTTTCTGCTTTTATGAATTTGTTTATGTTTCTTTTTAGGGAAATAACAAAAATGACATCTATATTTTTAGCCTCGCTGTTCTTCTAAGCAGTGTGTTGGTGTATAACAGCATAGGCACCATCGACCAGGACGCCATTGACAAATTAAAGTATCCTTTTCTAATAGGCTAAAAATAAATATTACACTGAAACCAGTTAGTAATACATCCTTACATTAATTTCTTTAATTGCAAGAGTGTAACTATCTGAATTTGACTGGGTATCCATCCTTTTGCTATCCCTGTACAACAAAACTCAGACAATTTTTTTAGAAGTCATGGATCTACTTAATTTGTAAAAGATTGGTATTTAGGAATAATTTCTTTTTTTTAATGCGTTTTGTTCAGGTGAGATGTGAAAATTACAGAATAATTTTTTAATAATTGCGGAATAAATGAGTACTCTGCAACTTTTAATTTAGCTTTCAAAACACCAAACTGGAGGAGCTTTCCATTAGACACGATATCTCCTACCTTCTTGATGGCAAATTTGGTCTTGATCACTGGGTCTTGGTATGCAAAAAATTGTGGCAACTGAGGATTCTTCCACAGTGGTGTATGTGGAGAACTTTCGGGACAGTCTACAGCTTCAGCCCTACTGGTCACCGCCCATGCCCTGATAGTTGCACGCATAGTACTAGTAAAAGGGTACGAAGCCCTGCTTCCTCGTAACTCTAAATGCATCAGTGCCTTATAGAAGCCAACAATGGACACCCCTAAAGCAATGGCTGTGTCATCCTCCGGTACTGTGAGCCTCCTATGAGTGAAGACCAACTGATCTGCCAGAAAATAGCGATAAAAATTAGGGACCGCCAATCCCCCCTGTTTCCACGGCTGTTGCAATACCTGAAGTTTTGTCCTGCGATTATGTCCCTGCCACAGGAAGGTGCTAACCAACCATTCTCTGCTCTTAAATATATATCTCAGAATCTTTAGGGGCAAATTACGAAATATATACAGAAAGAGAGGCAAAAATTTCATTTTCAATAAATTGACTTCATCTCTGGGCGTAAGAGGGAGATTCTGCCAGGCTTGTAGCTTATGACGTGACTGCAAGAGCAATGGAGTGACATTTAATGTAATGAATTCAGATACTGAGTTGGAAATATGGAGACCCAGATATTTGACCCCATTAACCCGTTGTAAGCGGCAGTCTATATGGACCCTACACGTTGGAGATGAGGTCCTAAGAGGAAGGATTTGAGATTTACCCCAATTAACCTTCAGGCCAGAGAATAAAGCAAAGGCATTTAAAGAAGCTAGAGCTGCCTGTAGAGATGAGTCAGAGTCACGTAAAAACAACACCATGTTGTCAGCATAGAGCGCCGTCTTTTCTGTCAGGCTGCCCACCTGTATCCCCTATACTTCAGGAGAAGCTCTCAGTGCTACAGCCAGAGGTTCAATCAATAAGGGGAATAGACCAGGAGACATAGGGTAACCTTGTCTAGTACCCCTGCCCACTAGAAAGAAGTCCGACAGCAGACCATTAAGTTTGATGGCCGCAGTCAGATTCTGGTAGAGAATACTAATCCACCGCCTAAACTGAGGACCAAAACCAAATGTTTCCAATACTATGGTCATGTTTTGCCAGTCTATGAAGTCAAAGTCCAACAGGTTTATTGAAAGAAAGCACATAACGCATCCTTCCACCATAGGGCAACCCCACTAATTAATTTAATCCATCCGAAACTTACTCATAGATTACTCCACCCTGAGTAATTGTCCTCCATGATCAAACTCGGATGGGTGAAAAATGTTAGAGGGGTGGACCTAAGGCAAAGGACACAATATGGGGTATCTATCAATAAACCTATCAGACTTTTGTGATGTAATCAGAGTAAGACCCTTTTCTTTAGAGTGTCTTACACGGAGTAGGAGCAGGTCCCTATAACAAGAACGCTGGAAATTTTTTCATCATTTCTTGTTCAGTGAAGAAGCTCTATAATTTTTGATTTTCTCTAACAATGATCAACTAGAGCCTTTCCCTAAGCCTTCCTGTAAACCCTTCCCCTCCATTCAAAACAGGTTTTCCTAGAAATACCGTTTAAGCTGTTTATAATGCTAAAGGTGCATCTTATACCTTTTGGACATCTTCATGAAGCCCCAGGAAGGCAATTTGGCTGCCTTCTATTGAAAAGGCTAGGATTATCATGGCAGTACAGTTTATATTAGATTCCTCCAAACTCTTCATCTGCCTACTTGTGCTGGGTCAGCGACCAACAAGGTGTTGGGGCCATTGGATTAGGATGATAATCAAGCATATGGCATTTTCTTGGGAAGGCCAACAGTTGCAAATTACTGTTCAACAGCTAGTGCCAGTGCCTCACCAGCCACCCAGATACACACAGGTTACATATTCACAAGTTACATATTAATTTGACCAGCATAAGGACTTGTTTAAGGATATATAAACAGAGTTCAAACCACACGTGAGGTATCACCCCAAACGTTAGAGCAAGAGCAATAATTCTAGCACTAGACCTCCTCTGTAACTCTAAACATGTAACCTGTAAAAATGTTTACAGAGTTGCCTATGGAGATTTTCAAGCAAAAAATTGGGCTAACTTTAACAAATCTTTTTATTACGTTTCTCGACAAACAAACAAAACTAAACAGAAAAAAACATCATACACATTGAGCCAAAAATATAATAATACAGTTTTAAAATTTAATATAATGATTATTAATCCAAAGGGGAAAGGATAAAAAAAAGAAAAGAAAAAGGGGGGGGGGGGATAAACATTACTTCCTTCTTTCCCTGATGACCCCAAACATTTCTCATATGGGAGCACACATATTATAAACCATGGCCTCCATGGGCATTCAATGCTGTATACGGTTTGTCCAACCACTTTGCCCACACTTTATCCTACTTACTAGGACAACCCCTATTCATGTAAGTATTTCTATACAATGGAAGATTATTATTTACCGGGCCCTCGCAATTGTGAAGGATGGATGTGTGCCTGTACACTGTCTCAATGTTAAAGACTGTGAGTTAACCGTGCCTGGGAATACCTTGCTGGCCAAAGTTTATGTGTCTGAAGTGGATATGCCTCGACGAACGAGCTTCACGCTACAGCCAGATAGGAGGTCAGCCTGGACCTATGCTGTAGAGGTCCATCAACAGGAAACCCCGACAGCAGAGTGGAACGGTCGAGTGATCATGGCTCGGATGGGGGTGGACTGCAGACCCTGACTCCAGGACAACAGAAGTTGCTGGAAGACACCCTTTGGGAATTTCAGGAGGCATTCTCGAGACATGATGAGGACTTCGGGTGTGCTTCCGCCATTGAACACGAAATCCCCACCGGCGATGCTGCCCCAATCAGGGAACGTTACCGGCAAATCCCACCTAAAATGTACCAGGAGGTGAAGGATATGGTGGCCAGCATGTTGGAAAACCAGGTGATCCAGGAGAGTCAAAGTCCGTGGGCTGCTCCGGTAGTCTTGGTGTGGAAGAAAGATGGGAGTCTCTGGTTCTGCGTGGATTACTGGAAGCTGAATGCCCAGACCGTTCGGGATGCCTACCCACTTCCGCAGATTGAGGAGTCATGCAAAGTTCTTCTCGACTCTTGACCTGGCCAGTGGGTATTGGCAGGTACCAATGGCCAAGAAGGACAAAGTGAAGACGGCCTTCATCCTACCTATGGGACTCTATGAGTTTAACCGGATGCTGTTTGGCCTGTCCAATGCCCCAGGAACATTCCAGCGTTTGATGGAGCACTGTCTGGGGGATCTCAACTTCGGTATTGATGTACCTGGACGACATAGTAGTGTTTGGGGCCTCATTTGAAGATCACCTCCAGAAGCTGCGACAGGTCCTAGGACGGGTGCGAGACTTTGGGCTCAAGATCAAGCCCAAGAAATCTCAACTGTTTAAACAGCAGATCGAGTATTTGGGACATGTGGTCACCCAGGAGGGGGTAAAGCCGGCCCCCAGCAAGGTGGAAGCCATCCAGAACTGGCACCAACTGCATACACTACGATAGGTGCGAGCATTTGTGGGATTGGCCGGCTACTACAGGAGGTTTAAACCCAAGTTTGCTCATTTGGTGGGCCCATTAAACGAGTTAACGAGGCACTGCGGGGGGCCCAAAGAATCGTCCCATCGAGTGGGGACCCCGGCAACAAGAGGCCCTAGAAGCAGTGAAGCGGGCGTTGACCAGTGCCCCAATTCTGGCTTATGCGCGGTTTGACACCCCATTCCTGCTGTACACTGACGGGAGCCTACATGGCTTGGGGGAGGTGTTATCACAAGTCCAGGATGGACGTGAAAGAGTCATTGCCTATGGCAGCCGGTCTCTGAGGTAGTCGGAGCGCAACCCTGACAACTATAGTTCCTTTAAATTGGAACTACTGGCACTGGTGTGGGCCATGACCGAAAGGTTCGCGGAGTACCTGACAGGTGCAAAGGCGACCGTGATGACAGACAACAACCTGTTAGCGCATCTGGACAATGCCAAGCTTGATGCGCTGGAGCAGAGGTGGTTGGCTTGACTTTCTAAGTATCAATACCGCATCAAGTTTCGGTCAGGAAGGGAGAACGGCAACGCCGATACACTCTCCCGAGTCCCTGTTGGGTTGTCTAATCGGAATTTCCGATGAGGAGCTGGAGGACACTGAAACTGCTGACCTTGGTTGAGTACCCATGTTCCAGGACGTGGCACATTCAAGTGGGGTGGTGCCCGGAATGCCCATGCTGCTAGGCAAGACGCTGGCTGATTGGGAGGGAGTCCAGAATGGCAGCCCAGACCTGTGGAAAGTGAGAGAATGGGTCCGGACTAAGATCTGGCCTCGGCCAGGGGAGCGGGCCCGTCTGACTCCAGAGGGCCAAAAGTTGTGGGATAAGCTGACTGTTACCCAAGGCCTCCTGTGTCGGACCATATACTTACAGTCAGAGCTGCAGTACAGGCATCAGATTGTCATCCCCATGTCATGGGGACCGGAGGCTGCCCGGGAGGCTCATGAAAGGGGAGCCCATTTCGGGAGTGAGAAAACATTTAAGTGGCTCCAACGACTGGTATACTGTCCCAATCTGGCAGACATGGTGGCTGAGGCGTGTCTTAAGTGTCGACTCTGTGGGTTGAGCAAGAGTACTGAACAGCGGGCTCCTGTTCAGGCCATCCGGACCTCAGCGCCCCTAGAGCTTCTTATGATCGATTATGTACAGATTGGGTACTCTACCCCAGGGCACTCGTACTGTCTAGTCATGACAGATCATTTCACTAAGTATGTGGTGGCTGTACCCACCAGAGACCAGACGGCAGAGTCGGCCGCGGATGCGGTCTGTAAACACTTTATACAAGGTTTTCGGGTGTCCTCAGAGGATACATTCAGACCAGGGGGCATGTTTTCAGGGTACTCTGATGAATGAGTTGTATCAACCAGGCCCGGACTGGCCATAGGGCAGACCGGGCATTTGCCCGGTGGGCCGGGGCCGCCTGCTCCATGGCCTGTTAATGATCAGGCCGCACAGCCGGAGGTAAGCGGTGACCGCGGCCTGACCATGGGCAACACAGGCCGCGGCCGCCACTCACCTACCGCTGTGCTGTGCCTATGTCATCTCTGGCGGCTGCATGGGCTGAGCTGTGTGTCTCTCTCACACACAGCTCAGCATCAGAGCCGCGCTGACAGTTCCAAAGCCGCACTTCTCCTCCAGGCATGAGCGTCCGCACGGTGGGGAGAGCTGCAGGCTGCTGTGACGATATTCCCCCCTTGCCCCCCTCCTCTTCTCATGTCAGCAGCAGGGGAAGAGAAGACTTTCCTGTCTGTTCGTTTTCCCTTCCCATTGGCCACAGCAGAGGGCCAATCAGAAGCAACTAGAGGGGCATCATGGGAAATGTAGTCCCAGAGATAGGTGGCCCAATTGTTCTCAGCAGGGAGCAGACTACAGTCCCCAGCATGCACTCTGCTGGGGTGAAAGAGAAAATCCGGAAACAAGCTAAGGAGTGCTTGTAGCAGCTACTACAGGAGACATGGAAAACGAAACCACCAGAGAGAGCCATGCTGTACCCGCACCACGAGAGAGAACCACGCTGTACCTGCACCACCATAGAGAGCCACGCTGTACCCGCACCACCAGAGAGAACCACGCTGTACCCGCACCACCAGAGAGAGCCACGCTGTACCCGCACCACCAGAGAGAGCCACGCTGTACCCACACCACCAGAAAGAGCCACGCTGTACCCGCACCACCAGAGAGAGCCACGCTGTACCCGCACCACCAGAGAGAGCCACGCTGTACCCGCACCACCAGAGAGAGCCACGCTGTACTGCACCACCAGAGAGAGCCACGCTGTACCCGCACCACACCACCAGAGAGAGAGCCACGCTGTACCCACACCACCAGAGAGAGAGCCACGCTGTACCCACACCACCAGAGAGAGAGCCACGCTGTACCCACACCACCAGAGAGAGAGCCACGCTGTACACGCACCTACAGAGAGCAGGTCAGTGTCACTGGGCCATGTGGGCACAATAGGAGACAGACAGTACTGGCATTGTATGGCCACAATAGGTCCGGGACACTGTAATATAAAGGGGACTGCACTGTAATCATTGCAGTGCCCTTTATAGTGCAGTTCCCTTTATATCACAGTGCCCCTGCACATTACAGTGCAGAGGACCGACATCAGCCACCCCCGCGAATGTCTACTGACCCCCCCCCAGTCCCTGGAAAAGTTGGCTGCTCAGTCTATTTTTTGTCCCAGTCCGGGCCTGGTATCAACTGTATGGCATCAAACGTTCCCGCACCACCCCGTATCACCTCCAGGGGAACAGGGCGTGCAAGCGGTTAAACCGCACCTTGCTTCAGATGCTACGGGCGCTGGAAGACAACCAAAAGGCTTGGTGGCCCGAGTACCTACCTGAACTGATGTGGGCCTATAACAGGGTACACAGTACCACCGGTTACTCCCCACATATGCTCATGTTTGGGAGAGCCGGACGGGAGATTGAAGATCTCCACATGCCTGATCCGATGGAGCCATCACCAAGAAATACCACTGCATGGGTGCAAGAGCATCACTGCCGGCTGAGAGCAATCCACAAGGTTGTGAGGGAGCACCGGGGACAAGTGGTACACCCTAACCCAAGAGCAGTGCAGAGCGATGGGTTTGCCCAGGGTGATCGAGTGATGGTCAAAGCTAAACGGCCATCTGGAAAGTTGGATGGGCGGTGGGAGGCGGTCCCTTACACGGTGAAGAGGAGGGTAGACCCTGCCATCCCGGTCTATGAGGTAGGGCCAATAGAGACTGGAGGGCCTTCATGAAACTTGCACCGTAACATGTTGAGACGTTGTAATTTTGATGAGCCTGTGCGCGTGGAGGAGATGCCTCCTTCTGCTCAGGGTACAGAGCAAATACCCTAGGAGGAGGAGGAGGAATGGTGGGTTGTCCCTGCCCCGGTACCCACAGAGGCTCCAGCCGTGACAAGTTTGCCACCCAGGGAAAATGTTGAGCAGTCAGCAGCCCCTCCCCCATAGATATGTCTGACGTCCCCAGTGCTTCTGAACCTATCCCTCTTCGAAGGTCAACCAGACCCAATGCTGGTGTGCCACCACAGCCCTATGCACAGAATGAGTTTGTATGGGGAGGGTTGCCGAGGAGGACAACCTCTAGTGGGGTGGCATGTAAGATGGGAAGCAGCTCTCCTTGTCTGAACACTGTTTAACCACTTGCTTACTGGGCACTTAAACCCCCCTCCTGCCCAGACCAATTTTCAGCTTTCAGCGCTGTCGCACTTTGAATGACAATTGCGCGGTCATACTACACTGTACCCAAATGAAATTTTTATCATTTTTTTCCCACAAATAGAGCTTTCTTTTGGTGGTATTTAATCACAGCTTGTATTTTTTTTTTTTTTGCTAAACAAACAAAAAAAAGATGGAAAATTTTGAAAAAAAAAAATCACATAGTTTGTTATAAAATTTTGCAAACAGGTAATTTTTCTCCTTCATTGATATGCGCTGATGAGGCGGCACTGGTGGGCACGGATAGGCACAGTTAAGGCGGCACTGATAGCCACAGTTAAGGCGGCACTGATAGGCACAGATAAGGTGGCACTGATGGGCACAGATAAGGCGGCACTGATGGCCACTGATGGGCGCTGATGGGTGGCACGGATGGGTGGCACTGATGGGCACTGATAGGTACCACTGATGGGCGGCACTGATGGGGGGCACTGATGGGCACTGATGGGCACTGGTAGGTGACACTGATGGGCACTGATAGGTGGCACTGATGTGCAGCACTGTTTTTGTGGCACTGATTGTGGGCGCTGATGGGTGGCACTGTGGGCGCTGATTGGTGGCACTGTGGACACTGATGGGTGGCATTATGGGCACTGATGGGTGACGCTGGTGGGCAGTGGTAGGCAGCACTGCTGTCTATTGCTAGGTGTCACTGGCAGGGGACATAGATGTTCGCCGTGATCGGGACTGATGTCCCTCTCACGGCCGCCGCTGATCTGCTTTTTTTCCCTCTTCATGCTGTCAGCGTGAGGAGAAAAAATAGCCGACTACCCGTTCTGTTTACATCACATGATCAGCTGTCATTGGCTGACAGCTGATCACGTGGTAAGTGGTCGGGACCGACCCCCTACTCCGATCTGTGATCAGGCCGCTTGTGCACGGGACGACGTCAATAGATGTCGTCCCGGCAAAGCAGGTCTTCGCTGTTGCCGTCACTCGGCAATAGAGCGGATCTGAACTGGTTAAAATAAAATATTTAACTGTCATTCTGCTATTTGGCCACAAGATGACGCTGGTTTTCCTGACACAGCTAACAGGCAATTTGGACAGAAATTCATGAGCGAGAGAGAGGAGCCAGCAGGCAGCCGTTTTGAGAAGGAGCTGGTTCTGAGGACTGTGTGCAGAGAATCCTACAGCATCCAGGTGTGGGAGCAGACCTCAGTGACCAGAACTGCAGCTGAGTGAAGCTACTTGTGTCCAAGATCCTGATCCTGTCCAGAGGAACGAGGAATTGCTTTGCAGGAACACGGATGAGAGCTGAGGAATAAAACAACATACACTGCGGGAACGCATACTTGTTGGAGAGACATTTTGTTCCGGTCAGAGTCACCAGCGGATGCAGAGCAGACCCGGGTCGGTAAGATCGTGCACGAACCCCATTACTTTGTTGGCGCCTAGGGACTGAGACCAGGCCTATAGGTAGTTAGTAGGGTCTCTGTTTGTGTCAGGCCAAAATTGTTGCTACTGTTCATTACCGGGACTCCATAACCTAGAGTGGCATGTCGCAATTGGAGAGCTGATGAACCTTCTACAAGCTCAAGGCAGACTGGCGTTGTGTTCAGGAGGAATACACAGACGCATTATATGACACCAGTTAAGGGAGGAGGGGAATACGGTAGAGCTTTGTAAGTTTGTAAACTGTTGTGCTGCACCGCAGGCTAGCCCACACCACACACCCATACAGTTATTCTTGTGTTGTTCTTAGGGTATTAACAGGTAAGGTGTGGCAGTTTAATCGTGCCCGACAGTAGGCAAATTACTTGTATTTCTCCTGCATCCTACGGAGGGCGCCGTGCTGTGCAGCACAAGGGTCTCAGCCTTCTGGCTGCGTGTCTGTAAATTTATTGTATTTTCCCAGAATTGGTGGTTGGGTTCTTTACCACGTTTAAGTAAAATTCAGTTTTGACAAGAGGTGGTGGTGGAGTTGTTTTCCTCGTTCGTGACTTTGCTGTATCCTGGGGAGCCCACCCCGGTACACGTTCTACACAGGAAGAGAGGAGTTCTGGGAACATCACCCTTACACTGTGAAGAGTGATGTCCTCATCCTTACACGGTAACGGATGAGGAAGTCCTGGAAGCAATAGTCTGCGGGAGTTAAGCAGAGGAGGAGCAACAGTCTGCATATTGATGTAGGAGAAAGATCATAGCAATTAAATATGCACATCATCTCTTCTGGCTCTAATTATGTGCTAATCTGTGAAATCTTTAAAGTATGATGGCGAAATGAACTATCCTATGGGCATCCCATATACCCCTTTCCCCCAACCAAGTTGTACCCCCCAATAAACAAAACCAGCAAAAGACTGTTCATGTGTCTGCAATTGATATATGGGAGTCTGGCAGCGGGGTGAAATGGTGGATGTTTGTTACTAGTGGCAACTACACCGCTACACGTATATTGATTGATTTGCGCAAAAGTTATAGCGTCTACAAAATAGGGGATAGATTTATGGCATTTTTATTATTTATTTATTTTTTACTAGTAATGGTGGCGATGTGCGTTTTTTGGTGGGACTGCAACATTGCAGCAGACAGATCGGATACTTTTGACACTTTTTTGGGACCATTGACATTTATACAGCGATCAGAGTTAAAAATAGCCACTGATTACTGTATAAATGTCACTGGCAGGGAAGGGGTAAACACTATGGGGCGATCAAGGGGTTAAGTGTTCCCTAGGGAGGTGTTTCTAACTGTGGGGGGAGGGGACTGGCTGGAGGAGGAGAGAGATCGCTGTTCCTGATCACTAGGGACAGTAGATCTCTCTCTACTCCCCTGTCAGAACGGGGATCTGTTTGTTAACATACACAGATCCCCGTTCTGCCTCTCTGTGGAGCGATCCCGGGTGGCTGGCAGCCATCACTGCCGCTGACCATGCTCACTGGCTCCGACATCACGCCGCTGGCGCCCCCTATCAGTGTCCAAAGTATACCTACGGCGATTCGCGCAACTGTGCCAACCTGCCGCAGTATTATTATGGCGGCTGGTCGGCAAGTGGTTAAACCATTGGAATCTTCTGGATAAATATGACCTTATATGACATCACAGAGCTAGCATATACAGATGTGGATCAGTGATGGCATCCTCAGTCCTTCCATAATGCACCATGGGTTTTCCTCAAGTTTCCATAAGATGCCAGTCACTTTATACAGTGCCATGAAAAAGTACTTCCCCCCTTCCTGATTTTTTTATTTTTTTGCATATTTCTCACACTTAAATGATTCAGATCATCAAACAAATTTTAATATTACACAAAGATAACTTAAGTAAATCCAAGCTGCAGTTTTTAAATTATTATTTCATTTGTTAAGGGAAAAAAGCTGTTCAAACCTGCCCGGCCCTATGTGAAAATGTAATTGCCCCCTCCCATGCTGAATCATGAATGGACTGTGATTACCCACAATTTTTTGGAAAGCTGAGTTAAATTTCACTTGCCACACCCAGGTCCAATTGCTGCCAGACCTGCTGAATCAAGAAATCACATAAATAGAAGCTGTCTGACCTAAGTGAAGCACGCTATCAGATCACAAAAAGCCACACATCATGCCACAATCTAAAAATTCCAAATTTTGTTTGGGTAGAGTGTTGCACGACTGCGTAAGTCCTCATGCACACGGACGTTTTTACAGCTGCTTTTTTGAGCTTTTTTTGCAGCTTAAAAAGGCCTGTCTATGTTAGTCTATGGCTTCATGCCCACCTAGGCGTTTTTGAGCTGCAAGTGGCATAGGCGTTTTTAAGCTGTAAAAAAAACCCAGGACCAGTGGGTTCTGAAAGACGTTTTTCAGCTGTAAAAAAGCTTGAAAAAAAAAAAAAATTTTTGAAAAAAAAAAAAAAACACTCAAAAACGTCATTCACCAACGGTTTTTAGCGTTTTTGATCCATTGAAAAAAAAAAAAAAATTTTTTGAAAAAAAAAAACGCTCAAAAACGCTAACGTGGAAAAATGCTCAAAAACGCTCAAAAATGCTAAAAAACGCTATTGCAAAAACGCTGAAAAAAGTAAAAAAAAATCACTGCAAAGATACTGGCGTTTTCATAACGTTTTTTTAACAGCCTGTGTGCATGAGGGCTAATTGTCAATTAAAGCTACGCAGTGCCATATCGCAAAAAATTGCCTGGTTATTAAAGGGGCAAATCCTTCTGGGGCTGAAGTGGTTAAGGCCCCCCCCCCAACACACACTTAGAAAAGATATGTAGATTAACAGTGCTGACTTTCCTCTGAGTTCTATGTGCTGCATGCATTTTTTTTCTCTAGTTCAGTAACTTCAGAACTCAACACAAAAGTCGGCCATAAACTTAGTATTCTAATGCCCCGTACACACGGTCGGACATTGATCGGACATTCCAACAACAAGATCCTAGGATTTTTTCCGATGGATGTTGGCTCAAACTTGTCTTGCATACACACGGTCACACAAAGTTGTCGGAAAATCCGATCATTCTGAACGCGGTGACGTAAAACACGTACGTCGGGACTATAAACGGGGCAGTAGCCAATAGCTTTTATGTCTTTATTTATTCTGAGCATGCGTGGCACTTTGTGCGTCGGATTTGTGTACACACGATCAGAATTTCCGACAACGGATTTTGTTGTCGGAAAATTTTATAGCCTGCTCTCAAACTTTGTGTGTCGGAAATTCCGATGGAAAATGTTTGATGGAGCCCACACACGGTCGGAATTTCCGACAACAAGGTCCTATCACACATTTTCCGTCGGAAAATCCGACCGTGTGTACGGGGCATATGAAGGAGGTCAGCAATGGCATGCTGCATGTTTGTGTCCATTTTCTTTAGATTGATCCTTCCCTGCAACATAGTCACCCTTTCTCATTCCCGAACCACTTTGACAACGGGAGTGATGCAAGACACTTTGAAATTCTAGGAATAGTTGAATATGTGACTCCATCACATATCACTGATAGAGCTGTGCCTCGTGATACATCTAGTTCTGTCACCGTTTGTTACCCCAACACTTCATATTCCTGATTTGTGCCTGCTATACCATGTACTTGTATGAGAAAGTCCCCTGCTCTCTTTATATTGCTTCTTTTGTACAAAATCCCCGGTGTTCCTAACAGTCCGCCTGCTTTCCTACTAAAAACTGACCACACTAAGCAGAAGATCAAATCGCGGTCAGTTCTCTAGCTATGTTGGGAACTCGGCCTGCTCTCCAATGATCAGACTTGTCCTGATATGCACCCCGCTGCACAGCCATTCACTGTGAAGCTCAGTGTGCTGCTGTGTCTCCTCCCCCCAGCTCTTATGCAGCTGAGAATAGAGGGAATGTGATCACATATAATAAAGGGAAAAAAAGGTATTTATAATGTTTTATCCATCTATACAAAAATGTTTTGCCTTTCATTTCTGTTTTAAACTGAATGGATTGTTTTACAAGGTGATCGTTTACAATCACTTTAAGATTCAACAAGTCAGGTTTGAGGTTACGCAAAGCTTCCCCCCCCCCCCCCGGTCCCAGCAGTAGAATAAATAAAATAAAGCAGTAGATAAGTGAGGAAAGGAGAGAATGGATGAATTCACAATGACTTGCAGTAAAATGCAGGGAAATCGGATGTACATTTCCATCCATTTTATCTGCATTTAAATGCTCATTGATTTGCGTTTTAGCACACGGTAAAATACTACGCATTTTGTATGTTTCCTGTGACAGCACATCCTGTTTCTGTTTGTGGGTTAGAGACAAAAGTAATCACAAGGCAAAGTTTTTTTTTTTTCCCTTTACTTGCGTTGTCCTGCAGTGACGTGAGTTTCACACGCGTTGCATTAAAATGCATATATGTTGTAACACGACACAAGTCAACACAGCATTGTAGTGTGAATAGGACACATCAAATGTATATTAACCACTTCAATACCAGGCACTTATGCACCTTCCCGCCCAGACCAATTTTCAGCTTTCAGCGCTCTCACACTTTGAATGACAATTACTCAGTCATGCTACACTGTATCCAAACAAAATGTTTATCATTTTCTTCTCACAAATAGAGCTTTCTTTTGGTGGTATTTAATCACCACTGGGTTTTTCATTTTTTGCGATATAAGCAAAAAAACAGCGAAAATTTTGAAAAAAACGTACTTTTTTTTAGTTTCTATTGTAAAATTTTGCAAACAATTCATTTTTCTTCATAAATTTGTGCCAAAATTTATACTGCTACATATCTTTGGTAAAAATAACCCAAATTAATGTATATTATTTGGTCTTTGTGAAAGTTATAGAGTCTACAAACTATGGTGCCAATCACTGAAAATTGATCACACCTGATGTACTATCTCACCTGAAGGCCTATCTCATTTCTTGAGACACTAACAAGCCAGGAAAGTACAAATACCCCCCAAATGACCCCTTTTTGGAAAGTAGACAGTCCAATGTATTTACTAAGAGGAATGGTGAGTTTTTTGAAGCTGTAATTTTTTCCCACAATTCTTGGGAAAATTAAGATTTTTTTTTTTTTTACACAAACTGGTCATATTAACAGGTTATTTCTCTCACACAGCATATGCATAATTGCAACTACACCCCAAAATACATTCTGCTACTCCTCCTGAGTATAGTGATACCACATGTGTGAGACTTTTACACAGCCTGACCACATACAAAGGGCCAACACTGAAGTAGCACTTTCAGGCGTTCTACAAGCAGAAAAAGCACATATCCTTTCTCAACCACCTATTACACTTTTGAAGGCGCTGGAGCACCAAGACAATTGAATTGTCCACAAAATGACCCCGTTTTGGAAAGCACACACCCCAATGTATAATCTATGAGGCATAATGAGTCTTTTAAACGGTTCATTTTTTTCCAAAAGTTTTTGGAAAATGTGGAAAAAAAATGAAAATGCATTTTTTTTTTACACAAAGTTGTCCATTTATAAGATATTTCTAACAAATAGCATGTACGTAGCAAAAATGACAACCCAAAATGCATTCCTCTACTCCTCCTGAGTATGGCGATACCACATGTGTGAGGCTTTTACACAGCCTGGCCACATACAAAGGCCCAACATTGAAGTAGCACTTTCATGCATTTTACAAGCATAAATTGCACATATCCTTTCTCAACCACCTATTACAGTTTTGAAGGCCCTGGAGCACCAGAACAATGGAATTATCCACTAAATGAACCAATTTTGGAAAGCACACACCCCAACGTATAATCTGTGAGGCATAATGAGTCATTTGAACGGTTCATTTTTTTCCAGAAGGTTTTGAAAAAAGTGGAAAAAAAAATTAAAATGCATTTTTTTACACAAAGTTGTCCATTTATAAGATATTTCTAACACATAGCATGTACGTAGCAAAAATGACAACCCAAAATGCATTCCTCTACTCCTCCTGAGTATGGCGATACCACATGTGTGAGGCTTTTACACAGCCTGGCCACATACAAAGGCCCAACATTGAAGTAGCACTTTCATGCGTTTTACAAACATAAATTGCACATATCCTTTCTCAACCACCTATTACAATTTGAAGGCCCTGGAGCACCAGGACAATGGAATTATTCACAGAATGACCCCATTTTGGAAAGCACACACCCCAACGTATAATCTATGAGGCATAATGAGTCTTTTGAATGGTTCATTTTTTTCCAGAAGGTTTTATAAAATGTGGAAAAAAAATGAAAATGCATTTTTTTTACACAAAGTTGTCCATTTATAAGATATTTCTAACATATAGCATGTACATACCAAAAATTACACCCCAAAATGCATTCCAATACTCCTCCTGATTATGGCGATACCACATGTGTGAGACTTTTAGACTGCCTGGCCACATACAAAGGCCCAACATTGAAGTAGCACTTTCAGGCGTTCTACAAGCATAATTTCATTTCTCAACCACCTATTACATTTTTGAAGGCCCTGGAGCACCAGGACAATGGAATTGTCCACAAAATGACCCCATTTTGGAAAGAAAACACCCCAACATATAATCTATGAGGCATAATGAGTCTTTTGAATGGTTCATTTTTTTCCAGAAGTTTTTGGAAAATGTGGAAAAAAATGAAAATTTTTTTTACACAAAGTTGTCCCTTTATAAGATATTTATAACGCATAGCATGTACATAGCAAAAATGACACCCCAATATACATTCTGCTACTCCTCCTGAGTATGGTGATACCACATGTTTGAGACTTTTACACAGCCTGGCCACATACAGAAGCCCAAAATCCAAGTAGCACCTCCAGGCATTCTAGCAGCATTAATTACACATATCATTTTCTGACTACCGATCACATTTTTGAATGCCCGTCATATTTCTAACACATAGTAGGTACATACCAAAAAACAAAAGATTACCTGTGGTTTTAGAAGTGCAGTGGTCCACAGAGGAGAGCATCGGTCCAGGCAGCAGGCAGGAATGAGGTCAGCGACAGCAAAAGCAATCATCCAGGCAGCAGGCAGGAATACTGTCCATAGTTCGTACAGGCAGAGATACTGTCAGCACAGCCAGAGCACAGCAAAGCACAGCCAGAGCACAGCCAAAGCACAGGTCCAGGTAGCAGGCAGAGGTGTCCTGACAGAAATACTGTCCAAAGTCAGTAGAGGCAGCAGGCAGATATATGGTCAACACAGCCAAAGTATTGGTCCAAACAGCAGGAAGAAACATGGTCCATAATGTCATGGGTCTTTACAGGCAGCAATATGGTCAGCACAGCCAAAGTATTGGTCCAGGCAGCAGGAAGGACCATCAAGCTTAGGGCCAGGGGGACAGGGGTAGAGGCTTCTCCCACCCAAATCACTTTGAAGCCTCCAGGCAACCAGACCCTGTTCTGGGAGCACAGAAAACGAAAAACTGTTTTTCTCTACTCAGAACGCTATTCTGAAGTCCCTCACATATGTGAGACCCATGTGTACTAAAATAGACGGCCAAAAGATCAGTCCAAGTGGCAGGCAAAAACATGGTCGATTAACAGGCCAAGGTCGGTGCACGTGGAAGTCAGAAACGTTGTCTAAATCGGCAGGCAGAGGCAGAGGATGGATGTATGATAATTTTTGAAGCAATCTCCGATGCACAGGCCAGATTGGGAGGGACATTGGGGACAATAATAGCTGGTATCTCTTCTTACTCCTCCTCTGCTGCATACACGGCATTTGGCGACTTCTTCCAGATTCTGTGGGGGGAATGCTATAGGGAAAGTGTTGCTCGTGAAGTCGACTTACATTATCCGAGCGAATGCTTCCTGGGGCGGGACCTTGTTGGTAAATGAGGGCAGTGACGATATCTTCAATATACTTGAGGTAGGTGACTTGTTGGTTTTGAGTTGCTTTTTGGTAGCAGACAAACGAATTAAAAAGGGCCATGTGAAACAGGTGAAAGGCAACTTTCTTGTATCAGTAACGGGACTTTCTGTTTGATAAATAGGGCTGTAGCATCTGATCGTTTAAATCCACCCCCCCATATACATATTGTAGTCGTGGACACATTCGGGCTTTACAATGGGGCCGCGTCTTCTTTGGATCTCCACCACGGTGTCATTGTGGATGGTAGAGAGGATGTGGACATCTTTCTTGTCCCTCCACTTCATGGCCAACACCTCCTCGTTCCTCATGAATGCAGATTCTCCGTGTTGTAATTTTTTGGTCAACAGATTTTGTGGGAATCCCTGTTTTTTTTTTTAAGGTACCACAAGCCAGGGTTTTTTTTACTGTAAAGATGACGAAAAAGGGGCAGGCTGGTATAATAGTTGTCGACATATAAATGGTATCCTTTGTCGAACAGGGTGTATGCCAGCTCCCAGACAATTTTACAACTGGTTCCAATATATGTGGGGCAGTCACGGGGCTGGAGCTGGGAGTCTTTGTCTTCATAGATCCGGAATGTGAAGACATATCCAGTGGCTCGATCGCAAATTTTTTTTTTTAACTTCAGCCCATACCTGGCTCTCTTGCTTGGTATATACTGCTTGAAGTGCAGTCGGCCAGTGAAATGTATGAGGGACTCGTCCACACAAATTTTTTGGTCTGGGATGAAAACTTCTCTAAATCGCTGGGAAAAGGAATTGATTAGGGGGCGTATCTTGTACAATTTGTCATGGTTGGGATGATCTCGGGGAGGGCACTGTGAATTGTCATTGAAGTGGAGAAAATGCATAATCATGTCATATCTTGTCCTAGACATGACAGCGGAATATATGGGCATGTGTTGGATGGGGTTGGTGGACCAATATGCATGGACTTCGTTCTTTTTTGTAAGCCCCATATTGAAAGTTAGGCCCAAAAACAATTTAAATTCATCCAGTGTGCAGTGTGACACATCGCCACTGGAACATTGGGGTTGGCAGCAATAAATTGGGATGCATACAAATTAGTTTGATCCACCATATTCTGCAGAAAATCTTGTGGGAAAAATAAAGAAAAATAATCGAATTGAGAAAAATTTGTAGTGTCGGGCTGCACACCTGGCTGTGCGGAGAAAGGGGGGATGATAGCGGATCCTGAGTTGGCAGGCAACCATAAGGGGTTTGCCAGGGCATCAGGAAGGTAGGACTGGAGCTGGGTTCTTTGGGTTGGGCGGGTAATTCCAGTATTTGTACTGGGCTCCTCTTCCTGGGGTCTGGCGCTGCTGGTGGTGGGCAGATCTTGTGACCTTGGTCCTGATCTTTTGGGAGGGACGGTTTCCTCCGTGGACTCGGACTCTGATCCACTATCCTCCACTGGCTCGTATTCCTAACCAGATGATGTGAGCTCCCCGCTGCTCTCATCATCCGACATGGCAAGAATCTCATATGCCTCCTCAGGTGTGTAAACCCTTTGGGACATTATGGCAATACTAATTGGCGGGCCTGTGTAATGGTGCTGCTGGTCGTAGTGGTACCGATTGAAGTATTAGTGGCAGGCCTGTGTGGTGGTACAGATAGCGGTACGGGTGGTGGTGGTACCAATGGTGGCGGTACGGGTGGTGGTGGTACCGATGGCGGTACAGGTGGTGATTGCAGTACCGATGGCGGTACAGGTGGTGGTGGTACCGATGGCGGTACAGGTGGTGGTGGCAGTACAGGTGGTGGTGGCGGTACAGGTGGTGATTGCGGTACCGGTGGCGGTACGGGTGGTGGTACCGATGGCGGTGCAGGTGGTGGTACCAATGGCGGTACGGGTGGTGATGGCGGTACAGGTGGCGGTATGGGTGGTGGTGGTACCGATGGCGGTACTGACGGTGGTACGGGTGGTGGTAGTACCGATGTCGGCACTAGTGGCAATACTGGTAGCGGCCTGTGTGGCAGTATAGATGGTGGGCCTGATGGAGGTACTAGTGGCGTTACTGGTGGTGGTACCGATGGCGGTACTGGTAGCCTGTGTGGCGGTACCGATGGCGGTGGGCCTGTGACAGATGGGCTGATTGACAGATGGGCTGATTGACAGATGGGCTGATTGACAGATGGGCTGTGTGACAGGTCCTCTTTATTGGGGGGGGGCCGTGTTGTGCACAGTACAATACGATAATGTCAGACAGACACAGATTTCACTCACTGATCCCTGCTCTTTCCTCACACGATCGGTGTGTGAGGAGAGAGCAGGGATCAGATGGTAACCGCTAGTTAATGTTTACATTTGTGACCGGCTGTGATTGGACACAGCCGGTCACATGGTAAACAGCCAATTTCATTGGCTGTTTACCCTGATTGGGGAAGTGCTGTGTCCAAGGGACACTCGCCTTCCTCGATCCCTGCTCTGCATGCCTTCGGTGGCGCGCACGGAGCGCGCCGCCCAGTTTGTTGTGACAGGTGATCGGCTGTGACTTTGACACAGCCGATCACGGGGTAAACAGCCAATGAAATTGGCTGTTTACCATGATTGGGGAAGCGCTGTGTCCGAGGGACACACGCCGCCCCCGATCGCCTCGCTGCGCGCCGGCATGTTATCCTGCTGGACGTCATATGACGTCCAGTCAGGATAACGCAACCACTTCCCAGACGTCAATATGCTATTGACCGGGCGGGAAGTGGTTAAAGTTAGTCATTGGACTTAGTCCACAGAGTTATATGTGGTTGCTTTGTTTGTGGGGGTCTTCATATGTCAATACCCTGAAGGAATGGAATTTTTCAGGATATTTCGCGTTTTTTTGTTTTGCTTCATTGCAGTACAAGGTGTTGGATGTGTGAACCTCATCTGCCCTCTGGGATATACTATTCTTCCTCTGCACCATCAGCCTATACCTTCACTCTCTGCTTTAAGTGAGTTCTTGAACTTTTGATTTGTATCTCTACACACCTTTTACACCCATTTCAAATATGATATGTCCAAATCTCTTGTATGTTTATGACTTTTGCTTTTCTTGCAGCCACCTCAATCCCAGTGCTGTGCCCCCACATCTTTGGGCTGTTTTGGGGTTTTTTCCCTCCCCTCGGCATCTGAGACTGGACACTTATATAGGCTCTGGCTCTAGCTCTGTGCATGCATGTGAGTGCTCAATACTTACGATATGTATATTCTCTTATGATTACTATGTGAGTTTGTCATTAACTGTTATACATCGTTCAACATGTATAGGCTGTCCTGAGGAAGCCTATTAGTGAAACACGTAGAGATCCCCAATAGCGACTCCTGTATTGGGCCCCACCTATGGAAAAGTCTTTACTATATTCATACATGTTATCGATTGTATCACACAATCAGATCTTGCCCCAATATACCAGTGGGAATGTAGCCTATTATGTCTGATTTGGTTTGGGTTTCAACTGTTTTTATGCTATGGAATAGTTAGCAATTTAAGCTTGTTAATAAACTTTTTTGTTTTTTTATATATCTTTGGAGTACTCATTTCCTTTATTTGGGGTTAAAAGCGGCAACCAATAAAGTCCATTCAACTTTTTCTTTTGTTCTTTACAAATGTGGTGTGTCTCAATTTGCAGCACATAAAAAACAATTATTTATGTGCCTATGCGTTGATCTGCATTTTACAAGTACACTTAAGGCTGGGTTCACACTATTGCGAATTGGATGCAGCTTTCTTTTCGCATCCAATTCGCATGTCAGGAGTCTGTGACTGGCTCTCTATGGAGCCGGTTCACACCTCTCTGGAGTGGCTCCGGCACAAATTGCACAGGAGTCCTGGTTCTGGTTCTGGTTCGTTTCAGGTCTGAATTCAGCCAAAAATTCGGACTGAAATCAGACCTGAAACGTTGAACGGGGACACACCGGACCCCTGCTGTGAGCCGCTTCGTGCAACAGTGTGAGCCCAGCCTTATACACACATCAATCAATGCAGGAAGGGTGGGTTAAGCAACCATTTTTTTTCTTTGCACTACATGGAAAAAGGAATTGTCTTCATATTAAAGTTGGATATTAGGAAGTAGCAAACCAGGTAAGTAAGTCTTCTTTCCTATTCTAAGAACCTAGGCTCCATTCACACTTGTATGACTCCAAAGTTGCGCCGACTTTGGAGCACAGCTTTGATGCAACTTTGGATGGGTGCAACTTGGATCCAACTTTGGCTTTGACCAGTGATAATGGACAACTTTTGCACAACTATTGCATTGTAAGACATTCAGGTACAACTTTAATGCAACTTTTAAGGGTTAACATTGAAGTCTTTGGCCCTATAGTTGCATGGAAGTCGGACCAAAGTAGTGCATGAACTACTCTGAAGTTGCTGCAACTTTATGTCGCACATACACTATATTATCAAAATTATTGGGATGCCTACCTTTACACGCACATGAACTTTAATGGCATGCCAGTCTTATGCCCCGTACACACGGTCGGATTTTCCGATGGACAATGTCCGATCGGAGCGTGTTGTCGGAAATTCCGACCGTGTGTGGGCGCCATCGGACATTTTCCATCGGATTTTCTGACACACAAAGTTGGACAGCAGGAGATAAAATTTTCCGACAACAAAATCCGATCGCGTCAATTCGACCGTGTGTGGCCTGTTCCGACGCACAAAGTGCCACGCATGCTCAGAAGAAATTCCGACACGGGACAGCTCGTTCTGGTAAACTTAGCGTTCGCAATGGATACAGCACTTTCGTCACGCTGCAATGTAAAAAATGGTTTAATACAGCGCACTCTCTTCTTCTTTATAATGTGACAAGAATTAAGTAGTTTTGCTGCTCATATTCACACACACTTCTCACAAACTTTTGTGTTTTTTTAGTGGGATTCCCTGAATATATTGTTATTAGTTGTCACATCTGACAGTTTTATATTTTTTATGTTTTTTTTATTTTGTTTTTAAGCCTTTTTTTTTCTTTAATGTTTGGATTTTTTCCAAGGCTGATCTTTGTTCAATGTTATTTTTATTTTTACTCCAGAATATTTTTATGTGTGTTTTGTGTGGCAAGTTACCCCAACACCATTGATATCTTTTATTATTTAATCTCAAGGAGATTGTTTGTTGTTGGTGTCCCTTGTTCATTTCACATTGTATATTAGAAATGTACCTGAATCCTCACAAACAAACTGTCATTTTTGAAGTAAAACACATAGGAGAGTATAATTCAAAACAAAAATCCTTTATTAAGGGATCAGAACCAAACAAAGAGGAAGGCAACACTGGATCAACAGGAGAAATTAGTGAAGCCTGGGACCCCCACAGCAGACATCAATTCTTCAACATCAAAACTGGTGGCCTGAGGAGTCCATATGTAAGGGAGGGCAGTCTGGTCCAGAATTCGCAGAGATCCGGATAGCAGCAGATGACATCTGTGTCCCCAGGCTGTGGTACCACAAGAGGCTGCATTTTTTGGCCGACCAGACTGGATCCAGGGTCCGCACTGTCTGGTCTTCCTTTCACACTTCCTTCCGGGCTGTGGAGATGTGGCAGGAGGAGGAGTAGGACCTGGAGGAGGAGGAGGAGGACTGGGGGGACCTGGAGGAGGACTGGGGGGACCTGGAGGAGGACTGGGAGGACCTGGAGGAGGACTGGGAGGACCTGGAGGAGAGGGAGGAGGAGGAGGACCATCCCAAAGCTGTGTGTGAGGTGTAATTTGGCCCCTCATACCTTTCTCCAGAGCCTCTGATATGAGGGCCTCACACATGGCTTTTTGGCCCTCCTCCATCCTCTGCATTTTATATGCTATGAAGGCAGCAATATTCTCCTGCCTGGTGTGGGGTGCTCCCAGGACCTCTGTAGCCCTCCAAAAGAATCTGATAGCCGCCTCCTCTAGGGCACTCGTCCTACTGCCACTTTCTCTTTTCAGGGGGGGTGGAGGGACCTTGATATCAGCCAGCCGGCTCGGCCCGGCCACCTCCTGGCTGAGACTTCCCTGTGTATGAAAAAGGGACATAGTTGTAATGTTTTGCATCATCAATCACAATCCTAAATTAGTACTCCAAACTAACATCTAGTTAACATCATTGATTGGACAAGCAGAAATATTTAGAGGAATGCTATACCTGGCTCAATCTGGGCTCCTCCACATGTTGCCTGGAAGGCCCAGGTTGGGCGTCAGAAGCCTCAGCCGGGGGGGAAGGAAGCGTGGAAGGAAGACTGGAGAGGATTCAGTCTGGCCTGCCAGAAAGTGCAGCCTGTCGTAGTACAACATCCTGGGGACATAGATGTCATCTGCTGCTCCGGATCTCTGTGAATCCAGGACTTTCTTAGATATGTGCTCCTCAGACCACCAATGAAAATCTTTAAATAAGTGATGTCTGCCGTGGGGATCACCTGCTTCACAATTTCACACAATTGCTCCAGTGCTGCCTTCCTCTTTGCTTGGTTCTTGAAATGGGGGTGGGTAATCTCCCACAGACAGGGCAGCTCACTTAGCATATCAATGAATAGTGACATGAAGTCAGTATCTCTCATTAAGATATCCATGTTCACTGCAAGACACAACACAAGACAAAGCCTAATGTCAGACAAAACTCTCCTAATCTTGTTACAATATAGGCCTCAATCTAGAAGCAGTATAGGCACAAGTTTGTCTCTTACCTTCGTTCTTACGATCGGCGCGTCCAATGCTCCTTCCTCCGCTCACAGATCGTACGTAATACGCACGCGTGTTACGCTTTATACACACTGCGCATGCGTGTAACTCCGCCCGCCCCTGACGTTCTTTCTAGTGTATTCCCCGCCCCTTTTCGTTCGGCGCAGTGGGGGAAGAGCATGATGGCAGAGTTACAGCAGGTGCAGGCTAATTATAGCAACGAGGAGGAGGAGGAGGAAAGGCCGGATCCAGGCACGTCCCGATCCAGAAGGAGACGTTTTAAGGCCACAAATATGTCGTTTGGGGAGATGTTGGAGATGGTACACATCATGAGGAAGTCCGACTATGACGGAAAATATGGGCCTTACCCCAACCCCAACATCCGAAAGGCAAAAATCATTGGTAAAGTGGTCAGGAGTCTAGAGCGGAATTTCGGGGTACGAAGGTCTAAAGATCAGCTCAGGAAGCGGTGGTCGGACCTGAAGTTGAGAGAGCCAGAGCAGTACCGAAAGATCCGGAGAGTGCTGCAAAAAAGTAAGTAGTTGTGCTGTGTTCCTATTCTTTCTGTCTTTATTACGTTCGTTCTGCTCCATATGCTTTTATTAATTGTAACGTTTAAAAGGGCAACTTTAATGTTCATGGGCCCATTATTCGTTCGTATCAAACATTTTTATTTCGGCCTCTAGAACACCATTGTTTAGGCCATATGCATTTTCACACATTTTTTGGGGCCTACTTGGATGACAAAGATTTGTTTGTGTAGATGGGTTTGTTACTAGAATGAAATGACAACTAGATTGTGTGTAAGGAGAGGACACCGAGCAGCTGTTTTCACATCTGGACACTGGAGCACTAGTGTGGGACCCCAGAACACCATTTTTATTAGGGGGGCACACAGGTGCTCCAGTGTATACTATAGGGGGGGCTACATCTGTGAAGCTTGTACCAAACAGGTACAGTATTGCAGCTTGACAAAGGGCAATAAAAAAAATATACATCTTGGAACTCTGCTAAAATAGACAATTGTACCCCACTTCCAAGCAATGTTTCCTATTTCTAGTTCTGCCATCAAATATCTGTGTGCTAATTATACCATTTTTGTTTTACATAGGGGAGAAAAGACTCGGAGGACAGCCCTCTTCCGAGGAGACCACAGACCCCCCACCTATGGAAGAAGGTGAAATACCCCCAAACGAAGAAGAAGAGCAGGAGGAAGAAGAAGACGTGGTGGAGATTGGCACCACAACAGGTGAGTGTCTGCGACCACAGGCTCAGGTAAAAGAGATGGATGGTGGCAGATTTTTGAGACCTTTTTTTTGTTCTTTATCTCTTTTTAGGTGATCGTGATGTGAGGGATCCCGAACGCTTTACTTCAGAAAGTGCCCAGATACTTATCGGGGAGATCATGGGGTGTAATCTCCAATTGCAAAACATCCAGAACCAAATCAGTGATGTTATTAAAAAAAATTATAACATCATTGATGTTTTGGGGCGAATTTAAACCCCACAAAATCACCTGTTTTATTAATGTGGTCCAATCTTCCAAAAATTTTTAAAATGTTTAGAAAAGCCAAATTTGGAGGATGCACACAGTGTGCCAACATGTGCTATCTGCCATCACGGGAGATCAATGGACGCGTTTTGGGGGTGCAACACCTTCCTCAATTCTAAAGTCGCATTGAGGAAGGGCTTTCTCCCCCAAAACACGTCCCTTGATCCCCCCTGATGGCAGATAGCACATGTTGACATTCGTAAATTGGTGTGCATCTTCCAAATTTGGCTTTTCCAGGGGTGATTTCCCCCCATCTGAACGCTAGATCAAACCCAGTTCCTAAATACTGATGTCTGATCTAGCCTTCAGGTTTTACCTAATGTGAACTTTGTAAGTTCAAGTTTTTTGGCTTTCTTGTTGGTTTTACACAGGCCTGTTTTATCTGAAATGGATATTTTGATTTTTCATAATGCTACTGCAAACATTGTTATACAACAAACATGTTGGTTTGTTTTAAAAACCTTTGGTAAATGCGCATGTGATTGTGCAGGTATAAAAAAGTGCCTTACTCAAGAATGTGTGGATTATTGTCTCAACACTACAACACTTTTGGGGTGATGTAATTGTTGTTTTATGCACAAATGGGGGTTATTTCCTAAGGGCAAATCCTCTTTGCACTACAAGTGCAGGTTCAGTGCAGTTGCAAGTGCACTTGTAGTGAAATGTGTTTTTGCATTTAGGAAGTACCAGCTAACACTGTTTTTTATAAGGTTACCCAATCACGACATTTTCTGCACTCAACACATTTCTGTCAGGGTCAGCTAAAACAAACACAAGCAGTAAATGTCCACCAAGAATTTCTTTTGGTTGTTTTTTATTTGAAAAAGGTGTCACAGATTGTCTGGCATATTGATAGCCCCCCTACCCGCAAAGAACTCCAGGTATCGTAACCGGACATCACGGGCATTCAGGGAGGGCAAGCCAGGACGGCCACTTTCAAGTGCCGTCATTGTTGATGTATTTGGGATTCCGGCCTCAGGCCCAACTGAGCCAGCATAGTTGGCTGAATGTTTTTGTAGAAAATTATGGAGAACACAGCAGGCAAGTATTATATGGTTCAGTTTATACTCCGCCATATGGATGGGTGTCATAAATAATCGGAACCGGCTGGCCAGGATTCCAAATGTGTTCTCCACCACTCTTCGGGCTCTGGCCAGCCGGTAATTAAAAACCCTCTGTTCCGGGGTGAGGGTCCTCATCGGGAATGGCCGCATCAGGTGGTCCCCCAGCGCAAATGCTTCATCAGCAACGAACACAAATGGGAGACCTTCAACATTGTCCTCTGGAGGTGGCAAGTCCAAGCTGCCATTCTGGAGACGCCTGTAGAACTCCGTCTGGGCGATGACTCCACCATCGGACATCCGGCCATTCTTCCCCACGTCCACATACAAGAAGTCGTAATTAGCCGACACCACCGCCAACATCACTATACTATTAAACCCCTTGTAATTATAATAGTACGACCCCGAGTTGGGTGGTGGGACGATGTGGACGTGTTTCCCATCAATTGCCCCTCCGCAGTTAGGAAAGTCCCACCGCTGGGCAAAGTGGGAGGCCACAGTCTGCCATTCCTGTGGCGTGGAAGGAAACTGTTGAGGAAAAAACAATAAACATTACTATTTTTTCACAGAAACCTGGCAAGCAGATTAGACACAAACATTATGGGTCAACCTCCAGATAGCATTTATTAAGGGGAATTTAACAACAACAAAGTATAAGGTACACCTATCATATTCCCCCTCCCCCCCTCATGGGCCATTTCTAACATTATAGGGGGGGGGGAACTCTTGGACAGGTAACCCTCTTCACTTCATTGAGAGATGAATGCATAAATACAGGGTATTACTTGGAACAGCCCCTCCTTAGTTACACTATTGGCAGCCCACTGGACAGGTAAGAAGTGTCATAATACAAAGATATAAATACACACTGTACACATTTGAGGACATTTGGACATTCTGCTATGACCTATCAAGATCATAATAGGATACAAGAACTTTAAACAGTAGCATTGGAAAGTATACAGGCAGGCCCTTGCACTACATGCTTTGGGGAATTAATCCATAAATCTGAGCACTAAAGAGGTGGGTATAGTGTGTATGGGTTTGGCAAAGTCAGCAGATAGATGATTGAAGATAGAGAATTGGGATCAGCTGACTTAGCAGTTGGGGGAGGGAGGGTTACAAAAAATTTGGGGACACCACAAAAAAAAGCCTCTGCCACTCTGCCTGAATTTAAATAAAAAATAACATTTCCAAACATTTTGAGGGGTGTTTGGGGTAAAGCACTACTATGGAGCTGCTAAAATACATTGTTAAGTGACTACATGAGGTGAATATAGGGCAGGAGACACCATGCTGGGGAGGTTATTGAAGGGCAAATATGTATGAAGGACCTAAAATAATAATTACATAAAAATCCAGCATGCATGAGAACAAAGGGGACATTCACAGCATATTACAATCATGGTAATTATGGAATGAGGGAAGAAATACAATATATTATCAAACATTCAATACAATAAAATGTGATATAAAAGGATAAAAATCTTACCTTCATATACTCCTTCTTCAGGACCTGTATGATGGCAGAACAGGTCTCTGGGATAATGATCCCCAGAGCCTGGGGGGAGATGCCTGTCGAGAACTTCAAGTCCTGCAGACTTCTCCCTGTGGCCAAATACCGCAAGGTAGCGACCAACCTCTGCTCCGGAGTGATGGCTTGCCTCATGCAGGTATCCTGCCTGCTGATATAGGGGGTCAGCGAAGCCAACAAACGGTGAAATACGGGGTCCGTCATCCGGAGAAAGTTCCTGAAATCATCAGGATTATTCTCACGGAGCAAAGGCATATGACAGAACTGGTCACGCTGAAGCAACCAATTCTTGGTCCATGAACTCCTCCCCACCCTGTTCATGGACTGGACTTGTGTCAAGGTCAGGACCCCAACACCAAGCCCCCGCACAGCACGAACTCTACGAGGAGTACGCATACGAAACATGGCTACAAAATGGTCGGCTGCTCAGAACGAAGTAACAGAACGCACTGAAGAACAGCAAGGCCTGTGAAGAGCGACCTGAAAAACAGCAACGAGTGGACAAGATCGCACAGAAAACTCCAATACGAACTGACTGCACGCACTGAAGAGCAGATACAAACCCACAAGCACAAACTGAACGTCAGAAAACGATCTGAAAGCCACGAGTCTGAAAAAGCGCGAATCGTCTCTCACCAAACTTTTACTAACACGAGATTAGCAAAAGGAGCCCAAAGGGTGCCTCGCTTGGTTCTGAACTGGCCTTTTCTAGTCTCGTTGTATGTGCTTGACGTCACCGCGTTCTTGGCGATCGGAAATTCCGACAACTTTGTGCGACCGTGTGTAGGCAAAACAAGTTTGAGCCAACATCCGTCGGAAAAAATCCGAGGATTTTGTTGTCGGAATGTCCGAACAAAGTCCGACCGTGTGTACGGGGCATTAGTCCGCAGGGTTCAATATTGAGTTGGCCCACCCTTTGCAGCTACAACAAGGTCCATAAAGACATGGATGAGCGAGGTTGGGGTGGAGGAACTTGACTGGCCTGCACAGAGTCCCGACCTCAATGCAATAGAACATGTTTGGGATGAATTAGAGTGGAAACGACGAGCCAGACCTTCTCGTCTAACATCAGTGCCTGACCTCACAAATGTACTTTCTGAAGAATAGTCAAACATTCCCATAGACACACTCCTAAACCTTGTGGACAGCCTTAACAGAAGAGTTGAAACTGTTATAGCTGCAAAGGGTGGGCCAACTCAATATTGAACCTTACGGACTAAGACTGGGATGCAATTAAAGTTCATGTGCGTGTAAAGGCAGGCATCCCTATACTTTTGGTAAAATAGGGTGTACACACGATTGGAATTTCCGACAACGGATTTTGTTGTCGGAAAATTTTATCTCCTGCTCTCCAACTTTGTGTGTCGGAAAATCCGATGGAAAATGTCCGATGGAGCACACATACGGTCGGAATTTCCGACAACACGCTCCGATCGGACATTTTCCATCAGAAAATCCGACAGTGTGTACGGGGCATTAGACTGGGATGCAATTAAAGTTCATGTGCGTGTAAAGGCAGGCGTCCCAATACTTTTGGTAATATAGGGTATATATGGGCACTAACTCCACCAATTACAGCACTACAGGAAGGCTTTGTCTAAAAGGATCCTAAGACACAATTACATTAATCTCACACAATATTTTGAGTGTGAATGAGTCCTGACCTCAAACCAGCCAGGTCTTCTCGTCTAACATCAGTGCCTGACCTCACAAATGCGCTTCTGGAAGAATGGTCAAACATTCCCATAGACACACTCCTAAACCTTGTGGACAGCCTTCCCAGAAGAGTTGAAGTTGTTATAGCTGTAAATATTGAATACTACGGGTTTTGCCATTCATTTGTAGTACTGTGTGTTGCAATTAAAAAGGGTTGCCAGTGCATTTTTTGGGTTGTTGTCATGCGTTGGCAATCCTTTTTTAATAAATGGATGCATGTTAACATGCTCCTCAACACAGAGTGGGCTTAGTGACTATAGTTACTACAGTTTTCACTGAGAGCTTCACGTCAACTGGTTGTTGCACAAGCCAAATATATTGCCCCTTAGATTTATTTGTAGAAAAAATAAAAGTCTGAGGATGAGAGTCATGCTTTATTGGCACTGGTTCCAGAACAATGACATAGTAATGTTTCATATTTCCGTTGCTTTGAATTACAATTTAGAGACAACTGCATACTAAAATTTACAGGTTAGCAGTGCCCTTCGACACTAGAAGAGGAAATGAAAACATGTCCCATTCACGCAGTTGGACCCTAAATGTCTACAGAGATGCTGCTGTTGATGACTCGTGGACCATACCAGCCGGCCCAGTTTCTAGAGTCCTTCCCGCCATGCTGAAAAGATATATAGCGCACTCCTGGTCCATAGTTACTGAATGTGTGTGTTACCTAAATGGGAAGAGAAAGTAGAGAAGTCTTAACATAAAATTGAATCAAGGGTTGCTACACATACAATTTATGAAGAAAGGGGTTACAATTAATAGGAAATTATATAAAGTTGCCAGGACTTTGTGTGTGGAAGATTGCAGCTCATCTAGAACATTCTATGTCAGAGTTGCCAAGTTAAAAATCAGCCCCGTCAGTAAATGTCAGGGGTCAGAGGATAGTACCTTGGTAGGGGGGGGGGGGACACAGCCATCCAGCCCTCCCAAAAGTGTTGACACCAAAGAGACTGAGTGCTGCAATGGAGGAAAGGGTTGCTACGAGTGGTGTCAAAATATCTGAATTTCTGTTCAAACATGAGATTTTACACATATTGATGTGTCAAATGTCATCGGCAACTCTTTACGTAAAGCAACATTATGGAAGGATCTGTAAGGAATTCCAATTGGAACATTACATAATGCCATTGGCCATCACCGTCCGCTAGGTTCACGGGCTGTGGGCGAAACTCCTGTAAGGTTTTCTTGTCTTTAGAAAGCAGTCGGACCAACAACTCATACTGGCAGCTACAGTCCATCCTAGCCGCATACCTGAGGGGAAGAAAGTTTCATAGGGAGTTACCACAACTTTGAGTTATATAAGGAGACTACAGCTTAGGTACTATTTTTGTTCAAACTTTTAACCCTTTCGCGCCTAAGGGTAAAACAAATCTAAATGCCTAAGCACAATTTTGCAACTTTGATATGCGTTAGTAAAATTGTACATATCATCACAACTACTTTGTGCATCCAGGTGGATTATACGGCATTTTATCAGTAAATGATAATGGATATCTCTTGATTTTTTTTTTTCAAGGGAAAACTGGCCCAAAATAGTAAAAAAATATATTTTTTTAAAATGTAGCTGTATAATTCTTGCTACTACCAAATAACAACCTACATTAAACTCTCCTTCTCCTGTTGATCACAGCGATACCACATATGGGTATGTTAGTTTTTGTTTGTACCTTTTGTACCCGTAGTACAGCCCAGAAACAATAGTGCGCATTTTGCCTTTTTTTTTTTGCTAATCCTTCCTCAGGCTGGGTTCACACTGAACCGACAAACGCTCCAACATTGGGAGCTCATGTCGCATGACGTGTGAAATTTAATGTTTCCCTATGGGAGCCGTCCTAACTGGTCCGACACAAGTCGTTCCGACTTTAGAAATGCTCCCTGTACTACTTTGGTCCGACTTTGATCCTACTTCAGCCCATTGGCTATCATTGAAGTTGGATCAAAGTCGGATTGCCGTCTCGCATGATCCGACTTTGGCATGCAACTTGTGCTCAGATAATCTTGAGGGGGAACTCCGCGCCAAATTTGAAATAAAAAACCGGCATGGGTTCCCCCTCCAAGAGCATACCAGCCCCTTGGGTCTGGTATGGATCTTAAGGGGAACCCCCATGCCGAAAAAACAGCGTGGGGTCCCCCCCCAAATCCATACCAGACCCTTATCCAAGCACGCAGCCTGGGCGGTCAGGAATGGAGGTGGGGACGAGCAAGCCCCCCCCCCCCGAACCGTACCAGGCCGCATGCCCTCAACATGGGGGGGTGGGTGCTTTGGGGCAGAGGGGGGCCCTGGGGCCCCCCCACCCCAAAGTACCTTGTCCCCATGTTGATGAGGACAAGGGCCTCTTCCCGACAACCCTGGCCGTTGGTTGTCGGGTCTGCGGGCGGGGGGCTTATCGGAATCCGGGATCCCCCTTTAATAAGGGGGCCCCCAGATCCCGGCCCCCCACCCTATGTGAATGAGTATGGGGTACATCGTACCCCTACCCATTCACCTAGGAAAAAAAGTGTCAATAAAAAGAACACACCAAACAGGTTTTTAAAGCAATTTATTAGGCAGCTCCGGGGGTCTTCTTCCAACTCCTGTGGTCTTCTTCCTTCTTCTCCGCGCTCTCCGGTTCTTATTAAAGGAGGGCTCCCGTTTTCCGATAAGCCCCCCTCCCGCAGACCCCGACAACCAACGGCCAGGGTTGTCAGGAAGAGGCCCTTGTCCTAATCAACATGGGGGCAAGGTGCTTTGAGGTGGGGGGCCACAGGGCGCCCCCCTGCCCCAAAGCACCCACCCCCCCATATTGAGGGCATGCGGCCTGGTATGGTTTAGGAGGGGGGTGCTCACTCGTCCCCACCCCCTTTCCTGACCGGCCAGGCTGCGTGCTCGGATAAGGGCCTGGTATAGATTTGGGGGGACCCCACGCTGTTTTTTCGGCATAGGGGGGTTCCCCTTAAGATCCATACCAGACCCAAGGGCCTGGTATGCTCTTGGAGGGGGAACCCATACCGGTTTTTTATTTAAAATTTGGCGTGGAGTTCCCCCTCAAGATTCGTACCAAACACAGTGCCTGGTATTGGCGGGGATCCAAGTCGGATCCCCATTCATTGAAAGTCAGACGTATGTCGGCTTTAAGTCGCGGGGCAAAGTCGGATCCAAAGCAGGACGGCTGTCGTGTCGCACCAGTGTGAACCCAGCCTAAAACACGCTGGCACTAACTGACACTGATACTAATGTAAAAAAAAAACCTGGCACTGACTGGATCAAACCTTGATTTAGGTATTTTTTTTGTATTTTTGTATTTTATTTTTTATTTTATTATTTTTTGAATTTTACACACACTTTTTTTCTGCAAGGGGAGAGAGAGAGATAGTAAGTATCACAGAGGAAGAAAACACGGGGGCGGGCTTCACAGTGACTGATCACTGTGATAGCCAATGAGAATCCATCACAGAGATCAGGTGACCCGGAATTGGGAGATCTGGGCCCCAGTTGTTAGTATGGGGCCCGGGGCTCCCCCTGAGACCCTGGTCTCTGTGCTGGGAGTGCGCCACATGCAAAGGGAGATACGCAAATATTCGGCCCCCACGGAAAAAAAGCCCAGTCCAGTGTGGCCGCATATTTGCGTACGGTCGGTGTGAAGAGGTTAATTTCATCTGTAAATGCACCATTTGGCCAAAAGTTTGTGAACTTCTGACTAATACACCTATACAAGTTTGATAGACATCCCATTCAAAAACCACGGCCATTAATATTGATGTATGTAGCAATTACCGGTGTTCCTTTAGGCCACTTGTAAGAAGCTAAAGTCAGCCAGTCTGTTATGAGGTGACTCTGTCAAAATATTGTGTGGGATTAATGTAATTGTGTCTTAGGATCCTTTTAGACAAAGCCTTCCTGTAGTGCTGTAATTGGTGGAGTTAGTGCCCATATGTACACTATGTTACCAAAAGTATTGGGACACCTGCCTTTACACGCACATGAACTTTAACGGCATCCCAGTCTTAGTCCGTAGGGTTCAATATTGAGTTGGCCCATAACAGCTTCAACTCTTCTGTTATGGCTGTCCACAAGGTTTAGGAGTGTGTCTATGGGAACGTTTGACCATTCTTCAGAAAGTACATTTGTGAGGTCAGGCACTGATGTTTGACAAGAAGGTCTGGCTCGCAGTTTCCGCTCTAATTCATTCCAAAGATGTTCTATTGCGTTGAGGTCAGGACTGAGGCTGCAGGCCAGTCAAGTTCCTCTACCCCATACACAATCATCCATGTCTTTATGGACCTTCCTTTTTGCACTGGTGTGCAGTCATGTTGGAACAGGAAGGGGCCATCCCCAAACTGTTCCCACAAAGTTGGGAGCATGAAATTATTCAAAATGTCTTTGTATGCTGATGCCTTAAAGTGGATGTAAACCCCCAAAAAAATATTTAATCAAGGCTTGCACATTGTACAGTATAGGATTTCATGTCACCTGTGCCCAGTCTTGCCACGAAGAGTTAAAGGGGTTGTAAAGGTAAACATTTTTTCACCTTAATGCATTCTATGCATTAAGGTGAAAAAACTTTTGACAGTACCGCCGCCCCCAGGCCCCCCGTTTTACTTACCTGACGCCTCGAATCTTCGCTCCTCGTCCTCGTCAGCTTCATTGCAGCTCAGCCTGGTCGCTGATTGGCTGCAGTGGATGGATTGAAAGCAGCGCAGCCATTGGCTCGCGCTGCTGTCAATCACATCCGATGACGCGGCGCGCCGGGGGGCGGGGCCGAGTGATACAGCGAGCGGCTATAGCCGCCGGCTGTATCACGGGAGCGCGCCCGCAAGCACTCACCACCGTGCGAGGGAGCTCGCATGAAGGTGGTAAATGCTTGCGGGGAGGAGCTGAAACAGCCGCCGAGGGACCCCAGAAGACCAGGTTCGGGGCCACTCTGTGCAGAACGAGCTGCACAGTGAAGGTAAGTATAACATGTTTGTTATTTTAAAAAAAAAAAAAATAATAACTTTACAACCCCTTTAATCCAGCTCTGAGCAGTTCTCTTATCTTTTTTCAGTGAGATAAAAACTGACACACAGAGAAATAGGAGTCAGTTCTTCCCCCTTGCTGTGAGTGACAGGTGATTTACATATCTCATGCAGGAGCCTGAGAGAGACATTCTGTGTACTTCAGATCCCCTCCTCCTTTCTTCTCCAGCTCTCCCAGGATTGAATGCTCCACACCTCAGCATGATTGGGCATGCTGAAGTCATGTGGCGACTTTTCTGGGTATTGAGGTGGGCGGGGAGTTTACTGACATCACAACTCCACCCACAGAATCTGCAGTTTTTCAGGTCTCATAACAGACAGAGGGGAGACATCTGACAGGTGAGGATACATGCAGGAGGCGTGTATATCCTAATAGATAACCCCTATGGCAGTAGTTTAGAAAGGATGAGAGTGGGTTTACATCCACTTTAAGAGTTCCCTTCACTAGAACTAAGGGGCCAAGCCCAACCCCTGAAAAACAACCCCACATCATAATCCCCCCTCCATCAAATGATTTGGAAGGGTGGCCCAATACTTTTGGCAAGATAGTGTGGATGAGCAAATTTGGGGTGGAGTAACTTCGCTGCCCTGCACACAGTCCTGACCTCAACCCGACAGAACACCTTTGGAATGAATTTGAACAGAGACCACTAGGGAAGGCCAAGACCAACCCCTGAAAACAACCCCACACCATAATCCCCCCTCCACCAAATGATTTGGACCAGTGCACAGAAGCATTACATTGAGAGTTCGGGGGCGATTTGAAAGACATCTTCGCGGGTGCATGCAAAGATGTCTATTGAAATCTCCCCCAAAGTCGCCAAAAGTAGTGCAGGAACTACTTTTGGGAATCGGTGCAGCGTCACATCGATTCGGATGGTGCCATTGCCGGCAATAGGCTCCGATGTGAACGTTGGCTTATTATCAAAGCTTAATTGAAGAAGCTGAAGTTAGAAGCTGATTGGATACCATGCACAACTGCACCAGATTCTGAACGCTCCATCTCCTCCACAGTATCTATGAAGTCACAATTCCCATTTGCTCTGCACAGATACAAGATTCATCCTACAACTCTCCCTCCACCAATCAGCTTCTAAATTACACTTACCAGTCTGTGACGATAATGGCCGGTTGAGCTTTGTCCAAAATCTCAGCACTGAACCCCTCATTCTGTAGGTCAATAATCTGGGACTTCCTGCAGGTTCTGCAAAGATCAAAAGATTTTTTTTTATTCTTTATTTAGGACCTCAAGAAAATTGTATACAACATGATCTATATACATTGCAAAACCTTTTTTGTCATTATAGTTTCCCGGTCGGATTCTCGTGGAAAATACTGGTGAGGGGGGCAGCAGACAAGCATGTACTGGCCATCGGGACTACCGGGAGTTTCCCAGTGGGCCGATGGCCCGTTTCAGTGACTTTTTTGGCAGTTTCACTGGCCGCCGCAGCTTCTGGCTATAAAAACATGGCCACGAGATCTACTTCCGGCTAGCAAGTCTCTTTCCCCTGTGTTCAGTGGAGAGGGGAGGGGCCTCCTACCCAGACAGCTAACTGGCTTCAGTGTACAAGCGAATTGTCAACTTGTACACTGAAGAGAGATGCCGGTTAGCTGTCTGGGTCGGAGGCCCCTCCCCTCTCCACTGAACACAGTACGATGGTCGGCTGGTGATGGGTTGCCTAATGAATACTGGGAGATTCCGTGGGCACCACAGAGCTGCCATCTGCAGGCACCATCTACCACAGTTGCAGGTGGGTGGCTATGGGGTGATCTGCTGGATGTTCTGAGTATGGTGGGGGGACAGAGCTGAGTTGAAGGTGCACATCAAGTCCTGTACTAGCGCTGCATCTGGTGACAAGTGACTTGGCAGGTGACGTGGCAATGACAATCGATATCTGGTGGCAGGCGACGTGGCAAGTGACAATCCATATCTGGCGGCAGGCGACGTGGCAAGTGACAATCCATATCTGGCGGCAGGCGACGTGGCAATGACAATCCGCATCTGGTGGCAGGCGACATGGCAATGACAATCCGCATCTGGTGGAAGGCGACGTGGCAAGTGACATGCGGCATCTGGTGGAGGTGACGTAGCAATTCACATGCGGCATCTGGTGGCAGGCGACGGTGGCAAGTGTAAGGCTCCATCTGGTGGCAGGTGACGGTGGCAAGTGACACGCTCAGAGCTCCCACTGATTCTGCATTATGGTGAGTTGAACGACTTCATTTTATATTACAATGTAATATGTGCAGCAATGCCGGTTTCTGAAATTCCAGCCAATTAGGCTGTAGCAATGTTCATGCATGACATTAGCCCTCCCATTTCACGCAGTGATGTGAGAAGGAGGAGAAAAATACAGAGGAGGATAAGTGAAATAATAAAAGAGGTGAGTGAGGAGTTAGAGCATGTTTTCAGTTAACACATTTTCATACAAAAAGCCATTTATACTTACAGTGGAATATTTTTACTTATTTTTTGGTGCAATTACTTTTAGTTTATATACTGTTTTTGTGCATGTTTGCAAAATTAAAGTGGAAGTGGGCCAGTTTGGATGAAGTCCAGGGCCAAATTTTTGTCCCAGTCCAGCCCTGGCAGTAGACCACCTATTTAACTATTTGCTGACCAGGTTGTTTCTGGTACTATTTATTTACAAGTTTAAATCAGAATTCTTTTCTACAAAATTATTTATAATCCCCAAATATTATAATTTTTTTTTTTTTTAGCAGAGACCCTAAGGAATAAAATAGTGATTGTTTCAATTTTATGCTATACAGTATTTGTACAGCGGTTTTGCAAACACAACTTGTTTTGGAAAGAATACACTTTAATGCATTAAAAAAAAAAAAAACACAATAGTTACCCCATTTTTTTTGTATAATGTGAAAGATGTTACACTGAGTATATAGACACCTAACATTTCATGCTTTAAAATTGTGCATTTACAGAGGAGGTCTAGTGCTAGAATTTTTGCTCTCGCTCTATTGTTCGCGGTGATACCTCACATGTGTGATTCTCATACCGTTTACATATGCATGCGCAACTTAAGTATGCATTCACTTCTGTGTGCAAGTATGGAGGGATGGGAATGCTTTAAAAAAAAAATTTTTTTTATTTATTTTACTTTTTTTTTTTTTTTTTTTACACTGTCTATTTATATCACTTTTATTCTTATTACAAGGAATTTAAACATCCCTTGTAATAGAAATAAGGATGACAGGTCCTCTTTATGCAGAGATCTGGGGTCAAAAAGACCACCAAATCTATCCTTTACCTATAAAAGCAAAAGATCAAAAAAAATTATATATACAGTCAGGTCCATAGATATTGGGACATCGACACAATTCTAATCTTTTTGGCTCTATACACCACCACAATGGATATGAAATGAAACGAACAAGATGTGCTTTAACTGCAGACTTTCAGCTTTAATTTGAGGGTATTTACATCCAAATCAGGTGAACGGTGTAGGAATTACAACAGTTTGTATATGTGCCTCCCACTTTTTAAGGGACCAAAAGTAATGGGACAGATTAACAATCATCCACCAAACTTTCACTTTTTAATACTTGGTTGCAAATCCTTTGTAGTCAATTACAGCCTGAAGTCTGGAATGCATAGACATCACCAGACGCTGGGTTTCATCCCTGGTGATGCTCTGCCAGGCCTCTACGGCAACTGTCTTCAGTTCCTGCTTGTTCTTGGGGCATTTTCCCTTCAGTTTTGTCTTCAGCGAGTGAAATGCATGCTCAATCAGATTCAGGTCAGGTGATTGACTTGGCCATTGCATAACATTCCACTTCTTTCCCTTAAAAAACTCTTTGGTTGCTTTCGCAGTATGCTTCGGGTCATTGTCCATCTGCACTGTGAAGCGCCGTCTAATAAGTTCTGAAGCATTTTGCTGAATATGAGCAGATAATATTGCCCAAAACACTTCAGAATTCATCCTGCTGCTTTTGTCAGCAGTCACATCATCAATAAATACAAGAGAACCAGTTCCATTGGCAGCCATACATACCCACGCCATGACACTACCACCACCATGCTTCACTGATGAGGTGGTATGCTTTGGATCATGAGCAGTTCCTTTCCTTCTCCATATTCTTCTCTTCCCATCACTCTGGTACAAGTTGATCTTGGTCTCATCTGCCCATAGGATGTTGTTCCAGAACTGTGAAGGCTTTTTTAGATGTTGTTTGGCAAACTCTAATCTTGCCTTCCTGTTTTTGAGGCTCACCAATGGTTTACATCTTGTAGTGAACCCTCTGTATTCACTCTGGTGAAGTCTTCTCTCGATTGTTGACTTTGACACACATACACCTACCTCCTGGAGAGTGTTCTTGATCTGGCCAACTGTTGTGAAGGGTGTTTTCTTCACCAGGGAAAGAATTCTTCTGTCATCCACCACAGTTGTTTTCCTTGATCTTCCGGGTCTTTTGGTGTTGCTGAGCTCACCGGTGCGTTCTTTCTTTTTAAGAATGTTCCAAACAGTTGATTTGGCCACACCTAATGTTTTTGCTATCTCTCTGATGGGATTGTTTTGTTTTTTCAGCCTAATGATGGCTTGCTTCACTGATAGTGACAGCTCTTTGGATCTCCTATTGAGAGTTGACAGCAACAGATTCCAAATGCAAATAGCACACTTGAAATTAACTCTTGACCTTTTATCTGCTCCTTGTAAATGGGATAATGAGGGAATAACACACATGGAACAGCTGAGCAGCCAATTGTCCCATTACTTTTGGTGCCTTAAAAAGTGGGAGGCACATATACAAACTGTAATTACTACAACGTTCACCTGATTTGGATGTAAATACCCTCAAATTAAAGCTGAAAGTCTGCAGTTAAAGCACATCTTGTTCATTTCATTTCAAATCCATTGTGGTGGTGTATAGAGCTAAAAAGATTAGAATTGTGTCGTGTCCCAATATTTATGGACCTGACTGTCTATATATATATATTGTAATAGTGAGAGTCCCTGTCACTGTGAAAAGGGATGGAAAATGGACACAGAGCCTGCATGTCAGCAGACTGCAGTGCTACAGAGCATAGCTTTGAAAGGGAGAAAACAGTTTTGGCAGCTTTCTCCAGGTTTTGCTATGTTCGGATGGGGCTCTGTAATTTGGAGATCCCGCAGAGATTTGGGTGGGATGGGATCTCTAACCCTGTGTCCAGGTCTTATGGAGAGCCAGCAGGTTGTGAGCCCAGGTGCACACAGCCCATATAACGAGGGGCTGGTGAGAGCAGAGGGTGGAGGAAGGTGAAGTGTGTGCAGCTTGCTGCTGTATCAAGACAGACCTGTGTCTGAAAAAGCTGTCTGCCCTGCCTGAGACTACATCCCTGGTAAGGGGGGACTTTGTGTCTGGAGGACTGGGAAGGTTGGGATCACTACAAGGGCCTGTGAGACCAGAGAAGCATCTGGGAGGGCCAAGGCGACTAGCAAGTCCAAGGGGGCTGAAGGAAGTCCTGAAGTCTGGGGGAAAGTAAGCAAACCCAGGAGTCTGGAGAATCCTGTTGAGGCCAGGAGTAGGCCGGTTCAGCAAGAAAATGCAAGGCAAAGTAAGCCTAGGAGTCAGGAGGCTTGGCATTTTCGGTTGTGTGAATTTACTGGAGAAGAACCCCTGTGTGGGAAATCCTGTGTATAAACTTTTATTTTGTTCCTGTTAATAAAAACGCGCTGCCATGCCCTCAAACCTGATAACTGACTGCTGTGGACTCACTACGTGAAGATGCATCTACCACTGAGCTAAATATCACTATATATATATATATATATATATATATATATATATATATATATATATATATATATATATATATATATATATATATATATATATATATATATATATATAATCTGCCTGGACTGCAAAATACATCATGGCGTCTCTCTGGTCCTCCAAAGCCATAGAGACGATCAAGGAGTGTTAACTCTTTAATCATTTATAGGAGCAGCTGGCCGCACTGCCGGATCATTTCTCAGGCGAACAGGCGGAAATGGGAAGCCCGAGAAACACTGGCGAGTGGATGAAGGGTATGGAGGGGTTTGATGTCCCCTTCTGCCGATTCAGAAACCGTTCCAGTGGCTCATGAGCCGCTCAGACTGGTTGCATGAGAAAGCTGGCCACCTGGAGAAAAAAAAGTACCGGGGGTTGTGGCTCAGTCTTAGTTTGTAGGGTTCAATATTGGGTTGGCCCCACCCTTTGCAGCTATAACAGCTTCTGGGAAGGCTGTCCACAAGGTTTAGGAGTGTGTCTATGGGAATGTTTGACCATTCTTCCAGAAGCGCATTTGTGAGGTCAGGTTTATTACCAATATTCATGTAAAAAAAAATCTTGGGAGCAGTGACCATAACATGATTTAATTTAATGTTAGCTGTAAGCAACAAACAGGAAATATAAAAACACTTAACTGTAATAGGGCGTACACACGGTCGGACTTTGTTCGGACATTCCGACAACAAAATCCTAGGATTTTTTCCGACGGATGTTGGCTCAAACTTGTTTTGTCTACACACAAAGTTGTCGGAAAATCTGATCGTTCTAAACGCGGTGACGTAAAACACGTACGTCGGGACTAAAAGTGGCCAATAGCTTTCATCTCTTTATTTATTCTGAGCATGCGTGGCACTTTTTCCGTCGGATTTGTGTACACACGATCGGAATTTCTGACAACGGATTTTGTTGTCGGAAAATTTTATCTCCTGCTCTCCAACTTTGTGTGTCGGAAAATCCGATGGAAAATGTCCGATGGAGCCTACACACGGTCGGAATTTCCGACAACACGCTCCGATCGGACATTTTCCATCGGAAAATCCGACCGTGTGTACGGGGCATAAGAGAGCAAATTTTCCAAGGATCAGGGCTGCTCTCCAAGACCTACTGTAGACTGGGAGGGAATATTGGCCTCGATGAACAGAGATGGGAAATCTTCAAAAAGACTGTATGGGAACTCACTGCAATTCCCACGGGCAATACATTTAAAAGGCTAAAAATAAAACCTGTGGCTCACGGCCAAAGTTAAAAAAGCTATACATAATAAAAGAAGAAAAAAGAGCCTTTAAAAAATATAAAAATGAAGGAACACTATCATCGCTTAAAGGTTACAAAGAATATAACCGGGTACTAACATTTATAGGTAAAGTTGGGGAGGGAGAGTTGCCTTCCTCTGCATCAACTGTGGGTACAGGATTTTATGAGTTTTTTTTTTTTTCTTTTATTGGTTGAACCAGATGGACTTGTCTCTTTATTCAACCTACTTATATAACTATTTTTTCTATCGGGTTGAATACAGCTCTGTGCAGGCCAGTCAAGTTCCCCCACCCCAAACTCACTCATCTATGTCTTTATGGACCTTGCTTTGTGCACTGGTCCAAATCATTTGGTGGAGGGGGGATTATGGTGTGGGGTTATTTTTCAGGGGTTGGGCTTGGCCCCTTGGTTCCAGTGAAGGGAACTCTTAAGGCGTCATCATACCAAGACATTTTGGACAATTTCATGCTCCCAACTTTGTAGGAACAGTTTAGGGACGGTCCCTTCCCTTGTTCCAACGTTACTACGTACCAGTGCTCAAAGCAAGGCCCATAAAGACATGGGTAAGTAAGTTTGGGGTGGAAGAACTTGACTGGTCTGCACAAAGTCCTGACCTCAACCCGATAGAACACCTTTGGGGTGAATTAGAGTGGGGACTGCGAGCCGGGCCTTCTCATCACAAATGCGCTTCTGGAAGAATGGTCAAACATTCCCATAGACACACTCCTAAACCTTGTGGACAGCCTTCCCAGAAGAGTTGAAGCTGTTATTGTTGTAAAGGTTGGGCCAACTCAATATTGAATCCTATGGACTAAGACTGGGATACCATAAGGCCTCATGCACACAGGCTGTTAAAATAACGTTATGAAAATGCCAGTATCTTTGCAGTGATTTTTTTAAACTTTTTTCAGCGTTTTTGCAATAGCGTTTTTTAGCGTTTTTCCGCGTTAGCGTTTTTTAGTGGTTTTTTTTTTCAATGGATCAAAAACGTTAAAAAACGTTGGTGAATGATGTTTTTGAGCGTTTTTGAGCGTTTTTCCAGCGTCAGAGCGTTTTTACAGCTGAAAAACGTCTCTCAGAACCCACTGGTCTTGGGTTTTTCTTACAGCTTAAAAACGCCTATGCCACTTGCAGCTCAAATATGCCTAGGTGGGCATGAAGCCATAGACTAACATAGACAGGCCTTTTTAAGCTGCAAAAAAAGCTCAAAAAAGCAGCTGTAAAAACGTCCGTGTGCATGAGGACTTAAAGTTAATGTGCGTGTAAAGGCAGGTGTCCCAATACTTATGGTAATATAGTGTATCTTTACTATTACTCCCAGGAGACTGAGAGTTGGTTTGTTTCTTTTGGGGCCAATCGGAAGAGAAGGCTGGTATTGTTTATGATTTAGAAAGTAAAACAGTCAGCTCAGGGATCTCCAAACTATGGCTCTCCAGCTGTTGCGGAATGACACGTCCCATGAGGAATTGTAAAACTCTGACATTCACAGACATGACTAGGCATGATGGGAATTGTAGTTCTGGAACAACTGGAGGGCCGCAGTTTGGAGACCCCTGAGTCAGCTCCTCCTTATGTAATGGAGATGAGGAGGGGGAGGCTTTATGTAGTCCAGCAAAGGATAACTGGGCAGGGCTGACACTTGTTGGAATTTCAGTGTAGTAGACACAGTTGCCAACTCAAACAGGCCATTAGGAGCCAAGTGCAGAGATATATTCAATGGATCCCCCCCAGAGTTCAACCATCCCATGTGCCATTAGAAGTATAAAATGAAAATCTAAAAAACAGTTTACAGCATTTTTGTATTAATGACATTAATGAAGGAAAATTGGCCTTACCGGTAAGAGGTTACAAAGTATTTTGTGACAGATGGATTTGGAAAATTCTCTCCTGCACCTCCCAGGCAAATCTTCAACCTTCCATTTATCACCACCATTTTCATCTATGGTCCAGTATTTAAAATCCTCTACAGCGGGGGAACACAGAATCGGAAAACACATGTAGTTTAGACAACAAACAAAATTAAAGTCATGTTTCTGCCAAGGCTGTCAGAATAAATGTTATGATATAAAATTATTGTTAGGCACACATGGTGAAGTCCGCTTTAATAACTTCCACATCTGAGGAGTTATTAAAGCAGAACTCTAGCCATAAACCTCATATTGACTAGTCCAATAATATATAAATAAAACCAGTGTTGGCTGTAATATTCAGCATCAATACAGATATTTCCCCCTCCGTGCCTTTCTGCTGCTAGATGTCATCCTCAGTCTGATGGCCATCATCATTCCTCCCACTTCCTCTGAGCCCAAGTCATCCCAGATCTATCCCCAGCCTGTGACTGGACAGTAAAAGAAGTCAATCTCTGTCTCCCCTCCAGGTAAATGGAATTATGTACAACCCAGAATGTTGGATTTGGGCTTCAACCTTCATACATTACAACATTGAATTGATACTAAAGTCTCTTTTTTTTATTTTATTTTTTGTTTAAAAATAACAAACCTGTTATACGTTCCTGCTTTGTGCAGTTGGTTTTGCACGGAGCAGCCCGGATCCTCCTCTTCTCAGGTCCCTCGCCAGCGTTTCTGGCCACTCCCACCTGCCAAGTGCCACCACAGCAATCAGCTTGCTATGGGAGCACCCAAGCTGAGCTACAGCTCTGTGTCTATTCTCAGCCCCGCCCCCTCTCTCCTCATTGGCTCACTAACACTTATTGACAGCAGCCAATGAGGAGGGAGAGTCCCAGACAGCCAAGCCTCTTGTGCAACAGTGCTGGATCGAGATGGGGCTCAGGTAAGTATTAGGGGGGGTCTAAGGGGGGCTGCTACCCACAGAAGATTTTTTATGGTAATGCATAGAATTCATTAAGATAAAATTAAAAAACTTTTGTCTTTAGAACTACTTTAACCACTTCAGCCCCGGAAGATTTTACCCCCTTCCTGACCAGAGCACTTTTTGCGATTCGGCACTGTGTCGCTTTAACTGACAATTGCGCGGTCGTGCGATGCTGCACCCAAACAAAATTGACGTCCTTTTTTTTCCCCACAAATAGAGCTTTCTTTTGGTGTTATTTGATCACCTCTGCGGTTTTTATTCTTTGCGCTATAAACAAAAAAAAGAGCGACCATTTTGAAAAAAAACACAATATTTTTTACTTTTTGCTATAATAAATATCCCCCCAAAAAATATAGAAAAAAAATTTTTTTTCCTCAGTTTAGGCCGATATGTATTCTTCTACATATTTTTGGTAAAAAAAATTGCAATAAGCGTTTATTAGTTTGCGCAAAAGTTATAGCGTCTACAAAATAGGGGATAGTTTTATGGCATTATTATTTTTTTTTTACTAGTAATGGCGGCACTCTGCGATTTTTATTGTGACTGCGACATTATGGCGGACACATCGGACAATTTTGACACATTTTTGGGACCATTGGCATTAATACAGCGATCAGTGCTATTAAAATGCATTGATTACTGTAAAAATGTCACTGGCAGGGAAGGGGTTAACACTAGGGGGCGATCAAGGGGTTAATATGTTCCCTAGTGTGTGTTCTAACTGAAGGGGGGAGGGAACTGTGTAGAGGAAGAGATAGATCGCTGTTCATATTCTGTATGAACAGACGATCTGTCACTTCTCCCCTCAGAGAACCGGAAACTGTATGTTTACACACACAGATCCTGGTTCTCCGTGTCTCAGAGGCGATCATGGGAGCCCGGCGGTGATCGTGACCGCCGGGCACTCGCATCGGCTCGGGGGGGGGGCATGCAGTGGGCACTCGCCCACCCCTAGTGGCCACAGGGAAAAGTGACGTAACATAACTTCGCTTTGCCCAGCCGTGCTTTCTGCCGCAGTAAAACTGCGGCGGCTGGTCAGCAAGTGGTTAACGTGTTACTGAACCCACAACTATAAAATCAGTCTGTATATGCAGTAAAGCATGCTTGTTATACTCACTGTGGAACCTAAGGGGTTAATCCTCTGCATTGTGTAAAAAGGCTGTTTGATCCTGTCCCCCCTTCTGATCCTCCCCTTCTTCCATTGTCTCTAATCCATCTCCTGATAGTACAAAGCCTAGGGGGCACTCTGCACATGCTCAGTTTGGTGTGTATTGCTAGAGAGTTTTTTTTTTTTTCTTGGGAAGGTGCATGTGATCAGCACAGGGCCAATCGGCACACTCTCCAGACAGAGGGTCAGGGGTCCTGCAGGCTGATTCTGCAATCGGTGGGGAATGAAAACTCCTTCTAAAAGCTTTAACCAGACACTGAATGAAGTCTCAAGACTGGTATATAATAAAAGGTATTTAGCAGTTTATATTTACTAAAATAATTGCATTTCCATGTTCTGTGTACTGTGGGAGACCAGATATAGTGAATGCAGGTTCCTGGGTTTAGCAACACTTTAAGGCTACATTCACACTGCTGCAATCCAACGATTTTCAGTGCGATTATGTTGTGCAACTTGGATGTTTGCATATTCTTTAGGGCCAAAATGGTGCTGGAATCACACCGATGTAGTACGGGAACCTCTTCCAAAGTACGCCATGCTGAGTTGCATTGATGCGAATGGACACCATTGAAAACTATGTGATTGCCATTGTCATGCAATTCTGTGCAACTCAAGTTGCATCTGAAATTGCACTGTGTGAACAGAGCCCAATAGAATTAGGAAAAAAACTGACATGCAAATTCCCTTGCACACCAGTGTCATATATAATCATGGTAATTTGCTATGTTTATTTCCTGTGATCATCAGCTCCATCTAGAGGCAATGATGTGATATTTTCAGGATTGAGGTATAGACCCCCAACCAATAACACAATATAGGGGTTAAAGACCTAATACACATCAATTACAATCGAATGAAAACAGCGCCTATAAATTAGGATAGAGTTTTTTTTAAATGGAATACATGGGGGAGGGGGGGGGGGGTAAACATGGCTTTTTTCTGTAAATGTTTACATGCCAAAAATCATGAGAAACAGTCTAATCATGCAAAACAAAAACCAAAAGTGATGGGTCTGCAGAGATCTCAGGATTATTGTGTATTGTATGTACAGGGAAACAAACCTCAATGGAGAGGAACCTCAACACAATCGTACAAAGTGCTTATTTTGTATCCTTACAAATATAGTAATCACCTGTATATCAAATAACATTGAGCTCTTCATGTAACTAATCACATTTTCTTTCATACACTCAAATAGGAATAACAATCTCACCTAGAGCGCATGGATTTTTGATCAAGTTCCTCTTCAGGCTAGATAGAAGAAAATTATTAATAATTACTGGTGAAAGATTACCATTAAAAAAACATTGGAAAATATTATAACCCAAACAGACTCCAAAGAACACAAACTACCGTATTCATCGGCGTATAACACGCACTTTTCTCCCCTTAACACGTGTGTACGTGTTCTACGTCGATATAGGCTGCCTCGGAGGGGAAGGAGGCAGTCATGCTCAGTCCCGCCCCATGGATGGCTCATAGTGTTGATGTCCCGGCATTGGACCGCTGTTATGTCCATCATAGGAGGCGGGGCTAAGGATGAGGTTCGAGTTCGAGTTGAACTCATGTTCGACTCGAACATCGACTGTTTGCCGAACAGCGAACAATTTGGGGTGTTTGCGGCAAATTCGAAAACCGCGGAACACCCTTTAAAAGTCTATGGGAGAAATCAAAAGTGCAATCAAAAAAAATCAAAAGTGAAATGTCATTTTGCTGTCAGACTGTTCTAAACATGGGAAACATGCGCCCCTTTACAGGCATACTATAGACACCACCCAGGTACGAAATCTAAAGGGATATTACACTTTTATTTTTTCACTTTAAGCATCATTAAAATTACTGCTCCTGAAAAAACTGACGTTTTTAAAACTTTTTTTTGGATCCATGTCCCCTGGGGCAGGACCCAGGTCCCCAAACACTTTGACACTATGACAATACCATGCATATAAGCCTTTAAAATTAGCACTATGCTCTCCACTGATCTCACCAACCTCCATGTGGTCCTGGCAATCATATCCGACCACACTATCAGCATCCTGGGAAAGGCTGCGCGGAGGCGCACAAAATCAACCTGCAAGAGAAGAAAACAAAACACCCACATCACAATGAACTTGTGCCCCCACACACACAAACCCATGCCAATGTACCCCTATCACTGCTATTCTCTATATCTCCAACAGCTCTGGCCTAACCTATAACCAAAACCTTTTTGACTCCCACAGACCAATCCGCTTAACTGCCTCCTCATATAGACCCCATCTCACCGCCTCTGGAGCCGCCCCTATCCGGAATGAGTGTGATGAAAAATTCATCTCACCCAAACCCAACGCCTTCAAACACATACAGAAAATGGAGATAAACTGGAATCTCGACAGCGATTCCCATTCTCATGCACTAAAAAGGAACTCACCCCTCCTGGACGGATCACAAGAAAACTCTTAACTGTTGAAACTGGGCACAAGGGGGAACCCGATAGCACAAAAAACAGTATCCATTCTCCCTTGCTTTCCTGATCTGTTTTTGATTTTTTCACCCGCATGGACAACCTATCCTCACCGCAGATGACCTCCTCAGCCCCAATCCCCCCTTTTCCTTTTTTTTGAAGGGCTGACTAACTCCCCAATCCTGAATTCCCCCGAACAACAACAGGGCGAACGCAGTTCTGAACAGTACCATTTCGTAACGTGATGAACAAGTTTCATGTAGCTGCGCAAAGAGTCTGCCCAGTAAGTTAAATGACACCGGGCGCCTGTCATCCTTGCACTGTACAGCTCTCCTATACCCTTTTACGGCCTGCTTAACCCAAAATTCCTTAGTGAAATCCTGTTCTCCTTTCAATTTGAACCAAAAAGCAAGGCCTGCCAATATTTTCCCCAATTCTGACCCCGATACCCCCTCTTCCGGGTTCCTAGATACAAAATATATTACCAGCAGCCTACGATCCCGTATGTTATCCTTCCCCCCCAACTTGAGTTAACAGTAACTCCCATTCGGACCACACTCTGCTGTACGCCGCCCATGTCGCCTCACTTACTGACCGTCTGATCCAGCTGGAGATGACTCCAATGCAATCTTCCACAGTCCCGGGGGACAAGGGACCCCGTGCGTGTCCGCCGCAGGTGCCAATTCCCGAAACTTGTCCCACTGAAAGCGAGACAGCGCGTCAGCAATGACGTTCTCTACTCCCGGCAGGTGCACTGCATACATAAACACATTCAACTGCATGCACCTTAGAACCAAATGTCCCAACAAACGCACCACCGGCGGGGATGCCGCTGACACCTTGTTGATGACCTGTACCACCCCCAGATTATCCCCATGGAAGCGCACCTTTAGATTCCTGAAGGATTCTCCCCATAGCTCCACTGCCAGTACCACCGGAAATAGCTCCAGCAGCACCATGCTCTTCAATAGCCCTGCCGTTTTCCATGATTCTGGCCATGGCCCCGCACTCCACTTCCCCTGGAAAAAAGCTCCCGGTGGAAAAAGGCCCCAAAACCCATGGATCCTCACCTTACCCGACATCCACAAGGCCCTCCCGTGGAATTGTTCCAAGAACAAGTGCCATATCCGCAGGTCTTCCCTATGCTCCTTTGTCAATCGCACAAAGTGTTTTGGGGACTCCACCCCCCCGTGCTGGCCGACAGCCACCTGCATAACACCCTGCCCATGGGGATTATGCGACACGCAAAATTCAACTTACCCAAAACTGACTGTAGAGCCCTAAGCTGTACCTTGTGTAATCCCACGATCGCCTGAATCTCTGCCTGCAACGCCCTCAGCTTGTCCTTGGGCAGTCGGCACTCCATTGCCTCCGAGTCCACCACGACGCCCAGAAAACTAATCACCGTAGTTGGCCCTTCTGTCTTGTCTGGTGCCAGGGGAATCCTAAGACGTTCCGCTATGTGTTCCAGTGTTGTCAATAGCACCACACAAACCTCGGATGAGGCCGGGCCTACACACAAGAAATCATCCAGGTAATGGATGATGGAATTCACTCCTGTGATGTCCCAGACCACCCATTCCACGAATGAACTGAAACTCTCAATTAGCGCACATGAAATAGAGCAGCCCATTGGCAGGCAGCAATCCACATAGTATACCCCTTGCCAATGACAACCTAGTAGATGAAAACTGTCCGGGTGGACGGGGAGTAATCGGAATGCCACCTCGATATCAGTTTTGGCCATCTTAGCCCCTTGCTCATAGCGCCTTACCCAAAAAAAGCCACATCAAATGATGTGTATGAAACTGCACACATCTGTGGATCAATGGCATTGTTCACCGACCCCCCTTTGGGGAAAGAAAGGTGGTGAATCAGCCTATATTTCATCGGCTCCTTTTTGGGGACCACCCCTAAAGTCGAGACCACTAAATCGGGAATTGGCAATGTCGGGAAAGGGCCAGCCATGCGCCCCAATGCAATCTTCTTCCGCAGTTTCTCCGAAACCACCTCTGGATGTTGCATAGCTGAATGTAGGTTCCTAGACATTGGGGGAGAAATGACTAGGTTTGCCGGAATCCTAAATCCCTCCAAAAACCCCTGGCCCAACACCTGCGGTGCCCCCTATCTGGGTATCTATCTAGAAAAGGACGCACCTTCACTGGCGTCTTCCCTCTTGTTCGCAGACTCACCAGCCCTGCCTTTGCCTTGTTTAAAGCACTGGGACACCAGATGGGCTCCCCCACAACCGGAGCATTCGTGCTTGTACTTGCAGCTCCCCCCGAATTTGCAGGTGCCCTCATTGTATTGCCAACAAACTCCCTTTTTCTTTTAGGCTGATTGTCCAGAAGTCACTCAGCCACCGGCCCCACCTGGAGAAAACTAACTCGGTGCCCTCGCCGACATCATCAAGTGCATCCACAGGCTGATGTCCTTGTGATCCCACCACAGAGCCGGGCGTATCGCCTTTCGATGACGAAACTGCTCGTCATACCTAACCCATGCTACTCCCCCGTAGACTCTATGTGCTTCTCCTACTGCATACATGTAGCAGAAAAGTGCCGAGTAATGCTCTGGGTTTTTCGACTGAACCCAGTTCTGGAACGTCCGCGGTATGAGTCTGTACCTCCTCTTCTCCTCGTCCTCCTTGTTGTCCTCTGGTTTTAAATTGAACTTCTCCAGGGGTAGCAGAGAAAAAAATCTCCACATACTCCCCCTTCCAAATCTTTTCCCTGACCTCTTGCTTCAAATGAGCTCCCAACGGTCCCTCAAAACAAACATATACTTCACACATGGCCGCGTTCGCCAACCTGATCAAGTCTTGTTTTTTACCCTTCTCCCCCCCGCCCCCACTTTCTCCCCTGTCGTGGGCGTGACAGGCCTGGCAATCCCAGGCTTGAACCTGCTCACCAATTCTTTTAGTCCTGCCAGGAACCCCTGTAATCCCCTGTCTGCCGGGGCGTGGTAGTTGACCCGTGCGACCAGAGGGGGAGCAGCGGGGGGAAACCCCCGCTGGGAAGGGCCCCGGGACCCGTATTCGGTGCCCCCACCCACCAACCCCTCACCTCCCACACCCTCTAAATACCCCAAAGTAGAAGTGGACTTGCCGGGCTGCCTGGAAGTGGTTCCACCAGCCGAAGGTTGCCATGCTGCCAAGCTGTCTCCTCCGCTCACACTGACACTGGGGAGGGACCTCCTTTCTTTTACTTTCTGACGACTCCTCCTATTCCTCCATTCCCACCAATCAGATCCCCTCTTACACTCACACCCTGTACCCCTGTTCATACAGTCATGTAAGCCCTACGTTTATTTACTTTTAGGCATTACTCCGGGCTTCTCTGTACGTTTCAAGGCGAGAGACACAGCGAAGACGGGACTCTCCCCTCCAGTGTGGGACAAACTTATCAATAATCTGGAAATGTGTTCCAGTAGGATCTTTGTTGTGAAACTTTAAATAGTGACGGGGAACGCTATGATTGATTTTTCCATTTTTAATCCTGGCCAGATGTTCGTTGACGCGTATGAAGAATGTCCTAATGGTGCACCCCACGTACTGCTTTTTGCAGGGACAGGTCAACAAAATGGCAAGGAATTTCGTAGCACAAGTGATGAAATGTCTCATAGGGTAAACACGTGCTGTGACAGTTGAGGTGAATGTGTCTGTTTTACGTCTCCCACCAATGTTGTGGAGGCACACATTGCATTTCCGGCAAGGATAGTAACCCTTACATTGTTGAAAAAAAATTAGACTATTTTGGGGGGGGATCGATAACATTAGGTGCAATCTGTCTTTGTATCGACCGTGCCCCTCTAAATAGAACACCATCTTATTCTGGAAGAGCTGGACCAAAGTATTTATCATTCTGAAGAATTTGCCAGTGCTTTTTAAAAATCTCTCTGGATTGAACAGAGTAGGTAGTAAAAAAGGACCATCTGAACTTATTATACAAAGCAACTTTGGGACGCTCCATCAAAAGAGATTTTCTGTCTATTTGAGATACCCTACTGAGATGGGCAGGAGGCGGAGCCTAGCAGAGCAGACATGCATTGTTAGAGCTCCACACCGCTGAGGAGAGAAGAGAAGGACAAAGCGGAGCCTGCAGGCTCAAAAGGTATCCATTTGAACCTTTTTGCCCCAGGGAACAAACTGTGAAAGTTTGGGCAGGAAATATGGTACTGGGAGGAAACCGTGGCAGAAATAAAAATCACCTCACAAAGAGCTCACAGGCACTCACTGCAGCTGAAGCAGCTCCAGTCACCTCACAAGATACAGCATCAGGGCGCTCTCACAGACAGAAAATGTCACAGCAAGACTCTCCATTTGAGTCAGATACAGAACAAATCCTCTCACAAACTTCTCCACAAGCCTCCTCAGTATCCCCAGTAATATTATTACAATTTGAAAAGATGCTTCATAAGGCTTTAAAACAAACCTCAGACCAAATAACAAAAAGCCTAACCAAAGAAATAAGAGCTGGGAAACCGCACCGCAGCCTTAGAAATAAAAATGGATGAAATTGAAATTACAACCCAAGAAAATATAACAGAATTGGAACAATTAAAAAAAGAGAATTTAATACTTCAAACTAAGCTCGAAGATTACGAAAATAGAGCCAGACGTTCAAACTTGCGCATAAGGGGAATACCTGAAACTGTGACAGACCTGCAATCTACTATTACTGCTCTATTACAAGAACTAAAGCCAGATATCCCTATTGAACGTTTAGAACTGGACAGAGTACACAGAGCCCTCACAGCCAAAAAGAAAGATGGACCCCCACGTGATATAATCACAAAATTTCATTATTACAGAACGAAAGAACAAATACTAATTGCTGCAAGAGAAAAAAAGGAACTTAATTTTCAAGGACACAATTATCAAATTTTTGCTGACCTATCCCAACTTACTATTACTAAAAGACGATCCATGAAACCCCAACTAATGGAACTGCAACGCCACAACATTATGTATCAATGGGGCTTCCCCTTTTCAGTCAGATTTAACTACCAAGGTACAATTTACAGAAGCAGATCAGCAGATGAACTACAACAAACCCTTTTAAAATTAAATCTGACAGAACCCACAAGCAGCAACACTCCCACACGCAGAAGAATGGCGTCATCTTCACCTTCAGGCAGCACCCAGAAAATTTCAGAACAAAATGGGAATCATCATTCTCACAAAAGAGGCCGTTATGCCACATCATCCATGGACCAAGAAGATTCAATGGACTGACATCCTAATTCCTGATATCTCTTCATTTATTATACTAAGAGATGGTTCTCTATAAAAAACCTGTATTTATAACTGAATGTAACTGCATTCTGATAGTCACACTCTGTGTGGGATCATGTTACATTCCAGTTATATTTCTTATTACTTCTGATTCATATAGCCTTAGAATATATAAGTGAAATAAGGAAATTCTTGTTCAGTTATGTATTATCAGGTAATAACAATAGATTTATTACTTTTTAGGACAAATATGTTCAATAATCCAGAAGTAATGGAAGCTTTTTCTTTCTTTTCTTAAAACAAATATATTATTACCTAACTAGTTCCTAGAATTATGTTTTTGTTTATTCTAATCTGAAGCAATACAACCTCAATTTTATGAGTTAACATATCTAAACAGTTACATATGAATAAAATATGTAATTGTTTACTCTAAAAGGGTTAAAATCCCAAAATAATTCAAACTATCTTCATCAATACCAAAGTTATTAACAGTACCTTTCTAACTGAATTATTTAGCCTAGGGCAAGACTAACCATATACAACCACCCTGGAATAAATAATTTCAACAAAAACTATATTCTGCACTCCAATTAATGAAACATCATTTTGATGTCTTTTGACATAGCACTTCTCTTCTGTAAGCGGAAGATCCGTGTACCCCCATTAGCCCTCCTCATTCTCCCAACCATATTATGTGGGAGTGTGACGAAGGCACTTATTCCCCTGAGAGAGATATTTATTCTCTTTCACGGGTAAATTGTGATTACTTGCAAAAAATAATTTATACAATGTATCATCTAATCTCATATGTTTTTTGTTTACTCTTTACTCCAGAATTCACTGGTTTCTTTTCTATCTATTCATCTCTTCAGTCCACACAGGTTGATCTGCGCAGTCAGCTCTGCATAACAAAAAGTAAGTCAAAACTATTTGATCTATTGCCATGGCACCACTGAATATACTTTCCCTGAATGTTCAGGGAATAAATGTCCCTCAAAAAAGGACCAAAGCCTTCCGTACTTTCCATAACAAGAAGGCTCACATAGTATGCCTCCAAGAAACACACTTCACCAAAGATTCTACTCCAAAATATATTTCTCCTTTTTATCAACAAATTTACACGGCTTCTGCCTGTACCAAGCAAAGGGGAACTCTAATTGCATTTCACCGATCCACATCATTCACCTTATCATCAGAAATTAAAGACCCAGAAGGTAGATACCTGATACTCATGGGTTATATAATGGATACAGCAATCACGGTGATTTCCTACTACGCTCCTAACAAACAACCTACACCATTCCTCGCACATATATTACAAGTGATTAATACACACAAAATAGGAACAGTGATAATGTGTGGGGATTCGAACCAGGTCCTCCTCCCATTTCTAGATAAATCACCTTTTACACCATCCAAAATAACCTCTAGATTACCTTTTTCTCAACTTCTTTCCAAATACAATCTGGTAGATTCATGGAGAGAAAGTAACCCAATGAAAAAGAAATTCACTTATTTCTCGCACCCTCATCAAACCTTCACCAGAATAGATCATATTTTTCTAACAATAGGAATGATACCAGAAATTATTGCATCAGATATAATTCCGATTCCGTGGTCTGACCATAATGCAGTATACACTACTATAGCCTCAGCCATACCAAAAGCGCATGACCCAACGTGGTACTTACCGGACATAATGCTCAAACACCCACTACATCAGATGGCCATTGAACAAGCTTTAAAGGAATACATATCAATTAATAACACAACAGACATCTCCCCAATAACACTGTGGGAAGCTCATAAGCCTGTCTTGCGTGGTACAATACAACGACAAATGGCACTATTTAAACGGGAACGCAAAAATCTAGCAAAAAAACTAGAACTCAATTTTAATGCAGCCTACATATCATTTCAAGATAATCCATCTCAGAGTACAAAATCCCATCTGGAAAAATCTAGATTGGAATACGATCTATTTCTCACTGAGTCAGTTGATAAATCCCTCAAACGCTCCAAACACAATTTCTACATGAATACAAACAAACCAGGTACATATTTGGCTCGGGCATTAAATTCAACTAACAAATCTTTCAAACCAATACGTTTGAAATTATCAAAAAATGTTTACACTTGTAATCCAGTTAAAATAATCCATAAATTTCACTCACATCTCGCAACTTTATACAAGACAAACAATGAATTTAATCCTACAGAAGCTGAATCCTTCTTCTCAAAAATAACCTTACCTGAGTTATCTCAGAATCAAAAAAGCAGTTTGGATGAGCCTATAACTATAGATGAAGTTGCTAACGCCATAAAAGACCTAAAACTTAACAAAAGACCAGGCCCAGACGGCTACTCGGCTTTATACTATAAACCATTCTCAGAAATACTCTCTCCCATTCTCACTGAAACTTTTAACAAACTTCTAGATGGACATTCTTTTCGGCAAGAAACACTAATGGCAATTGTTTGTATGATCCCAAAACCCCTTTCTGATACTTCCTGTGTGAATTATCGGCCTCTCTGTTAAACCTCGATATTAAATTATTAGCAAAAATAATAGCAAAACGCCTCAATAGCATTATAGGAAAATTAATACATAGAGATCAAGTAGGCTTCATGCCAAATAGACAGGCAGGCGATAATATACGCAGGGCAGTGTTATTGGCACATATTGCTAAAAAACGGAAAATCCCTTTATGTTTTCTATCTCTCGATATTAAGAGGGCATTTGACACAGTATCCTGGCAATATTCATTACAAAAATGGGGTTTTGGACCCCACTTTTTAACATGGATCAAAGCATTATATAATAAACCCAAAGCCTATATAAAATATGCTGGATACAAATCTGAAGCCTTTAATATCGAAAGAGGTACCCGACAGGGTTGCCCATTATCTCCCTTATTATTTGCCCTTATACTCGAACCCATGGCCCAATACATCAGAACAAACCAAACTATAACTGGCATTGAAGTAGGAGGTATCACACACAAATTATGTATATTTGCAGACGATATATTACTTTTTCTATCATCACCACAGGTCTCTGGTCCTAACTTAATACCAGCTCTTGATGGATTTGCAGCCCTATCCGGCCTTATGATTAATCCTAAGAAATGCCTAGTGCTTAATATTTCACTCACAAACATGGAATTGATCCCGGCTAGGGCTGCACTCCCATTCACATGGGCAGAAAAATCAATCCCATATCTTGGAATTCATTTAACAGCATCTCATTCTGACTTATTCTCAACCAATTATCCTCCTGTATTAAGACAGATCACAAATCTAATAAAACAATGGTCGCAACTTCCTTTATCCTGGATAGGGAAGATTAATGCAATCAAAATGACTATTCTACCCAAATTGCTTTATCTATTCAGAGTCCTCCCTATTCCAATTCCTTCCTATTTTTTGAGAATAGTACAAAAAAGAGCAACTTCGTTTATATGGGGCTCTTCTAAACCACGTATACCTATACACACACTACATCTTCCCAAAAATAAAGGAGGCCTGGGATACCCTAATTTTACTAACTACTACAGAGCAGCACATTTGGCCAGTCTGTCCAAATACCATGCAAAACAGGAAATCCCATTATGGGTATTTATAGAGGCTTCAGAAAATGACCCTCTATTAATATCAAATTTATTATGGCTTGATCCTAAAGACCGCTTTAAAATTCATAATCCCATAACTAAACACTTCTTATCTCTCTGGGATAAACTAAAAACCAAATATCAGTTACAATCTCCACACAATCCTCTCCTTTCTTTTATCAGAAATCCGGCCTTTTATCCGGCATGGATCTACCCAAATTCTTTTAAAGCTTGGACAACATCAGGCATTCAGACACTAAATGACTTCATAGCATCTAAATCATTCCTTTCATTCCCATCGCTTAGAGAAAAATATGATCTACCAAACTCTGAGATATTTAGATATCTCCAAATCAAAAATTTCTATACACCATTCCTAAAGGGGGATACACCATTATCCCAATTATCCATTTTTGAATCAATCTGTACAAAAGATCCATTTGCTAAAGGTACAATTTCATCACTTTATAATCAATTATATGGAGTAGCAAATCTTAATAGACCCTCTTACGTTCAGAGGTGGGAGGAGGACCTGGGACGAACTTTAGAAGACACGGACTGGTCTAATATATGGCTCACATCTAAGTCATCTTCACCCAACATCTTAGCACTGGAGACAAATTATAAAGTCCTAACTCGCTGGTACCTTGTACCCGCTAGAGTGGCAAAATATTCACCTAATACCTCAACTCTTTGTTTTCGAGGATGCCCAGAAATAGGCACATATTTACACATATGGTGGACGTGCCCAGTAATCCAAACCTTCTGGAAGGAAGTCTTCGTGATTGCATCTAAAATATTTAAAAAAATAATACAACCAGATCCATATTTAACTTTACTTAATCTAAAACCGGAATGGTTAACACTCTCTCAATTCAAACTTATGATCCAACTAATAACGGCTGCAAAACAAACAGTGGCCAAGGCATGGAAATCTCCTACATTGGTACTAGCAGAAACAATTCACAGAATGAATAATACAATGTCCCATGCTAAGATGGTAGCCATCGATCAAAATCAAATTCCAAAATTTGAAAAGCTTTGGCATCCTTGGATAAAACAACAGTTCCTGTCAAATTTCAATGACTCTGTCCTGTTGCCATGGTAACAGATTAAATGACTTACAGAGACACTCATTCTAAGGCTTCAAAGAGAACTAAAAAGAATAATAAACTGACGAGCGGGACAACCTTGTGGACCATACCTCTACCTTTCAATCCTTTTTCTTCTTTCTCTTTCCTTTTCTCCACCTTACGATTAAAGCTCATTATCAGAATTTATTTGACCTATATACACTCTACTTGTTAACAATATGTATAGTAGGTATAAATCTTTTAAATACCTACAAAAGTAACTAAGGAAATGATATATATCTTTAATTTAGGTTTACGTGAACCCAATGTTTAATATTTGAAATTTCATGATATTTACCTATATAAACCCTACTGTAAAACAATGAGCTTACTTTATAGATCCTTGTAAACTTACTTTATGTATCTTTATGTATCTTTATAACATTGTATACTCAATAAACTTCTTTTGACAAGGAGATACCCTACTGATCTCAACATCTACTGTATGTCAGCAGATCTGTAGCTCTTTTCTACAAATCTATCCTTAAGAACTTGAGACTGGGAGAAAAAAATTAGTAATCCTCGTACAGTTCCTGCGTAACCGCAGAAACTGGTTGTGAGGGACAGACTTAACCACTTCAGCCCCGGATTTACCCCCTTCCTGACCAGAGCACTTTTTACAATTTGGCACTGCGTCGCTTTAACTGCTAATTGCGCGGTCATGCAATACTGTACCCAAAAGAAATTTGCGTCCCTTTCTTCCCACAAATAGAGCTTTCTTTTGATGGTATTTGATCACCTCTGCGGTTTTTATTTTTTGCGCTATAAACGGAAAAAGACCGAAAATTTTGAAAAAAAATGATATTTTCTACTTTTTGTTATAAAAAAAATCCAATAAACTCAATTTTAGTCATACATTTAGGCCAAAATGTATTCGGCCACATGCCTTTGGTAAAAAAAATGTCAATAAGCGTATATTTATTGGTTTGCGCAAAAGTTATAGCGTCTACAAACTAGGATACATTTTCTGGAATTTACACAGCTTTTAGTTTATGACTGCCTATGTCATTTCTTGAGGTGCTAAAATGGCAGGGCAGTACAACCCCCCCCCAAATGACCCCATTTTGGAAAGTAGACACCCCAAGGAAATTGCTGAAAGGGATGTTGAGCCCATTGAATATTATTTTTTTTTGTCCCAAGTGATTCAATAATGACAAAAAAAAAAATTACAAAAAGTTGTCACTAAATGATATACTCACACAGGCCATGGGCATATGTGGAATTGCACCCCAAAATACATTCAGCTGCTTCTCCTGAGTACTGGGATACCACATGTGTGGGACTTTTTGGGAGCCTAGCCGCGTACGGGGCCCCGAAAACCAATCACCGCCTTCAGGATTTCTAAGGGCGTACATTTTTGATTTCCCTCTTCACTGCTTATCACAGTTTCGGAGGCCATGGAATGCCCAGGTGGCACAAAACCGCCCCAAATGACCCCATTTTGGAAAGTAGACACCCCAAGCTATTTGCTGAGAGGCATGGTGAGTATTTTGCAGCTCTCATTTGTTTTTGAAAATGAAGAAAGACAAGAAAAAACATTTTGCAGAAAAGTTAGGTCTGCAAAATACTCACTATACCTCTCAGCAAATAGCTTGGGGTGTCTACTTTCCAAAATGGGGTCATTTGGGGGGGTTTTGTGCCACCTGGGCATTCCATGGCCTCCGAAACTGTGATAGGCAGTGAAGAGTGAAATCAAAAATTCACGCCCTTAGAAAGCCTGAAGGCAGTGCTTGGTTTTTGGGGTCCCGTACGCGGCTAGGCTCCCAAAAAGTCTCACACATGTGGTATCCCCGTACTCAGGAGAAGCAACAGAATGTATTTTGGGGTGTAATTTCACATATTCCCATGGCATGTTTGAGCAATATATCATTTAGTGACAACTTTGTGCAAAAAAAAAAAAAAAAAAAAAAAAAAAAAGTGTCTCTTTCCCGCAACTTTTGTCACAATATAAAATATTCCATGGACTCGACATGCCTCTCAGCAAATAGCTTGGGGCGTCTACTTTCCAAAATGGGGTCATTTGGGAGGGTTTTGAACTGTCCTGGCATTTTATGCACAACATTTAGAAGCTTATGTCACACATCACCCACTCTTCTAACCACTTGAAGACAAAGCCCTTTCTGACACTTTTTGTTTACATGAAGAAATTATTTTTTTTTGCAAGAAAATTACTTTGAACCCCCAAACATTATATATTTTTTAAAGCAAATGCCCTACAGATTAAAATGGTGGGTGTTTAATTTTTTTTTTCACACAGTATTTGCGCAGCGATTTTTCAAACGCATTTTTTGGGGAAAAAACACACTTTTTAAAATTTTAATGCACTAAAACACACTATATTGCCCAAATGTTTGATGAAATAAAAAAGAAGATCTTAGGCTGAGTACATGGATACCAAACATGACATACTTTACAATTGCGCACAAACGTGCAGTGGCAACAAAATAAATACATTTTTAAAAGCCTTTAAAAGACTTTACAGGTTACCACTTTAGATTTACAGAGGAGGTCCACTGCTAAAATTACTGCCCTCGATCTGACGTTCGCAGTGACATCTCACATGCATGGTGCAAATGCTGTTTACATTTGACGCCAGACCGACGCTTGCGTTCGCCTTAGCGCAAGAGCAGGGGGCGACAGGGGTGCTTTTTTTTTTTTTCTTTATTATTTTTTTGCTTTTTTATCTTATTTTTAAACTGTTCCTTTCATTTTTTTTTTTTATCATTTTTATTGTTATCTCAGGGAATGTAAATATCCCCTATGATAGCAATAGGTAGTGACAGGTACTCTTTTTTTGAAAAAATTGGGGTCTATTAGACCCTAGATCTCTCCTCTGCCCTCAAATCATCTGACGACACCAAGATCGGTGTGATAAAATGTTTCCCAATTTCCCAATGGCGCTGTTTACATCCGGCGAAATCTAAGTCATGAAATGCTCGTAGCTTCCGGTTTCTTAGGCCATAGAGATGTTTGGAGTCACTCTGGTCTCTGATCAGCTCTATGGTCAGCTGGCTGAATCATTCTCAGGTTCTCAGGTTCCCTGTTGAGACAGGAGAGCCAGAAAAAAAAAACACGGAAGACAGTGTGGGGGGGGGGTATTCCCTCCCACTGCTTGTAAAAGCAGTCTAGAGGCCAATTAGCAGCTAGGATTGCTTTTATATGAAAGCCGACCGCTGGCTGAAAAGAATGATACCAAGATGATACCTAAACCTGCAGGCATCATTCTGGTATAACCACTCAAAGTCGTGAATGGCGTACCTGAAGACATAAAAATGGTTAACAATAAAAAACACAGTAAACGGTAAAGTATAAAAAATTGCATACCTGAAAAGCAAACATGATAAAACATAACAATAAAACATTGCAAAAAAGAATACAGTAAAAAAGAGCAGAACAATAGAGAGAGAATAGAGAGAGAGAGAGAGAGAGAGAACAATAAAACGACAACTATTTTTTTAAATTTTATATATATAAATTTTTTTTTTACACTTTTTTTTTGTAACTAACTTTTATAACTGTAACCGGTTCCAGGTTCGGGTCTCAAAATGCGATGGCATCTTGGGAGACCCTGTGAAAGTGTGCCTAGTCTGTGCAATGCTGTACCCTACGCTAATACTCAACTAGTGAATGGTAGCGTTAAAAACATTCACCAATGCAAAGACCAGGATTATCAGGACAGGAGGGACAATAATAGCGGGTGTCACGCCTATATCCGCGCTTGCTGCAGACACAACATCTTTTTTTGGGGGGTTCGCTGGGTAGGGGTACTCGGGAGGACATAAAGAAAATGCCTCTCATGCAGCCGACTGCATTTGGTTGGGGATGTGAATGGGGGAATTACGGGCGCTGCAGAAGTGGTGGTTCCCAATTAGGATTGGCGAATGCAGCAGGAAGGGCACTATGGGCACGACGGACCTGTGTTTGTCTTCAGCGGGACACTACTTGTGCTTGCCACCTCACCAGCTTGAACTGCACTTATGGGACTCACCACGTCACCAAGTGTTACTGCAGTGCTGGTTTGACTATGACCGGGGTGTAGTAGGCCGCTGGTGCTTGGCAGTTCACCAAAACGCTACCAAAAAAACTGTTAGCAATCGCAGGGATCAGGCCTGACTCTGCGAACGCTGCAGTTATGCGTTTAGTGTTTTGTAAATGTCAGTGATCGATCGATACTGCACTTGGGTGGGCTGGGCTGGGCCGGGCGGAGTGGCAAAACGCAGGTGCTAGCGGGTATCTGGGCTGATCCCGCTAACACTGCGTTTTTGGGAACCCTAAACTGCTGGGGACGCTAGTATAGATCTGATCGGATCAGATATTGATCCGTTCAGATACTATACCACTAAGGGAGGTGTACGGTGCGTGCGTGGGTGTTAGCGCTACTGGCACTAACCTGACACTGCCTGGGGCTGGTGCTTGCCAGTTCACCAAAAAAAACTGTTAGCGATCGCAGGGATCAGGCCTGACTCTGCGAACACTGCAGTTATGCGTTTAATGTTTTATAAGTGTCAGTGATCGATCGATACTGCACTTGGGTGGGCTGGGCCGGGCGGAGGGGCAAAACGCAGGTGCTAGCAGGTATCTGGGCTGATTCCGCTAACATTGTTTTTGGGAACCCTAAACTGCTGGGGACGCTAGTATAGATCTGATCAGATCAGATATTGATCCGTGCAGATACTATACCACTAAGGGAGGCATATGCTGCGTGCGTGGGTGTTAGCGGTACTGGCGCTAACCTGGGGCGACGCATATCACCGCCGGGCAATCAGGGGGCTAAACTTTTTTTCGGTAATAAACGGCGGGTGCCCTGACACTAGAAAAAATGAACGAACTAACCAGTGTCACCCGTAACGGTCATACAGTGATCAGTGGTGAAAGGGTTAACTAGGGGGCAATCAAGGGGTTAAAACCTTTATTAGGTAGTATATGGGGGTCCCTGATGCTATAAAACGCTGACGGCGAACCTAAATATTTACCTCCCTAACTAGTGTCACCAGCGACACTAATACAGTGATCAGAAAAATGATCGCTTAGCGACACTGGCGACAGGGGGCGATCAAGGGTTTAAAACTTTATTAGGTGGGGTTAGTGGGGTACCCTAGACCTAAAAGGGGGCTAATACTAACTACCCTAACACACTGTCACAAACTGACACCATGCAGTAATCAGAAAAAAAAAATGCTTGGTGTCAGTGTGACAGGGGGGGAGGGGTGATTGGGGGGTGATCGGGGGTGTTTTGTGTGCCTGGCATGTTCTACTGTGTGTGTGTGTTTTCACTCACATTACAGTCTTCTCTCCTCGGCGCCGGAATGGAAACTGCCGAGCCGAGGAGAGATGACATAATTTCCTTTGTTGCTGTTTACCATACAGCAACATAGGAATGATTTCATTGGCCGGCGGCGATCGCGAGGGGGGGGCCACGAATGGATGGCCTCCCCCTCACCTCCGATCGCCGCTGGACAAAAGCCGACCACCTCCGGCACCGATCGGACCCTCCGCCCGCGGGAGGCATATCACGTACGGGTAGATGATTCTGCCTGCCCGTGCCATTCTGCCGACGTATATCGTCGTGAGGCGGTCGGCAAGTGGTTAAGCCATTGTGTCTGATGGCAACCATCAAGCGTGATATAGACGTTTCGGTCCGTAGGCTTGAAGTAAGTCTTAAATTTTAAATGTTGATCAACCACCATTATCTCTAGATCAAGAAAATGAATGGAGGTAAGACTATCATCATAGCTCAAGGCTATATTCCATCATTAAAATTAAGTGTAGCTATGAACTCATCAAAAGACTCACGGTCCCCATTCCATAGGAGGAGGATGTCGTCGATGTACCTAGCCCAGAGAACCAATTCGGGTCTCTGGAAGGCATAGACGACATCCTCCTCCCACTGGGCCATAAAAATGTTTGCCAAACTCGGGGTGAACTTGGCCCCCATGGCCACGCTTTTCGTTTGTAGGTAAAATTGGTTTTGAAACCAGAAATAGTTATGCTGAGTGGCAAATCTAAGAAGTTGCATGATAAAATTCCGCTGGACCAGAGGGAGAGTGGTATCCTTGGAAAGATAATATTCAACAGCGGAGAAGCCCAACTCATGAGGATTGAACATGTAAAGTGCGGCAACATCCGCTGTCACCATGATCATACCCCTCCCTGAAGTCCATGGACTCAAGAAGTCGAATGGTATCTCGAGTATCCTTGAGATAAGAAAGAATCAATCAAACTATCGGTTGAAGATGGAAATCCACATATCTACTGATTCGGAAGGTGACAGAATCAATCCCACTGACAATGGGGCAGCCAGGGGGATTGACTGGGTCCTTGTGGACCTTGGGGAGGTAATAAATGGCAGGGATGCGTGGAGCCAATGGGACAAGAAAAACTTTTCTCTTGTCTAGAATTCCCAATGAAAAACCTTCATTGATCAAATCTACCAGGGCGTTTTTGTAATTAGCAGTAGGGTCCAAAGAAATAAGGCTGTATGTACCGGGATCACCCAGGATCCTAGTCATCTCCTTCACATAATCGTCTTTATCTAATATGACAATCCCCCCGCCTTTATCAGCGGGGCGAATAATAAGGTTTTTCTATTTGTATAATTGTTTTAATCCCGCTCTGATGTTTGAATTGATATGGCCTTTTTTATGGAATAATTTCTCAAGGTCTTGTAAAACTAAACTATGTAAAAAGGGAATAGATGGCACTATAGTCCCAGGGGAGTTGAATAAGGAGGGATTGGATAATCCTGAATGTACATGACTACCTTCAATTTCTGCTGGCACAGTTCTTGGGGGTTGGGCAAGAAAATGTCTCTGAATGCTCAATTTGCGAGTAAACTTTTTGGACATCTATAAAAGGCGGTTAAGTGATTTTGGGGGAACGTATTTCAATCCTTTGTCTAATACTGATTGCTCAGCATCTGTCAAAAGGACAGAACTCAGATTGAAAATACCCGCACCCTTCAAGTTCTTTTTCTTTTTGCCTTAGATCCTCCACCCCCCTCGGGTCCCTCTTTTCATCCTTGGCTTCCCAGGTACTCCTGCATGGGTCTTGGAAAACCCGAGTGATAGGAAGAACCAGGATAGCCTTGATTGTAATTAAAAGGGGATCTATTATATAAATCCTCTTCTCTATCATAGTGAGAATGGGTTTTCTGATAGGTAACCCGTGGGGCGTTATCTTGAAGTGGTGTGAATCGGGGGGCACATGCGGAGCCTAGCGGAGCAGACATGCATTGTTAGAGCTCCGCACCGCTGAGGAGAGAAGAGAAGGACAATGCGGAGCCTGCAGGCTCAAAAGGTATCCATTTGAACCTTTTTGCCCCAGGGAACAAACTGTGAAAGTTTGGGCAGGAAAAATGGTACTGGGAGGAAGCCGTGGCAGAAATAAAAATCACCTCACAAAGAGCTCATAGGCGCTCACCGCAACTAAAGCGGCTCCAGTCACCTCACAATATACAGCATCAGGGCGCTCTCACAGACAGAAAATGTCACAGCAAGACTCTCAATTTGAGTCAGATACAGAACAAATTCTCTCACAAACTTCTCCACAAGCCTCCTCAGCATCCCCAGTAATATTATTACAATTTGAAAAGATGCTTCATAAGGCTTTAAAACAAACCTCAGACCAAATAACAAACAGCCTAACCAAAGAAATAAGAGAGCTGGGAAACCGCACAGCAGCCTTAGAAATAATAATGGATGAAATTGAAATTACAACCCAAGAAAATATAACAGAATTGGAACAATTAAAAGAAGAGAATTTAATACTTCAAACTAAGCTCGAAGATTACGAAAATAGAGCCAGACGTTCAAACTTGCGCATAAGGGGAATACCTGAAACTGTGACAGACCTGCAATCTACTATTACAAGAACTAAAGCCAGATATCCCTATTGAACGTTTAGAACTGGACAGAGTACACAGAGCCCTCACAGCCAAAAAGAAAGATGGACCCCCACGTGATATAATCACAAAATTTCATTATTACAGAACAAAAGAACAAATACTAATTGCTGCAAGAGAAAAAAAGTAACTTAATTTTCAAATTTTTGCTGACCTATCCCAACTTACTATTACTAAAAGACGATCCATGAAACCCCAACTAATGGAACTGCAACGCCACAACATTATGTATCAATGGGGTTTCCCCTTTTCAGTCAGATTTAACTACCAAGGTACAATTTACAGAAGCAGATCAGCAGATGAACTACAACAAACCCTTTTAAAATTAAATCTGACAGAACCCACAAGCAGCAACTCTCCCACACGCAGAAGAATGGCATCATCTTCACCTTCAGGCAGCACCCAGAAAATTTCAGAACAAAATGGGAATCATCATTCTCACAAAAGAGGCCGTTATGCCACATCATCCATGGACCAAGAAGATTCAATGGACTGACATCCTAATTCCTGATATCTCTTCATTTATTATACCAAGAGATGGTTCTCTATAAAAAAACCTGTATTTATAACTGAATGTAACTGCATTCCGATAGTCACACACTGTGTGGGATCATGTTACATTCCAGTTATATTTCTTATTACTTCTGATTCATATAGCCTTAGAATATATAAGTGAAATAAGGAAATTCTTGTTCAGTTATATATTTTCAGGTAATAACAATAGATTTATTACTTTTTAGGACAAATATGTTCAATAATCCAGGGGTAATGGAAGCTTTTTCTTTCTTTTCTTAAAACAAATATATTATTACCTAACTAGTTCCTAGAACTATGTTTTTGTTTATTCTAATCTGAAGCAATACAACCTCAATTTTATGAGTTAACATATCTAAACAGTTACATATAAATAAAATATGTAATTGTTTACTCTAAAAGGGTTAAAATCCCAAAATAATTCAAACTATCTTCATCAATACCAAAGTTATTAACAGTACCTTTCTAACTGAATTATTTAGCCTAGGGCAAAACTAACCATATACAACCACCCTGGAATAAATAATTTCAACAAAAACTATATTCTGCACTCCAATTAATGAATCATCATTTTGATGTCTTTTGACATAGCACTTCTCTCCTGTAAGCGGAAGATCCGTGTACCCCCATTAGCCCTCCTCATTCTCCCAACCATATTATGTGGGAGTGTGATGAAGGCACTTATTCCCCTGAGAGAGATATTTATTCTCTTTCACGGGTAAATTGTGATTACTTGCAAAAAATAATTTATACAATGTATCATCTAATCTCATATGTTTTTTGTTTACTCTTTACTCCAGAATTCACTGGTTTCTTTGCTATCTTTTCATCTCTTCAGTCCACACAGGTTGATCTGCGCAGTCAGCTCTGCATAACAAAAAGTAAGTCAAAACTATTTGATCTGTTACCATGGCACCACTGAATATACTTTCCCTGAATGTTCAGGGAATAAATGTCCCTCAAAAAAGGACCAAAGCCTTCCGTACTTTCCATAACAAGAAGGCTCACATAGTATGCCTCCAAGAAACACACTTCACCAAAGATTCTACTCCAAAATATATTTCTCCTTTTTATCAACAAACTTACACGGCTTCTGCCTGTACCAAGCAAAGGGGAACTCTAATTGCATTTCACCGATCCACACCATTCACCTTATCATCAGAAATTAAAGACCCAGAAGGTAGATACCTGATACTCATGGGTTATATAATGGATACAGCAATCACGGTGATTTCCTACTACGCTCCTAACAACCAACCTACACCATTCCTCTCACATTACAAGTGATTAATACACACAAAATAGGAACAGTGATAATGTGCGGGGATTCGAACCAGGTCCTCCTCCCATTTCTAGATAAATCACCTTTTACACCATCCAAAATAACCTCTAGATTACCTTTTCCTCAACTTCTTTCCAAATACAATCTGGTAGATTCGTGGAGAGAAAGTAACCCAATGAAAAAGAAATTCACTTATTTCTCGCACCCTCATCAAACCTTCACCAGAATAGATCATATTTTTCTAACAATAGGAATGATACCAGAAATTATTGCATCAGATATAATTCCGATTCCGTGGTCTGACCATAATGCAGTATACACTACTATAGCCTCAGCCATACCAAAAGCGCATGACCCAACGTGGTACTTACCAGACATAATGCTCAAACACCCACTACATCAGATGGCCATTGAACAAGCTTTAAAGGAATACATATCAATTAATAATACAACAGACATTTCCCCAATAACACTGTGGGAAGCTCATAAGCCTGTCTTGCGTGGTACAATACAAAGACAAATGGCACTATTTAAACGGGAACGCAAAAATCTAGCAAAAAAACTAGAACTCAATTTTAATGCAGCCTACATATCATTCCAAGATAATCCATCTCAGAGTACAAAATCTCATCTGGAAAAATCTAGATTGGAATACGATCTATTTCTCACTGAGTCAGTTGATAAATCCCTCAAACGCTCCAAACACAATTTCTACATGAATACAAACAAACCAGGCACATATTTGGCACGGGCATTAAATTCAACTAACAAATCTTTCAAACCAATACGTTTGAAATTATCAAAAAATGTTTATACTTGTAATCCAGTTAAAATAGTCCATAAATTTCACTCACATCTCGCAACTTTATACAAGACAAACAATGAATTTAATCCTACAGAGGCTGAATCCTTCTTCTCAAAAATAACCTTACCTGAGTTGTCTCAGAATCAAAAAAGCAGTTTGGATGAGCCTATAACTATAGATGAAGTTGCTAACGCCATAAAAGACCTAAAACTTAACAAAAGACCAGGCCCAGACGGCTACTCGGCTTTATACTATAAAACATTCTCAGAAATACTCTCTCCCATTCTCACTGAAACTTTTAACAAACTTCTAGAAGGACATTCTTTTCGGCAAGAAACACTAATGGCAATTGTTTGTATGATCCCAAAACCCCTTTCTGATGATACTTCCTGTGTGAATTATCGGCCTCTCTGTTAAACCTTGATATTAAATTATTAGCAAAAATAATAGCAAAACGCCTCAATAGCATTATAGGAAAATTAATACATAGAGATCAAGTAGGCTTCATGCCAAATAGACAGGCAGGCGATAATATACGCAGGGCAGTGTTATTGGCACATATTGCTAAAAAACAGAAAATCCCTTTATGTTTTCTATCTCTCGATATTAAGAGGGCATTTGACACAGTATCCTGGCAATATATGCAATATTCATTACAAAAATGGGGTTTTGGACCCCACTTTTTAACATGGATCAAAGCATTATATAATAAACCCAAAGCCTATATAAAATATGCTGGATACAAATCTGATGCCTTTAATATCGAAAGAGGTACCCGACAGGGTTGCCCATTATCTCCCTTATTATTTGCCCTTATACTCGAACCCATGGTCCAATACATCAGAACAAACCAAACTATAACTGGCATTGAAGTAGGAGGTATTACACACAAATTATGTATATTTGCAGACGATATATTACTTTTTCTGTCATCACCACAGGTCTCTGGTCCTAACTTAATACCAGCTCTTGATGGATTTGCAGCCCTATCCGGCCTTATGATTAATCCTAAGAAATGCCTAGTGCTTAATATTTCGCTCACAAACATGGAATTGATCCCGGCTAAGGCTGCACTCCCATTCACATGGGCAGAAAAATCAATCCCATATCTTGGAATTCATTTAACAGCATCTCATTCTGACTTATTCTCAACCAATTATCCTCTTGTATTAAGACAGATCACAAATCTAATAAAACAATGGTCGCAACTTCCTTTATCCTGGATAGGGAAGATTAATGCAATCAAAATGACTATTCTACCCAAATTGCTTTATCTATTCAGAGTCCTCCCTATTCCAATTCCTTCCTATTTTTTGAGAATAGTACAAAAAAGAGCAACTTCGTTTATATGGGGCTCTTCTAAACCACGTATACCTATACACACACACTACATCTTCCCAAAAATAAAGGAGGCCTGGGATACCCTAATTTTACTAACTACTACAGAGCAGCACATTTGGCCAGTCTGTCCAAATACCATGCAAAACAGGAAATCCCATTATGGGTATTTTTTAGAGGCTTCAGAAAATGACCCTCTATTAATATCAAACTTGTTATGGCTTGATCCTAAAGACCGCTTTAAAATTCATAATCCCATAACTAAACACTTCTTATCTCTCTGGGATAAACTAAAAACCAGATATCGGTTACAATCTCCACACAATCCTCTCCTTTCTTTTATCAGAAATCCGGCCTTTTATCCAGCATGGATCTACCCAAATTCTTTTAAAGCTTGGACAACATCAGGCATTCAGACACTAAATGACTTCATAGCATCTAAATCATTCCTTTCATTCCCATCGCTTAGAGAAAAATATGATCTACCAAACTCTGAGATATTTAGATATCTCCAAATCAAAAATTTCTATACACCATTCCTAAAGGGGGATACACCATTATCCCAATTATCCATTTTTGAATCAATCTGTACAAAAGATCCATTTGCTAAAGGTACAATTTCATCACTTTATAATTAATTATATGGAGTAGTAAATCTTAATAGACCCTCTTACGTTCAGAGGTGGGAGGAGGACCTGGGACGAACTTTAGAAGACACGGACTGGTCTAACATATGGCTCACATCTATGTCATCTTCACCCAACATCTTAGCACTGGAGACAAATTATAAAGTCCTAACTCGCTGGTACCTTGTACCCACTAGAGTGGCAAAATATTCACCTAATACCTCAGCTCTTTGTTTTCGAGGATGCCCAGAAATAGGCACACATTTACACATATGGTGGACGTGCCCAGTAATCCAAACCTTCTGGAAGGAAGTCTTCGGGATTGCATCTAAAATATTTAAAAAAAATAATACAACCAGATCCATATATAAAACTTTACTTAATCTAAAACCGGAATGGTTAACACTCTCTCAATTCAAACTTATGATCCAACTAATAACGACTGCAAAACAAACAGTGGCCAAGGCATGGAAATCTCCTACATTGGTACTAGCAGAAACAATTCACAGAATGAATACTACAATGTCCCATGCTAAGATGGTAGCCATCGATCAAAATCAAATTCCAAAATTTGAAAAACTTTGGCATCCTTGGATAAAACAACAGTTCGTCAAATTTCAATGACTCTGTCCTGTTGCCATGGTAACAGATTAAATGACTTACAGAGACACCCATTCTAAGGCTTCAAAGAGAACTAAAAAGAATAATAAACTGACGAGCGGGACAACCTTGTGGACCATACCTCTGCCTTTCTACCCTTTTTCTTCTCTTTCCTTTTCTCCACCTTACGATTAAAGCTCATTATCAGAATTTATTTGACCTATATACACTCTACCTGTAAACAATATGTATAGTAGGTATAAATCATTTAAATACCTACAAAAGTATTCGCCCCGCTGATAAAGGGGGGATCGTCATATTAGATAAGGACGATTACGTGCAGGAGATGAATAGGATCCTGGGTGATCCCATTACATACACCCTTATTTCTATGTACCTTACTGCTAATTACAAAAAGCCCTGGTAGATTTGATCAATTAAGGTTTTTCATTGGGAATTCTAGACAAGAAAGAGAAAAGTTTTCTTGTCCCATTGGCTCCATGCATCCCTGCCATTTATTACCTCCTCAAGGTCCCCAAGGACCCAGTCAATCCCCCTGGCTGTCCCATTGTCAGTGGGATTGACTCTGTCACCTCCTGAATCTGTAGATATGTGGATTTCCATCTTCAACCGATAGTTTGATTGATTCCTTCTTATCTCAAGGACACTCGAGATACCATTCGACTTCTTGAGTCTGTGGACTTCAGGGAGGGTATAATCATGGTGACAGCGGATGTTGCCGCACTTTACACGTGCATTCCTCATGAGTTGGGCTTCTCCGCTGTTGAATATTATCTTTCCAAGGATACCACTCTCCCTCTGGTCCAGCGGAATTTTATCATGCTACTTCTTAGGATTTGCCATTCAGCATAACTATTTCTGGTTTCAAAACCAATTTTACCTACAAACGAAAGGCGTGGCCATGGGGGCCAAGTTCGCCCTGAGTTTGACAAACATTTTTATGGCCCAGTGGGAGGAGGATGTTGTCTATGCCTTAAAGAGACCTGAATTGTTTCTCTGGGCTAGGTACATCAACGACATCCTCCTCCTCTGGAATGGGGGCCGTGAGTCTTTGGATGTGTTCATGGCTACACTTCATCTTAATGATAGGGGTATAGCCTTGAGCTATGAGGCTAGTCTTACCTCCATTCATTTTCTTGATCTCGAGATAATGGTGGTTGAACATTTAGAATTTAAGACTTACGTCAAGCCTACCGATCAAAATGGCTACATCCTGGTTGATAGTTGTCATCAGATACAATGGCTTAAGTCTGTCCCTCACAACCGGTTTCTGTGGTTACGCAGAAACTGTATGAGGATTACTGATTTTTTCTCCCAGTCTCAAGTTCTTAAGGATAGATTTTTAGAAAAGGGCTACAGATTCGCTGACCTAGATGTTGAGATCAGTAGGGTATCTCAAATAGATACAAAATCTCCTTTGATGGAGCGTCCCAAAGTTGCTTTGGATAATAAGTTCAGATGGTCCTTTACCACCTACTCTGTTCAATCCAGACAGATTAGAGAGATTTTTAAAAAGCACTGGAAAACTCTTCAGAACGATAGATACTTGGGTCCAGCTCTTCCAGAACAAGATGGTGTTATATTTAGAGGGGCACGGTCTACACAAGGACAGATTGCACCTAATGTTATCGATCCCCCCCAAAATAGTCTCATTTTTTCAACAATGTAAGGGTTACTATCCTTGCCAGAAGTGCAATGTGTGCCTCCACAACATTGGTGGGAGACGTAAAACAGACACATTCAGCTCAACGGTCACAGCACGTGTTTACCCTATGAGACATTTCACGAACATCTAGCCAGGATTAAAAATGGAAAAATCAATCATAGTATTCCCTGTCACTTTTTAAAGTTTCACAACAAAGATCCTACTGGAACACATTTCCAGATTATTGATAAGTTTTTCCCACACTGGAGGGCAGAGTCCCGTCTTCGCGGTGTCTCTCACCTCAAAACGTACTGGATATATGAGCTTAAGTCCTACTCACCATTCGGAATGAACGTGGAGTGGGACATTAACTCCTTTATCAATCAAGATTAATTTTCCTTGGGTCCATCTTCATATTTTGTTTATATGTTGTTGGCACTACACGTTTAATCATCTCCTTCACACTGGTTTATATTAAGGCTCGGTTCACACTGGGGCGACTTGGGATCCGACTTGTACGCCCTCAAGTCGCCCCAAGTCGCCCCAGAAATAGTTTTGATGGGAGTTAACGCTAGTGTCTTAATAGACACTACTGAAGTCGCTCCGACTTCAGAGCGTACTCCCTGTATTACTTTGATCCGACTTGGTAGGCGACCTGTACCATAGAAATCAATGGAAGTCGCCTCCAAGTCGGATCTCTCTGTAAAGTCAAGCGACTTTGCAGGGAAAACCCCTCCCTCCCCCCCTCCCTCCCAGAGAGCTGATTGGCCACAGGCGAAGTCGCCTGTCATGGAGGCGACTTCAAGTCGCCTCGTAATTTGCCGAAGTCGCGTCGGAGTTGCGTCGAAGTCGCGTCGAGGTCGCGTCGAAGCCGCCGTGCAAAGTCGCGCTAAAGTCGTGTTGCCCATGTGTGAACCGACCCTTATGCTCACACTGTTTTTGATTTTCCAAATTCAATGGGGTAAACCAACCTTTATTGTTTTATATGTTGATTTTATTATTTACAGTTTATTTGTTATGCTCAGCCAAGCCATGATGCATATTTTTGTCTCTTGGGGTTTGGTGACACATTTGGTTGCCTCCTTGCCCATTGAGAGATTGGAATATGTGCTGTCAGGCGAGGTTGGCCACTGTAGGAGCCTGTGTACGGAGGTGCTTACCCTGACTGAGTCTGCACGGTATGCCTGGCTGTCCTGTGGTGGCCCCAGTGGGGGAAAAGCTTGGCCTTCACGCCCCTTTGATTTATAGGGGAGCTGTGACATCCTATCCAGTGACTTAAGTCCATTTGTGTAACATATGGGACTTTTAGTGCTATGTCCTATTTTGGCTGGCCATGGCATTATTATGACTGTGCAGTGGGGGTGCATCAGTTACGCGGCGTGGCTGATTCTGCCCTCATTTACTTGTCTTGACAGTCAGGGATTTGACATTGCTGGTCATGTGATTGTTGTCAATTGGTGTGTCAGCTGATCTATCCTCTGTCATGTGATTCGCTTTGACACGTGACTTGATTGGTTTAGGTGGCCGTGATCACTTCCGGCCATGTGACCAGCAACATCCGGTTGCGATCATGTACTTGGATGATCCCCCTTCTCATTGGTCCTTTCGGACAGATGACCGGGCATTGTGATAATTGGCCAATGCTGATCATGTGTAAGATTTTGTTGGGTTCATGTGTGAATGACTTTCTCTGTCTTTTTAACGAGGTGTTTGCCTCGTGTTAGCCACGCGACTTCCGGGTTAAAATTACCATATACCTCCGCTCACTGCAGAGCAGGTTCCTGACCCCATGTGACCAGTGTTCTTCTTTATTACTGGTCCCCATATTGAGGGTTGGAGCCCATATGGTCAGGTGACTGTTCCTTGTCCAATCACTGGCCTTGGAATCGTCTAGGTCTAATTGGTCCTCAATTATTGGTCTTTTATTCCTATGTAATCTATAAATATAAGCAATGTGGGGGAGCTGTTGTAAGCCCCAGTTGAATTCCTTTGGGATGAAACGCGTCGGGCTTAGCTTTTTTTCTCTCCACATTGCCTGAATTTTAATCTGTGATCACAGTTTTTTACTCCCAATCTTTTATGCTGGTTTTTAGAAATAAAAAAATAATTTTTTTTGACCTACACCATATGGAAGCATTTTTTTCTTTACATAACCATCTGGATGAGTGTTCCCTTGTGGTCCAGCTGGTCTTTCCACACCTAAGGTCCAGCCCTGGTGTTTTTCTTCCATCTGAGGTTCGGTTGGATGGTTACCCACAACACCCCTGAAGCCGTGCTTGGAGGTACTGGATCCCTTGGAGTTCCGTTGATTCGCCGATTTTGGCACCCTTGCCTTTATGACTCATTGCCGCTGACACTCGAGTCCACCTGTTCCAGTAAGAGTATATATACTTCCCTTTTTTGGTTAAAGATGTACCACCCTTGAGTGCCCAATAGTTAAACTGCGGGGTGGAGGGAGGGATCTGTGCTGTGCCCACATGACTGATGTTTTTACAGACAATGATCCTGCCCGGCCAAGCAGCCTAATTTTGAGGGGGACATACTGTGGGGCAAGGGATAACCTGAGTATCACCACTCCACTTGTGTGCAGCGCCGGCCGGATCTACATCTTCTCGACTCTCTCTACACAGTGGGGTAGGGACTTGGGGGAGGAGCCGAGCGGCCAAGCGAGTGAGTCTGAGTCAGATCATGTCAGAGAGCAGCAGCAGACTCAGAAAAAAGTCTGCGGCAGACTGCTCAGCTCACGGACACCCACTTGTCTTGTGCGGACACCTTACTGATTCCGGGGGGGGGGGGGAATTGACCCCCTTGCCCCCTGCTGTGGACACCCATGCTCCTGTCATCTAGCATCCTTCATTGCTAGGAAGCAGGTGACTCCAATAGAGCGCATTTTCGCTGTACGTTGTGCAGATGTAAATGATAACATAAGCATTTGCATGCATACAGAGTAAATGCAGTCCACACTCAAGACCATGGACTCATCATTATTCCACCCACCATAATATAACCTTTGGGTGGTTTGACCCTTGAGAAGAATGGTTTATTGAGCTTGGAACAAGAACCTGTAAAGCTTTTTTATGTGACATTATATAGTACTATTCTCCGGTAACTTACACAATGTTTATGAACAGGAAATATTGTTTGGATAAACTTTACCCTGGTTTAAGCCCAGAGTTACAAGGAATACGTTTATTTCAGTTCTACAGATATCTGAGATTTATTGGAGCTGGAAGAGAATGTTTCAACATACTGTATATGTCAGGTGCCATGCTGGCCCAAGATGGATATCAGCAACTCCTGTTGTGGTAATTAGGCCAGCCTCCTACAAGTTAAAAATGTGAATAGAGTAAAACTTTGGATTGCGAGCATAATTTGTTCCGGAAACGTGCCTGTAATCCAAGGCACTCGTATTTCAAAGTGAATTTTCCCATAAGAAATAATAGAAACTCAGATGATTCGTTCCACAACCATTTATTCATAAGTCTTTCAGTTTATAGTCCATATAAAAAGATTATAGCAATGTGACCAGGTTATGTACCCATAAAATGTCCATCCACAAATGGCAGCCTCCACAAGGGGATCTGAAGCAAAATCCGGCAGGTGCTACAAACTATAAAAGAGAAGAGAGGCGCCGCTAAGTGTAGCAATATGGATACATTTAATGAAGGTACAACATTTAGCAACTCACATGGTGATGATCAAAAGAGGCACATCTAAGTATGCAGGTATCCGGGGTAAAGCGGTTCACATAGACCGTCCTCCACACCGCCGGTTCTCACAGCTGTTAGTCTGCAATCGTGACTGGAAAGACTACCCTGCAGTAGAGTGATCTGAAAGAGAGGCTTGAAGCACTTGTGGAGCGCAGCGTTAAAAAGGATGATGTTGATGGCGGTGGGGAGGACAGTCTATGTGGCCAGCTTTACCCCGGATGCCTGCATACTTAGATGTGCCTGTTTTAACCACTTAATATCCCCTTAATGACCAGGCCATTTTTTGCGAAACGGCACTGCTTCGCTATAACTGACAAATGCGCGGTCGTGTCATGCTGTACCCAAACAAAATTGATGTTGGTTTTTTTCCCACAAAGAGCTTTTTTGGTGGCATTTGATCACCTCTGCGGTTTTTATTTTTTGTTTAAAAACAAAAAAAGCCGACAATCTTGAAAAAAAACAAAAAAAAACAAAACAAATGCTATTTCTTCTTTCTGCTATAAATCCAATAAAAAAAAAAAAAAAATGGAAAAAAAAAAATCAAATTTCTTCATAAACTTCGGCCAATATGTATTCCGCTACATATTTTTGGTAAAAATAGGATTCTTTTATAACAGCTTACCTGTAAAATCCTTTTCTTGGAGTACATCACGGGACACAGAGACTCATAGTAAATACTAAGTGGGTTATATCTCACCTTCAGGTGCTGGACACTGGTGTAATTAATTAGACAGGAAGTTTCCTCCCTATATAACCCCTCCCCTACAGGGAATACCTCAGTTTTTTTTAGCAAACCAATAAGTGTCCCACAAGAGGGGCAGGAGCTCTGTGTCCCGTGATGTACTCCAAGAAAAAGGATTTTACAGGTAAGCTGTTCTAAAAATTCCTATTCTCTTTATCGTACATCACGAGACACAGAGACTCATAGTAATTACTTAGTGGGATGTCCTAAAGCAATGCCTACTGAGGGGAGGGAGACACAAATAAACGCAGACCGCCATCAGACGTGAGGACCTATACTGCTGCCTGCAGTACACTGCGCCAAAAGCAGCATCCTCTTGCCGTCTTACATTCACCTGTTAGAAATTAGCGAACGTATGTATAGACGACCAAGTGGCGGCCTTGTAAATCTGAGTCATAAAGGCTTGGTAACGCACCACCCATGAAGCGCTTACTGCCCTAGTAAAGTGCACTCTAAGAAGAAAACATTTTCTTCAAACCACAAGCCTGAATAATAACTTGACGAATCTGCATTAAAACAACAGTTGATTTTGATGCTATCTGCCGTATCCTGGGACCTCCAGGTAGCGCCACAAACATTAGTTTGCCATATCTGAGCAGTCACTTCAGATAGGCCTTGACTGCTCTCACTACAACGAGAGAGTGCAACCATTTTGATAGCTGATTTGAACGCTGCCTGACCATTCTTAGGGTCCTCTGGCAGCACAACGTCAGATTCCCATATCTTGAAACATTCAAATATACCTTTAACCGTTCTCACTATATTGAGAGGAATTAATAACTTTCCTTCCGTATAACAAGGTTCTGGTAAAAGAAAGGTAAGAAATGTGCTGATTCAAATGACAGCTAGATCCTTTTAGGAAAAAGGAAAAAGGCTGGGTGAGGATTTAACATCACCCTATCCTTAATTATTCTTAAGTATGGCACTATATAAAGAAAGCTGCCAACGCTGAAATTCTTGCGGAGGCTACCGCAACTGAGAACACCTATTCCCCCATTAGGAGGATCAAAAGGAATATGATGCATCGGCCCAAGGAGCTGTCCTTGTACGCCGACAAAACTAGACTCAACCCCACGGCACAAATGCGACCCAACTGGCGGATTTATATGCGTTGTCCCTTGTATAAAAGGCATGGATCAAAGAATGCAAAGCAAGCGGCCTTTGAAAAACAATGACAAAGGCCAAGATCTGACCCTTGATGGTATTCAAGGCTAGCTTAATTTTTACCCCCAAATGTAGGAAGGCAAGAATTCTACCTATGACATACCTCCGAGGATGCCATCTTTTGGTTTCACACCAGGAAACATAGGCCCTCCAGACCCTATAATAAATGGTCCTAGAGGCCCGCTTTCTTGAATCAATCAGGGCAGTTACCACTGAACCTGAAAGCTCCAATTCTTTAACATGAGGGCTTTAATAGACAGACTGTTAAATTTAGCGATTTAAGGCCAGATGGAATACCGGCCCTTTGCAAAAGCAAGTCTGGACTAGATGGAAGAGTCCATGGTTTTGCTACTGCCAACCTTACAATCTCTACATACTAGGATATTCTAGGCCATGCTGGGCTAGTAGCATTACCGGCTTCCCTTCCACTTTGATCCTGTGTAGAAGCTGTGGAAGCAGCTGAACTGGGGAGAACGTATAAATCAGTGAAAAAAACGGATTCCACGGGTCACTAACTCATCTGTCCCATATGCGAGTGGATCCCTAGCCCTTGACACAAAGCTGTCCAACTTCTTGTTGAACCTGGATGCCCAAAATTCTTATCTGGCAGAAAAAAGTAGGGGTGCAGAGGCCATTCTCCTGGGAACAATTGTTGACGGCTCCAGAGAGCAGGCTGTCAATTCTCCATTTCACGATATGAAGATTGTCGATAGGCAAGGTACAATCTCCTCTGCCCAAACCAGAACATGGCCTTCCCTCTGGCTGCGTGGCTTCTAGTGCCTCCTTGGTAACTGAAGTAAATTACTGATATAGCATTGTCGGATTGTACCTTGACAGAACAATCCTGTAATCTAAATGCCCAGGCCATTAAGCCAGACGTGCCATCGGAAGCTCTAGAATGTTGACAGTCATGGCTCTCTGAGCTTGACCACTTCCCCAGGTCAGTGGTCTCCTTCAGGACTGGTCTCCATCCCTAGAGGCCAGCCTTCGTAGCCACCACCTCCCAGGTAATCAGCATGAAGAATCTTCCCTTCTGCCATCTTGCTGAGGTTCTGGCGTATTCCCGGGAACAGACCCTTTGGATAATGCCTAGGTTAGGATCTACTTGTTCCAGGCAGACAGAATAATGTTTATAGCAGCCTTGAACAAAACTAAGCATAGGGATACCGCTTTAAATTAAGCCATCTTCCCTAGCACATTAGCAAAGTTAAATGTAAGGAACTCTAAATTGCCTTGACCCCTTTTTGGGCTGAGTCCCAAACACTCCAAAGCTCCTTACCGACCATAAGAAAGTACCTTTAGACTGGGATCCCAACCCAGGAGTTCCAGATACTTGACCACCTAGGTCCAACCATGCTACTGACTGATCTTATCAGACGCAGATTGCCTCGGTATGCCATTACTGCTATACCCTGGGCCTTTACCCTGGGCATGGTGGCTAACCCGAAGGGCCAGACCACCAACCGGAAGAGGTGCTGTTCCCCTGCGAAGCGCAGACAACCTCTGTAGCCCATGCAAATGGCCCATATGTGTATGAGGCAAGTATTAACGCCATATGCCTCTATGGAAGCGTGCGTTCATGGAAGCATAAATTCAGACAAATATGTTTTAGGCAAGAACAAGAAAAAAAAAAAAAAAAGTGTGCGCTGTATACACGCATACATATAACACGTGTGCTATGGAACAGGCATCTTGCAAGCAAGCATGTGCTTTATGAACGTGTTATGCAACATTACACAACATGTATCCATGCAGACACTTATTCCTATGTAAACATAAGGAATCCTGTATATTTAAGGAAAACTTAAATTAACATGCCGTGTTATGCAACCATGCCAATCTAGGCGATCATGCAACTTTAGGCGATCATGCATTCTTATGTGATTCTGCATTTTTATGTGATCAAACACTTTATGCATTATAAGCACTACTGTGCGAACAAGTACCCTTGTGACCAAGGACTCTTGTGCGATCAAGCACCCTTGTGTGATCAAGCATTTTTATGCGATTTTAGGCATTTCTGTGCAAACAAGCACTTTAATGTGACCCAGTGTCCTCATGTGACTATGTAAATCCATACCAACAGAAAACATGTATCTTTTTGCGATCAACAAGAACATTTTCCGTTACTTGTTTTACCAACATGATGTACATTAGAAACTCATGTATTCTATGCAAACATGTGGACTAGCAAAGAGGAAGTTATCCTCCGGCAACGTGCGTTTCCGCAATCATGCGATTTAACTGTTTGTGCGTTAGTAACAATGCGCACCATCAACTGTGCATCCCAGCAGTTGTTCATTTGGCTAGCTTGTAAGCAAGCACCTGCATGAGGATCCTGTGGAGGTTTTCTAGCCTGATGGTCAAGCATCTTTATGCGATCAAGCCTTTCTGCGTGATCATGCGACTAGGAGAAAAGAAAAGAACGATGCATATCTATACAAACAAACATGCATCTTTATGTGACCGTGCATCTTAAAGCGATCAGGTCACCTTATGCGATCAAAAAAATTAAGAATGTTTTGAGCGAGAGAGATATATATATATATATATATATATATATATATATATATATATATATATATTTTTTTTTTTTTTTTTAACACAAACATGCATTTTGTACACACATGACCATGAATCTTTATGCAACCTGTTTGTTTAAGAAGCACCTGTGCGTTTCAGCAGCAACTTGTGCGATCTAGTACTGTGCGATCCAGCCACTGTATTTCAGCATCTGTGCTTTTTAAGCAACTGTACGACCTTAGCGACTGTGCAATTCAATATCTGTGCATGTTAGCAACTTGTGCGATTTCAGCAATTGTACATATCAGCATTTGTGCGTACTAGCAACTGTGTGATTTTAGAAACTGTACATATCAGCATCTGTGTGTACTAGCACTGTGCTATTTTAGCAACTGTGCATATCAGCATCTGTGCGTACTAGCAACTGTGCGATTTTAGCAACTGTGCGTATTAGCAACTAAGCATATCAGCATCTATGTGTATTTAGCAACTGTGCGATTTATAGCAAGCAAGCACCTGCTCAACTGCAGTTGGTCCTATACTTATACCTGTAGGATACCAAGCACATATGCACTATGCTCAAACCTTGCAAACATGTAATATTACAACATGCATTTCAAAACTGCAAGTACGTGTATTATGCTGTTCATGCCCACAAGCAGAAAATGACACCTTTCAAAGTGAACCGCTAATCATCCAGGGGTGTATCTACTACTTACAGCATGTACATGCCCCATGGATAGGCAGAAAATATGCAGCATGTAATCATGACTTGTCTGTACCTGTTCCCAAGCTGGCACTCACACACTCACGGTCCACTGTTCTGTCTCCAAGGCCGTCCGACCTGTCAGCAGATGGTAATGGCTGCCCTTCTTCTTCCTGCCTAAAAAACAATAGGCTAAAAGCAAATCTGCGCCCTCTAGTGGCTGGGGAAAAAACAGCAGCCTGCCTGAGCCAGAGTACAAGCATGATAGAACAGCACACTGCTCCCAGTGACCACCAGTAAACAGACAGTCAGATTGCTCTCTTAATAGAGACAGTGCACATAAATGCAGACTCACCATTCTTTGCTGCAGGGTACTGCTGGAATATCACAGCGACCCAATCTTCACCCATCACGGGGGGGTTGGTGTCATGCCAGACCTTCAGGGACGGGGTCCCCTCTGTATGTAGGGTCCACTGCCTTGGGCCATGTATAGCGCCCTGCCAGAGCAAACCTGTGGTATAGCAATGTGACCAAGCTGCTGGATCTTAGGTCCCAGCTCTCCTGAGAGAAGCATTACAGGCAAAACCTTGTTCTTCGGTATCGGGTACCATCCAATTTTGCTTTTGTTTTGGCTCTTTGAATGGATCCGATAGCGTAGCTCCCTGACCCTGTTCAGGCCATCTAGGAGCACTCATTAACCGTGACCGACACCTTAGACACTGGCGGAAAAACTGAGGTACTTCCTTTAGGGGAGGGGTTATATAGGGAGTAAACTTCCTGTCTAATTAATTACACCAGTGTCCAGCACCTGAAGGTGAGATATAACCCACTTAGTAATTACTATGAGTCTCTGTGTCCCGTGATGTACGATAAAGAAAAGTGTATATTGATTGTTTTGCACAGGACTGCAACATTGTGGCGGACAAATTGGACACTATGGGGTTGATTTACTAAAGGCAAATAGACTTTGCAAAGTGCAGTTGTTCCAGAGCTGAGTAAATGAACAGAAGCTCTGCTGACTTCCATCATCCAATTATGTGCAAGCAAAAATGCAATGGCAGCAACACCCGCTATTATTTCATGAAAGATCTAGATTTTAAAATATCGGAAATTACTTTTGGAATGGCATTAATGTGTTACGGTTTATATAGCTGTTTTAGGTGAGCTGAGATAATGGAGCAATTTTGAGCATTTGATAATCTAAATACAGTAAAACCTTGATCTGAGAGTATTTTGACTTGATAAACCAGTGATGTCTTGATATACAAGTAGCGTCACGTCACAACTGAGTATAAAAGAGAAGAGAGGCGCATCTAAGTGTAGCAATATAGTTACATTTAATGAAGGTACAACATTTAGCAAGTCACATGGTTGATGATGAACCACCTAACCACTTGCCGACCAGCCGCAGAATGGCACGGCTGGGCGAAACAACATTATGTAAGGTCGCTTCGCCCTGTGACCTACGGCTGCGCGTTTGCGTGCCCGCTGCTCGCCCCCCGCGCCGATGCGAGTGCCCAGCGGTCATGATCACTGCCAGGCTCCCGCGATCTCCACTGACACATGGAGAACCGGGATCTGTGTGTGTGTAAACACATAGTTTCCAGTTCTCTGAGGGGAGAAGTGACAGATCGTCTGTTCATACAGAGCATGAACAGCGATCTATCTCTTCCCATACACAGTCCCCTCCCCCCTTCAGTTAGAACACACACTAGGGAACACAATTAACCCCTTGATTGCCCCATAGTGTTAACCCCTTCCCTGCCAGTGACATTTTTACAGTAATCAATGCATTTTTATAGCACTAATCGCTGTATAAATGCCAATGGTCCCAAAAATGTGTCAAAATTGTCCGATGTGTCCGCCATAATGTCTCAGTCCCAATAAAAATCACAGATCGCCGCCATTACTAGTAAAAAAAAAAATTAATAATAAAATTGCCATAAAAAAAAAATTTGTAGATGCTATAACTTTTGCGCAAACCAATCAATATACGCTTATTGCGATTTTTCTTACCAAAAATATGTAGAAGAATACGTATTGGCCTAAACTGAAGAAAACATTTTTTTAAATATATTTTTGGGGGATATTTATTATAGCAAAAAGTAAAAAAATATTGTGTTTTTTTCAAAATTGTCGCTCTCTTTTTGTTTATAGCGCAAAAAATAAAAACCCGCAGAGGTGATCAAATATTATCAAAAGAAAGCTCTATTTGTGGGGAAAAAAGGACGTCAATTTGTGTTTGGGTGCAACGTTGCATGACCGCGCAATTGTCAGTTAAAGCGAAGCAGTGCCAAATCGCAAAAAGTGCTCTGGTCAGGAAGAGGGTAAAATATTCCGGGGCTGAGAGGGCGCACGCGCTGCGCGATGCGGGTAGGACGTGAATAGTGTCAGCTCCGTCAGACCTGGTCAGTGCAGGCTGATCCATCAGGGCCATACCGATCCTACACCGACGTAAACGGTACCCATCCCTGCGGGACACCTCCGTGCATGCCAGCGAGGAGATCCGGGCATCTTGGCCGCTCACAGCACAATTTAACACACTTTCTTCTGGACGCTACAGCCAGACAGAGCAGGAGGATGTCCCAAGATGGCTCCAGCGCCAGCACTCACGCGGCCACAGAGAAACATCCATCCAATCCATCCAGCCTCTCCCTCAACAATGGGAATTGTGAGTACTCCTCTCCCTAATATAAAGCTGAACTAGATGCCAGCCTTACAACCATTTTTAACAAACTGGTAGACAAGATAGAGAGTGAGGTGTATAAATCCACCACTGCCCTGTCTCAAGAGATTGCCAGTATAGGCAGTCGCACAGACATCTTGGAGACTAAGCATGATGAACTCTCACTTGCGCATAACGATCTAAGAAAAGACAATGAATCATTAGCTGACAGCTTTGTCTTTATGCAGGCTCAAGTTGAAGATTTAGATAATAGAAACAGACGCCATAACATCAGATTACATGGCGTCCCAGAATTTGTTACAGATCTTATGCCGACAGTTTCTTCCACAATCTCTTACCAGACAAACCATTACCAGCGTTTACATGCGACAAAATACACAGAGCTTTTCGCCCTAAGCCCACATCAGATAAACCTCCCAGAGACATCATCATGTGTATGAAGGATTTCCTGGTGAAAGAGGACATCATGCGTGCCTCAAGAATCTCCCCAAATATCGCCCTTGATGGCAAAAAGCTGCAAATTTATCCTGATATTTCTCCTGCCACCTTAGACAGAAGACGCAGGATGAAGGAAGTCACCAATATCCTACAAACAGCAAGAATAAAATATAGATGGGGTTTTCCATTTAAGCTCACAATCCCATACAATGGCTCCACATACACAGTGTACAATGTGATTGAAGGCAAAAAATTGCTTGTAAAGCTGGGCCTACTTGAACCAGAACCCACCAACCGTTTCCCTTCAACCCCAAGACCCTCCCCAATCTGGTCTACCCCGTCCTCCAGACGCAACACAAATGACCAAAGAAGATGGCCCCAACCTTTCCAAGGTCAAGCAACTTGAACATATACAGCAAGAATTTGGACACTTTTTACATGCAGTCTCACAGGATGCCTTACTCTACATTGATATACCCCACCAATGACTACAAACAGAATATTTTGGAAAGAACATATTCAACAATGTTACTATACCTCATCTTAACGAACTACCACCTTTTTACTTACTTCTTACAGACGGAACTTTGTTTTCATCACCGTCTCTAGGACATAACACAGAAAAAGAAGCCTTCCAACATTACAAGAGAATTGGGGCTGATGTCATACTCATGCAAGAAACACACTTTTCCTCCACCAATCACAAAAAACTATTTTGATAAGACGTATAACCAATTTTACTATACCACTTTTCACAACAAAACCCGCGGTGTAGCTATCTTCATCCACAATGCCATTGTTTTAGACATACAAAATATATATAAAGATGTAGATAGCCGCTTTATCATCATTAAAGGACTAATGAACAATAAAGCGATAACTATAGCATCGATTTAGGCCCCTAACGAATCTCAATCTACCTTCTTCCGGAATTTTTTCGAGACCCTTGACTAATATAGCTCTCCCCACTTAATTTTAGGCGGGGATTTTAACCTAACATCACACCCAGCTCCAGAGAGAAGTAAAGTAACTCCATCCACCAAAGCTTTCTCTAAATCCTTGAACCGGTCCATTAACAAATTTCAACTCATTGACTCCTGGAGGGCCCACAATGTTGGAATCAAAGCCTATACACATTATTCACACCCTCATGAAGTCTACGCCAGACTTGATTATATATTCTGTACCCCCATACTCTTAGTTAACTCCTCCAAAGCTCTTATCCATCCCTGTCCTTGGTCAGATCATGATATCACATCATTTGAAACCTCTAATATAGGACTCTCACCTTCCCCTTACAATTGGCGGCTAAATGACTCAATTTTATATGACCCTTCAATGACACAATCTATTTCAACACACATTGAAAACTACTTTACAGATAACGTCAATGATGAAACCCCACCCACAACACTTTGGGTGGCTCATAAAGCGGTTTTACGAGGCCACCTAATTAGTCTAGCCGGAAACAGAAATAGAGAAAAACTCACAAACATCAAAAGTCTTACAAGAGATTTAAATCACCTATACAACAAAATACAACATACTCATTCTCAAGAACTCACTAAACAGGTTCAAGACAAACATAAAGCTTTGGACCTTATCCTATCAGCAAACACAGAAAAATCTCTTAGATTTTCCAAAGCAAAATATTTACTACATAGTAACTCCCTTTCAGCCATGTTTGCCAAAAACAAAACCATGAACACAAACCCCCACACACATATAAACTTAGAGATCCCTCTGGCAACATGATCACCCACCCTCATGAAGTGTTAAATATATTTTCCTCATTTTACTTACTCTCAAGCCCACAACCCCCTCTTGACCAATCCTCTAAGTCATGGCTAGATGACATTCAATTACCCTCTCTCAACTCACAACAAATAGAATCTCTTAATGCCCCCTGTACGGAATCAGAAATAATTCGAATAATTAAATCTTTAAAAACTTCTACAGCCCCTGGTCCAGATGGCTTCTCATCTTCATATTATAAAAAGATTGCCTCTCTTTTAACCCCCTACTTGACTAACCTCTTTAATCACATTCTCAATGGCAATCACTTGCCGGATGAGATGCTCTTAGATAAATCTATCTCTTATCCCTAAACCACTTAAAGACCACTCCCTCCCCCAGAATTATGGCCCTATATCAGTTCTAAATAAAAACCTTAAAATTTTTGGGAGATTACTCTCTGACAGATTGGCAAATGTCATTACAAATTTAATTCACATTGACCAAACCGGTTTTATTCCTGGCCGACAGATTGTTGATAATGTTAGACTTGTCACCAATATTATACAAGACGCAAATCTACACTCTCATCAACTCTGCCTCCTTAGTTTATATATTCACATAAGGCGTTTGACAGCGTTAGCTGGTCATACCTTAACTTCATACTACCCAAATATGGAATTTCAGATAAATTCCTACAGGGATTTAAAGCATTATATCACACCCCCCAAACCAGAATCAAAATCCCTGGTCACAATTCTGACTTCTTTCCCCTTAGTAGAGGGACTAGACAAGGCTGCCCCCTTTCACCACTCTATTTGCCCTTGCAATCGAACCAAGATCAGAAACAGCATTGATATAAAAGGATATACTAAAGGAAATAGTGAATTCAAACTCAGCTTATATGCTGATGATTAGTATGGTAAGAATCCGCGCTTAGGAAAGCAAGGGTTGCAGCCTCCCCTGATTAGTTCCCTTGGGGACCTAAGGAAGTAAATAAAAGAGAGTGGGGAAGTGGCGCTACCCTATGTGCCAAAAAAGTTATTATTATATATAAATGTGTATATTGGTGAAGCACAAATTACACTAAAACAAACCCCAGTAACATATGACTAGGGTATATTTGTATTCCACCAGTGGGTGTGGGTTAACGTGCGTAAAGTAAACAAGTGTTGTGGGTAGGATGAAAACTGGGCAGGACCCCAACCCAGCCAAAATATATTCCAGCCCCTGGGACACCACGTGTCCACACCCCTCCTCTTGCACATCAAACTCAGAAGCCAAACCCAAAAACTGACATAATAAGATAACGTAATCTTAAGTGAAAATAACTTCTATAGTGCATATAAATAATTTGTTGATCAGCCACTTCCCCACTCTCTTTTATTTTTATGCTGATGATGCTCTTATATTCCTTACAGAACCTCTTACCTCTATCCCATCCCTCCTTAAAGAACTTAAACTGTTTCATACCATCTCAGGTCTTAAAATGAATACTAATAAATGTTCTGCTTTACCAATTAACTTCACCCAAAATGCACAAAATTTATTATCAAATAATTTTCCATTCATATGGTGTCCCCAATCATTTAAATATCTTGGTGTCACAATTACCTCAATACATAACCTTTTATATAAATCCAAATATGCCCCACTATTTTCTCAAATCACTTCTCTTTTTAATTCCTGGTCATCTTTCCATATTTCTTTTCTGGGTAGAATATGTGCCATTAAAATGACAATCCTCCCTAAACTCTTATATTATATTATACCTTTGCCATTAATGTCCCAAAATCTAAATTGACTTCTATACAAAGAATTATTAACAAATTTATATGGGCCGGAAAAAAACCCAGATGCAGCTATACCCTTATGCATAGATCCCAATCCACAGGCGGCCTAGGTCTTCCTAATATCTGGCTCTATCACCTTGCCGCCAGATTAACACAACTCACCCAATGGTTTACCCCCACCCAGGAGACCCCATGGAAAAAATTTGAAACCATTTCCATATCCCCACATATACAGGGAATATTATGGTCCAACACCACCTCCTATAGCAAACTCACTAAATTTAATATTATCATTGCCCAATTTTATCAGTTATGGAATAAGCACAAAGATACATTTAAACTTTCCTCAAACACTCCACCCTTATGCCGCGTACACAGGAGCAGACTTTACGGCAGACTTTGCCCGACGGACGGGATTTATTCAGACAATTGTGGGCTCCAGCGGACTTTGTTTGCTCTAAAGTTGGACGGACTTAGATTTGAAACATGTTTTAAATCTATCCGTCGAACTCGAGTCCAGTCGAAAAGTCCGCTCGTCTGTATGCTAGTTTGACGGACCAAAAGCCACGCTAGGGCAGCTATTGGCTATGAATTTCCTTATTTTAGTCCGGTCGTACGTCATCACGTACGAATTCGACAGACTTTGGTGGATTGTGTGTAGGCAAGTCCGTTCATTCAGAAAGTCAGTCGTAAAGTACGTCGAAAAGTCCGCTGGGCAAAGTCTGCCGTAAAGTCCGACCGTGTGTACGCGGCATTAGCCTCTTTCTTAGGAGACCCTATATTTTCTTATGCATATAACAACAGACACACCTTCTCTCCTTGGATCAATAAAAATATAACTACACTTAGATCCTTACAATTTAAATGGGAATTTATCCCATTCCCCACACTACAATCTACATATGGCCTCCCTTCCTCCGAACTTCAGCATTATCATCTAATTAAAACCTCCTACTCTAAATATTTCGCACTCACAACACACCCCTCCAATACTACATTTGAACAAATCTGTATCTCTTCATCTAGAGATAGAGGTCTTATCTCAAGATTATACAATTATCTGAATAATGTTGGAACACCAGATAAATCCACACAGATGCTTAAATGGGAATCAGATATGGGAATCTCATTCAGCGTAGATGAATGGACCTCTATGTCAGTTAACCTACGCAAAAGTAACAAAGCCAATCCATCTCATTCAGAGAAACTCCAATTAAAATATTCTCAAGATGGTACTTAACCCCTGCAAAACTTCACTCATACTACCCTTCAACCTCTCCAAACCGTTTTAGGGGATGCACAGAACCTGGCACGCTCATGCACATATTTTAGAATTGCACCTACATTAATCAAATATGGCACAAAGCCTTCGGTTTAATTGAAAACTCCTCCAAACATAAAATCACTCCCACCCCCCAGGTATGCTTGTTATATGCAAACATACCAAATATTCCCTCTCCATGCATGAGATTATTTCACTCACTATGCAGTTCCATCCACTGGATGATAGCTTACAACTGGAAATCCAATAATCTACCCTGGCAACAAGTAATTTCTAGAATGGAATCACTTAAACTTTCAGAATGGATATAGCATACCCTTATTGATTCAACTCATGTTCACAAAAATTAAATGGTTATACTGGAATCCACCCTAACATATTTCAATATAAACTCAACCCTTTTCTTTTTCTGTTTCCTATAACCTGTTATACTTGAGATTTATTATATCACATATCACTCCTGATTATTTATCCTTAATATGTACTATATTCCTTGTAACTTTGAGTTATACCTCTGTTTGAAGGATAGATATATATTACTGTTAAATGCTTTTATATAACTATACTTTTTGTATGTTTATTGAACTTCCAAATAAAACTTTTGTAAACAAAAAAAAAAATATTTCGGGGCTGAAGCGGTTGTAAACCCTTTACAACCACTTTTTACTACAGGCAAGCCTAGAATTAGGCTTACCTGTAGCTACACTGGATATCTCCTAAACCTGCACAGTTTAGGAGATATATCTGTATTTGCATGTGCCGACGTGCTACATCAATTTTATTTGGGTACATCCTCGCACGACCGCGCAATTGTCAGTTAAAGTTACGCAGTGCCGTATCGCAAAAAATGGCCTGGCCATGAAAGGGTTACCATCCAGAGCTCAAGTGGTTTCCCCCCTCTCTCTCGGCAATCATGCACTGTGGGGGCCCGGCAGTGAAGCCACAGCCGGGCCCCCACAGTTACAATGCCGACACCGCAGAGAGGAGGGGGGAGACGAGCGGGGCTTCGTTCCCCCCGCATCGCTGGACCCTGGGACAGGTAAGTGTCCGATTATTAAAAGTCAGCAGCTGCAGTATTTGTAGCTGCTGACTTTTATTTTTTTTTTTTCTAAGCAGAACTCCGCTTTAAATAAAATCTTTGTTTTCAGCTTTTTCTTTAAACAAGTGTTTATGATACAGTATTTTTGCAAAGTAGATGTCAGGTTTATGTCTAATTAAAGGAGATTTAGGTACATATTCTGGATAAAAAAACGATACAAATCAATAAAGTTAAATTAATTAAAAAAAAAAAAAACATAAATAAAAACATTCATTCGTTGATCCGCCGATTTCGGCACCCTTGCCTTTATGACTCGTTTGATAAGGTTGGATGGGATAGGGTATGCAGTTACCACTCTTGTCCAGCGGGGGAGCCCGGGCAGGATCCCTCTATCCAACTCACCATAATTGATCTAAGGTTTGAAACAACCATTGGGAATGATATGCATATGTATCAATTAAGTGTGATTTAGGTGTAATGTCCAAAAGATTTTTAATGATTTTGTTTTATGAGTGTTTTAAATGAGATATCCCATGCATAATCAGCGGAACGGGGACGCGAGGTGTGCGCATGCGCAATGCGTGGCCGAATGGGCGTCAATTAGAAGCAAATATAAGGGGTGAATGACAGCCTGCACAGCCAATCCCATGATTAAGTCTGCCTATGACGAAACATGTCGGGGGCGTGGCTGTGAGACGTGACACACAGCGCAGTTGAACTACACAGGAATCAGGAAGTTTTAGTGGACGGAGGAGAGGAGGAGAGCTGAAGGGAGGGTGAGATTGCAGTGATACTGCAGCTCAGAGAAAGCACACCTCGGGTCCGCCGTGACCACCAGTTGTTTATTATTTGATGTACACCTGTTTGAAGATTGCTTGAAGATTGATGTGATCCACAAATGATTTCTGCTGTTTTATCTTTTGTACAATGTGAGTGCATCAGTTGAAGGTTGCAGTGGTTTTAATAAATAGTTTTGCTGGTTTACACTATTGGAGCATTTTATTTTCTTACATGTGGATCCATATAACAACTATCCTCCTGGACACGTATCTTGCCATTTTTTACACCTGAGTGTGGTAAAACTTGCGTTTTTTGCCTTGCACGAAAGTGCTGGCATTGTAACTCGGTGAGTGCATTTCTGGAGGGTGTGATTCACTGAGCACAGGGGTGAGGTGGAAGACACACGAAGACACTTAAATGTATGCAGCTGATTTACACTGGATGTGATCACAAGCAGTTCCTCTTGGATGGATCTGATTCATATGGACTGTCATTTAATGTTTTGAGATGTCACAGCATGGAATGCAGTGATTTCACAGAGTGTTTCACGTGAATGTCACAATTATTCATTTAATGTGTGTTATTTGTTACGTGCAGCACAAAACACAGTAGGAGGGTTCCACCACTATTGTGCTATATACAGTTTTTTGGTTACACTTGCTACGTGCAGCACAAAACACAGTAGGAGGGTTCCACCACTATTGTGCTATACACAGTTTTTTGGTCACACTTATTTATATTTGAAGCGCCCCATATTTATTCCATGTGCCTCTAGGGGAGTATTGGGCTAGCAGTGGCATGGTGGAGTAAATATTTTGCCTGTATACTTTATAATTTAAAGGGGCAGCTGTTCCTATTTTCGCTTGTTTTTATCGATTCTCACGTTTTCATTACATTTTATACACACCATTTAACACTGGTCAACACTATTTGTGAGAGTAATGCCGCGTACACACGGTCGGACTTTACGGCGGACTTTGCCCGGCGGATTTTTCGACGTACTTTCCGACGGACTTTGTGAATGAACGGACTTGCCTACACACAATCCACCAAAGTCCGTCGAATTCGTACGTGATGACGTACGACCGGACTAAAACAAGGAAGTTCATAGCCAGTAGCCAATAGCTGCCCTAGCGTGCCTTTTTGTCCGTCGAACTAGCATACAGACGAGCGGACTTTTCGACCGGACTCGATTTCAACGGATAAATTTTAAACAAGTTTAAAATCTAAGTCCGTCCAACTTTTGAGAAAACAAAGTCCGCTGGAGCCCACACACATCGAATTGTCCGACGAAATCCAGTCCGCCGGGCAAAGTCCGCCGTAAAGTCCGCTCGTGTGTACGCGGCATAAGGAATTGGATGTTTTGGGTGTTCACCACCTAATATTGGTTCACACCACTATTTGAGTTTACTTAGAGGCATTGGTGCGGTGGGGGTGTTTGTTTGGTGGAAGGGCGCTCTAGTGAGGATACCCAGTGTTCATATAAAAAGATTATAGCAATGTGACCAGGTTGTGTACCCAAAAAATGTCCATCCACAAATGGCAGCCTCCACAAGGGGATCTGAAGCAAAATCCGGCAGGTGCTACAAACTATAAAATAGAAGAGAGGCGCCGCTAAGTGTAGCAATACGGTTACATTTAATGAAGGTACAACATTTAGCAACTCACATGGTTGATGATCAAAAGAGGCACATCTAAGTATGCAGGCATCTGGAGTAAAGCGGTTCACATAGACCGTCCTCCACACCGCCGGCTCTCACCGCTGTCAGTCTGCAATCGTGACTGGAAAGACTACCCTGCAGTAGAGCGATCCGAAAGCGAGGCTTGAAGCACTTGTGGAGCGCAGCGTGGAAAAGATGTTGATGGCGGTGAGGAGGACGGGTTATGTGGACAGCTTTACCCCGGATGCCTGCATACTTGGATGTGGCTGTTTTAACCACTTAATATCCCCTTAATGACCAGGCCATTTTTTGCGATACGGCACTGCTTCGCTATAACTGAGAATTGCACGGTCGTGTGATGCTGTACCCAAACAAAATTGATGTTTTTTTCCCACAAATAGAACTTTTTTTGGTGGCATTTAATCACCCCTTCGGTTTTTATTTGTTGCTTAAAAACAAAAAAAGCCGACAATCTTGAAAAAAAATAAATTTTTCTTCTTTCTGCTATAAAACACATCCAATAAAAAATGGAAAAAAATCGAATTTCTTCATAAATTTCGGCCAATATGTATTCCGCTACATATTTTTGGTAAAAAGTGTATATTGATTGTTTTGCACAAAAGTTATATCATCTACAAACTATGGGATAGATTTACAAAATTTGTATTTAGTTATTTATTTTTATCTAGTAATGGCGGCGATCAGTGACTTATAGCAGGACTGCAATATTGTGGCGGACACATTGGACACTATGGGGTTGATTTACTAAAGGCAAATAGACTTTGCAAAGTGCATTTGTTCCAGAGCTGAGTAAATGAACAGAAGCCCAGCTGACTTCCATCATCCAATTATGTGCAAGCAAAAATGCAATGGCAGCAACACCCGCTATTATTTCATGAAAGATCTAGATTTTAAAATATCGGAAATTACTTTTGGAATGGCATTAATGTGTTAAGGTTTATATAGCTGTTTTAGGTGAGCTGAGATAATGGAGCAATTTTGCGCATTTGATAATCTAAATACAGTAAAACCTTGATCTGAGAGTATTTTGACTTGATAAACCAGCGATGTCTTGATATACAAGAAGCGTCATGTCACAACTGAGTATAAAAGAGAAGAGAGGCGCCTCTAAGTGTAGCAAATATAGTTACATTTAATGAAGGTCCAAATTGTAGCAACTCACATGGTTGAACCACCTAACCACTTGCCGACCAGCCGCAGAATGGCACGGCTGGGCAAAACAACGTTATGTAACGTCGCTTCGCCCTGTGACCTACGGCGGCGCGCTTGCGTGCCCGCTGCTCACTCCCCGAGCCGATGCGAGTGCCCATCGGTCACGATCACTGCCAGGCTCCCGCGATCGCCACTGACACATGGAGAACCGGGATCTGTGTGTCTAAACACACAGTTTCCAGTTCTCTGTGAGGAGAAGTGACAGATCGTCTGTTCATACAGAGCATGAACAGCGATCTCTCTCTTCCCCTACACAGTCTCCTCCCCCCTTCAGTTAGAACACACACTAGGGAACACAATTAACCCCTTGATCGTCCCCTAGTGTTAACCCCTTCCCTGCTAGTGACATTTTTACAGTAATCAATGCATTTTTATAGCACTGATCGCTGTATAAATGCCAAATGCCAAAATGTGTCAAAATTGTCCGATGTGTCCGCCATAATGTCGCTGTCCCGATAAAAATCACAGACCGTCGCCATTACTAGTAAAAAAAAAAAATTAATAATAAAAATGCCATAAAACTATCCCCTATTTTTTTAGACGCTATAACTTTTACGCAAACCAATCAATATATGCTTATTGCAATTTTTCTTACCAAAAATATGTAGAAGAATACGTATTGGCCTAAACTGAGGGGAATTTTTTTTTTTTTATATATTTTTGGGGGATATTTACTATAGCAAAAAGTAAAAAATATTGTGTTTTTTTCAAAATTGTCACTTTTATTTGTTTATAGCGCAAAAAATAAAAACCGCAGAGGCGATCAAATACCACCAAAAGAAAGCTCTATCTGTGGGAAAAAAGGACATGAATTTTGTTTGGGTGCAACGTCGCACGACCGCGCAATTGTCAGTTAAAGCGACGCAGTGCCGAATCGCAAAAAGTGCTCTGGTCTTTGGCCAGCCAAATGGTCCGGGGCTTAAGTGGTTAACTGCGCATGTGCAGATGACGTCGGCACATGCAAATACATGGATATCTCCTAAACTGTGCAGGTTTAGGAGATATCCAGTGTAGCTACAGTTAAGCCTAATTATAGGCTTTCCTGTAGTAAAAAGTGGTTGTAAAGGGTTTACAACCACTTTAACGTCAGCATTACCACGTTCCTTCATTGGTCCCATGTATTCTCTCTCCTCCCCCCTTTTCAAATTTCTGCACCTTTTCTTCTATTTAAACCCCCAACATGGGAACATCACTCACCTTTGCGGCATTTACTTACACAGGTGTGCATCTGTCCTCCTGAAACTTGCCAAGCAGCAAAGGTATGATGTCTTCTAATGTTCTACTTCAGATGCTTTCTTATCTTCCAATACACATTAAACCCTTCCTTTCCACTCTGAGCTACTTTGCTACTGATATATGTTTTCTTTTATATTCTACTGCAGCTTTATTTGGTTTCTGCTCACCCGAGTCCATCTGAATTCCTAAGGTATGATTTTACTCCTTATATAAAATGCTTTAAGAGATACAAATGTATATTTCCCTTTAGTACACCTTTACAATGATTATATGCATAACATTTTTGTGCTTTCATGTACAGGTGCATTTCATAAATTAAATTGAGAATATCATCAAAAAGATAATTTATTTCAGTAATTCAATTGCAAAAAGTGAAACTCATATATTTTATATAGATATGCATTACACACAGAGCGATGTATTTCAAGAATTTCTTTCTTTTAATTCTGATGATTATGGCTTACAGCCAGTAAAAACCCAAAATTCAGTATCTCAGAAAATTAAAATATTACATAAGAACAATAAAAAAAAGGATTTTTAATACAGAAATGTTGGCCTCCTGCAAAGTATGTCCATGACAGTATAGTATGCCCTCAATACTTGGTTGGGGCTCCTTTTGCATGAAATACTGCATCAATGCAGTAATGGCACTGTTTGGCAGTGTTGGCAGGTGCTGAGTCCTGCTGAGAAATGAAATCAGCATCTCCATGAAGCTAGTCAGCAGAGGGATTTAAAAATGACGTTTTTTACAAACTTTATTTTCATTGATAAATGTCCCCCAGGCCAGTACCCGGACCCCCACAACCATTGTATGCCCAATTACTTGCATATAAGCCTTCAAAATGGGCACTTTTGATTTTTCACGTTCAGGTCCCATAGACTTCAATGGAGTTTGTTATTCGGTTCCGAACTTTCTCAATGTTTGAATGTTCTGGTGCAAACCGAAGAGGGCGTAGTTCTGCCCATCCCTAGAAATTAATCTTTAATGGCACAGTACAGTATATAAATTTGAGAAATGTAAAATGTACCTTTTTCTCTGACTGGTCTCAGCAAACATAAGGTATGTTCCTTTTGTATTTGTTATATTATCTAACAATTAGGGAGTCATAGGGACATTTTTACTTGTAATAATTTACCCAAAGGTCTCCGAAAATAACCTTCAGATGGCATAATAGACCACAATGAGTTGTCCCAGTCCCCCTGTAATTTATTTTCCAGTGCTTTCCCACATTATAGATGGCCCATGTCCATTGCCAGAAGTGACATCAAAATTGTATAGTAGAAACTGACTTGGGCTAAAGTTACCATCTGTCCACATTTCCTGGGGACAGCCCTCATTGTCCTTGGGAAATGTGCATTCCCAGATTTGTATCTGGTATTTAAATATTTGTCAGAACCTTGTGAGCAGCTATGTAAAACAAACTAATAAACACAAAAAAAACTGCCAGCACGCCCCATACTTCCTGAATATGTGATAATGCAAAAAAACAAAAGCAAATGAGTGCAGCGCTGAATAAACATAAAGTGCCAATGAATATATTAATATATGACCCTCCTAGAGTAGATAGCCACTATATTAAGAGCTCAATGCAATCTAGCAATCCTCAATAAAGTGCAAGTGCTCTAAACTCGGCTTGACTTCCTAATCTCATACAGTGAATCAAAAAATTTGAAATAAAAATAAAAAATGCAATTGCTAAAACAATATTCTTATAGAAAAAACAATCAATAGGTAGTCAATAGTCCAATCTATAGTGACTGTGAATAAAAGATAATAGATAATAGATAATATATGGTGAATAAAAATAGATGCTGTGAACCCGAAATCTTCACTCTGATCAACCTCTGTGCATATAGCAAAGCAATCCTTGTGCTGCCCTCCACCGGATGTGCCCTCACCTTAAGGCTTAATAAAAGCAATTGTGAAAGTAGCACTCCTTCTCAAGGAAGGAGGGGTACTCCTCCTATTGTTCCTCCTTTCTTTGGTATATGACTTAGGTAGCCGATTTCACTATGGAATGCTCCTTCCTGATAGTTACCAAAGACCTCCACTCTCATCACCCACATGCAAAGCAAAAACTGGCAATAGTGCTTTATCCTTTTTAAAAATGTATTAAATGATAATGCGCCATATATACACTGACATTTTTCATATTAAAAACCAGCCTTTATACAAACAACCTGTGCGTGAATACGATAATATCACCTTGGAACCGGCTCTGCAGCTCCAGTCGGCAGTGTTCCCTCAGTCCATCGCACTGAGACAAACTTTCCTGGTCACTTCCTCATACGTCAGCCCTCCACGCCCCTCCTACTAGTTTCGTGACACCTCGTGACTTCCTCTGGGAGATCATATCACGTCTTGTCACCTGAGCTCTCAGTCCTGGAAGCATAGGCAGAGGCATTCCCTGCCCCTTGCTGCGGGGAGGGGAATGCTTCTGCCACCTAGGATTTGCCGGGAGCAGGTTCAGGCTCACCTTCCAGTGTTCAGCACGCTGATATCCTCCTCTCTTCTGTGCTGAGAGAGGTACCTTTTTCCCATAATAACTCCTACAGGAGTGAATTTCCCTTCCTAGGGGTAGATTTCCTCTCACTTCCTGTTGTCTCCCTCCATGTGTAAGTAGGAGTCGTTTGTAGGTTGGATGTTTGTAACTAGGGGGCCGCCTGTACCCCAAGCATGTTGGATTTGTTCACCCTAAATGTTGTCCTTTAAGCCCTAATAAAAGTGCTGCTTCCAACCAAATGGTACTTTTTAAAAGTTTGTTAGCATTGGTGCAGGTCTCCCAGGGCTGTGTCTAGCTCCTAATGCCTTGTGTTTGATTTGGTGGGGGATCCTCCGTGTCATTTTTTTACAAAAAAAAAAAAGTCCACAGGGAAAATTTATTTACTAGCCAGCAAATTTAAATTATATCTTTTTTTTCTCTGTAAATATTCATTTTTCTGTAGTACATTTTCATGTCTGTGCGGGGGGTGTGCTAGGCGTGCCTGGGCACACCCTAATCACTGCATGCGGTGCAGATTCCTCCTATTGCCTGGCCCTCCCCCCATGTTGCCTCCCCCCTGCAATGCTGCAGGCTTCCCTCCTCTCCTCTCTCCCTGGCTGTTGCGGGGGATGCTCCAAAATGGAAAATGGGGGAAGGGGCCAGTAAATATGTCAGTTACTGGCTCCTTCCTTTTCTAAATGAACACAGTAAACACTCACTGTGTTCATTCATAACTAAAGCATAGTAAACTGTGTTTACTATTCTTCCGTTTGTAAATGAACAGGAAGCCGCTCAGCACAGAGAACTTCCCATTCATTCACTGTCCAGTGCAGCTGAGGCTGCAGAGAAAGGCATGTGTTTGAGATTTGGGTGCACACCCTAATGCAGTGATGGCAAACTTTGGCACCCCAGATGTTTTTGAACTACATTTCCCATGATGCTCAACTACACTGCAGAGTGAAGTCCAGATGGATGCGTTTCTTCTGACCGCAAAACATGTTGGCTGTTATTTAGTATAAACCTATAAATTAATTTGGACTTAATCCATTATGCAGCCATGTAGCATCTGAAAAAGATAGTGTATTTTTTTTGGACATCAACAATTGAAATAGCATACAGATTTATAAGAAAGCCTTTTTGAACAGACTGCAATTTCTGAGAGATTGAGTGGGCATTTAGCAGGTGGAAAAGAAAATTGTGTTTTATTCAGACACAGACAATAGGAATAGGGTACAGATTTGCACCACAGCTGGAATGCTCGATTGATTCTCAAAAAAGGAATATCAGTGTCTTTTTTGAACACTGAGGATGGAAACAGCATACAGGTTTGCACCACAATTAGAAAGCCTATATGGTCGGGCAGTAATTTATAAGAGTATGAGCAAGCATTTAGCATCTGAAAAAAAAGTGTAATTCTTGGACACAGTATATAGGTTTGCACCACAGCTGATAGAATGTGTTCCATAGGAAACCATGTTAAACTGACTGTAGTGCAAATCTGCAAAATGCAAAAAAACTGCATAGGTGTGAATCCAGCCTAAGAGACTGATCAAGTTTTTACCATCCATTAAAAAAGTCATATTAATGTCTTTTTTGAACATGGAAATACAGAGATTTATCAGGCATTTAGCCTCTAAAAACAAGAAATATTAGTGTCTATTTTGACACTGAGGATGGAAACAGCATACAGGTTTGCACTACAGCTAGAAAGCATTTGTGAACAAACAGTTTAAAAGAGACTGATCAGGCGTTTATCTTCATGGATGAAGATATCATACAGGTTTACACCACAGCTAAAAAGTCTGTTTGGACATGCCTGTAACTTCCAAGAGGTTGAACAGCCATTTATCATCCAGAAAAAACTATGTCCTTGAAATCTAAAAATTGTCTCAACATGGAAAAAATGGGACATTTTTTCAGCACAGCCATTAGGCTTATATGGATAGCTTACAATTTATGATCAGTTGAGCAGGCATTTAGCATTCATAAAAAAAGGATATATTTTTTTTAAATCAACGATAGAAATAACATACAGGTTTGCACCACAGCTAGAAAGCCTGTTTGGACAGGCCACGATTTCTGAGAGAGCATGTCAAAAAATTGGGTATTTTTTTTACACTGACAATGGAACTAGTATAGAGATTTTCACCACAACTAGAAGGCCTTGTTTTACATCCACAAAATAAATAAATAAATACATATTTGTGTCTGTTTTTTGGACACTGAGCATACAGGTTTGCACCACAGCTAGAAAGCCTGTTTGAACAGGCCACAATTTCTGAGAGCTTGAGCGGCCATTTTGCATTGGAAAAAAACAAAAATATTTTTTGGACACAACCAATGCAAATAGCATAACAATTTGCACCACAGCTAGGAAGCTTGTTTGAACAGGTTGCAATTTGTTTATGAAGTGGTTGTAAAGTCAGGTTTCTTATCTTAATGCATTCTCTGCAGCAACCCCCCTCAGCTCCCCTAGTACTGAGCCCCATCTATTTCCAGCAATGTTATAGGAGTGTCTCTGCTACCTGGGACTCCCCTCCTCATTCGTTGAGGCAGTCCCGGGCCGCTTTCGCTGCTGTCAATCAAAGTCAATCAGCCAATGAGGAGAGAGAGGGTGCCCCCTATAGCAAGCTGCCTGCTGTGGGGCACTCATCAGGTGGGGCCAGGAGAACCGAAGAGGGACCAGAGAAGAGGAGGATCTGGGCAAAACCACCATACAGAGCAGGTAAGTATAACATGTTTGTTATTTTTAACTTAAAAAAAAAGGAGACATTACAATCACTTTAACCACTTGCCGACCATATACAGTACATACATGGCGGCAAGTCAGACCTGCCGATTGTTTCCATGGGAGATACAATGGCGGTCTGCCGATGTAAACAAGGCAGATCGTCGTTCTGTTAGTAGCGGAGGTAGAGATCCTGTGTTTCTGCTAAGCGGGGACATGGATCTCTGCCTTCTCACAGCAAAAACACATCCCCCACAGTTAGTGCATTCCATGCATTATGGTGAAAAACCTTTTGTTGTGCAGCAGCCCCCCCAGAGACCCTCTTTTACTTACTTGAGCCCGATTTTTCCAGCGACGAGAACGAGCCCAGCAGTTCCAGTCGCTGTCTCGGGTCCTCATTGGATAGATTGATAGCAGTGGGATCAAATACAGAAAAAATATTTACATATGCTCATGTGTGCTCTGTCAGCTTGATAGAGAGAGTGGGCAATTAGAAAGCTCTCTATACCAGGGAGTCCATGTATGACAGTTCAAATGCAGCACAAGATGTATCGGTGGTCACAGGTGGTCACAGGTAGACTGACTGTGGACAGCTGCCGGCTCATAACAAGCTAGAAGGGGCTCTGCAGACAGTAAGCACAAAGGAGAGCAGCGCCATCTAAGTTCAGCAATGTTAAAACATTTTATTACAGGACAGACAATTTGGAACTTACAAGATTGTAGAGATAACAGCACATGTAGAAGGATTTAATAGTTCATCCACTCCTGGGAGAAGGCGGGAGGCTCACAGATGGAGAGACAGCTGATGATCCTGGCTGTGCTGGTGGCTCCCAGCGCTTCCTGGTTCTCAGAAACGGCTCAGGGCGGCTGTACACATCACTTCCATTCAGAGTCTGCATGCTCCTTTATCAGGCAAAATCATGTATGCTCCAAACGCCCACTCCTCCCTACTCAGCCGCCCCCTGAGCTGCTGCTTCTAAAGTAAATGGATGAAGGTAGATGGGCCTTAGCCACTTCAGCCCCGGAAGGTTTACTCCCTTCATGACCTTCATGGCACTGTGTTAAATTAACTGACAATTGCGCGGTCGTGCGAAGCTGTACCCAAATAAAATTGACGTCCTTTTTTCCCCACAAATAGAGCTTTCTTTTGGTGGAATTTGATCACCTCTGTGGTTTTTTTTGTGCTATAAACAAAAAAAAAGACCGACAATTTTAAAAATAAAAAAACATAAATTTTTACTTTCTGCTATAAAACATACCGAATACAAAAATTTAAATCAAATTTCTTCATCAATTTAGGCCAATATGTATTCTGCTACGTGTTTTTGGTAAAAAAAAAAATCTCAATAAGCGTATATTGATAGTTCGCACAAAATACATATATATATATATATATATATATTTTTTTAGTAATGGTGGTGATCAGCGACTTATAATGGGGCTGCGATATTGTTGCGGAGCGATCCAACACTGACACTTTTTGGGGACCAGTGACACTAATACAGCGATCAGTGCTAAAAAATAGGCACTTTCACTGCACTAATGACACTGGCAGAGAAGGGGTTAACATCAGGGGCAATCAAAGGGTTAACTGTGTGCCTATGGAGTGCTTGCTGACTGTGTGGGGGAGGCTTTAACTGTGGGAAGACAGAGATCCGTGTTTCTGCTTAAGCCTCGTACACACAATCAGACTTTCAGACGGGAAATGTTCGATGACAGGCTCTGGGCGGAAAATCTGACCGTGTGTACGCTCCATCGGACAATTGTTGTTGGATTTTCTGTGAACAAATGTTGGCTAGCAGGTTTTCAAATTTTCCGCGGACAAATGTCTGTTGTCGGATTTTCCGAGTGTGTGTACACAAGTCTGTCGGACAAAAGTCCAAAGTACAAACACACATGCTCGGAAGCAAGGACGAGCCAGAAGTGGTCGGTCTTGTAAACTAGCGTTTGTAATGGAGAATTAACATTTGTGACGCGGCAAATTATGAAATCTGGAAATGCAGCGCACAATTCTCTTCTTCATTAATGGGATAATAATGAAGCTGCTTTGCTGGTGATACTGATGGAGTTATTGCAAATTAATTTTCAAAGGCTTTTTTTTTCTAGTGATATCAAGAATAATATTATTATGCTTTTTTTTTTTTTTTTTATTTGGGCAAGTTACCACAACACCATTATCCCGTAGTTTTTAAGATCAAAGATACAACTATGTTGGTGTCCCTTGTCAATTTTACATTGTATTTTTTAAAATGTAACTGCGGACTCCCAAACTGTCATTTGAAGTAAAACACAGAGCCAAGTATAATTCTAATTCTACACAATTTTTTTTATTGTGCATTAAAAAGAAAACAAATAAAATTAGACATGCTATCTGCCAATAGAACTTAAAGCGGAGTTCCAGTCATATTTTTTTTTTTTTACATTATTCTGCTGCATTAAGTCTAAATAACAACCTTTGGAAAAAGAGTGAACAAGCCCTAAGACCACACTATGTGAAAGCGTGTGTATCCCAAATTTCAGAGCTGGGAGCAGCATTCTCAAAGTTTGTTATTAGTCTGTATGTATGGACTTTGTAAAGTACCTCTTCCTTTTTTTTTTTTTCATGCTGATTGTAATTCTCTTATGTTTTATTTCATTTACATAGCGGACGTGAGATCCTGTTCAGCTGCGGGGACTGTGACTGCAAATATGTGGACAACAAATAGGTGAGATTACCATTGACCTGATCACACACGATGTATGGGGTCTATTTTCTGTGCACACTCCATGCAGGATAGGGAGAAGTAGAGAACATTGTTGAACAGTAATTCTCAGCCAGAACCCAATTTGGAAAATCTAGAGCTCAAGGCTACAAAGACTTAACAGGAAATTATCAGATGAAGGTTTGGCAGTAACTTTACAAGCCTGCATGAATACATTTCTGATAAGTCGTATTATATTCAGCAATAATATGTTTCAGAAACACCACCTTTTCTTAAAAAGCCGTCCTTGAACTCCAGTCAGTGACTTTGCCTAGGATAAGTTGATATCATCAGTGTGCTGCAGGCAGGAGGAAGCATTTCCTCCATCTTCTTCTCTCCTTTAGTAATCAGAATGTAATATTGTAAGTCAAAAGGTGAGAGGTAAAGCAATAGGGGCTGATCTGTGTCTAACCTTTGTGAACACAGCAAAGAACTGCATTGGCAACAGGATTGGTCCAGTTTAGCTGAATAAATAGATATGTAGAGTATGTTTGTAATTAATAGTACACTTATTGGTTTTGTAATACAAGTATACTACAGTGTTTATAATGATAATCTAAAAAATGTTATGTGATGGACTGCCTGGCACCCTGACTGGATGCCTCCTGCCCTCCAAACCCTTCCAGCAGACCAGTAGCTAATACCAACCTGTTACCCCAAGCAGTGGCAGCTGGTGGTTTTTTGATTGGGGGGCGGCAAACAACCACCCCCCGTGGCACCTTAACCCCCCCACCCCCTTGCTGTCTGCCGGTCCACCGGCACTTACCCCATGTAGGTGGCGGGGGGGATCAGGCAGCGGCGGGAACATCAGGGGGGCATTGGTGGGCACATCCGGCAGTGGTGGGGATCAGGCAGTGGAGGGCACATCAGGGGGGCATCGGTGGGCACATCCGGCAGTGGTGGGGATCAGGCAGCAGTGGGCACATCAGTGGGTACATTGGGCAGCGGCGGGAATCAGGACATCGGTGGACATCAGGCAGCGGGCTCCTGTGCCTTCTCCTCCTCGCTACTGCCATGCATCTCCTCCCCTCCTCCTAGGCGTCCAATAGGACCACCTGTCCTTTCAGCCAATCGGGTGACGGGTATCAGACCCACTTGCCGATTGGCCGGGAGGAGGATCAGTGTTGCAACAGTGAATATTCATATCCTGTTGCAACACACCTGGGTGGGCTCCAGATGCAATGCTTTGCGTCCCGAGCCCACCCTATTTCAAAGCCTATTAGGGCCTCTCTGTAAAAAGATTATATAATGTGCAGTGTGTCTCCTTGTGTAACTTTATTGTGTTAAATACCTTATTTACAGCACCGCTGGGCGCTCACGTGACCCGCTGGAGACCCGCCGGAGATCTTTTCCTCTCCTCCCAGCTGATGTCAGCGGCCCCTCCCTCAGCAGAGCTTGGAGTGGGGCTGATGTCAGTGAGGATCTCGGTATCGGTGTGAGGAAAGGAGAGAGCTGGTGGAAAAGGGGCGCTGTGATTGGCCCTGTACCCTGATCCGCGATGCGCTGTGTCCAAATGAACACAGTGATCATGGACACTTCCCAATGCGCACCCCAGGAAGCACGCAGAAAGTGCGATCAAGGGAGGATGTCATTTAACACCCTCCCAGAACTGGCCGACCACGCTGTAGCCATCATTTTGCTATAGCGCAGGTGGCAAGTGGTTAAAGTTATCCCAAATGCTGGAGGTTTTGTACCTAAAAAAACCCCTCCAGTATGCAGCTAGCTCCCCCCACAGACCCCTACCCCCCAAAACTTACCTGAGCCTCATCTCAATCAAGCGATGTGCATGAGGGCAACTAATCTCCAGGCTCTCTCCCTCCTTATTGGCTCAGACACAGCAGTGGGAGACATTGGCTCCTGCTGTTGTTAATGACAGCCAGGGGAGGAGGGAGCCAGGAATGGGGGTGAACCCTTCTCTGGTTGCCCATAAGACAAGTGCCCCCATAGCAAGTGGTTTCCTGTGGGGACACACTGCAGTGGGGAGGAGCTGGGAGCTCTAGCGGGAGCTCAGAGAAGAGGAGGATTGGGGCCGCTCTGTGCACAACCATTGCACAGAGCTGGTAAGTATAACATGTTTCTTAATGGGAAAAAAAATTCCTTTAGTGTGACTTTAAGATAATGACAGCTACACACAGCCTGTGCAATCCCCTGATCACTCCCCAAGAAAGTTTCGTCCAGTAAGCAAAGTTGTCCTGTCCTTGTTGCTTTCCTGGGAGTTAGCTGCTCTTTGTCATAGACTTCTATTACGTCCTGTAGGTGTGGCGCACTTACTGAAACTGTACCAAAACTACTGCAATCAGAGGGCCAAGCAGTACTATTGCACAAAATTTCAGCCAAGAAAAATTGACCAATTTCACAAACCTCTAATTAATACCTGTATGGCCAACAGGAGCTGTATACATTTTTAAATACCGTATTTATTTGCATATAACACGTGCCTTAACTTTAAGAGGGAAGTTTTAGGAAAAAAATTTAAATAAAGAATTTTGAAGCAAAATAAGGGTCAGTGCCCTTCTGCAGCCTTGCCATGGCCATCATTGCAGCCTTGCCCATCATTACAGCCTAATCAGTGCGCATCTACATCCTTGCCCATAATTGCAGCCTGATCAGTACCCATCTGCAGCCTTGCCCATCATTGCAACCTGAACAGTGCCCATCTGCAGCCTTGCCCATTATTGAAACCTGAACAGTGCCCATCTGCAGCCTTGCACATCATTGCAACCTGAACAGTGCCCATCTGCAGCCTTGCCCATTATTGAAACCTGAACAGTGCCCATCTGCAGCCTTGCACATCATTGCAACCTGAACAGTGCCCATCTGCAGCCTTGCCCATTATTGCAACCTGAACAGAGCCCATCTGCAGCCTTGCACATCATTACAACCTGAACAGTGCCCATCTGCAGCCTTGCCCATCATTGCAACCTGAACAGTGCCCATCTGCAGCCTTGCCCATCATTGCAGCCTAATCTGTGCCCATCTGCAGCCTTGCTCATCATTACAGCCTGATCAGAGGCCGGCTACAGAATTGCCCATAATTGCAGCCTGATCAGTGCCCATCTGCAGCCTTGCCCATTATTGCATCCTGATCAGTGCCCATCTGCAGCCTTGCCCATTATTGCATCCTGAACAGTGCCCATCTGCAGCCTTGCCCATCATTGCAACCTGAACAGTGCCCATCTGCAGCCTTGTCCATAATTGCAGGCTGATCCGTGCCCATCTGCAGCCTGGTCTATGCCGGGATAGACAGAGCCGGATCTCCTGTGTACTCGGCTCGGCTCGCAGTCACACCCAGTCCCGTCCCTTAGCTTGGCTCCTATTAGGGATGAGCCGAACACCCCACTGTTGTTCAAACGTGCGAACACCGTTAAAGTCTATGGGACTCGAACATGAATAATCAAAAGTGCTAAAAAGGCTTATATGCAAGTTATTGTCATAAAAAGTGTTTGGGGACCCAGGTCCTGCCCCAGGGGACATGGATCAATGCAAAAAAAAGTTTTAAAAACTGACGTTTTTTCGGGAGCAGTAATTTTAATAATGCTTAAAGTGAAACAATAAGTGTAATATTCCTTTAAATTTCGTACCTGGGGGGTGTCTATAGTATGCCTGTAAAGGGGCGCATGTTTCCCGTGTTTAGAACAGTCTGACAGCAAAATGACATTTCAAAGGAAAAAAAGTAATTTAAAACCACTCACGGCTATTAATGAATTGTCGGTCCGACAATACACATAAAAGTTCATTGATAAAAACGGCTTGGGAATTCACCACAGGGGAACCCCGAACCAAAATTAAAAAAAAAAAATGGCGTGGGGGGGTCCCCCTAAATTCCATACCAGGCCCTCCAGGTCTGGTATGGATATTAAGGGGAACCCCGGCCAAAATTTTTTAAAAAATGGCGTGGGGGTCCCCCTCAAAATTCATACCAGACCCTTATCTGAGCACGCAACCTGGCAGGCCACAGGAAAAGGGGGGGGGGACGAGAGAGCGCCCCCCCCTGAACCGTACCAGGCCACATGCCCTCTACATTGGGAGGGTGCTTTGGGGTAGCCCCCCAAAGCACCTTGTCCCCATGCTGTTGGGGACAAGGGCCTCATCCCCACAACCCTTGCCCGGTGGTTGTGGGGGTCTGCGGGCGGGGGGCTTATCGGACCCCCAGATCCCGCCCCCGTGTGAAATGGTAAGGGGGTACAAAAGTACCCCTAACATTTCACACAAAAAAAACTGTCAAAGATGTTAAAAATGACAAGAGACAGTTTTTGACAATTCCTTTATTTAAAGTCTTCTTTTTTTCATCTTCTTTCTTCTATCTTCTTTCGGTTTCTTCCTCCATCTTCTTCTTCTGGTTCTCCCTCCGGTGTTCTAGTCCGGCATCTTCCTCCGCGGTGTCTTCTTCCCTTCTTCTCGGCCCGCTCCGCATCCATGATGGGTCTTCTCGCCTGCTGACGGTTCTTAAATAACGGAGGGCGGGGCCACCCGGTGACCTCACCCCCCCTCTGACGCACGGGGACTTGACGGGGACTTCCCTGTGGCATTCCCGTGATGTCAGAGGGGGCAGGGTCAGCCGTTACTTAACGAGGGGAGAAGACGCAGAGGAAGAAGATGCCGGACGAGAACACTGGAGGAAGAACTAGAAGAACCAGAAGAAGATGGAGGAAGAAACCGAAGGAAGATAGAAGATAGAAGAAAGAAGATGGAAAAAAGAAGACTTTAAATAAAGGAATTGTCAAAAACTGTCTCTTGTCATTTTTAAAATTTTTGACAGTTTTTTTGTGAAACGGTAGGGGTACTTTTGTACCCCCTTACCATTATACACAGGGGGGGCAGGATCTGGGGGTCCCCTTGTTAAAGGGGGCTTCCAGATTCCGATAAGCCCCCCGCCCGCAGACCCCCACAACCACCGGGAAAGGGTTGTGGGGATGAGGCCCTTGTCCTCATCAACAGGGCCTGGTATGGAATTTAGGGGGACCCCCCCACGCTTTTTTTTTTTTTTTAATTTTGGTTCGGGGTTCCCCTGTGGGAAAATCCCATGCCGTTTTTATCAATGAACTATTATGTGTATTGTCGGATCGGCAATTCATTAATAGCCGCAAGTAGTTTTAAATGGCTTTTTTTCCTTTGAAATGAATTAGCTATGTCGATCTCGTGTGCAACAAACATTTTTTTAATTATTCATTTTATTTATGGTATTTATGGTTTTCATTTATTATTTTTATACCCCTTTATATTTATTCATTATTCATTTCATCAAGCACCCATTTTTATACACCATTATTTATTTTTAGATTTACCCATTATTATATTTTTTTTTCTTTTTCTACACCATTTTTTATTTTTCATATGCATTTATTATTTTTATACACCCTGATTCATAGTTATTTTTATATTTATTAATTATTATCCTCATTATTTTTCTTTATTTTTATACACCCTTATTTAGAGTTATTTTTATATTTATTAACTATTATATTTATCATTATTATTTATTTTATACACCCTTTTTTTTTATCTTTATTCTTTAAATTTATTCATAAATGTATCCTTTTTTATTTTTTTATATACATTTTTATTCATTATCTTTATTTCTTTATGTATATTTATACTCTCTTATTTTTTTATTTTATATTACTTTTATTTGTTTATATTTTTTAACCTATTTTTTTCCATTCACAATCTTTTATTTATATTTATTCATTATTAATGTCATCGCACACCCATTTTTATTTTTATACACCGTTATTTATTTTTAGATTTACTCATTATTAAGAAAGCGGGGCCCCATTCACAGGGGCCCTGGGGCCCAGGAACCATTCCTAACAAGGAAGAGACCTGGTGTAGTATAAAAGGGGTTTTTAACCGATTCAGCCCTCGGAAGATTTTACCCCCTTCCTGACCAGAGCACTTTTTACGATTCGGCACTGCGTCTCTTTAACTGACAATTGCGCGGTCGTGCGACGTTGTACCCAAACAAAATTGACGTCCTTTTTTTGCCCCCACAAATAGAGCTTTCTTTTGGTGGTATTTGATCACCTCTGTGGTTTTTATTTTTTGCGCTATAAACATAAAAATAGAGCGATAATTTTGAGAAAAAAAAAGCAATATTTTTTTACTTTTTGCTATAATAAATATCCCCAAAAATATAAAAAAAAAACCTTTTTTTTCCTCAGTTTAGACCAATATGAATTCTTCTACGTAATTTTAGTTAAAAAAAATCCCAATAAGCGATTGATTTGCGCAAAATTTATAGCGTCTACAAAACGGGACAGTTTTATGGCACTTTTATTAATAATTTTTTTTTTAATTAGCAATGGCGATCTGCGATTTTTACCGTGACTGCGACATTATGGCGGACAATTTTGACACTATTTTGGGACCATTGTCATTTATACAGCGATCAGTGCTTTAAAAATGCACTGATTACTGTGTAAATGACCCTGGCAGGGAAGGGGTTAACCACTAGGGGGCAGTGAAGGGGTTAAGTGTGTCCTAGGGAGTGATTCTAACTGTTAGGGGGGGATGGGCTTCAACACACAGGACAGTGATCACTGCTCTCGATGACAGGGAGCAGTGATCTCTGTCATGTCACTAGGCAGAACGGGGAAATGCTTTGTTTACAAAAGTATCTCCCCGTTCTACCTCTCCGTGACACGATTGCGGGCATCCGACCGACATCGAGTCCACGGGACCCGCTGTCACGGAGGACGTGGCACTCGCGCGCCCGCAACACCGCTTCTTAAAGGGGACATACCTGTTTGCCCTTTTGCCCCCAGTGCCATTCTGCTGATGTACATCAGCGTGCGCTGGTCAGCAAGCGATTAAAATAGAAATGGTAAGCAAAACATTTGTGTATAGATATAAAAAATAAAAAAATTATAAATATCTTTGTTGCCTTTTTTATAAGTGATCACATTCCCTCTGTTCTCAGCTGCATAAGAGCTTGGGGAGGAGAAGCAGCAGCACACTGATCTTCTCAGTGAAAAGCTGTGCAGTGGGGGGGGGTGTCAGGACAAGTCTGATCATTGGAGGAGAGCAGGCTGAGTTCCCATCATAGCTAGAGAACTGACCACGCTGTGCTCTCCTGCTTAGTGTGGTCAGTTTTTAGTAGGAAAGCAGAGGGACTGACAGACACACCAGGGATTTCACATAAAAGGAAGCAAAACAAAGAGAACAGGAGACTTTCTCATACAAGTACATGGTACAGCAGGCACATATCAGGAATAGGAAATGTTGGGGTAACAAACACCTTCCATTCTGGGCCAATTCTGACATCTCTCTCATACACGGAACAATTCGTTTTTTTTTTCTTGGAACCCACAAATATTATATATTTTATAATCAGAGACCTTGGAGATTAAAAATGGTGGGTGTTGCAGTTTTTTATGTCACAAGATATTTGCATAGTGGATTATCAATTATCAAACTTTTTAGGAAAAAAATACACTGAGTTTTAGTACATAGAAATGCAGTCTAATACTCAGTTGTTTGGTAAAAAAAAAAAAAAATGTTCCGCCGAGTATATAGACACCTAACACGCCATGCTTTAAAATTGTGTATGCCCGTGGAACAGCGCTAAACTATATTACCTAAAAATTTTCATAGGAGACACTTTAAAAGCCTTGACAGGTTACCAATTCAGAGTTACACAGGAGGTTTAAATTTTTTTTGGATTAACTTTATTGCTATCACAAGGGATGAACAACATCCCTTGTGACCGCATGAGCCTTGACAGGTCCTCTTTATGGTAAGATCTGGGGTCTTTCAGACCCCATATCTCTCCTATGCCCTCCAAAGCATCCGATCTGAGTTTGGTTTGATCGCCTGTAGAATTAAGATGCTGTTGCTCCCAACGTAGAACTCAACATTTTATCTGGCATAATGCAATGTCCGATAAAAGCAGGAATGTGTATTAAGCCAATTTGTCTCCATACACCTTCTTGGACTGGGTGTTTGCTAGGCGCTGACAGTATGGGGGAGATTTACTACAACTGGAAAGTGTAAAATCTGGTGCAGCTCTACATAGAAACCAATCCGCCTCCAGGTTTTATTGTCAAAGCTTCATTGAACGAGCTGAAGTTAGAAGCTGATTGGCTACCATGCACAGCCGCTCCACATTCTGAGTGCTCCAGTTTTAGTAAATCTCCCCCATTGTACATGGCACCTTTTCTGTAACCCGTGTGAATGTAACATTACAGAACTATATATATACAATTATTTTGCCATGTGTCTTTGTATATTTAACTTGCTCTCCAACAATTGTTTTTCTTTGTCGCAGTCCTAATTGGCTGTTTTACTTTTGATTGACAGGCCAGATTCTAAAGCCGTAGTTCTGGTGGAATCCGGGATCAGAATTCACACCACGGAGTTTGAATGGCCCAAGAATATGATGCCATCTGGGTTTGCAATGAAGGTTTGAAGGAAATCAATTACAGTCTCACTCAAAACATTAGTCATGTCATGGTCTTCTGAAGCTAGTCATAGTCATTACATTCTTAGTGCACAAACTCCTTTTGGAATAGTTATGTAGTATATGGTAGGCCCTCAGACTACATGGTAGGCCCTCAGACTACATGGTAGGCCCTCAGACTACATGGTATGCCCTCCGACTACATGGTATGCCCTCCGACTACATGGTATTCCCTCCGACTACATGGTAGGCCCTCAGACTACATGGTAGGTCCTATGGTAGGCCCTCAGACTACATGGTAGGCCCTCAGACTACATGGTAGGCCCTCAGACTACATGGTATTCCCTCCGACTACATGGTATTCCCTACGACTACATGGTAGGCCCTCAGACTACATGGTAGGCCCTCAGACTACATGGAATTCCCTCCGACTACATGGTATTCCCTCCGACTACATGGTATTCCCTCCGACTACATGGTATGCCCTCCGACTACATGGTAGGCCCTCAGACTACATGGTAGGCCCTCAGACTACATGGTAGGCCCTCAGACTACATGGTATTTCCTCAGACTACATGGTAGGCCCTCAGACTACATGGTATTCCCTCCGACTACATGGTATTCCCTACGACTACATGGTAGGCCCTCAGACTACATGGTAGGCCCTCAGACTACATGGAATTCCCTCCGACTACATGGTATTCCCTCCGACTACATGGTATTCCCTCCGACTACATGGTATTCCCTCCGACTACATGGTAGGCCCTCAGACTACATGGTAGGCCCTCAGACTACATGGTAGGCCCTCAGACTACATGGTATTTCCTCAGACTACATGGTAGGCCCTCAGACTACATGGTAGGCCCTCAGACAACATGGTAGGCCCTCAGACAACATGGTAGGCCCTCAGACTACATGGTAGGCCCTCAGACTACATTGATGGCCTTTTTCTGGCACCATCCTTCTATGTTTCTCACGAGCTTCCCAAGTATTATTTGATTGGTATGGTTGTCTGTTGAGCAGTTGGATCTTTTTTGAGATGGCCTTGGGCCAACCTTGTTTAAGAAAAGCCTTTTGGCATTCCAGCTGTGTAGGGTTTAACCACCTCCTGCCTGGTCTATTGTAAAATTACAGCCGCCCCGGAGCCTCTGTCTTCTGGGTGGACGTTATATGACACCCTCCCGGTTGCGTGCCTTGTGTGTCCCCTAGGGGTGTTTCGTCACATATGGCGACCCATCACATTTGGCTGCCCGCTGGAGTGGGCATGCGCGACGCCGCCATATGCGTTCCAACACTTATAAAACTTTTGTCACTTTTAACACTTTTTTAAAAGTGTTTAAAAAAATGAAAAGTGTTTTTGTCACTTTTAACACTTTTAAAACGTAAAGTTTTAAAAGTGTTGGAACGCATATGGGGCGCTGTCGCGCATGCGCACTCCAGCGGGAAGCCAAATGTGATGGGTCGCCATATGTGACAAAACAGGGGCCGTGCAGTGGCACAATCTGTGACCTGCTGTGTCCACCAGACACAGCGGAAGACAGATCGCTATACCGGGCCGGCCCTGGTACCATGTGATGGCTGTGACCAATCACAGTAGTGATCACATGTCAAATGTACACAATGGCTTATAGTCATAGCCAATCATTGTGTACTGTTGTGATCTCTGTGATTGGTCCCTGTGATCACATGGTACAGACAGGGCTAATCACAGCACACCTGTACCATGTGATAGCCAATCACAGCTATTGCAATAATACATAATGACACATGAATTGATGCCATTCATAAAAAATAAGCGAGTACACCCCTCACATTTTGTAAATATTTTATTATCTTTTCATGTGACAACACTGAAGAAATGACACATTGCTACAATGTAAAGTAGTGAGTGTACAGCTTGTATAACAGTGTAAATTTGCTGTCCCCTCAAAATAACTCAACACATAGCCATTAATGTCTAAACCGCTGGCAACAAAAGTGAGTACACCCCTGAAAATTGTGAAAAAGTGAAAATGTCCAAATTGGTCCCAAAGTGTCAATATTTTGTGTGGCCACCATTATTTTCCAGCACTGCCTTAACCCTCTTGGGCATGGAGTTCACCAGAGCTTCACAGGTTGCCACTGGAGTTCTCTTCCCCTCCTCCATGACGACATCACAGAGCTGGTGGATGTTGGAGACCTTGCACTCCTCCACCTTCCGTTTGAGGATGCCCCACAGATGCTCAATAGGGTTTAGGTCTGGAGACATGCTTGGCCAGTCCATCACCTTTACCCTCAGCTTCTTTAGCAAGGCAGTGGTCGTCATGGAGGTGTGTTTGGGGTCGTTATCATGTTGGAATACTGCCCTGCGGCTCAGTCTCTGAAGGGAGGGGATCATGCTCGACTTCAGTATGTCACAGTACATGTTGGCATTCATGGTTCCCTCAATGAACTGTAGCTCCCCAGTGCTGGCAGCACTCATGCAGCCCCAGACCATGACACTCCCACCACCATGCTTGACTGTAGGCAAAAAACACTTGTCTTTGTACTCCTCACCTGGTACCGCCACACAGGCTTGACACCATCTGAACCAAGTAAGTTTATTTTGGTCTCATCCCCAAAAATGGGGATATTTATTACAGCAAAAAGTACAAAATATTGTTTTTTTTTTTCAAAATTGTCGCTATTTTTTTGTTTATAGCGCAAAAAATAAAAACCGCAGAGGTGATCAAATACTACCAAAAGAAAGCTCTATTTGTGGGGAAAAAAGGACGTCAATTTTGTTTGGGTGCAACGTCGCACGACCGCGCAATTGTCAATTAAAGTGACGCAGTGCCGAATCGCAAAAAAATGGCCTGGTCATTCAGCAGCCAAATCTTCCAGGGCTGAAGTGGTTAACCACTTGTTTACCGGGCACTTAAACCCCCCTCCAGACCAATTTTCATTTTTCAGCGCTGTCGCACTTTGAATGACCATTGCGCGGTCATACAACACTGTACCCAAATTAAATTTTTATCATTTTTTCCCACAAATAGAGGTTTCTCTTGGTGCCATTCGATCACCTCTGCGGTTTTTATTTTTTGTTAAAAAAAATTTAAAAAGACTGAATTTAAAAAAATATATATATTTTTTTTATATTTTGTTATAAAATGTTGCAAACAGGTAATTTTTCTCCTTCATTGATGTACGCTGATGAGGCTGCACTGATGGTCACCAATAGGCTACACTGATAGGCACCGATGGGCTGCACTGATGGGCACCGATAGGGCAGCACTGGTGGGCACTGAGAGGTGACACTGAGAGGTGGCACTGAAGGGCATTGATAGGTGGCATTGGTGGGCACTGAGAAGTGGCACTGATAGGTGGCACTGATAACTGGCAGTGATGGGCACTGATAGGTTACACTGAAAGGCAGCACTGCTAGGTGGCACTGATTGGCACCACTGGTGGGCATTGATAGGTGGCACTTGTGGGAATTGACAGGTGGCACTGGCAAGCACAGAGGAGGAGGCAGATGTGCCTCCTTCCTCTTCGGGACCGATGTCCCTTGAACATAAGCCGGTGATCAGCTTTTTTTTCTCCTCACACTGTCAGCGTGAGGAGAAAAAAAAACAATTACCGAGCTTTTGTTTACACACGTGATCAGATGTCATTGGCTGACAGCTGATTACGTGGTAAGGGGCCGCGATCGGCCCCTTACTCGGATCGGTGATCACCCGAGTCTCGGTTAATCACGCTGCGCGTGCCCTGCAGGGGGAGCGCTGGGAGCGCGCAAAGGGGAGGACGTCCTATGATGGCCTCCCGGAAATTCAGGTCCACGCTGGGGCCGTCATTCGGCTACAGCACGGACCTCAAGTGGTTAAAGTATAACTAAAGGCAAAACTTTTGTTTTTTGGTTTTTTTTTTTAGATAGAGGGCAGAGAGATTAGAACACCTGTCAATTTTGATTGCTGTCTCTGCCCCCATTATGGAGATTCTCCCTCTGTTTGTCCTGTTTACCATTATCATTGAAAAGGAAAATAAAGAAGATCCCACATTTTTGGATTGTCCCCTGAAAAGTAATAGAGGGGGAAATCTTCCAATGGGGCATGAGTTCTGGTGACCTGGGGGTCCCCAAGGGATTCCCCTCATTTTCTGGTATTTCCTCTCACTTCCTTTTTTGGCTATGGGACAGGAAGTGAAGGGAAGTCTCCCTGCATTGGGACACAAATGGTGAAAAAAAAAAAAAAAATCTGACAGGGGTTATCATAGTTGCCAACATTGTAAAAAAAAAAAAAAAAAAAAAAATGTGGAACACTTTTGTGGCTGTAGGCGGAGCCGTACCATAATTAGGGGGCGTGGCATTCGTTGTAGGCGTGGCTTAGGAAAAATATACAAGTGCGCCGTGGCGAAAAATGGGCGTGGTTTACGTGACATGGTGGGCGTGACTCAAGAGGGTGTGGTTAGAGTCTGAGATGAATGATGGAGAGGGAAAGGGGGAGAGGGGGAGAGGGGGAGATGGGGAGAGGGGGAAAGGGGGAGAGGGAAATGACGCAACAGCAGCCCCAGATCCTACACAATAAAAATATGTGTATTCTAGAAAGTTTAACAATCATCAGATAAAGTTATTCCAAACACCTGGTGTTAGCACTTCAATCATCCCGGCACCATGGTTGTTATGGTGTCAGGATGATTAAAGAGCCCCCACCTCACACCAGGAGTCCCCGGCGGAGCCCCCCCTCACACCAGGAGTCCCCGGCGGAGCCCCCCCTCACACCAGGAGTCCCCGGCGGAGCCCCCCCTCACACCAGGAGTCCCCGGCGGAGCCCCCCCTCACACCAGGAGTCCCCGGCGGAGCCCCCCCTCACACCAGGAGTCCCCGGCGGAGCCCCCCCTCACACCAGGAGTCCCCGGCGGAGCCCCCCCTCACACCAGGAGTCCCCGGCGGAGCCCCCCCTCGCATCAGGAGTCCCCGGCGGAGCTCCACCTCGCATCAGGAGTCCCCGGCGGAGCTCCACCTCGCATCAGGAGTCCCCGGCGGAGCTCCACCTCGCATCAGGAGTCCCCGGCGAAGCCCCCCCTCGCATCAGGAGTCCCCGGCGGAGCCCCCCCTCGCATCAGGAGTCCCCGGCGGAGCCCCCCCTCGCATCAGGAGTCCCCGGCGGAGCCCCCCCTCGCATCAGGAGTCCCCGGCGGAGCCCCCCCTCGCATCAGGAGTCCCCGGCGGAGCCCCCCCTCGCATCAGGAGTCCCCGGCGGAGCTCCCCCTCGCATCAGGTGTCCCCAGTGGAGCCCCCCTTACGATTCCCAGAGCTTTTCTTCCAATAATAATAATCCAAAAAGTGACTAAAAAAAACAAACGAAACTCCATATTAAGCCCCGGACCATTTGGCTGGCAAAAGACCAGAGACCAGAGCGTTTTTTGCGATTCGGCACTGCGTCGCTTTAACTGACAATTGTGCGGTCGTGCGACGTGGCTCCCAAAAAAAAAAATTGACGTCCTTTTTTTCCCCCACAAATAGAGCTTTCTTTTGGTGGTATTTGATCACCTCTGCGGTTTTTATTTTTTGCGCTATAAACAAAACAATAGCGACAATTTTGAAAAAAAATTCATTATTTTTTACTTTTTTGCTATAATAAATATCCCCAAAAAATATATAAAAAAACATTTTTTTTCCTCAGTTTAGGCCGATACGTATTGTTCTACATATTTTTGGTAAAAAAAAAAAAAAATCACAATAAGCGTTTATTGATTGGTTTGTGCAAAAGTTATAGCATCCACAAAATAGGGGATAGTTCTATGGCATTTTTATTAATATTTTTTTTTTTTTACTAGTAATGGCGACGATCATTTTTATCATAACTGCGACCTTATGGCGGACAGATGGGACCATTCACATTTATACAGCGATCAGTGCGATTAAAAATGGATTGATTACTGTCTAAATGTGACTGGCAGGGAAGGGGTTAACCATTAGGGGCCGGTGAAGGGGTTAAGTGTGTCCTAGGGAATGATTCTAACTGTGGGGGGGAGGGGCTATGTGTGACATGACACTGATCACCGCTCCCGATTACAGGGTGCTGTGATCAGTGTCCTGCCACTATGCAGAACGGGGAAATGCTTGTTTACATCAGCATTTCCCCGTTCTTCCTCTTCGTGAGATGATAGCGGGTATCCCCGCGGACATTGAGTCCGCAGGACCTGCAATCACACTCACGAAGGTAGCGCCCGGTGTTCTGGCGAGAAAGTTCCCCTCGGCGGATAAGGACCCCCCCCCGCCTGCGCAGTAGGAGCCAGCGGAAATAGCCGAATAGTTTGAAATCAGCTGTACACGGCGCCTGTAAGAGGGCTCCTCGCAGGCTCGCTGCGCTTCGGGCACGGCCTCGCTTCGCTCGGCACTTTTTTATTCTCCCTCTAGGTCCACTTGGATGGTGGGGCTTCAACCTGAACCCAGGCGCCGTGTACAGCTGATTGAAGATTTTCAGCTATCTTCGGCGGCTCCTAGTAGTTCGTACTGCGCAAGCGCTGCGCCTGCGCAGTACGGGGGGGGGCCCTTATCCGCCGGGAGGAACTTTCTTGGCAAGACACCGGCGCGTGCGCCCGCAAACTGCTTCCTAAAGGGCAACGTCCAGGTACAATAATCTGCCTGTACGTGCCCTTCTGCCAACGTAACAACATTCTAATAATTGTCAAATAAGAATTTGCCAATCAGTTACTATGCCCTGTAGTCACAAAGTTATATCACAGTAGATGAGTAGAATGAGAACGTGGATGGCGCTGCTCTTAATGCTAATTACTGGGTGCAATAAAAGAGAATAGAATATCCCAGGATTCACACTGAATAGAAATAACTTTGATATATAAAACCTCCAATAATATCAAACCTTACTAAAAATTTTTTGGCTGAGAAATAGGCCAAGTAATCATGGATAAGCAAATTAAACAAACTCACCAGTAATCACAAAATTAGGTGTGTTCCCCCTATGGGGTATGAGTGTCATCCAAAGTGAAAATATATACCAAGGTGAGAAAATATAAATGAAAGGATCCCTAGTTGTAGAGAATTAAAGTAAAACAGTGCAAACCAAAAATCAGTGTAAGAAAGGGAAAAATCAAAAAATAAAAATAACTTTTAACCCAAAAGTATTGGGACAAAATGGCACCAAAGGATATTCAAAAGTATTGGGACATTAATAAGGAAAGATATATTTGTTGTGCAAATGTGGTTAGTGCAGTATCTACATATCCCCTTCCGTGTTTATATGCAGGAAATCTTACAAATATAAACACGGAAGGGGATATGTAGATACTGCTACAACTAGGGATCCTTTCATTTATATTTTCTCACCTTGGTATATATTTTCACTTTGGATGACACTCATACCCCATAGGGGGAACACACCTAATTTTGTGATTACTGGTGAGTTTGTTTAATTTGCTTATTCATGATTACTTGGCCTATTTCTCAGCCAAAAAATTTTTAGTAAGGTTTGATATTATTGGAGGTTTTATATATCAAAGTTATTTCTATTCAGTGTGAATCCTGGGATATTCTATTCTCTTTTATTGCACCCAGTAATTAGCATTAAGAGCAGCGCCATCCACGTTCTCATTCTACTCATCTATTGTAAAATTAGACCCTTAGGGGTACTAATTAGAGATAGGCAGCAGCTCTTACTCTGTCCTAAGCGCGGATTCATTCTTTTATAACAAAGTTATATCACGCTCACTGACAAGAACCTGTCTCCACTAATGGGGACATCTTGGTGGAGTCACCTGCCTAAGTTCCTAGGCATTTTCGTCGTCAGAAAAATGGCCGCCGCTCTGATCTCCGTTTGCTTTATTAGAGACAAGATTATAAACCGTGGTAGCTCGGAGCTGTCAGCGGACTGGTGGCTACTTTCCCTTTCGGATAGTTTATATAGTTACAAAATTGGCAGAAACTCATCAGCGGTCACATGACAATGACAGTCAATAAAACCCACAGCCATTCCTCTCCACGTCTCTCTCAGACACAGGGGCCGGCCTTGGCAGCGGTAACGCCCATGGGAGGCGTGGTTGGTCGGCAGGCGGGATTTCTACTGTGCCTAGCTAAATCGAGAGGGGCGGAGACATTTTGAGCACGTGTTTACAGCTGCCTAATGATTTGCGGTGGTAGATGGTCTTGCATGTGTCTCTGCTGAGCACACACGGGACGATCTGATTGGTTGTATGGAGGTTGAAGTCTCATGCACGCTGTCAGGGTTGATGCTCCTAATTTAGAGGAACTATCCATCTTTTGGAACCAGAGCCCTCTGTACCACTTTCCTTCTCAGTCATCATTCTTTTGATTCTGACCTTTCCCATAAAAAAAGTTATAATAATAAGCAAAAAGTACTATTTAGGTACTAAAAGTGTTTTTGAAACCTAAAATCTTGTATAAAAAAAAATTTAAAAAGGCCCCATTGACACCTGTGCATCGCATTGCTGCACGGTTTTTATTTTTTTTTGCACAACACAAAAAGTTCCCGCACCTTTATTGGGTGCAGAGATTGGCACTTTTTTTTTTTTTTTTTTACAGGGTGTTTCAGCTCTTTTGTTTTGCAACAAAACACGTATTTGCTGGCTGCTTTTGTACTTACCACCGTGGGTGATGAGCTATCAGTGCCCACAAAGCTGGTGCAGGTGTCCACAGGTTTAAAATCCCCCCTCTTCTTACTGCAGTGCTTCTAGGACAGGTCAGAGTTATTCTGATTGGTCAGCGCCAGCAAAGAGCAACGCTCTACTCCATCCTGGAAGTACTGCAAAAAGAAGTGGGAGAAGAGCATGAATATCAATTCATCACTTCCCGGGATCGCCACGCCATGCGTGGGCACTGACAGCTCTGCATCCACAGAGGCAAGTACAATGGGGACGGGGGCGGGGGCATAGGAACAAAGGAATAACCCCCTCAATCGGGACTTTGACAGACCACCCACTCAGAAATAGATAAAATATCATCTTTAACCGCTTGATATCCGCGCTATAGCCGAATGACGGCTACAGCGTGGACCTTAATTCCCGGGAGGCCGTCATATGACGGCCTCCCCTGTGCACGCGCCCTGCAGGGCGAGCACCGAGCGCGATGTGATCACCGAGTCACTGAGACTCGGCTGATCACCGATCCAAGTAAGGGGCCGGTCCCGGCCCCTTACCATGTGATCAACTGTCAGCCAATGACAGCTGATCACATGATCAAAACAAAAGCTCTGTGATCGTTTTTTTTTCCTCCTCGCGCTGACAGTGCGAGGAGAAAAAAAAGCCGATCACCGGCTCGTTAGCAAGAGACATCGGTCCCGAAGAGGAGGAGGCAATAATGCCTCGATTGTGCCACAAGTACCCCCTGCCAGTGCCACCTGACACATTGCCACCTGACAGTGCCCACAGTGCCCACCCATGCCATGTATCAATGCCCATGAGTGCCAACTATCAATGCCCACAAGTGTCACCTATCAATGCCCACCAGTGGTGCCAATCAGTGACACCTAGCAGCAGTGCCGGGACAAGGTCACCCAGTGCGAACATACCAAATTGCGCCCTCCCCCCCCCCCCCCCATTTACAGTGCAAGGGTTCAGTAGCAAGTGATGCAGAGCTCAGGAATGGAAAAAAAAACATATTAAGGATTGTGGAAATAGGGTTCAGAAGACTGGTATAAAACCCAATATGTTATATATTGCAGTTTAACAATCATTAGATGTGGTGGCTGCATTAGTTTTATTTTAGGCTTTTCCCCTCTGTTTTCACCTGGCGATCTGGCCAGTGGCATATGTCCTGTATTAGAGTGCCCCCAATCTGGATAAAGGAGCACAGAAGGCACAGCTGATAGCAGCATAGTCAGTCTGGGAAGGAGGGTAGTGTTAGATGTACTAGCAGATTTAGCCAAACTCAATAGCCTATGAAAAACAGGATCACACATTCTCCACACTTCAGCACACTGGACTCCTCTACTTTCTGCTCTGCTGTCTAAAGTCAACATGGGAAAGAGAATGAGGAGGACACGCTCTGACACACAGGGGGCTCTGACACACAGGGGGGCTCTGACACACAGGGGGGCTCTGACACACAGGGGGCTCTGACACACAGGGGGGCTCTGACACACAGGGGGCTCTGACACACAGGGGGCTCTAACACACAGGGGGGCTCTGACACACAGGGGGCTCTAACACACAGGGGGGCTCTGACACACAGGGGGCTCTGACACACAGGGGGGCTCTGACACACAGGGGGCTCTGACACACAGGGGGGCTCTGACACACAGGGGGGCTCTGACACACAGGGGGCTCTGACACACAGGGGGGCTCTGACACACAGGGGGGCTCTGACACACAGAGGGGCTCTGACACACAGGGGGCTCTGACACACAGGGGGGCTCTGACACACAGGGGGCTCTGACACACAGGGGGGCTCTGACACACAGGGGGGCTCTGACACACAGGGGGGCTCTGACACACAGGGGGCTCTGACACACAGGGGGCTCTAACACACAGGGGGGCTCTGACACACAGGGGGCTCTAACACACAGGGGGGCTCTGACACACAGGGGGCTCTGACACACAGGGGGGCTCTGACACACAGAGGGGCTCTGACACACAGGGGGCTCTGACACACAGGGGGGCTCTGACACACAGGGGGGCTCTGACACACAGGGGGGCTCTGACACACAGGGGGGCTCTGACACACAGGGGGGCTCTGACACACAGGGGGGCTCTGACACACAGGGGGGCTCTGATTCCCAACAACATCGATGGCATTTGCAGCTTGCTGAAATAATGTTTCCCCAGCCTTTATCCCCAGTCTGCACATGTACAGAGCTCTATGCTAACACCTCAGCTCTTTTCTGGGAATGTGGGGCTGACAGAGCAGGGGAGGGCTCAATAGACTGACAGGAGACTGAGCTAATAGGGACAGGTATTTATTTTTTCATTGCACCCAGCTTATATCAGGCAAATAATATAGTAAGTACACTGCTGTTAGTGAGACATATCCTGTGTTTAGGATGGGAGACAGCTGGGGGGAGTTAGTTAAGCACTGGATCCCCTCCCTATACACAAGTACTAGATGGATCAGCAGAGAACATTAACAAATGAAAAGTCCCAGTATATTCCCAACATATATAAGAATTGTTCTTCACTTTTTGTAAACCTGCTCTGCAAAGTACAGGGCGAGTTTACAGCACAGCCAGGTAGAGTTTGGAAGGCAGAGCAGTGGGGACTCACATGGAAGAAAACTAACATCCATCCTGTGAGATCTTCATGTTGGGAGAGCTGTATGATGTATGCAGGGGGCGGAAAGCAATGATCGGAACTGCACTGTTGTATCATCTTGCTCCGCCCACCTGTAGAGGAGCTCTCAGTGTCACAGCCCGATCCAGCCAGCCAGACTGATGAGAAATCAAGGCCAGTAGAATGAATTGTTCTCCCTCTGTGCCAGAATGTGGTTGCCGCTGTAGAGAGGAGGCAAGCAATATGTATGGGTGCATCCTCAGCCCACTTTTTGGGCAGACTGTACAATTGAGTGGAGCCATAACCTAAATATTCTCTGCATGCTCATGCTGCTGTCGGCGACCTAGAGCCCCCTCCCACACTCCTCCCACACCCTGCCCAGGGCAGCCGATCCTCCCGCCCACCCCTTGTACCGGCCCTGCTGCCTATAGATGGCAGTGCTGAGCCGATGACGTCACTGAGAATCCAGCTTCAAGATAAAGAGAGCAGTGCTATAACCTCGCTGGACGCAGTGGCGTGTGTCCTTAATCCAAGCCAACTGGGAGGTATATCATCAGGTCCACGAGTTCTAGTCTACCCTGGGGCTTGTGGATCGGGTGTGCAAAGCACACTTTTTTTTCCTACATTTTTTAATTATTCATTTTATTTATGGTATTTATGATTTTCATTTATTATTTTTATACCCCTTTATATTTATTCATTATTCATTTCATCAAGCACCCATTTTTATACACCATTATTTATTTTTAGATTTACCCATTATTATATTTTTTTTTTCTTTTTCTACACCATTTTTTATTTTTCATATGCATTTATTATTTTTATACACCCTGATTCATAGTTATTTTTATTAATTATTATCCTCATTATTTTTCTTTATTTTTATACACCCTTATTTAGAGTTATTTTTATATTTATTAACTATTATATTTATCATTATTATTTATTTTATACACCCTTTTTTTTTATCTTTATTCTTTAAATTTATTCATAAATGTATCCTTTTTTATTTTTTTATATACATTTTTATTCATTATCTTTATTTTTTTATGTATATTTATACTCTCTTATTTTTTTATTTTATATTACTTTTATTTGTTTATATTTTTAACCTATTTTTTTCCATTCACAATCTTTTATTTATATTTATTTATTATTAATGTCATCGCACACCCATTTTTATTTTTATACACCGTTATTTATTTTTAGATTTACTCATTATTAAGAAAGCGGGGCCCCATTCACAGGGGCCCTGGGGCCCAGGAACCATTCCTAACAAGGAAGTGACCTGGTGTAGTATAAAAGGGGTTTTTAACCGATTCAGCCCTCGGAAGATTTTACCCCCTTCCTGACCAGAGCACTTTTTACGATTCGGCACTGCGTCTCTTTAACTGACAATTGCGCGGTCGTGCGACGTTGTACCCAAACAAAATTGACGTCCTTTTTTTCCCCCCACAAATAGAGCTTTCTTTTGGTGGTATTTGATCACCTCTGTGGTTTTTATTTTTTGCGCTATAAACATAAAAATAGAGCGATAATTTTGAGAAAAAAAAAGCAATATTTTTTTACTTTTTGCTATAATAAATATCCCCCAAAATATAAAAAAAACCCTTTTTTTTCCTCAGTTTAGACCAATATGAATTCTTCTACGTAATTTTAGTTAAAAAAAATCGCAATAAGCGATTGGTTTGTGCAAAATTTATAGCGTCTACAAAACGGGACAGTTTTATGGCACTTTTATTAATTTTTTTTTTTTAATTAGCAATGGCGATCTGCGATTTTTACCGTGACTGCGACATTATGGCGGACAATTTTGACACTATTTTGGGACCATTGTCATTTATACAGCGATCAGTGCTTTAAAAATGCACTGATTACTGTGTAAATGACCCTGGCAGGGAAGGGGTTAACCACTAGGGGGCAGTGAAGGGGTTAAGTGTGTCCTAGGGAGTGATTCTAACTGTTAGGGGGGGATGGGCTTCAACACACAGGACAGTGATCACTGCTCTCGATGACAGGGAGCAGTGATCTCTGTCATGTCACTAGGCAGAACGGGGAAATGCTTTGTTTACAAAAGTATCTCCCCGTTCTACCTCTCCGTGACACGATTGCGGGCATCCGACCGACATCGAGTCCACGGGACCCGCTGTCACGGAGGACGTGGCACTCGCGCGCCCGCAACACCGCTTCTTAAAGGGGACATACCTGTTTGCCCTTTTGCCCCCAGTGCCATTCTGCTGATGTACATCAGCGTGCGCTGGTCAGCAAGCGATTAAAATAGAAATGGTAAGCAAAACATTTGTGTATAGATATAAAAAATAAAAAAATTATAAATATCTTTGTTGCCTTTTTTATAAGTGATCACATTCCCTCTGTTCTCAGCTGCATAAGAGCTTGGGGAGGAGAAGCAGCAGCACACTGATCTTCTCAGTGAAAAGCTGTGCAGTGGGGGGGGGGTGTCAGGACAAGTCTGATCATTGGAGGAGAGCAGGCTGAGTTCCCATCATAGCTAGAGAACTGACCACGCTGTGCTCTCCTGCTTAGTGTGGTCAGTTTTTATTAGGAAAGCAGAGGGACTGACAGACACACCAGGGATTTCACATAAAGGAAGCAAAACAAAGAGAACAGGAGACTTTCTCATACAAGTACATGGTACAGCAGGCACATATCAGGAATAGGAAATGTTGGGGTAACAAACACCTTCCATTCTGGGCCAATTCTGACATCTCTCTCATACACGGAACAATTCGTTTTTTTTTTTCTTGGAACCCACAAATATTATATATTTTATAATCAGAGACCTTGGAGATTAAAAATGGTGGGTGTTGCAGTTTTTTATGTCACAAGATATTTGCATAGTGGATTATCAATTATCAAACTTTTTAGGAAAAAAATACACTGAGTTTTAGTACATAGAAATGCAGTCTAATACTCAGTTGTTTGGTAAAAAAAAAAAAAAGTTCCGCCGAGTATATAGACACCTAACACGCCATGCTTTAAAATTGTGTATGCCCGTGGAACAGCGCTAAACTATATTACCTAAAAATTTTCATAGGAGACACTTTAAAAGCCTTGACAGGTTACCAATTCAGAGTTACACAGGAGGTTTAAATTTTTTTTGGATTAACTTTATTGCTATCACAAGGGATGAACAACATCCCTTGTGACCGCATGAGCCTTGACAGGTCCTCTTTATGGTAAGATCTGGGGTCTTTCAGACCCCATATTTCTCCTATACCCTCCAAAGCATCCGATCTGAGTTTGGTTTGATCGCCTGTAGAATTAAGATGCTGTTGCTCCCAACGTAGAACTCAACATTTTATCTGGCATAATGCAATGTCCGATAAAAGCAGGAATGTGTATTAAGCCAATTTGTCTCCATACACCTTCTTGGACTGGGTGTTTGCTAGGCGCTGACAGTATGGGGGAGATTTACTACAACTGGAAAGTGTAAAATCTGGTGCAGCTCTACATAGAAACCAATCCGGCTCCAGGTTTTATTGTCAAAGCTTCATTGAACGAGCTGAAGTTAGAAGCTGATTGGCTACCATGCACAGCCGCTCCACATTCTGAGTGCTCCAGTTTTAGTAAATCTCCCCCATTGTACATGGCACCTTTTCTGTAAACCGTGTGAATGTAACATTACAGAACTATATATACAATTATTTTGCCATGTGTCTTTGTATATTTAACTTGCTCTCCAACAATTGTTTTTCTTTGTCGCAGTCCTAATTGGCTGTTTTACTTTTGATTGACAGGCCAGATTCTAAAGCCGTAGTTCTGGTGGAATCCGGGATCAGAATTCACACCACGGAGTTTGAATGGCCCAAGAATATGATGCCATCTGGGTTTGCAATGAAGGTTTGAAGGAAATCAATTACAGTCTCACTCAAAACATTAGTCATGTCATGGTCTTCTGAAGCTAGTCATAGTCATTACATTCTTAGTGCACAAACTCCTTTTGGAATAGTTATGTAGTATATGGTAGTCCCTCAGACTACATGGTAGGCCCTCAGACTACATGGTATTCCCTCCGACTACATGGTATTCCCTCAGACTACATGGTATTCCCTCCGACTACATGGTATGCCCTCCGACTACATGGTATGCCCTCCGACTACATGGTATTCCCTCCGACTACATGGTAGGCCCTCAGACTACATGGTAGGTCCTATGGTAGGCCCTCAGACTACATGGTAGGCCCTCAGACTACATGGTAGGCCCTCAGACTACATGGTATTCCCTCCGACTACATGGTATTCCCTCCGACTACATGGTAGGCCCTCCGACTACATGGTAGGCCCTCAGACTACATGGTATTCCCTCCGACTACATGGTATTCCCTCCGACTACATGGTAGGCCCTCAGACTACATGGTAGGTCCTATGGTAGGCCCTCAGACTACATGGTAGGCCCTCAGACTACATGGTATTCCCTCCGACTACATGGTATTCCCTCCGACTACATGGTATTCCCTCCGACTACATGGTAGGCCCTCAGACTACATGGTAGGCCCTCAGACTACATGGTATTCCCTCCGACTACATGGTATTCCCTCCGACTACATGGTATTCCCTCCGACTACATGGTATTCCCTCCGACTACATGGTATTCCCTCCGACTACATGGTAGGCCCTCAGACTACATGGTAGGCCCTCAGAATACATGGTATTTCCTCAGACAACATGGTATGCCCTCAGACAACATGGTAGGCCCTCAGACTACATGGTAGGCCCTCAGACTACATTGATGGCCTTTTTCTGGCACCATCCTTCTATGTTTCTCACGAGCTTCCCAAGTATTATTTGATTGGTATGGTTGTCTGTTGAGCAGTTGGATCTTTTTTGAGATGGCCTTGGGCCAACCTTGTTTAAGAAAAGCCTTTTGGCATTCCAGCTGTGTAGGGTTTAACCACCTCCTGCCTGGTCTATTGTAAAATTACAGCCGCCCCGGAGCCTCTGTCTTCTGGGTGGACGTTATATGACACCCTCCCGGTTGCGTGCCTTGTGTGTCCCCTAGGGGTGTTTCGTCACATATGGCGACCCATCACATTTGGCTGCCCGCTGGAGTGGGCATGCGCGACGCCGCCATATGCGTTCCAACACTTATAAAACTTTTGTCACTTTTAACACTTTTTTAAAAGTGTTTAAAAAAATAAAAAGTGTTTTTGTCACTTTTAACACTTTTAAAACGTAAAGTTTTAAAAGTGTTGGAACGCATATGGGGCGCTGTCGCGCATGCGCACTCCAGCGGGTAGCCAAATGTGATGGGTCGCCATATGTGACAAAACAGGGGCCGTGCAGTGGCACAATCTGTGACCTGCTGTGTCCACCAGACACAGCGGAAGACAGATCGCTATACCGGGCCGGCCCTGGTACCATGTGATGGCTGTGACCAATCACAGTGACATTGTTGCCAACCATCAGTATTTATACTGGCAGCCAGTAAAAAACAGGCACTTTTCTACTGCCAGTAAATGCCAGTGACAGGAAGAAGTTGCCAGTAAAAAAATGTCTGACGGTTGGCTTGATACTGCACATGTACAATTCTGGTCTGGAGCCGGCCGAGACTATTGAAGTGCCTGCTACAGTGTGTTCGGGCAGCACCGGCAGGGGCGGGTCTACCACAGGTGTGCCTGAGCATGTCGTGTGATGGTGCAAGGGAGCTGAGCAGAGCGGCCGGAGCCTCGTGTGCAGGTCTGTGGGACAGGAGTGGGGCTGTCAGTGCTGTTTGGACTGAAGGGACCACCTGGTGTGGAGAGAGACTGTGATTCAGGAGGAGACGCGTCGTGTCGGTGAGGTGTCATCATCATCTGTGCTGCTGCACACTGCTGTCAATGTCATTGTGAGAGTCAGTTTCATGTGTGTGCGTGCCTCCCCATTCTTATTTCTTGCCCCGTGAGCTACTTACTATATCAAAAATAAGATAGAAATATATTTTTTTTAACTTAATATCTACTTTTGGAAAATTCCAGTAAAAACTTGGCTGTGCCAGTAAATTTTGGATGTTGTGTCAGTAAATTTCAATCTGGTAGGTTGGCAGCACTGCACAGTGATCACATGTCAAATGTACACAATGGCTTATAGTCATAGCCAATCATTGTGTACTGTTGTGATCTCTGTGATTGGTCCCTGTGATCACATGGTACAGACAGGGCTAATCACAGCACACCTGTACCATGTGATAGCCAATCACAGCTATTGCAATAATACATAATGACACATGAATTGATGCCATTCATAAAAAATAAGCGAGTACACCCCTCACATTTTGTAAATATTTTATTATCTTTTCTTGTGACAACACTGAAGAAATGACACATTGCTACAATGTAAAGTAGTGAGTGTACAGCTTGTATAACAGTGTAAATTTGCTGTCCCCTCAAAATAACTCAACACACAGCCATTAATGTCTAAACCGCTGGCAACAAAAGTGAGTACACCCCTGAAAATTGTGAAAAAGTGAAAATGTCCAAATTGGTCCCAAAGTGTCAATATTTTGTGTGGCCACCATTATTTTCCAGCACTGCCTTAACCCTCTTGGGCATGGAGTTCACCAGAGCTTCACAGGGTGCCACTGGAGTTCTCTTCCCCTCCTCCATGACGACATCACAGAGCTGGTGGATGTTGGAGACCTTGCACTCCTCCACCTTCCGTTTGAGGATGCCCCACAGATGCTCAATAGGGTTTAGGTCTGGAGACATGCTTGGCCAGTCCATCACCTTTACCCTCAGCTTCTTTAGCAAGGCAGTGGTCGTCATGGAGGTGTGTTTGGGGTCGTTATCATGTTGGAATACTGCCCTGCGGCCCAGTCTCTGAAGGGAGGGGATCATGCTCGACTTCAGTATGTGACAGTACATTTTGGCATTCATGGTTCCCTCAATGAACTGTAGCTCCCCAGTGCTGGCAGCACTCATGCAGCCCCAGACCATGACACTCCCACCACCATGCTTGACTGTAGGCAAGACACACTTGTCTTTGTACTCCTCACCTGGTACCGCCACACAGGCTTGACACCATCTGAACCAAGTAAGTTTATTTTGGTCTCATCCCCAAAAATGGGGATATTTATTACAGCAAAAAGTACAAAATATTGTTTTTTTTTTCAAAATTGTCGCTCTTTTTTTGTTTATAGCGCAAAAAATAAAAACCGCAGAGGTGATCAAATACCACCAAAAGAAAGCTCTATTTGTGGGGAAAAAAGGACGTCAATTTTGTTTGGGTGCAACGTCGCACGACCGCGCAATTGTCAATTAAAGTGACGCAGTGCCGAATCGCAAAAAATGGCCTGGTCATTCAGCAGCCAAATCTTCCAGGGCTGAAGTGGTTAACCACTTGTTTACTGGGCACTTAAACCCCCCTCCAGACCAATTTTCAGCTTTCAGCGCTGTCGCACTTTGAATGACCATTGCGCGGTCATACAACACTGTACCCAAATTAAATTTTTATCATTTTTTCCCACAAATAGAGGTTTCTCTTGGTGGCATTCGATCACCTCTGCGGTTTTTATTTTTTGTTAAAAAAATTTAAAAAGACTGAATTTAAAAAAATATATATATTTTTTTTATATTTTGTTATAAAATGTTGCAAACAGGTAATTTTTCTCCTTCATTGATGTACGCTGATGAGGCTGCACTGATGGTCACCAATAGGCTGCACTGATAGGCACCGATGGGCTGCACTGATGGGCACCGATAGGGCGGAACTGGTGGGCACTGAGAGGTGACACTGAGAGGTGGCACTGAAGGGCATTGATAGGTGGCATTGGTGGGCACTGAGAAGTGGCACTGATAGGTGGCACTGATAACTGGCAGTGATGGGCACTGATAGGTTACACTGAAAGGCAGCACTGCTAGGTGGCACTGATTGGCACCACTGGTGGGCATTGATAGGTGGCACTTGTGGGAATTGACAGGTGGCACTGGCAGGTGGCACTGGCAAGCACAGAGGAGGAGGCAGATGTGCCTCCTTCCTCTTCGGGACCGATGTCCCTTGAACATAAGCCGGTGATCAGCTTTTTTTTCTCCTCACACTGTCAGCGTGAGGAGAAAAAAAAACAATTACCGAGCTTTTGTTTACACACGTGATCAGATGTCATTGGCTGACAGCTGATTACGTGGTAAGGGGCCGCGATCGGCCCCTTACTCGGATCGGTGATCACCCGAGTCTCGGTTAATCACGCTGCGCGTGCCCTGCAGGGGGAGCGCTGGGAGCGCGCAAAGGGGAGGACGTCCTATGATGGCCTCCCGGAAATTCAGGTCCACGCTGGGGCCGTCATTCGGCTACAGCACGGACCTCAAGTGGTTAAAGTATAACTAAAGGCAAAACTTTTGTTTTTTGTTTTTTTTTTAGATAGAGGGCAGAGAGATTAGAACACCTGTCAATTTTGATTGCTGTCTCTGCCCCCATTATGGAGATTCTCCCTCTGTTTGTCCTGTTTACCATTATCATTGAAAAGGAAAAAAAAAAGGAGATCCCACATTTTTGGATTGTCCCCTGAAAAGTAATAGAGGGGGAAATCTTCCAATGGGGCATGAGTTCTGGTGACCTGGGGGTCCCCAAGGGATTCCCCTCATTTTCTGGTATTTCCTCTCACTTCCTTTTTTGGCTATGGGACAGGAAGTGAAGGGAAGTCTCCCTGCATTGGGACACAAATGGTGAAAAAAAAAAAATCTGACAGGGGTTATCATAGTTGCCAAGATTGTAAAAAAAAAAAAGAAAAGTGGAACACTTTTGTGGCTGTAGGCGGAGCCGTACAATAATTAGGGGGAGAGGGGGAAAGGGGAAGAGGGAAATGACGCGACAGCAGCCCCAGATCCTACACAATAAAAATATGTGTATTCTAGAAAGTTTAACAATCAGCAGATAAAGTCACTCCAAAGACATGCTGGTAGGTTAATTGGATCCTGTCTAAAATTGTCCCTAGTATGTATGAATGTGAGTTAGGGACCTTAGATTGTAAGCTCCTTGAGGGTAGGGACTGATGTGAATGTACAATGTATATGTAAAGCGCTGCGTAAATTGACGGCGCTATATAAGTACCTGAAATAAAATAAATAAATAAATAAATAAAGTTACTCCAAACACCTGGTGTTAGCACTTCAATCATCCCGGCACCATGGTTGTTATGGTGTCAGGATGATTAAAGAGCCCCCACCTCACACCAGGAGTCCCCGGCGGAGCCCCCCCTCACACCAGGAGTCCCCGGCGGAGCCCCCCCTCACACCAGGAGTCCCCGGCGGAGCCCCCCCTCACACCAGAAGTCCCCGGCGGAGCCCCCCCTCACACCAGGAGTCCCCGGCGGAGCCCCCCCTCACACCAGGAGTCCCCGGCGGAGCCCCCCCCTCACACCAGGAGTCCCCGGCGGAGCCCCCCCTCACACCAGAAGTCCCCGGCGGAGCCCCCCCTCACACCAGGAGTCCACGGTGGAGCTCCCCCTCGCATCAGGAGTCCTCGGCGGAGCCCCCCCTCGCATCAGGAGTCCCCGGCGGAGCTCCCCCTCGCATCAGGAGTCCCCAGGGAAGCCCCCCCTCGCATCAGGAGTCCCCGGCGGAGCTCCCCCTCGCATCAGGAGTCCCCGGCGGAGGCCCCCCCTCGCATCAGGAGTCCCCGGCGGAGCCCCCCCTCGCATCAGGAGTCCCCGGCGGAGCTCCACCTCGCATCAGGAGTCCCCGGCGAAGCCCCCCCTCGCATCAGGAGTCCCCGGCGGAGCCCCCCTCGCATCAGGAGTCCCCGGCGGAGCCCCCCCTCGCATCAGAAGTCTCCGGCGGAGCCCCCCCTCGCATCAGGAGTCCCCGGCGGAGCCCCCCCTCGCATCAGGAGTCCCCGGCGGAGCTCCCCCTCGCATCAGGAGTCCCCAGGGAAGCCCCCCCTCGCATCAGGAGTCCCCGGCGGAGCTCCCCCTCGCATCAGGAGTCCCCGGCGGAGGCCCCCCTCGCATCAGGAGTCCCCGGCGGAGCCCCCCCTCGCATCAGGAGTCCCCGGCGGAGCCCCCCCTCGCATCAGGAGTCCCCGGCGGAGCCCCCCCTCGCATCAGAAGTCTCCGGCGGAGCCCCCCCTCGCATCAGGAGTCCCCGGCGGAGCCCCCGCTCGCATCAGGTGTCCCCAGTGGAGCCCCCCTTACGATTCCCAGAGCTTTTCTTCCAATAATAATAATCCAAAAAGTGACAAAAAAAACCAAACGAAACTCCATATTAAGTGTAACTAATGAATCCATAGAACCACTGTGCAAATAGAATATAAAAAAGCAATAAATACAGCACTCTAAAATAAGTAATGGTAGTGCAACTATGTGATCTGTGCAATAATAATATAGAATAAATATATATAAATAATGACAGATAAAAATCCACACAAGTGCAATAAATAATAATTAAGTCCAATGGTATCAAAAAGGTGCTTAGATCAGTGAAGAAACGTGCCCTTGGTAAAAAGGTCCCATAGACGATACAATCAAAATTGATAAAACAGCTCCACGATCCTCCTCAAAATGACTCTCCTAGGGATCTCTCGTCCTAACACCGCATAGGATTTTCCCTATAGAACCTCCATTCACGTGGTTGTTTTACATTTCTATTATATTCATTTTTTTGAGCAATATTTATTATACTTTTTTGAGCGTCACTTAATCATCAGTTTTTTACACCATTTATATTTTAATTTGATTGAGCGCTACATTCATTTAATATTTTGTTACCTACATTTACTAGCGCCTGGGTTGTCCACTATTTGCGCCTGAATTATGCCTACTCTACATGAATGGGTGCCCGGATTGCGCCTACTTGACCCCTATTAGCGGCTCAGTTGCTGCTGCTCTGTACCAGCCGATTTAGATAGCTACAGCTTGTGCGCAAGTGTGGTAGAGCAGAGAGCGCCCCTTCAAGCCCAGCAGCGTGCGGGTGTGATTCCCAATGCTGCCTATCAGTGCCGGGACAAGGTCACCCAGTGCCCAGGGCGAACATACCAGATTGCGCCCCCCCCCATTTACAGTGCAAGGGTTCAGTAGCAAGTGATGCAGAGCTCAGGAATGGAAAAAAAAAACATATTAAGGATTGTGGAAATAGGGTTCAGAAGACTGGTATAAAACCCAATATGTTATATATTGCAGTTTAACAATCATTAGATGTGGTGGCTGCATTAGTTTTATTTTAGGCTTTTCCCCTCTGTTTTCACCTGGCGATCTGGCCAGTGGCATATGTCCTGTATTAGAGTGCCCCCAATCTGGATAAAGGAGCACAGAAGGCACAGCTGATAGCAGCATAGTCAGTCTGGGAAGGAGGGTAGTGTTAGATGTACTAGCAGATTTAGCCAAACTCAATAGCCTATGAAAAACAGGATCACACATTCTCCACACTTCAGCACACTGGACTCCTCTACTTTCTGCTCTGCTGTCTAAAGTCAACATGGGAAAGAGAATGAGGAGGACACGCTCTGACACACAGGGGGCTCTGACACACAGGGGGGCTCTGACACACAGGGGGGCTCTGACACACAGGGGGGCTCTGACACACAGGGGGCTCTGACACACAGGGGGGCACTGACACACAGGGGGGCTCTGACACACAGGGGGGCTCTGACACACAGGGGGGCACTGACACACAGGGGGGCTCTGACACACAGGGGGGCTCTGACACACAGGGGGCTCTGACACACAGGGGGGCTCTGACACACAGGGGGGCTCTGACACACAGGGGGGCTCTGACACACAGGGGGGCTCTGACACACAGGGGGGCTCTGACACACAGGGGGCTCTGACACACAGGGGGGCTCTGACACACAGGGGGCTCTGACACACAGGGGGGCTCTGACACACAGAGGGGCTCTGACACACAGGGGGGCTCTGACACACAGAGGGGCTCTGACACACAGGGGGCTCTGACACACAGGGGGGCTCTGACACACAGGGGGCTCTGACACACAGGGGGGCTCTGACACACAGGGGGGCTCTGACACACAGAGGGGCTCTGACACACAGGGGGCTCTGACACACAGGGGGGCTCTGATTCCCAACAACATCGATGGCATTTGCAGCTTGCTGAAATAATGTTTCCCCAGCCTTTATCCCCAGTCTGCACATGTACAGAGCTCTATGCTAACACCTCAGCTCTTTTCTGGGAATGTGGGGCTGACAGAGCAGGGGAGGGCTCAATAGACTGACAGGAGACTGAGCTAATAGGGACAGGTATTTATTTTTTCATTGCACCCAGCTTATATCAGGCAAATAATATAGTAAGTACACTGCTGTTAGTGAGACATATCCTGTGTTTAGGATGGGAGACAGCTGGGGGGAGTTAGTTAAGCACTGGATCCCCTCCCTATACACAAGTACTAGATGGATCAGCAGAGAACATTAACAAATGAAAAGTCCCAGTATATTCCCAACATATATAAGAATTGTTCTTCACTTTTTGTAAACCTGCTCTGCAAAGTACAGGGCGAGTTTACAGCACAGCCAGGTAGAGTTTGGAAGGCAGAGCAGTGGGGACTCACATGGAAGAAAACTAACATCCATCCTGTGAGATCTTCATGTTGGGAGAGCTGTATGATGTATGCAGGGGGCGGAAAGCAATGATCGGAACTGCACTGTTGTATCATCTTGCTCCGCCCACCTGTAGAGGAGCTCTCAGTGTCACAGCCCGATCCAGCCAGCCAGACTGATGAGAAATCAAGGCCAGTAGAATGAATTGTTCTCCCTCTGTGCCAGAATGTGGTTGCCGCTGTAGAGAGGAGGCAAGCAATATGTATGGGTGCATCCTCAGCCCACTTTTTGGGCAGACTGTACAATTGAGTGGAGCCATAACCTAAATATTCTCTGCATGCTCATGCTGCTGTCGGCGACCTAGAGCCCCCTCCCACACTCCTCCCACACCCTGCCCAGGGCAGCCGATCCTCCCGCCCACCCCTTGTACCGGCCCTGCTGCCTATAGATGGCAGTGCTGAGCCGATGACGTCACTGAGAATCCAGCTTCAAGATAAAGAGAGCACTTCTATAACCTCGCCGGACGCAGTGGCGTGTGTCCTTAATCCAAGCCAACTGGGAGGTATATCATCAGGTCCACGAGTTCTAGTCTACCCTGGGGCTTGTGGATCGGGTGTGCAAAGCACACTTTTTTTTCCTACATTTTTTAATTATTCATTTTATTTATGGTATTTATGATTTTCATTTATTATTTTTATACCCCTTTATATTTATTCATTATTCATTTCATCAAGCACCCATTTTTATACACCATTATTTATTTTTAGATTTACCCATTATTATATTTTTTTTTTCTTTTTCTACACCATTTTTTATTTTTCATATGCATTTATTATTTTTATACACCCTGATTCATAGTTATTTTTATTAATTATTATCCTCATTATTTTTCTTTATTTTTATACACCCTTATTTAGAGTTATTTTTATATTTATTAACTATTATATTTATCATTATTATTTATTTTATACACCCTTTTTTTTTATCTTTATTCTTTAAATTTATTCATAAATGTATCCTTTTTTATTTTTTTATATACATTTTTATTCATTATCTTTATTTTTTTATGTATATTTATACTCTCTTGTTTTTTTATTTTATATTACTTTTATTTGTTTATATTTTTAACCTATTTTTTTCCATTCACAATCTTTTATTTATATTTATTTATTATTAATGTCATCGCACACCCATTTTTATTTTTATACACCGTTATTTATTTTTAGATTTACTCATTATTAAGAAAGCGGGGCCCCATTCACAGGGGCCCTGGGGCCCAGGAACCATTCCTAACAAGGAAGAGACCTGGTGTAGTATAAAAGGGGTTTTTAACCGATTCAGCCCTCGGAAGATTTTACCCCCTTCCTGACCAGAGCACTTTTTACGATTCGGCACTGCGTCTCTTTAACTGACAATTGCGCGGTCGTGCGACGTTGTACCCAAACAAAATTGACGTCCTTTTTTTCCCCCCCACAAATAGAGCTTTCTTTTGGTGGTATTTGATCACCTCTGTGGTTTTTATTTTTTGCGCTATAAACATAAAAATAGAGCGATAATTTTGAGAAAAAAAAAGCAATATTTTTTTACTTTTTGCTATAATAAATATCCCCCAAAATATAAAAAAAACCCTTTTTTTTCCTCAGTTTAGACCAATATGAATTCTTCTACGTAATTTTAGTTAAAAAAAATCGCAATAAGCGATTGGTTTGTGCAAAATTTATAGCGTCTACAAAACGGGACAGTTTTATGGCACTTTTATTAATTTTTTTTTTTTAATTAGCAATGGCGATCTGCGATTTTTACCGTGACTGCGACATTATGGCGGACAATTTTGACACTATTTTGGGACCATTGTCATTTATACAGCGATCAGTGCTTTAAAAATGCACTGATTACTGTGTAAATGACCCTGGCAGGGAAGGGGTTAACCACTAGGGGGCAGTGAAGGGGTTAAGTGTGTCCTAGGGAGTGATTCTAACTGTTAGGGGGGGATGGGCTTCAACACACAGGACAGTGATCACTGCTCTCGATGACAGGGAGCAGTGATCTCTGTCATGTCACTAGGCAGAACGGGGAAATGCTTTGTTTACAAAAGTATCTCCCCGTTCTACCTCTCCGTGACACGATTGCGGGCATCCGACCGACATCGAGTCCACGGGACCCGCTGTCACGGAGGACGTGGCACTCGCGCGCCCGCAACACCGCTTCTTAAAGGGGACATACCTGTTTGCCCTTTTGCCCCCAGTGCCATTCTGCTGATGTACATCAGCGTGCGCTGGTCAGCAAGCGATTAAAATAGAAATGGTAAGCAAAACATTTGTGTATAGATATAAAAAATAAAAAAATTATAAATATCTTTGTTGCCTTTTTTATAAGTGATCACATTCCCTCTGTTCTCAGCTGCATAAGAGCTTGGGGAGGAGAAGCAGCAGCACACTGATCTTCTCAGTGAAAAGCTGTGCAGTGGGGGGGGGGGGGTGTCAGGACAAGTCTGATCATTGGAGGAGAGCAGGCTGAGTTCCCATCATAGCTAGAGAACTGACCACGCTGTGCTCTCCTGCTTAGTGTGGTCAGTTTTTAGTAGGAAAGCAGAGGGACTGACAGACACACCAGGGATTTCACATAAAGGAAGCAAAACAAAGAGAACAGGAGACTTTCTCATACAAGTACATGGTACAGCAGGCACATATCAGGAATAGGAAATGTTGGGGTAACAAACACCTTCCATTCTGGGCCAATTCTGACATCTCTCTCATACACGGAACAATTCGTTTTTTTTTTCTTGGAACCCACAAATATTATATATTTTATAATCAGAGACCTTGGAGATTAAAAATGGTGGGTGTTGCAGTTTTTTATGTCACAAGATATTTGCATAGTGGATTATCAATTATCAAACTTTTTAGGAAAAAAATACACTGAGTTTTAGTACATAGAAATGCAGTCTAATACTCAGTTGTTTGGTAAAAAAAAAAAAAAAGTTCCGCCGAGTATATAGACACCTAACACGCCATGCTTTAAAATTGTGTATGCCCGTGGAACAGCGCTAAACTATATTACCTAAAAATTTTCATAGGAGACACTTTAAAAGCCTTGACAGGTTACCAATTCAGAGTTACACAGGAGGTTTAAATTTTTTTTGGATTAACTTTATTGCTATCACAAGGGATGAACAACATCCCTTGTGACCGCATGAGCCTTGACAGGTCCTCTTTATGGTAAGATCTGGGGTCTTTCAGACCCCATATCTCTCCTATGCCCTCCAAAGCATCCGATCTGAGTTTGGTTTGATCGCCTGTAGAATTAAGATGCTGTTGCTCCCAACGTAGAACTCAACATTTTATCTGGCATAATGCAATGTCCGATAAAAGCAGGAATGTGTATTAAGCCAATTTGTCTCCATACACCTTCTTGGACTGGGTGTTTGCTAGGCGCTGACAGTATGGGGGAGATTTACTACAACTGGAAAGTGTAAAATCTGGTGCAGCTCTACATAGAAACCAATCCGCCTCCAGGTTTTATTGTCAAAGCTTCATTGAACGAGCTGAAGTTAGAAGCTGATTGGCTACCATGCACAGCCGCTCCACATTCTGAGTGCTCCAGTTTTAGTAAATCTCCCCCATTGTACATGGCACCTTTTCTGTAACCCGTGTGAATGTAACATTACAGAACTATATATATACAATTATTTTGCCATGTGTCTTTGTATATTTAACTTGCTCTCCAACAATTGTTTTTCTTTGTCGCAGTCCTAATTGGCTGTTTTACTTTTGATTGACAGGCCAGATTCTAAAGCCGTAGTTCTGGTGGAATCCGGGATCAGAATTCACACCACGGAGTTTGAATGGCCCAAGAATATGATGCCATCTGGGTTTGCAATGAAGGTTTGAAGGAAATCAATTACAGTCTCACTCAAAACATTAGTCATGTCATGGTCTTCTGAAGCTAGTCATAGTCATTACATTCTTAGTGCACAAACTCCTTTTGGAATAGTTATGTAGTATATGGTAGGCCCTCAGACTACATGGTAGGCCCTCAGACTACATGGTAGGCCCTCAGACTACATGGTATTCCCTCCGACTACATGGTATGCCCTCCGACTACATGGTATTCCCTCCGACTACATGGTAGGCCCTCAGACTACATGGTAGGTCCTATGGTAGGCCCTCAGACTACATGGTGGGCCCTCAGACTACATGGTAGGCCCTCAGACTACATGGTATTCCCTCCGACTACATGGTATTCCCTACGACTACATGGTAGGCCCTCAGACTACATGGTAGGCCCTCAGACTACATGGAATTCCCTCCGACTACATGGTATTCCCTCCGACTACATGGTATTCCCTCCGACTACATGGTATGCCCTCCGACTACATGGTAGGCCCTCAGACTACATGGTAGGCCCTCAGACTACATGGTAGGCCCTCAGACTACATGGTATTTCCTCAGACTACATGGTAGGCCCTCAGACTACATGGTATTCCCTCCGACTACATGGTATTCCCTACGACTACATGGTAGGCCCTCAGACTACATGGTAGGCCCTCAGACTACATGGAATTCCCTCCGACTACATGGTATTCCCTCCGACTACATGGTATTCCCTCCGACTACATGGTATTCCCTCCGACTACATGGTAGGCCCTCAGACTACATGGTAGGCCCTCAGACTACATGGTAGGCCCTCAGACTACATGGTATTTCCTCAGACTACATGGTAGGCCCTCAGACTACATGGTAGGCCCTCAGACAACATGGTAGGCCCTCAGACAACATGGTAGGCCCTCAGACTACATGGTAGGCCCTCAGACTACATTGATGGCCTTTTTCTGGCACCATCCTTCTATGTTTCTCACGAGCTTCCCAAGTATTATTTGATTGGTATGGTTGTCTGTTGAGCAGTTGGATCTTTTTTGAGATGGCCTTGGGCCAACCTTGTTTAAGAAAAGCCTTTTGGCATTCCAGCTGTGTAGGGTTTAACCACCTCCTGCCTGGTCTATTGTAAAATTACAGCCGCCCCGGAGCCTCTGTCTTCTGGGTGGACGTTATATGACACCCTCCCGGTTGCGTGCCTTGTGTGTCCCCTAGGGGTGTTTCGTCACATATGGCGACCCATCACATTTGGCTGCCCGCTGGAGTGGGCATGCGCGACGCCGCCATATGCGTTCCAACACTTATAAAACTTTTGTCACTTTTAACACTTTTTTAAAAGTGTTTAAAAAAATAAAAAGTGTTTTTGTCACTTTTAACACTTTTAAAACGTAAAGTTTTAAAAGTGTTGGAACGCATATGGGGCGCTGTCGCGCATGCGCACTCCAGCGGGAAGCCAAATGTGATGGGTCGCCATATGTGACAAAACAGGGGCCGTGCAGTGGCACAATCTGTGACCTGCTGTGTCCACCAGACACAGCGGAAGACAGATCGCTATACCGGGCCGGCCCTGGTACCATGTGATGGCTGTGACCAATCACAGTAGTGATCACATGTCAAATGTACACAATGGCTTATAGTCATAGCCAATCATTGTGTACTGTTGTGATCTCTGTGATTGGTCCCTGTGATCACATGGTACAGACAGGGCTAATCACAGCACACCTGTACCATGTGATAGCCAATCACAGCTATTGCAATAATACATAATGACACATGAATTGATGCCATTCATAAAAAATAAGCGAGTACACCCCTCACATTTTGTAAATATTTTATTATCTTTTCATGTGACAACACTGAAGAAATGACACATTGCTACAATGTAAAGTAGTGAGTGTACAGCTTGTATAACAGTGTAAATTTGCTGTCCCCTCAAAATAACTCAACACATAGCCATTAATGTCTAAACCGCTGGCAACAAAAGTGAGTACACCCCTGAAAATTGTGAAAAAGTGAAAATGTCCAAATTGGTCCCAAAGTGTCAATATTTTGTGTGGCCACCATTATTTTCCAGCACTGCCTTAACCCTCTTGGGCATGGAGTTCACCAGAGCTTCACAGGGTGCCACTGGAGTTCTCTTCCACTCCTCCATGACGACATCACAGAGCTGGTGGATGTTGGAGACCTTGCACTCCTCCACCTTCCGTTTGAGGATGCCCCACAGATGCTCAATAGGGTTTAGGTCTGGAGACATGCTTGGCCAGTCCATCACCTTTACCCTCAGCTTCTTTAGCAAGGCAGTGGTCGTCATGGAGGTGTGTTTGGGGTCGTTATCATGTTGGAATACTGCCCTGCGGTTAAGTCTCTGAAGGGAGGGGATCATGCTCGACTTCAGTATGTGACAGTACATTTTGGCATTCATGGTTCCCTCAATGAACTGTAGCTCCCCAGTGCTGGCAGCACTCATGCAGCCCCAGACCATGACACTCCCACCACCATGCTTGACTGTAGGCAAAAAACACTTGTCTTTGTACTCCTCACCTGGTACCGCCACACAGGCTTGACACCATCTGAACCAAGTAAGTTTATTTTGGTCTCATCCCCAAAAATGGGGATATTTATTACAGCAAAAAGTACAAAATATTGTTTTTTTTTTTCAAAATTGTCGCTATTTTTTTGTTTATAGCGCAAAAAATAAAAACCGCAGAGGTGATCAAATACTACCAAAAGAAAGCTCTATTTGTGGGGAAAAAAGGACGTCAATTTTGTTTGGGTGCAACGTCGCACGACCGCGCAATTGTCAATTAAAGTGACGCAGTGCCGAATCGCAAAAAAATGGCCTGGTCATTCAGCAGCCAAATCTTCCAGGGCTGAAGTGGTTAACCACTTGTTTACCGGGCACTTAAACCCCCCTCCAGACCAATTTTCATTTTTCAGCGCTGTCGCACTTTGAATGACCATTGCGCGGTCATACAACACTGTACCCAAATTAAATTTTTATCATTTTTTCCCACAAATAGAGGTTTCTCTTGGTGGCATTCGATCACCTCTGCGGTTTTTATTTTTTGTTAAAAAAAAATTTAAAAAGACTGAATTTAAAAAAATATATATATTTTTTTTATATTTTGTTATAAAATGTTGCAAACAGGTAATTTTTCTCCTTCATTGATGTACGCTGATGAGGCTGCACTGATGGTCACCAATAGGCTACACTGATAGGCACCGATGGGCTGCACTGATGGGCACCGATAGGGCAGCACTGGTGGGCACTGAGAGGTGACACTGAGAGGTGGCACTGAAGGGCATTGATAGGTGGCATTGGTGGGCACTGAGAAGTGGCACTGATAGGTGGCACTGATAACTGGCAGTGATGGGCACTGATAGGTTACACTGAAAGGCAGCACTGCTAGGTGGCACTGATTGGCACCACTGGTGGGCATTGATAGGTGGCACTTGTGGGAATTGACAGGTGGCACTGGCAGGTGGCACTGGCAAGCACAGAGGAGGAGGCAGATGTGCCTCCTTCCTCTTCGGGACCGATGTCCCTTGAACATAAGCCGGTGATCAGCTTTTTTTTCTCCTCACACTGTCAGCATGAGGAGAAAAAAAAACAATTACCGAGCTTTTGTTTACACACGTGATCAGATGTCATTGGCTGACAGCTGATTACGTGGTAAGGGGCCGCGATCGGCCCCTTACTCGGATCGGTGATCACCCGAGTCTCGGTTAATCACGCCGCGCGTGCCCTGCAGGGGGAGCGCTGGGAGCGCGCAAAGGGGAGGACGTCCTATGATGGCCTCCCGGAAATTCAGGTCCACGCTGGGGCCGTCATTCGGCTACAGCACGGACCTCAAGTGGTTAAAGTATAACTAAAGGCAAAACTTTTGTTTTTTGGTTTTTTTTTTTAGATAGAGGGCAGAGAGATTAGAACACCTGTCAATTTTGATTGCTGTCTCTGCCCCCATTATGGAGATTCTCCCTCTGTTTGTCCTGTTTACCATTATCATTGAAAAGGAAAATAAAGAAGATCCCACATTTTTGGATTGTCCCCTGAAAAGTAATAGAGGGGGAAATCTTCCAATGGGGCATGAGTTCTGGTGACCTGGGGGTCCCCAAGGGATTCCCCTCATTTTCTGGTATTTCCTCTCACTTCCTTTTTTGGCTATGGGACAGGAAGTGAAGGGAAGTCTCCCTGCATTGGGACACAAATGGTGAAAAAAAAAAAAAAAATCTGACAGGGGTTATCATAGTTGCCAACATTGTAAAAAAAAAAAAAAAAAAAAAAATGTGGAACACTTTTGTGGCTGTAGGCGGAGCCGTACCATAATTAGGGGGCGTGGCATTCGTTGTAGGCGTGGCTTAGGAAAAATATACAAGTGCGCCGTGGCGAAAAATGGGCGTGGTTTACGTGACATGGTGGGCGTGACTCAAGAGGGTGTGGTTAGAGTCTGAGATGAATGATGGAGAGGGAAAGGGGGAGAGGGGGAGAGGGGGAGATGGGGAGAGGGGGAAAGGGGGAGAGGGAAATGACGCAACAGCAGCCCCAGATCCTACACAATAAAAATATGTGTATTCTAGAAAGTTTAACAATCATCAGATAAAGTTATTCCAAACACCTGGTGTTAGCACTTCAATCATCCCGGCACCATGGTTGTTATGGTGTCAGGATGATTAAAGAGCCCCCACCTCACACCAGGAGTCCCCGGCGGAGCCCCCCCTCACACCAGGAGTCCCCGGCGGAGCCCCCCCTCACACCAGGAGTCCCCGGCGGAGCCCCCCCTCACACCAGGAGTCCCCGGCGGAGCCCCCCCTCACACCAGGAGTCCCCGGCGGAGCCCCCCCTCACACCAGGAGTCCGCGGCGGAGCCCCCCCTCACACCAGGAGTCCCCGGCGGAGCCCCCCCTCGCATCAGGAGTCCCCGGCGGAGCTCCACCTCGCATCAGGAGTCCCCGGCGGAGCTCCACCTCGCATCAGGAGTCCCCGGCGGAGCTCCACCTCGCATCAGGAGTCCCCGGCGAAGCCCCCCCTCGCATCAGGAGTCCCCGGCGGAGCCCCCCCTCGCATCAGGAGTCCCCGGCGGAGCCCCCCCTCGCATCAGGAGTCCCCGGCGGAGCCCCCCCTCGCATCAGGAGTCCCCGGCGGAGCCCCCCCTCGCATCAGGAGTCCCCGGCGGAGCCCCCCCTCGCATCAGGAGTCCCCGGCGGAGCTCCCCCTCGCATCAGGTGTCCCCAGTGGAGCCCCCCTTACGATTCCCAGAGCTTTTCTTCCAATAGTAATAATCCAAAAAGTGACTAAAAAAAACAAACGAAACTCCATATTAAGCCCCGGACCATTTGGCTGGCAAAAGACCAGAGACCAGAGCGTTTTTTGCGATTCGGCACTGCGTCGCTTTAACTGACAATTGTGCGGTCGTGCGACGTGGCTCCCAAAAAAAAAAATTGACGTCCTTTTTTTCCCCCACAAATAGAGCTTTCTTTTGGTGGTATTTGATCACCTCTGCGGTTTTTATTTTTTGCGCTATAAACAAAACAATAGCGACAATTTTGAAAAAAAATTCATTATTTTTTACTTTTTTGCTATAATAAATATCCCCAAAAAATATATAAAAAAACATTTTTTTTCCTCAGTTTAGGCCGATACGTATTGTTCTACATATTTTTGGTAAAAAAAAAAAAAAATCACAATAAGCGTTTATTGATTGGTTTGTGCAAAAGTTATAGCATCCACAAAATAGGGGATAGTTCTATGGCATTTTTATTAATATTTTTTTTTTTTTACTAGTAATGGCGACGATCATTTTTATCATAACTGCGACCTTATGGCGGACAGATGGGACCATTCACATTTATACAGCGATCAGTGCGATTAAAAATGGATTGATTACTGTCTAAATGTGACTGGCAGGGAAGGGGTTAACCATTAGGGGCCGGTGAAGGGGTTAAGTGTGTCCTAGGGAATGATTCTAACTGTGGGGGGGAGGGGCTATGTGTGACATGACACTGATCACCGCTCCCGATTACAGGGTGCTGTGATCAGTGTCCTGCCACTATGCAGAACGGGGAAATGCTTGTTTACATCAGCATTTCCCCGTTCTTCCTCTTCGTGAGATGATAGCAGGTATCCCCGCGGACATTGAGTCCGCAGGACCTGCAATCACACTCACGAAGGTAGCGCCCGGTGTTCTGGCGAGAAAGTTCCCCTCGGCGGATAAGGACCCCCCCCCGCCTGCGCAGTAGGAGCCAGCGGAAATAGCCGAATAGTTTGAAATCAGCTGTACACGGCGCCTGTAAGAGGGCTCCTCGCAGGCTCGCTGCGCTTCGGGCACGGCCTCGCTTCGCTCGGCACTTTTTTATTCTCCCTCTAGGTCCACTTGGATGGTGGGGCTTCAACCTGAACCCAGGCGCCGTGTACAGCTGATTGAAGATTTTCAGCTTCAGCTATCTTCGGCGGCTCCTAGTAGTTCGTACTGCGCAAGCGCTGCGCCTGCGCAGTACGGGGGGGGGCCCTTATCCGCCGGGAGGAACTTTCTTGGCAAGACACCGGCGCGTGCGCCCGCAAACTGCTTCCTAAAGGGCAACGTCCAGGTACAATAATCTGCCTGTACGTGCCCTTCTGCCAACGTAACAACATTCTAATAATTGTCAAATAAGAATTTGCCAATCAGTTACTATGCCCTGTAGTCACAAAGTTATATCACAGTAGATGAGTAGAATGAGAACGTGGATGGCGCTGCTCTTAATGCTAATTACTGGGTGCAATAAAAGAGAATAGAATATCCCAGGATTCACACTGAATAGAAATAACTTTGATATATAAAACCTCCAATAATATCAAACCTTACTAAAAATTTTTTGGCTGAGAAATAGGCCAAGTAATCATGGATAAGCAAATTAAACAAACTCACCAGTAATCACAAAATTAGGTGTGTTCCCCCTATGGGGTATGAGTGTCATCCAAAGTGAAAATATATACCAAGGTGAGAAAATATAAATGAAAGGATCCCTAGTTGTAGAGAATTAAAGTAAAACAGTGCAAACCAAAAATCAGTGTAAGAAAGGGAAAAATCAAAAAATAAAAATAACTTTTAACCCAAAAGTATTGGGACAAAATGGCACCAAAGGATATTCAAAAGTATTGGGACATTAATAAGGAAAGATATATTTGTTGTGCAAATGTGGTTAGTGCAGTATCTACATATCCCCTTCCGTGTTTATATGCAGGAAATCTTACAAATATAAACACGGAAGGGGATATGTAGATACTGCTACAACTAGGGATCCTTTCATTTATATTTTCTCACCTTGGTATATATTTTCACTTTGGATGACACTCATACCCCATAGGGGGAACACACCTAATTTTGTGATTACTGGTGAGTTTGTTTAATTTGCTTATTCATGATTACTTGGCCTATTTCTCAGCCAAAAAATTTTTAGTAAGGTTTGATATTATTGGAGGTTTTATATATCAAAGTTATTTCTATTCAGTGTGAATCCTGGGATATTCTATTCTCTTTTATTGCACCCAGTAATTAGCATTAAGAGCAGCGCCATCCACGTTCTCATTCTACTCATCTATTGTAAAATTAGACCCTTAGGGGTACTAATTAGAGATAGGCAGCAGCTCTTACTCTGTCCTAAGCGCGGATTCATTCTTTTATAACAAAGTTATATCACGCTCACTGACAAGAACCTGTCTCCACTAATGGGGACATCTTGGTGGAGTCACCTGCCTAAGTTCCTAGGCATTTTCGTCGTCAGAAAAATGGCCGCCGCTCTGATCTCCGTTTGCTTTATTAGAGACAAGATTATAAACCGTGGTAGCTCGGAGCTGTCAGCGGACTGGTGGCTACTTTCCCTTTCGGATAGTTTATATAGTTACAAAATTGGCAGAAACTCATCAGCGGTCACATGACAATGACAGTCAATAAAACCCACAGCCATTCCTCTCCACGTCTCTCTCAGACACAGGGGCCGGCCTTGGCAGCGGTAACGCCCATGGGAGGCGTGGTTGGTCGGCAGGCGGGATTTCTACTGTGCCTAGCTAAATCGAGAGGGGCGGAGACATTTTGAGCACGTGTTTACAGCTGCCTAATGATTTGCGGTGGTAGATGGTCTTGCATGTGTCTCTGCTGAGCACACACGGGACGATCTGATTGGTTGTATGGAGGTTGAAGTCTCATGCACGCTGTCAGGGTTGATGCTCCTAATTTAGAGGAACTATCCATCTTTTGGAACCAGAGCCCTCTGTACCACTTTCCTTCTCAGTCATCATTCTTTTGATTCTGACCTTTCCCATAAAAAAAGTTATAATAATAAGCAAAAAGTACTATTTAGGTACTAAAAGTGTTTTTGAAACCTAAAATCTTGTATAAAAAAAAATTTAAAAAGGCCCCATTGACACCTGTGCATCGCATTGCTGCACGGTTTTTATTTTTTTTTGCACAACACAAAAAGTTCCCGCACCTTTATTGGGTGCAGAGATTGGCACTTTTTTTTTTTTTTTTTTACAGGGTGTTTCAGCTCTTTTGTTTTGCAACAAAACACGTATTTGCTGGCTGCTTTTGTACTTACCACCGTGGGTGATGAGCTATCAGTGCCCACAAAGCTGGTGCAGGTGTCCACAGGTTTAAAATCCCCCCTCTTCTTACTGCAGTGCTTCTAGGACAGGTCAGAGTTATTCTGATTGGTCAGCGCCAGCAAAGAGCAACGCTCTACTCCATCCTGGAAGTACTGCAAAAAGAAGTGGGAGAAGAGCATGAATATCAATTCATCACTTCCCGGGATCGCCACGCCATGCGTGGGCACTGACAGCTCTGCATCCACAGAGGCAAGTACAATGGGGACGGGGGCGGGGGCATAGGAACAAAGGAATAACCCCCTCAATCGGGACTTTGACAGACCACCCACTCAGAAATAGATAAAATATCATCTTTAACCGCTTGATATCCGCGCTATAGCCGAATGACGGCTACAGCGTGGACCTTAATTCCCGGGAGGCCGTCATATGACGGCCTCCCCTGTGCACGCGCCCTGCAGGGCGAGCACCGAGCGCGATGTGATCACCGAGTCACTGAGACTCGGCTGATCACCGATCCAAGTAAGGGGCCGGTCCCGGCCCCTTACCATGTGATCAACTGTCAGCCAATGACAGCTGATCACATGATCAAAACAAAAGCTCTGTGATCGTTTTTTTTTCCTCCTCGCGCTGACAGTGCGAGGAGAAAAAAAAGCCGATCACCGGCTCGTTAGCAAGAGACATCGGTCCCGAAGAGGAGGAGGCAATAATGCCTCGATTGTGCCACAAGTACCCCCTGCCAGTGCCACCTGACACATTGCCACCTGACAGTGCCCACAGTGCCCACCCATGCCATGTATCAATGCCCATGAGTGCCAACTATCAATGCCCACAAGTGTCACCTATCAATGCCCACCAGTGGTGCCAATCAGTGACACCTAGCAGCAGTGCCGGGACAAGGTCACCCAGTGCGAACATACCAAATTGCGCCCTCCCCCCCCCCCCCCATTTACAGTGCAAGGGTTCAGTAGCAAGTGATGCAGAGCTCAGGAATGGAAAAAAAAAACATATTAAGGATTGTGGAAATAGGGTTCAGAAGACTGGTATAAAACCCAATATGTTATATATTGCAGTTTAACAATCATTAGATGTGGTGGCTGCATTAGTTTTATTTTAGGCTTTTCCCCTCTGTTTTCACCTGGCGATCTGGCCAGTGGCATATGTCCTGTATTAGAGTGCCCCCAATCTGGATAAAGGAGCACAGAAGGCACAGCTGATAGCAGCATAGTCAGTCTGGGAAGGAGGGTAGTGTTAGATGTACTAGCAGATTTAGCCAAACTCAATAGCCTATGAAAAACAGGATCACACATTCTCCACACTTCAGCACACTGGACTCCTCTACTTTCTGCTCTGCTGTCTAAAGTCAACATGGGAAAGAGAATGAGGAGGACACGCTCTGACACACAGGGGGGCTCTGACACACAGGGGGCTCTGACACACAGGGGGCTCTGACACACAGGGGGGCTCTGACACACAGGGGGCTCTGACACACAGGGGGGCTCTGACACACAGGGGGCTCTGACACACAGGGGGCTCTGACACACAGGGGGCTCTAACACACAGGGGGGCTCTGACACACAGGGGGGCTCTGACACACAGGGGGGCTCTGACACACAGGGGGCTCTGACACACAGGGGGCTCTGACACACAGGGGGGCTCTGACACACAGGGGGGCTCTGACACACAGGGGGGCTCTGACACACAGGGGGCTCTGACACACAGGGGGCTCTAACACACAGGGGGGCTCTGACACACAGGGGGCTCTGACACACAGGGGGGCTCTGACACACAGGGGGCTCTGACACACAGGGGGGCTCTGACACACAGGGGGGCTCTGACACACAGGGGGGCTCTGACACACAGGGGGGCTCTGACACACAGGGGGGCTCTGACACACAGGGGGGCTCTGACACACAGAGGGGCTCTGACACACAGGGGGCTCTGACACACAGGGGGCTCTGACACACAGGGGGGCTCTGACACACAGGGGGGCTCTGACACACAGGGGGGCTCTGACACACAGGGGGGCTCTGACACACAGGGGGGCTCTGACACACAGGGGGCTCTGACACACAGGGGGGCTCTGACACACAGGGGGGCTCTGACACACAGGGGGCTCTGACACACAGGGGGGCTCTGACACACAGGGGGCTCTGACACACAGGGGGGCTCTGACACACAGGGGGGCTCTGACACACAGGGGGGCTCTGACACACAGGGGGCTCTGACACACAGGGGGGCTCTGACACACAGGGGGCTCTGACACACAGGGGGGCTCTGACACACAGAGGGGCTCTGACACACAGGGGGGCTCTGACACACAGAGGGGCTCTGACACACAGGGGGCTCTGACACACAGGGGGGCTCTGAAACACAGGGGGGCTCTGACACACAGGGGGGCTCTGACACACAGAGGGGCTCTGACACACAGGGGGCTCTGACACACAGGGGGCTCTGACACACAGGGGGGCTCTGACACACAGGGGGGCTCTGACACACAGGGGGGCTCTGACACACAGGGGGGCTCTGACACACAGGGGGGCTCTGACACACAGGGGGCTCTGACACACAGGGGGCTCTGACACACAGGGGGGCTCTGACACACAGGGGGGCTCTGACACACAGGGGGGCTCTGACACACAGGGGGCTCTGACACACAGGGGGGCTCTAACACACAGGGGGGCTCTGACACACAGGGGGCTCTAACACACAGGGGGGCTCTGACACACAGGGGGCTCTGACACACAGGGGGGCTCTGACACACAGGGGGGCTCTGACACACAGGGGGGCTCTGACACACAGGGGGCTCTGACACACAGAGGGGCTCTGACACACAGGGGGGCTCTGACACACAGGGGGGCTCTGATTCCCAACAACATCGATGGCATTTGCAGCTTGCTGAAATAATGTTTCCCCAGCCTTTATCCCCAGTCTGCACATGTACAGAGCTCTATGCTAACACCTCAGCTCTTTTCTGGGAATGTGGGGCTGACAGAGCAGGGGAGGGCTCAATAGACTGACAGGAGACTGAGCTAATAGGGACAGGTATTTATTTTTTCATTGCACCCAGCTTATATCAGGCAAATAATATAGTAAGTACACTGCTGTTAGTGAGACATATCCTGTGTTTAGGATGGGAGACAGCTGGGGGGAGTTAGTTAAGCACTGGATCCCCTCCCTATACACAAGTACTAGATGGATCAGCAGAGAACATTAACAAATGAAAAGTCCCAGTATATTCCCAACATATATAAGAATTGTTCTTCACTTTTTGTAAACCTGCTCTGCAAAGTACAGGGCGAGTTTACAGCACAGCCAGGTAGAGTTTGGAAGGCAGAGCAGTGGGGACTCACATGGAAGAAAACTAACATCCATCCTGTGAGATCTTCATGTTGGGAGAGCTGTATGATGTATGCAGGGGGCGGAAAGCAATGATCGGAACTGCACTGTTGTATCATCTTGCTCCGCCCACCTGTAGAGGAGCTCTCAGTGTCACAGCCCGATCCAGCCAGCCAGACTGATGAGAAATCAAGGCCAGTAGAATGAATTGTTCTCCCTCTGTGCCAGAATGTGGTTGCCGCTGTAGAGAGGAGGCAAGCAATATGTATGGGTGCATCCTCAGCCCACTTTTTGGGCAGACTGTACAATTGAGTGGAGCCATAACCTAAATATTCTCTGCATGCTCATGCTGCTGTCGGCGACCTAGAGCCCCCTCCCACACTCCTCCCACACCCTGCCCAGGGCAGCCGATCCTCCCGCCCACCCCTTGTACCGGCCCTGCTGCCTATAGATGGCAGTGCTGAGCCGATGACGTCACTGAGAATCCAGCTTCAAGATAAAGAGAGCAGTGCTATAACCTCGCCGGACGCAGTGGCGTGTGTCCTTAATCCAAGCCAACTGGGAGGTATATCATCAGGTCCACGAGTTCTAGTCTACCCTGGGGCTTGTGGATCGGGTGTGCAAAGCACACTTTTTTTTCCTACATTTTTTAATTATTCATTTTATTTATGGTATTTATGATTTTCATTTATTATTTTTATACCCCTTTATATTTATTCATTATTCATTTCATCAAGCACCCATTTTTATACACCATTATTTATTTTTAGATTTACCCATTATTATATATTTTTTTTCTTTTTCTACACCATTTTTTATTTTTCATATGCATTTATTATTTTTATACACCCTGATTCATAGTTATTTTTATTAATTATTATCCTCATTATTTTTCTTTATTTTTATACACCCTTATTTAGAGTTATTTTTATATTTATTAACTATTATATTTATCATTATTATTTATTTTATACACCCTTTTTTTTTATCTTTATTCTTTAAATTTATTCATAAATGTATCCTTTTTTATTTTTTTATATACATTTTTATTCATTATCTTTATTTTTTTATGTATATTTATACTCTCTTATTTTTTTATTTTATATTACTTTTATTTGTTTATATTTTTAACCTATTTTTTTCCATTCACAATCTTTTATTTATATTTATTTATTATTAATGTCATCGCACACCCATTTTTATTTTTATACACCGTTATTTATTTTTAGATTTACTCATTATTAAGAAAGCGGGGCCCCATTCACAGGGGCCCTGGGGCCCAGGAACCATTCCTAACAAGGAAGTGACCTGGTGTAGTATAAAAGGGGTTTTTAACCGATTCAGCCCTCGGAAGATTTTACCCCCTTCCTGACCAGAGCACTTTTTACGATTCGGCACTGCGTCTCTTTAACTGACAATTGCGCGGTCGTGCGACGTTGTACCCAAACAAAATTGACGTCCTTTTTTTCCCCCCACAAATAGAGCTTTCTTTTGGTGGTATTTGATCACCTCTGTGGTTTTTATTTTTTGCGCTATAAACATAAAAATAGAGCGATAATTTTGAGAAAAAAAAAGCAATATTTTTTTACTTTTTGCTATAATAAATATCCCCCAAAATATAAAAAAAACCCTTTTTTTTCCTCAGTTTAGACCAATATGAATTCTTCTACGTAATTTTAGTTAAAAAAAATCGCAATAAGCGATTGGTTTGTGCAAAATTTATAGCGTCTACAAAACGGGACAGTTTTATGGCACTTTTATTAATTTTTTTTTTTTAATTAGCAATGGCGATCTGCGATTTTTACCGTGACTGCGACATTATGGCGGACAATTTTGACACTATTTTGGGACCATTGTCATTTATACAGCGATCAGTGCTTTAAAAATGCACTGATTACTGTGTAAATGACCCTGGCAGGGAAGGGGTTAACCACTAGGGGGCAGTGAAGGGGTTAAGTGTGTCCTAGGGAGTGATTCTAACTGTTAGGGGGGGATGGGCTTCAACACACAGGACAGTGATCACTGCTCTCGATGACAGGGAGCAGTGATCTCTGTCATGTCACTAGGCAGAACGGGGAAATGCTTTGTTTACAAAAGTATCTCCCCGTTCTACCTCTCCGTGACACGATTGCGGGCATCCGACCGACATCGAGTCCACGGGACCCGCTGTCACGGAGGACGTGGCACTCGCGCGCCCGCAACACCGCTTCTTAAAGGGGACATACCTGTTTGCCCTTTTGCCCCCAGTGCCATTCTGCTGATGTACATCAGCGTGCGCTGGTCAGCAAGCGATTAAAATAGAAATGGTAAGCAAAACATTTGTGTATAGATATAAAAAATAAAAAAATTATAAATATCTTTGTTGCCTTTTTTATAAGTGATCACATTCCCTCTGTTCTCAGCTGCATAAGAGCTTGGGGAGGAGAAGCAGCAGCACACTGATCTTCTCAGTGAAAAGCTGTGCAGTGGGGGGGGGGGGGGGGGTGTCAGGACAAGTCTGATCATTGGAGGAGAGCAGGCTGAGTTCCCATCATAGCTAGAGAACTGACCACGCTGTGCTCTCCTGCTTAGTGTGGTCAGTTTTTATTAGGAAAGCAGAGGGACTGACAGACACACCAGGGATTTCACATAAAGGAAGCAAAACAAAGAGAACAGGAGACTTTCTCATACAAGTACATGGTACAGCAGGCACATATCAGGAATAGGAAATGTTGGGGTAACAAACACCTTCCATTCTGGGCCAATTCTGACATCTCTCTCATACACGGAACAATTCGTTTTTTTTTTTCTTGGAACCCACAAATATTATATATTTTATAATCAGAGACCTTGGAGATTAAAAATGGTGGGTGTTGCAGTTTTTTATGTCACAAGATATTTGCATAGTGGATTATCAATTATCAAACTTTTTAGGAAAAAAATACACTGAGTTTTAGTACATAGAAATGCAGTCTAATACTCAGTTGTTTGGTAAAAAAAAAAAAAAGTTCCGCCGAGTATATAGACACCTAACACGCCATGCTTTAAAATTGTGTATGCCCGTGGAACAGCGCTAAACTATATTACCTAAAAATTTTCATAGGAGACACTTTAAAAGCCTTGACAGGTTACCAATTCAGAGTTACACAGGAGGTTTAAATTTTTTTTGGATTAACTTTATTGCTATCACAAGGGATGAACAACATCCCTTGTGACCGCATGAGCCTTGACAGGTCCTCTTTATGGTAAGATCTGGGGTCTTTCAGACCCCATATTTCTCCTATGCCCTCCAAAGCATCCGATCTGAGTTTGGTTTGATCGCCTGTAGAATTAAGATGCTGTTGCTCCCAACGTAGAACTCAACATTTTATCTGGCATAATGCAATGTCCGATAAAAGCAGGAATGTGTATTAAGCCAATTTGTCTCCATACACCTTCTTGGACTGGGTGTTTGCTAGGCGCTGACAGTATGGGGGAGATTTACTACAACTGGAAAGTGTAAAATCTGGTGCAGCTCTACATAGAAACCAATCCGCCTCCAGGTTTTATTGTCAAAGCTTCATTGAACGAGCTGAAGTTAGAAGCTGATTGGCTACCATGCACAGCCGCTCCACATTCTGAGTGCTCCAGTTTTAGTAAATCTCCCCCATTGTACATGGCACCTTTTCTGTAACCCGTGTGAATGTAACATTACAGGACTATATATATACAATTATTTTGCCATGTGTCTTTGTATATTTAACTTGCTCTCCAACAATTGTTTTTCTTTGTCGCAGTCCTAATTGGCTGTTTTACTTTTGATTGACAGGCCAGATTCTAAAGCCGTAGTTCTGGTGGAATCCGGGATCAGAATTCACACCACGGAGTTTGAATGGCCCAAGAATATGATGCCATCTGGGTTTGCAATGAAGGTTTGAAGGAAATCAATTACAGTCTCACTCAAAACATTAGTCATGTCATGGTCTTCTGAAGCTAGTCATAGTCATTACATTCTTAGTGCACAAACTCCTTTTGGAATAGTTATGTAGTATATGGTAGGCCCTCAGACTACATGGTAGGCCCTCAGACTACATGGTATTCCCTCCGACTACATGGTATGCCCTCCGACTACATGGTATTCCCTCCGACTACATGGTAGGCCCTCAGACTACATGGTAGGTCCTATGGTAGGCCCTCAGACTACATGGTAGGCCCTCAGACTACATGGTATTCCCTCCGACTACATGGTATTCCCTACGACTACATGGTAGGCCCTCAGACTACATGGTAGGCCCTCAGACTACATGGTATTCCCTCCGACTACATGGTATTCCCTCCGACTACATGGTATTCCCTCCGACTACATGGTAGGCCCTCAGACTACATGGTAGGCCCTCAGACTACATGGTAGGCCCTCAGACTACATGGTATTTCCTCAGACTACATGGTAGGCCCTCAGACTACATGGTAGGCCCTCAGACAACATGGTAGGCCCTCAGACAACATGGTAGGCCCTCAGACAACATGGTAGGCCCTCAGACTACATGGTATTCCCTCCGACTACATGGTATTCCCTCCGACTACATGGTATTCCCTCAGACTACATGGTAGGCCCTCAGACTACATGGTAGGCCCTCAGACTACATGGTATTCCCTCCGACTACATGGTATTCCCTCCGACTACATGGTATTCCCTCCGACTACATGGTAGGCCCTCCGACTACATGGTAGGCCCTCAGACTACATGGTAGGCCCTCAGACTACATGGTAGGCCCTCAGACTACATGGTATTTCCTCAGACTACATGGTAGGCCCTCAGACTACATGGTAGGCCCTCAGACTACATGGTAGGCCCTCAGACTACATGGTAGGCCCTCAGACAACATGGTAGGCCCTCAGACTACATGGTAGGCCCTCAGACTACATTGATGGCCTTTTTCTGGCACCATCCTTCTATGTTTCTCACGAGCTTCCCAAGTATTATTTGATTGGTATGGTTGTCTGTTGAGCAGTTGGATCTTTTTTGAGATGGCCTTGGGCCAACCTTGTTTAAGAAAAGCCTTTTGGCATTCCAGCTGTGTAGGGTTTAACCACCTCCTGCCTGGTCTATTGTAAAATTACAGCCGCCCCGGAGCCTCTGTCTTCTGGGTGGACGTTATATGACACCCTCCCGGTTGCGTGCCTTGTGTGTCCCCTAGGGGTGTTTCGTCACATATGGCGACCCATCACATTTGGCTGCCCGCTGGAGTGGGCATGCGCGACGCCGCCATATGCGTTCCAACACTTATAAAACTTTTGTCACTTTTAACACTTTTTTAAAAGTGTTTAAAAAAATAAAAAGTGTTTTTGTCACTTTTAAAACGTAAAGTTTTAAAAGTGTTGGAACGCATATGGGGCGCTGTCGCGCATTCGCACTCCAGCGGGTAGCCAAATGTGATGGGTCGCCATATGTGACAAAACAGGGGCCGTGCAGTGGCACAATCTGTGACCTGCTGTGTCCACCAGACACAGCGGAAGACAGATCGCTATACCGGGCCGGCCCTGGTACCATGTGATGGCTGTGACCAATCACAGTGACATTGTTGCCAACCATCAGTATTTATACTGGCAGCCAGTAAAAAACAGGCACTTTTCTACTGCCAGTAAATGCCAGTGACAGGAAGAAGTTGCCAGTAAAAAAATGTCTGACGGTTGGCTTGATACTGCACATGTACAATTCTGGTCTGGAGCCGGCCGAGACTATTGAAGTGCCTGCTACAGTGTGTTCGGGCAGCACCGGCAGGGGCGGGTCTACCACAGGTGTGCCTGAGCATGTCGTGTGATGGTGCAAGGGAGCTGAGCAGAGCGGCCGGAGCCTCGTGTGCAGGTCTGTGGGACAGGAGTGGGGCTGTCAGTGCTGTTTGGACTGAAGGGACCACCTGGTGTGGAGAGAGACTGTGATTCAGGAGGAGACGCGTCGTGTCGGTGAGGTGTCATCATCATCTGTGCTGCTGCACACTGCTGTCAATGTCATTGTGAGAGTCAGTTTCATGTGTGTGCGTGCCTCCCCATTCTTATTTCTTGCCCCGTGAGCTACTTACTATATCAAAAATAAGATAGAAATATATTTTTTTTAACTTAATATCTACTTTTGGAAAATTCCAGTAAAAACTTGGCTGTGCCAGTAAAATTTGGATGTTGTGTCAGTAAATTTCAATCTGGTAGGTTGGCAGCACTGCACAGTGATCACATGTCAAATGTACACAATGGCTTATAGTCATAGCCAATCATTGTGTACTGTTGTGATCTCTGTGATTGGTCCCTGTGATCACATGGTACAGACAGGGCTAATCACAGCACACCTGTACCATGTGATAGCCAATCACAGCTATTGCAATAATACATAATGACACATGACTTGATGCCATTCATAAAAAATAAGCGAGTACACCCCTCACATTTTGTAAATATTTTATTATCTTTTCATGTGACAACACTGAAGAAATGACACATTGCTACAATGTAAAGTAGTGAGTGTACAGCTTGTATAACAGTGTAAATTTGCTGTCCCCTCAAAATAACTCAACACACAGCCATTAATGTCTAAACCGCTGGCAACAAAAGTGAGTACACCCCTGAAAATTGTGAAAAAGTGAAAATGTCCAAATTGGTCCCAAAGTGTCAATATTTTGTGTGGCCACCATTATTTTCCAGCACTGCCTTAACCCTCTTGGGCATGGAGTTCACCAGAGCTTCACAGGTTGCCACTGGAGTTCTCTTCCCCTCCTCCATGACGACATCACAGAGCTGGTGGATGTTGGAGACCTTGCACTCCTCCACCTTCCGTTTGAGGATGCCCCACAGATGCTCAATAGGGTTTAGGTCTGGAGACATGCTTGGCCAGTCCATCACCTTTACCCTCAGCTTCTTTAGCAAGGCAGTGGTCGTCATGGAGGTGTGTTTGGGGTCGTTATGTTGAAATACTGCCCTGCGGCCCAGTCTCTGAAGGGAGGGGATCATGCTCGACTTCAGTATGTGACAGTACATTTTGGCATTCATGGTTCCCTCAATGAACTGTAGCTCCCCAGTGCTGGCAGCACTCATGCAGCCCCAGACCATGACACTCCCACCACCATGCTTGACTGTAGGCAAAAAACACTTGTCTTTGTACTCCTCACCTGGTACCACCACACAGGCTTGACACCATCTGAACCAAGTAAGTTTATTTTGGTCTCATCCCCAAAAATGGGGATATTTATTACAGCAAAAAGTACAAAATATTGTTTTTTTTTTCAAAATTGTCGCTCTTTTTTTGTTTATAGCGCAAAAAATGAAAACCGCAGAGGTGATCAAATACCACCAAAAGAAAGCTCTATTTGTGGGGAAAAAAGGACGTCAATTTTGTTTGGGTGCAACGTCGCACGACCGCGCAATTGTCAATTAAAGTGACGCAGTGCCGAATCGCAAAAAGTGCTTTGGTCTTTGGGCAGCCAAATGGTCCGGGGCTTAAGTGGTTAAAGGCGTCAGTTTAAAAAAATATAAAGTATTCAAAAACGCAGATCTTGATGTTTTGGGGTTTGTGGTCTTATAGACCCTCGATCCCTCCATAAAGAGTACCTGTCACTGCCTATTACTGTCACAAGGGATGTTTACATTCCTTGTGACAGCAATAACAGTGATAAAAAAACAAAAAAAATAAATAAAAAGTGTAAAAAAAATGTTTTTCAATGTACAAAATATTGGCACACAATATTGGCTATTGGCCTGAGAGGTGGCCAAAATATCAGTATTTTATCGGCACCGAAAAAACAATATTGGTCGATCCCTAGAATGAACCCTTACCATTACAGCAGCGGACATGACGTCCTGCTTTTGCGGTATCACAAATTGGAATAACGCTCACCCTAGTAATAGACCAAATCCACTTATCAGCTGTGAAAGTTTCCCAACACCAGCGGCTGTCCGCTCACTGACGATTGAACTCCCGCAGTGACAACATTACCACTTTTCATAACAAGATAACTTGTCTGGCGTCAGTAATACCAATGGCCCAATGCATCCTCGGGCACCTTCATGGCCTCTGAAGACGCATTTAATGGTTGGGGGCAAACGCCAAGTGGTACCCACATTTAGGGCCCTGTGCATTCAGGGACCAAGGTCTGGAACGCAGGTCTGTGGTAACCAATTGGTACAGTGTTCAGCTCCGTGCAGCCTGCCTTAGGCTTTGTTCATACTAACGCACACTGTGTGAGTTCGGGGACATGCACCTGCATCCACATGGATGTCAGATTGGCAGCAACCGCTGAAATTGCATCAACGGGACTGCCTGCATGGGCAAACTCAGACCTCGCATGGGCGTATGCTTTAGTACGCCCCGTGGGAATGAGGCCATGTACTTATGACAGGCTGCCTGCAGGGGGGGGGGGGGGGGGCTGGATGCTGCACCTGCTTCTCCTGGGCATGCCAAGGGCTCATTGAGATGGGCGTTGACATCCATCCTGTGCGCTGAACCACTGTTTTCTGTATCCGCACAGGCAGCCTATACAAGCGGACACAGCAGCTACACAGACATAGCCGTATGTCAGAATTTGACATGCAGGCAGGAGCAGGTGCATGGGTCTGAACGCATACTGACTGCGCTCAAACCTGAGCACCCGCGTCAAATTTTGACATGCGCCTGTGTCCGCGCATCTGCATGCGCTTGTATTGGCTGCCTGCACGCAGCTCCAAGTTGGATGCAGTGGTCAATCAACACTGCACACCGATCAGCTTCAAGTGTAAGGAAGGTAAAGAGCAGCCTCTGCCGCAGTTCTTCTCAATGGCCACACCTCCAACGTGTTTCGCCCAGCCTACCAGGGCTAAGTCATAGAGGTCCAAGGTGGATGCAGGAGCAGAAAACAGCTGCTCAGCATGCAGGAGAGGTGCCAACACCTGTCTGAATGAGTCCTAAAATGCCAGAAGGGATGCGCTGCTCCTAGATGGCCCCAAGTGAAACGGCCTTAAAGTGGGCATTTCATTTCAAGGCTGCATGAAAACATTTCCATCATGTTACAATATATGGCAAAAAAAACCTCACACCAGCCTGCATGAATTATGCTCCATATAGTGTGTGTGCACTGGGGATGTGATGCATTGCTACAAGGTATTGCTCTGTTTACAATTTTTTTTTTTTTTTTTACTTTATTGAAATGTTACAATATGGCATTTTATTCAACGCTATGCACCGCAGCTTTGCAAGCCACGTGCACCGCAGCATTGCAGCCCATGCAGAATTTTTATGCAATGCAGCTCAGCACATCATTATTGTGTGAAAAGGGCTCATAGAAAACAGTTGTTTTCTATGTGCTTTTCTGTTGAGCCTGAGTTAGTTGAGACCCAAAGGCTCCTTTCACACTTTGCGATTTGGAATTGCTGTGATTCTGCCCATGATTCCAAATCGCATAGAAATCACAGTACAATGTGCACGTTTGGATGCCTTATCCTTCAGCCCGGGTTCACACCTATGCGAATTAGAGGTGCGTTTCCGCACCTCTAATTCGCATAGCAGGAGAATGTGACTGGCTCCCTATGGAGCCGGTTCACATATCTCCGGGGCGGCTGCGGTGCGCACTGCACAAAAACGCTGTGCGTCTTTGGCTGCGTTTCAGGGCCGAATTCAGGCATAGAATCGGCCCTGATTCGTCCCTGAAACGGTGAACAGGGACGCACAGCGCTCCTGTGCGGTGCGCAGCGTATTATGGTGTGAACCCGGGCTTAGTGGCAAATCGGCCTTGACTGTCTCACGAGGCAAATCAAGCCTTCAAGGCCCTGGCCCAATTATTGTGAGCATCCCTGCTTTTAACAGTGCACTTTTCACACGATTCTGAGTGTTACATAGGGCAGCCCATTCGCTTGAATAGGCTTCCGTATGTGCGTTTGTCTCGCGAAGAGAAGCTTCTGCCCCTTATTGGGTGACAAGCTTTGTGCGATTTGTAAAGGTGCAGTTTGCCGCGATTGCCACGCGATACTTTTGCATGACAATCACGGCAGAATCTTATCGTTTTTAGGGTGCCATCGAAGGATAATGGCACCCAAATGTACACGCATGTTGTCCTGCAATTATCCGCCATTAGTGTGTTGTGGACCAGAAGGGTGAAGGGTGGGCGGCCTTGTATCAGGACAGCGGTGACTCATTGTGATTTCTCTTGCACTGTTTGTACAGTCTGGTGGCTCCGGAGGGCCGTAGAAGTCCTCATCCATTACGCCACGTGCTAGAATTTCCTAGAACTGAAGAACGTCTCGCTCTAACCATGGCTGTCATGTTTATTTTTTCCAGGAGAGACTCCTCCTCTCCATCCTGCCCAAGCACATTGCTGACGAGATGCTCAACGACATGAAGAAGGACCAGAAGCAGAAGGAGCTACAGCAGTTCAACACTATGTACATGTACCGCCATGAAAACGTCAGGTATACCGCAGCTAGGCCTCACTCAGGCTGTCGGGCCTAGTCCATGTACAGGAGGCGTGAGAGTGTGCAGTAATTCATAGTAACCAATCAGATCCCACACTCAGGCTGCTGGGCCTAGTCAGTATACAGGGGACATGAGAGTGTGCAGCAACCCATAGCAACCAATCAGATCCCACACTCAGGCTCTCGGGCCTAGTCAGTATACAGAAGATAGCAGAGTGTGCGGTAACCCATAACAACCAGTCAGATCCCACACTCAGGCTGTCGGTCCTAGTCAGTATACAGGAGATATGAGAGTGTGCAGTAAACCATAGCAGCCAATCAGATCCCGCACTCAGGCTGTCGGGCCTAGTCAGTATACAGGAGATATGAGAGTGTGCAGTAAACCATAGCAGCCAATCAGATCCCGCACTCAGGCTGTCGGGCCTAGTCAGTATACAGGAGATATGAGAGTGTGCAGTAACCCATAGCAACCTATCAGATCCCACACTCAGGTTGCTGGGCCTAGTTAGTAAGGATGAGCTCAGGCGTGTTTGCAAACAGCACGTGCCCGCCAGGAAGTCGGCACTGCCACAGCGCTATTCACAAGCAGTGAGACATTGTCCCGATGCGCGGCTGCAGAGATCGAGGAATGTCTCACTGCCTGTGATTAGTGCTGTGCAGTGCTGACTTCTTGGCGGGCTCTTCACGTGCTCTTTGCGAACACGCCTGAGCTCATCCTTACTAGTTAGTATACAGGAGATATGAGAGTGTGCGGTAACCCATAGCAACTAATCAGATCCATTGTTGACGGGCCCAGTCGGTGAAAAGGAGACGAAAGGGGGAAAGTAGCTCAAAGCAACAAATCAGATCTCTCACTGAAGCCATCAGGCCCAGCCAGTATACAGGATACACGAGGGCTTGCAGTAGCCCATAGCAACCAATCAGATCACTCATGCAGGCTGTCAGGCTTAGTTAGTATACAGGATACACGAGGGTGTACAGTCACACAGCAACCAATCAGATCCCTCACTGAAGCCGTCAGGCCTAGTTAGTATGCAGGATACACAAGCACGTGCAGTAACCCATAGCAACCAATTAGATCCCTCATACAGGCTATCAGGCTTAGTCATTATACAGGAAACATGAGAGTGTACAGGTAACCATAGCAACCAATCAGGTCCGTCCCTGAGGCCGCCAGGCCTAGTCAGTATACAGGAGACATAAGGGCATGCTGTAACCCATAGCAACCAATCAAATCTCTCATGCAGACTGTAAGGCCTAGTCAGTATGCAGAAGACATGCAAGTGTGTAATAACCCATGGCAACCAATCAGATCCCTCACACAGGCTGCTGGGCCTAGTCAGTATACAGGGGACATGAGAGTGTGCAGCAACCCATAGCAACCAATCAGATCCCACACTCAGGCTCTCGGGCCTAGTCAGTATACAGAAGATAGCAGAGTGTACGGTAACCCATAACAACCAGTCAGATCCCACACTCAGGCTGTCGGTCCTAGTCAGTATACAGGAGATATGAGAGTGTGCAGTAAACCATAGCAGCCAATCAGATCCCGCACTCAGGCTGTCGGGCCTAGTCAGTATACAGGAGATATGAGAGTGTGCAGTAAACCATAGCAGCCAATCAGATCCCGCACTCAGGCTGTCGGGCCTAGTCAGTATACAGGAGATATGAGAGTGTGCAGTAACCCATAGCAACCTATCAGATCCCACACTCAGGTTGCTGGGCCTAGTTAGTAAGGATGAGCTCAGGCGTGTTTGCAAACAGCACGTGCCCGCCAGGAAGTTGGCACTGCCACAGCGCTATTCACAAGCAGTGAGACATTGTCCCGATGCGCGGCTGCAGAGATCGAGGAATGTCTCACTGCCTGTGATTAGCGCTGTGCAGTGCTGACTTCTTGGCGGGCTCTTCACGTGCTCTTTGCGAACACGCCTGAGCTCATCCTTACTAGTTAGTATACAGGAGATATGAGAGTGTGCGGTAACCCATAGCAACTAATCAGATCCATTGTTGACGGGCCCAGTCGGTGAAAAGGAGACGAAAGGGGGAAAGTAGCTCAAAGCAACAAATCAGATCTCTCACTGAAGCCATCAGGCCCAGCCAGTATACAGGATACACGAGGGCTTGCAGTAGCCCATAGCAACCAATCAGATCACTCATGCAGGCTGTCAGGCTTAGTTAGTATACAGGATACACGAGGGTGTACAGTCACACAGCAACCAATCAGATCCCTCACTGAAGCCGTCAGGCCTAGTTAGTATACAGGATACACAAGCACGTGCAGTAACCCATAGCAACCAATTAGATCCCTCATACAGGCTATCAGGCTTAGTCATTATACAGGAAACATGAGAGTGTACAGGTAACCATAGCAACCAATCAGGTCTGTCACTGAGGCCGCCAGGCCTAGTCAGTATACAGGAGACATAAGGGCATGCTGTAACCCATAGCAACCAATCAAATCTCTCATGCAGACTGTAAGGCCTAGTCAGTATGCAGAAGACATGCAAGTGTGTAATAACCCATGGCAACCAATCAGATCCCTCACACAGGCTGTGGGGCCTAGTCAGTAAACAGGAGATATGAATGTGCAGTAACACATAGCAACCAATCAGATCCCACATGCAGGCTGTCAAGCCTAATCAGTAAACAGGAAGTTGTGAAAGAGACAGTAACTCATAGCAACCAATCAGATCCCTAACTCAAGCTATCAGGCCTAGTCAGGATACATGAGGGAGTGCAGTAACCCATAGCAACCAATCAGATTCGTAACTGTGGCTGTCAATCCTACACAGTATACAGGACACATGACGGTGTGCAGTAACCCAATAGCAACCACTCAAATCCCTCACTCGGGCTGTGGGGCCTAGTCCATATACAGGAGATGTGAGAGTTTGCAGTAACCTATAGCAACCAATCAGACCCCTTACCAAGGAGGTGACATATTTTCTCCTCACCACCTCTCAAATATTGCTTTTCAGGAGAGTGGCAGGCTCTGCTGCTAGATTCAACCTAACCTAATAAAATGAAAGAGGGTGTTGCTAATATGCCTAAATGAGATTATGGGGTTTATTTATAAAAGAAAAACTCACTGTGCGAATGCCTCAGCTGTTGCAAATAATTCTCATAACGTGTGTATGTTCATTTCCTATCGTCATCAGCTCCATCTAGTGGCCATAAGGCAGTATTTTCCCGGGTGAGGTGTTTCAGGAAAATATCACATGACGACCACTAGGTGGAGCTGACCATAATGGGAAATAAACTTTGCAGACACAAATCACGGGGATTATTTGCAACAGCTAAGCACATGCTCAGATATTCGCACAGTATGATTTTTGATTAAAACAAATTAATTGTCGGCTTACAGACCTAAAATCATCATCAATGTATATAAGAAATGTTCCGAGGAGGAAGGAAAAAAAAAGAATATAAGACTACAGAAGACTGGGCCACAGCTTTTAGCCGTTAGCTCAAACAGAGCCAATGAGGTTTTCCTTTACAAACCCCCAGGGACAGGAGGAGCAAGGATATCATGCAACAGGCCCTGGAGCCTTCATCAGCATCAGTTAATGTTGATTCTGTTGGGCAACCCATATTTAATGCCTGTGCCTTCTATGTTTTCACCAACCAGAGGTAACCCCTGTGCTTATCTCTGTCTCCCCGCAGCATACTCTTTGCAGACATCGTGGGCTTCACTCAGCTGTCCTCATACTGCAGCGCCCAGGAGCTGGTTAAACTGTTAAATGAGCTTTTTGCCCGCTTCGACAAGCTTGCAGCGGTAAGTGAGCACGCAGTCCATGTAGCATTACTTGCTTCTAAATAAGTGACATAATCTTTGCAGCCAAGGGAAATGCTTCATAGCACAAGGAAAAGGAAAAAAATCTGGTTTGCTAGCGCTGGTATCTTATGTATCTGGTGTAAAGTACCCTGTACTTTACAAACCAGACCCCTGCATTAGCCACTCCTAACCCTACAATCTATACATTACACAACTGACCCCTGCACTATGTACGTTACCCAACTCTGACTCCTGCACTACTATGTACGTTACCCAACCCTGACCCCTGCACTATGTACGTTACCCAACCCTGACCCCTGCACTATGTACGTTACCCAACCCTGACCCCTGCACTATGTACGTTACCCAACCCTGATTCCTGCACTATGTACGTTACCCAACCCTGACCCCTGCACTATGTACGTTACCCAACCCTGACCCCTGCACTATGTACGTTACCCAACCCTGATTCCTGCACTATGTACGTTACCCAACCATGACTCCTGCACTATGTACGTTACCCAACCATGACTCCTGCACTATGTACGTTACCCAACAATGACTCCTGCACTATGTACGTTACCCAACCCTGATTCCTGCACTATGTACGTTACCCAACAATGACTCCTGCACTATGTACGTTACCCAACCATGACTCCTGCACTATGTACGTTACCCAACCATGACTCCTGCACTATGTACGTTACCCAACAATGACTCCTGCACTATGTACGTTACCCAACAATGACTCCTGCACTATGTACGTTACCCAACCCTGATTCCTGCACTATGTACGTTACCCAACCATGACTCCTGCACTATGTACGTTACCCAACCATGACTCCTGCACTATGTACGTTACCCAACAATGACTCCTGCACTATGTACGTTACCCAACCATGACTCCTGCACTATGTACGTTACCCAACAATGACTTCTGCACTATGTACGTTACCCAACCCTGACCCCTGCACTATGTACGTTATCCAACCCTGACCCCTGCACTATGTACGTTATCCAACCATGACCCCTGTACTATGTTCGTTACCCAACCCTGACCCCTGCACTATGTACGTTATCCAACCTTGACCCCTGCACTATGTACGTTATCCAACCCTGACCCCTGCATTATGTACGTTATCCAACCCTGACCCCTGCACTATGTATGTTACCCAACCCTGACCCCTGCACTATGTTCGTTACCCAACCCTGACCCCTGCACTATGTACGTTACCCAACCCTGACCCCTGCACTATGTACGTTACCCAACCCTGATTCCTGCACTATGTACGTTACCCAACAATGACTCCTGCACTATGTACGTTACCCAACCATGACTCCTGCACTATGTACGTTACCCAACCATGACTCCTGCACTATGTACGTTACCCAACAATGACTTCTGCACTATGTACGTTACCCAACCCTGACCCCTGCACTATGTACGTTATCCAACCCTGACCCCTGCACTATGTACGTTACCCAACCCTGACCCCTGCACTATGTACGTTATCCAACCATGACCCCTGTACTATGTTCGTTACCCAACCCTGACCCCTGCACTATGTACGTTATCCAACCTTGACCCCTGCACTATGTACGTTACCCAACCCTGACCCCTGCACTATGTACGTTACCCAACCCTGACCCCTGCACTATGTACGTTACCCAACCCTGACCCCTGCACTATGTACGTTATCCAACCCTGACCCCTGCACTATGTACGTTATCCAACCCTGACCCCTGCACTATGTACGTTACCCAACCCTGACCCCTGCACTATGTACGTTACCCAACCATGACTCCTGCACTATGTACGTTACCCAACCCTGACCCCTGCACTATGTACGTTATCCAACCCTGACCCCTGCACTATGTACGTTACCCAACCATGACCCCTGCACTATGTACGTTACCCAACCCTGACCCCTGCACTATGTACGTTACCCAACCCTGACCCCTGCACTATGTACGTTATCCAACCCTGACCCCTGCACTATGTTCGTTACCCAACCATGACTCCTGCACTATGTACGTTACCCAACCCTGACCCCTGCACTATGTACGTTACCCAACCCTGACCCCTGCACTATGTACGTTATCCAACCCTGACCCCTGCACTATGTTCGTTACCCAACTATGACTCCTGCACTATGTACGTTACCCAACCCTGACCCCTGCACTATGTACATTATCCAACCCTGACCCCTGCACTATGTACATTATCCAACCCTGACCCCTGCACGTTATCCAACCCTGACCCCTGCACTATGTACGTTACCCAACCCTTACCCCTGCACTATGTACGTTACCCAACCCTGACCCCTGCACTATGTACGTTACCCAACCCTGACTCCTGCACTATGTACATTACCCAACACTGACTCCTGCACTATGTAGAGTATGATACCCAACCCTGACCCCTGCATTATGTACACTGAACATTAACATCATGGTGAGAAGTGTTCATTCTTTCCTTTCGTCAATTGGGGGTAGGACAAAACCTAGCCGTTAGTACCGTTAGAGGTCAGGTGTGTGGTTTGTCTGTCCTTTTTCTGCATTCCTCTTCCTAACAATTTGCTTATTCATAACCCACAAAGGGTTTCACACATTGCTGCCCCCCCCCCCCCCCCCCCAGATGTCCCGTCCCCTTCAACTGTGGGACTTATATTGTAGGTACTACCGTATAAAGAACTCCATCCCAACCTAATCAGGCCTTTGCATTGGCAGTGCTATCCCATAAGGTAGCTTTTCCATTACTATAGCCAGAAAGGTTTCTGGAGTTGTCAACATTGCCTGGTAGGAAGCCTTATTTGATCTCAATTAAAGACAAGCTAGTTTTACGGCCAAGGACCTCCTTTTTACCCAAACTGGTCTCTGCTTTTCACCCTAATGAGGATATTGTGTGGCCTTGCCAGTGCCAGGACCGATGCACCCCAAGGATGCCTGGATGTGTTGAGGGCCTCTTTTGGAGGGATAGTTTCCCTGTTCGTTGTTCCAGAAGGTCTTAAAGTAGGTTTCTCCAGCTTCCATATCCACTATTTCTAATGGAATTTGTCAGGTTAATGTGCAGACAATATTCACCTGACCTGCCTCCCATCTCCTGGGCCACAGGTGAATGTGGTCATTTCTCATCTGTGGTTGGATTCTCTCTCTTTCACAGTCAGACTTACCCAGTGATATTCTCACACTTACTAGAACAGTAATATTAGGTCTTGTTCTATCTTGTAGAAATATCACCAGTTGAGGATTAAGATCCTAGGTGACTGTTATTACTGCATCTGTGGCCTCCCTGATTACAGAGAAGATCACGCCTACTGCTCCATCATGATGGGTCTGGCCATGGTAGATGCCATATCGTAAGTACCGTAACATTTTATACGTTTTAAATCTAAAAACAAAAGTGCAGCTTACCAGTGTTTAGATGAGATGCTTGCATTCGTTCCCCCTTTTTTTCCCCTTTCATTTTCACTTTGTGATCCTGCCAGTAACACATTTCCTGTCCTACAGTGACAACGCTTACCCAATGTACTGTATCTATGGAGGAGTGGTGTTGTCACTATTGGACAGAAAGTGTGTTAGGACTACAGAACACAGCCTCCTCTCCTCATCTTCATAACATGGGTCGGGGCGTTCTGTAGTCCACAGAAATACCTGGGAACTATACTAACTGATATCTTCCACGCTCTTTGACTTTTCTGCACTGTTATCAGCTTTCTATATTTCTGACAGGATCAGCAGATGTTAAGCTGGCAGGGGTTGTAATCTTTCTCTACACAAACCAACACAAAATGTTTTACCATCTACTGTATGTATGTTAATTGTTTTGCAAATAAACATTTCAAAAGTGACAAAGGACTTCCAGATCACTATGGGTTAGCTCAGTATGGCCTGAGGGTCACATCCGGCCCACAACAAGATTTTATCTGGCCTGCAGCATCTGTCTATGTGAATACCCTGGCTGGCAGTGATCTGTGTATCATAATTTGGAGTCTGGTACATCCAATGCCAGCCAGCAAGCCCTCTGATGATCACTCCTGGATGTAAGGGGGCACTCTTGGATGTAAGGGGGCATTCTGATGGGCACTCCTGGATGTAAGGAGGACTCTGATGGGCACTCCTGGATGTAAGGGAGGACTCTGATGGGAGCTCCTGGATTTAATGGTGGACTCTGATGGGCACTCCTGGTTGTAATGGAGGACTCTGATGGACACTTTTGAATGTAAAATGGGACTCTGATGGGCACTCCTGGATGTAAGGAAGGGCTCTGCTGGGCACACCTGGATGTAAGGAAGGTTTCTGATTCTAATGTAAGAAAGGATTCTGATGGGCATACCTGGATCTAAGAGGGGGCTCTGATTGGCACACTTCTATGTAAGGGGGGACTCTGATGGGCAGTCCTGAATATAAAGGGGGGCCCTAATGGGCACTCCTGGATCTAAGAGGGGGCAAACCTGGATGTATGGGGACTCTGATGGCCACTCCAGCATGTAAGGGAGGATGCTGATGGGCACACCTGGATGTAAGGGGAGACTCTGATGGGCACTCCTGGATGTAAGGGGAATCTTATGGGCACTCCAGCATGTAAGGGAGGATGCTGATGGGCACACCTGGATGTAAGGGAGGATGCTGATGGACAATCCTGGATGTAAGGTGGGGGCTCTGACAGGCACTCCTGGATGTAAGGGGGACTCTGATGGACATTCCTGGATGTAAGGGGGACTCTGATGGGCATTCCTGGTTGTAAGGGGGACTCCAATGGGCACTCTTGGATGTAAATGGGGACCCTGATGAGCACTCCTAGATGTAAAATTAGTCTGATGGTCACTCCTGGATGAAATGGTGACTCTATTGGACACTCCTCGATGTAAAGTGTGTGTGTGTGTGTGTGTGTGTGTGTGTGTGGGGGGGGGGCCCTTGTACTTAAAAGTTTAGCGATTATTGGGTTAGCCAAAAAAGACAACAGAGCAGCTTGCTTTTCAGCTCCATCTGTTTGATTGAAACTTCCAAATGAGCCATTCTATAAGGGAGCCATTTCTCTGATGACTCATTAGAGTTCTGTGAACAAAGGCCTGATGATGTGGAAAGGAGACCTAAGCCCCATCCGCTTATTGGAGTACACAATATTAATATTGTGATATTTCTTATTTACTTGTAAGAAAAATAAATGTAAAGTAGAATTTCAGGCAGATATAAATTTATAAAGCTATAAATTATACAGTTCTGTAGTTATTACTACAGCCTACCTCCAGGGGAAGACTTACTGATACGAGGAGAGAGCAGAGTGACAGAGAGATTAGTTCTTTACTGTTCTTCTCCTTTCACTGTCCATTCATGGGCTGGAGGAGGGACAAGACCTGTAAGTGTTGTTGAACTGTGGCAGAGAACACTCAGGTCAGACAGTTCTTAAAAATGAAACATTGAATGAAGTTTTACTAGTGTTTGGCCAGCTTAAAACTTTCTTCGTCCATCAGATACGTCAGAGAGAAGACCAAAACAGACGTAGACATGCGTGTTGGTGTACACACGGGTACCGTCATTGGAGGGGTCCTGGGTCAGAAGCGTTGGCAGTACGATGTGTGGTCCACGGACGTCACCCTGGCTAATAAGATGGAGGCCGGCGGCATTCCTGGGTAAGTAGAAGATCTGCCATCTGTTATACAGTATATGTATTATGTATATCTAGGTGCATCCAATAATTTGGTTGCTCCTGCTGATGTTTTTCCATCTTGAATTCCCACAGCCGCGTGCACATCTCGCAGAGCACCTTCGACTGCCTGAAGGGGGAGTTTGAAGTGGAGCCGGGGGAAGGGGGCACAAGGTGTGACTACCTGAGAGAAAAGAGTATCATCACTTACCTGGTCATCGTACCAAAGCAGCCAGTCAATAAGAATGGCATCAATGGAGTGGTGAGTATGAAGGACATTATCAGGGGCACCCACCAGCCTTCGTATGGTAGGTGTTGCCATAAATCAGTGGAGGAACTCAGGCATGCAGCTGTTTTATTGTATGCTATGGACTTTCTGTACAAAGCCCCCCTGCACTGAAACTTTGCCTTCATGAATAAAAGTGTAGGACAAACTTGATTGTTTCTGGGTGTCCCTGTCCCATGCATGGTGTAATGCTGCCAATACCAGTTGAGCCTGCTCTCTTTACCACTTGGTGGAGGATGCGGGTGTAGCGGTACCCCCATAGGGGCTGCTAAGGGATGTGTCCCACCTGTCACCCTGCCCGGCCCGGCATTCATTTCCCAGACACTCCAAGACAATGAACAGTCCGTTGCTTTGTTTTTGTTATTTTTATTGAGGGAATTTAACTTGGATGGGGTGTGGGAAATATGGGATGCCCAGTGAAATAATAGCAAAGTTGCTAGGGGCAAGTAGGTACACTCTTTGTACACGTCTCCAGACTCCTCCAGCACAACTCTTCACTTCCTATCTTGTGGTTCCAGGAACATCTAGCACATGGTGGTTAGGCCTGACACTGGCTCAGCCAGGCCTTAGCAATAGCCTTTTGCAGGCAGGGATCGCAGGCCCCTATAATGTAGCAAAAATATAGAAAGTCACTTTAGTGCTAGCTGTCCTACTGCTGGACTACTGCTCCCAGTGAGTCCTCTTTAGGCCCTGCCGGTCCTCCAGCAGCCTGACTTCACTGCCCATGACATGCAATCCTCACTACTGGCTCCAACCCCAACTCTGACTGTTTCCTCTCAGTCCTCTCTGGCATGCCTCTCCAGTCCTCCTAACAACCTACACATGTCATTCCCCAGCCCTCCTGGCTGCAACCAGTGGTTCCCTCCTGAAGACTTGCCCGGCAGTACTATCTCCTGCTGTCCGACACCTCTTGTGCTTCCAGCTAGACCTGCCTAAATTTGCCTGTACCTCGAAAAATCCTAACTTTTAGCACCTACCTAGGTAGAGGGTGCTACACGGGCAATACCTTGCACTAGATTCTGGCTTCACGTATGGTAACTCGCATGTATAGGTGTGGATGGGCCCATATAGGTAGCCTTTCCGATATGTGCTGTCAGTGGATTAAATGGAGCCCTATTGGTGTGTGGCCCGTTTTTTTTTATTGCAGTGTCAGACAAGCATTTGTCTTGTTCATTTTATGCTATGGACTTGCTGTACAAAGACCTCCTGCACTGAAACTTTATCTGTTTGCTGCCTTAATGAATAAAAGTGTAGGACAAACCTGATTGTTTCTGGGTGTCCCTGCTGCCTTAATGAATAAAAGTGTAGGACAAACCTGATTGTTCCTGGTTTATTGCTGCCAATACCAGTTGAGCCTTCCCCCTTTATCACTTGGTGGAGGATGCGGGCAATACCTTGGACTAGATTTTGATTGCACGTGTGGTAACTCACATGCATGGGGGTGGATGCATATAGGTACCCTTTTCTTTTCACCTTGTTCTTCAGTCCATAGGTGAGAACCCGTTCATTTAAGACTGCCCCCATTATAGTACTCTTTAATTTTTTTCTTTTGTGTTGTGTTTTTATCCTGGACTGGTTTTACTTTGCAATGTCATAATAGACGAGACCAACATCACATAATGATTGGATCTGCAGTAACATACCTTTCCATAATGTTTGGATTTGCAGTAACATTTCTCTCCTTTGTGTCTTTATTTTTCCTTATTTAGAAGCTGTCCCTGACATCATCACATGGAAATTCCCCACAGCTGATCAACACCAAAGAATGTAACGGAAGTATCCACACCACGTGTACTACACCCGATGAGAATGAGGAGCTGGACACCAGAGTGAGTGCTGACTATAGCCACTAAGCACAAACCCATACAGCACACAGCAACTGAGACTTGTGTCACAAGCACAAAGGGATCAGCAGGCAGTATATATTTACCCACTTAGTGATTTATGCTTTTTTTTTTTTTTTGTTTAGTCTTTGAACTTATATGATTACAATAGGGTTGCACCAATACCGTTTTTTATCGCCAAAACCGATACTTTGCAATGCGATTTGCGTCAATAATGAAATGAAATTTGGCGCAAATCACACTGCAAAGAATCTATTTGAACATGAATGTGGTGCAATTCCTGTCCGAATCGCATGTGATTTTCCCCCACTGCTCCTGTGTGTGTATAGAAAGAGAAAAGCACCATCTAGTGGGCAGTTTATTCAAAATGTTAGAACTCACAGTACAGTACATATGTGGCCAAATATAAAATCTTCATAGGTGTCCCAGTTCCGTCAATGATAGCTAATCACGTCCTCTGGAAGTGCTCACAGGGCTAGAGTGGAAGTTCTGGGACCCCATGGGTATAGGGCTGATGTGATGTCAGCTTGGGGGCGGACCGCCTCTACATCTCCAGCCCTGTGATCTCCGATATTTCAAAGCACTTTACAGAGATCACTGCACAATCACATCAGTCCCTGCCCTAGAGGAGAGTACAATCTAAAAATCTGTTAACTTACTAGATATAAGGGGCCTCAATTGCTGCCCCTGGTCAACTGCATGCAGACTACTTGGTGCCATGAGAATCTGTGACACCACCTCCTCTAACAACAGAGACCAAGCCCAACCAGCATGACTCTCCTGGATGCTCCAACTTCACCCAGGCTTCAGGCTTTCTCATTAAAGTTAACAAACTAAGAGTGTAAATCAGGGTTTCTCAACCAGGGTTCTATGGAACCCTATGGTTCCCCCAGAGGTTGCTAGGGGTTCCTTGAGAAATTAGAAATTTCTGCCTCTCAGATAGGTTCCCGCCGACACCATTGGTCTTTTTAACTATCTGTAAGGGGGTAATTCTTCCCAGTGACTGCAAGTGTAAGGAGCATTTTTCCCCACTGACCATCACACTAAAGTATCAAGAGTTTTTTTAGCAGGGGTTCCCTGAGACCAGAAAGTTATATCAAGGGTTCCTCCATGTTGAAAAGGTTGAGAAAGGCTGGTGTAAACCATTGAGCTATATCCCTCTATAGTACGTAGAAAGAATTGAACTCTTTCCTCGAGAAAGCCAAACCTATATTATAGGCAAATCCTCTTTTCTGGACCTGGCCATAGGGCATAGGATTGGACAGTTAAACTCGGACAATATTTCCAGACTACAATGAGCTGTCAATGATTTTTATTTTTCCTGCAGGCAGAAATGTCAGAGAGCTTTTGTATTGATAATAGGGCTGTTATATGGTAGGTCGCTGTGCTCTCCTGTCACACAATAGAGGGCCGAGTCATCCTCTTCTACATGACAACTCACAATGCTACCCCGTGCATAATCCAGCTTTCTTCTGACTGACCAGAGATGAGACCACAATGACCAGTTCTTTGGAAAATGGTGACGTTGCAGCACTAGGGTTCAAAATTTTAATCCTGGCCAGGACGCTATCTGCATAGAGTTTGCATGTTTTCCTTGTGCTTGTGTGGGTTTTCTCTAGGTACTCCAGTTTCCTCCCACACTCTCCAATCACATGCTGGTAGGTTAATTGGCTTCTGTCTAAATTGGCCCTAGTATGTGTGTTTATGCATGTGAAATAGGGACCTAGAGTGTAAGCTCCTTGAGCCCCCGTTCACACCGGTGCAACTTGTCATGCGATTTGACTGGTCCAAATCACATGACTAGTCGCACCCCATAGTCAGCAATGAAACTGTTCAAATCGGTTCGACGCTGACTGTACGGTGTCGCACTGATTTGAAAAAAAAACTCCAGCACTATTTTTTGCAATTTCAGGTGCGACTTGCATAGACATCTGTGAATGAAGTCGCACAGATGTCAGCCAAGTCGCGCGTGAAGTCGCACTGACCTGCGATTTTGAAATCGTGCAACTTCAAGTGAAGTCGCACAATTTCAAAGTCGGATTCAGTGTGAACGTGGGGCTAAGGGCGGGGATTGATGAGAATGTACAGTATGTAAAGGGTTGTATAAATTGTTTGCGCTATATAAATACCTTATTTATAGTAAAGAATGTTAATTTTGCTTGTATACATAAATATTTAGGGTGTACTCCTAAAAAAACAAAAACAAAAAGAGAAAGCATAGCTAGCCCTCCTGCTGGTACATTCGTTCTGTGTGAACAGGGCAGAATCCAATATTATCAGGCTATAGCCTCTATTATATTAAAAAATAAAAAGTGGTCTGGGAGAATACCACATTATGGCCACTAGATGGAGCCAATGATCATAGGAAACTATTATTTATATTGCATGATCATCAGCTCCATCTAGTGGCCATAAATTGGTATTTACGTGAACCACTCTATGACACATGACCTGTAGAGAAAATAGCTCAAGAATATTTGCTTTGGCCTCTATTCGCACAGTTTGCAGAATGTATAGTTCTGCAAATCTTTTTGTAAATACCCTCCCTTTGTGTTCATGCAGTTGAAATCTTAGCGGCAACAAAAAAAAAAAACAATACAATCTCACTCTCTGCTGCAATGTATATACATACACACAGCACGTTACGTCGCTCCATGTTAATTTTGTTCTTGCCTGCAACATGCCCTGGTTTGCAATTCTATTTAAGTCAATGGAAGCACGCTGCAAATGCATTCTGAATGCTCCTAAGGCGCTGCGCAGCTCAGCATACATTCTGGCACTGTGCCTGTGTGCTGAGATTTCCGAACTGCTGCGCGTGCATGGGAGTTCCATCATTCCCACACCAGCCAATCAAGGTGGGCGAAGACTTTTACTTACAGCAAGGAATCGACATAGTTATACTAAAGACGGTCTTTACAGAAAGGCAATATGCTAATTTTTACAGAAAAGAATCCACAGCGTGCCTACTCTTACAGAAAAAGAATCCACACTATGCCTACTCACATAAAAGAATCTACAACTGTCACTCTTACAGTAAAGAATTCAAAATATGCCTACTCTTACAGTAAAGAATCTGCAATGTGCCTACTCCTATAGTAAATAGCACAAAAAGAAACCCTTACAGACTAAATTAAGGACATTAACGGTACCAATTAGATAAAATGTCACAATAGTTATTTTTTTTATACAAAGTTAAAATCATGTAAACACCACATGAAGATACATAATTATATCAAAAACATGTACATCACACATAAATTGTAATATTCTCTAAATTATCCTCATCAACCCTACTGCAGTCAGGTGATGAGTAGCTTGCTGCAACTTCTTTGGTGGAAACTCTTACAGTAAAGAATCCTCAATATCACTACTCAAATAGAAAAATGTCCTCAACCTCACTAGCCTTACGGTTAAGAAACATAGCAGGCAATAATTCTGATGAATGAGCTTTCATTTTATGTATTGCATATCCTTGGCGCATTCTATCCTAATAGCGTGGCTATCCCATGTTTGTCATCCTGCCCCTCACAGGTGGTGAATCCATCCTTCCCCAACCCCCGCAGACGCCTTCGTCTCCGAGACCTGGCTGAGAGAGTCATCGACGCCCAACAGAACGAGCAAGAGCTGAACAAGCTGCTGAATGAGGCCCTCCTGGAGAGAGAGACTGTGCAAGTGTAAGTTATTGGCTTGTATTATAACTGACCCCCACCCCCCAGACCTTCTTAACAACCCACTTCCACCCAGACCTTTCACCAGTGGTTGACAACTTATGAAGTATAACCGGCCTAAACTGACCACCAGGGCATGCTGCCAGTGCAGGACTGGACTTTGCACCCATTGCAGTTCCCTTTGTGATGTAGCACACCTAGGCGCCATTCATCTGAAACATTTATGTTTGGTAAAGCAGACCTTGCCTAAACCATAATCCAAAAAGACCTCACGTGGAGACTGTGTTGTCCAAATGAACACATTGATCCTTCTATTCGAGCTTGAACCAGTGTTCAAGCAGTATGAAATGGGTAAAGGGATGTCATAAATGCATTGTGGAGCAGAGCTTCATCAGATCAAGATCCAGTCTGCCATGGTCATCTCCATATGAAGAATATGAATGATGGTGACATCTTTGGTCAAATTTGACCAAAACAGGCCTTCTTTTAAGCCCTGAAGATGGGAAAGGCTTTTCCCCTAAAACACATTGGTTGTATTTGATGTCCTTAATGAATAAACATTTTATACCGATCACTAAGCTAGATGACTGTTTTTGCTAAGCACTCTTAACTCCATACCCAAGAACATTTCTGATAGATGTGATACTGGAGACTTAACAGTGATTTGGTTGATGTCTCTCTTGCTGCAGCTTAAAAGGGAAGTACACCTACCGCCTGTCCATGAGGTTCATCAACCCGGAGATGGAGACTCGTTTCTCGGTGGAGAAGGAGAAACAGAGCGGGGCCGCCTTCAGCTGTTCCTGTGTGGTTCTGTTCTTTACTGCTGTTGTTCAGATGCTGATCGATCCCATGTAAGTCTATAGAGGTGATTTCAAGGGCTATTTCACTAATATTTAAGGGTTCAGTAGATTCTGGAGAGTTAATACCCTTGACCATATCTCCTCTCTTGCAGATTCTATTGGTGAGATTTTTGCAGAGTTCCTGGTACCCATCATCCCTGCACTGAGGGGTTTCCACCATCCCTTCCCTGAGTTACTGGGTTTGCACACCCACTGTGCCCATTATGAAGGGTTTCTACCACCCCAGAGCTGAGTTTCTAGGTCTGCTCACCTACTGTGCCCATTATAAAGGTTTCCCACCATCCATGTGCTGAGTTCCTGGGTCTGTTCACCTATTGTGCCCATTAGAAAGGGTTCTAACCATCCATAAGCTGAGTTCCTGGGTCTTCTCACCTACTGTGCCCATTATACAGGGTTTTCACAATCCCTAAGCTGAGTTCCTGAGTCTGCTCACCTGTTATTCACATTATAATGGTTCTCACAATCTCTAAACTGAGTTCTTGGATCTTCACAGCTCAGCATCCATGATGAGGGGGTCTCATCATTCCTGCACTTAGTTCCTGGGTCTACACACTTGCTGTGTCCATTATGAGGGTCTCCCACCACCTGCACCTGCAGATTATGAGGGGTTCCCACTATCCATGCAGTGAGTCGCTTAGTTTGTAACAGGATTAGAACTTATGGTAGGGAGACCTCACTGTTGGAGTATCCAAGCGGCAAGCCCATGGGCCCCCCTATAATTGAAATATACAAGATGAGCTGGAACACCGAAAACTCAGGACTATGGTGGGGAGACGTTACTGTTGAAATATCCAAGCAGGAAGCCCACCAGCCCCCGATAATTGAAACATCAGTTTTTAGTTTACTACTTCAGTCCTGGTATGCTCATGCCTCATCTGTAACAATATTCGGTCTGTATATAGATGAAGTCTTCATTCAGAAACAAATGGGTTTTGCTTGCAGAGGCCACTGCAGCCTGGAGATGGTGTTTAATACTGTAACTGTTTGATACAAGTATAGTATTAAAAAAAAAAGTAATAATTTTAAATATACACATATATTTTGTTTTAATTTTGTGTGTAAAACCAAATAATTAATGGTTCGTGCAGCTAAAGAAACTCACCCAGAATATTGCTAAGGATATCAGCAGTGCTAATTGGTGTGGGAAGTAGGTTGGAAGAAAAGTGTAACAATCAGTAGGATGACACCAAAGGTGATGACAATTCTACAGAGATTGACCTGGAAGTAAAATTTCTGCTTTTGCAATAAATATTTTGTCCTTTTTTTTTTTTTTTTTAGGCTGGTGGCCAACTATGTGACTTTTGTCATCGGTGAAATCCTTCTCCTGGTTCTCACCATCTGCTCATTGGCAGCCATATTTCCCAGGGTAAGAAGAGACTTTGTCTAAGTCAGTGGTGGTCAACTTTTGTGCTATAGGGGGCCTCAAGTGCGGCTCCTGACATCACCAAAAGGGCCACACTTTGAATGTATTGCTACATAAAAATGCTACAGATAGCTTGAGAGACTGGAGACTTGCAATATAAGATGATAAGAGACTGCAGGCTTGTGACAAGGAATTATCAGAGACTGCAGACATGATACAGGGGAAGGTCAGAGACTGCAGTCATGATACAGGAGATGGCCAAAGACTGCAGACATGATACAGGAGATGGTCAGAGACTGCAGACGTGATCCAGGAGATGATCAGAAACTACAGACATGGTACAGGAGATGGTCAGAGACTGCAGACATGATACAGGAGATGGTCAGAGACTGCAGACATGGTACAGGAGATAGTCAGAGACTGCAGATATGATACAGGTCATTGCTACAACACAAAGTGTATCCTAACTCAAAATCAAAAATGTAATATGTTGCAGCCTCCCAGTCCTTGAGTGTGATTATTTTCCTCTGTCACCATAGGCAACACTTTAAAAGCCTTTACAAGTTGCCAGTTTAGAGTAACACATGAGGTCTGGTGCTAGAACTATTGCTCTTACTTTGCTGTATCTATTGATTTAACAGGTTATCAGTTTAGAATTAACAGTGAATTTTTGCTCTCACGCTGATCTTTGCTTCACAGCAATACCTCACATGTGTGGCGCAATTTATTATTCCATACACATGCGTGCCTTATGCCATATGTATGAATGGGAGTGTGTATGGGGGTGACGAAAGTGCTTTCAAATATTTATTTTATATAGTTTGAGGGGGGGCAGGCTAACAAGCTCCCAATGTGATAGCTTAGGGTAGGTGAGTCTTTATGGAGACATTAGAGTCCTGTTGTCTCCCCTGCCATCCACTTCCGGGTTCATCATTAGTCACCAGAGGAGCACTTCCTGTGGGAGCCGTTTACCACAATCCTGGGCTCCCCGAAGGAACAGGGGAGTCCAGGAACCACTACTGGCACCGCCAGCTGGGGGCACACCTTCGAAGATCCATGAAAGGGATCACATGGCTCTAGAGCCATATGGATCACTTTTATCTGAAAGGCCTTTGCCAGCTGAAAAAAAATCAATTACAAGCTCACGGCATTTACCCTGGTCCCGGTCTTCTCTTCTCCACCGCTGGCACTGCCGACTGGGGGGAAGGTTGGGGGCACACCTTCAGAGACCCATAAAAGTGATCAGGTGTCTCTAGAGCAGTGGTTCTCAACTCCTGTTATTACCTTGGGGAGATGCAGACTAGAATACTGCAATCTCTGAGCAGCAAATGATATCACGTGTGATGTATTTCAGTTATCTTGCAAACCTGGCCTGTTAGTGGGTCCTGAGGACAGGAGTTGAGAACCACTGCTCTAGAGCAACCTGGATCACTTTACTCTAAAAGGCCCTTGCCAGCTGAAAAAACAAATAGCTAGCCTATGGCATTTACCGTAGTCCTGGTCTTCTCAGGAACCACCGCTGGCACTGCCAGCTGGTGAGAGGTTGGGGGAACACCTCCAGAGACCCATAAAAGTGATCACTGGATTACTTTTATGTGCCAGCTGGTGGGAGGTTGGGGGCACACCTTTAGATACACATAAAAGTGATCAGGGGTTCCACCCCGACACAGTTTAAATCCAGATGGGGTGTCCGGGGGTATCAGACTATACCCCTAATCTTATACCTGGCTATCCGTATTGTGAACACTGTTTAGAATGTTCATAATTGTTCACACCTTGCTATGTCATATGTATCTAAACAATTAACTTGCTCATTGTCGGATCTCAATATATGAAAAAGTCTACAACTGTTCTTATGTACTTTGATCTCTGTTATTTGTGAAACTCTTCAATAAAAACTATTGAAATGGAAAAAAAAAAGTGATCAGGGGCTCTAGAACCACCTGGATCACTTTTATTTCAAAGGCCTTTGCCTGCTGAAAAAATCTATTACAAGCTCACAGAATTTACTGTGGTCCCGGTCTTCTCAGAGGAATGGGAGAGGTCTGGCTGGGGAGGAGGTTGGGGGCACACCTTCAGAGACCCATAAAAGTGATCAGGTGGCTCTAAAGCCACCTGGATCACTTTTATCTGAAAGGTCTTTGCCAGCTGAAAAAATTAATAGCAGGCTTTTAGCATTTACTGAGGTCCCGGTCTCCACAGAGGAATGAGAGAGCTCAGGAACCATCGCTGGCATCACTGGCTGGGGGCACAATTTCAGAGACCCATAAAAGTGATCACTACGTCACATTTTTATGTTCCAGCTGGTGGGAGGTTGGGGGCACACCTTCAGATACCAATAAAAGTGATCAGGTGTGTCTAGAGCCACCTGGATCACTTATATCTGAAAAGCCTTTACCTTCTGGAAAAAAATCAGTTACAAGGTCATGTCATTTACTGTGGTCCCAGTCTTCTCAGAGGAATGGGAGAGCTCAGAAACCACCACTGGCACCACAAGCTAGGGGAGAGACCCATAAAAGTGATTAGGCTTTGCTTGAGCCCCCCAGACCACTTATATCTAAAAGCCCTTCGCCGGCTGTAAGAATTAATACCAAGCTTATGGCTGCATCAGCTGTTTATAAAGGGTACAATGGGCTTTAAATGACTCCTGAAGGAGACCTAGTCTCCTTTCAACTATCCTTGACCTGTTCTTGTGCCAAACAACCCCCTTTTCCATTTAGGCAAAAATTTACCAACAAATTTTCATCAAAAATTACCCAAAAAATAAAAATATAAGCGTCCTAGGATCCAAACACGCCTAAGCTCAACCTTATAGATAGGCCATGCTTGGCACTGGACGGAAACTATAGCAGCATGTTCTCCAGGAAGAGATAGGTAGTGTAGTAGCCCTCCTAAATCTATTGACCCATCCCGGGAAAATGTTGTGTCCTGACCGCACTGGCATCCATCATTTCTGAGTTACTGACCTGGATTAGATGCAGATCAGAAAAGTAAGAGAAAATGTGATCCAGGTAGTGACTTGGGAGTATTGAAGCCAGCAGATCTGCGTGACAGCCAGGCAACCAGCAGTTTCTAGCATCCGCCATGTTTTTCTGAGTGTAGAACGGCTTTATCGGAATCATGATCTTGTTATAATAACGCTGGGCTTTTGTGTGATAAACACGATCAAATCCATATTTTTTATTTACTCTTTAATCTCCTGTCACTGTGCATACAGTACACCTGGGCTTGTTATCTCATTGGAAAATGAGGAAATTAAAATTTGCACAGCAAACATATTTTGCATAAAGAACAAATGACTGATTCTGTAAAGATATGTTTTCCTCTTTTACAGCTGGTGGGAGAGCAACTGTGATAATTAAATCTGACCTTCGGACTTCCCTTCAGTCTTGCACAGTTGCACCGGTTTCTCTCCTGGACTGAAAGGGCTTACTCTGATTTCACTGCACACTGCGAGCTTCTCACAATGTGCATTGGAAGCTGCAGCGAGTCAGATAGACACTGCCTCATTTCCTCCTCTCCAACCTGACTGTCCCTGGCCTGCCTCCTTCAGTCATTGGATTTCAATTCTTTCAATCATGGAGGCTCAGCATTACATGTGGACGTGACCAAGGGTGGTCTGCATGCAAATGACATCCACCCATCATGGCAATTTGATATTTGCATAACTCCTCCTACTGCTTGTATCAGAAGGACTCATGAGAGGAGTACTGAGGCAGTGTGCTGTGATGTTTTCAGGAAGCTATATACAGCACCCTGCTGGCCCTTCCACCAGTTATGATATGCCTACATTGCATAGAGAAACACAGAGAGGTGTGCAGACCCAAGAACTCAGCACAGGGATAGTGGGAACCCCTCATAATGGACACAGCAGTTGTAAAGACCCAGGAACTCAACACAGGGATGGTGGGAACCCCTCATCATGGGCACAGCAGGTGTACAGACCTGATAACTCAATGAAGGGATGGTGGGAACCCCTCATAATGGACACAGCAGGTGTACAGACCTGATAACTCAATGAAGGGATGGTGGGAACCTCTCATAATGGACACAGCAGTTGTAAAGATCTAGGAACTCAGCACAGGGATGGTGGGAACCCCTCATAATGGACACAGCAGTTGTAAAGACCTAGGAACTCAGCACAGGGATGGTGGGAACCCCTCATCATGGGCACAGCAGGTGTACAGACCTGATAACTCAATGAAGGGATGGTGGGAACCCCTCATAATGGGCACAGCAGGTGTACAGACCCAGGAACTCAGCACAGGGATGGTGGAAACCCCTTATAATGGGCACAGCAAGCGTACAGCCCCAGGAACTCAACTTAGGGATGGTGGGAACCCCTCATAATGGGCACAGCAGGTGTACAGACCCCAGAAGTCAGTACAGGGATGGCGGGAACCCCTCATAATGGGCACAGCAGGTGTACAGACCCCAGAAGTCAGTACAGGGATGGTGGGAACCCCTCATAATGGGCACAGCAAGTGTACAGACCCAGGAACTCAGCACAGGGATGGTGGGGACCCCTCATAATGGGCACAGCAGGTGTACAGACCTGGGAACTCAGCTTAGGAATGGTGAGAACCCTTCATAATGGGCACAGCAGGTGTACAGACCCATAAACTCAGCTTAGGGATGATGGGAATCCCTCAAAATGGGCACAGTAGGTATACAGACCCAGGAATTCAACACAAGGATAGTGAGAACCCCTCATAATGGACACAGCAGGTGTACAGACCTGGGAACTCAGCACAGGGATGGTGGAAACCCCGCATAATGGGCACAGCAGGTGTGCAGACTCAGGGACTCTCACAAAAACAAATTTCTGAGATGTAGATAAGACTGTCACTCGCATTGTATTTTTAATGCGCTTTTATGTTTTTACATACGTGCTATACAATATTTCTAGTGCACTACCTAATCAACACCTTTTGAGACAAAATCTCAGTCCTAGAGAGAACCTATTGTACATAGCTAGTCAGTCCTGACTGGTAAAATTGCATTAAGCCAAAGAAGCTGCAGAACATAGTCACTGTGCAGCACTACTAAAGCATGAAGCAGAACCCACCTATGTAATCAAGAGAAGTCTATCTGCCGCCACGTACTTACTATATATTGTAACATTCGTGCTTTGGAGAATGACCTCTCTCTCTCTTCTCTTTCTTTAGGTCTTCCCAAAAAAGCTGGTGGCCTTTTCTACTTGGATTGACAGGACCAGGTGGGCGAGAAACACTTGGGCCATGTCAGCCATATTTATCCTCACCATGGCGGACATTGTGGACATGGTAAGAAAGCTGGGACTTGTCTGTCGAATAAGCAACCATTTTGCTGGTGGCCTAGTTTTTTTCATTCTGTTTTCTGTTACATACCAGAACATTTATTCGATTTTTTGATATCTTTACAAATAAAAGAGTTAAACAAAGAACTCAAATATTTATAATGTTAAGAGCACTCACTATATTAGGTTTACCGCAGTCAAACCTTGGTGCACATGGCAGAGAATAAGATTCATTTCAGTAACTGCAAAGTATTGTAGCTTCCGAAAAAGAAAAGCATTCTATGAATGGAGGAGGCAGACCATTCATTCATCTACCCGTCCTCCGTTCATACTGTACTATAGCTTTCATCAATAAAAATCACTCTATGAATGGAGAGTGGACCTGTCATTCATCTGCCTATCCTCCATTCATGGAAGCTGTACTATAGCTTCCAGAAATAAAAATCTCTCTGTGAATGAAGGAGGCAGACCTTTCATTCATCTGCCACCTCCTCCATTCATAGAGCACTTTTCATTGCTGGAAGCTATAGTACAGGTTCTAATGGTTAAGGAAAATAGAGCAAAGTGACAAGTTTACCTTGGAGGGGTATGGAGGACAGACCTAGCTTCTACTCTGTCCCTTGTCGGCATGGAGTTCCATGTGAATGTGTCCCCTGCCTCCTCACGAAGCAGCATTGGGTGCTTGACTGGCCAATCAGTGGGCTTGGCTACTTTTATCCTTTATAAGCTCTGACCCAGTAAAGGTTACTGGGTCAGTTAAATTGCGATTTTGCAGGGAGAGGAATGGATATCAGGAAAACAGAGGGGAGTGCATGCTAAGTATGTGTGAACATGTTCCTTTACCCTGCAAGTCATCCCTGCTCTCCTGTAGAACTCCCAGGAAGCCAATAAGATCAGGGTGGTCTGATGTGCAAATAGCAACAAGCTTCTGTGGTCACTGGTCTCAGCAGTCCCCATCCAACTTATTACACTTGTGGTCACCAGTCTCAACCAACCCCATCCCACCTTATTACTCCTGTGGTCACCAGTCCCAGCCGACCCCATCCTACCTTATTACTTCTGTGGTCACCAGTCCCAGCCGACCCCATCCCACCTTATTACTCCTGTGGTCACCAGTCCCAGCCGACCCATCCCATCTTATTACTCCTGTGGTCACCAGTTCCAGCCAATCCCATTCCTTCTTATTACTCCTGTGGTCAACAGTCCCAGCCAATCCCAGCCTACGTTATTACTCCTGTGGTCACCAGTCCCAACCGACTTCATCCCACCTTATTACTTCTGTGGTCAACAGTACCATTTGACCCCATCCCACTTTATTACTCCTGTGGTCACCAGTCCCAGCCGACCCATCCCATCTTATTACTCCTGTGGTCACCAGTCCCAGCCAATCCCATTCCTTCTTATTACTCCTGTGGTCAACAGTCCCAGCCTACGTTATTACTCCTGTGGTCACCAGTCCCAACCAACTTCATCCCACCTTATTACTCCTGTGGTCAACAGTACCAGCTGACCCCATCCCACTTTACTACTCCTGTGGTCACCATTCCCAGACGACCCCATGCCACCTTATTAGTAGCCCATTGCTGTGATGCAGGGTCAGGCCGAGGGGTAGGCAGGAGAGATACCCGCCTTGGGCTCTTCACCTGGAGGGATGTGCAAATGGGCAGGACTTGCAATCCATGATTATGGAGGGGGTGCACCTTGTCCTTTTTGTCTTGGGTGCTCAATGACCTTGTCCTAACACTACTGTGCTGGACAGCCTTAGTGGGTATTCTCCAATCAAATAAGCAGAAGGTGGGAATGGGTAGCCAGAGACCATGGGAGCTGGTCACTATTTGCATAACCAAATGCTTAACCTTGTTTAGTTGTTAAAGTTGCCAAGCAGCTAGCATTTTTTTAGAAAGCCGGTAATGGTCTTCTTATATATGTCCCATAATAGGTATTCTTATATCCCTATGAAAAAGTGGCTTTCATGTTCTGTGCTGTGAATGAGAGATCTTAACGTCTAGTCCAATTTCTGTTTTCACCAGTTTAATACAGAGTAACCAGTGACAGATAATCTCCTATTGATTGCTAGAGTTGACCACATTTCACACATGTGACGGTTCCTTGTTCGTCCCACAGCTCAGCTGCCTTCAATACTACTCCACGTCCTACAACGTCACCTTACAGTCTGGGGAGGCCTGGGGCTGTGTGGAGAACCCCAAATACTACAGCTACATCGCAGTCCTGGCCCTCATCGCCACCATCATGTTGGTACAAGTCAGCCACATGGTCAAGCTGACCCTCATGCTGATGATCAGCGTCGCTGTGGGAGTGGTAAACATTTACGCCTGGAGGCCGATTTTCGATGACTACGACAGAAAACGTTTCAACGGCTATGTGTAAGAGTCTCTCCTATTTCAATTAAAGGGGCGATTGGCATTTTATTGTAGACTTCGATTTGCCAAATTTTCCCATCATAGTTAGATCATTTTTGGAACTATAATATCAATGTGAAATAATTATTATCTACGTGACACTATCATTTTTTTGTTGTGATATTGTCATTGGAGAAGGGGTTGAAGCTGACATTGAACTTTAGGGCTAGATTTAAGGGTTAGTTTGAGGTTTAGAGTTTGATAAAAAAAAACAATAGTCTAGAATTAGGTTGAAGTGTTGGATGAAGGGGTTAGGTTGAGGTTTAGGAATAGATGAAGAGGTTAGGTTGAGGTTTAGGGTTAGATAAAGGGATGAGATTGAGAGTTGGGATTTGATTAAAGGGTTGGGTTGAGGTCTGGGGTTAGATAAAGGGTTGACTGTGAGGTTTTGATGAAGGGGTTAAGTTAAAGTGTTGGATAAAAGGGATAGGTTGAAGGTTAGGGATAGGTGAAAGGGTTAGGCTGAGGTTTAGGGTTATATGGAAGATTTAGGTTGAGTTTTAAGGTGGGATTGAGGTTTGGATGAAGTGTTTATGTTAAAGTAAAGTTGTGTTAGAAAAAAGAGTTAGGTTAAAGTTTAGATAAAAAGGTTAGGTTGACGTTTAGGGTTAGATGAAAGGGTAAGGTTGAGGTTTAGGGGTAGATAAAGGGGCAAACGTGAGATTGAGGTTTTGATGAAGGAGTTTGGTTAAGGTAAAGTGTTAGACGTTAGGGTCTCCAAACGGTGGCCCTCCAGTTGTTCAGGAACTACAATTCCCATCATGCCTTGTCATGTCTTTGAATGTCAGAGTTTTACAATGCCTCATGGGATGTGTAGTTCCACAACAGCTGGAGGGCCGCAGTTTGGAGATGAAGGGGTGAGATTGAAATTTAAGTTTTGATGGAGGGGTTAAGGTAAGGTAAAATGTTACATAAAAGGGCTAGGTTGAGGTTTAGATAAAAAGGTTAGGCTGTAGTTTAGATAAAAGGTTTAGTTTGCTGTTTATGGTTAGATGGAGGGGTGAGATTAAGATTTAGGGTTAGATTCTGGGTTTGAGAGTTAGGGTTTGATGAAGAGCATAGGTTGAGATTTAGTATTAGATTAGGGGTTAGTTTGAGGTAAAGTGTTAAATGAAGGTGATAGGTTGAGGCTTAGGGTTAGATGAAAGGGTAAGGCTTAGTGTTAGGTGAAAGGCAAGGATGCAAATTTAACCAACTGTGTTCCTTGGGCCCACTTTCAAGCGCAGGAGATTTTGTGTTTGGTATCTACTTGGAAGTTTTGAAAGGGTTAGACTAGGGTTTTTTGTAAAGTCTTTATTTATAAAACACTCAGTGTCATGTATAGTGTAGGACATTAAACAATATTACAGAACTTCACAATATTCTGAACTAGACTGAACTAGTCGAACAGCATCATCATTTTGTAATGTGAACAAAAGCACAAGTATCAAGATACCGTATGTCAATATATTCTTTTTGACTAAAGCATTGTGCCTCAGGTGGTATGCTGAGAGTACAAAATGAATGTCTAAGCAGGAGCTGAGGAGTATACCATTGATATGTATGTATTAAGTATGGAAGTTATAGGTACAATCACTTATGGGTACAATAACTTATTTTTTTTAAGTAAGGAAAAGGAAATGTTGGTAGGAATTATCAGAACATAGGGTACAAAAATGTATAGGATGCAGGGGGTTGGAGGTTAGCAAGAGATGAAGGAATGAGATTGAGATTTAGGGTTAGGTTTTGGGGTTAGATTGAAGTTTGGGGTTTGATAAAGACAATAGGTCTATGTTTAGTAATAGATCAAAGGGTTAGGTTAAGGGTGATGTGTTAAAGATGATTAGGTTAGGGTGAGGTTTAGGAATAGATGAAGGGGTTTGGCTGGAGTTTAGGGTTAGACGAAGGGGTGAGAATGAGATTTAAGGTTAGGTTTTGGGGTTAGATTGAGGTTTAGGGTTTGATGAAGAGAAAAAGTTGAGGTCTAACCTTAGATTAGAGGGTTAGGTTAAAGGTGATGTGTTAGTGGATTGGGTTAGGTTGAGGTTTAGGAATAGATGAATTGGTTTGGTTGGGGTTTAGGGTTAGAAGAAGGGGTGAGATTAAGATTTAAGGCTAGGTTTTAGGGTTAGATTGAGGTTTGATGAAGAGAATAGGTTGAGGTTTAAGATTAGATCAGAGGGTCGGTAAGGGTGATGTGTCAGAGGAAGGGGTTAGGTTGAGATTTAGGGACAGATGGAAGGGTTAGGCTGGGGTGTAGGGTTAGCTGGAGTGGTGATATTGAGATTATAGGATTTGATGAAGGGGTCAGGTTTGGTTTAGGGTTTGCTGAGGAGAAAAAGCTGACATTTCGTATAAGTGTTAGATGAAAGGCTTAGTTTAGCTAGATGAAGGGTTGAGTTTAAAGGTTAGATGAAGGAGTAATGCTGAGATAACCATTGGCTGAAGGGGTTAGGTTGAGCTAAGTGTGAGATGAAGGGATTATGTCGAGGTTAAGTGCTGTATGAAGTTGAGATTAAGGGGTCTATTTATAAAAATTTGGTTCGATAAATGTCACAAAGCCATAACACGTTTTCCTCTTATTTTGTCTAATAGTTTTATTTCCTATGATTGTTAGTTTCATCTAGTAGCCATAATGCAGTATTTTCCTGAAATTCCTCAATCAGGAAAATAGCACATTATGACCACTAGATGGAGCTGACCACCATAGAAAAGAAACCTAATAGACAAAAATTAATTACAGCTGAGCGAATGCTTGTGACATTCATCCAACATTTTTTTTTATAAATAGATGCAGCAGCTATGTTGAAATTTAGTGTTAGATGAAGGACTTAGATTGAGGTAAATGTTAGATGAAGGGTTGGTTGAGGTTAAGTCTTAGTTGAAGGGGTTAAGTTGAGGATAAGCGTCAAAGGAAGGGATAAGGTTGAGGTTAAATGTTAGATTTAAGGGTTGAGTTGATGTTTAATGTTAGATTAAGGAGTAAGGGTTTAAGTGCTAGCTTTATTGGTAGGGTCCAGATTAGGGATAATATCATAGCCACAGCAATGACTTGCCTGCACCACAATGTTTTGCTTGGGTCTATCTAGCAAGGTTAATTTCTGTTAAGGTCCTCTGCTTACCGAACAATGTCATTTATGGAATTTTTATATTGAAATTGTTTTTGGTCTCTTTGCACAGAGCGAACCTCGTTCCTTCCAAATATTCCATGACAGCAATGATTTTCATCATGATGTTTAGCTTCTACTACTTTGCCCGCCACGTAAGTGCATTTTTGTCTGGTGACCTCCAACATTTACCATGGAAGCCCAGTTATGGTTCCAACTTACAGGCTGCATGCATAAAGAGAACTTGTACTGTGGAAGCTTTGTCCCAACAAAGCAAGTGGAGAGCAAAAGACTAGTGATCAGTATTGCTTGCAGGCTCCCTAACGCTGATCTTTTCTCCTTTACTGATTTACCATGTCTTGTTCTGCACTGTGTGTCTCTATGAGGGCAGCCATCTTGGAAGAGGCAAGGCTTTGCTTACTCTTGTCAAAGATACCTTCCTGATTATTGGTGGGGTAATGATACCCACAGAATGAATAAAGCAGAAGCAGGGAGATATTTTCACTACAGGCCTTCGCATACAGCTTTCTCTCCAGCACGGAGAACAGTGATCAGCACAGAAGTGACACCACCAAATCTTACTCCCAATCTGGTGAGGCTACCAGTCAGATACCTTAGTTCGGGGGTATCCAAACTTTCTAAACAAAGGGCCAGTTTACTGTTTTTCAGACTTTAGGGGGGCCAGACTTTGGACATTGGGAATATATAATGCCTCAGATTTGGTGGTCAGTGGGAGTAAAAAAATTACATAGCACCCCTGTGATTAGGTGGAGGAGAAATAGTTCCAAATTATTGGTATTAGTGGCAGAAATAATTCCCAATCATTGGTATCAGTGGGAGGATTAGTACCCCATCATTGGTAACAGTGGGAGGAATAGTTCCCAATCATTGGTATCAGTGGGAGGAATAGTTCCCAATCATTGGTATTAGTGGGAGGAATAGTGCCCCCATAATTGGTGTCAGTGGGGGGGATAGTGCCTCATTGTTGGAGTCAGTGGGAGGAATAGTGACCCACTGTTTATGCCAGTGGGAGGACTAGTGCCCCACTGTTGGTGTCAGTGGGAGGATTATTGCCCCATTATTTGTGTTAGTGGGAGGACTAGTGCCCCATTGTGGGTGTCAGTAGAAGGAATAGTGCCCCATCTTTGGTGTCAAAGGAAGAATTTATACTCTAACATTGGTGAAGAATAATACCCCATTGTTGATGTCAGAGAGGGGAAGAGTGTCAAAAGGGATGAAAAAAGGCAAGCAAAGGGCCACAGTTTGGAGACCACTGCTTTAGGTGATCTCATACTGCAGATATACACCTACAAGGCTCCAGAATAGGGGTGCCTAGGCACAGGAAGTGCCTTGCTATTTTTTTTAGGAGGAATAAAAGACAAAAGGTAGGTTTTCAGGGTATTACTTAGGCACAATTACAATTTCTGGATGTTCCCTATAATATAGAAAATCTTCACTTTTTGAATTCAGGTTCACTTGAATTTTAAAGTTGTACTTGGCTCCTATAGGTTGAGAAGTTGGCCAGGACATTGTTCCTGTGGAAGATCGACGTCCATGAGCAGAAGGAGAAGGTGTACGATATGAGGCGCTGGAACGAGGCTCTAGTCACTAACATGTTGCCCGAACACGTGGCCAGACACTTCTTGGGCTCCAAGAAAAGGGATGAGGTGAGAGAAGGCCGCATATGAAGGAAGTAAAATATAACCCATATGTACTCTTTCCTTTGTGGATACTATTATAATTATTATAATTCTCCAATGAGACCTTGAGCTTGGAGTTTCCAGTTATGTGATGCAGACTTTCAGAGGGCTTCCACCTTTCATTAGTGGGAATACCCCCACATAGGCAGGAACAATTAAAATTCCAAGGTGGTAGTATACAGAGAAACACAGTAACACTTTAAAGAAGACCACTTCCCAACATTGAAATGTTTCTTATCGTACATCACGGGACACAGAGCAATAGTAGTTACTATGTGGGTTATAGGCCACCTTCAGGTGATGGACACTGGTACACCCTAAGACAGGAAGTCCACTCCCTATATAACCCCTCCCACTACTGGGAGGACCTCAGTTTTTTTGCCAGTGTCTAAGGTGTTGGTCACGAGTAAAGATGTGCTGGGCTGAGCTCCACTGGAGCAATCCCTGCTGGGGCTAGCTAGCTATGCAGCCGGATCCATTCAAAGTGTCTTTTCAGGCCGAATTGAATGGTACCCGGGCCTCGTGGCGGAAGAAACGAGGTTTTGCCTGTAACGCTTCTCTTTTTAGAGAGCTGGACCCCGGGATCCAGAGCTTTGTTTTTTTCAGCCACAGTTTTTTCTGGCGGGGTGTTTTACAGGTCCAGGAGTGTGGGTTCCCCGAGGGTCCCCGATTCCTGAAGGTTTTGTAACAGAGCCCACCGTGAGAGGTGAAGATTGGGTCTGTTGGTTTTTACCACAGAATACCCTGCACGGGAAAGCTAAGTGGAAGTTTCTAAAGAATTTTTTAATTTTCTTATGAAATGTCTTCTTTAAAAAAGTAAATGTTGTCATGCTTTATGCCCCGTACACACGATCGGACATTCCGACAACAAAATCCATGGATTTTTTCCGACGGATGTTGGCTCAAACTTGTCTTGCATACACACGGTCACACAAATCTTGTCGGAAATTCTGAGCGTCAAGAACGCGGTGACATACAACACGTAGGACGAGCCCAGAAAAGTTAAGTTCAATAGCCAGTGCAGCTCTTCTGCTTGATTCCGAGCATGAGTGGAACTTTGTGCGTCGGAATTGTGTACACACGATCGGAATTCACGACAATGGATTTTGTTGTCGTAAAATTTGAGATCCAGATCTCAAATTTTGTGTGACGGAAATTCCGATGGAAAATGTCCGATGGAGCCTACACATGGTCGGATTTTCCGACAACAAGCTCCCATCGAACATTTTTCGTTGGGAAATCCGACCGTGTGTACGGGGCATAAGAGTCACCACTGGGGCCTGTATAGAGCACGTACCTTGTCATGCTTTCCTCAAACATCACGCTTGTCACAGAAGCAGCAGGCTTCCCTCCGGCGAGCAGCTCAGACCCCCAGTAAGATTGGGGGAGATTTCTTCCACGAAACACCCCCCACCTGGACAAAGCTTTCCCCCTCTTCCTGCAAGGTGGAAGCCAAAAACGATCGGCGATGGTGCTCCATTTTTTAACCGCCCCTGCATGGCGGCTTGTTACAGGTCTCCTCCTCAAGGTTAGCGGCTTTCATCGCTTCCCGGTGTGGGACAAAATACGACAGGTTCTCTTCCATTACCCAGGACCCTCAAACTTTGGAACTGGGGGTGGGAGAAGATGAATTCCCTCAGGGGATCGTGGTGAGGCTGATGACTCCTCTTCTGAGGTGTCAAATGCGGGGGGATCAGCTTTCACAATCTGTCAGATTGATGGTGCAATTTCTTGCTGAATGGTCTGCTCCACATTTATGTACCCTTAACTGAGTGTTTGGTTTCGCTAAAGCCTCCTCAAGCTGTGCATGCCTTTCCTGTCCATTCATTGCTGGAAAAGCTTTTTGTATCTGAGTGGTTCACCCAGATTAGCATTTTTTTGCTCCTAAAAAGTTTTTTTCACACTTTATCCTATGGAGGAAAAAAATCACTAAAAGTGGGGTATACCAGCAATTAACGCTGCTATATCCTCTGTGAATAAAAGTTTGACTTGTCCGGCAGACAATGCTCAAATGCTTAGGTATCCAACGGATACAAAGTTGGAATTCCTATTAGAAAAAAACAAACACTTTTTTCTTTGGCAGATTGAGTGTCTCACGCTGCGCTGACATTAATTGGTTAATCGTTGAGAGACCAGTTTAAACAGGTGCTCAAAGTTATCCTGTTCAGCAGGCCCAGGACCTGGTAAGCTACTAGCAGCTTTATGTTTGCAATAGTTGCTATGAGAGATTCTATCCTTCAGGCCTTGCGCCCTTCGCTAAGCTCCATGTAAGAAGCTCTTGGCTAGTCTTCCTTTTTGCGGTAAAACGGCTGTTTGGGGATGATTTGGGTAATACATCCAAAGAAATTCTAGTGGAAAGTACCCCTTTGCCATTTAAGAAAAGGAGTAAACGTATTTCATTTTAACAAGCTCCTTCTCCTGTGCCAGGGGCATCAGCCTCCAGACAGTCACGACAGCCTCCGCCGTCAAGTTCAAAAGGTAATTCTCAGGGTCAACCCCAGGGACAAAAGAGGTCTTGGGGGAGGAAACCTACAAAATACTAAAGCCTCCTTATGAGGAGGTGCCCCCGCTCGCTCGAGTAGGGGGAATACTTCTGCAGTTCTCAAGGATCTGGCAGGAAGAGTGTCGGGACAGATGGGGGATTCCGCAATAGCTCCAGGGTAAAAACTGGAGTTCTAAGAGTTCCCGTCCCCTTGTTTTCTCAGATCAAACGTTCCTAAGGATCCAGAGAAAAAGAAGTCTTTCTTTCAAGCATTGGACCATCTTTTGGCAAAAAGTGATCATGGTGGTCCCCATGTAAGAGCAGGGGTTGGGGTTTGGTTCAAACCTTTTTTCACGGTGCCAAAACCAAATGGACATTCTGGATCTCAAAAATCGAATTCGATTCCTGAATATAACCGCTCTTTTTTCGCATGGAGACAATCCATGAAGTTGTTTACATCCTACAAGGAGAAGAACTTCTGGCGTCAATCAACATCAAAGATGCACACCTCCTGTGCCTATTTCCTCGCTCACCAGTAATATCTACTATTCAAGGTAGAAAATCTTCATTTTCAGTGTGTAGCTCTGCTTTTCGGTCTAGCTACTGCACCTTGAGTGTTTACAAATGTTCTGGCCCCTCCTCTAACCAGATTAAGGGCCAAAGGTATAACGATTATAGTTTACCTAGACGATCTGTTCTTGATAGACCAGTCGGTAGCCCGCTTTGTCCCATGTATGGTCACCACATTCAACTATCTGGAATACCTAGGTTGGATTCTCAACCTAGAAGAAACCTTCCTTAAAACCATGAAGAAGGCTAAAAATACTTGGGTCTGATCATAGATACACCGAGAAAAGGGTATTCTTGCCCCAGGCAAAGATCAGCGCCATAAAGGAACTGATTCAGGTAGTCTATGCAAGATGAATTCTTTTATTCAGCTTTGCATGAGGTTGTTGGGAAAGATGGTGGCTTCATTCGAGGCCGTTCCTTATGCTCAGTTTCATTCGAGACTGCTGCAAAACAGTATCCTATCGGCTTGGAACAAAAGGGTTCAAGCTCTAGATTTCCCAATGTGTCTGACTCCAAAGGTATGCCGAAGCCTCAGTTTATGGTTAATAACCAAAAATCTGCAAAGGGGAAAATCCTTCCTTCAGTTACCTGGGAAGTGATAACAACATATGCCAACCTTTTTTGGGTTAGGCAGCAGTCCTGGAAGAGGCAACTGTCCAAGAGAAGTGGCCCAGATCAGAAATGGCCTTGCCCATTAACATTCTAGAAATTCAGGCAGAGCACTTGGTCCTGAGGGCCTGAACGTTCAGTTTACGGAATTGTCCTGCCAGGATTCAACCGGGCAAAGCCACAGCAATGGCCCATGTCAATCTCCAAGGGGGCACAAGAAGTTGTGCGGCCCAGAGAGAGGTGAATCATATCCTATCTTGGGCAGAAAACAATGTGCTTTGCCTATCGGCAGTCTTCATTCTAGGAATAGAAAATTGGCAGGCGGACTACTTGAATCGCCAGCAGTTGTTCCCAGGAGAATGGTTCCTTCACCCCGATATCTTCCTGTCAATATGTCAAGAATGGGGGATCCCAGATGTAGATCTGTTTGCGTCCAGGTTCAACAAAGAAATAGACAACTTTGTGTCAAGAACAAAGGATCCGGTAGCATGCGGAACATATGCCTTGCTATTCCCGTGGAATCGATTATCACTGAGTTACGCATTCCCTCCTATTCTGCCTGCGTCCAGGACTTCTTCGCAGGATCAAGCAGGAAGGGAAGTCGGTGATTCTTGTGGCCCAGGAGATCTTGGTATGCAGAGATCGTAAAGATGGCGGTAGGGGACCCATGGACCCTACCACCACGGCCAGACCTTCTCTCGCAAGGTCCAGTATTCAATCCTGCTTTACAAACGCTAAATTTAACGGTTTGGCTATTGAGACCCACATTCTGAAGAAGAGTGGGCTGTCAGGTTCAGTAGTGTCTACTCTGGTTAATGCAAGGAACCCGGCCTTCAGAGTCATATATTATAGAGTCTGGAAGGCATATGTCTCCTGGTGTGAATCCAGGGGTTGGCACCCCAGGAAGTATGTCATAGGCAGAATCCTTGACTTTCTACAGATGGGATTAGAAATAAAGCTGGTCGTGAGTACTATCAAGGGCCAGGTTTCGGCCTTATCGGTATTATTTCAGTGACCACTTGCTTCACACTCTTTGGTTCATAGCTTAATTCAGGGGGTAATGTGGCTTAATCCTCCGGTTAGGTCACCCCTGAACCCTTGGGACTTGAATTTAGTCCTGTCAGCATTACAGAAACAGCCTTTTGAGCCAATACGACATATTCCCTTGGTCCTTTTGACAAGGAAACTAGATTTTCTGATATCTTCTGCAAGAAGGGTATCAGAGTTGGCTGCTCTTTCTTGTAAAGAGCCATATTTAATTATTCACAAGGATAAGGTTGTATTGCGTCCTCATCCTAATTTTCTACCGAAGGTAGTGTCAGGTTTTCATTTAAACCAGGATATTGTTCTACCTTAATTTTTCCCAGAACCCCGTTCTGCGGAAGAAAAGTCACTACATTCTCTTGATGTGGTGAGAGCAGTCAAAATCTCTTTGAAGGTGACTGCTCAAAACAGATGTTTTGTTTGTGTTGCCTGAAGGTCCTAAAAGAGGACAGGCAGCATCGAAATCTACTATTTCTAAATGGATTTGACAAGTTATTGTTCAAGCTTATGGTTTAAAGCAGAAAAGTTCCACATTTTCATATTAAAGCACACTCCCCCCAGGGCTGTTAGTACTTCTTGGGCAGTGCATCACCAAGCCTCCATGGCTCGAATCTGCAGGGCCGCAACTTGGTCTTCAGTCCATACATTTACCAGATTCTATCAAGTAGATGTAAAGGGTCATGAGGATATCGCCTTTGGGCACAGTGTGCTGCAGGCAGCAGTATAAGTCCTCTGGTCTCATGATGCCCTACTTGTGTCTCCCTCCCTTCAGTTGGCATTGCTATGGGACATCCCACATAGTAACTACTTCGGCTCTGTGTCCCGTGATGTACGATAAGAAAATAGGATTTTTATAACAGCTTACCTGTAAAATCTTTTTCTTTGAAGTACATCACGGGACACAGAGGTCCCCCCCCTTCTTTCTGGTATACACGTGTATTGCTTTGCTACAAAAACTGTGGTACTCCCAGTAGTGGGAGGGGTTATATAGGGAGTGGACTTCCTGTCTTAGGTTGTGCCAGTGTCCATCAACTGAAGGTGGCCTATAACCCACATAGTAACTACTATGGCTCTGTGTCCCGTGATGTACTTCAAAGAAAGGGATTTTACAGGTAAGCTGTTATAAAAATCCTATTTTTTACATTTTGGGTGCAAATTTATAGTTCTCTAAGAGCCCCAATCATAATCTATAGCATATTAAATTCAGCTTTTCAGATGATCATCTGCAGCAGATATATTGAGGTCCCGGAAAACACAAGTGTACTTTGGCTATACAGGGCACCACTTCTGATACTTATACTTGTCTTTCGTTCACTCCCTGTTGCTCTGTTACTTGGAGCGATTCGAAATGCCCCGTTTTTCTGCTAAGTTGGAACATGTGATTCTGCCTCTTTCCTTTCATGATGCAGCACTAGGTGTTTGCCCAAGTACTGTCATGGTGGGTTGGGCGTTTGTAGGTTCCTAAACCCTGTGTAAGCTCCAGCTAGAGTGACTTAGAACTGTGGTCTCCAAACTGCGGCCTGGGGGCCGGATTTGGCCCTTTGCTAGACTTTATCTGGTCCTTGAAGCTCTATTTCAACAACAGAAACCAATGAACACACTATGAAACGGGCACTATTCTTCTCATTGATATCAACAATGGGGAACTATTCCTTCCATTGGCATAAAACCAATGATGGGGCACTGACACCCGGGTCATTTTCTACTCCCAATGGCTACAGTCTGTCCCCGCTAAAGCCTAAAAGACTGGCACTTTGCTTAGAAAGTTTGGAGACCCCTGACTTAGAACATCCATTGGGCTTTTGCCCATAACCCAGAGCACTAGAGGTAGAGGAGCGGGGGATCAGTGATGTAATGCAGCCTTCTAATCTTCCACTAAATGGGAAAACCTGCAAAATATAAAAATAAGTTGTTTTAAAAAAAAAAGATTGCCCCCCCTCAACTACTTTCTCCAAATTTTTTTGTCAATTTTTAAAATGTCTTATATGTAAACACAGGGACTTAGTTGATCGAATTTTCACTGCATATCTTCCAGGAGTTGTACAGCCAGTCGTACGATGAGATCGGGGTAATGTTTGCTTCCATCCCAAACTTCTCTGACTTTTACACCGAGGAGAGCATCAACAATGGCGGTATCGAGTGTCTGAGATTCCTCAATGAGATCATCTCAGATTTTGATGCGGTACGATCACTTTTCCAGTTGCAGGAAAATCTTTTTGTGCAGTAATATTGGCAAAGTATTCATTCCTTGTGAAAGCAGATCATTTTTTGGAATCTCTTTGTTTCCAGCTGTTGGATGAGCCGCAGTTTCGCTGTATCACCAAGATCAAGACCATTGGTAGCACCTACATGGCTGCATCCGGCGTCACTCCAGACCCCAATCAAAATGGATTCAACAACACCATAAAGGTTGGTTTTAAAGACAGCTGAACAATGGTACACCTAGTTTTTTTACTGCATTATAATGACATACACTATATTGGCAAAGGTTTGTGGATACCTAACCATCACACCTACCTATGTGGCCAACAGATGACTTCCAGATGATTGATGGCCTCCAGATGATAGGGTTCAGGTGTTTCCAGTGAAGGACAATGGTAAGGTTAAAGCATTAGCGGACATTGGAGACAATAGTTCTCTTCCAACCTTGTGGAAACAGTTTGGGGAAGACCTATGACTGGGCTCCTGTGTACAAAGCTAGCTCCATAAAGACATAGTTTGACCAGTTTGGTGTGGAGTGGCTTACACAGAGCCCTGACCTCAACCCTACTGAACACCTTTGGGATGAATTGGAATGCCTGACCTCACAAAAGTTCTTCTGACTGAATGGGCACAAATTTACACAGACACCCTCCAAAATCTTGCAGATGAAACCAAGAGTGGCCTTGGAACCTCTTCCCCTCCTCCCATTTGCTTTGCCATGCTGGTTAAAACTAAAGATGTTCTATTGATCTAGAGCAGGAAGCTGATTGCGTATGTTAGATCTGATTGTAAAATCTCCATTAGATCTACCAACTACGTTGTAGTGTAAGGCCTATCTCATTGCCTATAAATTGACTAGATTGATTAGGTAGATCATCATATTACATAGGTAACCTAAAGGAGACTGTACAAAAATTGTACAATAAGAATGTAATTTGTATGGGCAGCTTTGCAGGGAACTAAGGAAGCCTAGCCGTTTTTCTTTAAATTATAAGGGTTTCAAGAATACTTGAAATAAAACCATTACACACACATTTCATCAATTATCAAACAATATCAAAAGTAACACCAAGTCAACAGTTTTAATGCAACAGTGGGTAAAGAAATATTAATGCCAATGCCCTGTACACACGATCGGACTTTCCGCCAACAAAACCGTGAATTTTTGTTCAAAGGTTGTTGGCTCAAGCTTGTCTTGCATACACACGGTCACACAAATGTTGGCCAACAATTCCGAACGTGTGAACGCGGTGACGTACAAGATGTACGACGAGCCAAGAAAAAGGAAGTTCAATAGCCAGTGCGGCTCCTTCTGCTTGATTCCGAACATGCGTGAACTTTTGTGCGACAGACTTGTGTACACACAATCGGACACTTTCCGACAACAAAGATTTGTTGGCGGAAAATTTGAGAACCTGCTAGCAAACATTTGTTGGCGGAAAGTCCGACAGCAAATGTTCGATGGAGCATACACACAGTCGGAAAGTAGCTCACATCCAACATTTCCTGTCGGAAAATCCGACCGTGTGTATGCGGCATTACACTCAGTGTGGAAAACAGAGGATAGCAACGGACGAATAGGGTGAAAACAGTGGTGGGTAACTCATCCACCCTGTATTGCTCAGAACGATGTTTAAGAAATGGAATGGGAAAGCTAGAAGGTAGTATCAGATATCTATGAGGGTGTTATGGGTGTAAGGGCTCCTTTGTGGGATATATACATACAGTATATTGTTGTGTAGTGTGAGCAGAGAAAAAGGGGTTGAGGGTTAGGTAGAAGGGGAGGCCGGGTGGGTAGGAAGAAAGGGCTGGGGGCCCACATGTCCAGCAGATGCTGACCTTTCCTGACACCATATCCTGAACGTGGTATCGGTTCATTAATGATTCAGAAGGTATATGATTGTGCTCAGATTCAGTGGGGCCATAGGGGTTGTTGTCTTGGTACCCAAAATTCTTAGGGGCGCGAAAAAAGAAAAAAAAGCAGTAATAATAAATAAAAAATAAAAAGCATCCTTTGAGGGCTCCATTGGGGAGCTGATGTCACTTCCCATTGGTGTGTTTTTACTACTGCTTGTACACAGTGAGTGGCGTCAAATGGAGTAACATGTCTAGGAGTCAGAGCCATCCAGGAGCAGAGCTGGAAAGGAGCATAGTGCAGAGGATAAGAGTGCAGTATGCAAATACCTGGCAACTGGCTGCCACCATGTACGTTGGTTACCTTTGAGATAAGGATATTGGTATATACCCTGGATCTTCCTGAGGCCACCCCAGACTCCAGATCTACCACATTGTCACCCAGTACCCTGACTACAGGAGGACACTAAAGACTGGACTTGTATTCAGCACCTTCTCACCCTAGATCACACTTAAACAGGGTCAAGGGCCACCCTGTGTTAGGGTGCAACCAGCTAGGCAACGGCTTACAGTCTCTCCAGGGGTGGCAGAGGGCCACAGGAGGCACCACTACAAGTAGATGAGAAAGCAAGGCATGCAGGGGACCTCAGTTAAGACACAGATTTTCCTACTATGTATCACCACCATGGGTTAGGGGGTGCAATATTTGCCTTCCCCCTGGGCACTGGCAACCCACCCTATGCCACTGTCCAGATGAATTGGGTTTGAAGAGCCTCATAGGAGTAAGTAGTAGTTGTTTTGAAATTTTCCTCCTGTATTTTTTAAAGAGGCATTAAAGTCCTCCATTACCATGAGTTCCTTGACTTTGGCAAACCCGATGGACACAGTAGGTGGAGTATGTTAATCCTTCTTTACCCCCTGACTGGGATCATGATACTCAGTGGGGGGGGGGGGGGGGGGGGTGCGATGTAGGGATCTCTAACATGAAACCTCCATTTCATTTGCTTTTGCAGAAGGAGGAAATCTCGGATAAAGAGCGCTGGCAGCACCTGGCAGCACCTGGCAGACCTGGCGGACTTCGCCTTGGCCATGAAGGTGACATTGATGAATATTAATTACCAGTCGTTCAACAACTTCATGCTGAGGATTGGTGAGTACTTAATATATTTGTTTTAGATATACACAGCAAAGTTACATTAGAAATAATTTTACCAGTGGGTGCCAATGTTTATAAAAAAAAACATGTTACGGCCTATTCATACCCGGGGCAGCCATACTGATTGTTACAAATGAAGGTTCTGCTTCCTGCTTAGTAGTGCTGCACAGTGATTGCGCTTGAACATCCCTCTCAATGCATTCAGTCTACCAGTCAGGTCTGACTGATTTAAAACATCATTGAATTTTTGGCAGGATCACAGGGTATTCTTTAGCTTAAAAACATCGCAGAGCAAACAAAATGTATTCCCAGCCAATTTACCAGCAAAAAAAAAAAAAAAAAGAAATTACACTTTATGGTCCCAATTTCATACCCCATCACCCTGTACACTGTGTTGCTTTGTACAAACCCTATTCCACACCTCATCATTCTGTACACTGCACTGTACATTCTCTTTTCCACACCTCATCATTCTGTACACTGTGCTGCTTTGTACATTCTCTTTTCCACACCCCATCATTCTGTACCCTGTGCTGCTTTGTACATTTCTTATTCCACACCCCATCATTCTGTACACTGTGCTGCTTTGTACATTTCTTATTCCACACCCCAGGAATGTGCTGCACATTCCCTATTTCATATCGCCTTATTCTTTACACTGTGCTCTACATTCTCTATTCCACACTACCTCATTCTTTGCACTGCATATTTCCTATTCTGCCTCATTCTGTGAACTGCGAGGCACCCTGGTTAAAGAGGGAGTAAACCCTGATGGGATTTACTTCCTCTTTTTTCCTCTGCAAAGTAAAAGTATAATGGGCTAGTATTCATCGCATACTAACCCATTATGTGCCACTTGCCTGCAATGGAAGCCCGTGCTGTCCCCGCTGGTGGCCGCATCCATCTTCACCCCTCTTCCTTCCGGGGCACTTGCACGGAGGGCCGCTTCTTTACAGTGCATGCGCCGATTACATTATTGGTGCACTACAAGGTAAATCTCTCCTAAATGGCTGACGTTTAGGAGATATTTACAGTACCTATAGGTAAGCCTTATTATAGGTTACCTATAGGTACAACTTCGGCTCTGCTCTAGAGGTTTTTTTTTTTTTTTTACAAACTGTTGCCATCTTGTGGCCATTTTAGATTATGACATGCTTCCATGCCAAGGCACAGTATGTCAAGGTACAGTATGTCAGGTCCCATATTTATGCTGATTGGTGTACTTTCAGTCAAGCGTCTTGTGTTAATATTCCTGGAGATGTGTCTTTACATGAGCTTAAAGTAGCTCTAACCCCAATCACTAAAAATGTAATATAAGATTTTTCTTTTTTAAGTAGTTTAAAAAATAATTTTCAAATTTACATAGCTAGTCTAGTTGAAAAAAGACACAAGTCCATCTAGTTCAACCAATAAAAGGAACAAAAAAAATTATACAATCCTATATACACAATCCTATACCCACAGCTAATCCAGAGGAAAGCAAAAAAAAAACAGCAATGCATAATCCAATTTGCTCCAGCAGGGGAAAAAAAAACCCTTCCTGATCTCCCAGGAGGCAATCAGATATTCCCTGAATCAACCTTTCAATATTTTAAAATCTGCAGCTTTTATTAAAATCATATTGGGTGATCCCACCTTGCTCAGGCACTTCCTGCTATAGGGTGACAACGCTGCAGCCCTCTCTCCCAATTGTCACCCTGTCACCTGGGCTTCCAATGGAGACTACAAGTGGTCATTTAAATGCACATTACTTAGGCATGATGTACATCAAAAAACTTGTCCCCAGAACTGCCATGCAGCCATCGCTTAAGTCTCTGTGGACAGAAAGTGGCTGCAAAGGGGCTGCGGGAGATCAGTATACAAAGACATATTGTAGACCATGGTGCTCTTCCAACCTTGTGGTAATAGTTTGGAGAAGATCATCTTTTGTTCCAGCATGATTGTGCTGCCCTTGTGGACAAAGCCAGATCCATAAAGACATGGTTTAATGAGTTTGAGGAACTTGGGTGGCCTGCAAAGATCCCTGACCTCAATGACATATCCTAGTAGTGCTCTAATACCTAACTACTGGCACATTTGTTTTAAATATTAAGAGTCAGCGTTGACCTGGGCAACCAGAATAAAACGTCCCATTAGGTGTTAGTTTTGTTCCAACAAATAATGGGTCCCCTGGGTTTTCTCTGAGACCAGTCCCAGGTCACCATATAGTATACTCTGTTATCTCTTCACGGACACAACATTTTAGTATTGGAAGCTGATGTGAGTGATGAAGCTAAATTGCACTGGCTATATTCTCAGTAATCATAAAACTTGACTCTATAGAAAGACATAGGTCTGTGCAGCACTGTAGGTGCACTTGTAGCTCTACTTGAAAGTATTTGGAAGCATTGCTGTTTTGTTGAATGTGACCAGTGCAGGGCAGAATAAATACTTAAAGATCTACACACAAAAAAAACCCCAAAAATCTAATTTTTCTTATGGCAGGACTGAACAAAGGGGGAGTCTTGGCTGGTGTGATCGGAGCTCGCAAGCCACATTATGACATTTGGGGGAATACAGTGAATGTGGCCAGCAGAATGGAATCCACCGGAGTCATGGGAAATATACAGGTATGGCTAGAACCATTTTATAAACAGTCCAAGCAGCATTAAGGGTGTCTTTGGTATCAGGAAGCAAATAGCATTTCTAACTCCAGCCTCTATTAATCGACAGCCCAAAATGCACTATAATGACAATGTCCATGCCATCAGGTTCCAGCAAAGATGCTCATGTTTGGAATGGAACTTCCAGCTTCCAGGACAGAAACTTGTTGTGTTCCCCCGAATGCCCTCACCATTGACTGGGTTGCCCCCCCCATTGTGGTATTTGGAAGGTCATTGAAATGTTAGCCTTTCCCAATCCTCGTAGACTGTGAAACACATCGATGAAGGACTACTCCCCTCATATTGCAAATTGATGCCTGGATAATTGTAATAGCCAAATTTGGGTTTCATTCAAATGCTGATATACACAATAAGCGGATTAGTCGTACAGATAATGTTGTTACATTATCAAAGTCTTACAGTACAAGTTGGTAATTATTTAAGTGGAAATAAACCATGATACAAAGGTGGGCTATTGTACATCCCTTTCAGCTATCTACAGGGGGAGCAGCCAAGAAAACCTTTAAATATTACCTGACGACTCTTTTTCCATTAATCCTCTAGGACGAGTTTGAAAGGGAAGGAAGGGGTCAAGAGGAGATCCCCCCAAAAAAAGATGGTCCGCTCAAGAACAAACAGTTGAACCTACAAAAACTTTATTGTGTCACAATATGTAGAAACATAATCCAACAACCATGTGTATTTAAAAAATAGGGCAGATAAAAAAGTTTGAACCTGTTCTTTTCGTCCAAGTTGGTTCCTGCTCAGGAGGTCTCAGAAGCATTTCATTTTCCTGTGATCTTGTTAGCTGAGATAGAGGCCAATATTTCTTCCAACCATGTGCTAATAATTAACTTGTAATTAACTTGACTATTTTTCAAACAGTCTTGGACTTGGTCCCCTCTTGGCAATTTGGATACGAAACTCTCGTAATGTTCCAATTTTGAAAGACTAAGCCCTGAGGTGGTCTGGGATCAAGCAATGAGCTTGATCCCAGACCACTCCAGGGATCATTGATGCCGTGCTGCCCTTCATGGACATATAGTAGCTTTCCCTATTGGAAGTGTATCAACATTAGACCTACCCTGCCAGGACTGAAATCTTGGGCACTTCCTCCTGGGTAGGGTAACACCACAGCCTCCATTGACTGAGGTGGTCTACCTTCATCCACCATTTCAGTCAGTTATCTGGAGTTGCTTGTCTAAGCTCTGTTTCAGCCCATTCCAGTCTTCAGATACTAGTTCCTGGGGTGATCTAAAATGAGCTTGAGTCCAGACCACTCCAGGGATTGTTCATGTAATGCTGCCCATAATGGACATAGCTTTCCCTATGTAGAGTGTGTCAACATTAGGCCCACTTTGCCAGGTCTGAAATCTTGGACACTATCTCCTGAGTAGGATAACACCACAGCCTCCATTGACTGAGGTGGTCTAGCTTCATCCACCATCTCAGTCAGTGCTGCATCTCCTTGGTTCCCGAGGTGGTCTAAAATGAGCTTGAGCCCAGACCACTCCAAGTATGGTTGATGTCATTCTGGCCATAGTGGACATAGCTTTCCTTATTGAGAGCATGCCAACATTAGGCCCACCTTGTCAGAACTGAAATCTTGGACACTTCCTCCTGCGTAGGGTAACACCACAGCCTCCCTTGACTGAGGTGGTCTACCTTCATCTACAATCTCAGTCAGTTATCTGGATTTGCTTGTCTAAGCTCTGTTTGATCCCATTCCAATCTTCAAATATTAGTTCCCAGGGTGGTCTGTCTAAAATGAGCTTGAGCCCAGACCACTCCAGGGATTGTTGATGTCATGTTGCCCATAATGGAGATCGCTTTCCTTATTGAGAGTGTGTCTACATTGGGCCCCCACCTTGCCAGGACTGAAATCTTGGACACTTCCTCCTGAGTAGGGTAACACCACAGCCTCCATTAACTGAGGTGGTCTACTTTCATCCACCATCTCAGTTAGTGCTGTAGCTCCTTGGTTATCTGGAGTGGCTTGTCTAAGCTCTGCTTGAGCCCATTCCAATTTTTAAATGCTAGTTCCTGGGGTCGTCTAAAATGAGCTTTAGCCCAGACCACTCCAGGGATCATTGATGTCATGCTGGCCATAGCTTTTCTTATTGAGAGCATGTCAATATTAGGCCCACCTTGCCAGAACTGAAATCTTGGACACTTCCTCCTGAGTAGGGTAACACCACAGCCTCCATTGACTCAGGTGGTCCACCTTCATCCACCATCTCAGTCAGTTTTCTGGAGTTGCTTGTCTAAGCTCTGTTTTAACACATTACAGTTTTCAAATATTAGTTCCTGGGATGGTCTAAAATGAGCTTGAGCCCAGACCACCCCAGGGATCATTGATGTCATGCTGCCCATAATGGACATAGCTTTCCTTATTGAGAATGTGTCAACATTAGGCTCACCTTGCCAGGACTAAAATCTTGGACACTCCTGAGTAGGGTAACACCACAGCCTCCCTTGACTGAGGTGGTCTACCTTCATTCACTATCTCAGTTGGTGCTTAACCTCAATGGTTATCTGGAGTGGCTTGTCTAAGCTTTATTTGAGCCCATTCCAATTTTTAAACACTAGTTCAATGAGCTTGAGCTCAGACAACTCCAAGGATCCTTGACATCCTGCTGCCTATAATGGGCATAGCTTTCCTCATTGAGTGTGTGTCAATATTTGGTCTCCACCTTGCCAGGACTGAAATCTTGGGCATTTCCTCTTCCATGAGAAAAGCCTTTTGTTTGACTAACTCCAATTAGTAACCCCACATCAGAGGAAAGGAAAATGTCATGACAGACCTACTGAGCAGGACCCAGCTGAGACAATGAGTGGGTTCAAACTCATTGTCTTGAGGGATGATTTGGGAAACTTGTGTTATAAGCACAGCCATACCATCCTATACTGGCCTAAAAACAGCCGCTGTTGCTGGTCACATGGGTTATGTGATTAGATGACATTCTGGAAAAGCTAGCCAGTCAATGGCACCACCTGGACAAAGCTCTCAGCTTTGGTCGGTATTCACCTGGCTTGCTACTGCATCTAACCTCAGGTACTTGCAGTACTGATAGATAGGATGGCAAAACTGTACATAACAGTTTAGGTTGTAGATGGCCGGGAGTGCAAAATAGTTTGGTTTACAACATGGTCCACATTTAAAGCAGAATGGAATGGCCTTACATTTTTCCTCATAGACTTGTGACTTATTAAAGGGTCTATTTAAAGTATATCCAAACCTAAAAACAAAATTGTAATATTTTGCACCTTACCAGTTCTTAGTTGTGGTGACTGGATTGGTTGGTTTCATTTAACTGGTGATACAGTAAGACAACCCCTGATTGGAACTACAAATACCTTTTCCTCTGCATAACGTGGGGGTAAGGTGTTCTGCAGACCCGGACTGGGAGAAAAACAGGCCCGGGCATTCCAGGCCAAGCAGCCAATTTCTCCAGTGGCTGGGTCCCCCACACTGCAACGCAAAGAGGCACTATGCCACAAAGGGGACCACACTACAAAGGGGCACCACAATGATTAACGTGCCCCTACCCCCAACAGTGCAGCCCCTAAAACACGGTGCCCCCCAGCAATCACAGCCCCCCCACCACAGTGCCTCCCCCCACTCTCCATGTCCCCTGCACAGTCCCACCTCCAGCAGCGCGACACTGCCGGCGGATCGGGAGAGCCAGGAGAGGAGACATAGGCATGGCCAAACAGTGGGAGGCGAACGGCAACTGCGGCCCGCATCAGGCCCATCTGGACCGCAGCCACCTCCCGACATACCGTCCGGCCACAAACAGGCCGCTCCTACCAGGACATGCTGCTTCGGGCCACCGGGCAAATGCCAGTGTGCCCTATGGCTAGTCCAGGCCTGGTGTTCTGTAGTTCACAGAAAAACAGGGAAGGCTTAAAACATTGTTTGGAATATCAGTTCAGTTCACAGGGAGTGACAAGGGCACTGCATTTCTGGCAGGATCAACAGATATTTTCTGTACTTGCAGAAAATGTTCTGAAAAAAAAAGAAAGAAAGAAAGAAAGAAACTACTCATGTAATCAGCACTGCAAAGGACTGGAAACCTGCAATATATTACATTTTTGTTCTTGGGTTTAGGTAAACTTTAACCGCTTCCTGTCTGCTGTACAGACATATACATCCTTGGATGGGAGCAGTGATATCTTGGTCATTGCTGCATCAGGATATAATTTTTTTCACCTGGCGTATCCCTACAAAGTAAAAATCATCGGAGCGGCAAAGCAGCCACTTCATCACTTTTACAGGCGGTGGAAGCCCCCCCCCCCCCCCACACACACATTTACCGGGTGCTCCCGATTAGGGAGCCTTGTAAGGATGCGACCACCTCCATTGCATTTAGTGAGAAGAGTGTCAGGAATGGAAGTAGTCCCGGCTCCTCTTCTATGATGTCAGAAATTGGAAGTAACGAGGATTTAATCACTTCCGGTTTCAGTTCTTTGTTTACTGGCTTGTTACTGGCCAGTCAAGCACCCAATTAGACTTGTCTGTGTCTGATTGGCTGCTTTAGAGGCCAAAGGAGAAGTCTACTAGACCCAGATCTCTCCATAAAAAGGACTTGCCCATGCTATCATAAGTGATGTTTATGCCTTGTGATGGCAATAACGTTTAAAAAAATAAATACATAATAAAGTACAGTGTGAAAAAAATCTTTTAAATAAAATAAATCATTTTAAAAAATTTGAAACGCCCCTGTCCCCCCCCTGTGCTCATGCATAAAGGTGAACACGAACGTCAGTCCTATACACATATGTAAAACAGCGATCACACCACACATGTGAGATATTGTCATGAACGTCAGATGGAGAGAAATAATTCTAGCACCAGACCTCCTTTGTAACTCTAAACCCGACCTGTAATGGCTTTTAACGCTTTACCTTGGGAGATTTTTATGTACCGTTCCACGGGTGTACGTAATTTTAAAGAATGGCATGTTTGGTATCTATTTACTTGGCATAACATCATCTTTTATATTTTAGCAAACAATTGGGCATTATATTGTGTTTTTGTGCATTAAAATTCATTAAAGTGTATTTTTTCCATTAAAATTGTGTTTAAACAAATGCAAATATCGTGCAATATAAAAATACGCAACACCCTCCATTTTAATCTCTATGACCTCTGCTTAAAAAAAAAATATATATAAGGTTTGGGAGTTCTAAGTAATTTTCAAGCAAAAAAAAAAAATGCAGATTTTTAGATGTCGGAGAGAAGTGTCAGAATTGGCCTGGACTGGATGTGGTTAAGCATAGAATATAAGGATGTTGCTATATAGGTGAAATATTGTTTTACCCACAGATCGACTGAAAGAGCGCTCTGCCTGCTGTATAAATTACATTGCATCTTCTGACTGGACTTTCCAGTTATTTTACATTGTGGAGACTACCCAAATAAAACAAATCAAAGTACTTCTTCTGCTCTACCATTAGTTATGTATTCTAACCAATGGCGTAACCATAGCCTTATTAGACCATGTGGCTGCTAAGGGGCCTAAGGGTAGTAGTGGGAACCGTTACAGGGGCTTTTGAGGCAAATTAAACACAATATGTGAAGATAGCCCCAATCCAGTACTGTATGATTAAGAGTTCGAAAGTTTGCTGTTAACATTGGCCCTGTACCCCCTGTGTAGTCTCCAGTCTAGAAGAGCTGACATCAGACGCACAGGAGGAGTCCTCGGGATCATCTCTAGTCAAAGATCCCCTTTTCTTTGTGTAGTAAGCATCATTTGTTTGTTGTGTTAGCAGTGTAAATGTATTGCCCTCAGAACTTCCTACAGCTACTAGCCAGTATTACCCTGTATGCCTAATGCACATATGTCAAACACAAGGCCCACGGGCCGATTCTGGCCCGCCAGGCCGTTTTTTTATGTGGCCCTCGCACCTCTCCTGCAGCTGTGGAACCCCCTTCGTCTCCGCCCCCACCTTGTCTCAGCAGTCGGCAGCAGAGAGAAGGACTTCTCTCCAGAACTCCTCCTACAGATCCTATGCGCAGCACCCCCTCGTCTCCGCCTCCCCTGGTCTCAGCATTCTGCAGACTTCGGCAGCTGACTCCAGCCCTCCTCTGGTCATCCTCCAGACCCTGCACGTTCTGCTTCCCAGCTCCTCCCCACCTTCTTCTTCAGGATGCACTATGATGTAAGGGAGGGTGGGGGTATCTTGACTTAGGAGAGTGGAGGGAGGGCTCTTGACATCTGATGTAAGGGGGGTGGGGTGCTCTTGACATCTAGTCTTGCAGATACAACTGGCCCTTTGAGGGCAACCATAATGCTGATGCAATGAAATTGAGCTTGACACCCCTGACCCAGTGCAATCTGCCTCAGGTTGTAATGCTGCCTGTTCTTGATAAAGATCAACAACAATATAATTACAGTTGGCACTGCCAATTTCCACAGAGAGAAATCACTGGGGTGCCCAATTAAAATTTTGCTGTGTGGCCCCATGATCTATAGATACAACTCTGATTCTAACTTTTCGTGTTCTACTTACTTGCAGGTTGTTGAAGATACACACGACATCCTCAAGGAGTACGGTTTCCGATTCGTGAGGAGGGGTCCGATTTACGTGAAAGGCAAAGGCGAGCTGCTCACGTTTTTCCTGAAAGGACGAGACAAACAAGGCTCCTTCATCAATGGCTCATCCGTCACTCTGCCCCACCAAGTGGTGGAGAACTCTTGATAAGCCCATTGTACGGTCAAGCAGCTATCAGCCCAGACAACCCACCATGAAGTCCAAGCAGACTTATGCCACCAAACCTGGAGGTATTTCTCCAGTGCTTACCCTAAAAACACCAGGAAAACAAACGTGAAGAGACAGTATATTTTACACTTTCTTTGCCTTTTTTAAAACGTTTCTGCTTGACGTCTGACCGATCTACACGTATAAAGACCGATGGTCTTAGAAAGATATTCGAGATGCTGTATTCAGTAGACTCAATGGGATGGACACTGATGGTCATCGGTAGATACTGTAGGATTCAGCTGACCCAATGGGATGGAGAAGGATGAGCATTGATAGATAGTGAAGGATTCAACTGACCAACAGTATGGAAAAGGATTACCATCCATAGACACTGTAGGATTCAGCTGACTCAACAAGAAAGACAAGGATGGCCATTAATAGATACTGTAGGATTCAGCTGACCCAACAGGATGGACAAGGATGACCATACCATCGAAAGATATAGTAGAATTCAGCTGACCCAACGGGATGGACAAGGATGACCATACCATCGACAAATACTGTAGGATTCAGCTGACCCAACAGGATGGACAAGGATGACTGTAGCATTCAGTAGACCCAATGGAATGGACACCAATGACCATCGATAGATACTGTAGGATTCAGCTGACCCAACGGGATGGCCGATGATTATTGATAGATACTGTTGGATTCAGCTGAGCCAACTGGATGGCCAATGACCAGATAGATACTGTTGGATTCAGCTGATGCAAATGGGAAAGACACAGATGACCATCGGTAGAAACTGTAGACGTTACGACATAAGATGCATTACGACACAACATTCAGGGTAGACAACATTTTTTTTATTGGAGCCTTCGATGAGCACAGACTAAGAAAGCGAATTTCGCCAGTCACAAGACATCCGGCGCTCCGCTGCAAGGGACGGATGGCTCTCTGCTAGTTTACTGTGATAATTACCCGCCCCATGTAGTTAGTGGGATGCAACAAGAGTGCAATATATTTCATTATATTTGGAGGAAAAAAAAAAAAAGGACAAAAGCAGAAAAAAAATGAAAAAGGTAAATATATATATATATATATATATATATATATATATATATATATATATATACACACAAAAAAAAAAAAAAAAAAGAATTTAAACCATTTCTATTTTAAGTGTCCGCTAGAATTTTCCTTTCTGCCACCTGCCTGCACCACTCTCACTGCTTCTGGACCACCAATTTTTTTTTCTTTTTTGCTTTAAATGAGAATTTGCAGGAAGGGGAAGACTTAAGGCTGGGTGGCCATTAAGATATCTAGTGCACGTTGGTGCTTGCAGAACAGCAAATCTTCATACAGTCTCTGCCATTCCTCTATTTTTTCCCCCCCCAAAAAAACACAGAAATCTAGATAAATATATATACATATATATATATACTTTTGTACAAGAGAACACGCTGCTTCCACAACATGAACCTGGAACAAGATGGCGGTCATGTGGAGAGTTGGTGGTTACATAAAGTCGTATATTGACAGAGGTCTACTTTCGTTGCTTTTTTTTTTCACAGTTATATTTTTACACATTTTTGGATGCTAGAAATCTTGATATGCACTGAAAGAGGGGGAAACAGAGTACGGCATGTAGGGGGGAAGACTAACGCCAAATGGCTTTTCCAACCCAAAATAGTTAAGCTCAGTTTGTGGCTTTTAGAGCTCTCAGGGAGATATCCTCAAGGCCATTTCCTGGGTTGTCTGGCTGTCCCTGCCAATGGGCTGCCCATGATTGCTAGAGAATAAAAAAAAAAAAGAATCAAAAAGCCCAGCTGTGAAAAAGTTCCTATGTTTTTGTTTTGGCCTTGTAGGATGGGCAGAGACACAGACCACTGTGGGGTATCCTCATCATGATATATTTATGAGAGATATAAGATGAGGTTGGACTTTGGGTAGGAGCGGCCTTCTAGGCAGAACTCCAGGCAAAAACATTTCCTCTCTATATACACATCTCATATACCGATATATATATATATATATATATATATATATATATATATATATATATATATATATATATATATATATACATATACACACAGTGCCTTGAAAAAGTATTCATACCCCTTGAAATTTTCTACATTTTGCCATGTTACAGCCAAAAACCTAAATGTATTTAATTTGGGGTTTTATGTGATAGACCAACACAAAGTGGCAAATGTTTTTTTTTTTTATTTAAAAAAAATAAATATCTGAAAAGTGTGGCATGCATTTGTATTCAGCCCCCTTTACTCTGTCACTCCTAACTAAAATCTTGTGGAACCAATTGCCTTCAGAAGTCAGCGAATTAGTAAATAGAGTCTACCTGTGTGTGTAATTTAATCTCAGTATAAATACAGCTGTTCTGTAAAGCCTTCAGAGGTTTGTTAGAGAACCATAGTGAACAAACAGATTCATGAAGGCCAAGGAACACACCAGACACGTCAGGGATAAAGTTGTGGAGAAGTTTAAAGCAGGGTTAGGTCATAAAAAAATATCCCAAGCTTTGAACATCTCACGGAGCACTGTTCAATCCATCATCCGAGAATGGAAAGAGTATGACACAACTGCAAACCTACCAAGACATGGCCGTCTACCTAAACTGACGGGCCGAGCAAGGAGAGCATTAATCAGAGAAGCAGCCAAAAGGCCCATGGTAACTCTGGAGGAGCTGCAGAGATCCACAGCTCAGGTGGGAGAATCTGTCCACAGGACAACTATTAGTCGTGCTCTCCACAAATCTGGTCTTTATGGAAGAGTGGCAAGAAGAAAGCCATTGTGGAAAGAAATACATAAGAAGTCCCATTTTCAGTTTGCGAAAAGCCATGTGAGGGAGACAGCAAACATGTGGAAGAAGGTGCTCAGGTCAGATGAGACCAAAAGCAAAACTCTATGTGTGGTGGAAAACTAACACTGCACGTCGCCCTGAACGCACCATCCCCACTGTGAAACATGGTGGTGGCAGCATCATGTTATAGGGATGCTTTTCTTCAGCAGGGACAGGGAAGCTGGTCAGAGTTGATAGGAAAATGGATGGAGCGAAATACAGGGCAATCTTAGAAGAAAACCTGTTAGAGTCTGCAAAAGACTTGAGACTGGGTCAGAGGTTCACCTTCCAGCAGGACAACGACTCTAAACATACAGCCAGAGCTACAATGGAATGGTTTACATCAAAGCATATTTGTGTGTTAGAATGACCCAGTCAAAGTCCAGACCTAAATCCAACTGAGAATCTGTGGCAAGACTTGAAAATTGCTATTCACAGACGCTCTCCATCCAATATGACAGAGCTTGAGATATTTTGCAAAGAAGAATGGGCAAAAATGTCACTCTCTAGATGTGCAAAGCTGGTAGAGACATCCCCAAATAGACTTGCAGCTGTAATTGCAGGGAAAGGAGGTTCTACAAAGTATTGACTCCGGGGGGCTGAATACAAATGTACCCCACACTTTTCACATATTTATTTGTAAAAAATGTAGAAAACCATTTATCATTTTCCTTCCACTTCACAATTGTGCCACTTTGTGTTGGTCTATCACATAAAATCCCAATAAAATACATTTACGTTTTGGGTTGTAACATGACAAAATGTGGAAAATTTCAAGGGGTATGAATACTATTTCAAGGCACTGCATATATACAGTGACACCAGTGGAAATCATCAGTCACCATTTATTTAAACTGGACCTTGCATTATTTTCAATTCCATCTGTAAAAAGTATCCAGTTGTGACTTAAAGCTGAAATCCAGGGACAAATACTTTTTTTTAATATATTCGCCCATAGCCACAAAAGATATAAATCCACACTGTGTGCACTAAATGTCTTGGCAAGCCCAGATAGGACTGTGTAAAAGCAGCAATGACATCATCGCTGTGCTGTACATAGTGCAGAGTTGAGGGAGGGGCCCAGCAGGCTCCTATAGGAGGGGGGCGGAGACCAGACCAGCCACCCTGCACAAGGAGAGAGAGCAGCAGTTAGCGATCATTATTAGCAGATGGAGGTTCTAGACATCCTTTTTCTGCTAATTAGAGGTTTACTGTTGCCTGTGTCCCTTTTGGAGGCTTCTCCTCATCACGATATAAAAAAGGGAAAATGTTTACTATAAGGCCACAAAGAGCAAAAGTTCAAACCCTCCCTCGCTCTATTTAAAAAAAGAAAGTTCTGGCTGGAAATACAATATATTTCTATATTAGAGATACCAGTGCCACTGCCCATCTCCTCGTATTGTGTTTTCTGTGGAGGAGTGCATTCTGCCAATAGCTTGTTGGCATATCAGAGTTATTGAGAAGCCTCAGAGATTGCTTCCCAATATCTAATTCTCTCAAGTCTTGTATGTGGGGTCAGCAGTGCCAAGTATAGTTATCTAGTGCAATGATTCTTTTAAAATGTTTATTAGATAAGAACATCATATATACAGCCAGCGTGTTGCGGGGGAAAGGCCTCCCCCTTCTTCAGGGCTGGATTCAGTCCTTATTGCCACAAAGACACGGTGACAAATCAGCCCTCTTCAGCTTTAAATCCGGCTTTATAGTGAATTTCGTTTGGAAAAAGTTAGGACCAATACAGCTAAGCCTTGATGAAGAGGGAGGTCTTTTCCAGAAATGGGTTGCTAGTATATGACATTCTAACCCAGCCTTTCTCAACCTTTTCAACAGAGGAACCCTTTAGATAACTTTCCGGTCTCAGGAAACCCCTGCTAAAAAGTACTATATATACAACTCAAGATACATTAGTGTGATGGTCAGTGGGAAGAATGCTCCTTACACTTGTGGTCATTGGTAAAAGTTACCCCCTTACGGATAGCTAAAAAGATCAACCAGTGGGAACTTATCCGAGAGGTAGAAATTGCTCAAGGAACCCCTAGCAACCTCTGAAGAAACCTTGGTTGAGAAAGCCTGTTCTAACCAATATTTCAAAGGAATCAACGAAGTGCTCCAAAACTCACACCCCTGAATGGATCATCTAAAAATTCATCCACCATGATCAGATAGGCTAGACCAGGTTTTCTCAACCTTTTTACCCCAGAAGAACCCCTAAGATAGATCAGGTCTCAGGGGACTCTTACCAAAACCAAATTAATGGAAAAAATTCCCCTTACATTGGTGATCGGTGGGAAGAGTGCTCCTTACATTGGAGGTCAGTGAGAAGAATGTTCCTTACATTGGTGATCAGTGGGAAGAATGTTCCTTACATTGGTGATCAGTGGGAAGAATGCTCCTTACATTGGTGGTCAGTGGGAAGAATGTTCCTTACATTGGTGATCAGTGGGAAGAATGCTCCTTACATTGGAGGTCAGTGAGAAGAATGTTCCTTACATTGGTGATCAGTGGGTAGAATGCTCCTTACGTTGGTGGTCAGTGGTAAGAATGTCCCTTACATTGACGGTCAGTGGGAAGAATGCTCCTTACATTGGAGGTCAGTGGGAAGAATGTTCCTTACATTGGAGGTCAGTGAGAAGAATGTTCCTTACATTGGTGATCAGTTGGAAGAATGTTCCTTACATTGGAGGTCAGTGAGAAGAATGTTCCTTACATTGGTGATCAGTGGGAAGAATGCTCCTTACATTGGAGGTCAGTGAGAAGAATGTTCCTTACATTGGTGATCAGTGGGTAGAATGCTCCTTACGTTGGTGGTCAGTGGTAAGAATGTCCCTTGCAATGACGGTCAGTGGGAAGAATGCTCCTTACATTGGAGGTCAGTGGGAAGAATGTTCCTTACATTGGTGATCAGTGGGTAGAATGCTCCTTACATTGGTGGTCAGTGGTAAGAATGTCCCTTACATTGACGGTCAGTGGGAAGAATGCTCCTCACATTAGAGGTCAGTAGGAAGAATGTCCCTAACGTTGGTGACTAATGGGAAGAACACTCTTTACATTGGTGGTCAGAGGGTACAATGTCCCTTACATTGATGATCAATGGAAATAATGCTCCTTACATTGGTGGTCAGTGGGAAGAACATTCCTTACATTTGTGGTATTTGGGAAGAATGATCCCTACATTGGCAGTCAGTGGGAAGAATGTCCCTTACATTAGCGGTCAGTGGAAAGAACACCCCTTACGTTGGAGGTCAGTGCGAAGAATGCTGTTTACATTGGTGGTCAGTGGGAAGAATTCTTCTTATATTGGTGGTCAGTGGGAAGAATTCTTCTTACATTGGTGGTCAGTGGGAAGAATACTTCTTACATTGGTGGTCAGTGGGAAGAATGTCCCCTACATATGGGGTCAGTAGGAAGAATCAGCTTTATTGGCAAAGTATGTACGGAATACAAGGAATTTGTGTTTGGTTTAAAAGTAGGCAACCCTTACGGTGGTGGTCAGAATGCCACCCTTACAGACAGCTACAAAGATAATGGGTGCTATGCTGTTGACTCTGCTAAGTGGAATTGTCCCCAGAACTATGTAGGCACCATCGGATGGAAGGTTAATCAGTCACAGCTCATGGAAACCCTAGCAACCTCTGGAGGAGCCCTGGTTGAGAATGGCTGGGCTAGACCATAACTAGGTCACCATACTAGGTCACCTAAACTACAAGTTAACCTCCTTGAATGAGATTTAGACTCCTGCTCTCCATAATCAGTGGGTAGAAGGCTTGTCCCAGTTGGGTTTTTTACAGACTTCTTGTAGGAGCACATACAGATCCCTACAGCCAAAGCTGAGGAAGGCTACTATGTAATACAAATGCATTGACTTAGAAAGAGACCCAGGCATACTATCATTTTCAGAAGGTGGCCACCATAGGAGGCCTCCATAATTCTTTCAGAACAGCTTCCCTTTAGCAAACAGAAGAATTTGCCAAGACACAATTAGCAGCACTTAGTATGGGCCCACAATAAAGCTGCGGTTCCTACTATTTATTTTCATTATCGTGCAAGATCCTGTTACCACAATCACATGTTTCAGGCACTGGTTGAGGTGCTCAGGATGCACACAAAAGTTAAGGCATGCATGCAGAGCAGTGACCTCAATTGTCTTTTGACTGGAGTTCCCCTTTACGTTCACGGTTTGAAGCGCTGTCCTTTTTTTGGCAATGAGTTGAAGCGAGTTATTGATGGCAGATACACGCATTGTCTTAATTGTAGGCGATCAGCAAGTATTGTGGCAATAGTCAGCTATAAGGTATTGTTCTTACAAAATAAACAGCAAGTATAGAAATCCTTCATCTGGATGGAGATGGAGAAAGAACAAAATGTTTACATTCCTGAATTCATGTGCTGTGTATATCCCTAATTCCGCACCCAGGGTTTATGAATTCATAATTTATTTGGATTTTAGATGAGTTTTCTCACCATTTTCCAGTAGTAAGGCATGATGTGGGTGCTGGGATTAAATATCTGCCGTGTGCATTCATGGGAGTTAGGTCACACCAGGCCAGCCACAAAAGTTGGCAGAAGACTCCAAAACATGGGTTAAAGACGCTGGAAGGTTGGAGTTTTATTATATGTTAATTTTCTATTGTTGTCATCATCCAACGCTATGATGGTGGCATGACTATGGAGAATCTGGATATTGGGCTGGTAGCTTCTGCACACAAACAATGCCAACCTTGAGTCAAATAAGTCTAAGATAGAGACACCACAATGCAATATTTAAGTCCAGGTGTAATTTTCATTAAGAAGATAAGTTTACGAAATCCAACGTGTTTTGGGGTCTATACACCGCCCCTTCATCAGGGCTTAGTATGATGGTGGTATAACTGAAGAATCTGGGCTATCAACTTCTGCATGCCGAACAATGCCAACCTTGGGTCAACATAGGGGGAAATCAGTGTAGGATTGAAGCACCACAGACTAATCTTCACGTTTAGATGTAAACTTCATCAAGAAGATAAGTGTACGAAATCATATGTGTTTCAGGGGCTATACTTCGCCACCTTCATCGAGGCTTAGTATGATGGTGTTCTGACTATGAAGAATCTGGGCTGTCTTCTTCTGCACACCGAATAATGCAAACCTTGGGTCAACATAGGGGGAAATCAGTGTAGGGTTGAAGCACCACAGACTAATCTTCACGTTTAGATGTAAACTTCATCAAGAAGATAAGTGTACGAAATCATATGTATTTCAGGGGCTATACTCCGCCACCTTCATCGAGGCTTAGTATGATGGTTTTCTGACTATGAAGAATCTGGGCTGTCATCTTCTGCACACCGAATAATGCAAACCTTGGGTCAACATAAGGGGGAATAAGTGTAGGAATGAAGCACTACAGTCTAATCTTCAAGTCCAGATGTCATTTTTATCCTAAAGAGAAGTTATTTACAAAAGTCAATGCATTTCAGGGACCATATTCCTCAACCTCCATTGGGGCTTGAAGACTCAACGTAGGCGGAATCAAAAATCAATGAGTAATTTATTTCCAGCTGGTTTCAACTGCTGTACAGGCTCGCCCAGTATTAAAACACTGAATTTTTTTTACTGATTGTTGAGTCCACATACATTGTTTCTTCAAACCGTGATAAAGGGGGCAGATTATAGCCTCAGAAACACATTTGATTTTGGAAATAACATCTTCGGGATAAAATTACATCTGAATTGAAACATTACGGTGTGGTGCTTCAGTCCTAGACTTGCTTACCCCTATCGTTCATTGTACAGAAGCTGCCAGCCCAATATCCAGATTATTCATACTTGTACCACCATCATACCAAGCTCTGATGAATGGGCAGAGTATAGCTTCCAAAATGCATTTGTTTTGTACATAACTTCTCTTCGGGATAAAATTACATCTGGACTTCAACATTATGGTATGGCGCTTCAATCTTAGACTTATTTACCCTCATGCCAACCCGAAGTTGGCATCATTCGTTGTAGAGAAGCTGCCAGCTCAATATCCAGATTTTTCATACATGTGCCACAATCATACCGAGCCCTGATGAAGAGAGTATAGCAGTCAAGACGTGTTGGCTTTTGAAAAAAAAAAAATTGTCTGTGGAATAAAATACCTTGAACTTGAATATTATGGCATAGTACTTCAATCGGCTCTGTCATTAGAAATGATGCAAATGTTTAAACTGGAGTTCTTCTTTCAGAAATAGAGCCAATTATAGATTTGCACAGCACATGAAATACAAATATTTTTGTGATAATTTAGGTAAAAAATTTCAGTTCGGTTCCACTGGCAGGAACTAGCGAGGGGTTTATTTATTCTGAACTTGTGTAGACTTCGGACCCATCTCCGCTACGCAGTCATCACACTTGTTACTCATGGCAGGGGAGGACATGGAAATGTTTTAAAGTATGTCTACAATTTAAGATCACATCTACTGTCATTTATTTATTTTTTTGGTATCTGCTTTTAATAAACTGCACTCTTGCTATAATTTATGCTGGAATTTTTGTTTTTTTGCAGTGGTAATATCTAACAGTAAAATGAGATGTGCAATGAAAAAGAATTGTGGTGGTGATTTACAAAAGACACACACGACAACGTGATTTGCAGGCTGTAAATCACCTTGTCAGTGGTAGCGAACCCCTTCCTTAGGACTTACATTTCAGAAACCGATCCTCTCTTGGGGATCAACATCCTTAGAAATTTAAAATGATCAATTTGTTGTAGCATGGGAATGTAAAGGGTATATATAGAATGACATCATTAATACATATAAAATGTTAAACGTTTATCCTACAAAAGGTTAAAAACACATATAAATGTCACAGAAAACAAAAAGGTCAACCTATATATTCCATGTCAGTAAGGACTTCATCAGGAGTTTTGTGGATCGAATCTACAATATAGCTCAACGTGTTTCACATTTTACATATCTTCATCAGGAAAATTTGTGGATAGAATCTACAATATAGCTCAACGTGTTTCACATTTTACATATCTTCATCAGGAAAATTTGTGGATAGAATCTACAATATAGCTCAACGTGTTTCACATTTTACATATCTTCATCAGGAGCCTTTGTGGATAGAATCTATAATACTAACAGCACTTGTATATATGTTTTTCATCAATACAGGAATATAGGTCTTCATACCCAAGGTCAAGCCTAAATTCTTTTTTTTTTTTTTAGAATTGAAGTTTGACCTTCAGTATGAAGGCATATATTCTTACATTGATGAATAATGTATATACAAGTGCTGTTATGTTTTTGTTATAAAATATATACCAAAATTATTTGAAAATTCTATCAACGAATGCTCCCGCTAAAGATATTCAAAACATGTCGAGCATGCAAAGTTATTTACAAAAGCCAACACGTGGCATGAGTGCTTACTGGCATGGAGTATATAGGTCAACCCTTTTGTTTTATGGGACATGTATATGTGTTTTTAAGCTTTGTAGAATAAAGTTTATAGATTTTATATGTGTTGATGGGGTCATTGTATATATGCCCCTTACAGTCCCTTGCTACAACAAACTGATAATTCTGGATATATCATATGGGATGTGGGCAAATTTTGACGATATATTTTAAGATACAGTTGCATCCTTAGAAACTGCTGTGGGACGGAGGGTGGGTCAACCCTCGGCATACCCAGTCCAATCCAATGCCATCCACAGAAACCGATCCTAGCCTACTTTATTTAGTAGAAGATATTCTCTATAAAATCTCTTTCCTTGACGTCCACTGAGGGACATTGTTGTGTGATGGCGGTGGGGCCAACTCTCAAAAGTCATACAGGAGAATGGGACACTAGCAAACCAAACAACTGTAAGCTGGCCCAGGATGACCTCCTCCTACCCAGCATGCCTCCGTTTGTAACAAGCAGTATTAAAATCTAACTTTGACTTTCATTTAACTTTTAATAGTTTTCCTATATTAATACATGCGCCTGCTGTCAGTGCTGTATGAACTGCATTAGCATCAGCTAAATACAGTATACAGCACCGTGTTCCGGAAACAGTACTTCCCGTCCCTGGAACAATATCAAGTCAGCACTGCTCAGCCATTCACAGGGACTTTGAATACAAGGCTTCCTCTAAATTGGCTGAGGTGGAGGGGTGGGCGGATGATGTCACGATCTCTACCTCAGTCAATCAGAAGAAGCCTTGTATTCATTTATAAAAATACAAGGCTTCCTGTTAATGGCTGAGCAGCGCTATATCCTGAAGGAAAAAGCTTGTTTGGGCCATCTTGGTCTAAATTAACTATTTCAATTTGGGCTTTAGGAACATGATCTACAAAAAACACACAGCAGGAGGAACACAGGTATTTAGATACGATCAGGAGGTCCAAAAGTGTGGGCTGTGCAACATCTTCCCAAGAGCCCCCTGAAGGACCATCGCTCAAACTGATGCCAGAGTAGTCCGAACCCCCCTCTGTCTGTCTGATAGGGGTACCTTCCAAACACGACCAGAGAAAGTGTTAGGAGGTCCAAAAGTGAGAGCTGTACAACAGCACCATCAAGCCCCGTGAGAATGGAACTCGGGACTGCTTGCTTCTTAGGAGCCCCCTGAAGGACCAATGCCCAAACTGATGTGAGATTAGGCTGAACCCCCAGAGCCTGATAGGGGAACCTGCCAACAGGACCAGAGAAAGTGTCAGGAGGTCCAAAAGTGAGGGCTGGGCAACAGAACCATCACACCCAGTGAGAATGAATCTAAGGGATTGCCTGCTTCCCAAGAGGCCCCAAACAGATGCCAGATTAGGCCTGATAGGGGTACCTGCCAACACGACCAGAGGAAGAACACAGAGGAACAGCCTCATGCTCAAGACTGGTCACCACTCTAAGGAATGACTCCACACGGAGGGACCAAGCTGACCAGAGCCCACCGAAATAGTTGGAAGAAATTCCAATGTAGTAGGGAAGAAAAACCCCACAACCGGATGTGGTCAACAATGAAATGGGGTCAAGTCCTTTTAGGAACAAGTTCAGAAAGGGGTCCTAGAAAAAAACAGGTCCTGATAAAAAAAAAAAAATGGTTAGACTTTTCTTAGTAGAGTTGAAGAAAAGATGTCTATCTTCTCAAGAAACAAAGACAAATCTGAGGTATGCTGAGTAGATGAGGGGTTTTCCTGGGCTGGCCCTACAGTTTTTGTTTGTTGGTATCCAGAACTCCTGTAGGCAGCAGTATAACCCAACAGTGTATGATTCCTGTGTCTCTCAATGTATGAAAACAAACAGTCTTCTGACTTCCTGTCCTCTCTGGTTAACCAACATCCTTAGACAATGTCGTTGGATGGAGTGGGGCCAACCCTAGGTATACACAGGCCAATCCCCCTCTGCCCACAGACATCAATTTCAGCCTATTTTATGCAGTAGGAAGGGATGCCACTTCCTGCTCCCAGGAAAAAAATAAACATTTATTCTGTAACTTCGCCAACCAAACGCCCATTCTTGGAATGTCCTGTTTTCTTTGGTTTTCTACCTGTATTTCTATAGGAGGGAGAAAAAGCGGGATAAACTCCAGGAAAGTTCAAGCGCTGGCAACTTTATTGTACCAGACAGAGTCCCTGCCTCTTACCTCCTCCTCTTATGTGTTCCACCCACAAAGTTGGGCTTAAACTGTAGCTTGGGCTTCATCCATGCCCAGCTGTGGGCTAAATGTCTCAGAGAAGGTCCCAGGCAGGCACTCTTTGCTTGCTTGTCCAAAACAATAAAGTTGCCAGTGTTTGAAATTTCATTATGTTCAACCGGCTTTTTCTCCTTCTTAGGCTCACGTTATTTATGGGCCATGAGACAAGCCCCCACCATTTTTTTTTTAGCACCCGGGTCTTTCAGGGAATGACCAGACCTAGTGCTTGAGATCAGCAGACTCTGCTTGCTATAAACAGTTTGTTGGCAGGATATAAACACTGGTGAGACAAGCCCCCACCATTTTTTTTTAGCACCCGGGTCTTTCAGGGAATGACCAGACCTAGTGCTTGAGATCAGCAGACTCTGCTTGCTATAAACAGTTTGTTGGCAGGATATAAACACTTATCTACATTTTGTGTTTGCCTTGGGGTCAAACACAAAATGTAGCATCCCTCCCGATTTCCTTAGGTCAACCAGACTAAGAGGGTCTATTTATAAAACATTCGTTGGACGAAAGGCCTACAGATTTGTGCAGGCTGGACGAATTATTCCTGTATTTTCTCTGTAGATATACAATCGGCGGCTCCATCTAATGGCCAAAATGCAGTATGGTTTTCTGAAATACCTCAATGAGAAAATAAAGCACATTTTGGTACAACCAAAGGAAATGAATCTATTACAGAAAATACAGGAAGATTTGCCAAGGCTGCATGAACATGTGACATTCGTCCAACACATGTTTTACAAATAGATCCCTAGGTTCCATTTTAGCAAGAAACCTATAACGCTCAGACTGATTATATAAAAGAAATGAAGATAACAATTTTCACTTTTGAAAGATTTCAGCCTGTGCACCAGAGGGCCTCTGTCAGTATTTCCAGAACAGAATCAGGAAAGAATCGGCCACGGAGGTGGCTAAAATCCTTTATTTGCATATAAAATTACAAAGAGGGGCTGTATTTTAAGCAAAACAGGAGTGCCATAATTTCACAAAAAAAAAAAAAATGTCACTTTTGATAAAACAAAAAAAAAAGTGCATAGAAGGCCAGTGACTTCCTATGCCTCTGCAACGTTGCAAAGGCATCTCTTAAGCTCAGTCCAATGTGGGGGGAAAAAAGCCTATGACTGCCCCATGGGTCAGGTGACCACCTTGCTCACACTGGGTTCTGCACTGCCTGGGCGATGGGCGGGACCAAGACATATCCCCTCACATGACCTAAGCATCCTCCCTGGTCTTCCCTGCCAGCAATGACAATCAGGAGGAGCTGCTGATGCTGTTATCAGCCTCCCAGCTGCCTATGTCACACGCAGCACCACCTGATTGGGCAGATAGTTGCATTGACTGACAGTAGCTCCTCCCGAAAAACCTGGCTATCAGACTGGGAAGGGTGGAGCAGTGTTTTTCATCATCCCCTCTGGTTATAGGAAGTGGAGTATTGTTCCCTACCAGTCCATCCAGATAAAGGCCCCGACCGGGTTAAGGTCGCAAGCTCCTTTGGGCTTGCCTTGTGGTAAGCGCGCATTTCTTATTGAGCTATCACGGTGGTGCGGTGGAGGAATGTTTTACCCAATCATTTATTTATTCACTCTGAAGACCGAAATTTGAGCCTAGGCTTTCTCACAACACTTTTTATGGACCAAAATGTCGCCTTGTTAATGCTGTATCACTTAATCAGTATTGGTTTAATATATTAAGTTTATTGGTACACACATTTTTGTGTTAATATTTTTTTGGTAAAATTTTAAGGTTCATTTTACATTTAAATATTATTTACTCACCTTAGGGATATTAGCGCTGCTACCTCTGTTACTATTCATGTCATTGTGTGTATCTCACATAGAGCGGCTGCTTTTTTAAAATTTTTTTAGAATTTTGAAACCACTGATTTGACATTTTTTGTTTGGCTATTCACATTATTATTCTTTGTGGCACGATTTGCAAGAAATTATTTGTGTACTATAGCGTGGTATTTTTCCCACTAGACTGGGAAGGGTGCCTGCGTCATCTTGACATTTTTCAGGTTGGTCATGCCTGAGCATTGAAGACCCTACAATGAATAAGGTGGTCGTGTGACCAGTGGCTGCATTCATTTTCTTTTTTAAGCTAACATTTTCAGCAAGTACAGAAAGTACCTGTTGATCCTGCCGGAAATGCATCGTCCTTGTCACTTCTTGGGAGCTGCACCGACGTATCACTTCCTTCCTTGCTATCTTCTGTAAACTACTGATTGCCCTGCCCCCCCCCCCCCATGTAATGGAGATGAAGAGATATGGACATGTTTGTAGTCTATCAGGAGAGCAAGCTAGGGTGACAACCATGGCTCCCTCTATATATATAGTGAAGGAGTAACATGGCCACCCAAGGACAAGAAGTGTGGTCCATATCAGGAGAGCAGCCTAGGGTGACAACTATGGCTCCCTTCATGAATACAGTGGAGGAGTGACGTAGCCACACAGAGACAGGAAGTGTAGTCCATATCAGGAGAGCAGCCTATGGTGACAACCATAGTTCCTTCTATAGATACAGTGGACGATTGATGTGGCCACCCAGGGCCAGGAAGTGTAGTCCATATCAGGAGAGCAGCCTAGGGCGAGAACCATGGCTCCCTCTATAGATACAGTGGAAGAGTGATGTGGCCACCCAGGGCCAGGAAGTGTAGTACATATCAGGAGAGCAGCCTAGGGTGACACCCATGGCTCTCTCCACAGATACAGTGGAGGAGTGACATGGCCACACAGGGACAGGGAGTCTAGTTTATGAGAGCAGCCTAGGGTGACAACCATGGCTCCCTCCATAGTTAAAGTGGGGGAGTGATTTAGCCACACAGGGACAGGAAGTGTAGTCCATATCAGGAGAGCAGTCTAGGGTGACAACCATGGCTCCCTCCAAAGATACAGTAAAGGAGTAAGGTAGCCACACAGGGACAGGAAGTGTGTTGTTTACAGGGTAAAAATAAAGCAAAAAAATTTAAAAAACATGAAAAAGAAAATGATTGCAGCGACCACCAGCAAGGACTAGAAAGCTGCAATATATTACATTTTTGGTCTGGGGTTTAAATTCACTTTAAGGCATGGGTGCTTAACCTGTGGCCCTCCAGCTTTTTGTGGAATTACAAGTCCCATCGTGCCTCTGCCTTTGGAAGTCATCCTTGTAACTGTTCAGCAATGCCTCATGGGACTTGTAGTTCTGCAACAGCTGGAGGGCCACAGGTTGAGCACCCATGCTTTAAAGGGTTAGTTCACCTTTTCATAAAGAATAAAAAGGTGAACACCTTACACCCCTTAACCTGTGGTCTCCACAGTACATACCTCCCATAGGGGATGAGCAGTCAGTGCTTGTGTATCCGGTGTTCTCCCTCTTCTCTCTGCAGTGCTTCCAGGATGGATCAGAGCGATGCTCTGTGCTGGCGCTGGCCAATCAGAATCACTCTAATCCCTCCTAGAAGCACTGCACAGAGAAGAGAGAGGATTACAAATCCCTAGACCTCGTACACTGACTACATGGGCACTGACAGCTCATCACTTAGTTAAGTACGGCAGGGACTGGGGGTTGGCGAGATTTTGCTCTCTCCAGTTTTAGTAAATCAACCTCCATATTGCTTCATGTTTTTAAATACAGACAGACGGATACATACAACAGAAACGTGCACAACGTATTAATTTTTTCACTTCATACAATCGGGTTGATTTATTAAAACTGGAGAGTGCAAAATCTAGTGCAGCTGTGCATGGTAGCCAATCAGCTTTCAACCTCAGCTTGTGCATTTAGGCTTTGACAAAAACTGGAAGCCGATTGGTTTCTATGCAGAGCTGCACCAGATTTTGCACCCTCCGGTTTTAATAAATCTCTCTCCTTGTGTGTTCTACACCATTGAGTGAAAATCCGCCATCTACATTTCAGCCACAAGAGGGCGTATGCTGACACTCTCCCGTCAGCCCTCATTACATGAAGTGTTACAGAATTCTGATTGTATTAAAATGAAGTCCCTGTAGAAAAAAGGAGGACAATAAACACTTCATAAAGTCCCTCATATCTGTACCGTGGAAGTCCTGACTATGCTGGGGCAGCAGAACATGTTCATTGAAGAATAGGAGGGCGCGGGAAGCGTCTCTATGTAGTCAGTGAGTCCAGGGCCCTGTGCAGGGCTGTGCCGGAGAACAGGGACACGTGGGATGAGATCATCTCCTGAGTCCAGGCCTCGGCATCTGAAATATTAGAGAGAGAAACTTCAATATCATCAGGAGAGGGACACATAAAATATACAAGCGGAGTTGTGGGATCCAGTGAAAAGTGCAGGTATTAGCTCCAGTGGGGGGCAGCTTTCTTGATATGGGGGCTTCAAGTGTGGCCCTCCGACATCACCAAAGGGCCACACATTCAATTCAGTGAATATGCAGTGTAGGAGACAAACAAACAGGATATAGTCAGAGACTGCAGACATGATACAGGAGATGGTCAGAGACTGCAGACATGATACAAAAGATGATCAGAGACTGCAGACATGATACAGAAGATGATCAGAGACTGCAGACATGATACAACAGATGGTCAGAGAATGCAGACATGATACAGGAGATGGTCAGAGACTGCAGACATGATACAGGAGATGATCAGAGACTGCAGACATGATACAGGAGATGGTAACGAAGGGGCACTCAACAGAGCTGCCCGCTTTCGCCTCTCTTGTTTGTCTTGGCTATGGAACCGCTGGCGGAGGCGATCCGTTCACATCCAAATATAAAAGGTATTGAAGTTGCAGGTTCTGCTCATAAGATCTCCTTGTTTGCAGACGACATCCTAATGACTCTGACTGCACCCAGAATCTCGCTGCCTAATTTATTCTCCCTTTTGGAGACCTTTGCGTCTCTTTCGGGACTACATGTTAACCCCTACTAAGTCTAAAGCGATGTCCGGAAACCTGTCCTCCTCGGGAACTGACCTCTCTAAAAGCCAATTTCCCATTTCAATGGCTCCCCTCATTGCCCTATCTCGGTATACAGCTCACTCCCAAATATGACAGACTGTACCAGGCCAATTTCCCGCCTCTCTTTAGAAAACTCCCTGACATGTTATCCTCCTGGTCCCACCTCCCGCTATCCTGGTTCAGGATCTCTGTGGTTAATATGACCTACCTCCCAAAACTGTTGTATCTATTTAAAGTATTACCAGTCCTGATCGCCTCCTATATATTATGAATTCACCAACCCAAGCTCTTGAAATTTGTCGGATCAACGGAGGTCTTTCAGTCCCCAATCTTCAGGCACACTACACGGCAGCGAACATAGCCCCACTATCCCACCTTCATGACACATATCAAATGCTGCTATGGGCCGTTATTGATCTGGTCGAATCTCACCCTATACCCATTTCCTCTGTACCCTGGCTCCCCCCCCCACGAAATGCCCGCGCGGGTTTGGGCCGTGTATGACACATTCTCTTCGCCTATGGGACTCTGTTAAATTCTCGGCAGGACTACTATCCCCTCCACTTACCATTACTGGTTCTTACTCATTGCCCTTTATTTGCCCCCAGTTGTGAGAATCCTAAATAATTCTCATGGTTGACAGATAATGGATTCACTGACGTTCATTCTCTGTTCACCCCTACGAGAATAATAACATTCGATGTTCTCAGATTTCCCCATGATATCCCCCTTTGTGAACATTATAGTTACCTTCAAATTAAACACTTCCTCCAACAACTCACAAAGGCCTGACCTACCCCATACACCTTGACCCCATTTGAAAGCATCTGCAGGGCTAAACCCCATTCCCCGGGAGTAACATCTTTACTTTACTCCTCAAGCATTACCTCTAGGAAGCCCCCAGTGACATCGTGTCATCTCCAAAGAGACTTGGGTAAACAGTTGGACCCAGAGGACTAGAAGATCACGACAATAGCCCTTACGAAGAGTTCTAGGAATGTTCTCATTCTGGAAAATGCATACAAAGTGTTCTATAGATGGTATTATATGCCAGCTAGACTAGCTCGTTTTATTCCTTCCTATTCCCCTCACTGTTTGTTACCGGGGTTGTTCGCAGAAAGGTACCATGGCCCACATTTGGTGGACTTGCCCCAAAGTATGTAGACTATAGGTCAGGGTCTACACCCTTCTTCGTAACATGCTCCATTTCAACCTTAAAAGAGACCCCTATGAAGCCCTTCTGTGTAAACCTAGCCTTGCACTCCTCCACCCGGAATGCCAATTGGCCCAGCACCTCTTTAATGAAACCAAGTTGACCATTGCGAGGGCATGGAAAACCCCAGTACTCAGCTTCGAAGCAGGTAAAAACCTGCATGAACGACATCATGATTAATAAGAAATTGGCAGCCCTCACCTCTGATACTCACAATACATTTCTCAGGGTCTGGCAGCCATGGATATCATACAACCAGTCCTCCGGGTTCAACAGCCTACTTCTTTCAATTTAAGGGTCTCCGGATGCACACCCCTCCCCCAATGGACTCTTCCCTCCTTTCTCTCTTCCTTGTCTTTTTTTTTCTCTCTTATATCACCCCTTGTCTTCTACAGTCTAACCATTCCCTTTCTTTTTCTGTATACTTTCTCTGACACTCCTAGTTTCCAGGAGTCGGCCCAGTTAAGATAGTTACAGTGATGAAAAAAAAAACAAAAAACAAATAAAAATAAATAAAAACCAAACAAACAATTGTTTTTCTTTCTTATCCATAATCAATATGCAGTTAATCTATGTATGTATGTATTCACCCCTCTTTATTGCTTTGGGTTTCCGAGCCTTTGCCTACAATACAATAAACTCTGGGGCATTAAATGATCTATTTGTACTGATGAATATTGTACCACGTGTATAACATCCCTTTGTTGGGATCTTCCTCTCCATTTTATGTTTGATGTAACCATCACACTCTTGCACTAATCTGTTGAATTTACTTTTCTACCTATAAAGACTTTGTAAAAGAAAAAAAAAGTTGTTTTATTGAGTTAATGTTTTATTGTTACCATTGTTTGCTCTGCAAGTACGCTATTCAGCTGCAGCGCGTATTTATGTATTTTGACAGCAACAGCGTTTGTTCTCACGATATGTATATCAGCGACTCCAGCGCTGTAGGAGGTGATTTCACCACCACAGTTAAAACAAAACAGTGCATGTATGTCCATCATTAGAAGTGGGTGAATGAAGGGTGGTATTCTAATGGTGGGCATACTCACCGATCAATCTCTTTTTTCATTCAGCCCACATCCTGCATGAAAAAAAAGAACATTGCAATATATGCCCAACAAGGACCAGCAACATACTGGTAGGTAGTTGGATTTTGAGTGGTTATAACAGAATGATGCCTGCAGGTTTAGGTGTCATCTTGGCATCATTCTTTTCAGCCAGCGGCCGGCTTTCATGTAAAAGCAATCCTAGCTAATTAGCAGCTAGACTGGTTTTACAAGCAGTGGGAGGGAACTTCCTCCCCCCCGCCATCTTCCATGGTATTCTCAGGCTCTCCTGTCCCACCGGGTAACCTGAGAATGCAGCCGGAGGTTCCGCCAGTTGACCATAGAGCTAATCGGAGACCAGAATGGTTACAATCATGTCTATGGCCAAAGAAACCGGAAGCTATGAGCATTTCATGACTTCGGTTTCACAGGATATAAACAGCGCCATTGGGAAAATTTGAAAGCATCTGATCATACCAATCTTGGTGTGGTCAGATGCTTTGAGGGCAGAGAAGAGATCTAGAGTTTAAAATTTTTTCCAAAAAAAGTGTACCTGTCACTACCTATTGCTATCATAGGGGATATTTACATACCCTGTGATAACAATAAAAAAAAAAAAAAAAAAATTAAAGGAACAGTGTAAAATAAAATGAAAAAGCAAAATAAATAATAAAAACCCCTGTCCTCCCGTGCTCGCATGCAAAGGCGAACGCAAGCGTCAGTCTCGTGTCCTATGTAAACAGCAATTGTACTATTCATGTGAGGTATCACCGTGAAGGTCAGATCGAGGGCAGTAATTTTAGCAGTAGACCTCCTCTGTAAATCTAAAGTGGTAATCTGTAAAGGCTTTTAAAAATGTAGGTAGTTTGTCGCCGCTGCACGGTTGTGCGCAATTTTAAAGAATGTCGTGTTTGGTATCTATGTACTCGGCATAAGATCATCTTTTATATTTTACCAAACATTTGGGCAATGTCTGTTTTAGTGCATTAAAATTCAAAAAAGGTGTTTTTTTTTTCCAATAAAATTGCGTTTGAAAAAATCGCTGCGCAAATACTGTATGAAAAAACAAAATTGCAAAACAAAAAATCAAAATTGCAACACCCACCATTTTAATCTGTAGGGCCTTTGGTTTAAAAAAATATATAATGTTTTGGGGTTCAAAGTAATTTTCTAGCAAAAAAAAATGTTTTTCATGTAAACAAAAAGTGTCAGAAAGGGCTTTGTCTTCAAGTGGTTAGAAGAGTGGGTGATGTGTGGCATAAGCTTCTAAATGTTGTGCATAAAATGCCAGGACAGTTCAAACCCCCCCCAAATGACCTCTTTTTGGAGAGTAGACACCCAAAGCTATTTGCTGGTAGGCATGTTGAGTCCATGGAATATTTTATGTTTTGCCAAAAGTTTCAGGAAAATTACAATTCATTTTTATTTTTTTTACACAATGTTGTCGCAAAATGATATATTGCTCACACATGCCATGGTTATATGTGGAATTACACCCCAAAATACATTCTGCTGTTTCTCCTGAGTATGGAGAAATCACATGTGTAAGACTTTTTGGTTGGTAAGTTATTGGCTGAGAGGCATGTTGAGTATTTTGCAGCTCCCATTTATTTTTCAAATTTCTTTTTTCAATTTTCAAAAATTGTGACAAAAAGCAAGATCTGCAAAATACTCAACATGCCTCTCAGCCAATAACTTGGGGTGTCTACTTTCCAAAATGGGGTCATTTGGGGGGGGTTTGTGCTATCTGGGCATTTCATGGCCTCCAAAACTGTGATAGGTAGTGAGGAGTGTAATCAAAAATTTACGCCCTTAGAAAGCCTGAAGGCGGAGTTTTTTTTTTTTTTAATTTTCCTGAAACTTGTGGCAAAATATAAAATATTCCATGGACTCGACATGCAAATAGCTTGGGGAGCCTACTTTCCAAAATGGGGTCATTTAGGGAGGGGGTGGTTGTGCTATATGGGCATTTTATGGCCTCCGAAACTGTGATAGGCAGTGAGGAGTGAAACCAAAAAAGTACGCACTTAGAAAGCCTCAAGGCGGTGATTGGTTTTAGGGGTCCTGTACACGGCTAGACTGCCAAAAAGTCTCACACATGTGGTATCCCCGTACTCAAGAGAAGCAGCAGAATGTATTTTGGGGTACCATTTCACATATGCCCATGGCATGTTTGAGCAAAAAGTCATTTCAGTGACAACTTTGTGTAAATTTCTATTAAATTTTTTTGTGATTTTTCAATCACTTGTGACAAAAAATAAAATAAAATATTCAATGTGCTCAACATGCCTCATAGAGAATTCCTTGGGGTGTCTACTTTCCAAAATGGGGTCATTTGGAGGGGGGGGGGGGTTGTACTGCCCTGCCATTTTAGCACCTCAAGAAATGAGATAGGCAGTCATACACTAAAAGCTGTGTAAATTCCAGAAAATGTACCCTAGTTTGTAGCCGCTATAACTTTTGCGCAAACCAGAAAAATGTACGCTTATTGAAATATTTTTTAACCCAAGACATGTAGCTGAATGCATTTTGGCCTAAATGTAGGACTAAAATTTAGTTTATAGTATTTTTTTTCTAACAAAAAAGTAGAAAATATAATTTTTTTTCAAAATTTTCAGTCTTTTTTCGATTATATAGCAAAAAATAAAAAATGCAGAGGCGATCAAATACCACCAAAGGAAAGCTCTATTTGTGGGGAAAAAGACGCAAATTTCACATGACCGTGCAATTACCAGTTAAAGCAGCGCAGTGCCAAATTTAAAAAAATGCTCTGGTCATTAGGGGGGCAAATCCTTCTGGGGCTGAAGTGGTTCCAGGGATCCGAAGATTGCTGAGTGGTCATCAGCTTCTACTGTCTGTAACCGGATCCTGTCTATACCTGGCCTGTTTGATTGTGCTTGTTCCTGATACCTTGTTGCTGACCCGGCTTGTGACCTGACTGCCTTTACCTACCATCCCGGTGCCTTTTATACTTGTCTGATACTGACCCCGGCTTAGCCCTGAGTCCGCTTTGGATCTGATACTGTACCTCTGCTTCTTGACCGTTACTGGCGTTCTGCCTTCCTGACCACCCGAGATCCTGCATGCGCCTGCTCACCAGCTTGGTTGCTGCCTGCTGCTCTGCACCTGTTGCTGTGTACCTGCACCTGCCAGTCCACCAGTCTGCCTGCTCTCCTGCACCTGCTGCCGTGTATCCACCTCTGCTAGTCCATGAGTCTGCCTGCTGCTTGGTACCTGCTGCAAGTACCTTCCGTCCAGGATCTCCAACAATTCACCCGTGCCACTCCGTGCCTTATATTGTGTCACCACCTTCAGGATTAACAGGACAGGAGGTGTAAGGGAAAGCAGCATAGTTTTTAAAAAGGTTTTGCAGGATTTCCTTTTATTTGTACTGCATTTTGTTTTTTATCTGTTTTGTATACTACAAAAAAAATGCAGTGCATAGCTAAAGTTTGGGCTTGAAGAAAAGGTAGCAAACCTACTGGATGGGTGATGTTGGTGATATCAGTTCAGAAGTGGCAATGGAAAGGCTGATTCCCCTATCTGCCAAGGGAACAACTCTTCCAGTGAAGATGAGGGACGAGGGTAGAGAAAGGAAAAAAACAGATACTGGTGGGAGGGGACTCAGCTATTAAAAGGACACATAGGGCAATCTGTCACAAAGACCGTGATCGATGAACAGTTTGTTGTTACCAGGCGATGGGGAGGACCGGGCCCTGGGGAGGACCGGGCCCTGGGGCTACCGGGCGCTGGGGCTGGGGAGGACCCAGCAATCATGGTACTTATTGGTACCAATGACAAAATTAGAGGAAGATGAAGCATCTTAAAAAAAGCATTTCAGTGACTTAGGGGCTATATTATAGAAAAGGACCTCCAAGGCAGCATTCTCAGAAACACTGCCTGTACCTCGAGCCACAACAGAGAGGCAGCAGGAGCATAGGGAACTTCCAGCAGCTGTATAGCCACTAGGATTACTTTAACAATGTGCAGAATCGCCAGTCCTAAAAAAACACCAGGATCATGACTGTAGCTGCGGACAGTATGTTAAAAGTTAACAGGGGTCAAAGGTCCCTGTTGGTATGTACATAATGTCATACAAACATGGTTAGTAATTATGAAATGGAGGCAAACCTCCCAATGGGTGGGGAAAGTCTCCCTGGCAAGCTGCCTGCCGAAACCATAACATTTTATATATATATATATATATATATATATATATATATATATATACACACACACATATACATACACACATATACACCCACACAGTGCTTTGAAAAAGTATTCACACCCCTTGAAATTTTCCTTATTTTGTCATGTTACAACCAGAAACTTACAGTAAATGTATTTTGTTGGGATTTTATTTGATAGACCAACACAAAGTGGCACATAATTGTGAAGTGGAAGAAAATGATAAATGGTTTTCAACATTTTTTACAAATAAATATGTGAAAAGTGTGGCGTGCATTTTTTATTCAGCCCCCCTGAGTTAATACTTTGTAGAACCACCTTTCGCTGCAATTACAGCTACAAGTCTTTTTGGGGATGTCTCTACCAGCTTTGCACATTTAGAGAGTTACATTTTTGCCCATTCTTCTTTGCAAAATAGCTCAAGTTCTGTCAGATTGGATGGAGAACGTCTGAGCAGATATTTTCAAGGCTTGCCGCAGATTCTCAATTGGATTTAGGTCAGGACTTTGACTGGGTCATGCTAACACATGAATATGCTTTGATCTAAACCATTCCATTGTAGCTCTGGCTGTATGTTTAGGGTCGTTGTCCTGCTGGAAGGTGAACCTCCACCCCAGTCTCAAGTCTTTTGCAAACTCTAATGCCGCGTACACACGGTCGGACTTTTCGTCTACAAAAGTCCAACGGACGCTGACGGACTAAAGCTGGCTGGTAATCCGATCGTGTGTGGGCTTCTCCGGACTTTCAACGGACTTTTTCAGCCTCAAATCCGACGGACTTTAGATTTGAAACATGCTTCAAATCTTTCCGACGGACTCGAGTCCGGTCGAAAAATCCGCTCGTCTGTATGCTAGTCTGACGGACAAAAACCCACGCTAGGGCAGCTATTGGCTACTGGCTATCAACTTCCTTATTTTAGTCCGGTGTACGTCATCACGTAAGAATTTGACGGACTTTTGTGTGATCGTGTGTAGGCAAGTCTGTTCGTTAGAAAGTCCGCCGCAAGTCCGCCGCAAGTCCGTCGAAAGTCTGTCGGACAGGCTGTCGGACTTTTGTAGCTGAAAAGTCCGACCGTGTGTACGCGGCATAACAGGTTTTCTTCTAAGATTGCCCTGTATTTGGCTCCATCCATCTTCCCATCAACTCTAACCAGCTTCCCTGTCCCTGCTGCCACCACCATGTTTCACGATGGGGATGGTGTGTTCGGGGTGATGCGCAGTGTTAATTTTCCGCCACACATAGCGTTTTGCTTTTAGGTCAAAAAGCTTAATTTTGGTCTCATCTGACCAGAGCACCTTCTTCCACATGTTTGCTGTCCCCCCCACATGGCTTCTCACAAACTGCTAACGGGACTTCTTATGGCTTTCTTTCAACAATGGCTTTCTTCTTGCCACTCTTCCATAAAGGTCAGATTTGTGGAGAGCACGACTAATAGTTGTCCTGTGGACAGATTCTCCCACCAGAGCTGTGGGTCTCTGCAGCTCCTCCAGAGTTACCATGGGCCTCTTGGCTGCTTCTCTGATTAATGCTCTCCTTACCCGGCCTGTCAGTTTAGGTGGACAGCCATGTGTTGGTAGGTTTGCAGTTGTGCCATACTCTTTCCATTATTGGATGATGGATTGAACAGTGCTCCGTGAGATGTACAAAGCTTGAGATATTTTTTATAATATAACCCTGCTCTAAACGTCTCAACAACTTTATCCCTGACCTGTCTGGTGTGTTCCTTGGCCTTCATGGTGATGTTTGTTCACAAAGGTTCTCTAACACACCGCTGAGGGCTTCACGGAACAGCTGTATTTATATTGAGATTAAATTACACACAGGTGGACTCCATTTACTAATTGGGTAGCTTTTGAACACGTCACACTTTTCGCATATTTATTTATAAAAAATGTTGAAAACCATTTATCATTTTCCTTCCACTTCAGAATTATGTGCCACTTTGTGTTGGTCTATCACATAAAATCCCAATAAAATACATTTACGTTTTTGGTTGTAACATGAGAAAATGTGGAAAATTTCAAGGGGTATGAATACTTTTTTTAAGCCACTGTATATATGTGTGTATGTTGCAAAGTTCCAGACCTCTTTAGGCCTAATAGTTACCTCCAGGGTTAGGGACAGCTGACATCCTTCAGTGTACAGTGGGTTACAAGGCATGGTGGGTGTAATGCAAGATGAAAGGGTAGGCGCCAGACACTTTTTGAAGGCAAAGAGATTTATTGTCTCTTAAACAGAACTGAGGGAGAGAGGGTTAGGGCCCGGACACCCCTAGGTATATGCAAAGGTAATTAGCATAGTTACATAATGACATAGTATGTGAGGTTGAAAATAGACACAAGTCCAACCTATGTGTGTGATTATATGTCAGTATTACATTATATATCCCTGTATGTTGTGGTCGTTCAGGTGCTTATCTAATAGTTTTTGAAACTATCAATGCTCCCCGCTGAGACCACCGCCTGTGGAAGGGAATTCCACATCCTTGCCGCTCTTACAGTAAAGAATCCTCAACGTAGTTTAAGGTTAAACCTCTTTTCTTCTAATTTTAATGAGTGGCCACGTGTCTTGTTAAACTCCCTTCCGCAAAAAATGTTATCCCCATTGTGGGGTCACCAGTACAGTATTTGTATATTGAAATCATATCCCCTCTCAAGCGTCTCTTCGCCAGAGAGAATAAGTTTAGTGCTTGCAACTTTAACAAGGGGGCCCCCAGATCTCGGGCACCCCCATGTGAATGAGTATGGGTTACATCACCAAAAAAAAAGTAGTTCAGTGTTAAAAAATACAGTAGTTTTTGACAAGTCTTTTATTAAAAATACCTTCTTCTTCCTCCTCCGGGCTCCTTCTACTCTCGCTTTTCTTCATTCTTCTTTGTCCAGTGTTCTTCTTCCTCTGCTGCTGACGACCCACCTCTGATGCTGAATCCCGCTCCCGCTGACGACTCCCCTCCGATGCTGAGTCCCGCTCCCGCTGACGACCCTCCTCCGATGCTGAGTCCCGCTCCCGCTGATGACCCTCCTCCGATGCTGCATCCCGCTGATCTGTCCGCGCCGATGTCAAGCATTTCTTAGATAACGATGGGGGCATGGCCATTGGATTATGTCATCCAGAGGCCCCGCCCCGTGTGACATCACCACCCAGGGCATGACGGGTCCTTGACGTCACAAGGGGTAGGGCCTCTGGATGACATAATCCGATTGCCACGCCCCCATCGTTATCTAAGAAATGCTTGACATCGGCGCGGACAGATCAGTGGGACACAGCAAGAGAGTCATCGGCGGGAGCGGCGGCAGAGGAAGAAGCACACCGGACAAAGAGGAAAGAAGAAGAGCGGAAGAAAAACCAGCGGGAGAAGAAGATATTTTTAATAAAAGACTTGTCAAAAATAGGATTTTTATAACAGCTTACCTGTAAAATCCTTTTCTTTGAAGTATATCATGGGACACAGAGTCATAGTAGTTACTATGTGGGTTATATAGGCTACTTTTTTTTTTTTAACAAAAAAAAAACTGTTTATTCAATTTTTTTACAATACAAGCGATGCATATACACAGTTGTACACAGAAATATTGTCGCATGAGTTGAGCAGGTCTTGGAGATTGGGGGGTGGGGGTGGGACTGGGAGGGAAAGGAGGGGGGGGGAAGGGGCAGAGAAGGACCACATCCATCTTGCTAGGTTCACAGAGCTCAAACAATGATTAGGCATTCAGAAGATTAAAACAATGGTAAACTATTACCGGGCGGGTCCAACAGCATCATCTCGGTGGTCATCCTCCCCCAATGTGCCCCATATAGGCCACCTTTAGGTGATGGACACTTGTACACCCTAAACAGGAAGTTCAACTCCCTATATAACCTCTCCCCTTACAGGGAGTACCTCCGTTTTGTAGCAAAGCAATACATGGGTATACCAGAAAGAGGGGAGGGACCTCTGTGTCCCGTGATGTACTTCAAAGAAAAGGATTTTACAGGTAAGCCGTTATAAAAATCCTATTTTCTTAAGAGTACATCACAGGACACAGAGCCATAGTAGTTACTATGTGGGATGTCCCAGAGCAATGCCAACTGAGGGGAGGGGGACACAAACAAAAGTAGGGTGCCATCAGACCTAAGGACCTATACTGCTGCCTGCAGTACACTGCGCCCAAAGGCGAAATCCTCATGCCTTCTTACATTAACCTGATAGAATCTGGTGAATGTCTGGACTGAAGATCAAGTTGTGGCCTTGCAGATCTGAGCCATGGAGGCTTGGTGACGCACTGCCCAAGAAGCACTAACAGTCCTGGCGGAGTGCGCTTTGATTTGAAAAGATGGAACCTTCTCTTTCAAATCATAAGCTTGAATAATTACATGCTGAATTCACTTAGAAATAGTAGATATCAACGCTGCCTGTCCCTTTCTAGGACCTTCAGGCAACAAAAACAAAACATCCGTTTTTTTCGAATGTGAGCGGTCACGTTCAAATATACTTTGACTGCTCTCACTACATCAAGAGAATGACTGAGTGACTTTTCTTTCGTAGAACAGGGTTCTGGAAAAAATGAAGGTAGAACAATATCCTGGTTTTAGATGAAAACCTGAAACCACCTTCGGCAGAAAGCTAGGATGAGGACGCAATATCACCTTATCCTTGTGAATAATTAAATATGGCTCTTTACAAGAAAGAGCAGCCAATTCTGATACCCTTCTTGCAGAAGATATGGCAACCATAAAAACCAACTTCCTTGTCAAAAGAATCAAGGGAGTATATCATATCGGCTCAAAAGGCTGTTTTTGTAAACTGACAAAAAAACAAATTCAAGTCTTAAGGTTTTAAGGGTGATCTAACCAGCGGATTAAGTCATATCACCCCCTGTATGAAACCACGGACCAGGGAATGCGAAGCAAGTGGTCGTTGGAACAATACTGATAAGGCCGAAATCTGGCCCTTGACGGTACTCAAGGCCAGCTTCATTTCTAATCCTTTTTGCACAAAGGCAAGGATTTCCTCAAAAGGCTGTTTTTGTACCTATAACATACTTTCTAGGATGCCAACCCCTGAACTCACACCAGGAATATATTCCTTCCAGACTCTATAATAAATGACTATGGAAGCTGGGTCCTTGTATTAATCAAGGTAGATCTTACTGAGCCTGAAAGCCCCCAATTCTTCAGAATGTGGGTTTCAATAGCCAAACCATTAAATTTAGTGTTTGTGAGGCAGGATGGAACACTGGTCCCTGTGAGAGCAGGTCTGGACGTGGTGGTAGGATCTATGGGTCCCCTACCACCATCCTTACGATCTCTGCATACCAAGATCTTCTGGGCCACAGCAGTCATGGTAACAGCGGAATAGGAGGGAATGCATAAATCAGTGAAAACTGATCCCACAGGGTCACCAACAGATCTGTTCCGTATGCGAGTAGATCCCTTGTTCTTGACACAAAGTTGTCGACTTTGTTGTTGAACCTGGATGCGAAACAGATCTACGTCCAAAATCCCCCATCTTTGGTATATAGCCAGGAAGAGGTCGAAGTGAAAGGACCATTCCCCCGGGAACAACTGCTGGCGACTCATGTAGCCCGCCTGCCAGTTCTCTACACCTGGAAAGAAGATTGCCGATATGCACGGCACATGCCTTTCTGCCCAGGTTAGGACTTCTGACTTCTGGTGCCCTCCTGGTGATTGAAATAAGCCACTGCTGTGGCATTGTCAGATTGATTCCCGATAGGACGATTCCACAACCTGAATGTCCAGGCCCTTAGGGCTAGGCGTGCTGCCCGAATCTCTAGAATGTTGATGGGCAAGGTCTTTCTGGTTCTGGACCATTTCCCTTGGACAGTCCTTCTTTCAGGACTATTTCCCAACTCAAAAGGCCAGCATATGTTGTTACCACCTTCCAGGTAACTGGTAAGAAGGATCTCCTCTTCTGCAGATTCTTGGATATCCTTCACCAACTGAAGGCTCTGGCGCACCCCTGGCGACAGAGGCATTGGAAAATCTAGCGCCTGGACCTTCTTGTTCCAGGTAGATAGCATACCGTTTTGCAGCAGTCTCGAATGAAACTGAGCATAGGGAAATGAATGAAGCCACCATCTATCCCAACAACCTCATGCAAAGGCGAATAGAAGGACCCTTCTTTGCCCTGACCACCTGAACCAGCTCCCTTATGGAACTGATCTTTGCTTGGGGTAAAAACACCCTCCTATAGGCTGTATCTATAATCAGACCCAAGTACACTTAGCATTCTTTAATGGTTTTAAAGAAGATCTCTCTAGCTTGAGGCCCAACCTAGGTACGATTGTGGTGACCATGCTCTGGTCTAAGCGGGCTACCAACCTGTCTAACAAGAGCAGGTCGTCTAGGTATGCTACAATTGAAATACCTTGAGTCCTTAATCTGGCTAACGGAAGGCCAGAAGCTTTTGTAAACACCCGAGGTGTAGTAGCCAGACCGAAAGGCAAGGCTATAAACTGAAAATGGAGCTTTTCTACTTTGAAACGCAGACACCTCTGCTGAGCGGGAAAAATAGGCACATGCAGGTATGCATCCCTGATGTTTATTGATGCCAAAAGTTCTCCTCCTTATAGGATGGAGACAACACCTCGGATTGATTCCTTGCAAATCACCTTTTGAGACAAAAGTCAGTCTAACGCTTGAAAAAGAGACCTTTTTCTCTGGGTCTGAAGACATTTTGACCTGAGGAAACGAGGACACGGGAAATCTTGTAACTCTAGTTTGTAACCTAGAGCTATTATGAAGACCATCCGACTGTCTCAAAACTCCTCCTGCCAGACCCTTGAGAACTGTAAGTCTTCCCCCCCCCACTCGAGCGAGCTGGGGCGCCACTTCATAAGTGGCTTTAGCACTCTGTCTTATAGGTTTCCTCCCCCCAGGACTTCCTTTGTCCCTGGGGTTCACTCTGAGGTCCTCTTGAACCTGGCGGTGGAGACTGTCATGACTGCCTGGAGGCTGATGCCCCTGGCACTGGAGAAAGTGTTTGTTTAAATGAGGGACGTCTACTCCTTTTCTTAACTGGCAAAAAGGTACTTTTCCCCATCCCCAAACAGCCTTTCACCATGTAAAGGAAAACCAGCCAAGAGCTTTTGCATGGCGCTTCGGCTGACCAACTTTTCAACCATCAGATTCTACGCATCTGTAGCCTATAGCACCTGGTTATCCCAGGCGGACTCCTATCCAGGTATTAACCAGGCCCGACCCTGCTTAGCCTCCAAGATCAGACGAAATCGGGTGCTCTCAGGGTGATATAGCCATAGGCCAACTACCCAAGTGTAAGGCGAGAGGTTTAAAGAATAGAATCTCTGATTGTGTCAATTGCAAACACAAAGCCCCTGGCAGCTCAGGCTAAATCCTGAGCCTGCTGTTCAGGGAAAACCTTGAGCACTAGTCTCAAATGGTCTCTCAGGGATTAACATACCCCAATTGCCACCACTGCAGGTTTACAATCTTTTATTAGTTGGATTCCTAAGCATTAGAACATTGTCAACAGGACAAGTCAATTTTTTTATTTACAGAGGATACAACAGCGTCAATTGCTGGTATACCTCACATGTTTGTAAATTTTTCCTCCATAGGATAAAGTGTTGAGAACTTTTTAGGAGGAAAAAATTGTTTATCTGGGTGATCCCACTCAGAATACATAAGCTTTCCCAGCAATGAATGAACAGGAAAAGCAAGCACTACATGGTATTCCCTCAGACTACATGGTAGGCCCTCAGACTACATGGTAGGCCCTCAGACTACATGGTATTCCCTCCGACTACATGGTATTCCCTCCGACTACATGGTAGGCCCTCAGACTACATGGTAGGCCCTCAGACTACATGGTAGGCCCTCAGACTACATGGTATTCCCTCAGACTACATGGTAGGCCCTCAGACTACATGGTAGGCCCTCAGACTACATGGTATTCCCTCCGACTACATGGTATTCCCTCCGACTACATGGTAGGCCCTCCGACTACATGGTAGGCCCTCCGACTACATGGTAGGCCCTCAGACTACATGGTATTTCCTCAGACTACATGGTAGGCCCTCAGACTACACGGTAGGCCCTCAGACAACATGGTAGGCCCTCAGACAACATGGTAGGCCCTCAGACTACATGGTAGGCCCTCAGACTACATTGATGGCCTTTTTCTGGCACCATCCTTCTATGTTTCTCACGAGCTTCCCAAGTATTATTTGATTGGTATGGTTGTCTGTTGAGCAGTTGGATCTTTTTTGAGATGGCCTTGGGCCAACCTTGTTTAAGAAAAGCCTTTTGGCATTCCAGCTGTGTAGGGTTTAACCACCTCCTGCCTGGTCTATTGTAAAATTACAGCCGCCCCGGAGCCTCTGTCTTCTGGGTGGACGTTATATGACACCCTCCTGGTTGCGTGCCTTGTGTGTCCCCTAGGGGTGTTTCGTCACATATGGCGACCCATCACATTTGGCTGCCCGCTGGAGTGGGCATGCGCGACGCCGCCATATGCGTTCCAACACTTATAAAACTTTTGTCACTTTTAACACTTTTTTAAAAGTGTTTAAAAAAATAAAAAGTGTTTTTGTCACTTTTAACACTTTTAAAACGTAAAGTTTTAAAAGTGTTGGAACGCATATGGGGCGCTGTCGCGCATGCGCACTCCAGCGGGAAGCCAAATGTGATGGGTCGCCATATGTGACAAAACAGGGGCCGTGCAGTGGCACAATCTGTGACCTGCTGTGTCCACCAGACACAGCGGAAGACAGATCGCTATACCGGGCCGGCCCTGGTACCATGTGATGGCTGTGACCAATCACAGTGACATTGTTGCCAACCATCAGTATTTATACTGGCAGCCAGTAAAAAACAGGCACTTTTCTACTGCCAGTAAATGCCAGTGACAGGAAGAAGTTGCCAGTAAAAAAATGTCTGACGGTTGGCTTGATACTGCACATGTACAATTCTGGTCTGGAGCCGGCCGAGACTATTGAAGTGCCTGCTACAGTGTGTTCGGGCAGCACCGGCAGGGGCGGGTCTACCACAGGTGTGCCTGAGCATGTCGTGTGAGGGTGCAAGGGAGCTGAGCAGAGCGGCCGGAGCCTCGTGTGCAGGTCTGTGGGACAGGAGTGGGGCTGTCAGTGCTGTTTGGACTGAAGGGACCACCTGGTGTGGAGAGAGACTGTGATTCAGGAGGAGACGCGTCGTGTCGGTGAGGTGTCATCATCATCTGTGCTGCTGCACACTGCTGTCAATGTCATTGTGAGAGTCAGTTTCATGTGTGTGCGTGCCTCCCCATTCTTATTTCTTGCCCCGTGAGCTACTTACTATATCAAAAATAAGATAGAAATATATTTTTTTGAAGTTAATATCTACTTTTGGAAAATTCCAGTAAAAACTTGGCTGTGCCAGTAAATTTTGGATGTTGTGTCAGTAAATTTCAATCTGGTAGGTTGGCAGCACTGCACAGTGATCACATGTCAAATGTACACAATGGCTTATAGTCATAGCCAATCATTGTGTACTGTTGTGATCTCTGTGATTGGTCCCTGTGATCACATGGTACAGACAGGGCTAATCACAGCACACCTGTACCATGTGATAGCCAATCACAGCTATTGCAATAATACATAATGACACATGAATTGATGCCATTCATAAAAAATAAGCGAGTACACCCCTCACATTTTGTAAATATTTTATTACCTTTTCATGTGACAACACTGAAGAAATGACACATTGCTACAATGTAAAGTAGTGAGTGTACAGCTTGTATAACAGTGTAAATTTGCTGTCCCCTCAAAATAACTCAACACACAGCCATTAATGTCTAAACCGCTGGCAACAAAAGTGAGTACACCCCTGAAAATTGTGAAAAAGTGAAAATGTCCAAATTGGTCCCAAAGTGTCAATATTTTGTGTGGCCACCATTATTTTCCAGCACTGCCTTAACCCTCTTGGGCATGGAGTTCACCAGAGCTTCACAGGGTGCCACTGGAGTTCTCTTCCACTCCTCCATGACGACATCACAGAGCTGGTGGATGTTGGAGACCTTGCACTCCTCCACCTTCCGTTTGAGGATGCCCCACAGATGCTCAATAGGGTTTAGGTCTGGAGACATGCTTGGCCAGTCCATCACCTTTACCCTCAGCTTCTTTAGCAAGGCAGTGGTCGTCATGGAGGTGTGTTTGGGGTCGTTATCATGTTGGAATACTGCCCTGCGGCCCAGTCTCTGAAGGGAGGGGATCATGCTCGACTTCAGTATGTGACAGTACATTTTGGCATTCATGGTTCCTTCAATGAACTGTAGCTCCCCAGTGCTGGCAGCACTCATGCAGCCCCAGACCATGACACTCCCACCACCATGCTTGACTGTAGGCAAAAAACACTTGTCTTTGTACTCCTCACCTGGTACCGCCACACAGGCTTGACACCATCTGAACCAAGTAAGTTTATTTTGGTCTCATCCCCAAAAATGGGGATATTTATTACAGCAAAAAGTACAAAATATTGTTTTTTTTTTCAAAATTGTCGCTCTTTTTTTGTTTATAGCGCAAAAAATAAAAACCGCAGAGGTGATCAAATACCACCAAAAGAAAGCTCTATTTGTGGGGAAAAAAGGACGTCAATTTTGTTTGGGTGCAACGTCGCACGACCGCGCAATTGTCAATTAAAGTGACGCAGTGCCGAATCGCAAAAAATGGCCTGGTCATTCAGCAGCCAAATCTTCCAGGGCTGAAGTGGTTAACCACTTGTTTACTGGGCACTTAAACCCCCCTCCAGACCAATTTTCAGCTTTCAGCGCTGTCGCACTTTGAATGACCATTGCGCGGTCATACAACACTGTACCCAAATTAAATTTTTATCATTTTTTCCCACAAATAGAGGTTTCTTTTGGTGGCATTCGATCACCTCTGCGGTTTTTATTTTTTGTTAAAAAAATTTAAAAAGACTGAATTTAAAAAAATATATATATTTAATTTTTCTCCTTCATTGATGTACGCTGATGAGGCTGCACTGATGGTCACCAATAGGCTGCACTGATAGGCACCGATGGGCTGCACTGATGGGCACCGATAGGGTGGCACTGGTGGGCACTGAGAGGTGACACTGAGAGGTGGCACTGAAGGGCATTGATAGGTGGCATTGGTGGGCACTGAGAAGTGGCACTGATAGGTGGCACTGATAACTGGCAGTGATGGGCACTGATAGGTTACACTGAAAGGCAGCACTGCTAGGTGGCACTGATTGGCACCACTGGTGGGCATTGATAGGTGGCACTTGTGGGAATTGACAGGTGGCACTGGCAGGTGGCACTGGCAAGCACAGAGGAGGAGGCAGATGTGCCTCCTTCCTCTTCGAGACCGATGTCCCTTGAACATAAGCCGGTGATCAGCTTTTTTTTCTCCTCACACTGTCAGCGTGAGGAGAAAAAAAAACAATTACCGAGCTTTTGCTTACACACGTGATCAGATGTCATTGGCTGACAGCTGATTACGTGGTAAGGGGCCGCGATCGGCCCCTTACTCGGATCGGTGATCACCCGAGTCTCGGTTAATCACGCCGCGCGTGCCCTGCAGGGGGAGCGCTGGGAGCGCGCAAAGGGGAGGACGTCCTATGATGGCCTCCCGGAAATTCAGGTCAACGCTGGGGCCATCATTCGGCTACAGCACGGACCTCAAGTGGTTAAAGTATAACTAAAGGCAAAACTTTTGTTTTTTGTTTTTTTTTTTAGATAGAGGGCAGAGAGATTAGAACACCTGTCAATTTTGATTGCTGTCTCTGCCCCCATTATGGAGATTCTCCCTCTGTTTGTCCTGTTTACCATTATCATTGAAAAGGAAAAAAAAAAGGAGATCCCACATTTTTGGATTGTCCCCTGAAAAGTAATAGAGGGGGAAATCTTCCAATGGGGCATGAGTTCTGGTGACCTGGGGGTCCCCAAGGGATTCCCCTCATTTTCTGGTATTTCCTCTCACTTCCTTTTTTGGCTATGGGACAGGAAGTGAAGGGAAGTCTCCCTGCATTGGGACACAAATGGTGAAAAAAAAAAAAATCTGACAGGGGTTATCATAGTTGCCAAGATTGTAAAAAAAAAAAGAAAAGTGGAACACTTTTGTGGCTGTAGGCGGAGCCGTACAATAATTAGGGGGAGAGGGGGAAAGGGGAAGAGGGAAATGACGCGACAGCAGCCCCAGATCCTACACAATAAAAATATGTGTATTCTAGAAAGTTTAACAATCAGCAGATAAAGTCACTCCAAAGACATGCTGGTAGGTTAATTGGATCCTGTCTAAAATTGTCCCTAGTATGTATGAATGTGAGTTAGGGACCTTAGATTGTAAGCTCCTTGAGGGTAGGGACTGATGTGAATGTACAATGTATATGTAAAGCGCTGCGTAAATTGACGGCGCTATATAAGTACCTGAAATAAAATAAATAAATAAATAAATAAAGTTACTCCAAACACCTGGTGTTAGCACTTCAATCATCCCGGCACCATGGTTGTTATGGTGTCAGGATGATTAAAGAGCCCCCACCTCACACCAGGAGTCCCCGGCGGAGCCCCCCCTCACACCAGGAGTCCCCGGCGGAGCCCCCCCTCACACCAGGAGTCCCCGGCGGAGCCCCCCCTCACACCAGGAGTCCCTGGCGGAGCCCCCCCTCACACCAGAAGTCCCCGGCGGAGCCCCCCCTCACACCAGGAGTCCCCGGCGGAGCTCCCCCTCGCATCAGGAGTCCTCGGCGGAGCCCCCCCTCGCATCAGGAGTCCCCGGCGGAGCTCCCCCTCGCATCAGGAGTCCCCAGGGAAGCCCCCCCTCGCATCAGGAGTCCCCGGCGGAGCTCCCCCTCGCATCAGGAGTCCCCGGCGGAGGCCCCCCTCGCATCAGGAGTCCCCGGCGGAGCCCCCCCTCGCATCAGGAGTCCCCGGCGGAGCTCCCCCTCGCATCAGGAGTCCCCGGCGAAGCCCCCCCTCGCATCAGGAGTCCCCGGCGGAGCCCCCCTCGCATCAGGAGTCCCCGGCGGAGCCCCCCTTCGCATCAGAAGTCTCCGGCGGAGCCCCCCCTCGCATCAGGAGTCCCCGGCGGAGCCCCCCCTCGCATCAGGAGTCCCCGGCGGAGCCCCCCCTCGCATCAGGAGTCCCCGGCGGAGCTCCCCCTCGCATCAGGAGTCCCCAGGGAAGCCCCCCCTCGCATCAGGAGTCCCCGGCAGAGGCCCCCCCTCGCATCAGGAGTCCCCGGCGGAGCCCCCCCTCACACCAGGAGTCCCCGGCGGAGCCCCCCCTCGCATCGGGAGTCCCCGGCGGAGCTCCCCCTCGCATCAGGAGTCCCCAGGGAAGCCCCCCCTCGCATCAGGAGTCCCCGGCGGAGCTCCCCCTCGCATCAGGAGTCCCCGGCGGAGCCCCCCCTCACACCAGGAGTCCCCGGCGGAGCCCCCCCTCACACCAGGAGTCCCCGGCGGAGCCCCCCCTCACACCAGAAGTCCCCGGCGGAGCCCCCCCTCACACCAGGAGTCCCCGGCGGAGCCCCCCCTCACACCAGGAGTCCCCGGCGGAGCCCCCCCTCACACCAGAAGTCCCCGGCGGAGCCCCCCCTCACACCAGGAGTCCACGGTGGAGCCCCCCCTCGCATCAGGAGTCCCCGGCGGAGCTCCCCCTCGCATCAGGAGTCCCCAGGGAAGCCCCCCCTCGCATCAGGAGTCCCCGGCGGAGCTCCCCCTCGCATCAGGAGTCCCCGGCGGAGGCCCCCCCTCGCATCAGGAGTCCCCGGCGGAGCCCCCCCTCGCATCAGGAGTCCCCGGCGGAGCTCCACCTCGCATCAGGAGTCCCCGGCGAAGCCCCCCCTCGCATCAGGAGTCCCCGGCGGAGCCCCCCTCGCATCAGGAGTCCCCGGCGGAGCCCCCCCTCGCATCAGAAGTCTCCGGCGGAGCCCCCCCTCGCATCAGGAGTCCCCGGCGGAGCCCCCCCTCGCATCAGGAGTCCCCGGCGAAGCCCCCCCTCGCATCAGGAGTCCCCGGCGGAGCTCCCCCTCGCATCAGGAGTCCCCAGGGAAGCCCCCCCTCGCATCAGGAGTCCCCGGCGGAGCTCCCCCTCGCATCAGGAGTCCCCGGCGGAGGCCCCCCTCGCATCAGGAGTCCCCGGCGGAGCCCCCCCTCGCATCAGGAGTCCCCGGCGGAGCCCCCCCTCGCATCAGGAGTCCCCGGCGGAGCCCCCCCTCGCATCAGGAGTCCCCGGCGGAGCCCCCCTCGCATCAGGAGTCCCCGGCGGAGCCCCCCCTCGCATCAGAAGTCTCCGGCGGAGCCCCCGCTCGCATCAGGTGTCCCCCTTACGATTCCCAGAGCTTTTCTTCCAATAATAATAATCCAAAAAGTGACAAAAAAAAACAAACGAAACTCCATATTAAGTGTAACTAATGAATCCATAGAACCACTGTGCAAATAGAATATAAAAAAGCAATAAATACGGCACTCTAAAATAAGTAATGGTAGTGCAACTATGTGATCTGTGCAATAATAATATAGAATAAATATATATAAATAATGACAGATAAAAATCCACACAAGTGCAATAAATAATAATTAAGTCCAATGGTATCAAAAAGGTGCTTAGATCAGTGAAGAAACGTGCCCTTGGTAAAAAGGTCCCATAGACGATACAATCAAAATTGATAAAACAGCTCCACGATCCTCCTCAAAATGACTCTCCTAGGGATCTCTCGTCCTAACACCGCATAGGATTTTCCCTATAGAACCTCCATTCACGTGGTTGTTTTACATTTCTATTATATTCATTTTTTTGAGCAATATTTATTATACTTTTTTGAGCATCACTTAATCATCAGTTTTTTACACCATTTATATTTTAATTTGATTGAGCGCTACATTCATTTAATATTTTGTTACCTACATTTACTAGCGCCTGGGTTGTCCACTATTTGCGCCTGAATTATGCCTACTCTACATGAATGGGTGCCCGGATTGCGCCTACTTGACCCCTATTAGCGGCTCAGTTGCTGCTGCTCTGTACCAGCCGATTTAGATAGCTACAGCTTGTGCGCAAGTGTGGTAGAGCAGAGAGCGCCCCTTCAAGCCCAGCAGCGTGCGGGTGTGATTCCCAATGCTGCCTATCAGTGCCGGGACAAGGTCACCCAGTGCCCAGGGCGAACATACCAGATTGCGCCCCCCCCCCCCCCCCCATTTACAGTGCAAGGGTTCAGTAGCAAGTGATGCAGAGCTCAGGAATGGAAAAAAAAAACATATTAAGGATTGTGGAAATAGGGTTCAGAAGACTGGTATAAAACCCAATATGTTATATATTGCAGTTTAACAATCATTAGATGTGGTGGCTGCATTAGTTTTATTTTAGGCTTTTCCCCTCTGTTTTCACCTGGCGATCTAGCCAGTGGCATATGTCCTGTATTAGAGTGCCCCCAATCTGGATAAAGGAGCACAGAAGGCACAGCTGATAGCAGCATAGTCAGTCTGGGAAGGAGGGTAGTGTTAGATGTACTAGCAGATTTAGCCAAACCCAATAGCCTATGAAAAACAGGATCACACATTCTCCACTAGGGATGAGCTTCGTGTTCGAGTCGAACCCATGTTCGACTCGAACATCGGCTGTTCGATCGTTCGCCGAATTGCGAACGTTATGGGCCGTTCGCGCTAAATTCGTGTGGCGCGTCACGGCCCATAATTCACTGCGGCATCGCAGTGCATTGCTGGCTGATGATTGGCCAAGCATGCACTATGACCCGCATGCTTGGCCAATCACAGCGCTGTCAGTAGAGAGAGCTGTAATTGGCCAAAGCCAGGGTGGCTTTGGCCAATTACGGCTCAGGGCATTTAGTACACACCCCACACTATATAAGGCCGCCTGCACGGCGGCCCTGTGTAGTGTGTGTTCCGGTGTGCTGAGAGATAGAGAGAGAGAGAGACAGTGTCATTTGATTTGAGTTAGATAGATTAGGCAGAACAGTCAGTCAGTTAGCTGCACTTACAGTGTATTGTGTATATATATGCATCCCAGGTGTTGCATATATATATATACACTGTATTCAGTTTAGCTAGATCCGTTCCTGTTATCTTCTATCTAGACTATTTACATTTAATGCAGTGCGTCCTGCTCACAGTGTTCAGCTAGATCCGTTCCTGTTATCTTCTAGACTATTTATATTTAGTGCAGTGCGTCCTGCTCACAGTGTTCAGCTAGATCCGTTCCTGCTATTTACATTTAGTGCAGTGCGTCCTGCTCACAGTGTTCAGCTAGATCCGTTCCTGTTAAATTCCTACTGACCGGCAGGCTTGTCTGGTTACAGTATATAAAGCTACCTGAAGAAAATTACAGGTGTTCTATTTGATCCTATTAGTACCACGGTCAGGCAGCTAGACTATTTACATTTAGTACAGTGTGTCCTGCTCACAGTGTTCAGCTAGATCCGTTCCTGTTATCTTCCTACTGACAGGCAGGCTTGTCTGGTTACAGTATATAAAGCTACCTGAAGAAAATTACAGGTGTTCTATTTGATCCTATTAGTACCACGGTCAGGCAGCTAGACTATTTACATTTAGTACAGTGCGTCCTGCTCACAGTGTACAGCTAGATCCGTTCCTGTTATCTTCCTACTGACAGGCAGGCTTGTCTGGTTACAGTATATAAAGCTACCTGAAGAAAATTACAGGTGTTCTATTTGATCCTATTAGTACCACGGTCAGGCAGCTAGACTATTTACATTTAGTACAGTGCGTCCTGCTCACAGTGTTCAGCTAGATCCGTTCCTGTTATCTTCCTACTGACAGGCAGGCTTGTCTGGTTACAGTATATAAAGCTACTTGAAGAAAATTACAGGTGTTCTATCCCAGCTTAGTGCAGCTACAGGCCATTAGTATGTCTGGAAGGCCAAGAAGGAGAGGCAGACAGTCACAAGCCAATAAGAGAGGGCAAGCAGGCTCTGTGTCTAGTGCTGGTCGTGGAGACGGTGCATCCTCATCAGCACGTGGCCATGGGACACGCTTGGCCTTTTTTTCGGCAGCTGGCCATGTTGAGCCGCAACATGCGGAAGACTTGGTCGAGTGGATGACCAAGCCGTCCTCATCCTCCTCATCCTCTCTCACCCATGCCCAGGGTGCTTTGTCTGGCAAAGCAGCGGCCTCTTCCCTCAGCTCAATGTCATCAGTGACTCCTTCCCTAGCTCCACCATGTCCTCATGAGGATTCCCTCGAACTGTTTGACCACAGTGTTGGGTACATGCTCCAGGAGGATGCCCAGCGTTTGGAAGGCTCTGATGACGATACTGAGCTCGATGAAGGCAGTAACATGAGCGCGGACAGAGGGGGTGCCCAAGAAGGACAGCAATCTGGCAGTCATGCTCCCCCTGCTGCAGCATACTGCCAGGTTTGCTCCAGTGATGAGGAGGGAGGGGATGATGAGGTCACTGACTCAACGTGGGTGCCTGATAGGAGAGAGGAGGAGGAGGAGGAGGAGGAGGAGGAGGAGGAGGCGGCAGCACATCACCAACGAGGCAGGATGCCCTCCAGGGGCCAGCCTAAGGGCAGCACATTGACTGCATCACACCCCAAAGCTCCACATGTGCAGGGCGCTGCAGTCTCTGCGCGTTATTCAAAAAGTTCTTTGGTGTGGGCCTTTTTTGAGACGAGTGCATCAGATCGCACCGCTGCTATTTGCAACATATGTCTCAAGCGTATCTCGCGTGGCCAAAATATCTCCCGCTTGGGTACCACATGCTTGACCAGACATATGTTGACCTGCCATGCAGTTCGTTGGCAAGCGTATCTAAAAGACCCACACCAAAGAACAAAGAGGATCTCTCCTTGCTCCTCATCAGCTGAGATTTCCAACCCCACTAGACCTTCAGTCCTCTCTGAGACCTGCAGTGAGAGGAATGAAGGTGTAGAATTAGGTGTGTCACAGCCAAGTACTTGTGGGCAATCTGCTTTTGGTACACCGACGTCAGATTGTACCAGGCAAATTTCCCTGCCCCAGCTGCTGCACCGCCGAAAGAAGTTTGCTCCCAGCCATCCACATGCCCAGCGGTTGAATGCTAGCTTGGCAAAATTGCTAGCACTTCAACTGCTGCCTTTTCAGTTGGTAGACTCTGCCCCCTTCCGTGAGTTTGTGGAATGTGCGGTTCCTCAGTGGCAGGTACCCAAACGCCACTTTTTCTCACGGAAGGCGATTCCGGCTCTCTACCGGCATGTGGAAGGCAATGTCCATGCCTCGCTGGACAGGGCGGTCAGCGGTAAGGTGCATATTACCGCTGACTCATGGTCCAGCAGGCATGGACAGGGACGTTACCTAAGTTTCACGGCGCATTGGGTGACTCTGCTGGCAGCTGGGAAGGATGCAGGACAAGGTGCAGTAGTGTTGGAGGTTGTTCCGCCACCACGCCTCCAAAATGCTGATTGTGACACACCTCTCTCCTCCACCCCCTCCTCTTCTTCTTCCTCCATGGCCTCTTCCTCGGAACCAGCGGTGCTCCGTAGGCGTTCAAGGGGCTACGCAAGTACGCAGGCCAAAAGATGCCATGCGGTGCTTGAGCTGGTGTGCTTGGGGGACAGGAGCCACACTGGGGCAGAGGTTCTGTCAGCTCTGCAGGGGCAGGTTCAGAGGTGGTTGACGCCACGCCAACTTAAGGCAGGAATGGTGGTTTGCGACAATGGCACCAACCTCCTCTCTGCCCTCCGACAGGGACAAATGACCCATGTGCCCTGTTTGGCTCACGTCCTTAACTTGGTGGTGCAGCGGTTCTTGGGCAGGTACCCGGGCTTACAGGATGTCCTGAGGCAGGCCAGGAAAGTCTGTGTGCATTTCCGCCGGTCATATAATGCCAGTGCTCGGCTGACGGACCTCCAAAAGGAGTTTAACCTGCCCAAGAACCGCCTAATCTGTGACATGCCCACCAGGTGGAACTCAACGTTGGCCATGCTGCAGCGGCTGCACACGCAGCAGAGGGCCATCAATGAGTACCTGTGCGACTATGGCACCAGGACAGGGTCAGGGGAGCTTGGTTTTATTTCCCCACGCCAGTGGGCCATGATCAGGGATGCATGCACTGTCCTGTCACCATTCGAGGAGGCCACGAGGATGGTGAGCAGTGACAGTGCATGCATCAGTGACACTGTCCCCCTTGTCCACCTGTTGGAGCACACGCTGCGTGGAATAATGGACAGGGCACTTGAGGCAGAACAGAGGCAGGAAGAGGAGGACTTCCTTAGCTCTCAAGGCCCCCTTTATCCAGACAGTGTTCCTGCGTGCCCGCCGATCACACAGGAAGAGGACGAGGAGGAAGAGGAGGAGGAGGAAGATTGTGTCAGTATGGAGGTGGAGCCTGGCACTCAGCATCAGCAGCAGTCTTTAAGGGATCAGTCCCAAGAAACACATGGACTTGTACGTGGCTGGGAGGAGGTGGCTGCGGACCATGTCGTTCTTAGTGACCCAGAGGACTCCGGACCGAATGCCTCAGCAAACCTACGCTGCATGGCCTCCCTGATCCTGCAAAGCCTGCGTAAGGATCCTCGTATTCGTGGTATCAAGGAGAAGGACCAATACTGGCTGGCAACCCTCCTTGATCCACGTTACAAGGGTAAGGTTGCGGACCTTATCTTGCCATCGCAGAGGGAGCAGAGGATGAAACATCTTCGGGAGGCCTTGCAGAAAGGTCTGTGCAACGCGTTCCCAGAGACTGGGAGGTTACAAACTCCTGTTTCTGGACAACGTGTTGCTGAGGCTTCGGTCAGTCAAAGAAGGAGCGGTGGAGAAGGTGGCCGTCTGACCGATGCGTTCAGACAATTTTTTGGTCCGCAGCCCCAAGGTATGATCGGTTCCAGCAACCATCGCCAGCGTCTGTTTTACATGGTGCAGGAATACCTAGGGGCAAGATCAGACTTGGACACCTTTCCCACCGAAAATCCTCTGGGTTACTGGGTCTTGAGGATGGATCACTGGCCAGAGCTTGCACAGTATGCAATTGAGCTACTGGCCTGTCCTGCATCCAGCGTTCTTTCGGAACGCACATTCAGTGCTGCTGGAGGCGTGGTAACCGATCACAGGGTGCGTCTGTCCACCGACTCGGTCGATCGGCTGACCTTCATAAAAATGAATGAGTCTTGGATCACCACCAGCTACCAAGCACCTGATGCTGATGTAACCGAATAATTTTTTTTGAAATCTCAGATCCCTTCAAAGACTGCCTATGCTGATGCTGAGTGACTATCCCTGAGTAATTATCCTCTTCCTCCTCAATCATCACGCTGATAGCTTGTAAGAACATTTTTGGTTCTGGGCGCCACCACCAGTGCCTAAGGCACAATTTTTCAGCCCCTGTTTAACAGGGGCGTGTAATTACAATTTTTGATGTAATACTTTGCAGCAGGGCTCGTTCCTGCGTTCCAACTAGAGTGTCTGTGAGGGGTTGCAGTGTTGTGGCACCAGCACCAGTGCCTAAGGCCCAATTTTTCTGCCCCTGTCTAACAGGGGCGTGTAATTACAATTTTTGATGCAATACTTTGCAGCAGGGCTCGTTCCTGCGTTCCAACTAGAGTGTCTGTGAGGGGTTGCAGTGTTGTGGCACCAGCACCAGTGCCTAAGGCCCAATTTTTCTGCCCCTGTCTAACAGGGGCGTGTAATTACAATTTTTGAAGCAATAATTTGCAGCAGGGCTCGTTCCTGCGTTCCAACTAGAGTGTCTGTGAGGGGTTGCAGTGTTGTGGCACCAGCACCAGTGCCTAAGGCCTAATTTTTCAGCTCCTGTTCAACAGGGGCATGTAATTACAATTCTTGATCTAATATTTCACAGCAGGGCCCTGTGAGGGCTTACAGTGTTGTGGCCACAGCAACACCTAAGGCCCAAATTTCTGCTGAGTATATAGGGCAGGACCCTACTTTCAAACATCTAACTTACAAACGACTCCTACTTGCAAACGGAAGGAGACAACAGGAAGTGAGATGAAATCTACCCCTAGGAAGGGAAATTCTCTCCTGTAAGAGTTAATATGGGAAAACAAGTTCTCCTTTCCACTGATGCTTTCCAATCCTTGTTCCACAAAAAAACCCAAATTTTCAAAAAACATTTTTCATTGGGACAAAAAAGTGAGGTGAAATCTTCTGAAGAGGAGGAAAGACAGCAAAACAAATGTCACAGGGGTGATAACCCTTCCCTATGTTTTCCAAAAAGCTTAGAAAAGATTTTTTGGCTGGAGCTAAACACGTTAAAAATGTTCAAAATTACAAACAGATTCTACTTAACAACAAACCTACAGTCCCTGTCTTGTTTGCACCGCCTGTATACTGCTGTTCAGAGTATATAGGGCCTGGTGGCCCCACACCTTTCCTTATTTTAATTTGGGTGCGGGGTTCCCCTTAATATCCATACAAGACCCAAAGGGACTGGTAATGGACTGGGGGGTACCCATGCCGTTTGTCTCACTGATTTTCATCCATATTGCCATGACCCGACATGACATTAAACCCGCAAGCAGTTTTAAATGAGATTTTTTCCTTTAAAAATGACATTTGGTGCAGGGACTGTTCTAAACATGGGAAACACGTGTCACTTTACAGGCATACTATAGACACCCCCCAGGTACGATATTTAAAGGAATATTTCACTTTTTTTTTTTACTTTAAGCATCATTAAAATCACTGCTCCCGAAAAAACGGCCGTTTTTAAAAGTTTTTTTTGCATTGATACATGTCCCCTGGGGTAGGACCCGGGTCCCCAAACCCTTTTTAGGACAATACCATGCAAATTAGCCTTTAAAATGAGCACTTTTGATTTCGAACGTTCGAGTCCCATAGACGTCAATGGGGTTCTAACGTTCGTGCGAACTTTCGGTCCGTTCGCGGGTTCTGGTGCGAACCGAACCGGGGGGTGTTCGGCTCATCCCTATTCTCCACACTTCAGCACACTGGACTCCTCTACTTTCTGCTCTGCTGTCTAAAGTCAACATGGGAAAGAGAATGAGGAGGACACGCTCTGACACACAGGGGGGCTCTGACACACAGAGGGGCTCTGACACACAGAGGGGCTCTGACACACAGGGGGCTCTGACACACAGGGGGGCTCTGACACACAGGGGGGCTCTGACACACAGGGGGCTCTGACACACAGGGGGGCTCTGACACACAGAGGGGCTCTGACACACAGGGGGCTCTAACACACAGGGGGGCTCTGACACACAGGGGGGCTCTGACACACAGGGGGGCTCTGACACACAGGGGGGCTCTGACACACAGGGGGGCTCTGACACACAGGGGGCTCTGACACACAGGGGGGCTCTGACACACAGGGGGGCACTGACACACAGGGGGCTCTGACACACAGGGGGCTCTGACACACAGGGGGGCTCTGACACACAGGGGGGCTCTGACACACAGGGGGGCTCTGACACACAGGGGGCTCTGACACACAGGGGGCTCTGACACACAGGGGGGCTCTGACACACAGGGGGGCTCTGACACACAGGGGGCTCTGACACACAGGGGGGCTCTGACACACAGGGGGGCTCTGACACACAGGGGGGCTCTGACACACAGGGGGCTCTGACACACAGGGGGGCTCTGACACACAGGGGGGCTCTGACACACAGGGGGGCTCTGACACACAGGGGGGCTCTGATTCCCAACAACATCGATGGCATTTGCAGCTTGCTGAAATAATGTTTCCCCAGCCTTTATCCCCAGTCTGCACATGTACAGAGCTCTATGCTAACACCTCAGCTCTTTTCTGGGAATGTGGGGCTGACAGAGCAGGGGAGGGCTCAATAGACTGACAGGAGACTGAGCTAATAGGGACAGGTATTTATTTTTTCATTGCACCCAGCTTATATCAGGCAAATAATATAGTAAGTACACTGCTGTTAGTGAGACATATCCTGTGTTTAGGATGGGAGACAGCTGGGGGGAGTTAGTTAAGCACTGGATCCCCTCCCTATACACAAGTACTAGATGGATCAGCAGAGAACATTAACAAATGAAAAGTCCCAGTATATTCCCAACATATATAAGAATTGTTCTTCACTTTTTGTAAACCTGCTCTGCAAAGTACAGGGCGAGTTTACAGCACAGCCAGGTAGAGTTTGGAAGGCAGAGCAGTGGGGACTCACATGGAAGAAAACTAACATCCATCCTGTGAGATCTTCATGTTGGGAGAGCTGTATGATGTATGCAGGGGGCGGAAAGCAATGATCGGAACTGCACTGTTGTATCATCTTGCTCCGCCCACCTGTAGAGGAGCTCTCAGTGTCACAGCCCGATCCAGCCAGCCAGACTGATGAGAAATCAAGGCCAGTAGAATGAATTGTTCTCCCTCTGTGCCAGAATGTGGTTGCCGCTGTAGAGAGGAGGCAAGCAATATGTATGGGTGCATCCTCAGCCCACTTTTTGGGCAGACTGTACAATTGAGTGGAGCCATAACCTAAATATTCTCTGCATGCTCATGCTGCTGTCGGCGACCTAGAGCCCCCTCCCACACTCCTCCCACACCCTGCCCAGGGCAGCCGATCCTCCCGCCCACCCCTTGTACCGGCCCTGCTGCCTATAGATGGCAGTGCTGAGCCGATGACGTCACTGAGAATCCAGCTTCAAGATAAAGAGAGCAGTGCTATAACCTCGCCGGACGCAGTGGCGTGTGTCCTTAATCCAAGCCAACTGGGAGGTATATCATCAGGTCCACGAGTTCTAGTCTACCCTGGGGCTTGTGGATCGGGTGTGCAAAGCACACTTTTTTTTCCTACATTTTTTAATTATTCATTTTATTTATGGTATTTATGATTTTCATTTATTATTTTTATACCCCTTTATATTTATTCATTATTCATTTCATCAAGCACCCATTTTTATACACCATTATTTATTTTTAGATTTACCCATTATTATATTTTTTTTTTCTTTTTCTACACCATTTTTTATTTTTCATATGCATTTATTATTTTTATACACCCTGATTCATAGTTATTTTTATTAATTATTATCCTCATTATTTTTCTTTATTTTTATACACCCTTATTTAGAGTTATTTTTATATTTATTAACTATTATATTTATCATTATTATTTATTTTATACACCCTTTTTTTTTATCTTTATTCTTTAAATTTATTCATAAATGTATCCTTTTTTATTTTTTTATATACATTTTTATTCATTATCTTTATTTTTTTATGTATATTTATACTCTCTTATTTTTTTATTTTATATTACTTTTATTTGTTTATATTTTTAACCTATTTTTTTCCATTCACAATCTTTTATTTATATTTATTTATTATTAATGTCATCGCACACCCATTTTTATTTTTATACACCGTTATTTATTTTTAGATTTACTCATTATTAAGAAAGCGGGGCCCCATTCACAGGGGCCCTGGGGCCCAGGAACCATTCCTAACAAGGAAGTGACCTGGTGTAGTATAAAAGGGGTTTTTAACCGATTCAGCCCTCGGAAGATTTTACCCCCTTCCTGACCAGAGCACTTTTTACGATTCGGCACTGCGTCTCTTTAACTGACAATTGCGCGGTCGTGCGACGTTGTACCCAAACAAAATTGACGTCCTTTTTTTCCCCCCACAAATAGAGCTTTCTTTTGGTGGTATTTGATCACCTCTGTGGTTTTTATTTTTTGCGCTATAAACATAAAAATAGAGCGATAATTTTGAGAAAAAAAAAGCAATATTTTTTTACTTTTTGCTATAATAAATATCCCCCAAAATATAAAAAAAACCCTTTTTTTTCCTCAGTTTAGACCAATATGAATTCTTCTACGTAATTTTAGTTAAAAAAAATCGCAATAAGCGATTGGTTTGTGCAAAATTTATAGCGTCTACAAAACGGGACAGTTTTATGGCACTTTTATTAATTTTTTTTTTTTAATTAGCAATGGCGATCTGCGATTTTTACCGTGACTGCGACATTATGGCGGACAATTTTGACACTATTTTGGGACCATTGTCATTTATACAGCGATCAGTGCTTTAAAAATGCACTGATTACTGTGTAAATGACCCTGGCAGGGAAGGGGTTAACCACTAGGGGGCAGTGAAGGGGTTAAGTGTGTCCTAGGGAGTGATTCTAACTGTTAGGGGGGGATGGGCTTCAACACACAGGACAGTGATCACTGCTCTCGATGACAGGGAGCAGTGATCTCTGTCATGTCACTAGGCAGAACGGGGAAATGCTTTGTTTACAAAAGTATCTCCCCGTTCTACCTCTCCGTGACACGATTGCGGGCATCCGACCGACATCGAGTCCACGGGACCCGCTGTCACGGAGGACGTGGCACTCGCGCGCCCGCAACACCGCTTCTTAAAGGGGACATACCTGTTTGCCCTTTTGCCCCCAGTGCCATTCTGCTGATGTACATCAGCGTGCGCTGGTCAGCAAGCGATTAAAATAGAAATGGTAAGCAAAACATTTGTGTATAGATATAAAAAATAAAAAAATTATAAATATCTTTGTTGCCTTTTTTATAAGTGATCACATTCCCTCTGTTCTCAGCTGCATAAGAGCTTGGGGAGGAGAAGCAGCAGCACACTGATCTTCTCAGTGAAAAGCTGTGCAGTGGGGGGGGGGGGTGTCAGGACAAGTCTGATCATTGGAGGAGAGCAGGCTGAGTTCCCATCATAGCTAGAGAACTGACCACGCTGTGCTCTCCTGCTTAGTGTGGTCAGTTTTTAGTAGGAAAGCAGAGGGACTGACAGACACACCAGGGATTTCACATAAAGGAAGCAAAACAAAGAGAACAGGAGACTTTCTCATACAAGTACATGGTACAGCAGGCACATATCAGGAATAGGAAATGTTGGGGTAACAAACACCTTCCATTCTGGGCCAATTCTGACATCTCTCTCATACACGGAACAATTCGTTTTTTTTTTCTTGGAACCCACAAATATTATATATTTTATAATCAGAGACCTTGGAGATTAAAAATGGTGGGTGTTGCAGTTTTTTATGTCACAAGATATTTGCATAGTGGATTATCAATTATCAAACTTTTTAGGAAAAAAATACACTGAGTTTTAGTACATAGAAATGCAGTCTAATACTCAGTTGTTTGGTAAAAAAAAAAAAAAGTTCCGCCGAGTATATAGACACCTAACACGCCATGCTTTAAAATTGTGTATGCCCGTGGAACAGCGCTAAACTATATTACCTAAAAATTTTCATAGGAGACACTTTAAAAGCCTTGACAGGTTACCAATTCAGAGTTACACAGGAGGTTTAAATTTTTTTTGGATTAACTTTATTGCTATCACAAGGGATGAACAACATCCCTTGTGACCGCATGAGCCTTGACAGGTCCTCTTTATGGTAAGATCTGGGGTCTTTCAGACCCCATATCTCTCCTATGCCCTCCAAAGCATCCGATCTGAGTTTGGTTTGATCGCCTGTAGAATTAAGATGCTGTTGCTCCCAACGTAGAACTCAACATTTTATCTGGCATAATGCAATGTCCGATAAAAGCAGGAATGTGTATTAAGCCAATTTGTCTCCATACACCTTCTTGGACTGGGTGTTTGCTAGGCGCTGACAGTATGGGGGAGATTTACTACAACTGGAAAGTGTAAAATCTGGTGCAGCTCTACATAGAAACCAATCCGCCTCCAGGTTTTATTGTCAAAGCTTCATTGAACGAGCTGAAGTTAGAAGCTGATTGGCTACCATGCACAGCCGCTCCACATTCTGAGTGCTCCAGTTTTAGTAAATCTCCCCCATTGTACATGGCACCTTTTCTGTAACCCGTGTGAATGTAACATTACAGAACTATATATATACAATTATTTTGCCATGTGTCTTTGTATATTTAACTTGCTCTCCAACAATTGTTTTTCTTTGTCGCAGTCCTAATTGGCTGTTTTACTTTTGATTGACAGGCCAGATTCTAAAGCCGTAGTTCTGGTGGAATCCGGGATCAGAATTCACACCACGGAGTTTGAATGGCTCAAGAATATGATGCCATCTGGGTTTGCAATGAAGGTTTGAAGGAAATCAATTACAGTCTCACTCAAAACATTAGTCATGTCATGGTCTTCTGAAGCTAGTCATAGTCATTACATTCTTAGTGCACAAACTCCTTTTGGAATAGTTATGTAGTATATGGTAGGCCCTCAGACTACATGGTATTCCCTCCGACTACATGGTATGCCCTCCGACTACATGGTATTCCCTCCGACTACATGGTAGGCCCTCAGACTACATGGTAGGTCCTATGGTAGGCCCTCAGACTACATGGTAGGCCCTCAGACTACATGGTAGGCCCTCAGACTACATGGTATTCCCTCCGACTACATGGTATTCCCTACGACTACATGGTAGGCCCTCAGACTACATGGTAGGCCCTCAGACTACATGGAATTCCCTCCGACTACATGGTATTCCCTCCGACTACATGGTATGCCCTCCGACTACATGGTAGGCCCTCAGACTACATGGTAGGCCCTCAGACTACATGGTAGGCCCTCAGACTACATGGTAGGCCCTCAGACTACATGGTATTCCCTCCGACTACATGGTATTCCCTACGACTACATGGTAGGCCCTCAGACTACATGGTAGGCCCTCAGACTACATGGAATTCCCTCCGACTACATGGTATTCCCTCCGACTACATGGTATTCCCTCCGACTACATGGTATTCCCTCCGACTACATGGTAGGCCCTCAGACTACATGGTAGGCCCTCAGACTACATGGTAGGCCCTCAGACTACATGGTATTTCCTCAGACTACATGGTAGGCCCTCAGACAACATGGTAGGCCCTCAGACAACATGGTAGGCCCTCAGACAACATGGTAGGCCCTCAGACTACATGGTAGGCCCTCAGACTACATTGATGGCCTTTTTCTGGCACCATCCTTCTATGTTTCTCACGAGCTTCCCAAGTATTATTTGATTGGTATGGTTGTCTGTTGAGCAGTTGGATCTTTTTTGAGATGGCCTTGGGCCAACCTTGTTTAAGAAAAGCCTTTTGGCATTCCAGCTGTGTAGGGTTTAACCACCTCCTGCCTGGTCTATTGTAAAATTACAGCCGCCCCGGAGCCTCTGTCTTCTGGGTGGACGTTATATGACACCCTCCCGGTTGCGTGCCTTGTGTGTCCCCTAGGGGTGTTTCGTCACATATGGCGACCCATCACATTTGGCTGCCCGCTGGAGTGGGCATGCGCGACGCCGACATATGCGTTCCAACACTTATAAAACTTTTGTCACTTTTAACACTTTTTTAAAAGTGTTTAAAAAAATAAAAAGTGTTTTTGTCACTTTTAACACTTTTAAAACGTAAAGTTTTAAAAGTGTTGGAACGCATATGGGGCGCTGTCGCGCATGCGCACTCCAGCGGGAAGCCAAATGTGATGGGTCGCCATATGTGACAAAACAGGGGCCGTGCAGTGGCACAATCTGTGACCTGCTGTGTCCACCAGACACAGCGGAAGACAGATCGCTATACCGGGCCGGCCCTGGTACCATGTGATGGCTGTGACCAATCACAGTAGTGATCACATGTCAAATGTACACAATGGCTTATAGTCATAGCCAATCATTGTGTACTGTTGTGATCTCTGTGATTGGTCCCTGTGATCACATGGTACAGACAGGGCTAATCACAGCACACCTGTACCATGTGATAGCCAATCACAGCTATTGCAATAATACATAATGACACATGAATTGATGCCATTCATAAAAAATAAGCGAGTACACCCCTCACATTTTGTAAATATTTTATTATCTTTTCATGTGACAACACTGAAGAAATGACACATTGCTACAATGTAAAGTAGTGAGTGTACAGCTTGTATAACAGTGTAAATTTGCTGTCCCCTCAAAATAACTCAACACATAGCCATTAATGTCTAAACCGCTGGCAACAAAAGTGAGTACACCCCTGAAAATTGTGAAAAAGTGAAAATGTCCAAATTGGTCCCAAAGTGTCAATATTTTGTGTGGCCACCATTATTTTCCAGCACTGCCTTAACCCTCTTGGGCATGGAGTTCACCAGAGCTTCACAGGGTGCCACTGGAGTTCTCTTCCACTCCTCCATGACGACATCACAGAGCTGGTGGATGTTGGAGACCTTGCACTCCTCCACCTTCCGTTTGAGGATGCCCCACAGATGCTCAATAGGGTTTAGGTCTGGAGACATGCTTGGCCAGTCCATCACCTTTACCCTCAGCTTCTTTAGCAAGGCAGTGGTCGTCATGGAGGTGTGTTTGGGGTCGTTATCATGTTGGAATACTGCCCTGCGGTTAAGTCTCTGAAGGGAGGGGATCATGCTCGACTTCAGTATGTGACAGTACATTTTGGCATTCATGGTTCCCTCAATGAACTGTAGCTCCCCAGTGCTGGCAGCACTCATGCAGCCCCAGACCATGACACTCCCACCACCATGCTTGACTGTAGGCAAAAAACACTTGTCTTTGTACTCCTCACCTGGTACCGCCACACAGGCTTGACACCATCTGAACCAAGTAAGTTTATTTTGGTCTCATCCCCAAAAATGGGGATATTTATTACAGCAAAAAGTACAAAATATTGTTTTTTTTTTTCAAAATTGTCGCTATTTTTTTGTTTATAGCGCAAAAAATAAAAACCGCAGAGGTGATCAAATACCACCAAAAGAAAGCTCTATTTGTGGGGAAAAAAGGACGTCAATTTTGTTTGGGTGCAACGTCGCACGACCGCGCAATTGTCAATTAAAGTGACGCAGTGCCGAATCGCAAAAAAATGGCCTGGTCATTCAGCAGCCAAATCTTCCAGGGCTGAAGTGGTTAACCACTTGTTTACCGGGCACTTAAACCCCCCTCCAGACCAATTTTCATTTTTCAGCGCTGTCGCACTTTGAATGACCATTGCGCGGTCATACAACACTGTACCCAAATTAAATTTTTATCATTTTTTCCCACAAATAGAGGTTTCTTTTGGTGGCATTCGATCACCTCTGCGGTTTTTATTTTTTGTTAAAAAAAATTTAAAAAGACTGAATTTAAAAAAATATATATATTTTTTTTATATTTTGTTATAAAATGTTGCAAACAGGTAATTTTTCTCCTTCATTGATGTACGCTGATGAGGCTGCACTGATGGTCACCAATAGGCTACACTGATAGGCACCGATGGGCTGCACTGATGGGCACCGATAGGGCAGCACTGGTGGGCACTGAGAGGTGACACTGAGAGGTGGCACTGAAGGGCATTGATAGGTGGCATTGGTGGGCACTGAGAAGTGGCACTGATAGGTGGCACTGATAACTGGCAGTGATGGGCACTGATAGGTTACACTGAAAGGCAGCACTGCTAGGTGGCACTGATTGGCACCACTGGTGGGCATTGATAGGTGGCACTTGTGGGAATTGACAGGTGGCACTGGCAGGTGGCACTGGCAAGCACAGAGGAGGAGGCAGATGTGCCTCCTTCCTCTTCGGGACCGATGTCCCTTGAACATAAGCCGGTGATCAGCTTTTTTTTCTCCTCACACTGTCAGCGTGAGGAGAAAAAAAAACAATTACCGAGCTTTTGTTTACACACGTGATCAGATGTCATTGGCTGACAGCTGATTACGTGGTAAGGGGCCGCGATCGGCCCCTTACTCGGATCGGTGATCACCCGAGTCTCGGTTAATCACGCCGCGCGTGCCCTGCAGGGGGAGCGCTGGGAGCGCGCAAAGGGGAGGACGTCCTATGATGGCCTCCCGGAAATTCAGGTCCACGCTGGGGCCGTCATTCGGCTACAGCACGGACCTCAAGTGGTTAAAGTATAACTAAAGGCAAAACTTTTGTTTTTTGGTTTTTTTTTTTAGATAGAGGGCAGAGAGATTAGAACACCTGTCAATTTTGATTGCTGTCTCTGCCCCCATTATGGAGATTCTCCCTCTGTTTGTCCTGTTTACCATTATCATTGAAAAGGAAAATAAAGAAGATCCCACATTTTTGGATTGTCCCCTGAAAAGTAATAGAGGGGGAAATCTTCCAATGGGGCATGAGTTCTGGTGACCTGGGGGTCCCCAAGGGATTCCCCTCATTTTCTGGTATTTCCTCTCACTTCCTTTTTTGGCTATGGGACAGGAAGTGAAGGGAAGTCTCCCTGCATTGGGACACAAATGGTGAAAAAAAAAAAAAAAATCTGACAGGGGTTATCATAGTTGGCAACATTGTAAAAAAAAAAAAAAAAAAAAAAAAATGTGGAACACTTTTGTGGCTGTAGGCGGAGCCGTACCATAATTAGCGGGCGTGGCATTCGTTGTAGGCGTGGCTTAGGAAAAATATACAAGTGCGCCGTGGCGAAAAATGGGCGTGGTTTACGTGACATGGTGGGCGTGACTCAAGAGGGTGTGGTTAGAGTCTGAGATGAATGATGGAGAGGGAAAGGGGGAGAGGGGGAGAGGGGGAGATGGGGAGAGGGGGAAAGGGGGAGAGGGAAATGACGCAACAGCAGCCCCAGATCCTACACAATAAAAATATGTGTATTCTAGAAAGTTTAACAATCATCAGATAAAGTTATTCCAAACACCTGGTGTTAGCACTTCAATCATCCCGGCACCATGGTTGTTATGGTGTCAGGATGATTAAAGAGCCCCCACCTCACACCAGGAGTCCCCGGCGGAGCCCCCCCTCACACCAGGAGTCCCCGGCGGAGCCCCCCCTCACACCAGGAGTCCCCGGCGGAGCCCCCCCTCACACCAGGAGTCCCCGGCGGAGCCCCCCCTCACACCAGGAGTTCCCGGCGGAGCCCCCCCTCGCATCAGGAGTCCCCGGCGGAGCCCCCCCTCGCATCAGGAGTCCCCGGCGGAGCTCCACCTCGCATCAGGAGTCCCCGGCGGAGCTCCACCTCGCATCAGGAGTCCCCGGCGGAGCCCCCCCTTGCATCAGGAGTCCCCGGCGGAGCCCCCCCTCGCATCAGGAGTCCCCGGCGGAGCCCCCCCTCGCATCAGGAGTCCCCGGCGGAGCCCCCCCTCGCATCAGGAGTCCCCGGCGGAGCCCCCCCTCGCATCAGGAGTCCCCGGCGGAGCCCCCCCTCGCATCAGGAGTCCCCGGCGGAGCCCCCCCTCGCATCAGGAGTCCCCGGCGGAGCCCCCCCTCGCATCAGGAGTCCCCGGCGGAGCCCCCCCTCGCATCAGGAGTCCCCGGCGGAGCTCCCCCTCGCATCAGGTGTCCCCAGTGGAGCCCCCCTTACGATTCCCAGAGCTTTTCTTCCAATAATAATAATCCAAAAAGTGACTAAAAAAAACAAACGAAACTCCATATTAAGCCCCGGACCATTTGGCTGGCAAAAGACCAGAGACCAGAGCGTTTTTTGCGATTCGGCACTGCGTCGCTTTAACTGACAATTGTGCGGTCGTGCGACGTGGCTCCCAAAAAAAAAAATTGACGTCCTTTTTTTCCCCCACAAATAGAGCTTTCTTTTGGTGGTATTTGATCACCTCTGCGGTTTTTATTTTTTGCGCTATAAACAAAACAATAGCGACAATTTTGAAAAAAAATTCATTATTTTTTACTTTTTTGCTATAATAAATATCCCCAAAAAATATATAAAAAAACATTTTTTTTCCTCAGTTTAGGCCGATACGTATTGTTCTACATATTTTTGGTAAAAAAAAAAAAAAATCACAATAAGCGTTTATTGATTGGTTTGTGCAAAAGTTATAGCATCCACAAAATAGGGGATAGTTCTATGGCATTTTTATTAATATTTTTTTTTTTTTACTAGTAATGGCGACGATCATTTTTATCATAACTGCGACCTTATGGCGGACAGATGGGACCATTCACATTTATACAGCGATCAGTGCGATTAAAAATGGATTGATTACTGTCTAAATGTGACTGGCAGGGAAGGGGTTAACCATTAGGGGCCGGTGAAGGGGTTAAGTGTGTCCTAGGGAATGATTCTAACTGTGGGGGGGAGGGGCTATGTGTGACATGACACTGATCACCGCTCCCGATTACAGGGTGCTGTGATCAGTGTCCTGCCACTATGCAGAACGGGGAAATGCTTGTTTACATCAGCATTTCCCCGTTCTTCCTCTTCGTGAGATGATAGCGGGTATCCCCGCGGACATTGAGTCCGCAGGACCTGCAATCACACTCACAAAGGTAGCGCCCGGTGTTCTGGCGAGAAAGTTCCCCTCGGCGGATAAGGACCCCCCCCCGCCTGCGCAGTAGGAGCCAGCGGAAATAGCCGAATAGTTTGAAATCAGCTGTACACGGCGCCTGTAAGAGGGCTCCTCGCAGGCTCGCTGCGCTTCGGGCACGGCCTCGCTTCGCTCGGCACTTTTTTATTCTCCCTCTAGGTCCACTTGGATGGTGGGGCTTCAACCTGAACCCAGGCGCCGTGTACAGCTGATTGAAGATTTTCAGCTTCAGCTATCTTCGGCGGCTCCTAGTAGTTCGTACTGCGCAAGCGCTGCGCCTGCGCAGTACGGGGGGGGGGCCCTTATCCGCCGGGAGGAACTTTCTTGGCAAGACACCGGCGCGTGCGCCCGCAAACTGCTTCCTAAAGGGCAACGTCCAGGTACAATAATCTGCCTGTACGTGCCCTTCTGCCAACGTAACAACATTCTAATAATTGTCAAATAAGAATTTGCCAATCAGTTACTATGCCCTGTAGTCACAAAGTTATATCACAGTAGATGAGTAGAATGAGAACGTGGATGGCGCTGCTCTTAATGCTAATTACTGGGTGCAATAAAAGAGAATAGAATATCCCAGGATTCACACTGAATAGAAATAACTTTGATATATAAAACCTCCAATAATATCAAACCTTACTAAAAATTTTTTGGCTGAGAAATAGGCCAAGTAATCATGGATAAGCAAATTAAACAAACTCACCAGTAATCACAAAATTAGGTGTGTTCCCCCTATGGGGTATGAGTGTCATCCAAAGTGAAAATATATACCAAGGTGAGAAAATATAAATGAAAGGATCCCTAGTTGTAGAGAATTAAAGTAAAACAGTGCAAACCAAAAATCAGTGTAAGAAAGGGAAAAATCAAAAAATAAAAATAACTTTTAACCCAAAAGTATTGGGACAAAATGGCACCAAAGGATATTCAAAAGTATTGGGACATTAATAAGGAAAGATATATTTGTTGTGCAAATGTGGTTAGTGCAGTATCTACATATCCCCTTCCGTGTTTATATGCAGGAAATCTTACAAATATAAACACGGAAGGGGATATGTAGATACTGCTACAACTAGGGATCCTTTCATTTATATTTTCTCACCTTGGTATATATTTTCACTTTGGATGACACTCATACCCCATAGGGGGAACGCACCTAATTTTGTGATTACTGGTGAGTTTGTTTAATTTGCTTATCCATGATTACTTGGCCTATTTCTCAGCCAAAAAATTTTTAGTAAGGTTTGATATTATTGGAGGTTTTATATATCAAAGTTATTTCTATTCAGTGTGAATCCTGGGATATTCTATTCTCTTTTATTGCACCCAGTAATTAGCATTAAGAGCAGCGCCATCCACGTTCTCATTCTACTCATCTATTGTAAAATTAGACCCTTAGGGGTACTAATTAGAGATAGGCAGCAGCTCTTACTCTGTCCTAAGCGCGGATTCATTCTTTTATAACAAAGTTATATCACGCTCACTGACAAGAACCTGTCTCCACTAATGGGGACATCTTGGTGGAGTCACCTGCCTAAGTTCCTAGGCATTTTCGTCGTCAGAAAAATGGCCGCCGCTCTGATCTCCGTTTGCTTTATTAGAGACAAGATTATAAACCGTGGTAGCTCGGAGCTGTCAGCGGACTGGTGGCTACTTTCCCTTTCGGATAGTTTATATAGTTACAAAATTGGCAGAAACTCATCAGCGGTCACATGACAATGACAGTCAATAAAACCCACAGCCATTCCTCTCCACGTCTCTCTCAGACACAGGGGCCGGCCTTGGCAGCGGTAACGCCCATGGGAGGCGTGGTTGGTCGGCAGGCGGGATTTCTACTGTGCCTAGCTAAATCGAGAGGGGCGGAGACATTTTGAGCACGTGTTTACAGCTGCCTAATGATTTGCGGTGGTAGATGGTCTTGCATGTGTCTCTGCTGAGCACACACGGGACGATCTGATTGGTTGTATGGAGGTTGAAGTCTCATGCACGCTGTCAGGGTTGATGCTCCTAATTTAGAGGAACTATCCATCTTTTGGAACCAGAGCCCTCTGTACCACTTTCCTTCTCAGTCATCATTCTTTTGATTCTGACCTTTCCCATAAAAAAAGTTATAATAATAAGCAAAAAGTACTATTTAGGTACTAAAAGTGTTTTTGAAACCTAAAATCTTGTATAAAAAAAAATTTAAAAAGGCCCCATTGACACCTGTGCATCGCATTGCTGCACGGTTTTTATTTTTTTTTGCACAACACAAAAAGTTCCCGCACCTTTATTGGGTGCAGAGATTGGCACTTTTTTTTTTTTTTTTTTTACAGGGTGTTTCAGCTCTTTTGTTTTGCAACAAAACACGTATTTGCTGGCTGCTTTTGTACTTACCACCGTGGGTGATGAGCTATCAGTGCCCACAAAGCTGGTGCAGGTGTCCACAGGTTTAAAATCCCCCCTCTTCTTACTGCAGTGCTTCTAGGACAGGTCAGAGTTATTCTGATTGGTCAGCGCCAGCAAAGAGCAACGCTCTACTCCATCCTGGAAGTACTGCAAAAAGAAGTGGGAGAAGAGCATGAATATCAATTCATCACTTCCCGGGATCGCCACGCCATGCGTGGGCACTGACAGCTCTGCATCCACAGAGGCAAGTACAATGGGGACGGGGGCGGGGGCATAGGAACAAAGGAATAACCCCCTCAATCGGGACTTTGACAGACCACCCACTCAGAAATAGATAAAATATCATCTTTAACCGCTTGATATCCGCGCTATAGCCGAATGACGGCTACAGCGTGGACCTTAATTCCCGGGAGGCCGTCATATGACGGCCTCCCCTGTGCACGCGCCCTGCAGGGCGAGCACCGAGCGCGATGTGATCACCGAGTCACTGAGACTCGGCTGATCACCGATCCAAGTAAGGGGCCAGTCCCGGCCCCTTACCATGTGATCAACTGTCAGCCAATGACAGCTGATCACATGATCAAAACAAAAGCTCTGTGATCGTTTTTTTTTCCTCCTCGCGCTGACAGTGCGAGGAGAAAAAAAAGCCGATCACCGGCTCGTTAGCAAGAGACATCGGTCCCGAAGAGGAGGAGGCAATAATGCCTCGATTGTGCCACAAGTACCCCCTGCCAGTGCCACCTGACACATTGCCACCTGACAGTGCCCACAGTGCCCACCCATGCCATGTATCAATGCCCATGAGTGCCAACTATCAATGCCCACAAGTGTCACCTATCAATGCCCACCAGTGGTGCCAATCAGTGACACCTAGCAGCAGTGCCGGGACAAGGTCACCCAGTGCGAACATACCAAATTGCGCCCTCCCCCCCCCCCCCATTTACAGTGCAAGGGTTCAGTAGCAAGTGATGCAGAGCTCAGGAATGGAAAAAAAAACATATTAAGGATTGTGGAAATAGGGTTCAGAAGACTGGTATAAAACCCAATATGTTATATATTGCAGTTTAACAATCATTAGATGTGGTGGCTGCATTAGTTTTATTTTAGGCTTTTCCCCTCTGTTTTCACCTGGCGATCTGGCCAGTGGCATATGTCCTGTATTAGAGTGCCCCCAATCTGGATAAAGGAGCACAGAAGGCACAGCTGATAGCAGCATAGTCAGTCTGGGAAGGAGGGTAGTGTTAGATGTACTAGCAGATTTAGCCAAACTCAATAGCCTATGAAAAACAGGATCACACATTCTCCACACTTCAGCACACTGGACTCCTCTACTTTCTGCTCTGCTGTCTAAAGTCAACATGGGAAAGAGAATGAGGAGGACACGCTCTGACACACAGGGGGGCTCTGACACACAGGGGGCTCTGACACACAGGGGGGCTCTGACACACAGGGGGGCTCTGACACACAGGGGGGCTCTGACACACAGGGGGGCTCTGATTCCCAACAACATCGATGGCATTTGCAGCTTGCTGAAATAATGTTTCCCCAGCCTTTATCCCCAGTCTGCACATGTACAGAGCTCTATGCTAACACCTCAGCTCTTTTCTGGGAATGTGGGGCTGACAGAGCAGGGGAGGGCTCAATAGACTGACAGGAGACTGAGCTAATAGGGACAGGTATTTATTTTTTCATTGCACCCAGCTTATATCAGGCAAATAATATAGTAAGTACACTGCTGTTAGTGAGACATATCCTGTGTTTAGGATGGGAGACAGCTGGGGGGAGTTAGTTAAGCACTGGATCCCCTCCCTATACACAAGTACTAGATGGATCAGCAGAGAACATTAACAAATGAAAAGTCCCAGTATATTCCCAACATATATAAGAATTGTTCTTCACTTTTTGTAAACCTGCTCTGCAAAGTACAGGGCGAGTTTACAGCACAGCCAGGTAGAGTTTGGAAGGCAGAGCAGTGGGGACTCACATGGAAGAAAACTAACATCCATCCTGTGAGATCTTCATGTTGGGAGAGCTGTATGATGTATGCAGGGGGCGGAAAGCAATGATCGGAACTGCACTGTTGTATCATCTTGCTCCGCCCACCTGTAGAGGAGCTCTCAGTGTCACAGCCCGATCCAGCCAGCCAGACTGATGAGAAATCAAGGCCAGTAGAATGAATTGTTCTCCCTCTGTGCCAGAATGTGGTTGCCGCTGTAGAGAGGAGGCAAGCAATATGTATGGGTGCATCCTCAGCCCACTTTTTGGGCAGACTGTACAATTGAGTGGAGCCATAACCTAAATATTCTCTGCATGCTCATGCTGCTGTCGGCGACCTAGAGCCCCCTCCCACACTCCTCCCACACCCTGCCCAGGGCAGCCGATCCTCCCGCCCACCCCTTGTACCGGCCCTGCTGCCTATAGATGGCAGTGCTGAGCCGATGACGTCACTGAGAATCCAGCTTCAAGATAAAGAGAGCAGTGCTATAACCTCGCCGGACGCAGTGGCGTGTGTCCTTAATCCAAGCCAACTGGGAGGTATATCATCAGGTCCACGAGTTCTAGTCTACCCTGGGGCTTGTGGATCGGGTGTGCAAAGCACACTTTTTTTTCCTACATTTTTTAATTATTCATTTTATTTATGGTATTTATGATTTTCATTTATTATTTTTATACCCCTTTATATTTATTCATTATTCATTTCATCAAGCACCCATTTTTATACACCATTATTTATTTTTAGATTTACCCATTATTATATTTTTTTTTTCTTTTTCTACACCATTTTTTATTTTTCATATGCATTTATTATTTTTATACACCCTGATTCATAGTTATTTTTATTAATTATTATCCTCATTATTTTTCTTTATTTTTATACACCCTTATTTAGAGTTATTTTTATATTTATTAACTATTATATTTATCATTATTATTTATTTTATACACCCTTTTTTTTATCTTTATTCTTTAAATTTATTCATAAATGTATCCTTTTTTATTTTTTTATATACATTTTTATTCATTATCTTTATTTTTTTATGTATATTTATACTCTCTTATTTTTTTATTTTATATTACTTTTATTTGTTTATATTTTTAACCTATTTTTTTCCATTCACAATCTTTTATTTATATTTATTTATTATTAATGTCATCGCACACCCATTTTTATTTTTATACACCGTTATTTATTTTTAGATTTACTCATTATTAAGAAAGCGGGGCCCCATTCACAGGGGCCCTGGGGCCCAGGAACCATTCCTAACAAGGAAGTGACCTGGTGTAGTATAAAAGGGGTTTTTAACCGATTCAGCCCTCGGAAGATTTTACCCCCTTCCTGACCAGAGCACTTTTTACGATTCGGCACTGCGTCTCTTTAACTGACAATTGCGCGGTCGTGCGACGTTGTACCCAAACAAAATTGACGTCCTTTTTTTCCCCCCACAAATAGAGCTTTCTTTTGGTGGTATTTGATCACCTCTGTGGTTTTTATTTTTTGCGCTATAAACATAAAAATAGAGCGATAATTTTGAGAAAAAAAAAGCAATATTTTTTTACTTTTTGCTATAATAAATATCCCCCAAAATATAAAAAAACCCCTTTTTTTTCCTCAGTTTAGACCAATATGAATTCTTCTACGTAATTTTAGTTAAAAAAAATCGCAATAAGCGATTGGTTTGTGCAAAATTTATAGCGTCTACAAAACGGGACAGTTTTATGGCACTTTTATTAATTTTTTTTTTTTAATTAGCAATGGCGATCTGCGATTTTTACCGTGACTGCGACATTATGGCGGACAATTTTGACACTATTTTGGGACCATTGTCATTTATACAGCGATCAGTGCTTTAAAAATGCACTGATTACTGTGTAAATGACCCTGGCAGGGAAGGGGTTAACCACTAGGGGGCAGTGAAGGGGTTAAGTGTGTCCTAGGGAGTGATTCTAACTGTTAGGGGGGGATGGGCTTCAACACACAGGACAGTGATCACTGCTCTCGATGACAGGGAGCAGTGATCTCTGTCATGTCACTAGGCAGAACGGGGAAATGCTTTGTTTACAAAAGTATCTCCCCGTTCTACCTCTCCGTGACACGATTGCGGGCATCCGACCGACATCGAGTCCACGGGACCCGCTGTCACGGAGGACGTGGCACTCGCGCGCCCGCAACACCGCTTCTTAAAGGGGACATACCTGTTTGCCCTTTTGCCCCCAGTGCCATTCTGCTGATGTACATCAGCGTGCGCTGGTCAGCAAGCGATTAAAATAGAAATGGTAAGCAAAACATTTGTGTATAGATATAAAAAATAAAAAAATTATAAATATCTTTGTTGCCTTTTTTATAAGTGATCACATTCCCTCTGTTCTCAGCTGCATAAGAGCTTGGGGAGGAGAAGCAGCAGCACACTGATCTTCTCAGTGAAAAGCTGTGCAGTGGGGGGGGGGGGTGTCAGGACAAGTCTGATCATTGGAGGAGAGCAGGCTGAGTTCCCATCATAGCTAGAGAACTGACCACGCTGTGCTCTCCTGCTTAGTGTGGTCAGTTTTTATTAGGAAAGCAGAGGGACTGACAGACACACCAGGGATTTCACATAAAGGAAGCAAAACAAAGAGAACAGGAGACTTTCTCATACAAGTACATGGTACAGCAGGCACATATCAGGAATAGGAAATGTTGGGGTAACAAACACCTTCCATTCTGGGCCAATTCTGACATCTCTCTCATACACGGAACAATTCGTTTTTTTTTTCTTGAAACCCACAAATATTATATATTTTATAATCAGAGACCTTGGAGATTAAAAATGGTGGGTGTTGCAGTTTTTTATGTCACAAGATATTTGCATAGTGGATTATCAATTATCAAACTTTTTAGGAAAAAAATACACTGAGTTTTAGTACATAGAAATGCAGTCTAATACTCAGTTGTTTGGTAAAAAAAAAAAAAAGTTCCGCCGAGTATATAGACACCTAACACGCCATGCTTTAAAATTGTGTATGCCCGTGGAACAGCGCTAAACTATATTACCTAAAAATTTTCATAGGAGACACTTTAAAAGCCTTGACAGGTTACCAATTCAGAGTTACACAGGAGGTTTAAATTTTTTTTGGATTAACTTTATTGCTATCACAAGGGATGAACAACATCCCTTGTGACCGCATGAGCCTTGACAGGTCCTCTTTATGGTAAGATCTGGGGTCTTTCAGACCCCATATCTCTCCTATGCCCTCCAAAGCATCCGATCTGAGTTTGGTTTGATCGCCTGTAGAATTAAGATGCTGTTGCTCCCAACGTAGAACTCAACATTTTATCTGGCATAATGCAATGTCCGATAAAAGCAGGAATGTGTATTAAGCCAATTTGTCTCCATACACCTTCTTGGACTGGGTGTTTGCTAGGCGCTGACAGTATGGGGGAGATTTACTACAACTGGAAAGTGTAAAATCTGGTGCAGCTCTACATAGAAACCAATCCGCCTCCAGGTTTTATTGTCAAAGCTTCATTGAACGAGCTGAAGTTAGAAGCTGATTGGCTACCATGCACAGCCGCTCCACATTCTGAGTGCTCCAGTTTTAGTAAATCTCCCCCATTGTACATGGCACCTTTTCTGTAACCCGTGTGAATGTAACATTACAGAACTATATATATACAATTATTTTGCCATGTGTCTTTGTATATTTAACTTGCTCTCCAACAATTGTTTTTCTTTGTCGCAGTCCTAATTGGCTGTTTTACTTTTGATTGACAGGCCAGATTCTAAAGCCGTAGTTCTGGTGGAATCCGGGATCAGAATTCACACCACGGAGTTTGAATGGCCCAAGAATATGATGCCATCTGGGTTTGCAATGAAGGTTTGAAGGAAATCAATTACAGTCTCACTCAAAACATTAGTCATGTCATGGTCTTCTGAAGCTAGTCATAGTCATTACATTCTTAGTGCACAAACTCCTTTTGGAATAGTTATGTAGTATATGGTAGGCCCTCAGACTACATGGTAGGCCCTCAGACTACATGGTAGGCCCTCAGACTACATGGTATTCCCTCCGACTACATGGTATGCCCTCCGACTACATGGTATTCCCTCCGACTACATGGTAGGCCCTCAGACTACATGGTAGGTCCTATGGTAGGCCCTCAGACTACATGGTAGGCCCTCAGACTACATGGTATTCCCTCCGACTACATGGTATTCCCTACGACTACATGGTAGGCCCTCAGACTACATGGTAGGCCCTCAGACTACATGGAATTCCCTCCGACTACATGGTATTCCCTCCGACTACATGGTATTCCCTCCGACTACATGGTATGCCCTCCGACTACATGGTAGGCCCTCAGACTACATGGTAGGCCCTCAGACTACATGGTAGGCCCTCAGACTACATGGTATTTCCTCAGACTACATGGTAGGCCCTCAGACTACATGGTATTCCCTCCGACTACATGGTATTCCCTACGACTACATGGTAGGCCCTCAGACTACATGGTAGGCCCTCAGACTACATGGAATTCCCTCCGACTACATGGTATTCCCTCCGACTACATGGTATTCCCTCCGACTACATGGTATTCCCTCCGACTACATGGTAGGCCCTCCGACTACATGGTAGGCCCTCAGACTACATGGTAGGCCCTCAGACTACATGGTATTTCCTCAGACTACATGGTAGGCCCTCAGACTACATGGTAGGCCCTCAGACAACATGGTAGGCCCTCAGACAACATGGTAGGCCCTCAGACTACATGGTAGGCCCTCAGACTACATTGATGGCCTTTTTCTGGCACCATCCTTCTATGTTTCTCACGAGCTTCCCAAGTATTATTTGATTGGTATGGTTGTCTGTTGAGCAGTTGGATCTTTTTTGAGATGGCCTTGGGCCAACCTTGTTTAAGAAAAGCCTTTTGGCATTCCAGCTGTGTAGGGTTTAACCACCTCCTGCCTGGTCTATTGTAAAATTACAGCCGCCCCGGAGCCTCTGTCTTCTGGGTGGACGTTATATGACACCCTCCCGGTTGCGTGCCTTGTGTGTCCCCTAGGGGTGTTTCGTCACATATGGCGACCCATCACATTTGGCTGCCCGCTGGAGTGGGCATGCGCGACGCCGCCATATGCGTTCCAACACTTATAAAACTTTTGTCACTTTTAACACTTTTTTAAAAGTGTTTAAAAAAATAAAAAGTGTTTTTGTCACTTTTAACACTTTTAAAACGTAAAGTTTTAAAAGTGTTGGAACGCATATGGGGCGCTGTCGCGCATGCGCACTCCAGCGGGAAGCCAAATGTGATGGGTCGCCATATGTGACAAAACAGGGGCCGTGCAGTGGCACAATCTGTGACCTGCTGTGTCCACCAGACACAGCGGAAGACAGATCGCTATACCGGGCCGGCCCTGGTACCATGTGATGGCTGTGACCAATCACAGTAGTGATCACATGTCAAATGTACACAATGGCTTATAGTCATAGCCAATCATTGTGTACTGTTGTGATCTCTGTGATTGGTCCCTGTGATCACATGGTACAGACAGGGCTAATCACAGCACACCTGTACCATGTGATAGCCAATCACAGCTATTGCAATAATACATAATGACACATGAATTGATGCCATTCATAAAAAATAAGCGAGTACACCCCTCACATTTTGTAAATATTTTATTATCTTTTCATGTGACAACACTGAAGAAATGACACATTGCTACAATGTAAAGTAGTGAGTGTACAGCTTGTATAACAGTGTAAATTTGCTGTCCCCTCAAAATAACTCAACACATAGCCATTAATGTCTAAACCGCTGGCAACAAAAGTGAGTACACCCCTGAAAATTGTGAAAAAGTGAAAATGTCCAAATTGGTCCCAAAGTGTCAATATTTTGTGTGGCCACCATTATTTTCCAGCACTGCCTTAACCCTCTTGGGCATGGAGTTCACCAGAGCTTCACAGGGTGCCACTGGAGTTCTCTTCCACTCCTCCATGACGACATCACAGAGCTGGTGGATGTTGGAGACCTTGTGCTCCTCCACCTTCCGTTTGAGGATGCCCCACAGATGCTCAATAGGGTTTAGGTCTGGAGACATGCTTGGCCAGTCCATCACCTTTACCCTCAGCTTCTTTAGCAAGGCAGTGGTCGTCATGGAGGTGTGTTTGGGGTCGTTATCATGTTGGAATACTGCCCTGCGGTTAAGTCTCTGAAGGGAGGGGATCATGCTCGACTTCAGTATGTGACAGTACATTTTGGCATTCATGGTTCCCTCAATGAACTGTAGCTCCCCAGTGCTGGCAGCACTCATGCAGCCCCAGACCATGACACTCCCACCACCATGCTTGACTGTAGGCAAAAAACACTTGTCTTTGTACTCCTCACCTGGTACCGCCACACAGGCTTGACACCATCTGAACCAAGTAAGTTTATTTTGGTCTCATCCCCAAAAATGGGGATATTTATTACAGCAAAAAGTACAAAATATTGTTTTTTTTTTTCAAAATTGTCGCTATTTTTTTGTTTATAGCGCAAAAAATAAAAACCGCAGAGGTGATCAAATACTACCAAAAGAAAGCTCTATTTGTGGGGAAAAAAGGACGTCAATTTTGTTTGGGTGCAACGTCGCACGACCGCGCAATTGTCAATTAAAGTGACGCAGTGCCGAATCGCAAAAAAATGGCCTGGTCATTCAGCAGCCAAATCTTCCAGGGCTGAAGTGGTTAACCACTTGTTTACCGGGCACTTAAACCCCCCTCCAGACCAATTTTCATTTTTCAGCGCTGTCGCACTTTGAATGACCATTGCGCGGTCATACAACACTGTACCCAAATTAAATTTTTATCATTTTTTCCCACAAATAGAGGTTTCTCTTGGTGGCATTCGATCACCTCTGCGGTTTTTATTTTTTGTTAAAAAAAATTTAAAAAGACTGAATTTAAAAAAATATATATATTTTTTTTATATTTTGTTATAAAATGTTGCAAACAGGTAATTTTTCTCCTTCATTGATGTACGCTGATGAGGCTGCACTGATGGTCACCAATAGGCTACACTGATAGGCACCGATGGGCTGCACTGATGGGCACCGATAGGGCAGCACTGGTGGGCACTGAGAGGTGACACTGAGAGGTGGCACTGAAGGGCATTGATAGGTGGCATTGGTGGGCACTGAGAAGTGGCACTGATAGGTGGCACTGATAACTGGCAGTGATGGGCACTGATAGGTTACACTGAAAGGCAGCACTGCTAGGTGGCACTGATTGGCACCACTGGTGGGCATTGATAGGTGGCACTTGTGGGAATTGACAGGTGGCACTGGCAGGTGGCACTGGCAAGCACAGAGGAGGAGGCAGATGTGCCTCCTTCCTCTTCGGGACCGATGTCCCTTGAACATAAGCCGGTGATCAGCTTTTTTTTCTCCTCACACTGTCAGCGTGAGGAGAAAAAAAAACAATTACCGAGCTTTTGTTTACACACGTGATCAGATGTCATTGGCTGACAGCTGATTACGTGGTAAGGGGCCGCGATCGGCCCCTTACTCGGATCGGTGATCACCCGAGTCTCGGTTAATCACGCCGCGCGTGCCCTGCAGGGGGAGCGCTGGGAGCGCGCAAAGGGGAGGACGTCCTATGATGGCCTCCCGGAAATTCAGGTCCACGCTGGGGCCGTCATTCGGCTACAGCACGGACCTCAAGTGGTTAAAGTATAACTAAAGGCAAAACTTTTGTTTTTTGTTTTTTTTTTTTAGATAGAGGGCAGAGAGATTAGAACACCTGTCAATTTTGATTGCTGTCTCTGCCCCCATTATGGAGATTCTCCCTCTGTTTGTCCTGTTTACCATTATCATTGAAAAGGAAAAAAAAAAGGAGATCCCACATTTTTGGATTGTCCCCTGAAAAGTAATAGAGGGGGAAATCTTCCAATGGGGCATGAGTTCTGGTGACCTGGGGGTCCCCAAGGGATTCCCCTCATTTTCTGGTATTTCCTCTCACTTCCTTTTTTGGCTATGGGACAGGAAGTGAAGGGAAGTCTCCCTGCATTGGGACACAAATGGTGAAAAAAAAAAAAAAAATCTGACAGGGGTTATCATAGTTGCCAACATTGTAAAAAAAAAAAAAAAAAAAAAAATGTGGAACACTTTTGTGGCTGTAGGCGGAGCCGTACCATAATTAGGGGGCGTGGCATTCGTTGTAGGCGTGGCTTAGGAAAAATATACAAGTGCGCCGTGGCGAAAAATGGGCGTGGTTTACGTGACATGGTGGGCGTGACTCAAGAGGGTGTGGTTAGAGTCTGAGATGAATGATGGAGAGGGAAAGGGGGAGAGGGGGAGAGGGGGAGATGGGGAGAGGGGGAAAGGGGGAGAGGGAAATGACGCAACAGCAGCCCCAGATCCTACACAATAAAAATATGTGTATTCTAGAAAGTTTAACAATCATCAGATAAAGTTATTCCAAACACCTGGTGTTAGCACTTCAATCATCCCGGCACCATGGTTGTTATGGTGTCAGGATGATTAAAGAGCCCCCACCTCACACCAGGAGTCCCCGGCGGAGCCCCCCCTCACACCAGGAGTCCCCGGCGGAGCCCCCCCTCACACCAGGAGTCCCCGGCGGAGCCCCCCCTCACACCAGGAGTCCCCGGCGGAGCCCCCCCTCACACCAGGAGTCCCCGGCGGAGCCCCCCCTCACACCAGGAGTCCCCGGCGGAGCCCCCCCTCGCATCAGGAGTCCCCGGCGGAGCTCCACCTCGCATCAGGAGTCCCCGGCGGAGCTCCACCTCGCATCAGGAGTCCCCGGCGGAGCTCCACCTCGCATCAGGAGTCCCCGGCGAAGCCCCCCCTCGCATCAGGAGTCCCCGGCGGAGCCCCCCCTCGCATCAGGAGTCCCCGGCGGAGCCCCCCCTCGCATCAGGAGTCCCCGGCGGAGCCCCCCCTCGCATCAGGAGTCCCCGGCGGAGCCCCCCCTCGCATCAGGAGTCCCCGGCGGAGCCCCCCCTCGCATCAGGAGTCCCCGGCGGAGCTCCCCCTCGCATCAGGTGTCCCCAGTGGAGCCCCCCTTACGATTCCCAGAGCTTTTCTTCCAATAGTAATAATCCAAAAAGTGACTAAAAAAAACAAACGAAACTCCATATTAAGCCCCGGACCATTTGGCTGGCAAAAGACCAGAGACCAGAGTGTTTTTTGCGATTCGGCACTGCGTCGCTTTAACTGACAATTGTGCGGTCGTGCGACGTGGCTCCCAAAAAAAAAAATTGACGTCCTTTTTTTCCCCCACAAATAGAGCTTTCTTTTGGTGGTATTTGATCACCTCTGCGGTTTTTATTTTTTGCGCTATAAACAAAACAATAGCGACAATTTTGAAAAAAAATTCATTATTTTTTACTTTTTTGCTATAATAAATATCCCCAAAAAATATATAAAAAAACATTTTTTTTCCTCAGTTTAGGCCGATACGTATTGTTCTACATATTTTTGGTAAAAAAAAAAAAAAATCACAATAAGCGTTTATTGATTGGTTTGTGCAAAAGTTATAGCATCCACAAAATAGGGGATAGTTCTATGGCATTTTTATTAATATTTTTTTTTTTTTACTAGTAATGGCGACGATCATTTTTATCATAACTGCGACCTTATGGCGGACAGATGGGACCATTCACATTTATACAGCGATCAGTGCGATTAAAAATGGATTGATTACTGTCTAAATGTGACTGGCAGGGAAGGGGTTAACCATTAGGGGCCGGTGAAGGGGTTAAGTGTGTCCTAGGGAATGATTCTAACTGTGGGGGGGAGGGGCTATGTGTGACATGACACTGATCACCGCTCCCGATTACAGGGTGCTGTGATCAGTGTCCTGCCACTATGCAGAACGGGGAAATGCTTGTTTACATCAGCATTTCCCCGTTCTTCCTCTTCGTGAGATGATAGCGGGTATCCCCGCGGACATTGAGTCCGCAGGACCTGCAATCACACTCACGAAGGTAGCGCCCGGTGTTCTGGCGAGAAAGTTCCCCTCGGCGGATAAGGACCCCCCCCCGCCTGCGCAGTAGGAGCCAGCGGAAATAGCCGAATAGTTTGAAATCAGCTGTACACGGCGCCTGTAAGAGGGCTCCTCGCAGGCTCGCTGCGCTTCGGGCACGGCCTCGCTTCGCTCGGCACTTTTTTATTCTCCCTCTAGGTCCACTTGGATGGTGGGGCTTCAACCTGAACCCAGGCGCCGTGTACAGCTGATTGAAGATTTTCAGCTTCAGCTATCTTCGGCGGCTCCTAGTAGTTCGTACTGCGCAAGCGCTGCGCCTGCGCAGTACGGGGGGGGGCCCTTATCCGCCGGGAGGAACTTTCTTGGCAAGACACCGGCGCGTGCGCCCGCAAACTGCTTCCTAAAGGGCAACGTCCAGGTACAATAATCTGCCTGTACGTGCCCTTCTGCCAACGTAACAACATTCTAATAATTGTCAAATAAGAATTTGCCAATCAGTTACTATGCCCTGTAGTCACAAAGTTATATCACAGTAGATGAGTAGAATGAGAACGTGGATGGCGCTGCTCTTAATGCTAATTACTGGGTGCAATAAAAGAGAATAGAATATCCCAGGATTCACACTGAATAGAAATAACTTTGATATATAAAACCTCCAATAATATCAAACCTTACTAAAAATTTTTTGGCTGAGAAATAGGCCAAGTAATCATGGATAAGCAAATTAAACAAACTCACCAGTAATCACAAAATTAGGTGTGTTCCCCCTATGGGGTATGAGTGTCATCCAAAGTGAAAATATATACCAAGGTGAGAAAATATAAATGAAAGGATCCCTAGTTGTAGAGAATTAAAGTAAAACAGTGCAAACCAAAAATCAGTGTAAGAAAGGGAAAAATCAAAAAATAAAAATAACTTTTAACCCAAAAGTATTGGGACAAAATGGCACCAAAGGATATTCAAAAGTATTGGGACATTAATAAGGAAAGATATATTTGTTGTGCAAATGTGGTTAGTGCAGTATCTACATATCCCCTTCCGTGTTTATATGCAGGAAATCTTACAAATATAAACACGGAAGGGGATATGTAGATACTGCTACAACTAGGGATCCTTTCATTTATATTTTCTCACCTTGGTATATATTTTCACTTTGGATGACACTCATACCCCATAGGGGGAACGCACCTAATTTTGTGATTACTGGTGAGTTTGTTTAATTTGCTTATTCATGATTACTTGGCCTATTTCTCAGCCAAAAAATTTTTAGTAAGGTTTGATATTATTGGAGGTTTTATATATCAAAGTTATTTCTATTCAGTGTGAATCCTGGGATATTCTATTCTCTTTTATTGCACCCAGTAATTAGCATTAAGAGCAGCGCCATCCACGTTCTCATTCTACTCATCTATTGTAAAATTAGACCCTTAGGGGTACTAATTAGAGATAGGCAGCAGCTCTTACTCTGTCCTAAGCGCGGATTCATTCTTTTATAACAAAGTTATATCACGCTCACTGACAAGAACCTGTCTCCACTAATGGGGACATCTTGGTGGAGTCACCTGCCTAAGTTCCTAGGCATTTTCGTCGTCAGAAAAATGGCCGCCGCTCTGATCTCCGTTTGCTTTATTAGAGACAAGATTATAAACCGTGGTAGCTCGGAGCTGTCAGCGGACTGGTGACTACTTTCCCTTTCGGATAGTTTATATAGTTACAAAATTGGCAGAAACTCATCAGCGGTCACATGACAATGACAGTCAATAAAACCCACAGCCATTCCTCTCCACGTCTCTCTCAGACACAGGGGCCGGCCTTGGCAGCGGTAACGCCCATGGGAGGCGTGGTTGGTCGGCAGGCGGGATTTCTACTGTGCCTAGCTAAATCGAGAGGGGCGGAGACATTTTGAGCACGTGTTTACAGCTGCCTAATGATTTGCGGTGGTAGATGGTCTTGCATGTGTCTCTGCTGAGCACACACGGGACGATCTGATTGGTTGTATGGAGGTTGAAGTCTCATGCACGCTGTCAGGGTTGATGCTCCTAATTTAGAGGAACTATCCATCTTTTGGAACCAGAGCCCTCTGTACCACTTTCCTTCTCAGTCATCATTCTTTTGATTCTGACCTTTCCCATAAAAAAAGTTATAATAATAAGCAAAAAGTACTATTTAGGTACTAAAAGTGTTTTTGAAACCTAAAATCTTGTATAAAAAAAAATTTAAAAAGGCCCCATTGACACCTGTGCATCGCATTGCTGCACGGTTTTTATTTTTTTTTGCACAACACAAAAAGTTCCCGCACCTTTATTGGGTGCAGAGATTGGCACTTTTTTTTTTTTTTTTTTTACAGGGTGTTTCAGCTCTTTTGTTTTGCAACAAAACACGTATTTGCTGGCTGCTTTTGTACTTACCACCGTGGGTGATGAGCTATCAGTGCCCACAAAGCTGGTGCAGGTGTCCACAGGTTTAAAATCCCCCCTCTTCTTACTGCAGTGCTTCTAGGACAGGTCAGAGTTATTCTGATTGGTCAGCGCCAGCAAAGAGCAACGCTCTACTCCATCCTGGAAGTACTGCAAAAAGAAGTGGGAGAAGAGCATGAATATCAATTCATCACTTCCCGGGATCGCCACGCCATGCGTGGGCACTGACAGCTCTGCATCCACAGAGGCAAGTACAATGGGGACGGGGGCGGGGGCATAGGAACAAAGGAATAACCCCCTCAATCGGGACTTTGACAGACCACCCACTCAGAAATAGATAAAATATCATCTTTAACCGCTTGATATCCGCGCTATAGCCGAATGACGGCTACAGCGTGGACCTTAATTCCCGGGAGGCCGTCATATGACGGCCTCCCCTGTGCACGCGCCCTGCAGGGCGAGCACCGAGCGCGATGTGATCACCGAGTCACTGAGACTCGGCTGATCACCGATCCAAGTAAGGGGCCGGTCCCGGCCCCTTACCATGTGATCAACTGTCAGCCAATGACAGCTGATCACATGATCAAAACAAAAGCTCTGTGATCGTTTTTTTTTCCTCCTCGCGCTGACAGTGCGAGGAGAAAAAAAAGCCGATCACCGGCTCGTTAGCAAGAGACATCGGTCCCGAAGAGGAGGAGGCAATAATGCCTCGATTGTGCCACAAGTACCCCCTGCCAGTGCCACCTGACACATTGCCACCTGACAGTGCCCACAGTGCCCACCCATGCCATGTATCAATGCCCATGAGTGCCAACTATCAATGCCCACAAGTGTCACCTATCAATGCCCACCAGTGGTGCCAATCAGTGACACCTAGCAGCAGTGCCGGGACAAGGTCACCCAGTGCGAACATACCAAATTGCGCCCTCCCCCCCCCCCCCATTTACAGTGCAAGGGTTCAGTAGCAAGTGATGCAGAGCTCAGGAATGGAAAAAAAAACATATTAAGGATTGTGGAAATAGGGTTCAGAAGACTGGTATAAAACCCAATATGTTATATATTGCAGTTTAACAATCATTAGATGTGGTGGCTGCATTAGTTTTATTTTAGGCTTTTCCCCTCTGTTTTCACCTGGCGATCTGGCCAGTGGCATATGTCCTGTATTAGAGTGCCCCCAATCTGGATAAAGGAGCACAGAAGGCACAGCTGATAGCAGCATAGTCAGTCTGGGAAGGAGGGTAGTGTTAGATGTACTAGCAGATTTAGCCAAACTCAATAGCCTATGAAAAACAGGATCACACATTCTCCACACTTCAGCACACTGGACTCCTCTACTTTCTGCTCTGCTGTCTAAAGTCAACATGGGAAAGAGAATGAGGAGGACACGCTCTGACACACAGGGGGGCTCTGACACACAGGGGGGCTCTGACACACAGGGGGCTCTGACACACAGGGGGGCTCTGACACACAGGGGGCTCTGACACACAGGGGGCTCTGACACACAGGGGGGCTCTGACACACAGGGGGCTCTGACACACAGGGGGCTCTGACACACAGGGGGCTCTAACACACAGGGGGGCTCTGACACACAGGGGGCTCTGACACACAGGGGGGCTCTGACACACAGGGGGCTCTGACACACAGGGGGGCTCTGACACACAGGGGGGCTCTGACACACAGGGGGCTCTGACACACAGGGGGGCTCTGACACACAGGGGGGCTCTGACACACAGGGGGGCTCTGACACACAGGGGGGCTCTGACACACAGGGGGGCTCTGACACACAGGGGGGCTCTGATTCCCAACAACATCGATGGCATTTGCAGCTTGCTGAAATAATGTTTCCCCAGCCTTTATCCCCAGTCTGCACATGTACAGAGCTCTATGCTAACACCTCAGCTCTTTTCTGGGAATGTGGGGCTGACAGAGCAGGGGAGGGCTCAATAGACTGACAGGAGACTGAGCTAATAGGGACAGGTATTTATTTTTTCATTGCACCCAGCTTATATCAGGCAAATAATATAGTAAGTACACTGCTGTTAGTGAGACATATCCTGTGTTTAGGATGGGAGACAGCTGGGGGGAGTTAGTTAAGCACTGGATCCCCTCCCTATACACAAGTACTAGATGGATCAGCAGAGAACATTAACAAATGAAAAGTCCCAGTATATTCCCAACATATATAAGAATTGTTCTTCACTTTTTGTAAACCTGCTCTGCAAAGTACAGGGCGAGTTTACAGCACAGCCAGGTAGAGTTTGGAAGGCAGAGCAGTGGGGACTCACATGGAAGAAAACTAACATCCATCCTGTGAGATCTTCATGTTGGGAGAGCTGTATGATGTATGCAGGGGGCGGAAAGCAATGATCGGAACTGCACTGTTGTATCATCTTGCTCCGCCCACCTGTAGAGGAGCTCTCAGTGTCACAGCCCGATCCAGCCAGCCAGACTGATGAGAAATCAAGGCCAGTAGAATGAATTGTTCTCCCTCTGTGCCAGAATGTGGTTGCCGCTGTAGAGAGGAGGCAAGCAATATGTATGGGTGCATCCTCAGCCCACTTTTTGGGCAGACTGTACAATTGAGTGGAGCCATAACCTAAATATTCTCTGCATGCTCATGCTGCTGTCGGCGACCTAGAGCCCCCTCCCACACTCCTCCCACACCCTGCCCAGGGCAGCCGATCCTCCCGCCCACCCCTTGTACCGGCCCTGCTGCCTATAGATGGCAGTGCTGAGCCGATGACGTCACTGAGAATCCAGCTTCAAGATAAAGAGAGCAGTGCTATAACCTCGCCGGACGCAGTGGCGTGTGTCCTTAATCCAAGCCAACTGGGAGGTATATCGTCAGGTCCACGAGTTCTAGTCTACCCTGGGGCTTGTGGATCGGGTTTTTTTTCCTACATTTTTTAATTATTCATTTTATTTATGGTATTTATGATTTTCATTTATTATTTTTATACCCCTTTATATTTATTCATTATTCATTTCATCAAGCACCCATTTTTATACACCATTATTTATTTTTAGATTTACCCATTATTATATTTTTTTTTTCTTTTTCTACACCATTTTTTATTTTTCATATGCATTTATTATTTTTATACACCCTGATTCATAGTTATTTTTATTAATTATTATCCTCATTATTTTTCTTTATTTTTATACACCCTTATTTAGAGTTATTTTTATATTTATTAACTATTATATTTATCATTATTATTTATTTTATACACCCTTTTTTTTATCTTTATTCTTTAAATTTATTCATAAATGTATCCTTTTTTATTTTTTTATATACATTTTTATTCATTATCTTTATTTTTTTATGTATATTTATACTCTCTTATTTTTTTATTTTATATTACTTTTATTTGTTTATATTTTTAACCTATTTTTTTCCATTCACAATCTTTTATTTATATTTATTTATTATTAATGTCATCGCACACCCATTTTTATTTTTATACACCGTTATTTATTTTTAGATTTACTCATTATTAAGAAAGCGGGGCCCCATTCACAGGGGCCCTGGGGCCCAGGAACCATTCCTAACAAGGAAGTGACCTGGTGTAGTATAAAAGGGGTTTTTAACCGATTCAGCCCTCGGAAGATTTTACCCCCTTCCTGACCAGAGCACTTTTTACGATTCGGCACTGCGTCTCTTTAACTGACAATTGCGCGGTCGTGCGACGTTGTACCCAAACAAAATTGACGTCCTTTTTTTCCCCCCACAAATAGAGCTTTCTTTTGGTGGTATTTGATCACCTCTGTGGTTTTTATTTTTTGCGCTATAAACATAAAAATAGAGCGATAATTTTGAGAAAAAAAAAGCAATATTTTTTTACTTTTTGCTATAATAAATATCCCCCAAAATATAAAAAAAACCCTTTTTTTTCCTCAGTTTAGACCAATATGAATTCTTCTACGTAATTTTAGTTAAAAAAAATCGCAATAAGCGATTGGTTTGTGCAAAATTTATAGCGTCTACAAAACGGGACAGTTTTATGGCACTTTTATTAATTTTTTTTTTTTAATTAGCAATGGCGATCTGCGATTTTTACCGTGACTGCGACATTATGGCGGACAATTTTGACACTATTTTGGGACCATTGTCATTTATACAGCGATCAGTGCTTTAAAAATGCACTGATTACTGTGTAAATGACCCTGGCAGGGAAGGGGTTAACCACTAGGGGGCAGTGAAGGGGTTAAGTGTGTCCTAGGGAGTGATTCTAACTGTTAGGGGGGGATGGGCTTCAACACACAGGACAGTGATCACTGCTCTCGATGACAGGGAGCAGTGATCTCTGTCATGTCACTAGGCAGAACGGGGAAATGCTTTGTTTACAAAAGTATCTCCCCGTTCTACCTCTCCGTGACACGATTGCGGGCATCCGACCGACATCGAGTCCACGGGACCCGCTGTCATGGAGGACGTGGCACTCGCGCGCCCGCAACACCGCTTCTTAAAGGGGACATACCTGTTTGCCCTTTTGCCCCCAGTGCCATTCTGCTGATGTACATCAGCGTGCGCTGGTCAGCAAGCGATTAAAATAGAAATGGTAAGCAAAACATTTGTGTATAGATATAAAAAATAAAAAAATTATAAATATCTTTGTTGCCTTTTTTATAAGTGATCACATTCCCTCTGTTCTCAGCTGCATAAGAGCTTGGGGAGGAGAAGCAGCAGCACACTGATCTTCTCAGTGAAAAGCTGTGCAGTGGGGGGGGGGGGGTGTCAGGACAAGTCTGATCATTGGAGGAGAGCAGGCTGAGTTCCCATCATAGCTAGAGAACTGACCACGCTGTGCTCTCCTGCTTAGTGTGGTCAGTTTTTATTAGGAAAGCAGAGGGACTGACAGACACACCAGGGATTTCACATAAAGGAAGCAAAACAAAGAGAACAGGAGACTTTCTCATACAAGTACATGGTACAGCAGGCACATATCAGGAATAGGAAATGTTGGGGTAACAAACACCTTCCATTCTGGGCCAATTCTGACATCTCTCTCATACACGGAACAATTCGTTTTTTTTTTTCTTGGAACCCACAAATATTATATATTTTATAATCAGAGACCTTGGAGATTAAAAATGGTGGGTGTTGCAGTTTTTTATGTCACAAGATATTTGCATAGTGGATTATCAATTATCAAACTTTTTAGGAAAAAAATACACTGAGTTTTAGTACATAGAAATGCAGTCTAATACTCAGTTGTTTGGTAAAAAAAAAAAAAAAGTTCCGCCGAGTATATAGACACCTAACACGCCATGCTTTAAAATTGTGTATGCCCGTGGAACAGCGCTAAACTATATTACCTAAAAATTTTCATAGGAGACACTTTAAAAGCCTTGACAGGTTACCAATTCAGAGTTACACAGGAGGTTTAAATTTTTTTTGGATTAACTTTATTGCTATCACAAGGGATGAACAACATCCCTTGTGACCGCATGAGCCTTGACAGGTCCTCTTTATGGTAAGATCTGGGGTCTTTCAGACCCCATATCTCTCCTATGCCCTCCAAAGCATCCGATCTGAGTTTGGTTTGATCGCCTGTAGAATTAAGATGCTGTTGCTCCCAACGTAGAACTCAACATTTTATCTGGCATAATGCAATGTCCGATAAAAGCAGGAATGTGTATTAAGCCAATTTGTCTCCATACACCTTCTTGGACTGGGTGTTTGCTAGGCGCTGACAGTATGGGGGAGATTTACTACAACTGGAAAGTGTAAAATCTGGTGCAGCTCTACATAGAAACCAATCCGCCTCCAGGTTTTATTGTCAAAGCTTCATTGAACGAGCTGAAGTTAGAAGCTGATTGGCTACCATGCACAGCCGCTCCACATTCTGAGTGCTCCAGTTTTAGTAAATCTCCCCCATTGTACATGGCACCTTTTCTGTAACCCGTGTGAATGTAACATTACAGAACTATATATATACAATTATTTTGCCATGTGTCTTTGTATATTTAACTTGCTCTCCAACAATTGTTTTTCTTTGTCGCAGTCCTAATTGGCTGTTTTACTTTTGATTGACAGGCCAGATTCTAAAGCCGTAGTTCTGGTGGAATCCGGGATCAGAATTCACACCACGGAGTTTGAATGGCCCAAGAATATGATGCCATCTGGGTTTGCAATGAAGGTTTGAAGGAAATCAATTACAGTCTCACTCAAAACATTAGTCATGTCATGGTCTTCTGAAGCTAGTCATAGTCATTACATTCTTAGTGCACAAACTCCTTTTGGAATAGTTATGTAGTATATGGTAGGCCCTCAGACTACATGGTAGGCCCTCAGACTACATGGTAGGCCCTCAGACTACATGGTATTCCCTCCGACTACATGGTATGCCCTCCGACTACATGGTATTCCCTCCGACTACATGGTAGGCCCTCAGACTACATGGTAGGTCCTATGGTAGGCCCTCAGACTACATGGTAGGCCCTCAGACTACATGGTAGGCCCTCAGACTACATGGTATTCCCTCCGACTACATGGTATTCCCTACGACTACATGGTAGGCCCTCAGACTACATGGTAGGCCCTCAGACTACATGGAATTCCCTCCGACTACATGGTATTCCCTCCGACTACATGGTATTCCCTCCGACTACATGGTATGCCCTCCGACTACATGGTAGGCCCTCAGACTACATGGTAGGCCCTCAGACTACATGGTAGGCCCTCAGACTACATGGTATTTCCTCAGACTACATGGTAGGCCCTCAGACTACATGGTATTCCCTCCGACTACATGGTATTCCCTACGACTACATGGTAGGCCCTCAGACTACATGGTAGGCCCTCAGACTACATGGAATTCCCTCCGACTACATGGTATTCCCTCCGACTACATGGTATTCCCTCCGACTACATGGTATTCCCTCCGACTACATGGTAGGCCCTCCGACTACATGGTAGGCCCTCAGACTACATGGTAGGCCCTCAGACTACATGGTATTTCCTCAGACTACATGGTAGGCCCTCAGACTACATGGTAGGCCCTCAGACAACATGGTAGGCCCTCAGACAACATGGTAGGCCCTCAGACTACATGGTAGGCCCTCAGACTACATTGATGGCCTTTTTCTGGCACCATCCTTCTATGTTTCTCACGAGCTTCCCAAGTATTATTTGATTGGTATGGTTGTCTGTTGAGCAGTTGGATCTTTTTTGAGATGGCCTTGGGCCAACCTTGTTTAAGAAAAGCCTTTTGGCATTCCAGCTGTGTAGGGTTTAACCACCTCCTGCCTGGTCTATTGTAAAATTACAGCCGCCCCGGAGCCTCTGTCTTCTGGGTGGACGTTATATGACACCCTCCCGGTTGCGTGCCTTGTGTGTCCCCTAGGGGTGTTTCGTCACATATGGCGACCCATCACATTTGGCTGCCCGCTGGAGTGGGCATGCGCGACGCCGCCATATGCGTTCCAACACTTATAAAACTTTTGTCACTTTTAACACTTTTTTAAAAGTGTTTAAAAAAATAAAAAGTGTTTTTGTCACTTTTAACACTTTTAAAACGTAAAGTTTTAAAAGTGTTGGAACGCATATGGGGCGCTGTCGCGCATGCGCACTCCAGCGGGAAGCCAAATGTGATGGGTCGCCATATGTGACAAAACAGGGGCCGTGCAGTGGCACAATCTGTGACCTGCTGTGTCCACCAGACACAGCGGAAGACAGATCGCTATACCGGGCCGGCCCTGGTACCATGTGATGGCTGTGACCAATCACAGTAGTGATCACATGTCAAATGTACACAATGGCTTATAGTCATAGCCAATCATTGTGTACTGTTGTGATCTCTGTGATTGGTCCCTGTGATCACATGGTACAGACAGGGCTAATCACAGCACACCTGTACCATGTGATAGCCAATCACAGCTATTGCAATAATACATAATGACACATGAATTGATGCCATTCATAAAAAATAAGCGAGTACACCCCTCACATTTTGTAAATATTTTATTATCTTTTCATGTGACAACACTGAAGAAATGACACATTGCTACAATGTAAAGTAGTGAGTGTACAGCTTGTATAACAGTGTAAATTTGCTGTCCCCTCAAAATAACTCAACACATATCCATTAATGTCTAAACCGCTGGCAACAAAAGTGAGTACACCCCTGAAAATTGTGAAAAAGTGAAAATGTCCAAATTGGTCCCAAAGTGTCAATATTTTGTGTGGCCACCATTATTTTCCAGCACTGCCTTAACCCTCTTGGGCATGGAGTTCACCAGAGCTTCACAGGGTGCCACTGGAGTTCTCTTCCACTCCTCCATGACGACATCACAGAGCTGGTGGATGTTGGAGACCTTGCACTCCTCCACCTTCCGTTTGAGGATGCCCCACAGATGCTCAATAGGGTTTAGGTCTGGAGACATGCTTGGCCAGTCCATCACCTTTACCCTCAGCTTCTTTAGCAAGGCAGTGGTCGTCATGGAGGTGTGTTTGGGGTCGTTATCATGTTGGAATACTGCCCTGCGGTTAAGTCTCTGAAGGGAGGGGATCATGCTCGACTTCAGTATGTGACAGTACATTTTGGCATTCATGGTTCCCTCAATGAACTGTAGCTCCCCAGTGCTGGCAGCACTCATGCAGCCCCAGACCATGACACTCCCACCACCATGCTTGACTGTAGGCAAAAAACACTTGTCTTTGTACTCCTCACCTGGTACCGCCACACAGGCTTGACACCATCTGAACCAAGTAAGTTTATTTTGGTCTCATCCCCAAAAATGGGGATATTTATTACAGCAAAAAGTACAAAATATTGTTTTTTTTTTTCAAAATTGTCGCTATTTTTTTGTTTATAGCGCAAAAAATAAAAACCGCAGAGGTGATCAAATACTACCAAAAGAAAGCTCTATTTGTGGGGAAAAAAGGACGTCAATTTTGTTTGGGTGCAACGTCGCACGACCGCGCAATTGTCAATTAAAGTGACGCAGTGCCGAATCGCAAAAAAATGGCCTGGTCATTCAGCAGCCAAATCTTCCAGGGCTGAAGTGGTTAACCACTTGTTTACCGGGCACTTAAACCCCCCTCCAGACCAATTTTCATTTTTCAGCGCTGTCGCACTTTGAATGACCATTGCGCGGTCATACAACACTGTACCCAAATTAAATTTTTATCATTTTTTCCCACAAATAGAGGTTTCTCTTGGTGGCATTCGATCACCTCTGCGGTTTTTATTTTTTGTTAAAAAAAATTTAAAAAGACTGAATTTAAAAAAATATATATATTTTTTTTATATTTTGTTATAAAATGTTGCAAACAGGTAATTTTTCTCCTTCATTGATGTACGCTGATGAGGCTGCACTGATGGTCACCAATAGGCTACACTGATAGGCACCGATGGGCTGCACTGATGGGCACCGATAGGGCAGCACTGGTGGGCACTGAGAGGTGACACTGAGAGGTGGCACTGAAGGGCATTGATAGGTGGCATTGGTGGGCACTGAGAAGTGGCACTGATAGGTGGCACTGATAACTGGCAGTGATGGGCACTGATAGGTTACACTGAAAGGCAGCACTGCTAGGTGGCACTGATTGGCACCACTGGTGGGCATTGATAGGTGGCACTTGTGGGAATTGACAGGTGGCACTGGCAGGTGGCACTGGCAAGCACAGAGGAGGAGGCAGATGTGCCTCCTTCCTCTTCGGGACCGATGTCCCTTGAACATAAGCCGGTGATCAGCTTTTTTTTCTCCTCACACTGTCAGCGTGAGGAGAAAAAAAAACAATTACCGAGCTTTTGTTTACACACGTGATCAGATGTCATTGGCTGACAGCTGATTACGTGGTAAGGGGCCGCGATCGGCCCCTTACTCGGATCGGTGATCACCCGAGTCTCGGTTAATCACGCCGCGCGTGCCCTGCAGGGGGAGCGCTGGGAGCGCGCAAAGGGGAGGACGTCCTATGATGGCCTCCCGGAAATTCAGGTCCACGCTGGGGCCGTCATTCGGCTACAGCACGGACCTCAAGTGGTTAAAGTATAACTAAAGGCAAAACTTTTGTTTTTTGGTTTTTTTTTTTAGATAGAGGGCAGAGAGATTAGAACACCTGTCAATTTTGATTGCTGTCTCTGCCCCCATTATGGAGATTCTCCCTCTGTTTGTCCTGTTTACCATTATCATTGAAAAGGAAAATAAAGAAGATCCCACATTTTTGGATTGTCCCCTGAAAAGTAATAGAGGGGGAAATCTTCCAATGGGGCATGAGTTCTGGTGACCTGGGGGTCCCCAAGGGATTCCCCTCATTTTCTGGTATTTCCTCTCACTTCCTTTTTTGGCTATGGGACAGGAAGTGAAGGGAAGTCTCCCTGCATTGGGACACAAATGGTGAAAAAAAAAAAAAAAATCTGACAGGGGTTATCATAGTTGCCAACATTGTAAAAAAAAAAAAAAAAAAAAAAATGTGGAACACTTTTGTGGCTGTAGGCGGAGCCGTACCATAATTAGGGGGCGTGGCATTCGTTGTAGGCGTGGCTTAGGAAAAATATACAAGTGCGCCGTGGCGAAAAATGGGCGTGGTTTACGTGACATGGTGGGCGTGACTCAAGAGGGTGTGGTTAGAGTCTGAGATGAATGATGGAGAGGGAAAGGGGGAGAGGGGGAGAGGGGGAGATGGGGAGAGGGGGAAAGGGGGAGAGGGAAATGACGCAACAGCAGCCCCAGATCCTACACAATAAAAATATGTGTATTCTAGAAAGTTTAACAATCATCAGATAAAGTTATTCCAAACACCTGGTGTTAGCACTTCAATCATCCCGGCACCATGGTTGTTATGGTGTCAGGATGATTAAAGAGCCCCCACCTCACACCAGGAGTCCCCGGCGGAGCCCCCCCTCACACCAGGAGTCCCCGGCGGAGCCCCCCCTCACACCAGGAGTCCCCGGCGGAGCCCCCCCTCACACCAGGAGTCCCCGGCGGAGCCCCCCCTCACACCAGGAGTCCCCGGCGGAGCCCCCCCTCACACCAGGAGTCCCCGGCGGAGCCCCCCCTCACACCAGGAGTCCCCGGCGGAGCCCCCCCTCGCATCAGGAGTCCCCGGCGGAGCTCCACCTCGCATCAGGAGTCCCCGGCGGAGCTCCACCTCGCATCAGGAGTCCCCGGCGGAGCTCCACCTCGCATCAGGAGTCCCCGGCGAAGCCCCCCCTCGCATCAGGAGTCCCCGGCGGAGCCCCCCCTCGCATCAGGAGTCCCCGGCGGAGCCCCCCCTCGCATCAGGAGTCCCCGGCGGAGCCCCCCCTCGCATCAGGAGTCCCCGGCGGAGCCCCCCCTCGCATCAGGAGTCCCCGGCGGAGCCCCCCCTCGCATCAGGAGTCCCCGGCGGAGCTCCCCCTCGCATCAGGTGTCCCCAGTGGAGCCCCCCTTACGATTCCCAGAGCTTTTCTTCCAATAATAATAATCCAAAAAGTGACTAAAAAAAACAAACGAAACTCCATATTAAGCCCCGGACCATTTGGCTGGCAAAAGACCAGAGACCAGAGTGTTTTTTGCGATTCGGCACTGCGTCGCTTTAACTGACAATTGTGCGGTCGTGCGACGTGGCTCCCAAAAAAAAAAATTGACGTCCTTTTTTTCCCCCACAAATAGAGCTTTCTTTTGGTGGTATTTGATCACCTCTGCGGTTTTTATTTTTTGCGCTATAAACAAAACAATAGCGACAATTTTGAAAAAAAATTCATTATTTTTTACTTTTTTGCTATAATAAATATCCCCAAAAAATATATAAAAAAACATTTTTTTTCCTCAGTTTAGGCCGATACGTATTGTTCTACATATTTTTGGTAAAAAAAAAAAAAAATCACAATAAGCGTTTATTGATTGGTTTGTGCAAAAGTTATAGCATCCACAAAATAGGGGATAGTTCTATGGCATTTTTATTAATATTTTTTTTTTTTTACTAGTAATGGCGACGATCATTTTTATCATAACTGCGACCTTATGGCGGACAGATGGGACCATTCACATTTATACAGCGATCAGTGCGATTAAAAATGGATTGATTACTGTCTAAATGTGACTGGCAGGGAAGGGGTTAACCATTAGGGGCCGGTGAAGGGGTTAAGTGTGTCCTAGGGAATGATTCTAACTGTGGGGGGGAGGGGCTATGTGTGACATGACACTGATCACCGCTCCCGATTACAGGGTGCTGTGATCAGTGTCCTGCCACTATGCAGAACGGGGAAATGCTTGTTTACATCAGCATTTCCCCGTTCTTCCTCTTCGTGAGATGATAGCGGGTATCCCCGCGGACATTGAGTCCGCAGGACCTGCAATCACACTCACGAAGGTAGCGCCCGGTGTTCTGGCGAGAAAGTTCCCCTCGGCGGATAAGGACCCCCCCCCCGCCTGCGCAGTAGGAGCCAGCGGAAATAGCCGAATAGTTTGAAATCAGCTGTACACGGCGCCTGTAAGAGGGCTCCTCGCAGGCTCGCTGCGCTTCGGGCACGGCCTCGCTTCGCTCGGCACTTTTTTATTCTCCCTCTAGGTCCACTTGGATGGTGGGGCTTCAACCTGAACCCAGGCGCCGTGTACAGCTGATTGAAGATTTTCAGCTTCAGCTATCTTCGGCGGCTCCTAGTAGTTCGTACTGCGCAAGCGCTGCGCCTGCGCAGTACGGGGGGGGGCCCTTATCCGCCGGGAGGAACTTTCTTGGCAAGACACCGGCGCGTGCGCCCGCAAACTGCTTCCTAAAGGGCAACGTCCAGGTACAATAATCTGCCTGTACGTGCCCTTCTGCCAACGTAACAACATTCTAATAATTGTCAAATAAGAATTTGCCAATCAGTTACTATGCCCTGTAGTCACAAAGTTATATCACAGTAGATGAGTAGAATGAGAACGTGGATGGCGCTGCTCTTAATGTTAATTACTGGGTGCAATAAAAGAGAATAGAATATCCCAGGATTCACACTGAATAGAAATAACTTTGATATATAAAACCTCCAATAATATCAAACCTTACTAAAAATTTTTTGGCTGAGAAATAGGCCAAGTAATCATGGATAAGCAAATTAAACAAACTCACCAGTAATCACAAAATTAGGTGTGTTCCCCCTATGGGGTATGAGTGTCATCCAAAGTGAAAATATATACCAAGGTGAGAAAATATAAATGAAAGGATCCCTAGTTGTAGAGAATTAAAGTAAAACAGTGCAAACCAAAAATCAGTGTAAGAAAGGGAAAAATCAAAAAATAAAAATAACTTTTAACCCAAAAGTATTGGGACAAAATGGCACCAAAGGATATTCAAAAGTATTGGGACATTAATAAGGAAAGATATATTTGTTGTGCAAATGTGGTTAGTGCAGTATCTACATATCCCCTTCCGTGTTTATATGCAGGAAATCTTACAAATATAAACACGGAAGGGGATATGTAGATACTGCTACAACTAGGGATCCTTTCATTTATATTTTCTCACCTTGGTATATATTTTCACTTTGGATGACACTCATACCCCATAGGGGGAACACACCTAATTTTGTGATTACTGGTGAGTTTGTTTAATTTGCTTATTCATGATTACTTGGCCTATTTCTCAGCCAAAAAATTTTTAGTAAGGTTTGATATTATTGGAGGTTTTATATATCAAAGTTATTTCTATTCAGTGTGAATCCTGGGATATTCTATTCTCTTTTATTGCACCCAGTAATTAGCATTAAGAGCAGCGCCATCCACGTTCTCATTCTACTCATCTATTGTAAAATTAGACCCTTAGGGGTACTAATTAGAGATAGGCAGCAGCTCTTACTCTGTCCTAAGCGCGGATTCATTCTTTTATAACAAAGTTATATCACGCTCACTGACAAGAACCTGTCTCCACTAATGGGGACATCTTGGTGGAGTCACCTGCCTAAGTTCCTAGGCATTTTCGTCGTCAGAAAAATGGCCGCCGCTCTGATCTCCGTTTGCTTTATTAGAGACAAGATTATAAACCGTGGTAGCTCGGAGCTGTCAGCGGACTGGTGGCTACTTTCCCTTTCGGATAGTTTATATAGTTACAAAATTGGCAGAAACTCATCAGCGGTCACATGACAATGACAGTCAATAAAACCCACAGCCATTCCTCTCCACGTCTCTCTCAGACACAGGGGCCGGCCTTGGCAGCGGTAACGCCCATGGGAGGCGTGGTTGGTCGGCAGGCGGGATTTCTACTGTGCCTAGCTAAATCGAGAGGGGCGGAGACATTTTGAGCACGTGTTTACAGCTGCCTAATGATTTGCGGTGGTAGATGGTCTTGCATGTGTCTCTGCTGAGCACACACGGGACGATCTGATTGGTTGTATGGAGGTTGAAGTCTCATGCACGCTGTCAGGGTTGATGCTCCTAATTTAGAGGAACTATCCATCTTTTGGAACCAGAGCCCTCTGTACCACTTTCCTTCTCAGTCATCATTCTTTTGATTCTGACCTTTCCCATAAAAAAAGTTATAATAATAAGCAAAAAGTACTATTTAGGTACTAAAAGTGTTTTTGAAACCTAAAATCTTGTATAAAAAAAAATTTAAAAAGGCCCCATTGACACCTGTGCATCGCATTGCTGCACGGTTTTTATTTTTTTTTGCACAACACAAAAAGTTCCCGCACCTTTATTGGGTGCAGAGATTGGCACTTTTTTTTTTTTTTTTTTACAGGGTGTTTCAGCTCTTTTGTTTTGCAACAAAACACGTATTTGCTGGCTGCTTTTGTACTTACCACCGTGGGTGATGAGCTATCAGTGCCCACAAAGCTGGTGCAGGTGTCCACAGGTTTAAAATCCCCCCTCTTCTTACTGCAGTGCTTCTAGGACAGGTCAGAGTTATTCTGATTGGTCAGCGCCAGCAAAGAGCAACGCTCTACTCCATCCTGGAAGTACTGCAAAAAGAAGTGGGAGAAGAGCATGAATATCAATTCATCACTTCCCGGGATCGCCACGCCATGCGTGGGCACTGACAGCTCTGCATCCACAGAGGCAAGTACAATGGGGACGGGGGCGGGGGCATAGGAACAAAGGAATAACCCCCTCAATCGGGACTTTGACAGACCACCCACTCAGAAATAGATAAAATATCATCTTTAACCGCTTGATATCCGCGCTATAGCCGAATGACGGCTACAGCGTGGACCTTAATTCCCGGGAGGCCGTCATATGACGGCCTCCCCTGTGCACGCGCCCTGCAGGGCGAGCACCGAGCGCGATGTGATCACCGAGTCACTGAGACTCGGCTGATCACCGATCCAAGTAAGGGGCCGGTCCCGGCCCCTTACCATGTGATCAACTGTCAGCCAATGACAGCTGATCACATGATCAAAACAAAAGCTCTGTGATCGTTTTTTTTTCCTCCTCGCGCTGACAGTGCGAGGAGAAAAAAAAGCCGATCACCGGCTCGTTAGCAAGAGACATCGGTCCCGAAGAGGAGGAGGCAATAATGCCTCGATTGTGCCACAAGTACCCCCTGCCAGTGCCACCTGACACATTGCCACCTGACAGTGCCCACAGTGCCCACCCATGCCATGTATCAATGCCCATGAGTGCCAACTATCAATGCCCACAAGTGTCACCTATCAATGCCCACCAGTGGTGCCAATCAGTGACACCTAGCAGCAGTGCCGGGACAAGGTCACCCAGTGCGAACATACCAAATTGCGCCCTCCCCCCCCCCCCCCCCATTTACAGTGCAAGGGTTCAGTAGCAAGTGATGCAGAGCTCAGGAATGGAAAAAAAAACATATTAAGGATTGTGGAAATAGGGTTCAGAAGACTGGTATAAAACCCAATATGTTATATATTGCAGTTTAACAATCATTAGATGTGGTGGCTGCATTAGTTTTATTTTAGGCTTTTCCCCTCTGTTTTCACCTGGCGATCTGGCCAGTGGCATATGTCCTGTATTAGAGTGCCCCCAATCTGGATAAAGGAGCACAGAAGGCACAGCTGATAGCAGCATAGTCAGTCTGGGAAGGAGGGTAGTGTTAGATGTACTAGCAGATTTAGCCAAACTCAATAGCCTATGAAAAACAGGATCACACATTCTCCACACTTCAGCACACTGGACTCCTCTACTTTCTGCTCTGCTGTCTAAAGTCAACATGGGAAAGAGAATGAGGAGGACACGCTCTGACACACAGGGGGCTCTGACACACAGGGGGGCTCTGACACACAGGGGGCTCTGACACACAGGGGGCTCTGACACACAGGGGGGCTCTGACACACAGGGGGGCTCTGACACACAGGGGGGCTCTGACACACAGGGGGCTCTGACACACAGGGGGGCTCTGACACACAGGGGGCTCTGACACACAGGGGGGCTCTGACACACAGGGGGCTCTGACACACAGGGGGGCTCTGACACACAGGGGGCTCTGACACACAGGGGGGCTCTGACACACAGGGGGGCTCTGACACACAGAGGGGCTCTGACACACAGGGGGCTCTGACACACAGGGGGGCTCTGACACACAGGGGGCTCTGACACACAGGGGGGCTCTGACACACAGGGGGGCTCTGACACACAGGGGGGCTCTGACACACAGGGGGCTCTGACACACAGGGGGCTCTAACACACAGGGGGGCTCTGACACACAGGGGGCTCTAACACACAGGGGGGCTCTGACACACAGGGGGCTCTGACACACAGGGGGGCTCTGACACACAGGGGGCTCTGACACACAGGGGGGCTCTGACACACAGGGGGCTCTGACACACAGGGGGGCTCTGACACACAGGGGGCTCTGACACACAGGGGGCTCTGACACACAGGGGGGCTCTGACACACAGGGGGGCTCTGACACACAGGGGGGCTCTGACACACAGGGGGGCTCTGACACACAGGGGGGCTCTGACACACAGGGGGCTCTGACACACAGGGGGGCTCTGACACACAGGGGGGCTCTGACACACAGGGGGCTCTGACACACAGGGGGGCTCTGACACACAGGGGGGCTCTGACACACAGGGGGGCTCTGACACACAGGGGGCTCTGACACACAGAGGGGCTCTGACACACAGGGGGCTCTGACACACAGGGGGGCTCTGACACACAGGGGGGCTCTGACACACAGGGGGCTCTGACACACAGGGGGGCTCTGACACACAGGGGGGCTCTGACACACAGGGGGCTCTGACACACAGGGGGGCTCTGACACACAGGGGGGCTCTGACACACAGGGGGCTCTGACACACAGGGGGGCTCTGACACACAGGGGGGCTCTGATTCCCAACAACATCGATGGCATTTGCAGCTTGCTGAAATAATGTTTCCCCAGCCTTTATCCCCAGTCTGCACATGTACAGAGCTCTATGCTAACACCTCAGCTCTTTTCTGGGAATGTGGGGCTGACAGAGCAGGGGAGGGCTCAATAGACTGACAGGAGACTGAGCTAATAGGGACAGGTATTTATTTTTTCATTGCACCCAGCTTATATCAGGCAAATAATATAGTAAGTACACTGCTGTTAGTGAGACATATCCTGTGTTTAGGATGGGAGACAGCTGGGGGGAGTTAGTTAAGCACTGGATCCCCTCCCTATACACAAGTACTAGATGGATCAGCAGAGAACATTAACAAATGAAAAGTCCCAGTATATTCCCAACATATATAAGAATTGTTCTTCACTTTTTGTAAACCTGCTCTGCAAAGTACAGGGCGAGTTTACAGCACAGCCAGGTAGAGTTTGGAAGGCAGAGCAGTGGGGACTCACATGGAAGAAAACTAACATCCATCCTGTGAGATCTTCATGTTGGGAGAGCTGTATGATGTATGCAGGGGGCGGAGAGCAATGATCGGAACTGCACTGTTGTATCATCTTGCTCCGCCCACCTGTAGAGGAGCTCTCAGTGTCACAGCCCGATCCAGCCAGCCAGACTGATGAGAAATCAAGGCCAGTAGAATGAATTGTTCTCCCTCTGTGCCAGAATGTGGTTGCCGCTGTAGAGAGGAGGCAAGCAATATGTATGGGTGCATCCTCAGCCCACTTTTTGGGCAGACTGTACAATTGAGTGGAGCCATAACCTAAATATTCTCTGCATGCTCATGCTGCTGTCGGCGACCTAGAGCCCCCTCCCACACTCCTCCCACACCCTGCCCAGGGCAGCCGATCCTCCCGCCCACCCCTTGTACCGGCCCTGCTGCCTATAGATGGCAGTGCTGAGCCGATGACGTCACTGAGAATCCAGCTTCAAGATAAAGAGAGCAGTGCTATAACCTCGCCGGACGCAGTGGCGTGTGTCCTTAATCCAAGCCAACTGGGAGGTATATCGTCAGGTCCACGAGTTCTAGTCTACCCTGGGGCTTGTGGATCGGGTGTGCAAAGCACACTTTTTTTTCCTACATTTTTTAATTATTCATTTTATTTATGGTATTTATGATTTTCATTTATTATTTTTATACCCCTTTATATTTATTCATTATTCATTTCATCAAGCACCCATTTTTATACACCATTATTTATTTTTAGATTTACCCATTATTATATTTTTTTTTTCTTTTTCTACACCATTTTTTATTTTTCATATGCATTTATTATTTTTATACACCCTGATTCATAGTTATTTTTATTAATTATTATCCTCATTATTTTTCTTTATTTTTATACACCCTTATTTAGAGTTATTTTTATATTTATTAACTATTATATTTATCATTATTATTTATTTTATACACCCTTTTTTTTTATCTTTATTCTTTAAATTTATTCATAAATGTATCCTTTTTTATTTTTTTATATACATTTTTATTCATTATCTTTATTTTTTTATGTATATTTATACTCTCTTATTTTTTTATTTTATATTACTTTTATTTGTTTATATTTTTAACCTATTTTTTTCCATTCACAATCTTTTATTTATATTTATTTATTATTAATGTCATCGCACACCCATTTTTATTTTTATACACCGTTATTTATTTTTAGATTTACTCATTATTAAGAAAGCGGGGCCCCATTCACAGGGGCCCTGGGGCCCAGGAACCATTCCTAACAAGGAAGTGACCTGGTGTAGTATAAAAGGGGTTTTTAACCGATTCAGCCCTCGGAAGATTTTACCCCCTTCCTGACCAGAGCACTTTTTACGATTCGGCACTGCGTCTCTTTAACTGACAATTGCGCGGTCGTGCGACGTTGTACCCAAACAAAATTGACGTCCTTTTTTTCCCCCCACAAATAGAGCTTTCTTTTGGTGGTATTTGATCACCTCTGTGGTTTTTATTTTTTGCGCTATAAACATAAAAATAGAGCGATAATTTTGAGAAAAAAAAAGCAATATTTTTTTACTTTTTGCTATAATAAATATCCCCCAAAATATAAAAAAAACCCTTTTTTTTCCTCAGTTTAGACCAATATGAATTCTTCTACGTAATTTTAGTTAAAAAAAATCGCAATAAGCGATTGGTTTGTGCAAAATTTATAGCGTCTACAAAACGGGACAGTTTTATGGCACTTTTATTAATTTTTTTTTTTTAATTAGCAATGGCGATCTGCGATTTTTACCGTGACTGCGACATTATGGCGGACAATTTTGACACTATTTTGGGACCATTGTCATTTATACAGCGATCAGTGCTTTAAAAATGCACTGATTACTGTGTAAATGACCCTGGCAGGGAAGGGGTTAACCACTAGGGGGCAGTGAAGGGGTTAAGTGTGTCCTAGGGAGTGATTCTAACTGTTAGGGGGGGATGGGCTTCAACACACAGGACAGTGATCACTGCTCTCGATGACAGGGAGCAGTGATCTCTGTCATGTCACTAGGCAGAACGGGGAAATGCTTTGTTTACAAAAGTATCTCCCCGTTCTACCTCTCCGTGACACGATTGCGGGCATCCGACCGACATCGAGTCCACGGGACCCGCTGTCACGGAGGACGTGGCACTCGCGCGCCCGCAACACCGCTTCTTAAAGGGGACATACCTGTTTGCCCTTTTGCCCCCAGTGCCATTCTGCTGATGTACATCAGCGTGCGCTGGTCAGCAAGCGATTAAAATAGAAATGGTAAGCAAAACATTTGTGTATAGATATAAAAAATAAAAAAATTATAAATATCTTTGTTGCCTTTTTTATAAGTGATCACATTCCCTCTGTTCTCAGCTGCATAAGAGCTTGGGGAGGAGAAGCAGCAGCACACTGATCTTCTCAGTGAAAAGCTGTGCAGTGGGGGGGGGGGTGTCAGGACAAGTCTGATCATTGGAGGAGAGCAGGCTGAGTTCCCATCATAGCTAGAGAACTGACCACGCTGTGCTCTCCTGCTTAGTGTGGTCAGTTTTTATTAGGAAAGCAGAGGGACTGACAGACACACCAGGGATTTCACATAAAGGAAGCAAAACAAAGAGAACAGGAGACTTTCTCATACAAGTACATGGTACAGCAGGCACATATCAGGAATAGGAAATGTTGGGGTAACAAACACCTTCCATTCTGGGCCAATTCTGACATCTCTCTCATACACGGAACAATTCGTTTTTTTTTTTCTTGGAACCCACAAATATTATATATTTTATAATCAGAGACCTTGGAGATTAAAAATGGTGGGTGTTGCAGTTTTTTATGTCACAAGATATTTGCATAGTGGATTATCAATTATCAAACTTTTTAGGAAAAAAATACACTGAGTTTTAGTACATAGAAATGCAGTCTAATACTCAGTTGTTTGGTAAAAAAAAAAAAAATGTTCCGCCGAGTATATAGACACCTAACACGCCATGCTTTAAAATTGTGTATGCCCGTGGAACAGCGCTAAACTATATTACCTAAAAATTTTCATAGGAGACACTTTAAAAGCCTTGACAGGTTACCAATTCAGAGTTACACAGGAGGTTTAATTTTTTTTTGGATTAACTTTATTGCTATCACAAGGGATGAACAACATCCCTTGTGACCGCATGAGCCTTGACAGGTCCTCTTTATGGTAAGATCTGGGGTCTTTCAGACCCCATATCTCTCCTATGCCCTCCAAAGCATCCGATCTGAGTTTGGTTTGATCGCCTGTAGAATTAAGATGCTGTTGCTCCCAACGTAGAACTCAACATTTTATCTGGCATAATGCAATGTCCGATAAAAGCAGGAATGTGTATTAAGCCAATTTGTCTCCATACACCTTCTTGGACTGGGTGTTTGCTAGGCGCTGACAGTATGGGGGAGATTTACTACAACTGGAAAGTGTAAAATCTGGTGCAGCTCTACATAGAAACCAATCCGCCTCCAGGTTTTATTGTCAAAGCTTCATTGAACGAGCTGAAGTTAGAAGCTGATTGGCTACCATGCACAGCCGCTCCACATTCTGAGTGCTCCAGTTTTAGTAAATCTCCCCCATTGTACATGGCACCTTTTCTGTAACCCGTGTGAATGTAACATTACAGGACTATATATATACAATTATTTTGCCATGTGTCTTTGTATATTTAACTTGCTCTCCAACAATTGTTTTTCTTTGTCGCAGTCCTAAATGGCTGTTTTACTTTTGATTGACAGGCCAGATTCTAAAGCCGTAGTTCTGGTGGAATCCGGGATCAGAATTCACACCACGGAGTTTGAATGGCCCAAGAATATGATGCCATCTGGGTTTGCAATGAAGGTTTGAAGGAAATCAATTACAGTCTCACTCAAAACATTAGTCATGTCATGGTCTTCTGAAGCTAGTCATAGTCATTACATTCTTAGTGCACAAACTCCTTTTGGAATAGTTATGTAGTATATGGTAGTCCCTCAGACTACATGGTAGGCCCTCAGACTACATGGTATTCCCTCCGACTACATGGTATTCCCTCAGACTACATGGTATTCCCTCCGACTACATGGTATGCCCTCCGACTACATGGTATGCCCTCCGACTACATGGTATTCCCTCCGACTACATGGTAGGCCCTCAGACTACATGGTAGGTCCTATGGTAGGCCCTCAGACTACATGGTAGGCCCTCAGACTACATGGTAGGCCCTCAGACTACATGGTATTCCCTCCGACTACATGGTATTCCCTCCGACTACATGGTAGGCCCTCCGACTACATGGTAGGCCCTCAGACTACATGGTATTCCCTCCGACTACATGGTATTCCCTCCGACTACATGGTAGGCCCTCAGACTACATGGTAGGTCCTATGGTAGGCCCTCAGACTACATGGTAGGCCCTCAGACTACATGGTATTCCCTCCGACTACATGGTATTCCCTCCGACTACATGGTATTCCCTCCGACTACATGGTAGGCCCTCAGACTACATGGTAGGCCCTCAGACTACATGGTATTCCCTCCGACTACATGGTATTCCCTCCGACTACATGGTATTCCCTCCGACTACATGGTATTCCCTCCGACTACATGGTAGGCCCTCAGACTACATGGTAGGCCCTCAGAATACATGGTATTTCCTCAGACAACATGGTATGCCCTCAGACAACATGGTAGGCCCTCAGACTACATGGTAGGCCCTCAGACTACATTGATGGCCTTTTTCTGGCACCATCCTTCTATGTTTCTCACGAGCTTCCCAAGTATTATTTGATTGGTATGGTTGTCTGTTGAGCAGTTGGATCTTTTTTGAGATGGCCTTGGGCCAACCTTGTTTAAGAAAAGCCTTTTGGCATTCCAGCTGTGTAGGGTTTAACCACCTCCTGCCTGGTCTATTGTAAAATTACAGCCGCCCCGGAGCCTCTGTCTTCTGGGTGGACGTTATATGACACCCTCCCGGTTGCGTGCCTTGTGTGTCCCCTAGGGGTGTTTCGTCACATATGGCGACCCATCACATTTGGCTGCCCGCTGGAGTGGGCATGCGCGACGCCGCCATATGCGTTCCAACACTTATAAAACTTTTGTCACTTTTAACACTTTTTTAAAAGTGTTTAAAAAAATAAAAAGTGTTCTTGTCACTTTTAACACTTTTAAAACGTAAAGTTTTAAAAGTGTTGGAACGCATATGGGGCGCTGTCGCGCATGCGCACTCCAGCGGGTAGCCAAATGTGATGGGTCGCCATATGTGACAAAACAGGGGCCGTGCAGTGGCACAATCTGTGACCTGCTGTGTCCACCAGACACAGCGGAAGACAGATCGCTATACCGGGCCGGCCCTGGTACCATGTGATGGCTGTGACCAATCACAGTGACATTGTTGCCAACCATCAGTATTTATACTGGCAGCCAGTAAAAAACAGGCACTTTTCTACTGCCAGTAAATGCCAGTGACAGGAAGAAGTTGCCAGTAAAAAAATGTCTGACGGTTGGCTTGATACTGCACATGTACAATTCTGGTCTGGAGCCGGCCGAGACTATTGAAGTGCCTGCTACAGTGTGTTCGGGCAGCACCGGCAGGGGCGGGTCTACCACAGGTGTGCCTGAGCATGTCGTGTGATGGTGCAAGGGAGCTGAGCAGAGCGGCCGGAGCCTCGTGTGCAGGTCTGTGGGACAGGAGTGGGGCTGTCAGTGCTGTTTGGACTGAAGGGACCACCTGGTGTGGAGAGAGACTGTGATTCAGGAGGAGACGCGTCGTGTCGGTGAGGTGTCATCATCATCTGTGCTGCTGCACACTGCTGTCAATGTCATTGTGAGAGTCAGTTTCATGTGTGTGCGTGCCTCCCCATTCTTATTTCTTGCCCCGTGAGCTACTTACTATATCAAAAATAAGATAGAAATATATTTTTTTTAACTTAATATCTACTTTTGGAAAATTCCAGTAAAAACTTGGCTGTGCCAGTAAATTTTGGATGTTGTGTCAGTAAATTTCAATCTGGTAGGTTGGCAGCACTGCACAGTGATCACATGTCAAATGTACACAATGGCTTATAGTCATAGCCAATCATTGTGTACTGTTGTGATCTCTGTGATTGGTCCCTGTGATCACATGGTACAGACAGGGCTAATCACAGCACACCTGTACCATGTGATAGCCAATCACAGCTATTGCAATAATACATAATGACACATGAATTGATGCCATTCATAAAAAATAAGCGAGTACACCCCTCACATTTTGTAAATATTTTATTATCTTTTCTTGTGACAACACTGAAGAAATGACACATTGCTACAATGTAAAGTAGTGAGTGTACAGCTTGTATAACAGTGTAAATTTGCTGTCCCCTCAAAATAACTCAACACACAGCCATTAATGTCTAAACCGCTGGCAACAAAAGTGAGTACACCCCTGAAAATTGTGAAAAAGTGAAAATGTCCAAATTGGTCCCAAAGTGTCAATATTTTGTGTGGCCACCATTATTTTCCAGCACTGCCTTAACCCTCTTGGGCATGGAGTTCACCAGAGCTTCACAGGGTGCCACTGGAGTTCTCTTCCCCTCCTCCATGACGACATCACAGAGCTGGTGGATGTTGGAGACCTTGCACTCCTCCACCTTCCGTTTGAGGATGCCCCACAGATGCTCAATAGGGTTTAGGTCTGGAGACATGCTTGGCCAGTCCATCACCTTTACCCTCAGCTTCTTTAGCAAGGCAGTGGTCGTCATGGAGGTGTGTTTGGGGTCGTTATCATGTTGGAATACTGCCCTGCGGTTAAGTCTCTGAAGGGAGGGGATCATGCTCGACTTCAGTATGTGACAGTACATTTTGGCATTCATGGTTCCCTCAATGAACTGTAGCTCCCCAGTGCTGGCAGCACTCATGCAGCCCCAGACCATGACACTCCCACCACCATGCTTGACTGTAGGCAAAAAACACTTGTCTTTGTGCTCCTCACCTGGTACCGCCACACAGGCTTGACACCATCTGAACCAAGTAAGTTTATTTTGGTCTCATCCCCAAAAATGGGGATATTTATTACAGCAAAAAGTACAAAATATTGTTTTTTTTTTTCAAAATTGTCGCTCTTTTTTTGTTTATAGCGCAAAAAATAAAAACCGCAGAGGTGATCAAATACCACCAAAAGAAAGCTCTATTTGTGGGGAAAAAAGGACGTCAATTTTGTTTGGGTGCAACGCCGCACGACCGCGCAATTGTCAATTAAAGTGACGCAGTGCCGAATCGCAAAAAATGGCCTGGTCATTCAGCAGCCAAATCTTCCAGGGCTGAAGTGGTTAACCACTTGTTTACTGGGCACTTAAACCCCCCTCCAGACCAATTTTCAGCTTTCAGCGCTGTCGCACTTTGAATGACCATTGCGCGGTCATACAACACTGTACCCAAATTAAATTTTTATCATTTTTTCCCACAAATAGAGGTTTCTCTTGGTGGCATTCGATCACCTCTGCGGTTTTTATTTTTTGTTAAAAAAATTTAAAAAGACTGAATTTAAAAAAATATATATATTTTTTTTATATTTTGTTATAAAATGTTGCAAACAGGTAATTTTTCTCCTTCATTGATGTACGCTGATGAGGCTGCACTGATGGTCACCAATAGGCTGCACTGATAGGCACCGATGGGCTGCACTGATGGGCACCGATAGGGCGGAACTGGTGGGCACTGAGAGGTGACACTGAGAGGTGGCACTGAAGGGCATTGATAGGTGGCATTGGTGGGCACTGAGAAGTGGCACTGATAGGTGGCACTGATAACTGGCAGTGATGGGCACTGATAGGTTACACTGAAAGGCAGCACTGCTAGGTGGCACTGATTGGCACCACTGGTGGGCATTGATAGGTGGCACTTGTGGGAATTGACAGGTGGCACTGGCAGGTGGCACTGGCAAGCACAGAGGAGGAGGCAGATGTGCCTCCTTCCTCTTCGGGACCGATGTCCCTTGAACATAAGCCGGTGATCAGCTTTTTTTTCTCCTCACACTGTCAGCGTGAGGAGAAAAAAAAACAATTACCGAGCTTTTGTTTACACACGTGATCAGATGTCATTGGCTGACAGCTGATTACGTGGTAAGGGGCCGCGATCGGCCCCTTACTCGGATCGGTGATCACCCGAGTCTCGGTTAATCACGCCGCGCGTGCCCTGCAGGGGGAGCGCTGGGAGCGCGCAAAGGGGAGGACGTCCTATGATGGCCTCCCAGAAATTCAGGTCAACGCTGGGGCCATCATTCGGCTACAGCACGGACCTCAAGTGGTTAAAGTATAACTAAAGGCAAAACTTTTGTTTTTTGTTTTTTTTTTAGATAGAGGGCAGAGAGATTAGAACACCTGTCAATTTTGATTGCTGTCTCTGCCCCCATTATGGAGATTCTCCCTCTGTTTGTCCTGTTTACCATTATCATTGAAAAGGAAAAAAAAAAGGAGATCCCACATTTTTGGATTGTCCCCTGAAAAGTAATAGAGGGGGAAATCTTCCAATGGGGCATGAGTTCTGGTGACCTGGGGGTCCCCAAGGGATTCCCCTCATTTTCTGGTATTTCCTCTCACTTCCTTTTTTGGCTATGGGACAGGAAGTGAAGGGAAGTCTCCCTGCATTGGGACACAAATGGTGAAAAAAAAAAAATCTGACAGGGGTTATCATAGTTGCCAAGATTGTAAAAAAAAAAAAGAAAAGTGGAACACTTTTGTGGCTGTAGGCGGAGCCGTACAATAATTAGGGGGAGAGGGGGAAAGGGGAAGAGGGAAATGACGCGACAGCAGCCCCAGATCCTACACAATAAAAATATGTGTATTCTAGAAAGTTTAACAATCAGCAGATAAAGTCACTCCAAAGACATGCTGGTAGGTTAATTGGATCCTGTCTAAAATTGTCCCTAGTATGTATGAATGTGAGTTAGGGACCTTAGATTGTAAGCTCCTTGAGGGTAGGGACTGATGTGAATGTACAATGTATATGTAAAGCGCTGCGTAAATTGACGGCGCTATATAAGTACCTGAAATAAAATAAATAAATAAATAAATAAAGTTACTCCAAACACCTGGTGTTAGCACTTCAATCATCCCGGCACCATGGTTGTTATGGTGTCAGGATGATTAAAGAGCCCCCACCTCACACCAGGAGTCCCCGGCGGAGCCCCCCCTCACACCAGGAGTCCCCGGCGGAGCCCCCCCTCACACCAGGAGTCCCCGGCGGAGCCCCCCCTCACACCAGAAGTCCCCGGCGGAGCCCCCCCTCACACCAGGAGTCCCCGGCGGAGCCCCCCCTCACACCAGGAGTCCCCGGCGGAGCCCCCCCCTCACACCAGGAGTCCCCGGCGGAGCCCCCCCTCACACCAGAAGTCCCCGGCGGAGCCCCCCCTCACACCAGGAGTCCACGGTGGAGCTCCCCCTCGCATCAGGAGTCCTCGGCGGAGCCCCCCCTCGCATCAGGAGTCCCCGGCGGAGCTCCCCCTCGCATCAGGAGTCCCCAGGGAAGCCCCCCCTCGCATCAGGAGTCCCCGGCGGAGCTCCCCCTCGCATCAGGAGTCCCCGGCGGAGGCCCCCCCTCGCATCAGGAGTCCCCGGCGGAGCCCCCCCTCGCATCAGGAGTCCCCGGCGGAGCTCCACCTCGCATCAGGAGTCCCCGGCGAAGCCCCCCCTCGCATCAGGAGTCCCCGGCGGAGCCCCCCTCGCATCAGGAGTCCCCGGCGGAGCCCCCCCTCGCATCAGAAGTCTCCGGCGGAGCCCCCCCTCGCATCAGGAGTCCCCGGCGGAGCCCCCCCTCGCATCAGGAGTCCCCGGCGGAGCTCCCCCTCGCATCAGGAGTCCCCAGGGAAGCCCCCCCTCGCATCAGGAGTCCCCGGCGGAGCTCCCCCTCGCATCAGGAGTCCCCGGCGGAGCTCCCCCTCGCATCAGGAGTCCCCGGCGGAGCCCCCCCTCGCATCAGGAGTCCCCGGCGGAGCCCCCCTCGCATCAGGAGTCCCCGGCGGAGCCCCCCCTCGCATCAGAAGTCTCCGGCGGAGCCCCCCCTCGCATCAGGAGTCCCCGGCGGAGCCCCCGCTCGCATCAGGTGTCCCCAGTGGAGCCCCCCTTACGATTCCCAGAGCTTTTCTTCCAATAATAATAATCCAAAAAGTGACAAAAAAAACCAAACGAAACTCCATATTAAGTGTAACTAATGAATCCATAGAACCACTGTGCAAATAGAATATAAAAAAGCAATAAATACAGCACTCTAAAATAAGTAATGGTAGTGCAACTATGTGATCTGTGCAATAATAATATAGAATAAATATATATAAATAATGACAGATAAAAATCCACACAAGTGCAATAAATAATAATTAAGTCCAATGGTATCAAAAAGGTGCTTAGATCAGTGAAGAAACGTGCCCTTGGTAAAAAGGTCCCATAGACGATACAATCAAAATTGATAAAACAGCTCCACGATCCTCCTCAAAATGACTCTCCTAGGGATCTCTCGTCCTAACACCGCATAGGATTTTCCCTATAGAACCTCCATTCACGTGGTTGTTTTACATTTCTATTATATTCATTTTTTTGAGCAATATTTATTATACTTTTTTGAGCGTCACTTAATCATCAGTTTTTTACACCATTTATATTTTAATTTGATTGAGCGCTACATTCATTTAATATTTTGTTACCTACATTTACTAGCGCCTGGGTTGTCCACTATTTGCGCCTGAATTATGCCTACTCTACATGAATGGGTGCCCGGATTGCGCCTACTTGACCCCTATTAGCGGCTCAGTTGCTGCTGCTCTGTACCAGCCGATTTAGATAGCTACAGCTTGTGCGCAAGTGTGGTAGAGCAGAGAGCGCCCCTTCAAGCCCAGCAGCGTGCGGGTGTGATTCCCAATGCTGCCTATCAGTGCCGGGACAAGGTCACCCAGTGCCCAGGGCGAACATACCAGATTGCGCCCCCCCCCCCCCCCCCATTTACAGTGCAAGGGTTCAGTAGCAAGTGATGCAGAGCTCAGGAATGGAAAAAAAAACATATTAAGGATTGTGGAAATAGGGTTCAGAAGACTGGTATAAAACCCAATATGTTATATATTGCAGTTTAACAATCATTAGATGTGGTGGCTGCATTAGTTTTATTTTAGGCTTTTCCCCTCTGTTTTCACCTGGCGATCTGGCCAGTGGCATATGTCCTGTATTAGAGTGCCCCCAATCTGGATAAAGGAGCACAGAAGGCACAGCTGATAGCAGCATAGTCAGTCTGGGAAGGAGGGTAGTGTTAGATGTACTAGCAGATTTAGCCAAACTCAATAGCCTATGAAAAACAGGATCACACATTCTCCACACTTCAGCACACTGGACTCCTCTACTTTCTGCTCTGCTGTCTAAAGTCAACATGGGAAAGAGAATGAGGAGGACACGCTCTGACACACAGGGGGCTCTGACACACAGGGGGCTCTGACACACAGGGGGCTCTGACACACAGGGGGGCTCTGACACACAGGGGGGCTCTGACACACAGGGGGGCTCTGACACACAGGGGGCTCTGACACACAGGGGGGCTCTGACACACAGGGGGCTCTGACACACAGGGGGGCTCTGACACACAGGGGGGCTCTGACACACAGGGGGGCTCTGACACACAGGGGGGCTCTGACACACAGGGGGCTCTGACACACAGGGGGGCTCTGACACACAGGGGGGCTCTGACACACAGGGGGCTCTGACACACAGGGGGCTCTGACACACAGGGGGGCTCTGACACACAGGGGGCTCTGACACACAGGGGGGCTCTGACACACAGGGGGGCTCTGACACACAGGGGGCTCTGACACACAGGGGGGCTCTGACACACAGGGGGCTCTGACACACAGGGGGGCTCTGACACACAGGGGGCTCTGACACACAGGGGGGCTCTGACACACAGGGGGGCTCTGACACACAGGGGGCTCTGACACACAGGGGGGCTCTGACACACAGGGGGCTCTGACACACAGGGGGGCTCTGACACACAGAGGGGCTCTGACACACAGAGGGGCTCTGACACACAGGGGGCTCTGACACACAGGGGGGCTCTGATTCCCAACAACATCGATGGCATTTGCAGCTTGCTGAAATAATGTTTCCCCAGCCTTTATCCCCAGTCTGCACATGTACAGAGCTCTATGCTAACACCTCAGCTCTTTTCTGGGAATGTGGGGCTGACAGAGCAGGGGAGGGCTCAATAGACTGACAGGAGACTGAGCTAATAGGGACAGGTATTTATTTTTTCATTGCACCCAGCTTATATCAGGCAAATAATATAGTAAGTACACTGCTGTTAGTGAGACATATCCTGTGTTTAGGATGGGAGACAGCTGGGGGGAGTTAGTTAAGCACTGGATCCCCTCCCTATACACAAGTACTAGATGGATCAGCAGAGAACATTAACAAATGAAAAGTCCCAGTATATTCCCAACATATATAAGAATTGTTCTTCACTTTTTGTAAACCTGCTCTGCAAAGTACAGGGCGAGTTTACAGCACAGCCAGGTAGAGTTTGGAAGGCAGAGCAGTGGGGACTCACATGGAAGAAAACTAACATCCATCCTGTGAGATCTTCATGTTGGGAGAGCTGTATGATGTATGCAGGGGGCGGAAAGCAATGATCGGAACTGCACTGTTGTATCATCTTGCTCCGCCCACCTGTAGAGGAGCTCTCAGTGTCACAGCCCGATCCAGCCAGCCAGACTGATGAGAAATCAAGGCCAGTAGAATGAATTGTTCTCCCTCTGTGCCAGAATGTGGTTGCCGCTGTAGAGAGGAGGCAAGCAATATGTATGGGTGCATCCTCAGCCCACTTTTTGGGCAGACTGTACAATTGAGTGGAGCCATAACCTAAATATTCTCTGCATGCTCATGCTGCTGTCGGCGACCTAGAGCCCCCTCCCACACTCCTCCCACACCCTGCCCAGGGCAGCCGATCCTCCCGCCCACCCCTTGTACCGGCCCTGCTGCCTATAGATGGCAGTGCTGAGCCGATGACGTCACTGAGAATCCAGCTTCAAGATAAAGAGAGCAGTGCTATAACCTCGCCGGACGCAGTGGCGTGTGTCCTTAATCCAAGCCAACTGGGAGGTATATCATCAGGTCCACGAGTTCTAGTCTACCCTGGGGCTTGTGGATCGGGTGTGCAAAGCACACTTTTTTTTCCTACATTTTTTAATTATTCATTTTATTTATGGTATTTATGATTTTCATTTATTATTTTTATACCCCTTTATATTTATTCATTATTCATTTCATCAAGCACCCATTTTTATACACCATTATTTATTTTTAGATTTACCCATTATTATATTTTTTTTTTCTTTTTCTACACCATTTTTTATTTTTCATATGCATTTATTATTTTTATACACCCTGATTCATAGTTATTTTTATTAATTATTATCCTCATTATTTTTCTTTATTTTTATACACCCTTATTTAGAGTTATTTTTATATTTATTAACTATTATATTTATCATTATTATTTATTTTATACACCCTTTTTTTTTATCTTTATTCTTTAAATTTATTCATAAATGTATCCTTTTTTATTTTTTTATATACATTTTTATTCATTATCTTTATTTTTTTATGTATATTTATACTCTCTTATTTTTTTATTTTATATTACTTTTATTTGTTTATATTTTTAACCTATTTTTTTCCATTCACAATCTTTTATTTATATTTATTTATTATTAATGTCATCGCACACCCATTTTTATTTTTATACACCGTTATTTATTTTTAGATTTACTCATTATTAAGAAAGCGGGGCCCCATTCACAGGGGCCCTGGGGCCCAGGAACCATTCCTAACAAGGAAGTGACCTGGTGTAGTATAAAAGGGGTTTTTAACCGATTCAGCCCTCGGAAGATTTTACCCCCTTCCTGACCAGAGCACTTTTTACGATTCGGCACTGCGTCTCTTTAACTGACAATTGCGCGGTCGTGCGACGTTGTACCCAAACAAAATTGACGTCCTTTTTTTCCCCCCCACAAATAGAGCTTTCTTTTGGTGGTATTTGATCACCTCTGTGGTTTTTATTTTTTGCGCTATAAACATAAAAATAGAGCGATAATTTTGAGAAAAAAAAAGCAATATTTTTTTACTTTTTGCTATAATAAATATCCCCCAAAATATAAAAAAAACCCTTTTTTTTCCTCAGTTTAGACCAATATGAATTCTTCTACGTAATTTTAGTTAAAAAAAATCGCAATAAGCGATTGGTTTGTGCAAAATTTATAGCGTCTACAAAACGGGACAGTTTTATGGCACTTTTATTAATTTTTTTTTTTTAATTAGCAATGGCGATCTGCGATTTTTACCGTGACTGCGACATTATGGCGGACAATTTTGACACTATTTTGGGACCATTGTCATTTATACAGCGATCAGTGCTTTAAAAATGCACTGATTACTGTGTAAATGACCCTGGCAGGGAAGGGGTTAACCACTAGGGGGCAGTGAAGGGGTTAAGTGTGTCCTAGGGAGTGATTCTAACTGTTAGGGGGGGATGGGCTTCAACACACAGGACAGTGATCACTGCTCTCGATGACAGGGAGCAGTGATCTCTGTCATGTCACTAGGCAGAACGGGGAAATGCTTTGTTTACAAAAGTATCTCCCCGTTCTACCTCTCCGTGACACGATTGCGGGCATCCGACCGACATCGAGTCCACGGGACCCGCTGTCACGGAGGACGTGGCACTCGCGCGCCCGCAACACCGCTTCTTAAAGGGGACATACCTGTTTGCCCTTTTGCCCCCAGTGCCATTCTGCTGATGTACATCAGCGTGCGCTGGTCAGCAAGCGATTAAAATAGAAATGGTAAGCAAAACATTTGTGTATAGATATAAAAAATAAAAAAATTATAAATATCTTTGTTGCCTTTTTTATAAGTGATCACATTCCCTCTGTTCTCAGCTGCATAAGAGCTTGGGGAGGAGAAGCAGCAGCACACTGATCTTCTCAGTGAAAAGCTGTGCAGTGGGGGGGGGGGGGGTGTCAGGACAAGTCTGATCATTGGAGGAGAGCAGGCTGAGTTCCCATCATAGCTAGAGAACTGACCACGCTGTGCTCTCCTGCTTAGTGTGGTCAGTTTTTAGTAGGAAAGCAGAGGGACTGACAGACACACCAGGGATTTCACATAAAGGAAGCAAAACAAAGAGAACAGGAGACTTTCTCATACAAGTACATGGTACAGCAGGCACATATCAGGAATAGGAAATGTTGGGGTAACAAACACCTTCCATTCTGGGCCAATTCTGACATCTCTCTCATACACGGAACAATTCGTTTTTTTTTTCTTGGAACCCACAAATATTATATATTTTATAATCAGAGACCTTGGAGATTAAAAATGGTGGGTGTTGCAGTTTTTTATGTCACAAGATATTTGCATAGTGGATTATCAATTATCAAACTTTTTAGGAAAAAAATACACTGAGTTTTAGTACATAGAAATGCAGTCTAATACTCAGTTGTTTGGTAAAAAAAAAAAAAAGTTCCGCCGAGTATATAGACACCTAACACGCCATGCTTTAAAATTGTGTATGCCCGTGGAACAGCGCTAAACTATATTACCTAAAAATTTTCATAGGAGACACTTTAAAAGCCTTGACAGGTTACCAATTCAGAGTTACACAGGAGGTTTAAATTTTTTTTGGATTAACTTTATTGCTATCACAAGGGATGAACAACATCCCTTGTGACCGCATGAGCCTTGACAGGTCCTCTTTATGGTAAGATCTGGGGTCTTTCAGACCCCATATCTCTCCTATGCCCTCCAAAGCATCCGATCTGAGTTTGGTTTGATCGCCTGTAGAATTAAGATGCTGTTGCTCCCAACGTAGAACTCAACATTTTATCTGGCATAATGCAATGTCCGATAAAAGCAGGAATGTGTATTAAGCCAATTTGTCTCCATACACCTTCTTGGACTGGGTGTTTGCTAGGCGCTGACAGTATGGGGGAGATTTACTACAACTGGAAAGTGTAAAATCTGGTGCAGCTCTACATAGAAACCAATCCGCCTCCAGGTTTTATTGTCAAAGCTTCATTGAACGAGCTGAAGTTAGAAGCTGATTGGCTACCATGCACAGCCGCTCCACATTCTGAGTGCTCCAGTTTTAGTAAATCTCCCCCATTGTACATGGCACCTTTTCTGTAACCCGTGTGAATGTAACATTACAGAACTATATATATACAATTATTTTGCCATGTGTCTTTGTATATTTAACTTGCTCTCCAACAATTGTTTTTCTTTGTCGCAGTCCTAATTGGCTGTTTTACTTTTGATTGACAGGCCAGATTCTAAAGCCGTAGTTCTGGTGGAATCCGGGATCAGAATTCACACCACGGAGTTTGAATGGCTCAAGAATATGATGCCATCTGGGTTTGCAATGAAGGTTTGAAGGAAATCAATTACAGTCTCACTCAAAACATTAGTCATGTCATGGTCTTCTGAAGCTAGTCATAGTCATTACATTCTTAGTGCACAAACTCCTTTTGGAATAGTTATGTAGTATATGGTAGGCCCTCAGACTACATGGTATTCCCTCCGACTACATGGTATGCCCTCCGACTACATGGTATTCCCTCCGACTACATGGTAGGCCCTCAGACTACATGGTAGGTCCTATGGTAGGCCCTCAGACTACATGGTAGGCCCTCAGACTACATGGTAGGCCCTCAGACTACATGGTATTCCCTCCGACTACATGGTATTCCCTACGACTACATGGTAGGCCCTCAGACTACATGGTAGGCCCTCAGACTACATGGAATTCCCTCCGACTACATGGTATTCCCTCCGACTACATGGTATTCCCTCCGACTACATGGTATGCCCTCCGACTACATGGTAGGCCCTCAGACTACATGGTAGGCCCTCAGACTACATGGTAGGCCCTCAGACTACATGGTAGGCCCTCAGACTACATGGTATTCCCTCCGACTACATGGTATTCCCTACGACTACATGGTAGGCCCTCAGACTACATGGTAGGCCCTCAGACTACATGGAATTCCCTCCGACTACATGGTATTCCCTCCGACTACATGGTATTCCCTCCGACTACATGGTATTCCCTCCGACTACATGGTAGGCCCTCAGACTACATGGTAGGCCCTCAGACTACATGGTAGGCCCTCAGACTACATGGTATTTCCTCAGACTACATGGTAGGCCCTCAGACTACATGGTAGGCCCTCAGACAACATGGTAGGCCCTCAGACAACATGGTAGGCCCTCAGACTACATGGTAGGCCCTCAGACTACATTGATGGCCTTTTTCTGGCACCATCCTTCTATGTTTCTCACGAGCTTCCCAAGTATTATTTGATTGGTATGGTTGTCTGTTGAGCAGTTGGATCTTTTTTGAGATGGCCTTGGGCCAACCTTGTTTAAGAAAAGCCTTTTGGCATTCCAGCTGTGTAGGGTTTAACCACCTCCTGCCTGGTCTATTGTAAAATTACAGCCGCCCCGGAGCCTCTGTCTTCTGGGTGGACGTTATATGACACCCTCCCGGTTGCGTGCCTTGTGTGTCCCCTAGGGGTGTTTCGTCACATATGGCGACCCATCACATTTGGCTGCCCGCTGGAGTGGGCATGCGCGACGCCGACATATGCGTTCCAACACTTATAAAACTTTTGTCACTTTTAACACTTTTTTAAAAGTGTTTAAAAAAATAAAAAGTGTTTTTGTCACTTTTAACACTTTTAAAACGTAAAGTTTTAAAAGTGTTGGAACGCATATGGGGCGCTGTCGCGCATGCGCACTCCAGCGGGAAGCCAAATGTGATGGGTCGCCATATGTGACAAAACAGGGGCCGTGCAGTGGCACAATCTGTGACCTGCTGTGTCCACCAGACACAGCGGAAGACAGATCGCTATACCGGGCCGGCCCTGGTACCATGTGATGGCTGTGACCAATCACAGTAGTGATCACATGTCAAATGTACACAATGGCTTATAGTCATAGCCAATCATTGTGTACTGTTGTGATCTCTGTGATTGGTCCCTGTGATCACATGGTACAGACAGGGCTAATCACAGCACACCTGTACCATGTGATAGCCAATCACAGCTATTGCAATAATACATAATGACACATGAATTGATGCCATTCATAAAAAATAAGCGAGTACACCCCTCACATTTTGTAAATATTTTATTATCTTTTCATGTGACAACACTGAAGAAATGACACATTGCTACAATGTAAAGTAGTGAGTGTACAGCTTGTATAACAGTGTAAATTTGCTGTCCCCTCAAAATAACTCAACACATAGCCATTAATGTCTAAACCGCTGGCAACAAAAGTGAGTACACCCCTGAAAATTGTGAAAAAGTGAAAATGTCCAAATTGGTCCCAAAGTGTCAATATTTTGTGTGGCCACCATTATTTTCCAGCACTGCCTTAACCCTCTTGGGCATGGAGTTCACCAGAGCTTCACAGGGTGCCACTGGAGTTCTCTTCCACTCCTCCATGACGACATCACAGAGCTGGTGGATGTTGGAGACCTTGCACTCCTCCACCTTCCGTTTGAGGATGCCCCACAGATGCTCAATAGGGTTTAGGTCTGGAGACATGCTTGGCCAGTCCATCACCTTTACCCTCAGCTTCTTTAGCAAGGCAGTGGTCGTCATGGAGGTGTGTTTGGGGTCGTTATCATGTTGGAATACTGCCCTGCGGTTAAGTCTCTGAAGGGAGGGGATCATGCTCGACTTCAGTATGTGACAGTACATTTTGGCATTCATGGTTCCCTCAATGAACTGTAGCTCCCCAGTGCTGGCAGCACTCATGCAGCCCCAGACCATGACACTCCCACCACCATGCTTGACTGTAGGCAAAAAACACTTGTCTTTGTACTCCTCACCTGGTACCGCCACACAGGCTTGACACCATCTGAACCAAGTAAGTTTATTTTGGTCTCATCCCCAAAAATGGGGATATTTATTACAGCAAAAAGTACAAAATATTGTTTTTTTTTTTCAAAATTGTCGCTATTTTTTTGTTTATAGCGCAAAAAATAAAAACCGCAGAGGTGATCAAATACCACCAAAAGAAAGCTCTATTTGTGGGGAAAAAAGGACGTCAATTTTGTTTGGGTGCAACGTCGCACGACCGCGCAATTGTCAATTAAAGTGACGCAGTGCCGAATCGCAAAAAAATGGCCTGGTCATTCAGCAGCCAAATCTTCCAGGGCTGAAGTGGTTAACCACTTGTTTACCGGGCACTTAAACCCCCCTCCAGACCAATTTTCATTTTTCAGCGCTGTCGCACTTTGAATGACCATTGCGCGGTCATACAACACTGTACCCAAATTAAATTTTTATCATTTTTTCCCACAAATAGAGGTTTCTTTTGGTGGCATTCGATCACCTCTGCGGTTTTTATTTTTTGTTAAAAAAAATTTAAAAAGACTGAATTTAAAAAAATATATATATTTTTTTTATATTTTGTTATAAAATGTTGCAAACAGGTAATTTTTCTCCTTCATTGATGTACGCTGATGAGGCTGCACTGATGGTCACCAATAGGCTACACTGATAGGCACCGATGGGCTGCACTGATGGGCACCGATAGGGCAGCACTGGTGGGCACTGAGAGGTGACACTGAGAGGTGGCACTGAAGGGCATTGATAGGTGGCATTGGTGGGCACTGAGAAGTGGCACTGATAGGTGGCACTGATAACTGGCAGTGATGGGCACTGATAGGTTACACTGAAAGGCAGCACTGCTAGGTGGCACTGATTGGCACCACTGGTGGGCATTGATAGGTGGCACTTGTGGGAATTGACAGGTGGCACTGGCAGGTGGCACTGGCAAGCACAGAGGAGGAGGCAGATGTGCCTCCTTCCTCTTCGGGACCGATGTCCCTTGAACATAAGCCGGTGATCAGCTTTTTTTTCTCCTCACACTGTCAGCGTGAGGAGAAAAAAAAACAATTACCGAGCTTTTGTTTACACACGTGATCAGATGTCATTGGCTGACAGCTGATTACGTGGTAAGGGGCCGCGATCGGCCCCTTACTCGGATCGGTGATCACCCGAGTCTCGGTTAATCACGCCGCGCGTGCCCTGCAGGGGGAGCGCTGGGAGCGCGCAAAGGGGAGGACGTCCTATGATGGCCTCCCGGAAATTCAGGTCCACGCTGGGGCCGTCATTCGGCTACAGCACGGACCTCAAGTGGTTAAAGTATAACTAAAGGCAAAACTTTTGTTTTTTGGTTTTTTTTTTTAGATAGAGGGCAGAGAGATTAGAACACCTGTCAATTTTGATTGCTGTCTCTGCCCCCATTATGGAGATTCTCCCTCTGTTTGTCCTGTTTACCATTATCATTGAAAAGGAAAATAAAGAAGATCCCACATTTTTGGATTGTCCCCTGAAAAGTAATAGAGGGGGAAATCTTCCAATGGGGCATGAGTTCTGGTGACCTGGGGGTCCCCAAGGGATTCCCCTCATTTTCTGGTATTTCCTCTCACTTCCTTTTTTGGCTATGGGACAGGAAGTGAAGGGAAGTCTCCCTGCATTGGGACACAAATGGTGAAAAAAAAAAAAAAAATCTGACAGGGGTTATCATAGTTGCCAACATTGTAAAAAAAAAAAAAAAAAAAAAAAATGTGGAACACTTTTGTGGCTGTAGGCGGAGCCGTACCATAATTAGCGGGCGTGGCATTCGTTGTAGGCGTGGCTTAGGAAAAATATACAAGTGCGCCGTGGCGAAAAATGGGCGTGGTTTACGTGACATGGTGGGCGTGACTCAAGAGGGTGTGGTTAGAGTCTGAGATGAATGATGGAGAGGGAAAGGGGGAGAGGGGGAGAGGGGGAGATGGGGAGAGGGGGAAAGGGGGAGAGGGAAATGACGCAACAGCAGCCCCAGATCCTACACAATAAAAATATGTGTATTCTAGAAAGTTTAACAATCATCAGATAAAGTTATTCCAAACACCTGGTGTTAGCACTTCAATCATCCCGGCACCATGGTTGTTATGGTGTCAGGATGATTAAAGAGCCCCCACCTCACACCAGGAGTCCCCGGCGGAGCCCCCCTCACACCAGGAGTCCCCGGCGGAGCCCCCCCTCACACCAGGAGTCCCCGGCGGAGCCCCCCCTCACACCAGGAGTCCCCGGCGGAGCCCCCCCTCACACCAGGAGTCCCCGGCGGAGCCCCCCCTCGCATCAGGAGTCCCCGGCGGAGCCCCCCCTCGCATCAGGAGTCCCCGGCGGAGCTCCACCTCGCATCAGGAGTCCCCGGCGGAGCTCCACCTCGCATCAGGAGTCCCCGGCGGAGCCCCCCCTTGCATCAGGAGTCCCCGGCGGAGCCCCCCCTCGCATCAGGAGTCCCCGGCGGAGCCCCCCCTCGCATCAGGAGTCCCCGGCGGAGCCCCCCCTCGCATCAGGAGTCCCCGGCGGAGCCCCCCCTCGCATCAGGAGTCCCCGGCGGAGCCCCCCCTCGCATCAGGAGTCCCCGGCGGAGCCCCCCCTCGCATCAGGAGTCCCCGGCGGAGCCCCCCCTCGCATCAGGAGTCCCCGGCGGAGCCCCCCCTCGCATCAGGAGTCCCCGGCGGAGCTCCCCCTCGCATCAGGTGTCCCCAGTGGAGCCCCCCTTACGATTCCCAGAGCTTTTCTTCCAATAATAATAATCCAAAAAGTGACTAAAAAAAACAAACGAAACTCCATATTAAGCCCCGGACCATTTGGCTGGCAAAAGACCAGAGACCAGAGCGTTTTTTGCGATTCGGCACTGCGTCGCTTTAACTGACAATTGTGCGGTCGTGCGACGTGGCTCCCAAAAAAAAAAATTGACGTCCTTTTTTTCCCCCACAAATAGAGCTTTCTTTTGGTGGTATTTGATCACCTCTGCGGTTTTTATTTTTTGCGCTATAAACAAAACAATAGCGACAATTTTGAAAAAAAATTCATTATTTTTTACTTTTTTGCTATAATAAATATCCCCAAAAAATATATAAAAAAACATTTTTTTTCCTCAGTTTAGGCCGATACGTATTGTTCTACATATTTTTGGTAAAAAAAAAAAAAAATCACAATAAGCGTTTATTGATTGGTTTGTGCAAAAGTTATAGCATCCACAAAATAGGGGATAGTTCTATGGCATTTTTATTAATATTTTTTTTTTTTTACTAGTAATGGCGACGATCATTTTTATCATAACTGCGACCTTATGGCGGACAGATGGGACCATTCACATTTATACAGCGATCAGTGCGATTAAAAATGGATTGATTACTGTCTAAATGTGACTGGCAGGGAAGGGGTTAACCATTAGGGGCCGGTGAAGGGGTTAAGTGTGTCCTAGGGAATGATTCTAACTGTGGGGGGGAGGGGCTATGTGTGACATGACACTGATCACCGCTCCCGATTACAGGGTGCTGTGATCAGTGTCCTGCCACTATGCAGAACGGGGAAATGCTTGTTTACATCAGCATTTCCCCGTTCTTCCTCTTCGTGAGATGATAGCGGGTATCCCCGCGGACATTGAGTCCGCAGGACCTGCAATCACACTCACGAAGGTAGCGCCCGGTGTTCTGGCGAGAAAGTTCCCCTCGGCGGATAAGGACCCCCCCCCGCCTGCGCAGTAGGAGCCAGCGGAAATAGCCGAATAGTTTGAAATCAGCTGTACACGGCGCCTGTAAGAGGGCTCCTCGCAGGCTCGCTGCGCTTCGGGCACGGCCTCGCTTCGCTCGGCACTTTTTTATTCTCCCTCTAGGTCCACTTGGATGGTGGGGCTTCAACCTGAACCCAGGCGCCGTGTACAGCTGATTGAAGATTTTCAGCTTCAGCTATCTTCGGCGGCTCCTAGTAGTTCGTACTGCGCAAGCGCTGCGCCTGCGCAGTACGGGGGGGGGCCCTTATCCGCCGGGAGGAACTTTCTTGGCAAGACACCGGCGCGTGCGCCCGCAAACTGCTTCCTAAAGGGCAACGTCCAGGTACAATAATCTGCCTGTACGTGCCCTTCTGCCAACGTAACAACATTCTAATAATTGTCAAATAAGAATTTGCCAATCAGTTACTATGCCCTGTAGTCACAAAGTTATATCACAGTAGATGAGTAGAATGAGAACGTGGATGGCGCTGCTCTTAATGCTAATTACTGGGTGCAATAAAAGAGAATAGAATATCCCAGGATTCACACTGAATAGAAATAACTTTGATATATAAAACCTCCAATAATATCAAACCTTACTAAAAATTTTTTGGCTGAGAAATAGGCCAAGTAATCATGGATAAGCAAATTAAACAAACTCACCAGTAATCACAAAATTAGGTGTGTTCCCCCTATGGGGTATGAGTGTCATCCAAAGTGAAAATATATACCAAGGTGAGAAAATATAAATGAAAGGATCCCTAGTTGTAGAGAATTAAAGTAAAACAGTGCAAACCAAAAATCAGTGTAAGAAAGGGAAAAATCAAAAAATAAAAATAACTTTTAACCCAAAAGTATTGGGACAAAATGGCACCAAAGGATATTCAAAAGTATTGGGACATTAATAAGGAAAGATATATTTGTTGTGCAAATGTGGTTAGTGCAGTATCTACATATCCCCTTCCGTGTTTATATGCAGGAAATCTTACAAATATAAACACGGAAGGGGATATGTAGATACTGCTACAACTAGGGATCCTTTCATTTATATTTTCTCACCTTGGTATATATTTTCACTTTGGATGACACTCATACCCCATAGGGGGAACGCACCTAATTTTGTGATTACTGGTGAGTTTGTTTAATTTGCTTATTCATGATTACTTGGCCTATTTCTCAGCCAAAAAATTTTTAGTAAGGTTTGATATTATTGGAGGTTTTATATATCAAAGTTATTTCTATTCAGTGTGAATCCTGGGATATTCTATTCTCTTTTATTGCACCCAGTAATTAGCATTAAGAGCAGCGCCATCCACGTTCTCATTCTACTCATCTATTGTAAAATTAGACCCTTAGGGGTACTAATTAGAGATAGGCAGCAGCTCTTACTCTGTCCTAAGCGCGGATTCATTCTTTTATAACAAAGTTATATCACGCTCACTGACAAGAACCTGTCTCCACTAATGGGGACATCTTGGTGGAGTCACCTGCCTAAGTTCCTAGGCATTTTCGTCGTCAGAAAAATGGCCGCCGCTCTGATCTCCGTTTGCTTTATTAGAGACAAGATTATAAACCGTGGTAGCTCGGAGCTGTCAGCGGACTGGTGACTACTTTCCCTTTCGGATAGTTTATATAGTTACAAAATTGGCAGAAACTCATCAGCGGTCACATGACAATGACAGTCAATAAAACCCACAGCCATTCCTCTCCACGTCTCTCTCAGACACAGGGGCCGGCCTTGGCAGCGGTAACGCCCATGGGAGGCGTGGTTGGTCGGCAGGCGGGATTTCTACTGTGCCTAGCTAAATCGAGAGGGGCGGAGACATTTTGAGCACGTGTTTACAGCTGCCTAATGATTTGCGGTGGTAGATGGTCTTGCATGTGTCTCTGCTGAGCACACACGGGACGATCTGATTGGTTGTATGGAGGTTGAAGTCTCATGCACGCTGTCAGGGTTGATGCTCCTAATTTAGAGGAACTATCCATCTTTTGGAACCAGAGCCCTCTGTACCACTTTCCTTCTCAGTCATCATTCTTTTGATTCTGACCTTTCCCATAAAAAAAGTTATAATAATAAGCAAAAAGTACTATTTAGGTACTAAAAGTGTTTTTGAAACCTAAAATCTTGTATAAAAAAAAATTTAAAAAGGCCCCATTGACACCTGTGCATCGCATTGCTGCACGGTTTTTATTTTTTTTTGCACAACACAAAAAGTTCCCGCACCTTTATTGGGTGCAGAGATTGGCACTTTTTTTTTTTTTTTTTTTACAGGGTGTTTCAGCTCTTTTGTTTTGCAACAAAACACGTATTTGCTGGCTGCTTTTGTACTTACCACCGTGGGTGATGAGCTATCAGTGCCCACAAAGCTGGTGCAGGTGTCCACAGGTTTAAAATCCCCCCTCTTCTTACTGCAGTGCTTCTAGGACAGGTCAGAGTTATTCTGATTGGTCAGCGCCAGCAAAGAGCAACGCTCTACTCCATCTGGAAGTACTGCAAAAAGAAGTGGGAGAAGAGCATGAATATCAATTCATCACTTCCCGGGATCGCCACGCCATGCGTGGGCACTGACAGCTCTGCATCCACAGAGGCAAGTACAATGGGGACGGGGGCGGGGGCATAGGAACAAAGGAATAACCCCCTCAATCGGGACTTTGACAGACCACCCACTCAGAAATAGATAAAATATCATCTTTAACCGCTTGATATCCGCGCTATAGCCGAATGACGGCTACAGCGTGGACCTTAATTCCCGGGAGGCCGTCATATGACGGCCTCCCCTGTGCACGCGCCCTGCAGGGCGAGCACCGAGCGCAATGTGATCACCGAGTCACTGAGACTCGGCTGATCACCGATCCAAGTAAGGGGCCGGTCCCGGCCCCTTACCATGTGATCAACTGTCAGCCAATGACAGCTGATCACATGATCAAAACAAAAGCTCTGTGATCGTTTTTTTTTCCTCCTCGCGCT